>NW_026947486.1:40047043-41297043 GCF_034190915.1 Cavia porcellus | reverse complement strand
TAAGTAATAGGTCATGTCTTACTTCCCCAAACAGGTTTGCCATGCCCTCATCTCCTGTGTCATTTCCCCCTGAGGAACACATATCCCTATAATTGTTGTGCAGTGCTGAGGGTGTGGAGGTCTCTGTCATTTATTTATAGATAACTCCAGCTGGAAGAGGCTGTAGACCATACCTACTTGGGATTATGTGCTCTCCAACTACCTTAGCGTATTGTGGCTCACTGGCTACATTGAAAAAAACTGTCAGACGATAATTAGAAAAGACTCAGTGACTATAAGCTGTCTATTCAATGGGAGAAAGAAAGTAACTTTACCATTATGTTGAGGATGTAGAACACAAATATGAGGATCAGGTCAGATTTCCACACTTCTTATTGAGGACAAAGTATGGCAAAAGTAAGGTTAGATAAAATACTGAAAGGCTGAGAGACATATACTTCACAAGATTACCCACAAAATGGATCTAATTAAAAACAGGAACCTCAGTTCAGGCACTCATTTAAACAGAAGAGAATTAGGGTCATTAGTGACTCCATTTTTCTACACCTAGAGCAATAATTGCTTTCTGAAGAGGTCCAGAATGATTTCTCAGGAACTGAGAATAAAGCTAAGGTCTTGAGAGACTGTAAGCCACCTTTCCTGCCTTCCTATCAGTCTTTTGATTTCCCAAGAAAATTTTAGCTGTGTCCCCTTGGTATCCCTTACAATACATGACTAGCAAGCTGCTTGAGATGATAGGCTGCCTCTAGCAGCTGTACATCTTCCTACTTCAACTTCAGCTAAGGCTGTAACACTAGAGGGAGGTTTATATGGCTTTACAGTAAGCTTTTCCCAAAATTAAGTCAGAACACAATGAAGTAATTGCATTGACTCATCCATCATATCCAGCATTACTCACAGGAAATGGTGATGACCCTGAACAAGAGCATTGTAGGGTCCCTTTGGTCTCTTCTGAATTGCAAATGACAGTTTTTGTTGCTATAGCCTTACTCTGAGAGCAGAACAGTCAACCATGAATCAACCAGTGCCATGAATCAAGCACATTGACTGCCTCACACTTGGAGCAGGGCCCAGGAAGTATTTTGGTGTAGTTGCATGCTAAGTATCTAGAATTACTGCTCTTGATCATCTCTGTTTTACCTTTAGATGGGTTGTGTGAATTTAAAGCATTGCCAGTTGCAATAGATATAATTATAATTTTTATATTTTGATGCTCTTCCAGATCCTGATTGTTGAACACAGAAAAGGCCATATTTAGCAACTGTGTTATAAGTGTCTGGGGTCCCATTTGAAGTTTCTCATTAAATAGACTTGAGAGGCCCTATCATCTTGACAGATGAATGGGGATCAGAGCACAAGATCATCAAAGATATCTGTCTGCCTTAGGGATCACTCTAAATACCATAGTTTCTGGAGTTTTCCTGAGATAAAGGATCACAAAAGCAAGAACATAATGGACTTCCCTCCACTTTCTATATTTTAAACAGAAACAGTTTTACTGAAAAAAGTCTCATAATTTAAACTTCCATCCAATATTCATTTCTCTCAATTTTCTAGTTCATACTGAACCCAAATTGTATTGCAATAGTAGATAAGCTATTCTTTTTTTTTTAAATTAGTAGAATCAAACTTTTTTCCATGTAACAAAGTTACTTATAATTGTCAATGTCCATGGAATATGCAGGACATGTTTCATGTGGTTTCTCATAAATTGTCTTGGGGTCTGTAGAGAGAGACACCTAGGTCACAGTTCATTAAGCTTGCATTCCATTAAGAATGAGAGACCCAAGTGGAGCCCACAAAGTGCCCCTTGTGAGACTCAAGCATTCACTAGACAAATGTCTGTCCACAGCTAAGATGACATCAGCATCTTTTACAGGAGCATAGAAGAAAGCCATGATGAAGCTTTGTTTGCCTCCATACAGGGGCCTGTTACCTCCTTGGGGAGAGACGTGTTGAGCCTCTTTATGGCTCCACTTAGCCCTTCAAAACTTGCAGAATATCACAGCAGAGTCTCGCACTGTCTGAACTCCCTTAGCCACACTGACCCACTTGATGTTTCTGGTCAAGCAGATTGGAGTCAGCTGGTAAACAATACCACTCACATTTACCCCATGGCAAAAACTCTGTTACTTTTTTTTTAAGGCAATAGACACTTTTAAAAAAGATTTAGTAACAGTGATGACTCTACTTTTGTATACTTATACTCATTGGTATTTTTTTATTCTGCTCAGGCTGTCAGGCATGTGTTTCTAAATTACCTGCATATTGTTAGAAAAAAACAAGGAAGAGAAACAAATATGGTAGAACCCATGTGACTGACCCAAACCAAGTGGCACGACAAAAAAAGATGGCAGCCAGTCATGTGATGAAACAACATGGTGACCTCGAGAAAAATAATGGTCATTTAGGGAAAATGTGCAGAGAGACTTTGAGCACAAGAAGGAGTAAACTGTAGTAGGCAGCTACTCAAGCAGTCACCAACAGCTATTTTTTCCAAAAGAGTAAGAAAGCTGAGCAAAATATCAGGGAGAACAGAAACATGAGGTCAAAAAGTCATTCAAAACTCTATGTCACACACATGGTACCTAAACAATCTGTTCTGCAATTGGGTTAATGCAGGCTTTTAGAGTGCCCTTTACTGACTTGTACCTTTAATGAATGACCAAAAATGGGAAAAAGAAGAAACAAAAGGGGCTATCAAGACAATGAACCTGTAGGGCTCCTATAGCTGGAAGAAAAACACACAGGCCATGTGTGCCTCTCCCCACCTCACATGGTGGGAAAAGCAGGAAACAACTTCCAACACCATGAGAAGAATATCCTGAGTTCTGCAGCCTGGGGTAGAGAAACAAGGAAAGAAGAAAACAATAACATCCATGGAATTTAGAGAAAAACAATACAAATGTTCACAAAGGGCCTTATCTGCTCTCTTGGTTTGCTAACCCAAATATGTCACCTAGTGCTGAGGTGCTGGAATCTCTTTCTGAAAATGGTTTCTAGGTTTTTTTGGTCCTGAGCCAAGAATTGGTCAAGACAAGTGAAAATGGTAGCAAACTTACGTTAATAGTAGGAAAAGAAACAGGCTCCACAGAGTGAGTTTGGGCCAAGTAAAAGCAGGAAAAGAAGTACACCTTATAGCATAAGCATGGACGATCATGCAAGAGAGACCACAATAACAAATGTAAACTGTCTCTTGTATCATCCACTCCCCAGGTTGACATCAAATCTAGGCCATCCTATCAAAAATTTGCTTGAGTTCTCATGAAAAGACCATATGTAGGGCTTTGAGGACTGTTCTGCACACACATCCTAGAGTTTGTAATTAACAAATTGTGCTCATTTCCCCAGCCACAATTGCCAAGCTTTAATATCCTGTTTCATTAAGCTGGTTCAGTGTTGTGGTTATTATCAGTTGTGCTGCAATAAACATGGATATGCAAGTACACTTATAGTATGTTGACTTAATTCCTTTTGTTTTTTAATTTTATTTTAAAGAGGTGAAGATTAAACCTAACAAAACAGAACAAAGCAGATCATAAGGAAACAGTTTTAAGAAACACTAATTTCAAAGCAAGTCCACTGGAGATCTTCACTGTCTATCTTATTGTCTATAGGTTTCTTCCAAATAACTGTCCCCATTTTCACACACATTGAAAGCATACTGAATATTTAGAACTAATCTAGTTCCATTCTGTATGATAGTATCAAGTTTGAGGGTATAGGCAACTACTCTGAAGGCAATAAGATTCACTAACATGCCCATTCTGGTTTGACTATTGTCTCCTTTGGAAGTCCTGTAATGTTTACAATGCTTAAGTTTTATTGGTCTTGTTCTCTACTGTTTTGTTCAACTTTATAATACCTAGTGAGATAGACAATTCTTTTTAAGGAAACAAGAGACATTATGGTAACCATTGTTGATAACCTTGTACTCTGTTTTTGCATCATGTGCTCTGTCTATCCTTGGTTTTGACTGACAGCTTTGTTTTGCCATATTTGACTTTATTCTCTCCCAAAAAAAAAGTAATAAGAACTAAGGAGTAATAAAACCCAAAATGTGTAAATTTTGTTGTAAAAAAAAGAAGGAAAAAAAGTGCTCTAAAGGATACAACAGCAAGTGTGTTTAGGGGTGTTAAATAGCTGACCATATTAATGTTTTTGGTTGGATCATTGAACACAACTGTTTGCAGTCTCACTGTTTGAATGTCCACTTAGTATGCATTGATACTGTGACTTGAGCAACTATCTCTAAGATGACAATATGTAATCTATTTTTTTTTTTTTTGTCTTTTTCCTTTTGATCGGTACCAGGGATTGAACTCACGACTGCCTGCTTGCAAGGCAGGCACTTACGCCACTGAGCTAAATCTCCAGCCCCCAATATGTAATCTATTAACTGGTGATTTCTTACTGTTTTTTGTTTTTTGTTTTTTGTTTTGTTTTTTGTAGTTCTGTACTACTTGTACCCTTACACCGCTTTGTTTTGTTTTTTCTCTTCTTCCTTTTAAATAAAATTTTTAAAAAAAGAACTAATCTAATCATAACAAGATGATGAAGGCTTTTTAGGTCTTCAAGACCTGACATTAGGGAAGTCAATAATGACTGCCATGATATCTCTCATTCTCTTCGAAGTAGCTATCCTTATCTTTATGTATGCTGAAATTGAACATGAGACTAGACTAATATCACTCTGAAAAGTAAATAATTGTATTGCTAGATTTTATATCATAATGCTAGAGAATTAGCACCGGGTATCTTAGTGTCTCTTCTTCAGAGTATCTGTTCATTACATTGTGCATTATATAATCTGTTCCTGTAAACTGTTTAGGAATTCTCCCCATGTGTGAATGTGCACATGTATATCTATCATTTCTGTATTATAGGGAAAAGCAGATCAAAACAAGACAACAAAACAAATTCCTAGAAAAACATGAAATGAAAAAGCCATATAAAACCACAATATTAGGAGATCTACAGTAATTACTATGCTTTCTCTTGTTATTTTCAATAGAAAGGTCCACATCATCAGACATAATATAACTGAACATAGCATTACATAGCTATTTTAATAAAAACACAACTTTGGAGGCATTTTTAGGACTTCAAAAGCAGTTAATAACCAAAGCGGGGGGCTGGGGATTTAGCTCAGCAGCATAAGTGCCTGCCTTGCAAATGTGTGGTCTTGAGTTCAATCCCTGGTACCAATAAAAAAGAAAAAGACCAAAAAAAAAAAAAAACTAAAGCGGTATGGGTATCTCATTACATCTTGTCATCTTCAGAGTAGTTGCCTTTACTCTTAGACTTTTTACTATCAAGCATATCAAATTGGAATACAATCAGTCAAGGCAAAACAACAGTCTAACAAACCAGCTTCAAATAAGATCAGTTATAGTAAAACAATGTAAGTAATACAAGGCTTCAGTTTAAGTTAATAGGAAATTAAGGATAGTTACCAAGCTATAGCCTGCAATTTTTGGGATAGCTGTCTGTGCCCTCAAATCTAGTATAAGTAGACAGACCAGAACAAAAAAAAAAAATCAAACTAAACAGAGCGATAAGACTACTGTGGCTTTTAAATCCTGATACATTACTAAAAATGTCCTCTGCCTTCTTTTTTTAGGCAATTCCATACCTTTCCCTTTCTCAGGATGCTTTGTATATTTTGGGTCCTTTAGTGTTTAGATTAGGAGGTCAGCCATTATCTATCTGAGTGGTGCTGAACTTTTTTACCCCCAAGCTTGATCTTGAGCTGTATTCCTTTACTTACTAAAGCCACAAGGTTTTCCTTCGTTTTAGCTGTGACATTGGACAAAGGTGTCATAACTTTCCAACCTATCTGCAGCTGCTGGATGAGTTGTCCCTATTTCTCTCTGGTTGTCTGTCACCTAGAGCATTGTTTTCTCATCTTTGACTTTCAGTTTATTAACCCTCTTTCAGGTTGAGTATATTTCCTATTCAGAGCATCTTGATGGATCCTGCCTCCTAATGTACTCTGCCTGTGTTTCTTTTTGTTAGTGTATCAAGGCTATCTATATTAGAGATTATAGCCCACCTTCTCTGCCTCATCTCTGCTATTCTATTTTTCTGCTATTATTTGTCCACTTTTCTCCTTCATTCCACTGTCTGCTCCATTCATTGAGGCCTCTCTGCCACTGTTGCTGGAATCCTGGTATTTTCTCTCTCTTTCTCTCTCTCTCTCTAGCATGTTCTTCAGTATTTTTTATTAGGTTTGGATTGGTTGGCCATGAACTCCCACAGTTCCTCCTTGTTTTGGAAACATCTTATTCTCCATTAATTTTGAGAGAGAGTTTTTCAAGGTACATCAATCTGGGTTTGAGGTTACTTTCTTTCAGAGCTTGGACTATTTCCCCCCAGGCTCTTCTCGATTTGGTACTTTGTGTTGATAAGTCTGTCGTTATTCTGATGATCTTTCCTTTGTAGGTGATCTGCTTCTTTTCTCTGGCCACTTTTAGTATTCTGTTCTTGTGGTGGATTTCCAGGATCTTGATTATTATATGTCTGGGTGTAGATCTGTTTTGGTTATAGTTGGTGGGAGTTACGTATGCCTCATTTATCTGGATATCATTTCTTTTTCCTATGCTTGGGAAGTTTTCCTTAATTATTTCTGTGAATAGTCTTTGTAATTCATTTGTGGTTATTCCTACTTCTTCACTCACATTTTTAATTCTTAAATTATAGATCCTCTTGTCATCTTCTAACCTTTGAATTGTTGCTTCCTGGTTCCTTGTTATTTTTAGTAGGTCTTTTCTTTCATGATCACAGATTGTAAATCTCTCTTCAAGTTTCAAAAGGCTAACTTTGGTTTCTGTCAAGGCATTTTGCCAGCTTTCAATGGAGCTTTTAATTTCCTGGTAATGTCTTTGGATCTGTTTCATGTATTCTAGATTTTCTTTATATTCTTCATCAAAGGGTTCTCTTCCTTTTCTGGGCCACTCCATTTTTCCATCTGTGTCTTCTTGAGAGGGGCTTAGCATTGCCTTTTTTATCTTGCCTCACTTCGATTAGAATTTTAGTTTTAAGTTCATCTATGAGGTCACAAAGGTATTTCTTTATGTCCACTGATGTTGTGGCCAATATTGCATGATTGCTCCACTGGTTCTCTTCTGTATTTATCTTTCCTGGGCTTATTTTCTGAGGGTCAGCAGCTGGAGGTTTTATCTTTTTTTTTCTCTTGTCATGTTTCTGGTTTCTTTCAGACAGGTGTGTGGTGGAGGTCTCAGACCCTCTCCATATTGCTTATGTTTTTTCTGAAGTGTGTTGGCTAGGATCTTGCTGCCCTCTCCAGTTTGCTGTTATTTGAGGTGCATGCAGGGTTGATGTGGGCTGGCCCCTCTCCTCTGAGCCATTCAACTGGCATGTGCCTTCAGCAAATTAGCCTTTACTTTGTGGACATCATAGGATTGCAACAGTTTCATCCCTGGCTATTGGGTCCCAACCAGAGGCATGACTCAGCCCAATGTGATCCCACCAGTCCTCCATGGGCCAGAGGCAGCTGACTGATGCCACCATGGTTGTGGAACTCTGCCCCACTCCCAGATGTCTTCCAGCCAGTCACACTCACTGTGGGACCCAATTTCCAGCACTCACCGAGAATTAATGCAGCTCTCCACCTTGGCTCCATTCCACGCTGTGCCTCATCTTCCCACCAAGGGCCTGGGACTCACCAACTCCCATTATCAGCAGTTGTGGCTTCAGCATGATCTTGAATTATCTGACTCCATGGCACACCCAGCACAGCATGGGATGGATCTCAGTGACCACATCCAGCTCCAGCCCTCCACCCTCATTTTTCCTTCCTCTTCCTATATTTCTTTTTCCTTCAGTTTCTTCCTCAGAAATGAGAATCCCTCTCCACTTGTCCGGCCCTCTCCATGTTGTCAAATTCCAGCATCAGAGCTGTTTTTCCTGGAGAGGCTCTCTACCCTGCTACCTAGTAAGCTGCCACCTTTTCCCCTTCTATTCCTTTTGGTATATACCAAGGAATGGTATAGATATGGAATATAGAAAGGAAATTTTGATCTTTTTCTTTGAGGAACCTCGATACTGATTCCATAGTGGTTGTGTTAATTTACATTCCCACCAGCATGATTTTATTATGTTTGCACATTTTATTCTCACCTTTTCTTTTTCTCTTTCTGGAATCCCATTGCATGCATATTTGTGGTTAATAGTGTCCTAATTTTCTATCTCTAAAAGTCTCTTCAGTTTTTCATACTATACTCTCTTTTCAACTTAAATGATACATATTGCTCTATCTTCAAATTTGCCAGTTTTATTTTCCTCTGCCACCTAAAATCAACTACTGACCCTATTTGGCAATTTTTATTTTAGTATTTTAATACAAATTTTCACTTGTTTTTATAATTTGTATCTCTTCAGTGATATTTTCTACTTGACAATACATTTTTATTGTGTATTCTTTCAGTTCTTGAAGTATAGTTTCCTTTAGCTCTTTCAACATATTAATTATAGCTGTTTTGTTCTCTAAGCCCAACATGTGTCCCTCTCAAGACACTTTTTATTGCTTGCTTTTTTCTTAATTATATACTGATTTCTAGTTTGTTTGTATGCTTCATAGCTCTTCATAGAAAATTATACATTTAAAATAATATATTGGAGCAACTCTGAATTCTGATATTGACTTTAATAAACTACTTTAATAAAGTCTATTTCCCTGTAGTATATAGCTTCTGTTTTACTCCTCAGTTTACTCCTGGACAGTTGTGTAGTATCTACTGCAGTGATTACAATGGATTATCTGGATTCTGTCTCTCTCCCTGAGGTCTTATTTTAGTTTCTGGGTGATGTATATCTCTAGTGATTTTACATCTAGCTATTAGCATGCACTAATTGCTTCTTTATTCCAATATATTTAAACAATGTCCTGGAGTATACATTATTCCACAGTCTACTTCAATTAATGTTGATACTATTGTAGGACAGAGTATCAGCAGTTTCTGAGACTTGCTCTCACTCTACAAAAGTTCATAGTTTTTCCCATGATTTTTCAGGATAAATGTGTAGTGAATCCACCATTCTGCAATTTTTACTAGAATCATAAGATTGTATATTATACAAATCCCTCTTAATATCTTACCACCAAAGGCTTCCTCTTCCTGACAACTCCCTTACACAAAATCATCACCATTCTTTATTCCAATAAAAGCAATCCCCTTAAGGAGACCTAAAAATCCCTTTATTCTTAAAGCTTGTATTGGAACCAGACAACATAGCTGAATAGAGGAGGAGCCATCTTGGTGCTACCCAGAGAAAATCTACAAAAAACACAGGTAATTCAAAGAAGAGGAAGGATATACATGCTGATGTTAAAATCAATCTGAAATATGAGACTTGTACAAGTTTCTTATTTCAAGTAGAAAATAGACATAAGGCTTTATAAAATGGCAAAGTAGCCAACATCGCTGCCAGCATGCAAGCCATCTGCAAGCTGAACAAGAATCACCGTACTGTGAACTCTCCAAGAAACTGATGTATTCTAAAAGTGTGGCTAATTCAAGCCACACAAGATAGATTTGGTCTATAAGTTCCCTTGCCTCTTTTGCTTTTCTCCACACAGAGGACACTATAGACAAGTGACCAGGAGACTATTTCCTCTCCAACAAGCAACCAGGTTTTTCTTTTTTGTGTGTTTTTTTTTCATGTACTCTGGCTATTAACTGTAACGTCTAGCAACAACAAGGTTAAAGACTGTAGGAGAGATGATGCATGACCCTTTATAAACCTCAAGCAGTGCTTTGAGAGAGGCACACAGATATACAGAACTTCAACAGCTTTGGGAGGATGACACTCAACCATCAGTAGGAGATGAAAGGGAAAACAACCAGCCTTGGGTTGGCTCCACTGTGGAGACAGCACCCCTATCTGCCCTGTGACAAAGTGGTGTCACAGGATACAGACAAGCTGGTGTGGGAGGAACACAGTGGTGGTGGCCCTGCAACCAGTGGTTTGAGACAAAGGTGTGTGGATTTAAGGAGCCTTATATGGTGGCACTCAATGAGTGGGAAGTTGCCACACTGAAGTGAGATCTAGCAGCCTTGTGTTGTCTCCATGCTTTTCTTTTAGGAGATGCAGAGAGACAATTGCTGTAGCTAATTGTGCTACTTTATCCAGAGCAACATAAATGTTGTAAATAGTTGCTCTCTCTTGTATGACAACACTGTAATTGTTTGGGGTCATAACCATGACCAAAGTCCAGTACCAAAGAACTGCTTGATGAGTCAAATAAAGTGGTGGGAAGAGGACAGAATCAGTCCACAGCACCCCACACTACCCTGCCCTGCAACAAATAGTGTGAGAGAACAGAAACATGCTAGTGGAGATGGAATGCAAGCAGCTATGCAAAGACTGGAAGGAGCCACCTGTACATGGGACTGGGAACAAACTTGTACTGTCTCTACCTGAGGATGTCACAGCAACTGGGAGATGCAGAGAGACAAACAGGATAAGGAGTGAATGTGCTATTTACAGAAAATTAGTGACTGAAGACTCTGGCACCAGCCCTACAAAATTGGAGGTAAAGATCAGTCCCACATCCAGCACTGACTCTGATTTGAACATTATCCTGTACCTACAGACACCAGTGGAACGTTACTGTTTTCTTTCTCTTCATTTATTTCATTTTCTTTTTGCTGTCTGCTTTTTATTGTTTGTTTTTCTTTTTCATTTTTTTTGCCTCTGCTCTCTCTTCCTTCAACTTTGTCTCTTCTCTTTTCACTATTTTCAAGTGAGTGAACATAATCTCTTGTCATTCTGGTTTGCCTTGATATTCTTTAATTTTCTACTTCATTTTTTCTCTTTTGTCCTCTTCTCTAGTTTTGCAAAGCTTGAGCGATTTTTCTTGTCTTTTGATCTTGCTTCTACCATATTTCTTTTCATTAATCCCTCTGCTTTGTTGCACATTCCTGTAAAATTTTATCTCAACATGGTAAATCACTCAACTAAGGAGAAATTCATTGCATACAAGTACCTGGCTAATGATGAATTTTGTTATACAACTGTACACCTTGCTCCCATTGTTAAAGGTATCAAAATAAAAGTTACCACAGTTTGTAGGTTTTTAGGCTTGACTTGATGCAATTGCTGTAGCTAATTGTGCTACTTTATCCAGAGCAACATAAATGTTGTAAATAGTTGCTCTCTCTTGTATGACAACACTGTAATTGTTTGGGGTCATAACCATGACCAAAGTCCAGTACTAAAGAACTGCTTGATGAGTCAAATAAATAGCAACTACTCACCCCTAATAAATTGGGGAGATTGGGCATTGGAAAAAAGTTGAAGAGCATGTTAAACCTAGATGACATCTTTCAGGAACCAATATTTCCCAGAAAAGCCTTGATACAAATGGTAAAGCTATAAACTGTAGGAAATTTACAAGCATAACACAGAAAACAAATTAAAACTAAAAAAATAGAAAATCACAAGGCACAGAATCAAAATGTAATCCCAGACTTCCATCCCAAATAAGAAAAGTCCAGCACATAATGAGATAGAGAAAATCAGAAACCACTTACTTGAACACAAGACTGCTAGGTCTCACTGGGACAATAGCAGCAGAACTAAAGCAAACAAATAAACAAACAAACAAACAGATAAATGAGGTTATAGAGAAAAGCATATTAGAAATAATCTCTGAGGTAAAAAAGATGAGAACCAAAATGAAGGACATGTCAAGTGAATCTAGAACAGAAACACATTTTAAAAAATAGAGGGGATTAAGAAAATAATGGAAATCATGGATGCCCAAAATGGGAAAGAAATAGACTCCATGAAACAGATTCAAACAGATATCCAAGAAATTTTTTTAAAAAATCATTGGAAGTATATGCAGCCAACTGAACAAATGTGAGGACAGAATATCAGATCCAGAAGACAGGCTTGAGGTTAGTAACTGTGAAAAGAAAGGTATCTTAAAAGAGCAGGGAACCATGAAAGATCAATTTAACAGCTGCAAGATGTTGCAAAGAACAATGTAAGAGTGATAGGAGTCAGTGAAAAAGCAAGAAATAGTGCAAACACCACCAAAAATGTTCCCAGAAGTAATAGCAAATAACTTCCCAAACATTGAAAACCTAATTAACATACACTGGACTCATGACTTATGAAGTAAATTCATTCATTCCCTAAGGCTGGTTTGTAGTTTAAGTTCTCAATGAAGTAACATTGAGATATCATCTCACTCCAGAAAGAATAGCGAACATGAAGAAATTTATTGATAACAAATGCTGGCGGGGCTGAGGAGAAAAAGAAACACTTCTCCATTGCTGATGGGAGCATAGAATGGGACAATAACTGTGGAAATAAGTATAAAGGTTCCTCAAAAAAGCTAAGATTAGAATTCCCACTGGACCCAGCTATTCCCCTTATGGGTATCTTCCCAGAAGAATTTAAAACATCATACCACAGCAATACATGTGCACCTATATTTATAGCAGCACAATTCATAATAGCTAAATCTTGGAAACAACCTAAATATCTATCAACCATGGGATGAAAAAAGATGTGATATTTTTATACAATGGAGTATTACTCAACTATAAAGAAAGGTAAATCTGAGGCTTTTTTAGGTAAATGGATGCAACTGGAGACTATTCTTATAGGTGAAATAAATCAGGTTCACAAGTAGAAATATAGTATTGTCTCCCTAGTCTAAAAATAAGCCAGGCATTCACATGTAGAAATATAGTATTGTCTCTCTAGTCTAAAAATAAACCAGACATGGTGATGCATGCCTGTAATCTCAGTATGTGGGAGACTGAGGCAGGAGGATCACTGCAAGTTTGACCCCAGCCTGAGCTAAAAAGTCAGCTCAAGACCAGCTTGAACTTCATAGCAAAACTGTTTCAAAAAGAAAAAAAAAACTGAAAGAGTAAATAACATCCAATATGTACAATAGATATTGTGACAATGAAAGGGAAAGTGCTTAAAAGGAAAGAACAACTAGGATAGGGTAAAGGAAAAAAGAAAAAAAGGAAAAGATAATATGTGTTTATGTATACATATATATGTGTATGTATGTACAAGATAGACAACTATACTACTAATCTACGTAAATTCATCAAAAAGAAGTTTGTGTTTTCATTGCTTGATTGTTTATTTTTATGCCTAAATCTTGTAATCTGAACAACTACTCTGAAGATAACAATAATACAATATATTAACTAGTATTAGTTTCCTGTTATTTTGCAATGAAATTCTATATCATTTTTATTCTTTTTTAGCTTAAAAAAAGGCTCAGGTTCCTCTACACTGTCTTCATAATCTCTTTCTTGTGTACAGGCAGATCTCACTGTCCTTAGGAGAGACATTGGCCCAGTGTTTCTCAATTAATCTTGTACAGGAAATGACTTTGTAATGCTTCTTCTAGAACTCTTTAAAGGTTCAGTCTGTATCTCAGATCATCTACAAGCACATGCAGTTGACAGTTCACATATGAGTCAAGACTTTGGTTATAAATTAAAACTAAACTTTTGATCATAACCCATTGCTCATATGGTGGGCTGGTCATAATTCAAGGTCAACTGTACAAAGAAGTGAGGTATATGGAACTCAAGTTACCAAAGGCCAAAATAAATCTGCATCAAGGCATATAATAATCAAGATTCCAAAAAGTCAGTGCAAGAACACAATATTAAAAGTTCTTAGAGAAAAGAGACAAATCATCTATAAAGGCAAACCCATCAGAGTCATACCAGACTTCTCAATACAAACCTTCAAGTCAAAGAAAATTTGGAGTTAAGTATGTCAAGGCTTAAAACAATGCAACCTCCAACCCATATTAATGTACACTGAAAAATTATCTTTCAAAATCAGTGAAGACTTTTGGACAAAGAACAACTGAAGAAATTCATGACCATGAAACCAGCTTTCCAAAATGCTCTGGAGGATATTTTAGAAAGGGATAACAAAGATCAAAATTCCAAGAACAACAATGGAAAGAAGCCACCAGGCATAGCAAGTAATTCAATAGAGGGGAAAGACAGAATACCAAGGACAGGAAAATAATATGAGAAGCATAAGCCAATATATGTCAGTTATAACCATAAGTGTAAATGCTCTCAATTCAACACTAGAAAGAAACAGACTGGCAGAATGGATCAAGAAACAAAATCTAACAATATGCTGAATACAAGTAACATATTTAACTCAAAAAAATTTCTTGGATTGAAAATCAAAGAATGGAAAGCAATACTTCATGTGTTAGGAACCTAGAAAAAAGCAGTGATAGCAATTCTATTTGCAGACAAAGTGAACTTCAAGTAAAGACTGACCAAAAGAAACAAAAAAGGTCATTACATACTTGTTAAAAGAAAAACTCCAAGCAGAAGAGATAACAATCATATATATATATATATATATATATATATATATATATATATATATACTAAATACAAGAACACACAACTATGTAAAACAAAGACACTGAAGATCAAATAATAATTAACACAATTTTAATGGGGGCCCTTATACCCTACTGTCACAAATAGATCAGCCAGTCAAAAAATCAACAAAGAAATATCAAAACTGAATTAAACTTGTGAACAGATGGCATTAATAGATATCTACAGAGTGTTCCACCCACACAACATTAGCATACACATTCTTCTCAGCTACACATGAGATGTTCTCCAAAATAGATGACACTGAAATACTTAGAAAACTACATAACAAAAGAAGTAAAAGATCTCTCATTCAAAATGGTAGTACTCTAAAGAAGAAGATCAAATAGGATATCAAAAATAGAAAGATATCCTTTGTTCTTGGGTAAGAAGAACCAACATAGTGAAAATGGCCATACTCCCAAATCTTATACAGATTTAGCACAATCTCTACTAAAATACCAATAGCATATCTCACAGAATTAGAAAAAAAGAATCCTTATATTCACTTAGAAACAAGGGACCCAGAATAGCAAAAACAATTCTGAGAAGCAAAATCAAGGCAATAGGCATCACAATCCCTCACTTTAAATGATACTACACAGCTACTGTGGTAAAAGCAGTATGCTACTGGGAAAATTAAATAATTAGAAGATTCAGACACAACTCCAAACATGCTCATCCACTTTATCTTGGATAAAGGGAGATAATCATGTTTCCTGGAATAAAGATAGCCTCTTTAATAAATGGGCCTGGAAAAACTAGTTTTCTACATGCCAAAGACAACTAGACTAGTGTCAATCACCATTCACTAAACTACAATATAAATGGATCAAATTGAAAAAAACACTGAAATTCCATTTAAAATCCAGAAACAATGGCTATTGTTAAGAAATTAACCAATAACTAATGCTGGTGAGGCTGCGCAGGAAAAGAAACACTTCTCTACTGTTGGTGGGAATGTATATGGGTACAGCCATTGTGGAAATCGGTACATTGATGCCACAAAAATTAAAAGTAGATATTCCATTTTCCCAGCTATTCTTTGAGTATCATCCCAAAAGAATTAAAAATATCATACTACAGTGATATATGCATGTCCTGGTTTATAGTGGCACAATTTGTAATAGCTAAATCTTGGAAACAATCCAAACACCCACCAATTGATGAATAGATAAAGGTGTGGGCTTTTTAAAATATACAATGGAGGCAGAAGCCTGTTCCTTTGTCTGAAGGACTGAATACTTCTGCAAGCAGAGAGGCATCGCAGCTTCCTGAGGCACCTCAGCCTGTGGTGAGTGCCCAGCACAGTCTGCCCAAATCTCAGACTGTTCCGGACCCCCCAGGCTTCTGGGTGCAGAGAAGTGGAACAGTGGGTTAGAGGCCACTACAGCTGCCTCCCCATCCCCCCCGGCTACACTTGGAAGTCTGCTGAGCTCCTGACGGATGGGCGGGCCTACACTAACCCCCGAGCCCAGCCGCACCTAGACATCTTCTGCAGAGGAGGAGCTGGGCGGATCCGGAGTCCCTGCAGAAGCCCGTTCCTTTGTCTGAAGGACTGAATACTTCTGCAAGCAGGGAGGCATCGCAGCTTCCTGAGGCACCTCAGCCTGTGGTGAGTGCCCAGCACAGTCTGCCCCAATCTCAGACTGTTCCGGACCCCCCCAGGCTTCTGGGTGCAGTGAAGTGGAGCAGTGGGTTAGAGGCCACTACAGCTGCCTCCCCCCCCCCCCCCGGCTACACTTGGAAGTCTGCTGAGCTCCTGACGGATGGGCGGGCCTACACTAACCCCCGAGCCCAGCCGCGCCTAGCCATCTGCCTGCAGAGGAGGAGCTGGGCGGATCTGGAGTGCCTGCAGAAGTCCCTTCCTTTGCCTAGAGGACTGTGGATATCTCTGCAAGCAGGGAGGGATCACAGGCTCCTGAGGCACTGTGGCCTGTGGAGAGCACCCTAACCCGGCTGCAATTGAAGAGCTGTGGATCTTCCAAGGGGCAGGTGGGCGCACAGTGTCCCTGAGGCCCAGCTTGTCTGGAACTGCGGAGTTCTGAGCAGGCAGAGGAGGGACACTGGTTCTGCAGGCCCAATGGCTTGGGGTAGTGCGGTGTCAGAGGCTCAGTAGCTCCAAGCATAGAAGGGGATTTTCAACAGATCCTGAGGAAGCTTTCAAATAACACTTTGTCGATGTCGCTCCCGGCCGGCAGGAAAGACACACGACAAGGTCTGGCGGTGGTCAGGCTTTTCTTTATTCTCTCCTTATACAGTCTGCCCTGAAGCCTCTACCGGTCCGCTCCCCGCGGCTCCTTTTGTGCTTCAGTCTGCCCCGAAGCCTCTACCGGTCCGCTCCCCGCGGCTCCTTTTGTGCTTCAGTCTCTCTCTCTCTCGGGGGTGGAGGCACTGGCTATATATAGGATTAATAGCTAGGCAGACTACCCTGTGAGGCGGGAACTTAGTGGGGTGATAAGAAACAGGTGCCACACAGGCGGGCTCGATGAGAGGGGTAATCTAGCCCAGGCTTTTGTACTTTCCCACAGGCCTCGCAATCACCGCGTCTGATGACTTGACAGTGCCACGGCTCCCAACAACACTTGAAACACAGAAATATACAAAATGACAAAACGAAAGACCAAATTACAACCTCAAACCTCCAGCCCATCTCAGG
Source organism: Cavia porcellus (assembly GCF_034190915.1). NCBI lineage: Eukaryota > Metazoa > Chordata > Mammalia > Rodentia > Caviidae > Cavia > Cavia porcellus. Next base: position 41,279,961 of record NW_026947486.1, on the reverse strand, counting down.
AAACCCTAGGAGCAATGTATATAGAAGAAAATATATCCCATCCACCTCATATATCGGACATAATAGCTACTGAAGTTGACAAACAACTCCAGGAAGCTTTAAAGAAATTCAAACTTGAAATAATCTCCCAGATAAAAGAAGAAATTATAAAAGAAATGAAAGAGATTCTAAATATATCTAAAGAAAACACAGATAAAAAATTGGAGGAACTAAACAAAAAGATAGAATCCCTAGACGAGCAATATAAGAAACAAACAGAATACATAATACAGATGCACAGAGATATACAGGAAATAAAAAACTCCACTGAAAGTTGTAAAAACCACCTTAATGAAAGTGAAGATAGAATTTCAGACCTTGAAGACATGATTGCAGCTAGTGAACAGGAAAGGAAAGATCTTTTGAAAATAACAAGGAATCAGGAAACAACAATTCAACAACTGCAAGACGATGCAAAGAAGAATAACATAAGAATGATAGGGATTAATGAAAGAGAGGGAGACAACATAAAGGATGTCAAGCGGATATTTAGAGAAGTAATAGCTGAAAATTTCCCAAGCATGAGATCAGAAACTGACATCAAGATCAGTGAAGCATATAGAACTCCAAACACTCATAACCAAAATAAAACTACACCCAGACATATAATAATCACCATCCCAGAAATCCAACACAAGAATAGATTACTAAAAGCTGTCAGAGAGAAAAGACAGATCACTTATAAAGGAAAACCTATCAGAATCACAGCAGACTTCTCAGCACAAACGATAAAGTCAAGAAGAGCATGGAGTGAAATATTCCAGATCCTAAAGCAAAATGATTTCCAACCAAGACTGATATATCCTGCAAAACTATCATTCAAAATAGATGGTGCAATACGATACTTCCATGACAAAGAACAGCTGAAGAACTTCATGAACACCAAACCGACCCTGCAAAAAATATTGAAAGACAGTTTAGATACACAAAGGAAAAAACCACTAAGCAAAGCAAATAATTAAACAGAACAGAAAGATAAAGATGCAACAGCAGAGAGATAACATTCCTACAATTAACCAGCATTTAACAGTAATAACCATTAATGTAAATGGTCTCAATGCACCAATCAAAAGAAACAGACTAGCAGAATGGATCAAGAAACAAAATCCAACCATATGCTGTTTACAGGAAACCCATCTAACCCAGAAGGATACTCACAGACTGAAAGTCAAAGGATGGAAAACAATTCTTCATGCAGCAGGAATCCAGAAAAAGGCAGGAGTAGCCATTCTGTTTGCAGACAACGTGAACTTTAAACCAACAATGACCATAAAGGACAAAGAAGGTCACTACATACTTGTAAGGGGAAAACTCCAAGAGGAAGAGATAACTATCTTAAATATATACGCACCAAACTCCAGAGCACCAAGTTATATAAAACAATTATTAACAGAAATGAAAACTCAAATTATCAGTAACACAATTGTAACAGGAGACCTTAATACGCCATTGACACCAAGGGACAGATCAACCAGACAGAAAATGAGCAAAGAAATAACAGAACTGAATCATACCTGCGAACAAATGGGTTTGATAGACATATACAGGATGTTCCACCCAACAACATCAGAATACACATTCTTCTCAGCAGTACATGGATCATTTTCTAAAATAGACCATATATTAGCTCACAGAACATATTTAAACAAGTGCAAAAGAGCTGAAATCATCCCTTGCATGTTATCGGATCATAGCGCTCTGAAATTAGAAATTAATGATAAAAGATACTGCAAAAATCCCACAAACACATGGAAACTGAATAACACACTCTTGAGTAATCAGTGGGTCACAGAGGAAATTAAAGAAGAAATCAAACAATACCTAAAAGAAAATGAAAATACAGATACAACTTACCGGAACCTGTGGGATGCAATGAAAGCCGTCCTGAGAGGAAAATTTATTGCACTGAGTTCCCACATCAGGAAAACAGAACGAATACAAATAAATAACTTGATGCTACACCTCAAACAGCTAGAAAAAGAAGAGCAAGTCAAGCCCAAAGCCAAAAGAAGAGAGGAAATTATAAAAATCAGAGCAGAAATCAATGCAATAGAGACTAAGAAAACAATCCAAAGAATCAACAAATCAAAGAGTTGGTTCTTTGAAAGAATAAATAAAATCGATAAGCCCCTAGCCAACCTTATTTAAAAAAGGGAAGAAAAAGCTCAAATTCATGCAATAAGAAATGAAAAAGGAGAAATCACTACAGACCCAATAGAAATACAGAAGATCATCAACACCTACTTCGAAAACCTCTACTCTCAAAAGTTTGATAACACAGAAGAAATAGACAGATTCTTAGAAGCATATGAAGTGCCAAAGCTAGATCAAGAGGATGTAAAACTGTTGAATAACCCAATCTCTGTTACTGAAATTGAAAATGTAATTAAGTCCTTACCCACCAAGAAGAGCCCAGGCCCAGATGGATTCACTGCAGAATTCTACAAGAAATACAAAGAAGACCTAATGCCGACACTCCTCAAACTGTTCAATGAAATTGAAAGGGAAGCAATCCTTCCTAAGTCGTTCCTGGAAGCAAATATTACTCTAGTACCAAAACCTGAGAAAGACCCAACTAAAAAAGAGAACTATAGACCGATCTCCCTAATGAACACAGATGCAAAATCCTCAATAAAATATTGGCAAATAGGATCCAGCAAATCATCAAGAAGATTATACACCATGACCAAGTGGGATTTATCCCAGGAATGCAAGGATGGTTCAACATACGCAAATCAATAAATGTAATCCACCATATCAATAAAGCCAAAAATAAGAATCACATGATCATTTCTATAGATGCAGAAAAAGCCTTCGATAAGGTCCAACATTTATTCATGATAAAAACTCTACAGAAAATTGGAATAGATGGTCTTTACCTCAATATAATAAAGGCCATTTATGACAAACCAACAGCCAGCATCATTCTAAATGGCCAAAAATTGAAAGCCTTTACTTTAAAATCAGGCACAAGACAAGGATGTCCTTTATCACCACTCCTATTTAATATAGTACTGGAAGTACTAGCCAGAGCAATTAGGCAAGAAAGAGAAATAAAAGGGGTAAAGATAGGAAAAGAAGAAGTTAAGTTATCATTGTTTGCAGATGACATGATACTCTACATAGAAGACCCCCTAAACTCCATTGAAATACTCTTAGATACAATAAATAAATTCAGTAATGTGGCTGGATACAATATCAATACTCAGAAATCAATAGCATTCCTATACACGAACAACAAAATTACAGAGAGGGAAATAAGAGAAACTGGACTATTCACATTAGCAAGCAAAAAAATGAAATATTTAGGAATTACTCTTACGAAAGAAGTGAAAGACTTATACAGTGAAAACTATAATACACTGAAAAAGGAAATTGAAGATGATCTCAGAAAATGGAAAGACATCCCTTGCTCATGGATAGGAAGAACAAACATTGTGAAGATGGCCATTCTCCCAAAACTCTTATACAGATTCAATGCAATCCCAATAGAAATACCATCAACATACCTTATAGATCTAGAGAAATCACTCCTAAATTTCATCTGGAACCAGAAGAGACCTAGAATCACAAAGGCAATTCTAAGCAGCAAAGGCAAAGCAGGAGGCATCACAATCCCTGACTTGAAATTATACTACAAAGCAACAGTAGTAAAATCAACATGGTATTGGAATCAAAACAGAGGCGAAGATCAATGGAATAGATTAGAAGATACAACCACAACTACAAACACACTCAACCACCTTATCTTTGATAAAGGAGCCAAGCAGGTTCACTGGAAGAACGACAGTCTCTTTAATAAATGGTGCTGGAAAAACTGGCTCTCCATTTGCCGAAAACTAAAGCTAGACCCATGTCTATCACCATGTACTAAATTAAAATCTAAATGGGTCAAAGATCTGAATATTAAAACAGAAACACTAAATCTATTGGAAGACAAAGTGGGTAGAAACCTTGGAGACATAGGAGTAGGTAGAGAATTCATGAACAGAACTCAAACCGCACGGGAAACACTTCCCAGAATCAATAACTGGGACCACATCTTATTAAAAAGTTTCTGCATGTCAAAAGAAATCTCCAGCATAGTGAAAAGAAAACCCACAAACTGGGAAAAGATTTTAGTGAACTCTCTCTCAGACAAGGGACTCTTGTCTAAAACATATAAAGAATTAAAAAAACTCAGACCTCCAAAATTCAAAGATCCAATCCAAAAATGGGCATCTGAGATGAATACACAATTCTCAGATGAAGAAATGCAAATGGCAAATAAATATATGAAAACATGCTCATCATCATTGGTCATCAGAGAAATGCAAATTAAAACCACACTGAGATTCCATCTCACTCCTGAAAGAATGGCCAGGATCAAGAAAACCAACAACAACAAATGCTGGAGAGGATGTGGGGAAAAAGGAACTCTCCTGCACTGTTGGTGGGAGTGTAGACTGGTACAGCCTTTGTGGAGGTCTGTCTGGAGGTTTCTCAAAAAGTTGGGATTGGAAATCCCATTTATTCCAGCTATTCCACTTCTAGGCATATTCCCAGAAGAACTGAAAGCATCATACCACAGTGATTTATGTGCACCTATGTTTATAGCAGCACAATTTGTAATCGCCAGATCTTGGAAACAACCCAAGTGTCCATCAACTGAGGAATGGATAAAAAAGTTGTGGTATTTCTATACAATGGAATATTATTCAGCTATAAAGAAGGATCACATTGAGATATTTATCAATAAATGGGCGCAGCTTGAGACCATACTCATAAGTGAAATAAATCAATCTCGCATGTATGAATACCGAATAGTTTCCCTAATGTAAGTAATGATTCAAATATATGAAAATATGTGGCAATCATGATTCCCCATTATGTGGCCTTGAAGCCTTATAAAATTTTCACTTATTAATTAGAAAGGCTTTATTCCGGGCTTCTTGATATGGAAATATTTGAAGCTATAGTATATGAAGTTTTATCCAAATATCTCAAGGAAAAAGACAGACACTATGGTAACTATTATTCTTTAAAAAAATTATTTAGTTATTTCTTATGTTTATTTTAATTAAGGGAAAAATTTTAAAAATTAGGATATATAATAGTAACTCTTTTCGATTTCCTATTAACTTGTTTTGAAGTCCTGTAATGCTCCCACGATCTTGTTTTGACTGATTAGACTCTGTTCCATTCTGTGGGATAGTATCAGGTCCGAGGGTATAGGCAGCTGCTTTGAAGGCAGTAAGATTCACTAAGATGCCCATTCTGGTTTGACTATTGTCTCCTTTGGAAGTCCTGTAATGTTTACAATGTCTAAGTTTTATTGGTCTCGTTCTCTACTGTTTTGTCCAACTTTATAATATCTAATGAGATAGACAAATCTTTTTAAGGAAACAAGAGACAACGTTGATAACTATTGTTAATAACCGTATACTCTGTTCTACATCATGTGCTAAGTCTATCCTTGGTTTTCACTGACAGCTTTGTTCTGCCATATTTGACTTTATTCTCCCCCCCCAAAAAAGTAATAAGAACTAAGGAGTAATAAAATCTAAAATGTGTAAATTTTGTTGTAAATAGAGAGGAAGGGGAAAAAAGAGCTCTAACGGATATAACAGCAAGTGTGTATAGGGATGTTGAATAGCTGACTATATTAATGTTTTTGGATCATTGAACACAGCTGTTTGTAGTCTCTCTGTTTGAATGTCTACTTTGTATTCTTTGATACTGTGATTTGAGCAACTATTTCCAAGATGATAATATGTAATCTATTAACAGGTGATTTCTTACTGTTATGCTTTTTTTTGTAGTTCTGTATTATATGTAACCTTACACTGCTTTGTTTTGTTTTGTGTTTTTCTCTTTTTCCTCTTAAATAAAAAAAATACAAAAAAAATAAAATAAAATATACAATGGAGTATGACTCAGTCATACATAAGGATAAAGTTGAGACATTCATAGCTAAATGGATAGATCTTAAGACTACACTTATAAGTGAAATAAACCAAAAACATATGTATAAATATTGTATTGCTTTTTTGGTGTGAGAAAATGAAAGTTTAAGTAAGGACCAGAATGTATACTAGATACTAGGAATTAGGAGAAAATACTCAATTGGGAAGGGGAACTAGGAAAAAAGTAGGAGAAAATTAAGGAAGGGAAAAGATAAAAATGAGAAATGATTTTTAAAAAAGCAAGCATAGCTTTGTAAATAAGGGAAGTCAGAAAGAAATTGAGATAAGTTATATGCAGGTATGACATCCCTATGATGATAGTGATCATTATTATAATTAAAATAGCCAATAAACTTAATAATATTTTTTAATTTTAAAGAGAAAAAGCAGAAAAAGTGTAGAAATAATACATAATTTCAAAAAAAAGAAAGAAATCACTAGTTGATAAATTACATATTATCCACTTAGAAATAGATGTTCAAGTTACAAAAGTAAACCATATAAAGTGGACATTTAAACAGCAAGAATGCAATTAGTTCTGTTCAACTATCCAACAAAAATTTAGTAATATGGTTATAAATCCTACACACTTAAACATACAAGCAGATATATACTTCAGAGAAATTTCTTTTCTTTTCTTTTTACAGTAGCAATTACACATTTTGGGTTTTAATATTACTATATTTCTTACTACTATTTACACTAGAGACACAATGTGGTATTTATAAATCATTCTTATTTACTTCACTAATGAGGATAGCCTCAAATTATCTCCATTTGCCTATGAAGGCCTCAAGATCATCATTTTTATAGCTGAGTAATATTTCATTGGATAAAAACACCATATCTTTTTCATCCACATGGTGGTTGATGGGCATCTTGGTTGCTTCCAAGATTTAGCTATTACAAATTGTGCATGGGTGCACATATATCACTGTGATATGACCTTTTCAGTTTTTCTGGGAAAATATCCAGGAAGGGAATGGCTTGTTGAATGCAACTACCAACCCTGGTCTTCTGAGAATTCTCCATACTGATCTCCAAAGTGGTTTCAACAGTCTACACTCCCACCAAGAATGGAGAAGTGTTCCTTTTCCCCAGCAGCCTCGCCAACATTTGTTATCAGTTTATTTCTTGATGACAGTTATTCTTTCCAGAATGAGATGAAATCTCAGTGCTGCTTTAAATTGCATTTCTCAAATGACCAGTGATGGTGAACATCACTTCATGTATCTCTTTGCCATTTGTATATCTTCATCTGAGAACTGTGTGTTCATCTCAGATGCCCATTTTTGGAGAGGGGGGATTGATATTTTTCAATTCTTTAAAGGTTCTGGATATCAATCCTTTGTCTGAGGGGTTGCTGGCTAAAATTCTTTCCCATTCTGCAGGTTTTCTTTTTACTCTCTTGGTGATTTCTTTTAAAGTGTAGAAACTTCAATAATATGAGATCCCAGTTGTTGATTCTTTGAAATGTTTCCTTTGCAGTTTGCATTGTGTTCATGAATTCTCTGCCTACCCCTATGTCTCCAAGACTATTACCTACCTTGTCTTCCAATAGATTTAGTGATTTCGTGTTTCTGTTTTAATATTTAGGTCTTTGATCCATTTAGACTTTAGTTTTGTGCATGATGATGGGCATGGGTCTAGTTTCAGTCTTCAGCATGTGGAGAGCCAATTTTTCCAATACCATTTATTAAAGAGGCTATCCTTAGTGAACATGTTTAGCCCCTTTGTCAAATATCAGGGGGCTGAGTGTCTTTGTAGTTGAGCTTGCATCTTCTAAACTGTTTCATTGATCCTCAGGTCTATTTCTTTTCCAGTACCATGCTGATTTTATGACAATGGCTTTGTAGTATAGTTTCAAGTCAGGAATTGAGATACCTCCTGCCTTGCCTTTGTTGTCCAGAAATGCCTTTGCTATTTTATGATTCTTCTGTTTCTAAATGAATTTTAGGAGTGTTTCTTCTTAATTTTTGAGGTATGTTAATAGTATTTTGATTGGGATTGGATTAAATCTGTATAACAGTTTTGGGAGTGTGACCATTTTCACAATGTTGGTTCTTCCTAGCCAAGAGCAAAGAATATCTTTCCATCTTTTAATATCCTCTTCAATCTCCTTTTTTAGCATAGAAAAATTTTTAGCATATGGGTCTTTTACATTTTAGGTTGATTCCTATGAATTTCATTTTTTAGATGCTATTTTGAAGGGCTGTATTTCCATAATTTCTCTCTTGGTGAGTGTTTTGTTTGTGTACAGGAATGATATTGCTTTTTTGCACATTGACTTTGTACCCAGCTACACTGCTGAATTTGTTTATTACCTCTAATAATCTTTTAATGGAGTTTTTGACTCTTCTATATAGAATATCATGTCATCTGCAAATAGTGATACTTTAACTTATTTCTTTCCTATCTTTATTCTTTTTCTTTCTCTCTCTTTTCTGATTGTCCTGGCTAGTGTTTCCAGACATATATTGAATAGGAATGGTGACAGTGGACATCCTTATCTTGTTCCTGATCATAAAGTGAGAACTTTTAGTTTTTGTCCATTTAGTATAATGTTGGCTGTTGGTTTGTCATAGATGTCCTTTATGAGATTGAGGTAGACACCATGTATTCTGAGTTTCTGAAGATTTTTTTTATCATCAACATGTGTTGGACTTTATCAAAAACTTTTTCTGTGTCTTTTGAGATGACCATGTGGTTTTTGTTTTTGGCTCTGTTGATGTGGTGTATTACATTTATTGGTTTACATATGTTAAACCATCCCTATATTCCTGGAATGAATCCCACTTGGCCATGATGTATAATTTTCTAGATGATTTGCTGCATTTTACTTGCCAGCATTTTATTGAGAATCTTTGCCTCTGTGTTCATTAATGAGACTGACCTATAGCTCTCCTTTTTGTCTGGGTGTTTCTCTAGTTTTGATATCAGAGTAATACTTGCCTCCAGGAATGATTTAGGCATGATTGCTTCTTTTTCAATTTCTTTGAAGGGTTTAAGGAGTATTGGCATCAAATCTTCTCTAAATTATTTGTAGAAGTCAGCCATGAATCCATCATGACCTGGGCTTTTCTTTGTTAGTAAGTTTTTAATTACATTTTCAATTTCAAGAGCTGACATTGGGTTATTCAAAATTGTTATATCTTCTTGGTTGAATTTTGGTAGTTCCTACATATCTACAAATCTGTCCATTTCCTCTGTGTTATCCACTCTATGTGAGTAGAGATATTCAAAGTAGGTATTCATGATCTTTTGAATTTCCATAGGATATGTAGTAATTTCCCCCTTTTCAGTCCTTATTGCATTAATTTGGGTTTTTTTTTTCTTGATGAGGTTAGCTAGAAGTTTGTCAATTTTATTTATTCTCTCCAAAAAACAGCTTTTTGACTCATTGATTCTTTGTATTGTTTGTAGTTTTAATTGCATTGATTTCTGCTTTAATCTTTACTATTTCCTGTGCTATCCTTTTATGATCACTAATTTTGATCCTGTCCTCAAGGTCAGAAATCCTATCTGCAGGTTCATTTAAATGGTTTTGCTAGTTTGAATATAATTTTTTAGTTCTTGGATGTTTCTTTGAGTTTGTTTCATGAATTCTGCTTGTTTTCTATGTTGTTCGTTTAAGGTTTCAATCAGTTGCCCATTCTCCTCTACTTTTTTCTCTATTTCTTCCTTAGCTGCGCTCAGCAACTCTTTTACTAAGGTTGTTATTTCTATCATTACATGGGAGAGTACTTCTAATATGATTTCCTCTATAGCCTCTTGGAGTTGTTTGTTTGTTTCACTTGCTATCTTTTCAAAGATTTCCAGTGTGCTATTTTTGAATTCCTCTATTTCAATGTCTCCTGTACTTGCACCTGATGGACTAAATGTTTGATATTGCATTTTTTTTGGCCGTTTTCCCCTTTCGAGTTAATATTTGGTCCTTCAGTCTCACTAGTGTCAACTCTTGATAGTGTGAATCTTAGGGTCCTAATGTAAGGTTGATGTTTGTCCAATTGCTGGGTCCCTCAATGAATAAGTGTGCCAGTCATGTGACTTCCTACTGCAGGGCCTGTTGAGTGAGTCCTATATTCTTCCTGGGATTAGTCCTATATTCTTCCTAACCTTCCTGATGTAGGTCAACTTTTAATTCTTGCTATTATTTTATCTGTAGGTTATCTCACTTTTGAACACATCTATGAGGTCCCAAATATATCTCTTTATGTCCACTGGTGCTGTGTCTGATATTGCATGTTTGCTGTTCTCATTCTCCTTTGTATTTACCTGTCCTGGATCAATGTTCTCAGGGTTGGGGCCTGGGGACTTTTTGTTGTTGCTTCCTCTTCCCATCTTTTTTTGCTTCTTCCAGGAGGCCCCAGTTTCTTTCTTTGTTTGTTACAATTCTTCTGAGGCACACTGGCTAGATGACCCTTCACACTGCAGTGTGTTAGTGGGTTGCAGACAGGGACAGCATATGCTGGCCCCTCCCTTCCATATTAGTCAAGCTGCTATGGCCTGCACTACTGTATTAGTTTGCACTGCCTCCGTCTGGACCAGCCAAACCTTCAAGGCCCCACTGGTCCAGTGTGGTTAGTGTGTGCCACTGCTGCAGGGACTTGACCTCAGATAACCTATTGGGTCTCAGCCAGGTCATGTGACCCAGGTCTAGCTCACTCCACCAATCCAGTTCAAGAAGGGAACAGTTCTCTAGTGTGTTACTTTTGAGGTTCTCAGTTTCAATGTCTCCTTTACTTGTCCTGGTAGACTAGATGTTTGAAATTGCATTTTGCTTTTTCATTTTGCCATTTTCCCCTTTTGAGTTAATCTTTGGTCCTTTAGTCCCACTAGTGTCAACTGTTGGTCATGTGTGTCTTGTTTTCCTAATGTAAGGTTGATGTTTGTCCAGTTTTTGGATCCCTCAATAAAGAGGTGGGCCAGCCACCTGACTTCTCACTGAAAGGTCTGTTGTGTGAGTCCTATATTCTTCCTGGGCTGACAAGCCTAGTAGTATTGATGTAGGTCAGCTTTTAGTTCCTGCTATTCCTTTATCTTCAAGTTATTCCAGGTCACCAAATCTATAGTTTCCATAGTGTTTGTGTCAGTTGAAACCCTATTGTGTCCCTGTGTGTCTCATAAGCCCTTTTGACTTTCTCCAATTTGGGAGAGTACTTATTGGCACACTCCTCACCCTGCCTAATGTTTTACATGTGCAGGAATAAGTCACCTACACTCTTGCCAGACTCACCCAGGTCATACAGTTAGTTGGAGGGAGCTTTACTACTGGCCCTATTTACCCACCATACACCTTTATTTTAGCACATACTCACCACACTGACTGGAGTCTGCTGAGATCTTCTGTTTGGGTGAGGCAGTTACTGAATCTCCCCTTCAAGCTAGCACAGTTAATCTGCCATAGTCCAAGGTTCTGGGAGAAAGGGTTGGAGCTGAAGATCAATAGCAGTATTAGGTTCAGGAGGTAGGGAGTGTCCCCGAGGGACCAGCAAATGTCCTGAATTTGGGTGTCCACTGTGTGCTGGCCATGATCCCAGGGCAACGTGGTATTCCTCTGTCCTGACTAGAGTCACAGAGGAAGTGGGTTGCTGCCCAGGCCAAGGTCTGAGGGCAGCATGTGTTCCCCAGGGCTGGAGAGAGTCACGTAGAAAGCTCGCAGTGGCACACGCCAAGGTCCCAGGGCAGAGTGGCATTCCTCAGTGCTGTCTGGAGCCATGCCTATTTCTGGTTTTTGAGCAATGTTTCAAAACTTCCTTGGTGCACTGAGAATCACTTGGCCGACTTTTGGCTCATGGGCAGACTGCTGGCAACTGCTTGCACCTTGGAGCTTGCTGGGTGAGCCAGTTGGGCCCACAGTGATTCCATGTGTCCTCTTATTATTTCAGATGCAGGCATGGTCTTATTGCCTGGGAGCGAAGTTCTAAGGCTTCCCCTTGCACTGGAATTCAACCCACACATGGCCAGGGCTCGGGACTGGACCTGCTTGCTGCTTGGAGTTTGCTGGATGTGGTTCAGTGAGGCCTGTGGGTACCTCTTGTGTGTCTTAGGGTGATTTCAGATGCAGGGCATGGTCTTACTACCTTGGAGCGAAGTTCCAAGTTTTCCCCATATGCTGGGATTCAACCTGTGCTACTAATTTTTTAAATGCTTGTTTCTCCATGAGGGCAGAATCTGGACTCTAGTGCATTAGATTGGAGGCAAGGAAAACAATCTGCTTCTCCCAGAGTGACACCTCTGCTTATGAGCAAAGTACTGGAAAGAAATGGAGGCCACTGCTTTTTATAGCTTGTCTTTCCTAGCATAAAACCTTCATTCTGTGAGTGAGCTGGGATTATCAGAGGCATAGTGGTACTGGGCTGTCATTCCCAAGTTAGAGATTCTATTCTACCAATTGTTTGTGAGTGGTAGAAGCGTTACATGTTCTCTTGGCCTCACTTGTGAAGAGTAGAGCTTCTGAAACATAAAGCTGATGAGGATGACAGATTTCAGCATCCTATCCCTACTGGGTCATACTGTTGTCCTATAGTACATAGAAGAAGATAAAGTTCCACATTTTTGGCCACACTCAAACAGAATAGAACTTTCATCATATCAAGCTAGGAGGATGAGGTCAGATCACAAACGCCATAAACACTTGCTATTATTACCACTGTGTGTTAAGAGTTTACTTAATAAATGTTGCTTAATTTTCTGTAGAAAACTAGGACAATTCCCAGAGACTTCAAGAAGCTGATTTTAAAATTTCACCATTTACACTAGTTTTGTAGAGTTCACAAGGCTCAACATATTCTTGTTGTGAAACTGGAAACCTGTCTGTTAAATTTGTAAATCCCTCCTGCCCCTCCCCCGAACACACATAGGTCTAGTTCTACTTTCACTCTGACCCAGAGACCCTGCCATTGGCCAGAAGATCCCCACCAAAGCAGGACAGTAGAAACCTAGAACCTGGGGCAGGAATTTGGTCCTAGAAATAGATCTGTGCTGTGCCTGCCCTTTAAGAAGACTGAAGAAAAAGTGGGAGATGGGGAAACAAAACTGAGCAAGTTATTGTGCCCCTTGATTATTGAATGGGAATGTAAGAGGTGAAACTCACAGAAGAGAAGCAGATTAGAGTAACTCTCTTAGCTGTCACAGGGAAACGTCATTGAGCTTAGTAGGACAAGTAAGGTACTTTCTAAGGGTAAGGTTCAGAAAATACTGCCTCAGGAAGAATCAAGCTTTATCCCTGAGTTATCTAGGCAGAAAGACACAGGTGCCTCTGTCATTTAAAAAAACACACTGAATCCTGGTCCACTTAACTCTAAAATGCTCTGATTCACTCTTTGGATCACAAACTCTGTCCTGTACTATCTGCACTGGCCAAGAAACTCTGAAAGACCCCAGAGACTGTAGGCCTTTCCTGCAGTTTCACAAAGGAGCAGGATTAGCATTCATTAATGCTTAATTGGTATCTTAACTCTCACTCCCATTTTAGGTCTTTATACTGAATACTGCTGCAGAGTCACTTTCCACCTTGCATCCTGCAAAAAAGCTTAGTGCAGCGATGAGCTTTCCTAAGGTATCTGCATTCCACTTTCTCTCCCTCCCCCTTTCAGTGAGCTCAGGAAATTGATCATAATCCACCAGGCGCCCGTTGCTTAGCAATAAAAGGCCTGCTCTTAGCAACCAGGAGCCATGAAGATGCTGCAGAAAGAGGGGGCTGTCTGTGCCCTTATTTTGCTTAGCTACCGACTGCTGGCCTCTTTGATGTTTTGTTATCTAGTATACCTTCCCTTCTCAGATGCCACTGTCTTGAAAGACCTTGATCTCTCAGGCAGCTGAATGACCACCATACTGCCACCCTGGTAGCCTCTCTGAATCCCACCTCATGGTCACAACAGGATATCTCTAAGAAACACTTTCACTGAATAGAAACAAATGTCCCTGGCTATGTGTATGCCTCCATATTTGTGTGGTGGTACTCAGAGTGAGATGGGCCAGGCTCCTTTCACCCTGAGTGAGGGAAATTCCTGCCCATGGTAGGGCATGGGGATCCATTTTAATACCAGCCCATCCAAGCTTCAGGGGTCCAAGGGCCATGCAAGACAGAGCACAGGAAAAATCTATATCAGAGCTCAGGACTATGCAACCTTTCAGTGATAGCCAGGTCTAAAGCAATGCCACAACATACGGTCTTCCAACTACTTCAGCACCATGTGAAGTGCCAGAGGCTTCTGCCTCTTCCCCTTAAAGGATAGTGAAGATAGGCTTCTAACCATTCCCACCAACACCACTACCAAGAAGCCCCTGACCTTCTGCCTTCTGGGGTTGTTCCAGTTCAAGGTGATCAACAATGCAGATTTTCCATTTGGGGAGCTTCATTCCTAGGATTCTTCAAAATAATTAAGTCAGGTGTTTCTAGAGTTCTGGCTGCACAGCTGCTAAATGATGTCTTCCTTAGTCAGAGCTCCCCTGATCTCTTGGAAGGTGCAGGTGCCAACATTCTCCTATACATCCTGGGGTTTTAGGTTCTGAAATTGGGGCTGCCCAACAGGAGGAAAGTAGAGTGGAGGCCACCAGAAAGTGGTATCAAGGAACATCCACTCTATTCTTGTTCCAGGCCAGGCTTTGACACAGAGGTTAGCCTTCTGCTGTGCATCTTCTCTTTTGCTTCTCTACCTTCCTTTACCTTTCCTTCCTCTCAAGAAAAAGGCTTGTGGCCCTAGTCTTCCATTGAATGGAAATATAACTTGCCTGGCAACCAAACTTGCCAAAAGGAGCAGCACAAATGCTGAACAAAAACGAGGCTGAGTAACCGGATGTGATGCCTTACTCCAGCCTCAAGCTTCTGGCCAGCAGTGTCTCTGGTGTTCACAATCATATACAAGTTTTTTCTCACTTTTGCAAAACTCAGTTCCAATGTGAAACATCTTCCAGGTGGGAAAAGAAAATTACATTTGAGTAACACTTTCATGATATACCCTTATCTATTTTATATGTATAATTTTTTTTATTTAAAGAGAAAAAAGAAAGGACATAAAATAAAGCAGTAAAAGGGTACAAGTAATACAGAATATCAAGAAAAAATATACAGTAAGAAATCACTAGTTAATAGGTTACATATTGTATTCTTAGAAACAGTTGTCCAAATTATAAAATTAAAGCATATAAAGTGGACATTCATACAGTGATATTGGAGACAGTTCCGTTCTATGATCCAGCCAAAGCTCAGTAATATGGTTTTCCATCCTACACACTCAAACATACCTGCCATTATATCCCTTAGTCCACCTTCCTTTCCTCTCTTTTTTACAATAACGATTACACTTTTTGGGTTTTATTACTCCCACAGTTCTTATTACTTTTTTTGAAGAGAATAAAACCAAACATGACTAAGCAAAACAGAGTCAGTTAGAAAAGAAGGATGGGCATAGTACATGATGCAAAAATAGAATACCAGGTGATCAAAAGTGGTTACCATTGTGCCTCTTGCTATTTTTAAATTGAGTTGCCAATTTTTATGGAAAATTTCAAGCCTATATATAAGTATAAGCATATAATAAGCCCTCCTGCATACATCACCTGGCCCCTGGCCACTCATCATTGTATCAACTTTCAGAATGTAGCTCTAAAAGATAAGAACTCTTTTAAATTGCATACACTGCCATTGTAACACCTAAAATAATTACTAGTCTCAAATGTCACCAAGAATACAATTGTTGTACAAATGTCTAAAGTCTCATAAATGGTATGAAAAGGTTTTTTTTCTTGAATGTTTTAGACTTAAGTTCAGATCTAAATAACGTTCACACATAAGTTTTGCTTCCAGAATATACTGAAGTGACAGTAATTGGGATTGTTCTGGAACCACTGACCACTAAGTACCTCTTGAGAACTCTGTAAGCTCTACCTTGTGCTGCTTAGCAGAACACTAGCTTCACAGATTTGAGATGAGACTGAGATTCAAAGCAGTAAAATGAGAAGCCCAGCCCCTGGCCACTCATCATTGATTCAAATTTCAGAATTTAGCTCTAAAAGATAAGAACTCTTATCTTTTGATAAGATAAGAGCACCACCCAGTTGGTCAGGGATTGGGCTAGGTTAGTAACATTTCAGCATCCAGAGACTTCTAACCATGTGTCTCAGCTACTTTTCTCTCATTGCTGAGACAAAACACCTTATACCTAAAATTAATGAAGGAAAGGTTTATTTAGCTTACAGATTTTGGAGGTTTCAGTCCATACTCAGCTAGCGCCAAGACAGGGCATCATGATTAAGCACCAACCATTCATATTAGCTGTGACAGATGCTAGAAATGACCAGAGCAAAAGGGCAAAAGAAAAAAGCACACTTCCTTCCCTCCCTCATGTTATATGCTGAGTACCCAACCCTGAGAGGGTGCACAGTCACACTTCCAATCCGAGTGCTGGACAATGAACCAATCACAAACACTGGATTCAGCCACCTCCATGATTGCATGAGGCTTTGGGGGGACATCCAAACACAAATCATAATACTGAGTGTGGGTTCATACCCACACTCAGTCATTCCAACCTGCACTGTATCCAAGAATGTGAGGAAAGCTTTTAGGAAGGAGGCA
Organism: Cavia porcellus; assembly: GCF_034190915.1. Classification (NCBI taxonomy): domain Eukaryota; kingdom Metazoa; phylum Chordata; class Mammalia; order Rodentia; family Caviidae; genus Cavia; species Cavia porcellus. Next base: position 41,263,395 of record NW_026947486.1, on the reverse strand, counting down.
GGCAAAGGTTTCACTACTGTTGCTCCCCCTCCCCCTGCCTGTCTAGGTCCTATCCAGCATCTGTCAAAGATGAATGCAGTCCAACACCCCTGACCTCCTTTCAACTCTGGCCCACCTCTCTCAATCAATGACAACAATCACATGCATGTATTAGGTCCCTCTGACCCAAAAGCTCTGTGAGTGCAGGGTTCTTGTTTCCTGAATATCTGTACTCCATCAAAAGCTGAACCTTACCCAGGTCTGGAAGGGTCTCAAACAAATAAGGACCAATGGTTTGTCTCAGTGATGGGCCTTCAGAGGAAGGGGATGCTCAGGAATTACAGACCAGTCTATGCAGAAATCCTTTACCTGAGGGCAGAACCATCCATCAGAAACTTCAGGTTGATAGCAGTCTCTCCTGCTACCTAGATAATGACTAGACCTGGGTATCCTAAAGACAATGGCTTTGACCATACGTCTCCTTCCACTGCCATTTATTCTCTGAGAGTTGCAGGATGTCCTCTTCTGAATAACAAAGACACTCAAGACAGTCCACATGAACAGTAAAGTCATTCCAAATGTTCCACATAGGTTGATCTCTAGTCAAGGGTGTCTATCAGTGGAATGTAGTAATGAAAACTGCTCTGATCTTGCCAGAAGGCCCAGCATGAGGAATTGTTCTGTGCTCTTACATAAGACAGCTCTATGAGCCTGACAGGCAACTTCCTCTCTGTGGTCTCAATTTCCTTACCTGCATTATGAAGGTGCTAGACCACATGAGCTCCATGGCATTATTACCTTCCAAGTTTCTATAATTTCCACCAAAAAGAGTCTACAACTTTCTGTTTAAGTGGTCCCTGATCTTAACTACCTTTTCAGGAAGGAGATCTTCTTGCCTGTTTCCTGTCATCTCTGACACTTGTTTTCTCTGACCAATGCCTAGATAAGTATGGTAACCATCCCCAAACTGCCTTGATGAGTGATGACCTTTTGAGCACTGCAACTCAAAGTCACAGTGGTGGTGGAGTGGGATTTATAGCCCCACATTCAAGATTCAGAAGATAGCAGTGTCAGCACAACATGTAGATGAGCTGTCATAGAACAGTCTAACTCTTTGCTCTCCACTAGCCTGATTCTCCCATCTCCCACAAAAGGAAATAAGAACTGTAGGGAGCCCCTCAGGAGGGATCTTTCTGGTGTTAGCATGGGGACAACAGAAAGGTAGACCAGTGGCCTAAGAAACAGAGTTATTAGACCTATAATAGATTTGCAAAACTCACGCTTGCAAGCTTTTGAGTCATTCTAGGGGAACACAAGGCATACAAACATGTGCATACGCACACGCACACACACACACACACACACACACACACACACACACACACATTCTCACACACTGGCATACACTCACACCCCACTACAAAAAAGAGAAGAAGGGAGGGGAAAGGAGGGTAATGAAAGGGAAAGGGGGGAAATCACAAGCTTATCTGATGCCAGGACTTGATTATCTCACCCAGAAACCATCAAGTTTCATTCACTTCACAAATGGTGAATGAGTGAATGTAAATTGCACACCGAACAAAAGGCACAAGATATTCACTTTCCCAGAGCATGTAACCCAGCTACGGTGGCCATTGCCACCCAGGAGTTTTTCCAGGCTAAAGAAAGTCAGGAGGCCATGAGAATGCACAAAAGTGCATCTCAAATGTTCCCGGACAGTTCTGTTCTCACAATCAGTTTGACTGGTTAGGGAGTCTTGGTCTCTCTTCTTCAGGTTAGACAAGAAAAACTGAGAACATGGATGCCCATTAGCTACATTTTGTCATATCAGCAAGAACTAAGAACATTATATGACTTAATAGAGAGGTAAGGTTCCATTTCTTTAGACAAGGGTTTCTGCATGTAGTGGATTGGGACTTCAAAGCACACTTTTGAGACTTCATTGGTTTTCCCAAAGAGAATTTGCTATATTTTTTCCTTCAGTGCTAGGGATTTAACACAGGGCCTTGCATAGATAACTCTTATAACAGGTAACCTTTATAGGCAAGCACTTTTCCACTGAGCCCTATCTCCAGACCCAGAAGTTGCATATGAAGTAGGCATCTTTTTTGGGCTCTAGGGGCCTCAAAACATGGCACAAATTCAGTGGTTTTGAAAATTTTTTCCATTCCTTTTAAAACCCACTGATACAGAGGGCCAAAGTATTTTTTCCTCAAATTTGGGTCTGTAATTTAGCTTCCATTGATCTTGAAAATTATCATATATGTGCCTAAGCATAAGGTCAATTTTGTCCATCTCTGCTGTTGGGGAATAGAAGTGACTCTGGAGGAAAGAGAGAAAGTATGAGAATATGGCCTGTGTGTTCTGTATTTCTTGAGTTCAGTGACATGCAGAAATGGTTAGGTGAATCTTTCAAGGACAAACTAGGGAAATGCCTTTTAGCTGTCTGATCAGTCTCACTATTTAGAGTGTGAGTCTTATTTTTTCAGGCCGGTTTGTATATACTGAGTTTAGAAAGAGCTGTTATATTTTCTTGGAGGAGAAGAGTCCAGTTCCTAGCATACTTCATCCACCCCGGAATGCTACCTTTTTGCTGTTGGTCCTGATGAGGCTCTCGTGCCCATTGAAAACCTTCCCATGCAAGGGAGTCTCCAGACCTCTGGGCCCAGGGGTTCCAGCTTCCTTCTTTCATCCTATGCCAACCCCTACTTCTACTAGACCTTACATGTGGGAGAAAGTGAAAACAAGGTGACATCCAGCCTCATCTTTCTTAGAGCTAGGAACTGAGGAACAGAGAACATAGGACACTTGCTGTTCTTCTAGGGACTAAAAGTTGGAAACCCCCATTTTGCATTATTAGTAATTTAAAACTTTTATTGCAAGTTTATATTCTATGATAAAGTGCACAATTTTCAGTGAACCTCAGAGATAATTATCAACCTCAATGTAATTCTCAACCTTCCTCTTGCATTCTATTTACCCTGTTTCACAAATTGACAAAATTTCTGGAGAAAAGAGATCATTTCCACAGTTTCTCAGTAATCAAATGTTGAGGTCAAAGTTGGGTTTTCTTAATGTAAGTAAACTATAAATAGGATGACTAAATATCCCAGTCTGTAATGGAACTGTTGTTCCATTCTAACTGTTAAAGTTAAAATGGGCATGGTTTGGATATTAAATTGATTAAAAGTCTTCCTTTTAATATGACATTATTTTTTTCATATGCATTATTTTGTATAGTCCTTACAATAATCTTATAATGTGACTATTTCCCCTATTTTGCTCTATAGGAAAATGAATTACAAGGGATTAAATTACTTGCCCGAAGAAATATAGTGGGTAGCAGGTGAAGCTGGCTTTTACATTTAGTTTGTAGAGAGCTTCAGCTAGGCACTGAATATCCATGCTATTCTTTGGTGTCTCCAGACCAACTCTCACTAGACAGAGCAGAGCACTACATAGAACTTTCCTGGTCTCCACTTGTGCCCTGTTGAAATATAATTTACTTTGACTTGGCAGGCAATGGAGAGAGAAAAACAGCCTAGGATTGGAGGAAGATAGTGTTGGTTATTATTCCCAGTCCTGTTGATGAAAACCATTTTTAGTGGTGACTGCTGATGACAGCACAAGCCAATTGAGAGAGGATATTGGACAGGATGTAGTCATAGCCCCTCAGTGAGTAGTGCAAGGGACAAGGCCTGGATGCTGTTACTGTCATCTCCAGCAGATATCACCTTTGCTCCAGATCCATTTGGCTTCAATTCTCAGGAAATCCAGTTTTATAAAACTGTCCTTCTCTAACTAGAGAACACTTCTGTGAGAATATTGGATATACTCATTTCCCATCGTGCCATCTCACTCCCCCATCTCATATGTTCCTTTCTGCAGCCTGTGTGTAAAAACTCATACTGAATAGAGACATATTCTTTTCAACTAAATGCCAAACTGAAATCCGTAATTAATCTTTTGTGTAAAATATTTCTGAAGGATTTTTTTCTAGGCATGGAGGCCACCCCTTCCAAAGAGCACATGTCTCAACACATAACTTTTACTTCTCTTCATTTTGGTCCCTGCTGGTTTGTTCACCTCCACTCCTACGCTAGCCCTGGGGAATGCCACCCATGTAGAAGAGTGCAGCAGGCTGCAGTAGGAGTTAGGGTGTCTAGCATTTATTACTGCTTGTTGTTCCACCAAACTTATCACATGGGCACCAGTCACAAGACCAGCCACTGACCTATTGCACTGAAGGGCATTTGGGATCTTTTAAGTACTCAAGTCTGAAGCTTGAGGGCAGGGCCTTAGAAACTCTCCTAAAACAGTTCCCCAAATCATGTTTACCTCCTAAAGAGCAAAAAAGGCTCAAGGAATATTTCAGAAATCTTGGGCTCAAGTACTACCTACAATCCAGATACAGGCTTGAAATCTTTAATTGTTTTCAGCTCTATCCTTATCCCTCCTCTAGAGTCTTGTCTCATTTTAATATTTTAAGTCTTTGTATAGTAGACAAATACGATGTTACTATAAGCTCTTACCCAAAGTCTGGGTGAGTTTGGGTGATATATTTTTGCCTTTCTGGACCTTGGTATCTGCACATGTAAAATGTGGAGATTGAGCTAGAAAATCATTAACCTTTTGCCTTATTCTAAACTCTCATCAGTGTGATTCAGTCTTATTTCTGTTCCCATGGTATATGCTCAGACCAGGCACCCTTTTACCTTCCACAGGGGGTTTATTTGGGGAAGTTGGTATATGCACTTAACATATCTTAATCAATTGCAGCTCTATTAATCCCTGTCCCTTTCCTCCACACTCCCACTTGTCCCCTTCCTCATCTCCAGAAGTGTACTTCCTGATTCTCTGTCCTCTCTCCTTTATTTATTTATTTGTGTATTATTTTAGATTCCTTATATATGAGAAATCATGTGATATTTAACTTGCTGAGTCAGGCTAATTTCATTCAATATGGTGGTTTTTAGTTGCACCCATTTTTCTGAAAAATCAGCATGATTTCGTTCTTCATGACTAGTATTCCATTGTACACCTATCACATTTTCTTTATCCATTCATCTGTTGAAAGACATCTAGGCTATGTCCAGAGCTTAACTACTGTGAATTCTGTTGCTCTACACATGGGTGTACATGTTTTGCTTTAGTAGCAGTCCATATCTGGGAATATGTTCTATCATCATGTAGCATTATCATGAGCCAAAAAAATTTTAAAATCAACAAAAAACTGTGATATACATCTTGTTTAGCAGCAACTTCCAATCCTACCTCCACATCTTTCTCTACACATATCTACAACTTGGATACAACTATACAGTGTGGTCTGCAGACTGTAGATTTTTTGTGTTGAGATGTAATTCCCAATGTGAGGTATTAAGAGTGTAAAATCTTACCCCAACTATGGTGTTTAGAAATGAGGCTTCTAGGAGGTTTTTAGAATCAGATAAAGTCATCTGGGTGGACCTTCCATGATTTAACACTAATGGTTTTGTTAGAAGAGAGAGAGAGAGAGAGAGAGAGAGAGAGAGCAGAGAAGACACACAAGCCCTGATGGAGTCCCTATCTCTTGCCATGTGCTGCTTTGTACTGTACTGCCTCAGAACACTGCCAGCAAGAATACCATCACTAGCAACCCAAAAACAGGCCCACTCTCTGGGACTTGGAGCCTCCACAAGCATAATCCAAAAAAATCTCTTTTCCTAAAAATTTATCTGGCCTGTGGTGTTGTTATTTTCAATATAAAAATGGACTAATTCAATCACAGTCATCTGTCGATGTCCGCTCCCGGCCGGCAGGAAGGACACACGACAAAGTCTGGTAGTGGACAACCTTTTCTTTTTATTTTCCTTCTCCGTACAGCCTGCCCTGGGTTCTCCCAGCTGAAGCCTCCTCTGGTCCGCTCCCCGCGGCTCCTTTTGTGCTTTAGTCTGCCCCAAAGCCTCTACCGGTCCGCTCTCCGCGGCTCCTTTTGGGCTTTTACTTCTGGGCTTCTACCTGGCTTCTTCTTCCGCCCAGGGGTGGCACCGGTATATATACGGGTACAGTGTCCAATCATGTTAAAGTAAGCAAGGCAAGCTGATTGGCTAACACCATCAGTTGCCAGGCAGACTATATTGTTGAGCGGGTTGTTTACGCGGTAAGCAGGAAACTAACATATTCGATGGGAGGGGTAATCTACCTCAGGCTTTGCTCTTTACCACAGGCCGCACGTCCGCCGCGCAAGGCAAGCTATCACAGACGCGGCTCCCAACAGTCATCATTTCTTAACATCCCAACTTGAGTTTTTATAGGGTCTAAGTTCTAAGTGCATTCACCAATACTGTCATTCAGTGTTCATGTTTAAGAGTAAGAGAAAGATTTAGCAGACATGCATTTTGTAAGGCTTTCTGGATATTTTAAAGTGAACAAATGCCCAAATAAAGCATCAAATGTGGGCTTTTGAAGTAGTTTCCTTGAGTAATTAAACATTCTAACAGGCATCACACAGATACAATGCAATATATGCCATTCACAAGATAATTACAGGGTGAATAGGGTATAAACTATAGCCTTTTTCTGAATGAGACTCCAGTCAAATTATCCACCTGCCCTCCTTCTGATCTCCACAGTCCCCACAAAAAACCCTGACAGCAGATCTAGTCCAGTACTTCCCAAATATAGTGGTGCCCTTGAATTACCTTGGTGATGCAAATGCAGTTGCCCAAGCATGCGGCAGTCTGAAATCTGGGATCACTGAACAAACTCTCTTTCAAATTTTCTAGCTTTATCTTAGATTAGCCAAATCTTTTGACTAGAATTGCTTCAGAGCCCCTACAACTGTGATCATCAAGCTCAAATCTGAGTGTTAGCTTCACGGCCATGGACAAGGATGTAAATGTGTTTACAACTGTGCCTATGTTTCTATCCTCATCCACTTCCTCTGAAACCAAAGAGTGCCTCTGCGGAAAGTCATTCCAAGCTTTTAAGACTGTGACATTTACTTCTCTCCATCTCTTACCAAAATTATACGATTTTTCAAACCTCTTTTGTTCTATTTCTGCAGGGCCCTGACCTTCTCTTCAAGTACCTCATTTCTGTGTCAATCACAGAAAGCTTCCGCAGAACAAATTAAAAGGAGACTTGGAGTTGCCTGAGTTTCTTTTGTCTGATTTTCTTTAGAACTTTTGTTTTCTTTGCTGCCCTGTGGGCACATTTATAGATATTCAAGTGAAACAAGCCCAGACTGGAGAGTAAAAAATTTCTCTGCTCTTTGGTACAACAGGAAGCCTAGGATAAGCTATTTATGTTCTTGGCACCTTGATTACCTCATCTATACAGCAGGTATCATAAATAATGAAGATTAAACTCTGACTCTGCTGGAAGATTGCATGTTTGTGGGTTTCTTGCCATTGCATGGTCATGGTAACCATAGGGTTACTGGGGCATAGTACTCATGGATGGGAAGAAATGCCATAAAGCAGTTGGAAAAAAGAGAATAAAAGCCCAAAGTTAGGCCTACTTGTGGAACTAGTTTGCTTTGGACAAGCCACTCAATCTCTTTTGCCCCAACTTATCACTTTGAAAAATGGAATATAGCATAGTAGCTAAGAACACGGACTTCAAAGTCAGACAGACTTGGTTTGAAGATTCACCTCCTCCACTAACTAGTCACATGACATAACCTAATGTTACCCAGCTTTCCATTTCAGTAACAAATATCTGAGATAATCGATCTATAATAAGGAAAGTTTTTTTCAGGTTCAAAGTTTTGAAGTCCATGATCTATTGACTCCATCCCTTTTGAACCTGTTGTGAGGCAGCACATTATGATGGGGAGTATGTGGTAATAAAAGGTCACTTCCCTTATAGACAGGAAGTGAAAGAAGAAAAAGAAGAGGCTTTCAAGAGAAGAAGAAAAAGAAGAGGTTAGGGTCCCACAATACTCTTCAAGAATATGCTCCCAGGGACCTAAAAAACTCCCACTAGGCCTCATTCTTAAAGGTTTTACCACCTGCCACCATCACCACACTGGTGACCAAGCTTCCAACACATTGGTCTTTGTGAAATGCTTAAGATACATACCATAACATATATTCATCAAATCTCTATTAGTCTCTTTTCTTGAGGACAATACTTAAAACACTAGTATCTACCTTATGAAGTTGTTGTGAAGATTAAATGGGATAACATAACTAATATATGTAAAGAATTTTTGACATGGTATCTGTCACACAATAAGTGATATGTACATGCTAACATTTTTTTTAATTTTAAAGGGAATAAAACCAAACAAAATGAAACAGAATAGAGCCAACCAAAACAAAACACTGAACACAATGCAGGATTTCAAAACAAGATAGTAATAAATCAATAATGACTACCTTAATATATCTTATTATCTTCAAAGTAGGTATAGATACCATCAGATATAATAAAATCAAACAAAACAAAACAATGAAAACAATCCAGGTATTCAAAAAAAGATAATAGCAAATTAACAATGGTTACCACTTTCCATTTTTAGATGTTTCCTCTTCTTTCACTTTCACAATATCTATTTTACATTTTGGATCTCATTAACTTTTTCAGTATTTTTACACTAGGGAGACAACAAGATGTTCACCCATGTGAGTGTGAACTATTTTACCCATTAACATGATCTCAAATTGCATCCCTTTACCTACAAGAGTCTCATGATTATTCTTTTTTCCCCACTTTTACATGCCTAATCTTTAATGAACTATATTTAACAAATCTGTTATAGTTTTCAGCAGTAAATACAGAAATAATGACAATAAATACACTAAAATATGAGATTTCTCTGAAAAAAAGAATACAAAAGATGGAAACACTTGGAAACAAGAAGGTAAAACAAACATAAACTCCAGATCTGACATACAAATTAAAACAAATTCCTTCACAATATCAGTGCATGGAGAAATAAGTAACTCATAACTTATAAATGAATATCTAACTTTGATGTTCACCTTTCTGGAAAAGTTTGTGGAGCATTATTTGCCCCACAGATTTATAAAATCCTATAATATGTATTGATACTGGAGGATTTGAATAGATGGAAAGAGATCTGAAAGTGATTACCAAAACAAATAAGTTCTTTTATTCTTCAACATCTGTGACCTTCGTGGTATACTGTGCATTATAAAAAGACATCATTCCCATACAATTGCATATAATCATAAAAATTGGTTTTATAAAGTCTTCAAGCTCATGTGTATTCAAAAATTCAAAAATACACATAGCTGTGTTTTAGTAAATGAATCCATCAGTTAATTGAATGTTTTGCCTTTAAGATATATCCAGAGTATGTACAAAGAATCCTCAAATGTTAACAATTTGTAACCAAAATTATCTAGATTCGTACTTGTAAGAAAATTTAGAAAATTAAAAATTTTAGAAAGTAATGAATATTGTTTATTATCATTAGATTAACAAAAAGTAGATGGCTTCAGTTTTTAAAAGGATATTTGTGAACTTCTCACAAGTGAGAATTCATACTCTTTTGATCATTATAAAAGTTAAATTGCCTAAAATTCCCAATCACAAGCAATATGTATAGTGACAAAGGAGAACGCAGATGGAAAGAACTAGGTATCACAGAAGTTGGGGAGAAAATAATAAACTTGTGTTTTCTAAAAACAAACAAGAAGTTCTAGAAAAGCCCTTTGAGTGTTTCATCTCTTTGCCTTGCACAAGAATGAATAAAATAAGGTATACATCTGAAAGTTATATCCATACACCAATAGGTGTATTTCATTTCCAAGCTGAGAGCTGAAACATTTTAAATGTGGAAAGTATATATTTAAAATATTGAGGTGGTGAAATACTTTGCTATATACTTTCTAACATCATTCCAACTTAAACAGTTTATCAATATGTGCTGATTTACAGAAAGGATTAAATACAAAAAAGAATAGTTACTTGCATGCAAACTTCTCTGTTCCAATCTGAAAGAGTAGGTCTTTAATATTTAATAAAAACTTGCACATCTATTTAATTTCACTAAGAGAGAAAATGTACACTTAAGAAAGATTTCATTTTATCCTTCTAATAATGTAAATCTTTATCAAAGGCATTTCCATAGAGCACTTAACTCCTTAATGTTTTCCAAATCATCTTTATTCCTGCTGCTTTTAATAAATTTTTTGTATAAGGCCAACAAAAAGTCTACTCTAAAGTGTAAGCCTTAACATTACTTAAAAAAACCAAGTCCATATTGACCCAAAATGTTTATCTCTTCTATGGATTAAATCAGGGTAATTTTAGCAAATTTTGTAAATGCCTGTCTTTAAATTCTTCAGAATAATACAGAAAGTAGGAGCACTATCTGAACAATTAGATATTTCAGAAGTAGTTACAGAAAAAGATTGTCTGAAGTCTACTCTCTCAAGGAAAGAGGATATTTTCTTCTAATTGTACATCTATCTGCAATGTTGCTAAAGGTAATAATGGCTATTTTTGTTCTTTCAAGTTGTTTAGGTGGCTTTGGTTTCTGTATTTCTCCTATGTAGAATAGCAAAGGATGATAAATAAAGCAATTTAGTTTCATTAATTTCCCACCAAGTGGAAGGGAAAGTTGTTTCAGATGTGTCTTCATGGAAATTTTTAAGAAAAATGAGGTAGGTTGATTTTAATTAACAAGAGCTTTTATTTTTTGAACATATGAATGATACCTCAGAGTTTAAGTCACATAATTTAAAAAATTTTGAATGCATTCACAGTGAATTTTCTATATGATCAAAAAGGGATTTTTATATAATATTTCTGAAATGGAGAAAAATTTGAAAAAGCTACAAATGATATAAAGAAAAGTTTATATTTCTCCTGAAATTGAAACTCTTTTCCTCGAAAATGTCTTTTCCTTTAAAAATGGAAATATCTTACATAATTAGTATCCTGAAAACATTACTGATTCTCAGAAAAATGACTTTTTTTCTGCTCATCAAGATGAAATGTTTATTTTCTTTATCTCTGCTTATCTTGTTAACATTTTGCTGCTCACAAACAGCTCTTCTATCTTTTGTTAAGTCAAGTTTGATAGCCTTTAAGTGGGCTATCAAACACAGTATGTGTTTGAAACACAGTATGTTAAAATTGATCTTAACTTGCAATATCATTGTTTTGTATTGAGGATTATTACAAAAATTTCCTTCATAGCTAATCCTTGCGATGAGGAAGAAAGAAAAGATTTTAAAAATAAAAATTCAATATCATAGTATACATTTCTCAAATTTCTATATAACAAATCAATACCTTATTTATTCTATGAAGTTACATTCATAAACAACCCGGTCTAATGACAAGAAAGTTTCTTGCCCACTTTATATGAGTGTAGAGTTTACTTTTGGGGTGGTACGATATACATGCTGTTTATCGCTAACAAAGAAAATGGTTTTTGGTCTGTAAACTCTAGGATAACAACAATCCAAACCTTTATCAAGTTGGGTTGGTTTTTTTGGTCTTTTTTCTTTTTTATTGGTACCAGGGACTGAACTCATGACCACACACTTGCAAGGCAGGTGCTTATGCCGCTGAGCTAAATCCCCGGTCCCCAAGTTGGTTTTTTTTAAGTATGGGCAGAGGAGGATGTAACTGTAACATTTCACAAGGATGATGCCTGGAGTAGAGTTTCATTTCTAAATGTTCCACAGGATAGTCGTCAAGGCAGAGGCAGAATTTGGGGGAGCAACTTTGGGAGTTCATGGTTCACTGTCTTACTCTTAGAAGTGTCAGTACCAAATTGGTGAACAGATAACTAACATTTCAACCCTATTTTACATTTTGAAAACTTAAATATTTCAAATTCATCACTCACAAATAAATGAAAAGAACATTTCAGGAAAAGTATCTCTTAGTATCTTTCTCTTTGATGACTGAATTACAATTTTGTGATGTACTCTGCTTGAGACATGTCCAAGGAGCCATAAGATGGCTCAGTCTCAATTTCTTAAACTCATACTGTGATTTACAGCAAGAAGCAAGAATACACATCCTGTGTGGAGCTAATTAATGGGAGTCAGTGGACACTCCTATTGCTTCTTCCAGATGTTGGTCATGCCAACTCTTTTCATTGATTAGTGGTGATCTACCCCTTTTTCATGAGGCAGGTATTGGCTTCAAAATTTTCAACAGTGCTTTTTCTTCCTGGGGACTCTTTCCCAGAGTGCTCCATCATAACTCTACTCCCTCCATCTAAGATGTGCCTCAAAGCTTGGTCCTCTAAGGTGTGGATGGTGGTCCCACTCTCACTGCTACCAAGGTCTAAATCTTCTAAGTACAGGATCTTGGGATGTTGCATGCTTTTGATGAATGTTATCTCCCTCTCAAGCTTCCTACTTGAGTGATGTTCACTCATGTCCACCCTGGAGTATAGACTCCTGCCATTGCTCTGGGTTTAGTTACCCTTCCTTTTTTAGGTTTGTGAAGGAGTGCCTCCCGTGTGTGAATGGCTTTCCATCAAAAAACACAAACCAAGCTCTGCGGTAAGGTGAGAGTTCCAGGAGGGTCTCTTTTGAAATTCTGATGAAAATAGGGTCATTACAATTGCTTCTGTCAGTGTTCTGGGCCCAGAGATGGATTCCAGTAAGCTGTTGGAATACTAGCTCTAGTCTGATGTCTGGGATGGCAAACTTTGCTGACCTTCCAGTAGAATGTCCTCCTCTCTGTCATGTGAGGGTAGGGCATGAGAATGCATTGGCATTTTGGTCAATGTTTGTGTAAAGTTCTCTCTGTTCACCAGTTCCATCAGTTGGCCATAGACTAATTGTCCCTTTCTTGACCAAGTAGCTGACTTCAGAGTGCATAACTGCTCTAGAGTGGATAAAAGTCAGATGTTTGTAGGACAGTGATGGGCTGGCTATAGATGTGCATAAGCTGTTCAGGAATCTGGAAACATCCATATCCCTCCTCTTCCCTGTGAGATACCACATGTTGATGGATATTGTTTCTTGATCCATTCTGCCTGTGTTTCCTTTTATTAGTGAATTGAAGTCATCTACATTAATGATTATGGCCAAGATGCACTTGTTTGTCTCTACTTAACTATCTTTCTGTCACTGGCTCCATACATTTCCTCTCCATTCAATTGCTTGCCCTGCTAAGCAATCTCCTTCTGCCACTGTCTCTGGAAACTTGGTCATTTTTATCTCTCTCTAGAATGTCCTTCAGTACTCTTTATAGGATTGGTTTGATGCTTATGAATTCTTTGAGTTGTGCTTTGTGATGACAGCATCTTGTTTCTCCACTACTTTTGAAAGGTAGTTTTTCAGAGTACATCATTTTGGGTTGGAGGTTATTTTCTTTCAGGGCTTGGAATGCTTTACTCCAAGCTCTTCTTGATTTGATGGTTTGTGTCAAGAAGTGTGTCATGATTCTGATGGGTTTTCCTTTATCAGTTTTTGTTCTCTAATATCTTTTAATATTTTGTTTTTGTATTGAATTTCTGAGTTCTTAATTATTATATATCTGAATGTAGATTTATTTTGATTGTGGGTAATTGCAGTTCTATATGCCTTACTTATCTGTGTATCAGCCCCTTTTCCCATGACTGGAAAGTTTTCTGCTATTACTTCTGTAAATAATAATCTTTATGTCATTTGTGTTGACCCCTGCTTTTTCTGTGACACCTAATCATCTTAAATTATTTTTCTTTGCATCATCTTCAACCATTTTATTATTTATATATTTTGTTATTTTTAAGAGATCTTTCATTTCATTATCACTAGCTGAAATCTTGTCTTCAAGGCCTGATAGTCTGTCTTCAGTTTATTTCAAGCAATTTTGCCAGCTTTCAAGTGGGTTTTTAATTTCCTGGATATCTCTTTGAATCTGTTTCATGCACTCCAGTTCTTCCATATATTGTTTGTTCAAGGTTTCCATCATTTATCTATGCTTCTCTTTTTTTATCTATGTCTTCTTTAGTTACATTCAGCAATCCTTTCATTATGTTTGCCATTTCTTCTTTTTTACCTGAGATATTATTTCTGATTTGATTTCTTTTACAGCCTTATGAAGTACTTTCTTTACTTCAGTTGCCATCATCCTAAAATTTCCAGGTATACAATTTATTCCATTTCTATTTCTCCTGAGCTTGTTCTATGTAGGCTGGAGGCTAGAGGTTGTTTTTTGCTCTTTCACCTTGACATTTCCCTGATTTCCTCTGGAAGAGCCAGTTGTGGGTTCCCACACACTTCCTGTGTTGATGACCTGTCCATAACATAGGGGAATATGTCAGGCACCTGGGTTTCTCTTAATGTAGGTTCCCAGGGAGCTACTGGGGTGTGAGGTGTTCTTCTTCAGCCATGTGTAGCTTCTCTGAGGGGTGGTTGGCTGGTTCTCCTGTCCCATATTGGCTACAGCTCCCTGATGTTGGCCATTGGGCTGACAGGGGCAGGACTGGATACCTCTTCTCCTTGCCCATGCTGGCTACCTATATGGGGGTCCTGATGTTTTCCTGTGTGTATGTGGTAGTGGGACTGGCTATTTCTTCTCCTGTACCATGCTGGCTGCCTACAGGAAGATCCCAATGGTGACCAACATGCAAATAGTGGCAGGGACAGCTAGCTCTTCCTGGCCCATACTAGCTACTCATAGGGGGGTCCCAGTGGCAGACTACATGCACAAAGAGGTGGGACTGGCTGCTTCTTTTCCTTGCCCATTTTACCACTACTGATTTGACACTTTTGGTGGCCTATATATCCTGCATATTTGCTATCAATATCTAATGATATAAGTTCTGGAAAAAGGCTTTAGAAGGAACTTTAGAAAAGAATGGGATTGAAGTTAAAAGACAAAGATTTTGGGATCTTCACTCTTGCTACCAAGAAGTTTATATGGACTCTAGGGACTCTGGCTTGCTCAATGTCATTGTCAGTGCTTGTTTCTTTCATCCACCTATTCTTCCATTTTAGTGATTTGCTTCTGGCAAAGTAAACTAGAGAAAGATATTAAAAATATGGATCCCATCCTTGTGTCAGCTATAATAACCTCACTCTTACTGCAGAGGCTTTTCTCAGACAGTTAGGCAGTAATCAGCCTACACCCAGACATCACTTCACGTTTGACTTACAGAAGGCCTGGCTCTTTGTTACTAGTGGCTAGGTATCCTGCTGCCATATTTCAGTTTTGGGGCATGGTGGGGCCTATGAGTTGATACTTAAAGCAGTCATTAACTTCTGCACACT
Organism: Cavia porcellus; assembly: GCF_034190915.1. Lineage (NCBI taxonomy): Eukaryota > Metazoa > Chordata > Mammalia > Rodentia > Caviidae > Cavia > Cavia porcellus. The sequence continues at coordinate 41,248,231 of NW_026947486.1, read as the reverse complement.
GTTGTAGTCAATTTCTTTGTTACTGAGACAAGTAACCAACAAACACAATTTATAGGAGGAGAGTTTATTTTGGTTCATGTTTCAGTTCACAATTGGCCAGTTCCAAGGCAGGAAGACATAGTGGAAGCTCTGATGAAAGAAAACTAATCACCTCTTGGATTCTGGGAAGCAGAGAGTGAAGACACGAGCCAGAAAAAGCCTTCCAGGTCATATCTCCAGTGATCTATGTCTTCAAACCAGAACCTATCTCTCAACAGCAAGTCAGTTATAATGTCTTCATAATCCAATAACTTTTCCAAAGTCCCTCTTATGATCACATGAGGCCTTGGAGAGACACCTAGATATAAACCATAACAAATATCTTGTTGCAAAACAGGCATTCAAAAAAACCTGTGCTAGCTAATGGAGGGGTTTATGCATGGTTCGAATGGGTTCCCCTGCAGTAACTGTCCAAGGAGTAACTATTTTCTTCTGCTTGACCAACAAACTACTTAATTTCTACATGCCAGATTTATTATATTACTTAGCATTCACAAAATAAGCATTTAACTACTGCACTGATGTTGCTGCTGCTGCTGACCCAGGACTCATGTGACTGACACAAGAGACAGGAAGAAAGATGCTACATGCACCACTCCCTCCTGTCAGTCCAGGCAGCATGGGCTCATGCAGGAGAAAGGAGAAACGAGGCCCTGTGCACTGTGACCCCCCATTACTGCTGCTGGCTGAGGCTAACAACCCCTCTGGCAGAGAAGAGCAATCTACAAAATCCTAGTCAACTATTCTAGTTTCTCCACAACATAGCATGGCAGAGGAAACAAACAAAAGAGTCACCTCATTGAGGATGAAGTCAACATCCAGGAGAAGAGTTTCACTATGGAACTGAAATGTTACCTTACCAAATACACTGGTTGGGAGAGAGTCTTGGGAGACAAGCTTGAAGAGGGTGAGAGCTAAACAATGTTCTCCTAGAATACTCTTGAGACTTAGACTGAGGGTAGAAAAAGCACATGGCCTATTTTTTGTGGCAGGAGGCCAGATTTGGTGAGTGCAATATTCAGAGTGGCAAGACACAAAGGAGATGGCATTTAGTAAAGTGATATATTTGCATCTTGTGCCACTACTTGTACCCAGCAGAAATTATTGATATGGATCATTGTACCCAGTATCTCGATGACTTAAATGTTTTCACCAAAATAATACACCTCCTTGATCTGGTTAAGAGAAATTCATGATTTCTTAGAATTTTTCAGTATCCAGTTGATAGTTGATTTTATTCTTGCTAACTTTACTACTATATCTAAGGTGACATAGTTGTTTCTATTATTTGGTTCTCTCTGTAGGAAAATATCTGGATTGCCTGGTGTTTATAAACAATACTGTAGCTCACTCCGGAAGAACTGACCACTGAGCCAAAGAAACCATGAATCCCTATACAAAGAAAAAAAAATTTAATGGAAGCATGAGAAGTCAAGGCAACAAAATGTCCCTGAAACTCCCAACTCCCCCAGAACCAGTTCAGGGAGCATCAACGGGGGAATAATAAATTATACAGCATAAATACCTGAAAGAGTGTTAGTAGGGTGTTTGGTGAATTTGAAGAAAGTATAACTAATCAGATAATGATAACTAATCAGATAATGGAGCAAATGATCAGAAAGTCTGGTGAACATATTTACAAAAATCTAGTGGAGCTAAAGAAAGGGAACCAAAATATGAATTCCCAGCACAGAAAAGAATGGGAGTCTATGAAAAAGTTCAAAAGAAATCCAGGAGATTAAAAATATGATTGAATATATGGACAGCAGAAAAAGCTAATTCAAAGACAGAGTCATATCTATAACATAGGGCTTTACCAATGATCACTTGATAAGAGATACCTTAAAATCAAGAAGCAACTTTTAAAAATTGTTCCAACATCTGTTAGATGACTCAAAGAAGACTATTTGTTATAAGAATGACTGGAATTAAATACAAATCAAAAGATAGAACAAAGGGCCTAAAAACTTTATCACAGTAATAGCAGAAAGATGGGCATGGTGGCTCATGCCTGTAATCCTAGCACTTGGGAAGCTGAGGCAAGAGAATTTGTACAAGTTTCAGACTAGCATAGGTTACAATGTGAGTTCAAGGCCAGCCTGAACTGTGTAGTGAGAACTGGTCTAAAAAATCAGTAATAGCAGAAAGTTTTCACTATATGGTACATAATAATCAAAGTACCAGAAATTCAACACAAGAACAGAATCTTAAGGAAAAAAATAACAATTATGTACCTATAAAGGAAAATCCATCAGAACTACAACAGACTTCTCATCACAAACCTTAAAGGAAGGAAAAAAGAAAGAAAGAATGAAGATTTGTGAATTCTAAAAGAAAACAACTTCCAACCCAGACTGTGGCAGCCTTCAAATTTATTTTTCAGAATTTGTGGAGAAATAACATACTTCCATGACAAAGTGAAACTAAAAAAAAAAAAAAATCATGACCACCAAACCAAAAAGTTCTCAAGGATATCCTAGAAAACAATGAAGTCAACATTGTCAAAAGTCCAACAAAATGAATGCATCAGATAGGGCTAGTAATTAAGTAGAACAAAAAATAAACAAAACAGCAATAATAAAATGAGAGGAATTAGTCATTATATATCAATTATACATATAAATGTAAAGGGACTCAATTTGCCAGTCAAAAGGTACAGGTTAGCAGAATGGATCAAGAAACAAAATCCAATGATACACTGTATATAAGAAACATATTGAATACAAAGACATTCATAAATTAAACATTAAAAATGGAAAACAATATTCTATACAATGAAAAACCAACAACAAGCAAGACTAGCTGTTCAATTTCCAGGCAAAGTCAACTTCAAGCCAAATGTGACCAAAAGAAGCAAAGAGACATATTATAGGTTGGTTATTAGAACTATTCAGCAAGAAGAGGTAACAATTATAAACATATATAGGCCAAGCCACAAGACACTCAACCTTATAAAACTAGCACTAGTAAACATAAAAGTACAGCTATACATCAATACAATTATAATGGAAATCTCAACATCCCATTTACACTAACAGGCATACTATCTAAACAAAAATTCAGCAAAGAAATATCAGAATTGTACCAAATATTTGAAAGCATAAATTTAATAGATATATGCAGAATGTTCCATCCAACCACAGAATACTCTTTCTTTTTGGAAGTATATGGCACTTTCTCCAAAATAAACAACATGTTAGCTAATATTGCTTGTCTAAGAAAATGCAAAACAAGTAAAATTTTACCATGTATATTATCAGATCACAGTGCAATGACACTAGAAATCAAGAGCTAAAGAAATTGAGAAACTATGCAAATGTATGAGAAATAAACAATACATATTTTCATTTTATTTTGAAGAGAATAAAAACAAACAAAACAAAACAATAAAATAAAGCTAATTAGAACAGAACAATGAAAATGATACAGGACTTCAAAACCAGATGATAGGATGTCAACAATGGCTACCATAATGTCTCTTGTTTTCTTCAAACTACCTGTCCATACTATAAGACATAATAAAATCAAACTAAACAAAACAGAATAAAACCAAACAAAATAGAATGAAAGTGTATTTTAAAAATAATAACACCAAAACAAATAAAACCATTCAAAACAAAAACAATGAAAGTGATACAGCATTTCAAAACAGGATAATAAGAAATCAACAATGGCTACCATAATGCCCTTGTTATCTTCAAAATATTGCCCACATCATTAACATAAAAAAATCAAACAAAACAGAACAAAATAAAATCAATCAAAACAGAACATTGAAGAAAACAGAATAAAAAGGAAAGAATCAAAACAATTAGAACAATACTGGATTTCAAAAACAAGACAGAAGAATATCCCCCACATTTGTAATATTGTATACTGTTATCCACTTAGTAAATTCTCAGACTACTGGCCTAATGCCTGCACAGTCAATCAAACATTACAGGCTCTAAATTGTTTTGCTAACTTTGTTCCTATCAACTCAGCCCATCCCCTGAATTAGCCAGTTGGCTTCCATATTTTTTATTAGAACATCTTTGAATAACATAAGGAACACATTCATCCTGGAAAATGTAAAGAGCATATTCCTAAATAATCAATGGCATGGGGGAAATTAAAGAAGAATTAGGATGTTTCTAAGAATTAAATGATAATACTAGAGCAAAAGAACTTATGAGACACAATGAAAGAGCACCATAAGAGAAGTTCACAGCGGTGAATGATCACATCAAAAAAAGAAGAACAATGTGCTACTAGCTCAAAAACAGACATGAAAATCAGTAGAACATAGTAGAAGATACAGAAATAACCTCATATATAATGGTACCTTGGTTCACAAACTTAATTTGTTTTACAAGTTTAGAAAAAATGGCCACATTTGTATTTGTATGGGAAAGATGGCCATGGTCATGTTTGTCACCTGATGCAGTTTGCAAACATAAGCAAATATCACCAAATACATCTGTTTGTGAACCAAATTATTTGCAAATTAAAACATTCATGGAATGAGGTACCACTGTGCATTCAATCATTTACTTTTTACAAAGGGAGCAAAAATAAATATTGGAAGATAGGTAGCCTCTTTAATAAGTGGCTCTGGGGAAATTGGCTATCTATGGGTGGAATATTGAATCTAGACCACTATCTCTTGCCATGTATTAAACTAAAATCCAAATGGATCAAGCAACTAAATGCTAAAATAGAAAAGTGTAACTTGCTAGAAGACAAGATAGGTAAAACTCTTGAAGTCATGAACATAGACAAAGACTTTCTAAGCAGAACCCAGTCACGCAAAAATATTTACAAGATTCAAGAAATGGAACCATGTTAAATTAAAATATTACAGCAAAAGAAAAAACCAGTAGAGTGAAAAGACAGCATACCAAAGGAAAAATGTTTGCCAGTGATTCCTCAAACATAATACTTATTATCTAGAATTTAAAAGCACTTTTAAAAATCATACACCTCAAAGAAAGACCCAATCAAAAACTGAGCAATAGAAATGAATAAGTACACAAAAAGCACAAATGGCCAATAAATACATGGAGAAATACTATCACTGTTCACTAAAGGAATGCAAATTAAAACAGCACTGGGATTTCATCTTACCCCAGGAAGAATGACTATTGTCAAGAACTCAAACAATAGAAAATGATCAAAAGGCTGTAGGGAGAAATGGATCCTTCTACACTGTTTGTGGAAATACAAACTAGTACAACTATTATGAAAATCAGTATGAAGATTCCTCAGAAAACTATAAATTACATTTGACCCAACTAGTCTTCTAGGTATCTTCCTAAAAGACATATATCGCTATTTGTAACCACATAATTCGTAATAGATTAATCTTGGAAGTAGCCCATATTTACATCAATTGATGACTTTATAAAGAATATGTAGTATTTGCACACATATTGCCATAAAGAAAGATATATTTGAGTCATTTTTAGAAAAATGAGTGCATCTTAAATTCATAATATTAAGTGAAATAAATCAGACATACAAGCTTAAATACTACATGGTTTCTCTCATATGGGGAACCCAAGGTAAAAGTCAGGAACAAAATAAAAGATAGATAGTAGAAACTCGGGAGATAGCTCATTCACAAAGGAGAAGTAGGTTGAAAGATATAGGGAGGGATGAGGAAAGGCAGGGATAAGAGTTTTAAAATAAGGAACTGGGAGGTGTTTAGGAATTGGAACTACTCCACATAGGAATTTAAGTACTATGTACTGCAAGCAGATACAAAAAGGAGGAGGGGGAGGAGCAGGAAGAGGAAGACAAGGAAGACGAGGAGGATGAGGAGGAGGAAGAGGAGGAGAAGGAGGAGAAGGAGAAGGAAAAGGAGAAGGAGAAGGAGGAGGAGGAGGAGAAGAAGAAGAAGAAGAAGAAGAAGAAGAAGAAGAAGAAGAAGAAGAAGAAGAAGAAGAAGAAGAAGAAAGGGTATCATGAGATGGGAGGAGACAGGAAGGAGGGAAAGCAAAGGAGATGCAAAATCATATGTATTATGTACATATACCAACTTTCCACAAAAATGTAAACATTGTGTCCTACACACACAAAATAATAATAAACTAAAGCAACAAAATAAAAATAGAATGATCCCAAATAAATATCCTAATGATGCAACTCAAGGTCCTAAAAAACAAGAACTGTCTAAATTCAAAGCCTATAGAAGGAAAGGAAGAAAATTATAAAGGTCAGATCACAAAACAATGAACTGCCAAACCTAAATAAACCAATTCAAAGAATCAATGAATCAAAGACCTAGTTCTTAAAAGAATAAACAAAATAGGCAGACCCGTAGCCAACTCTACCAAAAAAGAAACAAAGAAACAAATAAGACAAAAGAAAACACACAAGGCAATGCAATTAGAAATAAAAAGGCAAAATCACAGTGGAAACTGCAAAATTACTTTTCTTTAAATGCTGAAGGATCTTCATTTATAATTAAGTATTCATTTTGGATCATAGGTTTAATGATACCTTTATTAATATGGAAATCATTGCCCTAATAAAAGCCTGCCTGTACATTCTAAAAAAAATTATTAGGAACTAATTTGCAAATATATGACAAAAAATTAGAGAACTCAGAGGAAATGGAGAAATTCCAAGATATAAAAGAATAGTCAAAACTGAATCAGGACTTTAAAATCTTTTTTTTTTGTTGTTGTTTTGTTTTGTTTTGTTTTGTTTTTAATTTTATTTAAGGAGAAAAGAAAAAAAAGCAGAGAAAGGGTACAAGTTATACAGATTTACAGAAAAAAAAATAAACAGTAGGAAATCACCAGTTAATGGATTACATATTGTCATCTTAGAAATAATTGTTCAAGTCACAAAATTAAAGCTTGTAAAGTGGACATTCCAACAATGATACTGCAAACAGTTCTGTTCAATGATCCAATAATACTCTGTGATATCATTTCCTATCTTATACACTTAAATATACATGCAGTTATATAGTTTAGAGCACTTTCCTTTCCTCTCTTTTGTACAATGACTATTACACATTTTGGGTTCATTGCTCCCACGGTTCTTATTACTTTTTTGGAAGAGAGTAAAACTAAATGTGACATAACAGAACAGAATCGGTCAAGTCAAAAGGGTGGACATAATAGATAATGTAAAAACATAATACAAGGTGATCAACAATGGTTACCATAATGCCTCCCGCTATCTCTAATAGAAATGCCTATTTCATTAGTTATAATACGATTGAACAAAACAGTAAAGAATAAAACCGACAAAACCAAAACATTGGAGACATTGTAGGTCTTCAAAAGTAGATAAAAGTCAACGAGAATGGGCGTTATAATGAATCTCATTATCTTCACAGCTGATGCCTAAACTTTCGAACCTGATACTATCCAGCAAAACAGATAGGGGAACATCAGTCAAAAACAAGATGGTGAGAGTAACACAGGGCTTTAAATCGAGATAATGGAAAGTCAAAGTGGGTTACTATAATATATCCTGCTATTTTTTTTCCTTTAATTAAAAGGATAAAAATAAAAAAGTAAATATTGGAGTGGAGATTGAGATAAAAGAGGGCATAACAGCGAAACAGTGCAGATCAAAACATAACCATTTAAGCAGAATAGTGTTTCACCACCGGATAATCCTGACCTAAAAGTAGTTACCATATTGTCTCTTTCCTTGAAATCCTTGAGTACAACTTCGTATACTGTAGCATTAAGTATATCAAAACAATGTAAAACCATTTAAGAGAATGACAGCATTACAGAGTATTTAGAATCGACTAACAGAAAATGAACAACGGTTTCTGTATAATCTCCTTGTCTTTAAAAGGTTTTTGCTTATACTATCGTACATAATATAATCCAATAAGATACAACCTATTTAGACCATTGGAGACAGAAGAACAAAAGCTAGATGAGACTTCCAAAACAAGATGATACTAAATCAGTATTACCTATTAAGATGTCATTTTCTCCAAAGTAGCTGTTCCTATCATCCAATCTTCTCTGCCTCATTTCTGTTGAGCTCTTTTTCTGTCAGTAGCTGTCAGTTTGTCTTCTTCATTTTGTTCTCTGCTCCATTCATTGTGGCCTCCCCGCCACTATTTCTGGATTCTTTGTGTTTTTCTTTTTTTAGAATATCCTGCAATACTCTCTGAAGGGTTGAATTGGTGGTTGCAAATTCCCCCAGTTCCTCTTTATCCTGGAAGCACCTTGTTTTTCCATCAATTTCCAGGGACATTTGTGCAGGGTATCTCAATCTTGGCTGGAGATGATTATCTTTCAAAGCTTGAATTATTTCCCCCCACGCTCTTCGTGATTTGATGGTTTGTGCAGAGAAATCTGCTGTAATTCTGATGGGTGTTCCCTTGTAAGTGGTCTGTTTCTTGACTCTGACAGCTTTTAATATTCTGTTCTTGTATTGAATTTCTGGAATTTTTATTATTATATGCCTGGGTGTTGCTCTGTTTGGGTTGTAGGTAGCTGGGGTCCTGTATGCCTCATACACCTGAGTATCTTTACCTTTTGCTAAATTAGGAAAATTCTCCTGGATTATTTCTGTGAGTAGCTTTTGTAGTTCACTTGTTTGTGTCCCTACTTCTTCTTTTATGTTCTTAATCCTTAAGTTATGGATCCTCTTATCATCTTCTTGTCTTTGTATTATTGCTGTTTGTTTCTTTGTTATTTTTAAGAAGTTTTTCATTTCATTCTCCCATATTACAAGTCTGCCCTCCAGTTCAGATAGTCTGTCCTTAGTTTCTTTCAAGCTGTTATGCCAGTCTTCGATAGACTTCTTAGTATCTTGGTAGTCCCTTTGAACCTGCTTCACGTATTCTATGCTTTCTCTGTTTTCTCCATCAAACAATTCTCCCCTCTTTTTCTGTTCTTCCATTCCACCATCTGTTTTTTCTTGGGTGGTGCTTAGCATTTCTCTAACTATTCTGCATACTTCTAGCTTCAGGTCATTGATAACTTCATTCCTGAATTGATCTATGAGGCTCTATATATGGCGCTTTATCTCTATTTGTGCGGTGTCCGCTATTGCCTGTTTCTCAGAATTGGGGGCCGAGGAGCCTTTCTTGTTGCTGCCTTTTCCCATATTCTCTGTTCCTTATATATGCAAGCTTATATAGGAGACCCAGCTTCTCTCCCTCTCAGCCACAGTCTGATCGAATTGCGCCAGCTAGGTGTTCCCGCCCACCGTAGCGCACCAGGGAGTTACGGACCAGGCAGCCTACGTGGGGCCCGCCCCTCCCGGCCACCGTCAAGCTCTGGGATCTGGGTTGGGCCAGCCTACCGAGTCTGCCAGCAGCGTCACGCAGGCCAGGCACTTTTCACCAATCCCACCCGAGAAGGGGATGTGTGGCTGGAGTCGCCACCGTGCCCTGCTCCCGCAGGACTGCCCGGGCCCAGAAAGTCCTCCGCTGGAGTCAAACTGTGGTAGAGTGTCAGTTTGTCTCACTCACCTCACCACAAGTCAGTGCACGCCTCCCTGCCCGTCCTGTTTTCGACTCCATTTGCAGATTCCTGTTCTCAGTGCTTCCGCGCGTCTCTCTCCTTGCCGAGCCGCTGTACAGGCAGCCAGCCGCTGTGCGGCGGGGAAACCCAAATCACAGCTTCCAATGGCACGGGGTCCAGCCTCCACACTGAGGCTTTTCTGTTCCTGCTTTAGCACCAGGACTGCATTCCAAGTTGGTTTCTCTCAGCCCAGTTCGTTCCTGAGTCAGCAGAGCATATCTCCACCTGCTTATGTCTCCTTACTCCACACCCTTCCTGACTTCTGAACCAAGCCTTTCAGAGAGCCTCCATAGTATCTGTTATCTGTCCACCATGTTCTCCCGGAAGCCAGGACTTTAAAATCTTAAAAAGTGCTGTAAAAAGTAATGAAATTGAAGCAGTAATAAAATAAACTATCAAGTAAGAAAGCACAGGACCTGATGAATTCACAGACAAATTTAACAACAACTTTAGAAAACATCTAACATCAAAATTCCTCAAACTCTTAAATAAAATCAAGAGGAAAGGAAGATGTAGAAAATCATTCTTAGAAGCTAAAATTATCCTCATCTCCAAATCAAACAAGGATACAAACAAAAAAGGTCCAAAAAAGAATTACAGATCAATGTCCCTGCTAAGCATAGATGCAAAATATTTATCAAGATACTGGAAAACACAATGTAACAAATCATCAAAAAATTCAGACACAATGATCAAGTAGGCTTCGCCCAAGAATGCAAGATTGGTTCAATAAATATAAAGCAATAAATGTAATCCATCATATAAACAGAAGCAAGGGCAAAAGTCACATGATATTCTCAATAGATACAGAAAAAGAAGTAACTTATCTCAGTATGATAAAAGCTATTTATGACCAATCTACTGTCGACAACAAATGAAATGAGAAACAAGCTTTTTTTAAAAATTTTGTTTAAAGAAAAAAAAAACAGAAAAAGGGCACAAATACTATACAATTTTAAAAAATAAATAAGTAATCACTAGATGATAACTTACATATTGTTTTCTTAAAAATAGTCAAGTTACAAAAGTAAAGCATTCAAAGTGGACATTCTAATAGTGAGACTGCAAACACTTATGTTCAGTGATCCAACAAAAACTTAGTAATATGTTTATCAATCCTACACACATACATGCAGTTATATCCTTTAGAGCACTTTCTTTTCTGCTCTTTTTTACAGTAGCAATTACATATTTTAGGTTTTATTACTGCTACATTTCTTATTATATTTTGCACTAGAGATATAATGTGATACTTATAAATACGATTCTTATTTATTTCACTATTGAGGATAGCCTCAAATTGTCTCCATTTGCCTATGAAGGCCTCAAGATCATCCTTTTTATATAGCTGAGTAATATTCCATTGTAAAAAGATACCACATCTTTTTCATCCACACTGCACTTGATGGGCAATTTGGCTGTTTCCAAAATTTAGCTATTACAAATTGTGCTGCTATGAACATGGGTGCACATACATCACTGTAAAGTTTTCAGTATTTCTGGGAAAATATCAAAGAGGGGAATAGCTGGGTTGAATGGAACTTCCAGTCCTAGTCTTGTGAGAATTCTCCATACTGACTTCCATAGTGGTTGCACCAGTCTACACTTCTACCAAAAGTGTAGCAGTGTGCCTTTTCGCTGCAGCCTCGCCAACATTTATTATCAGTTGATTTCTTGATGACAGCTATTATTTACAGAGTGAGATGAAATTTCAATGATGTTTTAATTTGCATTTCATGAATGACCAGTGATGGTGAACATTTCTTCATGTATTTATTTGTATATCTTCATCTGAGAACTCTGTTCATCTCAGATGCCCATATTTGGAGAGGGCCCTTGAGTTTGGGGGGCTTGATGTTTTTCAATTCTTTAAAGGTTCTGGATATAAGTCCTTTGAGAGATTGTAGCTAAAATTCTTTCCCATTCTGTGGTTTTTCTTTTCACTCTGTTGGTGATTTCTTTTGAAGTGCAGAAAATTTTCAATAATATGAGATTCCAGGTATTGATTCCTTGAATGGTTTCCTTTGCAGTTTGCATTTTGTTCATGAATTCTTTGCCTATCCTTCTGTCTCCAAGACTTCTACCTACCTTGTCTTCCAGTAGATTTAGTGTTTCTGTTTTCATATTTAGGGCTTCGATCCATTTAGACTTTAGTTTTGTGCATGATGATAGGCATGGATCTAGTTTCAGTCTTCAGCATGTGTAGAGCCAATTTTTCCAACACCCTTTATGAAAGAGATGATCCTTCTTCCAGTGGAACATGTTTACCCCTTTGTCAATTATCAGATGTCTGAATGTCTTTGTAGTTGTGCTTGCATCTTCTAATCTGTTCCACTGATCCTCAGGTCTATTTCTTTGCCAGTACCATGCTGATTTTATGATGGTGGCTATATACTATAGTTTCAAGTCAGAAATTGAGATGCTTCCTGCCTTGCCTTTGTTGCCCAGAACTGCCTTTGCTATTCTAGGATTCTTCTGTTTCCAAATGAATTTTAGGAATGTTTTCTTTGTATCTGTGAGGTATGTAAATGGTATTTTGATTAGGATTCCATTAAATCTGTATAACAGTTTTGGGAGTATGACCATTTTCATAATGTTGGTTCTTCCAAGCCGAGAGCAAGGAATATCCTTCCAATTTCTAACATCCTCTTCAATATCCTTTTTTACTATAGCATATAGGTCTTTTACATTCTTAGGTTGATTCCTATGAATTTCATTTTTTTAGATGCTATTGTGAAGAATGTATTACCATAATTTCTCTCTTGGGGAGTTTTTTGTGTACAAGAATACTATTGATTTTTAAGTATTGACTTTGTATCCAACTACACTGTTGAATTTGTTTATTATCTCTAATAGTCTTTTAATGGATTTTTTTTTGAGGCTCCCATAGAGGGTATCATGTCATCCGCAAGTAGTGATAATTTAATTTCTTGCTTTTCTATCTTTATTCCATTTATTTGTCTTTCTTGTCTGATTGCTCTGGCTAGTTATTTCCAGAACTATAATGAATAGGAGTGATGATAGTGGACATCCTTGTCTTATTCTTGATTTTAAGTGAAAGCTTTCATTTTTTGTCCATTTAGTATAAAATTGGCTATTGGCTTGTCATAGATGGCCTTAATGGTGTTGAGGCAGTCACCATGTAATCTGAGTTTCTGAAGGTTTTTTCACATGAACATGGGTTGGACTTTATCAAAAGCTTTTTCTGCATCAATTGAGATGACTGTGTGGATCTTTTTTTGGCTCTGTTGATGTGGTGTATTACATTTATTGATTTATGTATGTTAAACCATCCCTATATTCCTGGAATGAATCCCACGTGGCCATGATGTATAATTTTCTTGATGATTTGCTGCATCCTATTTGCTAGTATTTTAATGAGAATCTTTACCTCAGTGTTTGTTAGTGAGATTGGCCTCTTGTTCTCCTTTTTGTTTGGGTGTTTCTCTAGCTTTGGTATCAGAGTAATACTTGACTCTAGGAATGATTTAGTGAGGATTACTTCTTTTTCAATTTCATTGAAGAGCTTAAGGAGTATTAGCATCAAATCTTCTCTAAATTTCTTGTAGAACTCAGCCATGAATCCATCATAACCTGGGCTTTTCTTTGTTAGTAAGTTTTTAACTGCATTTTCAATTTCAATAGCTGATATTGGGTTATTCAAAATTGTTATATCTTCTTGGAATAGCTTGGGTAATTTCTATGTTTCTAGAAATCTGTCCAATTCCTCTGTGCTTTCCACTCTATGTGAGTAGAGATTTTCAAAGTAGGTATTCATGATCTTTTGAATTTCCATGGGATCTGTAGTAATTTCCCTCTTTTCAGTCCTTATTGAGTGAATTTGGGTTTTTTTTAATAAGGTAGCTAGAGATTTGTCACTTTTGTTTATTCTCTTTAAAAAACCAACTTTTTGATTTATTAGTTCTTTTTATTGTTTTTTAGTTTCAATTGTATTGTTTTCTGCTCGAATCTGTACAAGTTCCTTTCTTCTATGAGCTTTGAGTTTAATTTGCTCTTATTTTTCTAGAAGTATTAGGTTGTTTGTGCTCATTTTGTTTTCTTGATATGGTAGTTTATTGCTATACATTTACCTCTTAAGACTGCTTTCATTGCATCCCACAGATTGCAGTATGTTGTTTCTGCATTTTCATTGAATTGTAGGTATTGCTTTATTTCTTCTTTAATTTCACTGGCTGTTCAGAAGTTTTTATTTAAGTTCCACGTATTTATAGAGGTTTTTCAATTTCTTTTGCAATTGATTTCAAAATTCAGTGTGGTATGGTCAGATATTATGCATGGGATAATTTTAATACCTTTACATTTATGTAAAAATATTTTATGAGATAATGTATGGTCTATTTTGAAGACTGTCCCATGCACAGTTAAAAAGAATGTGTATTCTGATGTGGTTGTGTAGAACACTCTGTAAACAATTACTAAGTCCAATTGCTCATGGGCATGAATGAATTCTATTATTTCTTTGCTGATTTTTGTGTAGTGATCTATCTCTTTGTGACACTGGGGTACTAAAGTCCCCTGTTATGATTCTGTTCTTGTGTTTTTGGATTTTAATATCCATTGGTGTTTGTCTTATATAGTTGGGTGCTCCTGTGTTCAGTGCATATATATTTATAATTAATAGTTCTTCCTCTTGAATTTTTTTTTTAATTTTATTTAAGGAGAAAAGAAAAAAAGCAGGGAAAGGGTACAAGTTATACAGATTTACAGAAAAAAATTGAACAGTAGGAAATCACTAGTTAATGGATTACATGTTGTCATCTTAGAAATAATTGTTCAAGTCACAAAATTAAAGCTTGTAAAGTGGACATTCCATCAATGATATTGCAAACAGTTCTGTTCATTGATCCAATAAAACTCTATGATATCATTTTCTATCTTATACACTTAAATATACATGCAGTTATATAGTTTGGAGCACTTTCTTTTCCTCTCTTTTGTACCATGACTATTACACATTTTGGGTTTCATTGCTCCCACGGTTCTTATTACTTTTTTCTTCCTCTTGAATTTTTCCACTTACAAGTATGTAGTGACCTTCTTTATCTCTTTTAATCACCTTAGGCTTGAGGTTCACATTGTCTGCAAATAGAATAGCTACCTGTACTTTCTTCTGAGTTCCTATTGCATGGAATACTGTTTTCCATCCTTTGACTTTTAATTCAAGAGTTTCTTTTTGGGTCAGATATGTTTCTTGTATGCAGTATATTATGGAATTATATTTCTTGGTCCACTCTTTCAACATATTTGTTTTTTTTTAATTTTATTTTGAAAGTGGTAAAATACAACAGAACAAGACAAAACAAAGCCAACTAAGATCATACAGTGAAATTGGTACAGAACTTCACAACAGGTTACCGGGATAAAACTAATAGGCATCATAGTATATTTTGTTATCTTTATAATAGTAGTTCTTTCAATTCCGTATATCAAAATGAGATGAAATACAGAACATTATAGAACTTATCAAAACAGAATATTGAATAGAGCAGTATCATTAATCAGAATAGAACAAAACAGCAATAAAAATATTTGCCTTCAAAGAGGTGGTAGAAGGAAGCCCCCCTTATTTGCTATGGTCAACTCCCAGGAGATGCTTAGATTTCTGGTTCCCATTTGCTAATGGGGAGGGGACAGGAGAAGGAGGGTTGGGGAAGTGGGATGTTTGACTCTCTGCCATGCATCAGCAGGTTCACTATTGCTTAGCAGGGAGGCAGGCTAGTTGTTTGGTTTCACAGCATCCTGAGTTCCAACATGGCATGGATCTCAGGAGCTGCTGCTGGTTCTCCTCCCTGGAAGGGCTGCAGTCTGCCACACCACCACCGCTTACCAGGGAGGGGAGGTGCTTGCTTGGTTTTCCAGAGTCCTAAGTTCCAACATGGCACAGATCTCAGGAGCTGCTGCTGGTTCTCCCCCCTGGAAGGGCCACAGTCTGCCACACCACCACTGCTTACCAGGGAGGGGAGGTGCTTGGTGGCTGCCCAGTGTCCTAAGTTCCAACATGGTATGGATCTCAGGGGCTGCTGCTGGTTCTCCCCCTGGAAGGGCCACAGTCTGCCACACCACCACCGCTTACCAGGGAGCGGAGGTGCTTGCTTGGTTTTCCAGAGTCCTAAGTTCCAACATGGCACAGATCTCAGGAGCTGCTGCTGGTTCTCCCCCTGGAGGGGCCATAGTCTGCCACACTGCAGCCACTTACCAGGGAGGGGAGGTGCTTGCTTGGCTTCCCAGTGCCCTAAGTTCCAACATGGCGTGGATCTCAGGAGCTGCTGCTGGTTCTCCCCCTGAAAGGGACGCAGTCTGTCACACCACCACCACTTACCAGAGAACGGAGGTGCTTGCTTGGCTTCCCAGTGTCCTAAGTTCCAACATGGTGCAGATCTCAGGAGCTGCTTGTGGTTTTCCCCCTGGAAGGGCCACAGTCTGCCACATTGCCACCACTTACCAGAACCTATTTGTTTTGATAGATGAATTGAGCTCATTTACCTTTATAACAGGGGACTTTAGTAACTAGTATGTACTTACTTGACTTTGCCATGTTGTGTTCCAGTTGTATGCTTTCTGCTTTTCCCCCTTGTTTAATTGCTTGTCCTACCTGGTGCTTTCTTTCTGTTGTTGTTCTGGTGATTGTGGTCATTTTTATCTCTATCTAGTATGTTTTTCAATATTCTTTCTTGTGTTCGTTTGGTGAACATGACTTTCTTCAGTTGTTCTTTGTCATGGAAGTATCTTGTTTCTAAATTAAATTTAAATGAAAATTTTTCTGGGTACATCAGACTGGGTTGAAAGTTGTTTTCTTTCAGGGCTTGAAATACCTCACTCCAAGCTTGTCTTGACTTGGGGATATGTGCTGATATGTCTACTGTCTAATAGGCTTTACTTGATAGATGAGTTGTGTTTTTTCTCTAACAGATTTCAGTATTCTCTTTTTATGCTACATGTCAGGGGTCTTAATTATTATATGTCTGCAGGTAGATTTATGTGGGTTGTGATAGTTTGGCATTCTATATGCCTCACTTATCTGCATATGAGATTTTTTCACATTTTTTGTCAAATTTTCTATTATTTTTTGTGAACAATTGTTATGTCATTTGCATTGACTCCTGCATCTTCACTGATGCGTATTAATCTTATATTGTTTTTCTTGACATCATCTTGAAGCTGCTGGACTGTCATTTGATGCTGATTTGTTGTTTTTATAAGTTGTACCTTTTTACGATCAGTATCTGTGATCCTGTCCTCCAGGTCTGAAAGTCTATCCTCAGCTTCATTTAAATGGTTTTGCCAGCTTTCAATAGAATTTTTTGTTTCTTGGATGTCTCTTTGAGTTTGTTTCATGAAATATGCTTGTTTTCTACCTTGTTCATTCAAGGTTTCAATCAGTTTCCCTTGCTCCTGTACTTCTTTATCTATTTCTTCTCTAGCTGCCCTGAGCAATTCCTTCATGAAGGTTGTTATTTCTGTCTTTACATGAGAGATTACTTCTAATTTGTTTTCCTCTATAGCCTCATAGGTTGTTTCTTTTATTTCATTTGCTATCTTTTCCAAGATTTCTGGTGTTCTACTTTTGAATTATTTCAATGTGTCCTGTACTTGCTTCTGATGGACTAAATGCTTGAGACTCTATTTTCTTTTTTCATTTTACCATTTTCCCCTTTCAGGTTAATATTTTGTCCTTCAGTCCTGCTATTGTCAACTGCTGGTAGTGTGTATCTTGAGGTCCTACTGTAAGGATGATATTTGTCCAATTGCTGGGTCTCACAATGAAGAGGTGGGCCAGTAACCTGACTTTCCCCTACAGGGCCTATTGGGTGAGTCCTATATTCTTTCTAGGCTGACAAGCCTAAGCATACTGATGAAAATCAACCTCTAGTTCCTACTGTTATTGTGTGTTCAGGTTGTTCAGAGTCACCAGATCTCCCTGTCTACAGTGTTTTTCTTGGTTGAGACCCTACTGTGTCTCTGGGCCCTTTAATTTTCTCCAGATTGGGGAAGGCCTTGTTGGCACCTTCTTTAACCTACTTGATATTCTCTGTGTAGGAAGGACTCACTCACCCACTTGCCAAGCTCACCAATGGCTTACTTCTGGAGGGGATTTTGTTATTGCTTCTGTTTACCCACTGAAGGTGGCAAGCTCTATTCCTATCTTAGAGGCAAACTCACCTTATTGATGGAAGCCTGCTGAGTTCTTCTGCATGGATGAGGGGTTACTGAGTTTCCCCTCCATACTGTATAATTAACCCACTGCAGTTCAAGGTTCTGGGAGGAGGTGTGATAGCCAAAGATCAACAGCAATACTAGGTCCTGAATGTGGGGAGGGTCTCTGATGGCAGTGGTGGGACTGCAGGGGCATGTGTCATGGGCTGAAGTTCCTAGGTCCTGAGGTGGGTGGCCAGGACTTTGGGAACATGGGAGGGCCTGGTTCTGCCCCAGCTCTGTCGGCACCACTGGCTAAAATTTCCTGGTCCTGTGAGGTGATCTTCCAGGATGGCAGGGGTCACAGGAGGGGTCTGGGTCTAGCCTGGCCCAGTGCATGCTGCTGGCTGGAGTTCTTGGATCCTATGAGGTGGTATACTGGGATGGCAGGGGTCACTAGAGGGGCCTGTGTCTAGCCCAGCCCCACATGTGCTGCTGGATGGAGTTCCCAGGTCCCATACGGTGGTCTGTTGGGAAGGCAAGGGTCACAGAAGGAGCTGGGGTCTAGCTCGGTTCCATGTGTGCCACTGGCTGGAGATCCCATGTCCCACTTGCCACTGGCTGGGGTTCCTGGGTCCTGTGAGGTAATCTGCCAGGAAAGTAAGGGTCACAGGAGGAGCCCAGGTCTAGCTAAGTCCTGTGCATGCCACTGGCTGGAGTTCCTCCTGTTTCTATTAGACGGAAAACACAGAAAAAATGGATAGACTTGTAGATAGATGTCAGTTACCCAAACTAAAACAAGAAGATATAAAACATCTAAACAATTTAACATTAGTCAAAGAAATTGAAGATGTAATTAAAATTTTTCCTAAAAATAAAAGTTCATGTCCTGATTCACTGGTTAATTCTACCAGAAATATAGAGTAGGTCTAGTGCCATTCATCAAACTATTTAAAGAAATTGAAAGGGAAGCAATACACTCAAAGTCATTCCTGGAAGCAAGTATTACCACAATACCAAAACCAGAGAAAGATCCAGCCAATAAAGAAAACTACAAGCCTGTCTCCCTAAAGAATACTGATATGAAAATATCTCAATGACATGCTGGCAAACAGACTTCAGAAAATCAAGAAGCTTATACATTATCAATTAGCATTCATCCCAGAGATACAGAGGTGGTTCATCATATGCAATTCAAAAAATAAAATATATCATGTGAAGAGAGCCAAGGTCAAAAATCACATAATCGTCTCAATAGATGCAGAAAAAGCACTTGACAAAGTCCACCATCCATTTATGATAATAAAAAACCCTACACAAAATTGGAATAAAATCTTTTCTAATATGATAAAGGCAATCTATTACAAACAAACTACCAACATCATACTAAATGGCCAAAAACTGAAAACTTTCACTCTAGACCTAGAAACAAGACAAGAATGTCCACTGTTGCTCCTCATACTCAATATAGTTCTGGAAACATAAGCCAGAGCAATCAGACAGGAGAAAAAATAAGAGTATCAAAGAAAGAAAAGAAAATAGAGAGAAAAAGAGCCAGACAAGGTAGCATTTGCACATAATCCCAGCACTTGAGAGGCTGATTATGGAGGATTGCCATGATTTTGAGGCCAACCCGATGTATATTAGTGAGTTCAAGGCCAGCCTTCACTACATAGTGAGACCTTGTCTCAAAAACAAAATAAGAGGAATAAAAGTAAGAAAGGACAGAGTTAAACTATCATTATTTGCAAATAACATGACGCTCTACACAAAAGGTCCCAAAAATTCCCCCAGAAAATTCTAGATTTAACAACCAAATTCAATTGCAGAGCTCGATGCAGAGTCAGCACTCAAAAATCAATAGCATTGCTGTAGTTAAATAACAAATTCACGGAGGTAGAAATTAGGGGGAAAAAAACTTTAACAATTACACCCAAAAAAATGAAATACTTTGGAATCAATATAACAAATGTCTCTATATTGAAAACTATAGTACTCTGAAAAAATGAGATTGAAGAGAATATCAGAAAGTGGAAGGATATCCCTTGTCATTGAGTAAAAAAAAAAAAAAAAAACAGTGAAAAGGCCATACTCTTCAAATTACAGATTTAATGCAATCCAAACAAAATACCATTAACATGCCTCACAGAACTAGGGAAAATATTGCTAAAATTAATTTTGAGTGAGAAGAGATCTACAGTAATGAAACAGTTTTAGAAACAAAGGCATGACAGGGGGCATCACAACCCTAACATGAAATTATACTACAGAGTTACCATGATAAAAACCATATAGTACTGGCACACAAAAATGAAACAGATCTGAATGTCAGGGGAACAGATTTAAAGATGAAGAAACACCTCGAAACTCACTCAACCACCTTACGTTTGACAAAGGAACAAACATCTCCCTGGAAGAAAGATAGCCTCTTCAATAAATGGTGCTGGAAAAGCTGGTATTCCATATGCCAAAGACTAAAACCAGACTCATCTATATCACTAAACTCAAATCAAAGTGGATCACAAATCAAAATATTAAAACAAACATGAAATATTCTGGAAGAGAAAGTATATAAAACTCTTGAAGACAGAGATGTAGGCAAAGACTTCATAAACAAAATCCATCTGTATGGAAATACCACAAAGAATCAACAACTAGGATATCATCTTATTAAAAACTTTTACATGGAAAAAAATCACCTATGTGGTGAAAAGACAACCCACAAAGTGAGAAAAAATCTTAGCGTGTCGTTCCTCAAACAATATCTAGAACATACAAAGATTTTTTTAAAAAAACAAGACTCTCAAAATCTAAATATTCAATTCAAAAATAACCATTGGTGATGATTCACACTTCTCAGATGATAAAAGGAAAAAATAAGAAAAGGGAAAAATGCAAAGATTTTGTAAATAAAGAAAAGAAAAGGGATTGACAGGAGATTAGAGGAATGAGATAAAAAGACAAATAACTTATAAGTACATGAAAAATTTTCCGACATCACTGGCCATTTGAGAGATACAAACTAAAATAATGTTGAGATTTCATCTCACTCCAGAAAGAATAGCTATGATCAAGAAATCAACCAGTAACAAATGCTGGTGGAATTGTGGGAAAAAAGGAACACTTCTCCACTGTTGGTGGAAGTGTAGGCTGATGCAATCATTGTGGAAATCAGTGTAGATTCCTCAAAAATCTGAGACCAGGGGACTCATTTGACCTAGCTGCTCCTCGTCTTGGTATCTTTCCCCAAAATTAAAAGCATTATACCACAGTGATTTACACATACCCATGTTTATAGCCACACAGTTTATAATAGCTAAATCTTGGAAACAATTAAAATACCCATCAATTGATG
The DNA here is from genome assembly GCF_034190915.1 of Cavia porcellus. Classification (NCBI taxonomy): domain Eukaryota; kingdom Metazoa; phylum Chordata; class Mammalia; order Rodentia; family Caviidae; genus Cavia; species Cavia porcellus. The sequence continues at coordinate 41,227,189 of NW_026947486.1, read as the reverse complement.
AATGGATTTAAAATATGTGTTTTTTATATAATAGAGTACTAATCAACCATAAAGAAGGATAAACTTGAAAATTTTAAAACTACATTGATGGGCCTTGAGATTATACTCTTGAGTCAAATAAATCAGAAGCACATATGTAAATACCACATTTTCTCTTGCTGTGAGACACTGGAAGTGTAAATAAAAACCAATGCATTCTAAATATTATTAAATAAGAATAAATTGTTCAAAAGGAGAGGAGAACAAAGCGAGGAAAAGGTGAAATGGAAGGGAAAACAAAAAATGAAAAAAACAAGGATGAAATGCAAACAAAGCTTTGTAAATAAAAAAGCAAAGTGTGTTGAAGATAGAAAAGTGGAATGGGAAAAAGGAGGAATTTAAATATATCATTTACAGGTACAAATTATGATGAATGTGATACAATTTTTTAAGTAGTTACTAATAATCTGGATTTCGACAGTATCTGCTGTGATTTCATCTTTTTCATTTCTAATTCCATTTGCATGTGTATTTTCTTACTTTTTCTTGGTGAATTTGACCAAAAGGTTTATCTATTTTGTCTACTTTTTTTTTGTACCAGGGATGGAACTCACAACCTTGTGCTTGCCAGGCAGGTGCTTGGGATGCTGAGCTAATCACCAAACTATTTCGTCTACTTTTAAAAAAAAAAAAGAGGTTAAATCAAAAGAGGACAGAACAAAGCAGATCAAAACAAAACAGTGAAAGCAACACAGTACTTCACCACAAGACAATCCAGTATTAACAGTAGCTACCATAATGTCTCTTTCCTTGAAGTAGTTGAGCATACCTTCACATACAATATCATCAAACATAACAAGATAGTATAAAACCATTCAAGTGAATAAAAGTATTACAGGGCATTCAGAACCAAATAACTGAACACAAACATTGGCTATCATATTATTGTACTTTCCATAAACAATTTGTTTATACTATCACACATAATAAAATTCAATAAGATAAAACATGATAGAACTAATGGAAACAGAACAACAAAAGCATGGTAGGACTTCAAAGAAAGATGATATTAAATCAGCAATGGCTATTATATGTCTTGTTTTCTTCAAAATAGCTGTTCATACGATCACAGATAATAAAATCAAACAAAACAACAAAACCATTCCAACTAATGAACAAAAACATTATAAGGCTTCAAAGCAATGTAATAAGGAATCATGATTACCATAAAATCTTATGTACACTTACCATTTCATACACCAGGGAGACTATACAGGATTTATACATGAGTGTTTGATTTATTTTGCTTATGAGTATGGTCTCAAGGTGTGTTCATTTATTTATAAATATCTCAATGTGATCATTTATAGCTTAGTAGTACAATATTGTATAGAAATACAAGAACTTTTTAGTCCATTCATCAATTGAGAGACACTTAGGTTGTTTCCAAGGTCTGTCTATTAAAAATTGTGATACTACTAACAGGGTGAACATATATCACTGTGGTGTGATGTTTTCAGTTCTTCTGGGAATATGCCTACAAATGGAATAGCTGGGTCGAATGGGACTTCCAGTCCCAGGGCTTTGAGGAACCACCAGACTGACATCCACAGTGGTTGCACCAGTCTACACTCCCACCAACTGTGCAGGAGAGTTCCTTTTGCCCCACAGACTGTCCAGCATTTGCGTTGGTAGTTTTCTTGATCCTGACCATTCTTTCTGGAGTGAGATGAAATCTCAGTGTCGTTTTAATTAGCATTTCTCTAATGAGTAATGATTGTGAACATTTTTTCATGTATTTATTTGCCATTTTTATTTCTTTATCTGAGAACTGGGTGTACATCTCAGATGCCCACTTTTGGATTGGTCTTTGAATTTTGGGGATCTGATTTTCTTTAATTCTTTATATGTATTACACAGAAGTCCTTTGTCTAAGGTATAGTTCACTAAGATTTTTTTCCCAGTTTGTGGGTTTACTTTTCACTATGCTGGAGATTTCTTTTGACATGTACAAACTTTTTAATAAGATGATGCCAGTTATTGATTCTGGGACGTATTCCCCATGCGGTTTGATTCTTGTTCATGATTTCTCTATCTACCCCTATATCTTCAAGATTTTTACATAATTTGTCTTCTAAGAGATTTAGTTTATTTGTTTTAATATTCAGATCTTTGATCCATTTAGATTTTAGTTTAGCACAGAGTGATAGGCATGGGTCTCGTTTTAGTTTTCAGCATATTGAGAGCCAGTATTTCCAGCATCATTTAAGAGACTGTTGTTCTTCCAGTGTACATGTTTGGCCCCTTTATCAATGATAAGGTGGTTGAGTGTGTTTGTAGCTGTGGTGGTATCTTCTAATCTAGTCCATTGATCTTCAGATCTGTTTTTATTCCAGTACAATGTTGATGTTATTACAGTAACTTTGTACTATAACTTCAAGTCAGGGATTGTGAGGACTCCTGCCTTGTCTTTGCTGCTTAGAATTACATTTGCTATTCTAGGTCTCTTCTGGTTGCAGATGAATTTTAGGAGTGATTTCTCCAGATCAGTGAGGTATGTTGATGGTACTTTCATTGAGATTGCATTGAATCTGTATAACAACTTTGAGGAAATGGCCACTTTCACAATATTTATTCTTCTGATCCATGAACAAGGGATGCCTTTCATTTTCTGAGATCTTCTTTGATTTCTTTTATCAGGGTATTATAACTTTCCCTGCATAGATCTTTTACTTCTTTCATGAGACTATTTCCTAAATATTTCATTTTTTTGGATGCTAGTATGAAGGTTGTGGCTTCTCTTATTTCTCTCAGTGATTTTGTTGTTATTGTATAGGAATTCTACTGAGTTTTGAGTACTGATTTTGTATCCAACTACATTACTGAATTTATTTATTATATCTAGGAGAGTTTCAAAGGAGCTTTGGGAGTCTTCTAGGTAGAGTATCATGTCTTCTGCAAATAATGATAATTTAACTTCCTCTTTTCCTATCTTTGCCCGTTTTATTTCTCTCTCTTCTCTGATTGCTCGGGCTAGTATTTCCAATATTATGTTGAATAGGAGTGGTGAGAAGGGACTTCCTTCTCTTGTGACTGATTTTAATGGAAAGGCCTTCAGTTTCTGACCATCTAATATGATGCTGGCTGTTCATTTTTTGTAGATTACCTTTATCATATTGAGGTAAAAACTGTCTATTCCAATTTTCTGTGAGGTTCTTATCATGAATGAGTGTTGGACCTTATCAAAAGCTTTTTCTGCATCTATAGAAATGATCACTTGACCCTTACTTTTGGCTATATTGATATGTTGGATCACATTTATTGACTTACATATGTTGAACCATCCCTGCATGCCTGGGATGAATCCCACTTGGTTGTGGTGTATAATCTTCTTGATGATTTGCTGCACCCTGTTTGCCAATATTTTTTGAGGATTTTGCATCCATGTTCATGAGGGAGATTGGCCTGTGGCTCTCTTTTTTAGTTTGATCTTTCTCCGGTTTGGGTAGTAGAGTAACATTTGCTTCCACAAATGACTTAGGAAGAATTTCTTCCCTTTTGATTTCATTGAAGAGTTTGAGGAATGTCAGCATTAAGTCCTCTTTGTATTTCTTGTAGAATTCCACAGTGAATTCGTCTTGGCTGGGCTCCTCTTTGTAGGTAAGGATTTAATTACATGTTCAATTTCATTAATAGAAATTGGGTTATTCAGCAGTTTTACATTTTCTCAACCCTTCTGATATTTCTTCTGTGTTATTGAACCTATGAGAGCAGAGGTTTTTGAAATCGATGTTGATGATCTTCTGTATTTCCACAGAGTCTGTAGTGATTTCTACTTTTTCATTCTTTATTGCATGAATTTGAGTTTTTTCTTTTCTTATTGGGGGTTAGTAGGTTTTTTTAGACTTTTTTTATTTTAAAGAGATTAAGATAAAAGATAACATAACAAAGCAGATCAGAAAAGAACAATTTAAGCATCACAGTATTTCACAAGACAACTCGATATAAGAATAGCTACCATAGTGTCCCTTTACTTGAAATAGTTGAGCATACCTTCATACACAATAACATCAAACATAACAAGTAGTATAAAACCATTAAACAGAAGGAAAGTATTACAAAGCATTCAGAACCAAATAACAGAAAATGAACAATGGTTACTACATTATCTCATGGTCCATAAAAATTTTGTATATACTACCACACAGAATATTTTTCTTTCCTTTTTTTCAACAAGGTTGGCTAGGGCCTTTCAATTTTATTTATTCTTTCAAAGAACCAAGTCTTTGATTCATTGATTCTTTGGATTGTTTTCTTAGTCTCTATTGCATTAATTTCTGCCCTGATGTTTATAGTTTCCTCCTTTCTTTTGGCTTTGGAGTCAAAGGGATTGTGAGGACTCCTGCCTTGCCTTTGGGCTTGACCTGCTCTTCTTTTTCTAGATGTTTGAGGTGTAGCATCAGGTTTTTTATTTGTACTCATTCTCTTTTCCTGATGTGGAAACTCAGTGCAATAAATTTTCCTCTGAGAACTGCTTTCAATGCATCCCACAAATTCTGGTAAGTTGTATTTGTATTTTCATTTGCTTGTAGGTATTGTTTAATTTCTTCTTTAATTTCATCTGTGACCCACTGATTGCTCAAGAGTGTATTATTCAATTTCCATGTGTTTGTGGGTTTTTGCAATTTTGTTTATCATTAATTTCTAGTTTCATGGCACTATGATCTGAAAACATGCATGAGACAATTTCGCTCTCTTGCATTTACTTAAAAATGTTCTTTCTGTAGGCTAGTGTATGGTCTATTTAGTTTTTCTGACTCCTTGTTATTTTTAAAAGATCTTTCCTTTCCTATTCACTAGCTGCAATCTTGGTCTAAAATTCAGTCCTAGGAGCAGAAGACATAGGAGGTGATTTCCAACACTCCCAGGGAAAGATTTGGAACATCACTTAATATATGGGAATGTAGGAAAATGACAAGACAAAAGACCAAAATGCAATCTCAAATCTTCAGACCATCCCAAGAAGGCCTAGGAGTGATATACATAGAGGAAAATATATGCCATGCACCTGAAATAACTGAAAGAATAGCAACTGAAATAAAGAAGCAACTCTGGGAAGCTTTAAAGGAATTCAAACTAGAAATAATCTCCCTGGTAAAAGAAGAAATGATTAAAGTAATGAAAGAGATCTGAACACATCTAAAGAAGACACAGTTAAAAAATTAAAGGGACAAAACAAGAAGATAGAATCCATGGATGAACAATATAAAAAAAAATACATGAAGCAGATTCAAAGAGATATACAGGAAATCAAAAATTCCATTGAAATTTGTCAAAACTGCCTCAACAAAAGTGAAAACAGAATTTATTTTGCTGAACATGGTCCAGTCTGGCCCACAGGACCTCTCATGTCATCTCTGGTGTTCCAAGGACCTGGGTGGTCTCCTAACGACTGTTGATGATGGTCCAAAGCTCTCCCTGGACAAGTACCAATGCACTGGAACTCACTTCATGTGCCCTCAGCTTCCCTGATTGAAAAAGGTCACTGCACGTGTTCTAGTCGACCTGAAAAACTTCCCAAGCCTACTCTAGTGTGGCTGGAAGGTGGTCAAGCACTTAACCACTGTGAGCCATGATGTTAAACTTTCCTGGGGCCCATGCTGGTGTGCTGGAACTCACCTTTGGCCACCCCATTTCCCTGGATTGAAAGAAGGTCACTGTGCATTACCCAGCCATGCTGCAAAACCTGCAGAGTCCAATCTAGTGTGGCTGGAACCTGGGCAGGTCCTTGACCATTGGAAGTGATGATCTTAAACTCTCCCTGGGCCCAAGCTGGTGTGCTGGCACTCACCTCTGGCAACCCAGTTCCCCAGACTGAAAGGAGATCACTGGGTGTGGCCCCTGTTTTGTCTACTTTTTAAAAGAATCAACTGTTCAATTCATTGAGGCTTTGAATTTTTTAGTCTCAATTTCATTGATTACCTCTCTAGTCTTTATGATTTCCCTCCTTAAGTATAAACCTGGACTGTCACTGTTTCTCAAGTATCTTAAGGCTTTTCTTCAGGTTATTTATTTGAACTTTTTTTAATGTGAGCATTGTTTATAATTAATTTCCTTTTTAGAATTCCTTTCATTTTGCCACAGAATTTCCAGTGTATTGTGCAGGCATTGTCACTATCAGTTAAAGCTTAACTTTTTTCTTGATTTCTTCTGTGACTCATTTGGAAATAGTTTGTATATTATTTATTTTCTGAGGTGTCTTCTGTGATTCTTCATTTTTCACTGAACAGTGGTCTGATAATAAGCATGAGGTAGTTTTAGTTTTTCATATTTAAGCAGACTTTGTTTACTGGTACATCTATTTTAGATACAGTACCATGTACTGTGGGAAAAAAACAGTATAAACTATTTTAGAAGAATAGACTACTCTGTAGGTATCTATTGAGTCTCTTTTTTCAAGGGTGTATTTCAGCTCTGATACCTCTTTATTGTTTTATTTTCATTTAGTTGATGTAGCTCATGGTGAAAGTGGGATGTTAAGATCTGCCTCTACAACTATCTTAGTATTTATTTTATTTTTATATTCAGCTGTTTGTTCTATGAAGTGTTTGTTTGTTCTATGTGTTTGTTTGTTTTATGAAGATACGTGCTCCAATATTCTCTCCATATATATTTATCAATGTCATCATCTCTGCCTGTGGTATTGTTCCTTAATTGTATGTAGTGACCTTCTTTGTCTCTTTTGATCAATTTGTATTGTCTAAGGCTCAAATTACTACTATTACCTGTTTTCAGAATCTCAGTGCATGGAATGTCACTTTTCAGGTTTTGTTCAAAGAATATCTTTTTTGGATTAGATGATTTCCTTGAATACAACAAACTGTTACATTCTGTTTTTTAATTCATCCTGCCAATCTACATGTTTTAATTGGAGAATTGAGACCATTAACACTGAGAGGAAAGTTGATTAGATGCTATCATTGTGCTCGCTCTCTCTCTCTCTTTTGATGACTTTGTTATGTTTCTTTTTCTGTCATCTTTGATCTCTATCCATTGACCTGGCTTGATATTTTCATTTTATCAAAAAATTTATCTTTATTGATTTTATGGTCTATGTCTATATTCTTCAGTGTTTTCTGGAGTGTGGGGTTACTAATCATAAATCACTTGACTTATTCTTTTTCATGAATGTTCTTTACTTTCCATGTACTTTTTTATTTTGGAGAGAAGAAAATCAAATGAGAGAAAACAAAATGGGGTGAGTCAAAACAAAAGGATGGACATAGTACATGACTTAAAACAAAAGCACAAGTTGATCAACAGTGGTTACCATAATGTCTCTTGTTATCTTCAATAGAACTGCCCATATCATCAGGCATAATAAAATTAAAAGTAGAATTACAGAACAAAATAAATAAAAACAAAACTTTGGAGACATTATAGGACTTCAAAAGAAGATAATATTCAGGGCTGGCGATTTAGTTCAGCGGCATAAGCACCTGCCTTGCAAGCAGGCACTCATGAGTTCAATCCCTGGTACTGATAAAAAAGAAAAAGACAAAAAAAGAGAAGATAATAGTCAAACAAAAATGAGTATCATTTTTTGATCTTATCAATCTTATTGTCTTCAGATTAGTTACCTATATCCTCAGGCTAGATACCATCAAAAACAACAGATTTGAATAAAATCTGTCAAGACAAAACAGCAATCACAAAAACAGACTCAAAACCACTCAATACAAGACAGTGAAAGCAATACAGGGCTTCAAATTAAGTCAATAGGAAATAAAAAAATGATTACCATAGTACACCCTGCTATCTTTGGAATAGCTGTCCATGCCATCAAACCTAATACAAGTAGACAAACTGGAACATAATATAACCAAACTAAACAGAGTGATGAAAACAATATCAAATCATGATACAAGAGTAACAATGTCTCTGTCTTCCCTTTTAGACAATCTCTCCCCTTTCACTTTCACAAGGGTGTATTGTACATTTTGTATCCCACTAATTCCTTTAGTTTTTAGAACAGGGAGGCAACCCACTATTTACATAGGTGATTCTGAACCTTTTTACCTGTGAGCATGATCTCAAATTATGTCCATTTACCTAAAAGAGCCTCAAGGTTTTCCTTCCTTATAGCTGAGTAGTTTTCCATTGTATAAATATGTCATGTCTTTCCAACTAATCTACAGCACATGGGCAAGCTACGCTCACTTTTTCTGGTTCCCTGTCACATAGAGAATTATTTTCTCATCTTTGACTTTTAGTCCATAAAGCCTCTTTCAGGCTTTATGGATAAATTAATATATTATATTATATTATATTATATTATATTATATTATAATTAATAAATTATGTTTATTATATAGAGCATCTTGATGGACACTATCTCCTGATCCACTCTGCCTGTGTTTCTTTTTGTTACTGTATGAGGCCATCCATGTTAGCGATTATGGTCAACCTTCTCTATCTCATCTTTGCCATGCTATTTTTCTATCATTGGTTGCCTACTTTTCCCCTTCATTCCAATGTTTTCCCTATTCAGTGAGCCCCCCTGCCACTGTTTCTGAAACCATGGTCTTTTTTCTCTCTCTCTAGAATGTCCTTTGGTATTTTTTGTAGGGTTGGATTGGTGGTCATGAACTCCCTCAATTCCACTTTGTCATGGAAGCATCTTGTTTCTTCACTGATTTTGAGAGATAGTTTTGCAGGTTAAATCAATCTGGGTTGGAGGTCATTTTCTTTCAGGGCTTGGAATACTTTACTCCAAGCTCTTCTTGCTTTGATGGTTTGTGTCAATAAGTACACTGTTATGACTCCAATGGTTTTTCCTTTATAGGTGATCTCTATTTATTTCCTCTGATACCTTTTATTATTCTCTTGTGTTGAGTTTCTGAAGTCTTGGTTATTATATGTCTGGGTGTAGATCTATTTTGGTTATAGCTGGCTGGAGTTCTGTATGCCTCATTTGTCTAAATATCATTTCCTATTCCTGTGCTTTGGAAGTTTTCTTTAATTATTTCTGTAAACAGCCTTTATATTTCATTTGTGTTTACCTCTGCTTCTTCACTCACATTTTATTCTTGTTATAGATCCCCTTGTTTTCTTCTAGCCTTTGTATTGTTACTTCCTGCTTCCTTGTTATTTTTAAGAGATCTTTCCTTTCACAATGACATGTTACAAAGCTGTCTTCAGGGTTTGATAGTCTATCTTTACTTTCTTTCAAGCAGTTTTGCCAGACTTCACTGAGTTTTTAATTTCCTGGTAATCTCTTTGAATCTCTTTCATGTATTTTAAATTTTTAAAATATTCTTCATCAATAGTTTCCCTCCTTGAAAAAAAAAAGAAAAAAAAAGAAAAAGAGCTCTAACGGATATAACAGCAAGTGTGTTTGGGGGTGTTAAATAGCTGACTTTATCAATGTTTTTGGAACATTGAACACAGCTGTTTGCAGTCTCCCTGTTTGAATGTCCACCTTGTGTTCTTTGATACTGTGATTTGAGGAACTATTTTCAAGAAAATAGTGTGTAATCTACTAGCAGGTAATTTCTTACTGTTATGGTTTTTTGTTTTGTTTTGTTTTGTTTTGTTTTGTAGTTCTGTATTGCGTGTACCCTTACGCCGCTTTGGTTTGTTTTGTGTTTTTCTCTTTTTCCTTTTAAATAAAAAAAAAATAGTTTCCCTCCTTTTTCTATGCTCCTCTATTTTTTCATCTGTGTCTTCAGAGGTGCTTAGCATTTCTTTTATTATTTTTCTGATGGCTTCCTTTACTTGTATTAATATTTCTGTTTTGAGTTCTTTTATACTTTCACAAAGATATTTCTTTATGTTAGATGCTGTTTCTTCAGAAACTTCAGGTGTGCAACTCCCAGTCTTCTCTGTGTTTACCTCTTCTGGGCCACTTGGAGGCTGGAGACTACCTTTTGTTTCTTCCTCTTGTCATGCTTCTGGTTTCTTCCAGACCAGTGGATAGTGGGGTCCCCAGCATTGTGTATGTTATAATTACTCTGACACATGCTGGCTAGTGATTGCTGCCCTCTCCCATCTTTTGCTGACCTCAGAAGTACAAGCAGGGGTGGATCAGGCTGGCCCCTCCCTTCTGAGCTGATCAACCAGTGGGAGTCCTCACCATTTTAGTGTGTGCTGTGCAGTCAAGGCCTGTTAAGGATAGCTTTTGGGAAACCTCTGCCTTGGCTGTTGAATTATGCACTGAGGTGGGACTCAGTCCACGCAGTTCTCACCAATCTGCTCTGCACTAGGAGTGGCTGAATGAAGCCAGCTGCAGTTCTGGTCCTGGGCTTATCCTGGCCAACTCCAAAATGGCACCCAGCCAAATGGTAACTCCCGTGGGAAGACTGAGTCTCCCTCACACACCACAAGTTAATACCAGTCTGCTGCTCCCCTCCATGACCACATCCTCCTGCTGAGGCCCTCAGGCTTGCCAACCTCCAACTTCACCATGACTGTGCATCTTTGAATTCCAGTGGTGTTGCTCCTGCAATGGGACTGGCTCCTGTGAGAGCACATCTGGCTACTGCCTTCTGTCCAAGTTTTTCTTTGTTTTTCTTTCTTTTTTTCACTTTAGTTTCTTCTTGGGTTGAGAGGATCCATCTCCTTCCATCTGATCTTCTCCAAAGTGCAATATTCTAGCATCTAGGCTATTTCTGTCACAGAGGCTTTTTACTTTGTTGCTTATTGATCCACCATCTTCCAAGCTCCTCCTTTCCATGTACTTTAAAGGGCAGTTTGATTTGTTATGTTAATCTGTGTTGGAAGTTGTTGCTATTAGGAGTAAGGATACTTTTCTCTGAAATGTTCTGGCCTTTTAGGTTTGTGTTGAGAAGCCTGCCTTAATTGTACTGGTTTATTTTTATATGTGGTATTTTTGTATCTGACTGCTTTAAAAATTTTCTTTTTTCTATAAAAAATGGCACTAGAAAAACTGACTTTCCACATACCAAAGTCTAAAATTATACCCATATTTATCACTTTGCATTAAACTAAAATCAAAATGAATCAAATATCCTAATAAACTAAAGCTGCTGAAAGACACAGATGCAGACATAGACTTTATGAATAAAACTTCAATTGAACAGGAATTATCACAAGTAATAAATAACTGGTATCTCATCTTATTAAAAAGCTTTTCCACAATGAAAGAAATCACCAGCAGAGTTAAAAGAAAATCACAGAATGAGAAAAAAATTTATTCCAGCTGTTTTTCAGACAAATGTCTAAAATCAGTGTTTTGCGTGCCATTAAAGTTGCCACAGCACTGGTTACTGTGCTTTGGTTTGATTATGGTTGACATAAAACTGGTCAGTTCAATTTTTTTATTTTAAGAAAGAAAGAAAAGAAAATTAAAGAAAAAACAAAATAGAAAAAGGGAAAAAATTAGAATAATACAGAATTCAAAAAATTAACATGATAAAATCACTAGTTGATACGTTACATATCAGCATCTTAAAATAGTTGTTAAAGTTACAAAATCAAAGCACAAAAAGTGGTTAAACACTGAAACATTGACAGTGCACACTGCTCTGTTCAATGATCTAACAGAAATTTAGAAATATGATCATCTATCTTATACACTATACATATTGTTATATCTTTTAGAACACTTCCCTTTCACTTTTAGAATATTATACTTTTTTGATCCCATTATTCTGTCAGTTCTTACTATTTTTTACACTAAAAAGACAATGTGATATTTACTGTTAGTCTTGTTTATTTCACTAATGAAGATACTCTCAAGTTGCCTCCATTTACCTATAAAGGCCTCAAAATCATCCCTTTTTCTATTTGAATAGTATTCCATTGTATAAAAATACCACACTTTTTCATTCACTCTGTGCTTGATGGGCATTTTGGTTGTTTCCAAGATTTAGCTATCACAAACTGTGCTGCTATGGAAATGGGTGCACATATATCTCTGTGACATGATCTTTTCAATTTTTCTGGGAAAATACCCAGGAGGGGAATAGCTGGATTGAATGGAACTCTCAATTCTGTTTTTTTGTTTTTTTTGGGTTTTTTTTGAGGAATCTCCATTCGGATTTCCACAGTGGTTGCACCAGTCTACACTCATACCAACAGTGGGGAAGTGTTCCTTTTTCCTTGCAGCCTCGCCAACATTTGTTATCAGTTGTTTACTTGATGGCAGCCATTCTTTGTGGAGTGAGATGAAATCTCAATGCAATTTTTGTTTGCATTTCTCGAATGACCAGTGATGGTGAACATTTCTTCATATATTTATTTTCCATTTATATATCTTCATCTGAGAACTGTGTGTTCATCTCTGATGTCAATTGTTGGAGAAGGCCTTTGAATTTGGGGGGCTTGATGTTTTTCAATTATTTATATGTTCTGGATATGTCCTGTGTCTGAGGGGTTGCTGACTAAAATTCTTTCACAGTCTATGGGTTTTCTTTTCACTCTCTTGGTGCTTTCTTTTGAAGTGCAGAAACTGTTCAATAATATGAGATCTCAGTTGTTGATTCTTTGAAATATTTCCTGTGTAATTTGCATTTTATTCATGAATTCTTTCCCTATACCTATGTATCCAAGATTTTTACCTACCTTGTCCTCCAGTATACTTAGTGTTTCTGTTTTAATATTTAGATCCTTGAACCATATTGACTTTAGTTTAGTGTATAGTGATAGGTGTGAGTCTAGTTTCAGTCTTCAGCATGTGGAGAGCCAATTATTCTAACACCATTTATGAAAGAGGCTACCCTTCTTCCAATGAACATGTTTAGCCCCTTTGTCAAATATCAGGTGGCTGATTGTATTGTAGTAGTGTTTGCATCTTGTAATCTGTTCCATTGATTCTCAGGTCTATTGCCTTGCCAGTATCATGCTGATTTTATCACTGTGGCTTTGTAGTATAGTTTCAAGTCAGGAATTGAGATGCCTCCTGCCTTGCCTTTGTTGTCCAGAATTGCCTTTGCTATTCTAGGTTTTTCTGTTTCCAAATGAATTTTAGGAATATTTTCTCTAGCTCTGTAAGGTATGTTAATGGTATTTTGATTGGGATTACATTGTATCTGTATAACAGTTTTGGGAGTATGGCCATTTTCACAATGTTGGTATTTCCTAACCAAGAGCAAAGAATATCCTCCATTTTCTAATATCCTTTAAAATCTCCTTTTTTATACTAGTATGGTTTTCAGATATAGGTCTTTTATATTCTTGGTTAGGTTGATTCCTAAGTATTTCATTTTTTAAAGATACTATGGTGAAAGATGATACTGCCATAATTTCTTCCTTGGTGAGTTTTTTGTTTGTATACAGGAAAGCTATTGATTTTTGAGTGTTGACTTTGCATCCAGCTATGCTGCTGAATTTGTTTATTACCTGTAGTAGTCTTTTAATGGAGTTTTTGGGGTCTTCTATGTAGAGTAGCATGTCATCTGCAAATAATGATAATTTAGCTTCTTCCTTTACTATTTTTATTCCTTTTATTTCTCCCTCTTGTCTGATTGCTCTGGCTAATATTTCTAGAACTATATTGGATAGGAGTGGTGATAGTGGACATCCTTGCCTTGTTCCTGACTTTAGAGTGGAGGCTTTCAGTTTTTGTCCATTTAGTATAATGCTGGATGTGGGATGTTGGATGTTTGTCAGGGATGGTGTTTATGAGGTTGAGATATGTATTGCATATTCTGAGTTTCTGTAGGGATTTTATCATGCACATGTGTTGGACTTTATTGAAAGCTTTTTCTGTGTCTATTGAGATGATCATGTGATTTTTATTTTTGGCTCTGTTTATGTGGTGTATTACATTTTTTGATTTGTGCATGTTGAACCATGCCTGCATTCCTGGAATAAATCCCACTTGGTTATGGTATATAATATTCATGATAATTTGTTGCATTCTATTTGCTAATGATGTATTGAGAATCTTTGCATCAATGTTCATTAGTGAGATTGGTCTATAGTTCTTCGTTTTGGTTGGGTCTTTCTCTGATTTTGGTATCAGAGTGATACTTACCTCCATGATTGAGTTAGAGAGGACTGCTTCTCTTTCAATTTCATTGAAGAGTTTAAGGAGTATCGGCATTAAATCTTCTCTAAATTTCTTATTGAATTCAGCAGTGAATCCATCAAGACCTGGGCTTCTCTTTGTTGGTAAGTTTTTAATCACATTTTCTATTTCAGTAGCTGGTACTGGGTTATTCAAAATTGTTATATCTTCTTGGTTGAGCTTTGGTAGTTCATATGTTTCTACAAATCTGTCCATTTCCTCTGTGTTTTCACCTTATGTGAGTAGAGATTTTCAAAGTAGGTATTCATGATCTTTTGGATTTCCATGGGATCTGCAGTAGCTTCCTTCTTTTCAATCCTTAGTGTGTGGATTTCAGTTTTTTCTTTCTTTTTCTTGATAAGGTTGGCCAGGGATTCATCAATTTTGTTTATTATCTCAAAAAACCAGCTCTTTGATACATTAATGCTTTGTATTATTTTTTAGTTTCAATTGCATTGATTTCTGCTCTAGTGTTTACAGTTTTCCTCTCCTCTATGAGCTATGGGTTTCACTTGCTCTTCCTTTTCTAAGAGCTTGAGATGTAGCATTAAGTTATTTATTTGTGCTTTCCATTTTCTTGATGTGACTATTTATTGCTAAATAGTTCCCTCTTAGGGCTGCTTTCATTGTGTCCCATAGGCTACAGTATGTTGTATCTGCATTTTCATTGTATTGTAGGTATTGCTTTATTTCTTCTTTAATTTCATCTGTAACCGACTGATTATTCAAAAGTTTGTTATTTATTTTCCATGTATTCACGAAGGTTTTGCAAGTTTTTTACCAATGATTTCCAATTTTAGTGCACTATGGTCAGATATTTTGCATGGGATAATTTTGCTCCCTTTGTGTTTAGTTAAGAATGCTTTATGGGTTAATATATGGTCTATTTTGGAGAATGTCCCATATACAGGAGAAAATGTATATTCTGATGTAGTTGGGTGGAACACTCTGTAAACATCCACTTAAGTCCATTAACTCACAGATATGATTCAGTTCTGTTATTTCTTTGCTGACTCTTTGTCTAGTTTATCTATCTCTTTGTGACAGTGGAGTGTTGCGGTCTCCTATTACAAATGTGTTCTTGTGTATTTGCTTTTTCATGTCCATTAGTATTTTTCTTACATAGTTGGATACTCAAGTATTTGATGCATATATATTTATAATTGTTAGTACTTCCTCTTGCAGTTTTCCACTTACAAGTGATTAGTGGTCTTCTCTATCACTTTTAATCCTTTTAGGTTTGAGGTTCACTTTGTCTAAAATAGAATAGCTACCCCTGCTTTTTTTGGGTTTCTGTTGCATGGAATACTGTTTTTTCCATCCTTTGACTTTTAATCGATGAGTTTCTTTTTGAGTCAGATGTATTTCTTGTACACAGCATATTGTGGAATCCTGCTTCTTGATCTATTCTGTCCACCTGTTTCTTTTGATAGGTTAATTGAGGCTGTTTACATTTATAGATATCACTGATATATACTGGCTCGACTTTGCCATGTTGTGTTCCTACTGTTGGTTTCCTGCTTCTCTCCTTTATTTTATTTCTTGTCCAATCTGTGGGTTTCTTTCTCTTGTTGTTCTGGATATTGAGGTCATTTTTACCTCTATCTATCATGTCTTGCAGTGCTCTTTCTAGGATTGGTTTGGAGAACATAAATTTGTTCATTGTTCTTTGTCATGGAAGTTATCTTGTTTCTCCATTAAATTTGAATGAACATTTTTCTGGGTACATCAGTGTGGGTTGAAAATTGTTTTCTTTTAGGGCTTGAAATACTTCACTCCAAAACAAGACATCATAATAGCTAGGGCTGATTTAATATCAGCTTGTTTTGAAATCCCATCATACTGTTGTTGTTCTGTCTCCGTTGCTTTTATCATGTTGTATCTTATTGGATTTTATTATATGTGATAGTATAAACAAAAATTTTTATAGGCAGAGAGATAATACAGAAGCCATTGTTTGTTTTCTGTTAGCTTGTTCTAAACACTTTGTAATACTTTCATCCTCTTGAATGGTTTCACACTGTCTTGATATATTTGATGCTATAGTATATGAAGTTATACTCAAATATTTCAAGGAAAGAGACACTATGATAACTACTATTAAGTCGGGTTATCTTGTGGTGAAACACTGTGTTGCTTAAATTGCTCTGTTCTGACATGTATTGTTATGTTGTTATGTCCGTTGTTATCTCAATCTCTCCCTTTTTAAAATTTATTTATTATTTTATTTTTTTAATTAAGGGAAAAAATTTAAAACAATTATCAGGATATATTATAGTAACTTTTTTGATTTCCTGTTAACTTGATTTAAAGCCCTGTATTGCTCTCACCATCTTGTTTTGACTGATTTTACTCTACTCTGTTTAGTTTGATAGTATCGAGTTTTAGGGTATAGGCAACTACTTTGAAGGCAAGATTCATTATGATGCCCATTGTGGTTTGAGTATTAACTTCTTTTGAAGTTCAGTAATGTCTCCAATGTTTAGGTTTTATTGGTTTTGTTCTGTACTGTTTTGTTCAATTTTATTATATCTGATGATATAAGCAATTTTTAAGGTAGCAAGAGGCATTATGTTAACCATTGTTGATTACCTTGTATTCTGTTTTTATGTCATGTACTATGTCCATCCTTTGTCTTGAATGACTGCTTTGTTTTGACACATTTGGTTTTATTCTCTTCCAAAAAAATAAAAAAGTAATAAGAACTGTGGAACTAATAAAACACAAAATGTGTAATTGTTATTGTAAAAAAGAGAGGAAAAGAAAGTGTTCTAAAGGACACAACTGCAAGTGTGTTCAGATGTACAAGATAGATAACCATATTACTAAGTTTTTGTTGGATCATTGAACACAATTATTTGCAGTCTCACTGTTTGAATGTCCACTTTGTATGCTTATAGATCAACTATTTCTAAGATGACAATATGTAATCTATTAACTAGTGATTTCCTACTGTTTATTTTTTTTAATTCTCTATTGCTTGTACTCTTGTACTGCTTTGTTTTGTTTTTCTTTAAATAAAAAAAAAGAAATATTTCAAGTGCATCTTAACCTGAAGGTTTGTGTTGAAAATTGTGGCATGATTCTAGTAGTCGTTCCTTGATAGGTGAGTTGTATCTTCTCTCTAACAGCTTTTAGGATTCTGTTTTTGTGCTGCATGTCTGGGCTTTTAATTATTATATGTCTGGGTGTAGATTTATGTTGGTTGTGACTGTTTGGCATTCTATATGCCTCACTTATTTGTATGTCAAATTTTCCCCCATATTTGGGAAATTTTATGCCTTTCTGTGAATATTTTCGTTATGTCATTTGCATTGACTCCTGCATCTTTACTGATGTCTATTAGTTTTATATTGCTTTTATTGGCATCATCTTGAAGCTCCTGGATTGTCATTTCATGCTGCTTTGTTGTTTTTATAAGTTGTACCCTTTCATGATCAGTATCTGTGATCCTATCCTCAAGGTCTGAAATTCTATCCTCAGCTTCATTTAAATGGTTTTGCCAGCTTTCAATAGAATTTTTTGTTTGTTGGATATTTCTTTAAATTTGTTTCATGCACTCTGCTTATTTTCTACACTGTTCATTCAAAGTTTTTATCAATTTACCATGCTCCTGTATTTTTTATCTATTTCATCTCTAGCTACTAAGGTTGCTATTTCTGTCTTTGGGTAAAACATTATTTCTAATTTTATTTCCTCTAGAGCCTCATGGTTATGTTTCTTTACTTTGTTTTCTATCTTTTCAGAGATTTCTGGTGTGTTACTTTTGAAGTCCTCTATTCAAGTGTCTCCTGTACTTGCTCCTGATGGACTAGATGTCTGAGATTGTATTTTGCCTTTTTGTTTTGTCATTTTCAATTTTTGGGTAAATATTTGGTCTTTCAATCCCAACAGTCTCAACTGTCTGTAGTGTGAATTGTAGGGTTATATTGTATGGCTGATATTTGCCCAATTGCTGGGTATCACAATGAAGTGGAGAGCCAGTTATCTGAATTCCTCCTACAGGACCTGTTGGATAAGTCCTATATTCTTTCAGGGCTAACTAGCCTAGAAGTATTGATGAAGTTCAAGTCTTATTCCTGCTGCTGCTATGTATTCATGTTGTTGCAGGTCACCAGATCTCCCTGGCTATAGTGATTGTCAGCTGAGTCCCTGCTGTGTCACTGGGTGTCTCATAAGCTCTTTTAATTTTCTCCCAGTTAGTGGATGCCTTATTGGCACACTCCTCAACCTGTCTGATGTTCTCTGTGTGGAGGAGGTGATTACCCACTCTCTTGAAAGGTTCCCCAAGTCCTTACAGTTGGAGGGAACTTCACTTCCACTCCTATTTACCCACTGATGGCCTCTATTTTAGGGGCAAACTCACCACACTGACTGGAGCCTGCTAAGGTCTTCTGTTTGGGTGGGGGGTTCCTGAGTCTCCCATTCAGCCTACGTGGTAATCTGCTGTAGTCCAAGGTTCTAGGAGAAGGAGTTGGATCCAAAGATCTGCTGCAGTGCTAGGTCCAGGAGGATGGATTCCCCAAGGGTCAGGCCAGTGGCAGCAGTCTGAGGAAGCTCAGACCTGCTAGGGGTGTCCCAGGTGTTCTGGGCCAAAGTATGGGCCCACAGCAGCAGTCCAAAGGGACCCAGGTGTGCTGACCCAGGGGCAGGCACAAGGCAGCAGTCCCAGGGCCCCAGGTATTCTGGGCTGAGGGGTGGGCGTAGGGTGGCAATCCCGGGCAGCTCAGTAGTGCTGGGGGCATCTAGGTCAAGGGTGGTTAGTTCAAATTCTTTTACATTCATTAAGAAAGAGATTAATTACATCCTGAAGGCAGAGCCAGCTGGAAAACAGTGAATTTGCACTCTGTCCCCCTCCATTGCTATATTTGCAATCTGAGCTACCTCCATTGTATCCTGGAGGGCTGGCCAGTTGTAAGAAAGTGATTTTGCACTCTGTGCCCCTCCATCATATCCTGAACAGTGGGGTCAGTTGGAAAACAGTGAGTTGAAGATCCTGGCTTCCTACATTACCCTCTCAATGATGGGTCCAGCTGGGAGACAGTGAACTTACACACTGCACCCACCCACTATATCCCAGATGGTGAGCCAGCTGAAGACAGTGAGTTGACACTCTGGGTCTCCTCCATTAGCCTCCCAGATGGAAGGGCTGACCAAAAGAATGGAAAATTGATGCAAACTCCAAGACCTAGAACAACAGCCCTGTGCATAAATACCTTTGGAGAGAGAAGTAATCAAGACCAGTAACATGGAAGCATCTGAAGCAGCAGCAAGGAGACAACAGGTGAACTTTGCAGAACTCCACTGACAGAAGAACATTCTCAGCCCCCACATTCGGAGGCCAAGATCAGCTCCACACCCAGCACATCTCTGAGATGTAATGGCCATTATCACAGAACTGAAAATAACAGAGGAAGATAGATTATTGGGATACCTCTAAAGAGCCAACTACATCTGGAGGACATTCCTGAGGAACAGACATCTTTCCTCCTTGAGAGTGGCTTCAGTATTAATGGTAGAGCTGTATTTCATGAAAGATTGGAGGACATCAACATAGAAGACAAAATAAAAGAAAAACAAAAAGGTGGAGAATGGCAAGATGCAGAGGTGAAGTGAGGCCCCAGACTCCCTGCCCACCCAGTATAGGCCTGGAACTCAACAAGATGGATAAAGTTGGAACTCAAACACTGGGATTTTCTGAAATGACAGACGTGAAAAAAACAACTGGAAAAGGCTATGGAGAAAATGATCTCTCAGGTGCAAAAATAAATGATGCTTAAAAGTAAAGATAATAGAAAAGGCACAAATAAAAGAAGAGATGAGCTTCGAAAAAGATGAAAATTAAAAATGCTCAACATAGGAGAGAAATGGAATCCATGAAACAGATCCAAACAGAGATCCAGGAGATTAAAATCTCCACTGAAAATATATGCCACAGATTGAAGGAAGGATAGAATTTCAGATCTTGAAGACAGAATTGCAGCTAGCGATCATAAAAAGAAAGATAACTCAAAAATAAGAAGAGACCATAAGCAATCAATCCAACAAAATGAAGGAAAAAAAGAATTACACAAGAAAGACTGGGGCAATGAGAAATCTGGAGAAAGCACAAATGCTGTAACACTCATAAATATATATGTACCTAATACAGGAGCACCTGACTTTATCAGACACTTATTGGTAGACATGGAAAATTAAATAATCAGTACACAGTTGTAATAGGAGGCCTCAATATCCCATTGTTACAGATAGGTAGATAAATTAGACAAAAAATCAAGAAACATGAGAGCTAAAGCAAAATTGTGTACAAATGGAGTAAATTGGAAGAAGCCACATACTGAGGAGCCACACACCAGCAGCCCAGAGAGATCCAGTGAGCCCAGTGGCTACCCAGAAAAGACTCCAAACCACAAGGCTCTGCCACCATTGGGGGAGCATTGGTGAACCACCAACCTGTGCCTCTCCACCACTTCCTGAAGCCTGGGTCAGAGGAATCCAAGTGCCTAGTCCAATCCACTACACTGAGGCACTGGCAGCCAATGCAGGAAGCACCCAGGTTGCAGCAATGGACTGATTTGGAGGAACTCAGGAAAATGTCAAGATAAAAGAACAAAATATAATCTGAGACCTCCAGCCCATACAGAATAAGTTCAGGAGACACAGACAAAGTAGAAATTAGAAGTCATAAGTTTCTGAAAAGGTAATAACTGAAGTAAAAAGTAATTTAGTTCTTGTGTTGTTTGACTAATTTTACATCCCTATGCCTGATGGTCTGGACAAATATTTTGAAGATAAGAGGCATTATGGTAGCCATTGTCAATTTCCTATTATCTTGAAGTTCTGTATCATTTCTACTGTTTTGTTTGGCTTGGTTTTATTCTGTTTTTGTTTTATTTGATTTTATTATGTCTGATGGTATGGGCAACTATTTTGAAGATAACAAGAAGCATTATGGTAGCTATTGTTGATGTTATATTATCTTGTTTTGAAGTCCTGTATCACTTTCATGTTTTATTTTGATTGGCTTTATTCTGTTTTATATAGTTTGCCTTTGTTCTCTTTAAAATAAAATAAAAAGATCTAATATCTAGAACACATAAAGAATTGAAAAATTCAGACTTTCCAAATTCAAAGACCCAACCCAAAAATGGGCTTCTGAGATGGATAGACACTTCTCATAAGAAGTACAAATATCAAATAAATATGTGAAGAAATATTCAACTTTACTGGTCATTCACAAAATGGAAATTAAAATATTGAGATTCTATTTATCTCCAGATGGACTATTTAAAAAAAACAATTAATAACTAATGTTGATACTATGGGGGAAAAGCAATCTTTCTTCACTGTTGGTGGGAGCATAGACTGGTGCAACTACTGTGGAAGACAGTGTGGAGATTACTCAACAAAACTAGGATTAGAGGTCCCATTTGACCCAGCTATTCCCCTTCTGGGTATCTCTCCAGAAGAATTAAAAGATCATCTGCAGTGATATATGTGAACCCATGTTCATAATGGCACAGTTTGTAAGAGCCAAATTTTGGAAGCAACCCAAATGCCCAGCAACAAATGAATGGATAAAAAAAGATGTGCTTTTTATATAATGGAGTATTATTAATCCATAAAGAAAGGTAAAATTGAGACATTTATAGGTAAATGGATGCACCTTGAGACTATAATCATAAATGAAATAAATTGGATACACATGTGTAAACATCTCTTTATCTCTGTGGTATGAGAAATTGAAAATGTAAGTAAGAACAAAAATGTACAATAGCTGTTGTGAAACAGGAGGAAACTGTTCAAAAGGAAAAGAGAACTAGGGAGAGGGGAAGGAAAAAGGAATGAAAGGAAAGAAAAATGAGAAAAGAGAATAAAAAGAAAACTGAGTTTTGTGAATGGGGAGGGCAAGGGAATTCAAAAGGAGGGGATGAGAATGGGAATAAAATAGCAATCAAGATATATGACGCCCAGGTACAGATTCCCTATAATGAATATAGTCATTACATATACCTAAATTATGCCAATTAGACATCTGTTTTGGCAGTGGACATCTGGGAATTTAATATATGTAGGTTTGTGGTGAGTTTCTGTCTTTAACACAGTTGTGTAATGTTCTAGAAGTCTTACTTATTTGTGATAGAATTGTGGGGCAGCAGCTAAAAAGATAAGAAGTATGAAATATAAATGACCTGTATTTTAAGAATGCAAGGAGAGACCCCCCCCAACACCCTGGGGTATGGCATCTTCCCCCAGGGTCAGTGATCTCTCTATGGGACATGTGGTGTGAAGGCATACATGTAGCTTAGGTTTGGGGTGGCGTTTGAGGGGGCATTAGGGATGCACAGGTAGCCCATTAGCACTTGTTTCATGCCAAGGGCAAATTCCTAGGGGTGGGGAAGATAGGGCCACAGGTAAATTTCTAGGGGTGGGGGAGATGGAGCTCCTTGGTTCCACCTGAGGCTTTACTGGCTACAGTATCCTGTCTGGGCCAAAACTCTTTCATATCCCATCTTATGATTTTTATTACTAGGAAAAAGGGAGGAAATTTCTTTTTTTACTGATTCCTGCTGGAAGGGGACGCTATACTGGGGTCTAGGGGAGTCAGTGGGATGACGGTTGATGCCCATGTAGAAGCTGGTGCCAGGTGTTTTAGCCAGAACAACTTTATCATTGATGAATGCACATATGTTAGACTGGAAAAACAGACAAGATGTTATGAGGAGGCATGGCACTGTCATATTTAAGGACCCAGGTGAGGTAGAAGGAAAGGTGCCTTTGATTTAGATATGTCATTATATCAGGACCATGTTGAGGTAGAATCATTGCCACAGTAAGGTAGAATTCTGCAAAATAAATGAGGGGTTAGGAGGAGTGAAGTTATGAGAGGTGATTACTCCCCCATCTGAAAGGGTAAAAGTTAAGAGGGTAAGGCTTGTCTCTGGTATGCATGATGTAGGAGTCTTTAGGAAATACTGTTAAGAGTCCTGCTATAAAAAGAATAAGAAACTAGTAACCAAATTGGATAACAAAACATGACAGCATGAGAGTTGTGGTTGTGAGGCCTTGGTGAAATGGAGATGAGTAGGCAAAAGGATGGTTAGACTAGGGCTGGAGGGGCACCATTTAGCCCGAGTGATGTGAAACCAGGATGACAGTCTAGCAACTTTGATCAATGTTGAGGTTGCCAAGAATATCAGGTATGGGTCACTGTAATCTGGTTGTAGTCCTTGGAATGATTTGCTGTAACAGGACTTTAGTAAGTTAAAAAAGCATTTTTAAGATTTAGGACTGTAAAGTGAGTGGTAGAGGGAAGATTTGGCACCACTGGGTGGATTGGAAAGAAGCAGTCTGGAACCTGCATGAAATAAGGCCTGTTGGTAAGTGGCATAGGTTGACCCTTAATATCCCCTCATAGAGATTGAGAGATTAATATAGCAACCTGAAAACTCAGGAAGAACTCTGTATATATGGCCTCTATGTCCACAAATATAGAGAATGTCTTGCCTGAGACTTATAGTGGGACTTGGGACCCTGAGACAGACAACTTAAAGTGGGCTATTGTTGGCCCTGAGCCCTGTCAGTCTTCAGCAGCAAGTTTAAGCAGATCTGTTGGCGATGAATCTGACAGTGTTAGCATTTCCTATGAGGGCTAGAAGTTAGGATGGCTTACCCACTCTCTGGTGGCTAGGACAGTCCAATAGCCCTGGAGTAAGGTCCCAAAGGAGCACCAAGATGGGGCACTGTCTTACCCAATGTCCTTCTGCTGCATTTGAGGCATGGTCCATGGGGGGCGCAGGCAGCTCCACCTTGTGTTGGTTTACCTGTCTCAGAACTCCAAGTGTCACTGTTATCTCTGTTGTTGAAAATATGAAAAGCCATATTAAGAAGGTCTCTGTGGAGTTTGAAGGCCAGGTTTTGCCTTTTTGTTTGGGATTGGACTACAATAGAAGGTATCTGTAGAATTAAGTAAGTATGCAGGAGTCAAATATAATCAACAGGGTATTTATGACTTTAGTAATGGCTTCTCATAAGGAGGACAGGTCCAGAGAATTTTAGGAACTGACATGTCATTTATGTCATGTATAAGTATCTCTTTATGTTGTTAAAATGTCTAATGCCATCTGATTTTTGGAGGATGGCCTGTTTTATTAATTTTTACCTTTTTATTTAGCAGAGAAATCAGCTACTGTGTTATTTAATATCAGCTGAATATAGTTAATTATGGCTTGGTGGAGGGCTGAGCCAGGGCAGGCAGACAGGCTGGGAAAGGTTTAAATTTGGCTTGTGCTACAGTGTTGGTCTTGTTGTTTTGCATGTATCATATAACCCTTGCTTTGGAAAAGAGCTGGTGGTTTCCAGCCAAAGGAATTTATAATTATTTCTTAATTTTAGTTGTTAAACAGGAGATTGGTAACAATATAGTATAGAACATTAAATGGTAATCAATCATGACCATTTTTAACATTTGAACACTGTAGAAATTTGTGAAACATCTCTAAGCATATCAGCAGTGAGTTGTCTACTGTGCCTATCTCTGCGCTGGCAGACAGAGCCGCACTTGAGCTTGGGGGCAGGGACTGGTCTGGTGCTTGGGCAGAGCATGCCCAGCATGGGGGCGGCACCCACAGAGTGAAGGTGGAGTGTGCACTGAGACGCCACACATGGGGTGGGGCTGGAACTGTCCCAGAAATGCACACAAGACAGGGGCAGTGTAAGCCAAGTGGGCCAGTTGGTGGACATGTGGCACACAGAGGGCAGAACTGAGATGCAGAGCTGGGATGCGGCGTGAAGCCAGGACCCTACACGCTGGGACCCTGTGTGGGGCTGGGGCACCATGTGAAGCTGGGGCTGCTCACAGAGGCATGGCAGGTAGCCGGACTGACATGGAACTAAGCAGCCACATGGAGCCAGAACTGTTCACAGGGTGTGTGGATTAGAGCACAGCATTAGAGCTGGGCCCCACTCGGAGCTAGAGCATGGCATGAGAGCTGAGACACCTTGTGGAGTTGGGGCATGGCATGAAAGCTTAAAGCAGCTCACGTGTATCTCTCAACACTGTTGGGGTGCACCTCTCCCATCTTGGCAGGGAATGGGTTGGTGCGCATGGTGGGGGAAGGGGAAGTGCTGAGGAAACAAAGGGGACACTGGTGGGAAAGGACACGCACGCTCAAAACAAAGGCTTAAAGATAGAGTTTTGTAAACTTGTCATCAATGTGATAAGCTATAAATAGGCATGGTTTTTTTAAATTTAAGAGTACTCAGATTGGAAATCAAGCATTGCAATGGTGTGGTCTTTTGAGGAATACAAAAGATATGTTTTATGGCTAAATCTCAGGCAAGAAATGGACTGTGGTCCAAAGGTTGGGCCATCACCCATCCTTTGGAATGAACGGCAGTTATGGTTCCAAATCTCGTATTTCTCAGGTGTCACTGAGATCCATGAGTTGATTTCTCGTGAGTTTTAGTAATAGATCTGCCTGTGAGAGCTTAAAGCTCTGAAGGACGTGAGAGTCTTCCAGTGTGAGCCTAGGTTGGCCCAGAAAAACTCTGCCTTGGGCTGTCTAAGGACATGAAAGCATCACGCAAATCCATGGAAAGGGGGAGAAAACTTGTGTGGGGCCTAGCCCAGGGCTGAAGAATTCGCCGGAGTTTGCTCACCTTTGATAAATTGGGCCAGTGTTGTTTGAGAGTCAGCAGTGACAAGTTTACAGCTCCCAAGTGTAGAAGTGAGAAATTAGGGAACCATCCAGGATACAGTCCGGTCCTGAATGGCAGGGGACTCAGACTGGGAGGATCCCAGGAGTCTCTTGTCTGCCATTCCTCGTCAGGGAACAATATGATAGAATTGTGGGGCGGTGGCTGAACAGATAAGAAGTATGAAATATAAATGATCTTTATTTTAAGAATGTGGGGAGAGACCCTGACCCCCTGGGGTACAGCATCTCCCCCCGGGATCAGTGATCTCTCCGTGGGACACATGGGGTGAAGGCATATATGTAGCTTAGGTTTGGGGTGGAGTCTGAGGGGGCATTAGGGATGCACAGGTAGCCCATTGGCACTTGTTTGCCACCAGGGGCAAATTCCTGGGGGTGGGGAAGATAGGGCCACAGGTAAATTCCTAGGGGTGGGGGACATGGAGCTCCTTGGTTCTGCCTGAGGCTTTATCGGCTACAGTGTCCTGTCTGGGCCAGAACTCTTTCAATTTGTATGTTGAACTCCTCATATTTGGGAATATTTTCTATTATGATCTCTTGAAAACAAATTAATACCCTCTTCTGTGTTATCTTCTAACTTTTCTACAGCTTTATTTAACTTTAGAGTGGTCTTCTTAGTGTCATCTAGCAGCTACTCTGTGTTATTGGTGGTGCTGTTGTTGTGGTTTTCTTTTTATGGCTTCCCTAACTACTTATAATTTTCCATTTTGTCTTCTATTTCAAACAGTGTCCTTTGCTTTGGTCATTTCTGCAAATTATGACTTCAGGTATTTCTCTCTGATATCTTTTAGTGGGGTCTATAACTTTGGTAAATTTGTCACCCATATTTGGAATGGTTTTAGCCAGCTCTTCAAAATTTTTACTTTTCCCTTCAAAGTCACATTAACCATTTGTAATGATAATTAAATAAACTATTGGGTCATTTCCTCTTTGATCTTGTCAAGATCCTTCACCTCTTCTTTAAATGTTTTTGTAGCATTCTAGTACTTCAATTTGCTTTCCACTCCATTTGTGCCCTACAAATCTGCTTTGGAACAGTTAGGAGAACTTGAGTGTCTTTGGTTGCCATGTTTTCCCATGTTTCTGTCTGTACATTTATACCTCCCTTTGGAGCTACACATCTAAGTCTACTAGAGTGAGGATAGATTGTAGTTGATCTGAGGATCATTTTATTTACATTCTGTCTTTTGATGTTGTGTGTGTTGCTTTGTATATCCAGAGATATTGCTCATTTCTTGGCAATTTAAATGGTTTGGGTACTCATACTATGTTGTGAGGACAAATTACTACTTGTTACAACATCCAAAAATCTGAACATTCATCTCTTAAATGTATTACAACATGCAATTAGGCGTATATCCTTATATGCTTTATCCATACCCATATATTTATACTCTTTACTGCCTATAATATATTAATATTTATAGTGTAAAATATAAAGAAAGAAGGGAATGCAGGAGTTGGAAGGATTGATAAAAGGTGTGAGTATATAGCAGAAGAGGTAGATGAGAGAAATATGAGGCCAAAGTTTGGAGAGGAGGTCAGGTTAATTTGGAAGCATTTTACATGTGGCATACAGGATTAATGTTGAAAGTTTAGAGAAGATACTTGGGGATACAGATGGAGGAGAAATAGTTTGGGATTAAGGATAGCTACAAAATTATCAGAACTCACTGATATATTTGTGCACTTGAAAGATGGAGAAGCTAGAGAAGACATCATGTTACATGTATGCTAAGGAAGAGTTAAGCAATAGAATAAAGCAACCAGAAGGGAAGGAAAATGATAGGAAATTAGTGTGAGATACAAATAAAAAATAAACAAGTAATATTTGCTACTAATACTGGAATTTGGAAAAAATAGTATTGGTACAGGAAAAAAAGAGAATGTAACAACTAAATCAATTCAAAAAAGGGAAACAAAAAAGGATTAATATCTAGTGAATACCCAGTTCAAACACTCCAACAAGAGCATGTACATGTAGTTCCCATGTGTTCTCTGTGCTGTTTGGCTTGTGTTTCCACATTATTTCCTTCTTGCCTTAGATGTGGCCTGCTTGCATGAAAAGACATGTGAGTTTTCCCTTTTCAGTTTCTCCCCTTCAGTCAGCAGGCAGAATCTGATCCTTCTTTCAAATTTGGCTTAGGGACTTAGAGTCTCTTCCCCTCAAGGAATTGTAGCAGATTTGATAAACTTGGTGTGTCAGGTGCAGGTATCAGTTGGAGACCCAGGTGGGTCAGAGAGGGATGTGGTCCTGGGTAGAAACTCAGGTGGACCCAGAGTGACAGGTGGAAAATTAGGTGGCACAGAGAGAGTTCTGGGTGTTGGGAGGAGACTCAAGGGGCCCATGGTATCAGAAAGAGGCTCAGAAGAGCCCAGAACCACCACTGTGTGCCAAATGGAGACTCTGCTGCATGCGAGACCAGACTGAGACATTGAGTAGAAACTAAGGTGGTCCAGGGGCATTCTGTGAGGACTTAAGTGGATCTAGGATTAGTGTAACATGTGAGACAGTGACTCTAGCATGCTCAGAGAGGGTGTGGGCCAATGGACACTCGGTGGAGAAGAAGCAGGCCTGAGGCACCCAACATATACTCTAGTGGTCCCAAGACCAGTGGGGGGTGTCAGAGAATCCAGCAGACATGCAACCTCTTCAAAGTGCCAAGAAGAGGCTCCATTGGACCCAGAGTCATTGGGAAAGACTTAGATGGAGTTGGGACTGATGCAGGGTGGTAGATAGAGACTCAGAAGGCCCAAGAAATGCACTGAATGCTAGGTGGAGACTCAAGCTGGCCTGGGGCATCAGGCAGAGACTTAGACTGGTTGGAATGAACACTGAGTGCCATTGTGTGTTTGACAGTCCATATGTACTAGACAGAGACATGGGCAGATTTGGGCCATGCAGAGGAGACCCTGGTGTGGACAAGACAGATAAAGGGTACTAAATAGAGACTCAGGTGTGCCTAAAAGAACAGGGGATAAATGACACTGAGCAGAGGCTCAGGAAAGTGCATGGTATCATGGAGAGGCTCAGGTTTGACCAGGGCACTCAGTGAAGGTCCATCTTACCCAGGACTGATGCTAGATGACAGAAAGAGACTTCAGCAGGCTCAGAGAAGGAATAGGGCAATGAGTGCTGGGTCAAGTGAGCCTCAGATGCTGGGCACACACTCAAGTGGATCTGTTCTCAGTTCTTCTTGCTAGTCTGTGATATTGGTGGGTGTAAGAAAAACTTGAGGTACCAGGCAGAGACCTAAACAGGCCTGGGGCACTCAGTGGGGACTCAAGTGGACCCAAAACTAATGTGAGGTGCCTTGGGTAATTCACACAGGCATAAGCAGCGGGGTGAACTTGGCATTTGCTATCCAGGCAGAGATGAAGCTTCCTCTGTGTTTGGAGAGGGAACTATGTGGAGAAAGGATCAATATATCTAGAGTTTCTTTCAGGAGACTAGCCCTCAGCATGCCTTAGGACCCTCCAGCTATTTGGGAAGTTGTCAGGATGGCTATTCCCAGAATGAGTGAGAGCAAAAGTCATGCAAACCTGCCCTAGTGTAATCACTTCCCTACTTTTACCTACATTTGCCTTGATCTCCATGCTTCTTCTTTCAAATTGATTTTCTGTATTAGGTTATAAACCCCTTCCTCCCCACTGGTTATTTTTGTTTTTAGTTGATCTCCTTAAGTATCTCCAACATGCATGCTCTAGTCAGCCATGTTGGATTCTCAAGAGGGTTTTTTTGTTTCATTTTACTTTGAGAGAATATTGAATTTTGTCAAATGAATTTAGTTCATCTATTGACATTGTTATATACATATATTAGTCTATACTGATTGATTTTTGGATGTTGAACTAACCTCAAATTTCTAGTATAAATATTACTTGGCCATGATTACTTATCCTTTTTATATATTGTTGGATTCAATTTGCTAAAATGTTCATAAGGGATTTTTTAAAATCTGTGTTTTTGAGCCACATTTGTACTTTTCTGTGATGTCTTTATGTGGATTTTGCATTAGAATAATACTGGCCTCAGAGAGTAAGCTGGAAAATGTTCACCCATATTCTAGAGAAAAGTATATAGAACTGACATTTCTTTCTTAAATGTTTGAAATTCATCCATGAAGCCATTTTACTGATATTTCTACAATTATTACAGGATGTTTTCATCTTTACTTTTCTGAATTTCTAATATGTTCTTTCTCTTTTACATGTTTATTTTTCCCTGTCTTATATTTTGTTTGTCTGTATCCACCTTTTCACCACATTCTCTATCAGATGAATGTCTGAAAATCCAACTCTGTTGGTGGCAAAGCAACCTCTTCAGAGGAAACAATTCATAATTTCTCACAACAAGTGTGTATTTGGATCAAATAACCATCTATAATCTGCCTTAACTACCACAGTAAATAACTGACCTTTACTAAAAACAGTGGGCACAAAAAGAAGTATTTGCCAAATCAGTGAGCCATCAGTCACTGGAGAGAGTTCAGTTACCTCTAAAGTATCAGGGCAGGAGATGAACTGCTATTTCAAACTTGACACGACAGGCCTAAGTGTGTCTCTCTGGGCCTCAGCCTGACCATCTGTGAAACTAGCAACTGACTTTATAGATTTTTTTACTCTAAAAATTGAAGTAATATATAATAGCAGCAAGGGAAAGCAGTCAAATGAGCAAATATGGGGCTAACAATTTGAGTTATATTTTCAGTGATTGTTTGACTTGAAAAATTTTGACACTCAGAAGCAAGTAACCTGCCCAGGCATGATGGATTACACCTCTAATTCCAAATATTCAGGAGTCTGAGACATAAAAAAGGGGTCTGGGGATATCGCTCAGTGGTTAAGCATCCTTCAGTTCAATTTCCAGTATTCACAACTTGCAAAAAGTAAGTAGCACATCAAAATTAGCATGTGTTGAGAGACAGTGTGTTATGTGTAAAAATGGAGTTTGTGTTGATGTTTAATGCTAGGGAAAAGTATTGTTGTGTTCAACCTGAAAAGAAGACACTATGTTTTAATAAAGAAAAAATAAAAATACTAAGAGGATCAAATGCCAAGACAAATGTATGAAAGTGATTTTAAACATTTAAATAAATAATTACTGTAAATCTGGAGCACAGGTGGAGGCACAATGAATGCATGGTGAATAGCTGGCAAAGTAGATGGATTCAGAAAAACTAAGAACTGGAATGGGTCAGAGATATAACTCAGCAGTACAAGCATCTGCCTGGCAGGAGCAAGGCCTTGAGTTTGATTCATGGTAACATAAACAACATCAGCAACAATAAAGAACTAGAATAAAGAGCCTTTCAACATGTTTGGTATAAAATGAAAAGGGAGTCTGAAGGTGTAGTTGAGTAGTAGAAGGCTTCTTTAGCATTCATAAGACTCTGGATTGGATCCCTAGCATGGGGTGGGAAGAGGAGGAGAAGGAGAGGGGAGGAAGAAGGACAAGAAGAGGAACAAGAAGGAGGGGAGGGGACAAGAGGAAATGGAGAGAAGCAAAAAGAAGGAAGAAGGAGAATGGAAGGGAAGGGAAGAACAAAAAAGATCAAGCATGTAAAAACATTTGTACTTATCTTCCCTGAGCAAGTATTTTATCTATTCACAAGATAAATAGCTACATAGTACTTTTCTCTGGATCATGCATGAAAAATATCTAATAAATGAAGCTCAGTAGTAGATCACTTTACTTATTGACAACAGAGAGGAAGGTGGTCATGTCTCTAACAGCTCAGTCCCAAGAATGTTGCATTTCTCCCATCTGAAATTTTTCAGCTGCCTTCAGAAGTGCTTTCAGCGACCTCCAGCTACCTCCTTTTAAATATGTTCAATGATGCTTTTAGGCCTCTGACTGATAAGTGCTGACCATCTGGTCAGATGTGTTAGCATACTCTCATCATAGTCCTGAACTGCCTGTCACACACCTTACTCTCACCACCTGCCATACTTACAACATTCTAACCACTCTTATTTGTGCCAATGACACTTTACCAAGTTCTGGGACCACTGAGGAAATGTGAAAATGAGACAAAAGGAGGGAAATTTTTCCAGTAATATAGACTTCAATTTATGATGCTGTTCTCTCCACTTTGCAGATGGATATAGCAGATGGATAGCTAAGACCAAGAATGAGATCTCTTAATCCTATTTGCTGTCCTTTTATTAAATGATGCACATTGTCAGGAAGCAAAAGAGACTCCTGAATAGAACCACCCACAGGTCACTCTTTATTACCTCTTTCCCATCTTCCCCTTACTCAGCTTTGACCTTTGTTTGGATTCACTCCATCGTTATCTATGTAAACTTTAGTTAGTTTTCCACAATTACAGGAATTTCTGAAAGTCTATAATTTATTTGGAGACTATGGCTCTTAGCATCCTTTCCTCCCTCTTTTAACTCAGTAGGAGATTGTAGAGTAATTGCTTTTTGGCAACTATAATATAAGGAATTTGTTCTGACATTTGAGTTCTTTTCTGAGTAGTCTTTCCGTACTTCAAAGATATTTGCCTAAGTGCCTGGGTAAAGGTCCAGGGCACTAATTGGACACTTCATGGAAAAACTTTTAGGATGAATACATTTGAGGAACAATAGATCTAGAATGGAGATGAAAAGTTCAGGTCAGACTTCTGACTTTGTGATGCCAAGCCAATAGTAGCCCAATTTGCTATAGGAGCTTATAGAAAACAAGTAGGAGAACCTACTTAATACAAACATTCTGCTCTAAAGACAGCGATTAATGTTGAAAAGCAGTCTGGAGATTATTGGATGAAGGAAGCAAAGAGTGGATTTATATGAGGTTTGTCCTTAAAGTCAAAGGTTCTGTAGGACTGAAAAAATTTTGGTCAGGAGTTAGGAGCTTGATTTTCATTTGTACAACTATGGAATGAAAATAATGTTTTCTGCCTGATAGACAATTATGCAGTTCCACCTCTAATTTCTCCAAGTCTCTTTAAAAGGACTGAGAGTGCATTTGTCTATCATATGTGAGACCCTGGATTTAATCTCTAATACTTAAAAAAAGGAAAAGTAAAAAGCAACTAATAATGTTCATTTATCATCAATACAGTTATTGTCATGACCATTTTTTCAGTTAGTCTTGATTATTTTTAACATATTAAATTACTCCTGATAACCTATTGAACAAACCATCAAGGTTCTGTCTTTTATAATTCTATTATTTAGTCATTTGCAATATTATTTATCTTTCTTTTCCTTAATATAACAAGTTTTCTTTCACATGGAATATTGGACATTTCTGAGAAATCTTTGAAAAGAAAATTTTATTCTAGACATAACCATGGGGCTTGTAATTTTATTGCTCTATTTAAAAAATGAGTTTCCATGGAAATATAGGAAAATGACAAAACAAAAGAACAAAATACAATCCCAAACATCATGCCCATCCCAAGAAAGCCTAGGAGCCATGGACATAAAAGAAAACATGTGCCATACACCTGAAATACCTGAAATAATAGCAACTGAAATAAAGAAGCAAATTAGGGCAGCTTTAAAGGAATTCAAATTAGAAATAATCTCCCAAGTAAAGGAAGAAATGATAAAAGTAATGAAAGAGATGTTGAACACATCTAAAGAAAACACAGTTAAAAATTAGAGGAACAAAACAAAAAGATAGAATCTCTGGATAAACAATATAGAAACAAACAGAATACATGAAGCAGACTCAAAGAGATATACAGGAAATGAAAAATTCCATTTACGGTTGTGAAAACCACCTCAAAACAAAAGTGAAGATAGAATTTCAGATCTCAAAACAAGATTGCAGCTAGGAAACAGGAAAAGTCTTTTAAAAATAACAAGGAATCAGGAAACAACAATACAGCAGCTGCAAGATGATGCAGATAAAAACAACATAAGGCTGGTAGGGATAAATGAAAAAGAAGGAGACAACACAAATAATATCAAGAGGCTATTTACAGAAGTAATAGCTGAAAATTTCCCAAACATGAGAATGGAAACTGACATTAGGATTAGGGAAGCATATAGAACTCTACATAGCCAATATCAAAATAGAACTACACTCAGACATACAATAATTACCATCCCAGAAATAAAACAAAAGAACAGAATACTAAAACCTGTTAGAGACAAAAGACAACACATATAAAGTAAAACCTATCAGAATCACAGAAGAATTCTCAAAACAAACAATGAAGTCAAGAAAAGCATGGAGCAAAGTATTTCAGATACTAAAGGAAAATAATTTTCAACCTAGACTGATGTACCCTGCAAAATTCTCCTTCAAAATCAATGGATAAATAAGATACTTCCATGACAAAGAACAGCAGAAGAACTTCATAACGATCAATGCAACTCTGCAAAGAATACTGAAAGACAGTTTAGATACACATAGGAAAAAAGCACCAAGCAAGGCAGACAATTTAACAGAATGGAAAGATAAAGATGCAACAGAAGAAAGATAACATGTCAACAATAAACCAATAAATAACAGTTATAACAATTAACGTTAATGGTCTCAATTAACCAATAAAGAAACAGACTGGCAGAATGGATCAAGAAACAGCATCCAACCATATGTTGTCTACAAGAAACCCATCTAACCTAAAAGGAAACTCAGACTGAAAGTGAAAGGGTGGAAAACAATTCGTCATGCTACAGGAACCAAAAAATAAAGAGGGTACCTATTCTGTTTGCACACAATACGACCTTCAAACCAAGAATGATCCTAAGAGATAAAGAAGGTCACTACACACTGGTGAGAGGATACCTTCAAGAGGAAGAGATAACAATCTTAAATATATAGGCACCAAATTCCAGCGCAGTTATACAAAGAGCAGTTATACAAATCCCAGTTATACAAAGAAAATATTAATAGAAATGAAAAATAAATAAATAATACCACAATTATAACAGGAGAACTTAACATACCAATGATACCAAGGGACAAAACAACCAGACAGAAAATAAGCAAAGAAAAAACAGAACTGATTCACACATGTGAAAAAACAGACTTGATAGACATATACAGAGTGGTCCATCCAGCAAAATCAGAAACCACATTCTTCTCATCAATACAAGGGACATTCTCTAAAAGAGACCATATGCTAGCGCACAGTAGATTTTTAAGTAAATGCAAAAGAGTTGAAATTTTCCCATGCATGCTATCAGATCATGTCACCATGAAACTAGAAATTAATAATAAAAGAAACTGCAAAAAACCCACTAACACAGAAATTCAATAATACTTTCTGGAGCAATCAGTGGGTCACAGGGAGCATTAAAGAAGAAACTAAACAACATCTACAAGCAAACAAAAATACAAATACAACTTACTGGAATCTGTGGAATGCAATGAAAGCTCCTAAGAGGAAAATTTATTGCACTGAGTTGCCACATCAGGAAAACAGAATGAATACAAATAAACTACCTCATGCTATACCTTAAACATCTAGAAAAGAAGAGCAAGTCAAACCCAAAGCCAAAGGAATGGAGGAAATTATAAAAATCAGAGCAGAAATTAATTCACTAGAGACTAAGAAGACAATCCGAAGGATCAATGAAACAAAGAGCTGCTGGTTCTCTGAAAGAATAAATAAAATTGAGAAGCCCCTAGCCAAGCTTATGTAAAAAAGGAAAGAAAAAGGTCAAATTCATGCAATAAGGAATGAAAACGGAGAAGACACGGCAGTCTCTGTGGAAATACAGAAGATCATCAACACCTACTTCAAAAACCTCTATTCTCATAGGTTCAATAATACAGAAGAAATGGATAGATTCCTAGAAACATATGAAGTACCAAAGGTGGGTCAAGAAGATGTAAAAGTTCTAAATAACATAATTTCTACTAATAAAATTGAAAATGTAATTAAGTCCTTGCCTACAAAGAAGAGCACAGGCC
This sequence comes from Cavia porcellus, assembly GCF_034190915.1. Taxonomy (NCBI): domain Eukaryota; kingdom Metazoa; phylum Chordata; class Mammalia; order Rodentia; family Caviidae; genus Cavia; species Cavia porcellus. The sequence continues at coordinate 41,191,578 of NW_026947486.1, read as the reverse complement.
CAGAAGGATTCATGGCTGAATTTTACAAGAAAAATCAAAGAAGATTTAATGCCAACACTCCCCAAACTCTTCAATGAAATCGAAAGGGAAGAAATTCTTCCTAAGTCATTTCTGTAAGCAAATATTACTCTAGTACCAAAATCTGAGAAAGACCCAACTAAAAAAGGGAATTACAGACTAACCTCCCTAATGAACAGATATGCAAAAATCCTCAATAAAATATTGGCAAACAGGATACAGCAAATCATCAAGAAGATTATACACCACAACCAAGTGGGATTCATCCCAGGCATGCAGGGATGGTTCAACATACATAAATCAATAAATGTAATCAACCATATCAATAAAGCCAAAAGTAAGAATCACATGATCATTTCTATAGATGCAGAAAAAGCTTTTGATAAGGTCCATCATTATAAGAACCTTATAGAAAATTGGAATAGATGGTCTTTAACTCAATATGATAAAGGCCATCTATTGGCCTGCATCATATTAAATGGCCTACATCATATTAAAAGGCCAAAGACTGAAGGATTTTACCTTAAAATCAGGCACATGACAAGGATGTCCCTATGACCACTCTTATTGAACATAGTACTGGAAATACTAGCCAAAGCAATTAGATAAGATTGGGAAATAAAAGTGGTAAAGATAGGAAAGGAGGAAGTTAAGTTATTATTATTTGCAAGTGACATAATATTCTGCATAGAAGACACCCAAAACTCCTTTGAAAGTCTCCTAGATATAGTGAATAAATTCAGAAATGTAGCTGAATACAAAATCAATACTCAAAAATCAATAGCATTTCTATACACTAACACAAAATCACTGAGAGACACATAAGAGAAGCCACACACTTCACACTAGTGTCCAAAAAAATGAAACACTTTGGAATTAGTCTCATGAAAGAAGTGAAAGATCTGTACAGGGAAAATCATAATACCCTGAAAAAAGAAATTGAAGAGGATCTCAGAAAATGGAAAGACATCCCTTGTTCATGGAAAGGAAGAATAAATATTGTGAAAATGGCCGTTCTCCCAAAGCTGTTATACAGATTCAATGCAATCCCAATGGAAATACCATCAACATACCTCATAAATCTAGACAAATCACTCCTAAAATTCATGTGGAACCAGTAGAGACCTAGAATAGCAAAGAGAATTCTAAGCAGCAAAGGCAAAGCCGGAGACATCACAACCCCTGACTTGAAGTTATCCTACAAATCAACTGTAATAAAATCAACATGGTACTGGAATAAAAATAAATCTGAAGATCAATGGAATAGATTAGAAGATACAATCACAACTATAAACACACTCAACCACCTTATCTTTGATGAAGGGGCCTAACATGTTCACTGGAAGAAGGAGAGTCTCTTTAATAAATGGTGCTGGAAAAACTGGCTCTCCATAAAATGCAAACTAAAACTAGACCCATGCCTATCACCATGTGCTGAACTAAAATCTAAATATTATAACAAAGAACTGAATATTAAAACAGAAACACTAAATATGTTGGAAGACAAATTGGGTAAAAATCTTGTAGACATAGGGGTAGGTAGAAAATTCCTGAACAGGAATCAAACCTCATGGGAAACACTTCCCAGAACAAATAACTGAGATCACGTCTTATTAAAAGTCTCTTCATGTCAAAAGAAATCTCCAGCATAACGAAAAGAAAACCCACAAACTGGGAAAAAATCTTAGTGAACTGTCCCTCAGACAAAGGACTTCTGTTTAAAATATATAAAGAATTTTTAAAAAATCAGACCCCCAAAACTTAAAGACCCAATCCAAAAATGGGCAACTGAGATACATACACAGTTTTCAGATGAAGAAATACAAAGGGCAAATAAATACATGAAAAAATGTGCACCATCATGAGTCATTAGAGAAATCCAAATTAAAACCACACTGGGACTTCATCTCACTCCAGAAAGAATGGCCAGGATCAAGAAAACTACCAACCACAAATGCTAGAGAGGCTGTTGGGAAAAAGCAACTCTCCTGTAGTGTTGGTGGGAGTGTAGACTGGTGCAACCATTATGGAGGTCAGACTGGAGATTCCTCAAAAACCTGGGATTGGAAGTCCCATTTAATCCAGCTACAAATGTACCAATTCAGCTAATGAATGTACCAAGCCTAGCCCAGGCCAGAGCCCCAGAGCTGCCCATCAAGAAGCGGCCAGCCTATCTGATGTGTCTTGGAGAACTTGAGCTCTGTCTATCAGAGCACAAGGTTTCAGCTCCATCATTCAGGGATATGGCCCAGCTATCCACAGAGTGGGTCCCAGAGGTTCCAAACTCCAACCAGCAAGAAGCACCATACAATGGGAGCATACTCCAGCTTGCCACACACTCCAGAGACACTGAGGTCTTCCCAGGCAGACAGAAGGCCCACTGCACTGCCAGACTCCAGGGGCACACTCTGCCTAGTCACCAGGATCCGAGAGGTTCTGAACTCCTCCCAGACAGATGCAAGGCCCATGTGCTGTCACACTCCATGGGTGCACTCTGCCTAGCCACATGGGTTCTGGGGGTTCTGAAATCCTCCCAGCAGGATGCAAAGCCCCAGAAACACCACACTCCAGTGATGGATCCATATTGGCTACATGGTGGATCTGAGTGAGCTCTGTCAAGCCCAGCGTCCTAAAGCAACACAATACAGTACATCAAAGAAACATCAGCCTCTCATACCACAGAGCAAAAATCTCCAATGCCATAGTTTGGGGTGCACTCTGGTTAGTAATGGGGATATCAGAGGATTGAAGCTCTGCCCGAGGCAGCATTCCAGTGCAATTAGGAGGGTGCATGACCAGCCACATGTGCCCCAGAGAAAAATGACAAAATGAAAGAGCAAGATTCAGTCTCAGTCCTCCAGCCCACCAAGAACAAACCTAGGAGACACTGAGATAGAGCAAACGAACTTTTTGGAATGATAGCACCTAAACTAAACAAACAACTCCATGAAATTATTGAGCAAATCAGATCAGAAATAATCTTTCAGGTAACAAATAAAATGACGAACATTATGAAACAAATGTTGTGTGTATCTAAAGAAGATCTACATAAACAATAGAGGAATATAAAAACAAGATAGAAACCTTGAATGAGCAATGTAAGACAGAATTAGAATGTGTGAAACAGAGCCACAGGAACATTCAGGAAATTAAAAATTTCAATGAAAGCTAGCAAAAATGCTTGAATGAAACTGAAGATCGACTTGAAAACCAACTACAGAAAGATAACATGACAATGATAGGTCAGTATATATCAATTATATGCATCAATGCCAATGGTCTCAACTCAACAATAAAAAGGAAAAGATGGCAGAGTGGATTAAGAAGCAAAATGATCAATATGCCGTACAAGAAACACATTTAACTCAGAAGGAAATTCATAGACTACAAGTCAAAGGATGAAAAACAATACTCCATTCATCAGGAACCCACAAAAAAGCAGGAGTAGCTATTCTGTTAGCAGACAATGTGAACTTCAAATCAAGAATGATCAAAAGAAATAAAGAAGGCCACTACATTCTAGTTAGGGGAAAACTTGAAGAGGAAGAGATTGTAATAAAAAATATATATGTACCAAATATTGGCATTCCCAACAACATAATACAAAACTTAATAAACATAAAAAAATCAAACAATAATACAGTTGAAACAGGGGAACTTAACACTCCACTGACACAGAGATATATCAACTAACCAAAACAAAACAAAACAAAACAAAAAACAGCCAAGAAATGATAAAACTAAAGTAGAAGTACAACAAGTGTTTCATTCAACAGATCAGAATACATATTCTTCTCAGCTGCACATGAGTCATTCTCTAAAATACATTAGATACTACCCCACAGAACATGCTTAAGTAAATGCAAAGGAATTGAAATAATTAAATGCATATTAATTGAACACAGTGCAATAAAATGGGACATTAATGACAAAAAACCCACAAGAACACAATAAACATATGGAAATAAAATAGCACTCTCCTAAACAACCAATGAGTCACAGAAGAAATTAAAGAAATTAAAAAATATCTATGATTGAATGAAAATGCAAATACAAATTACCAGAACTTGTGGGAAACAATGAAAGTAGTCGTCAGAGGGAAATTTATAGCACTAAGCTCCCACATAAGGAAGATAAAAAAAAAACAAATAAACAAACTAATGCTGCATTACAAACTTCTAGGAAAAAAAGAGCAAGTCAAACTCAAAGCCAGAACAAGGGAAGAAATTACAAAGATTAGAACAGAAATTAATGCAATAGAAACCAAGAAAGCAATGCAAAGACTTAATACATTTAAGAGTTGGTTCTTTGAAAGAAAAAATAAAATTGGTAAACCCCTAGCCAACCTTATCAAATAGAGGAAAGAAAAACTCAAATCCATGCAATAAGAAATGAAAAGGATGAAATCCCTGTAGACCCTGTGGAAATACAGAATATCACCAATACCTACTTGGAAAATCTTTACTCTCATAGATTCGATAACAGAGGAAATGGACAGATTCTTAGAAAACATGAATTACCAAAGTTGAATCAAGCAGATGTAAAACTGCTGAATAATGCAATTTCAGTTAATGAAACTGAAAATGTAATTAGAACCTCACCAACAAAGCAGAGCCCAGATCCTACAAAGTAGGATTCACTGCTGAATTCTACAAGAAATTCAAGAAAGACTTAATGCCAACACTTCTCAATCTCTTAAATAAAATTGAAAGGGAAACAAATCTCCCTAACTCATTCCTCAAAGCAAGTACTACACTAAACCAAATCCAGGAAAAGACTGAACCAAAAAAGAAAATTACAGACCAGCTCTCTAAATAAATACAAAACTCCTCAATAAAATATTGGCAAATAGAATGCAACAAATTAATAGGAAGACTATACATTATGATCAAGTGGGATTCATCCCAAGAATGCAGCGTTGGTTCAACATATGCAAATTAATAAACATAAAACACTATATCAACAGAGTCAAGTACAGTAATCACATGATCATCTCAATGGATGCAGAAAAAGCTTTAGACAAAATCCAACACTCATTCACGATAAAAAAAAACATACAGAAAATTGTAATACATGGTCTTTTCCTAAGTCTGGTAAAAGTCATTTATGATAAAGCAACAATCAACATCTTACTATGTGAGCAAAAACTGAGAACATTCAACCTAAAATCAGTAACAACACAAGGATGTCCATTATCACCACTTCTATTCAATATAGTACTGGAAACATTAATCAGAGCAATTAAACAAGAGAAAGGAATAAGGATAAGAAAAAAGAAGGTAAATTGCTATTATTTGAAGATGATATGATACTCTACGTAGAAAACCCCAAAACTCCATTGAAAGACTTCCAGATGTCATAATCAAATTTAGCAATATAGCTGGATACAAGGTCAACATTCAAAAATCAATAGCATCCTTGTACACAAAAAACAAACTCACTGAGAAAGAAATAAAGGAAGCCAAACCCTTCACTTTAGCATCCAAAAAATGAAATACTTAGGAATCAATCTAATAAAGGAAGTAAAAGATTTATACAGTGAAAATTACATTAATCTGAAAAAGGAAATTGAAGAATGATAGAGTGTTCTGGTGCAATAGAGAAGTAAAAGTACAAAACAAACAGGTTTACTGAAGTTAGGGCATGGAAAGGAGCACACATCCCATGGTGGCTGGGTTGTCTCCTTTGACCAGAATATGGGGTAGAGGATATATGTAATCTTTGACCAGGGGGTGATACTTAGGGTGGACTTTGTGAGGAGCTGGTTGTAATTTTCTTTGCACACACTGGGAAAGGAAAAAGGAAATTGTAATAGGGGAAGGAGAAAGTGAACTCAGGGTAAACATCCCTGATTTGTCCTTCCACCACCATAATGCGCTGTAATTTATTTTAGGGCAAAACTCTTTCATTCCCATCTTTTTTATTATTAGGAAAAAGGTGAAGTCTCTCTCTTACTTTTTCCTGCTGAAAGGGTGTGTATTAGGATTTAGGAAGGTTGACGGGATAACAGTTGATGTCCATGTAGAAGCTGGTACCTGGTTTTTCAGCCAAGACAAGAAATTAATCATTGGTTAATGCTCACATCCTAGATTGGAGAAATAAAATACATAAGGTGCTATGAGGAGGCAGATCCCTATCATAATTAAAAGACCCAGGAAAGGTAAAAGGAAAAGTGTCCTTGATCCAAATGTGTCATTCCATCAGGGTCATGGTGAGGAAGAATCTGAAAAATAAGCATGGAATTGGGAGGGGTGGAGTTGCAAGAGATAATTATTCCCCAGTCTGAAAGGGTAGAACTTAAAAGTGTAGGTAGTACTTGCCCTTGGTCCAGGCATTGAGAATAGGAAGCATGAGAAACATAAGGCCTGATAGTTGAATCGTGTTTGGAAAATTATAGAGTAGGGATGGGCAGGGCTATGGCTGTGTCACTATAAGTGACACAAGATCTTAGACCTACAAGAGTCTTATGTTTAACTAAGCATCTGAGGGTGAAGAGAACTAAGATAGCAATAGCGAAAAAATTAATAGAATGTAAGGAATCAAAAACAAAATAGGATAACAAAACATAACTTAGCCTGAAAATTGTGGCTGTGGGGCTTTGTTGAGATGGAGCCAGGAGATGGGTGATGAGATGACCACTAAGCCTGTTTAGAGTCATGGGAGTTAGGGTTAGGAGGACATCGCTTAGCTTGAGTGATGTGGAACCAGGATGGCAGTTTGGCAGTCTTGACCACCGTTGAAGTTCCAAGGAAGACCAGGTAGGGGCCACTCCATTTTAGTTGCAGTCTTGTTGAGAGATCTGAGAAATGAAGGCTGAACCATTATCTGACAGATTACTCTGAGGTAAACCAAACCTTGGGATGATTTCCTGAAACAGAAGTTTAGTAACAACATCAGTAGTCTCCCTGGTTGTGGTAAAGGCTTTTACCTATCCTGAAAAAGTACAAACAGAGGTGAGAAGACATTTGAGAATTGCATGGCAGGGCATGTGTGTAAAATTTACCCATCAGTCCTGACCAGAGGTGTGTCTGAAAAACTGATGAATAGGAAAGGAAGGGGGTGGTATGTGTCCCTGAGGAGAGGGTCTACTATAGAGAATACAGGTGTAAGTTGTTGACACCTCAAGACTGTCTGGGTCAGTCTACATAAACACAAAGGAATCCTGACAATTAAGTGTATAGGGTATGGTAAAAAAAAAAAAGACATTTTTAAGGTCTAGGACTCTGAAGTGAGTGGTGGAGAGAGGGATATCAGAGAACATAGTACAAGGGTTTGGCACCATTGGGTGAATTGGGTTAACAGCACCATTGATTACCCTAATGTCTTATATCAGACTATAGGACCCACTAGGCTTGAGTACCAAGAGAATGGATGTATTGTAGGGTGAATGGCTAACTTTAAGAAAACCATTGTCTAAAAGATGCTTGATTATAAGTTTAAGTCTCTATAAATGTTTGGGAGCTATGGGATATTGGGGAATGCAAAGAAAAATTGAAGGATCCCTGAGATGAACTAAAATAGGCATATCATGGGTGGCTCAGGTGGGATTGGAGATATCCCAAACTATTGGATTGACCAGAGAAGAAGGGAGAGGAAGGGATGGCTTTGTGGTGCACTGTGAGTGTGTCTGGAGGACGAGAGCTGTGGGGAGGGAAAAGGTAAAGGAGAAGTTAAGCTTTTGAAGATCTCTACCTAAAAGTGTGGGACATGTTGCAATTACTAGGAAGTTATCTGTAAAGAAGGGTCTAGAACCTGCATGGAATACGCCTTGTCTGCAGGGGCTGTGTAGGTTCACTGTCAACACCCACTATAGAGACTGAGGACTTAATACAATGGCCTGAAAACTCGGGAAGAACACTATATATGGCCTCTATGTCCACAAGTACATAGAATGTCTTACATGAGACATACAATGGGACTTGGGGCTCTGAGAAGGATACCTTAATGGGGCCTGTGGGCCCTGAGCCCCATCAGTCTTCAGCAGCAAGTCCAAGTAGATCAGCCAGTGATGACTGCAGTGATGACAAGATTTTCTGTGAGAGCCAAGATTTAAAGGATGGCTTACCTGCTTTCTAATGGCTTGGACAGTCACTTTTCCAATGACCCTTGAGATTGCAGAAGGAACATTCCCTTACCCAGTATCCTTCGTGTAGCACTTAGGAGGAGCTCAGGCAGCTCCATCTTATCTCGGTTAACCTGTCTTAGAGCTCCAAGTGTCACTGCTAAAAGATCAGATTGTTATTTTTTATTTTATCTCTGTTGTTGAAAATATGAAAAGCCACATTAAGAAGGTCTCCCTGTGGGGTTTGAGGGACAACTTTAGCCTTTTGTCTTGGAATCTGGCCCACAGTGGAAGGTGTATGTCTCCTCCACAATCACAAGACATCTGGTTCTCTGTGCTGGCTATTTCAAGGCCCTAGCCCTGACTGACTGCCTGTAATATTTTTAACTGACTTAGATGCCTGTGGCATTTTTTTCTCTGAAGAAGTAACCCAAACTGCCATGAAGGGTAATGGGTAGAGACTGATCTGGCTTTTTCAATCTGAAGGGTGTTGAAGTTGTTGAACGGCAGTCAGGGATACTCTGTACTTTTAACTAGTGGCCCTCAATAGATAGCAGGCATTTTCATCTTGAGTGGATGTACAACTTTAAGTCAAAAGGAAACAAATGCAAAGAATCAATTAAGTATACAGGAGTCAAATAATAGAATCAACAGGATATTTGAGTATAATTTTAGTAATGGCTTCCCATAAGGAGGATAAGGATAAGGTCCAGGGAATTTAAGAAGCTGACATGTCATTCATTTGTCATACACACATTTAAGTTTTACAATTATATAAGTACCTCCTGTGCTGTTAGAATGTCTAATGTCATCTAATTTTTGGAAGATGGCCTGTTTTATTAGTTTTACCTTTTTATTTAGGGTCAAGATCAGCTGCAGTGTCATTTAAGGCCAGTTGAGTATATTTAATTATGGCCCCAATATGCATCATATAACCTATTTCTGAAAATGATCTGGTGGATCTCAGTAAAAGGAATCTAAAAAAAATTAGTATATTTGTTATGATGGCTTGGGGTTTGGCACCTTCTTGGCAAGAATAAACTTTAATCAAAGCATGTATAATCAAAGCATGAGCAATAGGGCTGACAGCTAAGTTTAGAAACTGCTTTTAGGTTATAGCAATTGTAACTCATTGACTAAAGTTCTTTTACTGATGGACATTACATAAATTTTTGTTTAAAAATTATCATTTGACTGATGACCCCATGTTGATTTGACTTGAATCTCTTGGCTACAGCACAAGAAAATGGCAGATGTCTGGATCTGAAAGAAAATATTTATCAGCATAAATAACCCCAATTTTATATTTGAAGGCATGAATATACCAACAGATTAGCAGCAGTGAATTGTCTTAGTCATATAAACTTTTAGTTGGGGTGTCTCCCATAAGGTTATGGAGATTATTGGGGCCTCCAATTAATGAATAACAGCTGGCTAAAGTTACCAGGTGGCCACTTTCTTATTCATCAATTGAAGTCCTGTCCAATGTCTCCTAACCCCAAGGGATTTTGTTTAACCAGTTTTAGCATCATTTTGACCAGCTGGCAACCTAGGTAGAAGCATGTTTTTTAAATCTATAACCAAAATAAAACTTGATTAAATTATCTGAAAATGCAAAACAAGAGGAAAAAAGATTGTTGAGCTCAAATAAAAAGGAACAGCTGTTTTTAGAGCCGGCAAATGGACAAACATAGATGATCTGCACAGTATAAACAGACTGGACAAACAAACAGATATATAAACTGACAATCATCTTATAAAATTAGAGTGCACTCAAATATATTTGGCCAATTTAAATTATAACAAGTAGAATAGTGTGAACCTTTTTGTAGATTATATAATAGAGATCTCTTGAAATAAGAATAGCAGAAAAGGAACCTAATTTATGTTTACTCTGAAATAGGTTGGCAAGGGAAAAAGGAACATAAATATGAACTAATTACCCAGGGCCAGCCTGTTCCTGAAGCGGGAATAGGGACTGAGGCTGAGAACACTGTGGAGTAGGAGGTGTAGATGGCCAGTGAACAACCAACTACCCAGCAGGCATCTGTGGGCAATTCTGGGGTGACTGACTATAAAATGGCTGCTTGTCACCATGCAATGGGGAAACACAAAATGTTAACTGATTACTGTGTGACCCACAACAAGACAGCAGCTGGTGGTGAGGGAGCACAAGATGGCAACTGGTCACCATGTGACATCCAACAAGATAGCTGCTGCTGGTGTCATGATGAGGGACACAAATTGGTGGCACACTGTGATGTGGCAGAGGGCCACAAGATGGCAGCTCTCCTCTATGTGAGTTGCAGCAAAATGGCTTCTGAGAACCATGTGGCCTGATAGGTGACTGAAACACACAAGACCAAGTATGGTGAGCCGATATGGAAAATGGTGATGCAGGACTAGAGGACAAAAATAGTTGTCTGATGAAATATATGGCACATGGTGGAGGGGACTGAGAAATTTGAGACTGAAGAGAGAAACTAAGAGAAGGATTAGAGGCCACTGGGTGTGAATAAGGGGGAAAAGATGACACAAGGGGTACAGAAACCTCTGGCTGAGAAAGTTGCAGGATTTGGTCTGGCAGATACAGGGGAGGAGCAATAAAGACAGGAGACACATGATCTAAGGAGTCTGCTGGTGAAGGAGGGAGAGATCCTGGTGAAGCAGAGTGAGCCAGAAGTATTTGGGCCACTATACAAGACGGAGTGGGGGAAGGACACATGCTCAAAGTGAAAAAGGCCTAAAAATGAAAGGTTACTGCCAACTTGCCACCATTGGGACAAAAGTATAAATAAAAGATCAGCTTTTTGAGATTTCAGTTTTTATAGCCTTTTTGAGGCCAAAAGCACCAATGTTATGAACCAGGTACCTCAGAGGTGTTTTTCAGGGTACAGAAAATGGACACCATGACTGAATTATAAGCGAGCTGAGAAAACAACTTTGCCTTGGGATGTAAGAGCTTTAGCTGCCCCCCTAAGGAACATGGAAGTTGTTCTAGATCACACCTATCAAAAGAGGTAATCACCTGTTTTTTTTTTTTGCATTGCCTTGCTTACATTTTTTTGATTATTTTATAGAATCTGAAAATGATTTTATAAATTCATGGAAATTGCACAGAATACTGGATTACATTTTGGTGTACTGCAACTTGCATATAACATACATTGATTTTTTTTTTTTTTTGGAGGTGCTGGCTTGGCTTACCAGAGTCCTAAGTTCCAACATGGCATGGATCTCAGGAGACACTGCTAGTTCTCCCCCTGGAAGGGCTGCAGTGGGCCACACTACCACCGCTTACCAGGGAGGGGAGGTGCTGCCTTGGCTTACCAGAGTCCTAAGTTCCAACATGGCATGGATCTCAGGAGACACTGCTAGTTCTCCCCCTGGAAGGGCTGCAGTGGGCCACACTACCGCCGCTTACCAGGGAGGGGAGGTGCTGCCTTGGCTTACCAGAGTCCTAAGTTCCAACATGGCATGGATCTCAGGAGACACTGCTAGTTCTCCCCCTGGAAGGGCTGCAGTGGGCCACACTACCGCTGCTTACCAGGGAGGGGAGGTGCTGCCTTGGCTTACCAGAGTCCTAAGTTCCAACATGGCATGGATCTCAGGAGACACTGCTAGTTCTCCCCCTGGAAGGGCTGCAGTGGGCTAAACTACTGCTGCTTACCAGGGAGGGGAGGTGCTGGCTTGGCTTCCCAGAGTCCTAAGTTCCAACATGACGTGGATCTCAGGAGACACTGCTGTTCTCCCCCTGAAAGGGCTGCAGTCTGCCACCCTTCCTCCACTTACAGGGAGGGGAGATGCTGGCTTGGCTTCCCAGAGTCCTAAGTTCCAACATGACGTGGATCTCAGGAGACACTGCTGTTCTCCCCCTGAAAGGGCTGCAGTCTGCCACCCTTCCTCCACTTACAGGGAGGGGAGATGCTGGCTTGACTTCCCAGAGTCCTAAGTTCTAGCATGGCGTGGATCTCAGGAGACACTGCTAGTTCTCCCCCTGGAAGGGCTGCAGTCTGCCACCCTGCTTCCGCTTACCAGGGAGGGGAGGTGCTGGCTTGGCGTCCCAGAGTCCTAAATTCCAACATGGTGTGGATCTCAGGAGACACTGCTCTTCTCCCCCTGGAAGGGCTGCAGTCTGCCACTCATCACCTGTTTTGAAACTGTGACACCAAAGACCCAACACCCATTCTCCTTGGCTGTCACTGAAGTGTGTGAGTGAGGTCCCAGGAAACAAAAAATAACTGTTTTACCTCAGGCTGTATGGCCTAAGCAGAGTGAAAACTGCCATCTCTGTCCAGGGATGGCAAGGATAGGTTTTCTGACGCAAGCCTGTGAAATTTAGAAATGCAAACCGAAAATCCCAGTTGGCAGCTCACCTTTGATGAGTGAGGAAGGTCGCTGTTGCATGCAGATTAGCGATGACAAATAAACAGTCCTGGAGGAAAAAATAGGTGGTTCATAGGCAGAGTAGCTCGAACTGAGAGTGGCTTCCAGGAACTAATGCACTCTGCCATCTGAGTCTCAAGGCACCATAATGATAGACTGTTCTGGCACAATGGAGTAGTAAAAGTACAAAACAAACAGGTTTACTGAGGTGAGGACATGGAAAGAACACAACACATGGCAGCTGGGCTGTCTTCTTTGAACCAGAATATGAGGTATGGGATATATGTAACCTTTGAACGGAAGTGGCGCTTAGGGTGGGCATTGATGATGCGTGAAGAGTTGATTGGAATTTTCTTTATGCACACTGTGAAAGGAAAAGAGAAGTGGTAACACTGGAAGGAGGAAGTATACTCAGAGTAAACATTCCAGATTTGTCCTTCCACCACCATAATGTCCTGTAATTTATTCTAGGGCAAAACTCTTTCAAAGAGGATCTCAGAAAATGGAAAGATATTTCTTATTCATGCATAGGAAGAACAAACATTGTGAAAATGGCTGTTCTCCCAAAATTGTTATACATATTCAAGGCAATCCCAATTAAAATATCATTGACTTACATCACAGATCTAGAGAAATCATCCCTACAATTCATGTGGAACCAGAAGAGATCTAGAAAAGAAAAGGAAATTATGGGCAACAAAGCTAAGGCAGGAGGCATCACAAGACCTGATTTGAAGTTACACTACAAAGTTACTGTAATAAACTCTACATGTCACTAGAATAAAAACAGACCTGAAGGTCAATGGAATGGGTTAGAAGATACAGCCACAACTAGAAACACTCAACCACCACATTTTTGACAAAGGGACCAAGCATGTACACTGGAAGAAAGATAGTGTCTTTTTTTTAATTTTATTTAAAAGGAAAAAGAGAAAAACAAAACAAAACAAAGCAGTGTAAGGGTACAAGTAATACAGAACTACAAAAAAAAAAAGACATCACCGATTAATAGATTACATATTATCATCTTAGAGATAGTTGCTCAAATCACAGTATCAAAGCATACAAAGTAGACATTCAAACAGTGAGACTGCAAACAGTTGTGTTCAATGATCCAACCAAAAACATTAATATGGTCAGCTATTTAACACCCCTAAACACTCTTGCTGTTGTATCATTTAGAACTCTTTTTTTACAACAAATTTTATGCATTTTGGGTTTTATTACTCCTTAGTTCTTATTACTTTTGCGGGGGGAGAATAAAGTCAAATATAGCAAAACAAAGCTGTCAGTCAAACCAAGGATAGACATAGCACATGATGTAAAACAGAGTACAAGGTTATCAACAATGGTTATCAACAATGTCTCTTGTTTCCTTAAAAAGAATTGTCCATCTCATTATATATTATAAAGTTGAACAAAACAGTAGAGGACAAGACCAATAAAACTTAAGCATTGTAAACATTACAGGACTTCCAAAGGAGACAATAGTTAAACCAGAATGGGCATCTTAGTGAATCTTATTGCCTTCAAAGTAGTTGCCTATACCCTCAAACTTGATACTATCATACAGAATGGAACAGAGTCTAATCAGTCAAAACAAGATAGTGGGAGCATTACAGGACTTCAAAACAAGTTAATAGGAAATCAAAAAAGTTACTAATATATACCCTGCTAATTTTTTAAATTTTTTCCCTTAATTAAAAAAAAACATAAAAAGTAACTAAATAATTTTTTAATGAATAAGGCAGAGATTGAGATAAAACAGGACATACAATATAACAATACAGATCAAAGCATGACTGTTTCAGCAACCTAGTGGTTCACCACCAAAGAACCCGACTTAATAGTAGTTACCATATTGTCTGTCTTTTTCCTTAAAATATTTGAATAAAACTTTATATACTATAGCTTCAAGTATTTCCATATCAAGAAGCCCAGAATAAAGCCTTTCCAATTAATAAGTCAAAACTTTATAAGGCTTCAAGGCCACATAATGGGAATCATGATTACCACATATTTTTATATATTTGAATCATTACTTACATTAGGGAAACTATTTGGTATTCATACATGCGAGATTGATTTATTTCACTTCTGAGTATGGTCTCAAGCTGCGCCCATTTATTGATAAATATCTCAATGTGATCCTTCTTTATAGCTGAATAATACTCCATTGTATAGAAATACCACAGCTTTTTTATCCACTCCTCAGTTGATGGGCACGTGTTGTTTCCAAGGAAAGATGGTGTCTTTAATAAATGATGCTGGAAAACTGGCTTCCCATATGCCAAATACTAAAACTAGACCCATGTCTATAACCAAGCACTAAACTAAAGTCAAAATCTACAAAGATCTAAATATTAAAACAGAAACACTGGATACACTAGAAGACAAAATAGGTAGAAATCTTGAAGACACAGGAATAAGCAGAGAGCTCATGAACAACAATCAAACTACATGTGAAATACTTCCCAAAATCAACACCTGGGATCTCATTAAGAAGTTTTTGCATGTCAAAGGAAATCTCCAACAGCATGAAAAGAAAACTTATAAATTGGGAAAATATCTTAGCCAACTATCCTTCAGAAAAACAAGTTTTGTCTAGAACATATAAAGAACTTTTTAAAAATCAGGACCCCAAAATTCAAGGACCCAATCCAAAAATGGGTGTCTGAGATGAATACACTTCTCAGATTAAGAACTAGTAATAGGACTTCTGGGAGAACATGGTGGACAAATAGCAGCCACGGAAGCTCTCTGAGATTACCAGTTTAGAATCCAGGAGTGGTGCCGTGTGAGGAGTCCTACACGAGAGGAGATGTACCCTGCCAACCCAGGAATGAACTAAGCTGAGAGAAACCAACTGGAAATGCAATTCTGATGCTATAACAGGAATAGATAAAACCTCAGCACAGAAGCTGGATCCTGCACCATTGAAAGCCACAATTTGAATTTTCTGCTGCCGCTGCTGCATCCAAATCGTCACAGCAGGGAGAGAGCCCACGAAAGCTCTGAGAGCAGTAATTGGAGAACAGAGTTGAGAGTGGGACTGGCAGGGAGCCCTGCATTGACGTGAGGTGAGTGAGAGAAATGGGGACCCTTTCATAGACTAGGAGGCTTCAACAGAGGACATTCTGGGACCAGGCAGACGAGACAAAACAGGACACTGCGGTGACTTTAGTTGCATATTCCCCTCTCAAGCAGGATTGGTGGGGAGCACTTGGCCTGGTGAGGCTGTGGACTAAGATCCAGTAGGCTAGCCCAAACTAGGTCCCAGCACCTGGCGGTGCACACTAGCAGTGAAGCCTTCACTAGGTTGAACTGGAGGGGTGGGCACAACAGAGTCCACCCAGGTCTGTGTCTCCCTAGTACACTGCAGTGGGCAGGAACACCTAGCTGGCAGATTCAAACAAACTGTAGCAAAGAGAAAAAGAAAAAAAAAAACTGGGCCTCCTACATATGCTTGTATGGAAGGAAAAAAAGTATGGGAAGAGGGAGCAACAAGAAAGAGTCCTCAGTCCCCAATCCTGAGAACACTGATCCAGGAAAGGTAAATGCAAAAGAGAATGAAGACAGAAAACAGGTAATATCAGACATGGCACCAATAGACATAAAGCACTATCAATGGAGCCTCATAGACAAGTTCCAAAGTGAAGTATGTAATGAAATAAAGCAAGAAATAAGTAGAATAGTTAGAGAAATGCTAAGCAACAGCCCAAGAAAAAACAGATGGTGGAATGGAAAAAGAGAAAAAAAGGGGAGAATTTTTTGATGGAGAAAATAGAGAAAACATAGAATACGTGAAGCAGGTTCAAAGAGATTACCAAGAAATTAAAAACTCTATCAAAAGCTGGCGTAACAGTTTGAAAGAAACTAAGGATAGATTATCAACTGGAGGACAGATTTGTAAGGTGGGAGCATGAAATGAAAAACTTCTTAAAAATAACAAGAAAACAAACAGCAGTAATACAAATGTTAGAAGATGATAAGAGGATCTATAACTTAAGAATTGAGAACATAATAGAAGAATTAGGGACACAAACAAATGAACTATAAAAGCTATTTACAGAAATAATCCAGGAGACTTTCCGTAATTTAGCAACAGGTAAAGATACTCAGATGTATGAGGCATACAGGACCCCAGCCACCTACAACCCAAACAGAGCTACACCCAGGCATATAATAATCAAAATTCCAGAAATCCAATATAAGAACAGAATATTAAAAGCTGTCAGAGACAAGAAACCGATCACTTACAAGGGAACACCCATCAGAATTACAGTAGATTTCTCGGCACAAACCATCAAATCACGAAGAGCGTGGGGGGAAATAATTCAAGCTTTGAAAGATAATAACCTCCAGCCAAGATTGATATATCCTGCACAACTGTCCCTAGAAATTGATGGAAAAACAAGGTGCTTCCAGGATAAAGAGGAACTAGGGGAATTTGCAACCACCAGTTCAACTCTACAGAGAATACTACAGGATATTCTAAAAATGAAAAATATCAAGATTCCAGAAACAGTGGCAGAGAGGCCACAATGAATGGAGCAGAAAGCGAAATGAAGAAGACAAACTGACAACTAATGACAGAAAAAGAGCTCAACAGAAATGAGTCAGAGAAGGTTGGATGGTAGGAACAGCTATTTTGGAGAAAACAAGACATCATAATAGCTAGTGCTGATTTAATATCATCTTGTTTTGAAGTCCCATCAAGCTTTTCTTCTTCTGTCTCCATCGGTTTTAACATGTTGTATCTTATTGAATTTTATTGTATGTGATAATATTAACAAAAACTTTTATAGACAAGGAGATTATAGAGAAACCATTGTTCATTTTCTGTTAGTTGATTCTAAATACCCTGTAATACTCTCATTCTCTTGAGTGGTTTTACATTGTCTTGATATGTTTGGTGCTACCGTATGCGAAGTTATACCCAAAGATTTTAAGGAAAGAGGCACTATGGTAACTACTTTTATGTTGGGACTATCTGGTGGTGAAACACTATTTTGCTTAAATGGCTACGTTTTGACCTGTGCTGTGTTGTTCTTATGCCCTCTTTTATCTCAATCTCCTGTTTATTATCTACTTTTTCATTTTTATCCTTTTAATTAAGGGAAAAATAAATTTAAAATAGCAGGATATAGTACAATAACCCATACTGATTTCCTATTAACTTTATTTGAAACCCTGTATTGCTTTCACCATCTTGTTTTGACTGATTTTCCTCTATTCTGTTATGCTTAATAGTACCAAGTTCGAAAGTATAGGCAACAACTATGAAGACAATAAGATTCATTATGACGCCCATTCTGGTTGACTATTATCTTCTTTTAAAATACTGTAATGTCTCCAATGTTTTGGTTTTATTCTTTACTGTTTTGTTCAATTTTATTATAACTGATGATATAGGCAATTCTTTTTAAGATAGCAAGAGGCAGTATGGTAACCATCGTTGATCACCTTGTATTTTGTTTTTACATTATGTATTATGTCCATCCTTTTGATTTGACTGACTCCGTCCTATTATGTCATATTTGGTTTTACTTTCTTCAAAAAAAAGTAATAAGAACAGTGGGAGTAATAAAATCCAAAATGTATAATTGTCATTGTAAAAAAGAGAGGAAGAGAAAGTGCTCTAAAGGGCGTAACTGCATGTATATTTAAGGGTATAAGGTAGGTAACCATACTACCGAGTTTTATTGGATCATTGAACAGAACTGTTTGCAGTCTCACTGTTTGAATGTCCACTCTATATGCTTTAATTTTGTAACTTGATTAACTATTTCTGACAATATGTAATCTATTAACTAGTGATTTGCTGTTTATTTTTTCTGAAATTCTGTATAATTTGTACCCTTTTTCTGTTTTTTTTTCTTTTTTCTCCTTAAATAAAATTTAAAAAAAAAGAACTAGTAATAGCAAATAATTGAATCAAAAAATATTGAGCAGCAATGGTCATTCAGGAAATGCAAAGTAAAACCACATTTAGACTACATCTTACACCAGAAAGAACAGCCAGTATCTAGAAATCAACCAATAACAAATTGCTGAATAGACTGTGAAGAAAAAAACTCATCTACACTGTTGATAGGAATGTAGGCTGGTGCACCACTGTGGAAATCAGTATGAAGATGCATCAAAAAACCAAGGATCAGTGTTTCCGTTTGACCGAGCTCTACCACTTTTGGGCATTTTCTCAGAAGAATTGAAAACATCATGCCTCAATTATATATTGCACAGATATCTACAGCAGCATAATTTTTCATAGCCAAATCATGAAAACAACTCAAATGTTTACCAATCAAGGAATGATAAAAAAATAAAGGACATGGTATTTTTATACAAAGAGTACTACTCAAGTATAAAGAAAAATCACTTCAAGACTTCTATAAGTAAATGGACACAACTTGAGACCATACTCATAAGTGAGGTAAATTAAACTCACTTCTGTAAATACTGCATTGTCTCCCTAATGTAAAAAAACTGAAAAGTATACACAATCCAAAATCTACAATAAATACTGTTTAAGGGTACAAATTCATATCATCTTGTTTTATAAACTTATACTCTTACTGTACTGTTTGTTGTTGCTGTTTGTTTGTCTTTTCCTTTTTGATTATCTTTTCTATGTCTTTTTCTCTTAAATAAGTAAAAAAAATTGACCATATTCTTAAGTGAAATAAATTGGAAACACATGTGTACATACTTCATTCTCTCTCTGGTATAAAATTGAAAGTGTAAATAAGGACCAAATAAATATTATCAAATAGGAAGAACATATTCAAATAGAAAGGAGAATAAGAGAGATGTAAGATAAAAGAAAGAAGGGAAAATTAGAAAATGAGTAAAGGAGGAAAAACATGGAAACAAAGCTTCTGTAATGGAGAAGAGAGGAGGAACTGAAGGGAGGATAGGGGAATGAGGGAAAAAAGAAACAAGTTATATCATGCATAGGTACAAATTCCCTATGATGAATGTAATTATTATGTATATCTAAAAGTACCAACAAAATCTGATTGGAAAAAGCAAATAAAAATTTAAATTGTGTACCCAACTATAGTATCAGATACTTAAAGCCAAGGACCATATCAATATATTCTTCATTTAGCATTCTCAGAGCCTGTGAGATAATAATTTGTTTTGTACATTAACAACAAATTAACAACATACATCGATGGCTTCACTTTAAAATATATAGCATTAATAGTTGCATCAAGGCATTT
Organism: Cavia porcellus; assembly: GCF_034190915.1. Taxonomy (NCBI): domain Eukaryota; kingdom Metazoa; phylum Chordata; class Mammalia; order Rodentia; family Caviidae; genus Cavia; species Cavia porcellus. Next base: position 41,171,883 of record NW_026947486.1, on the reverse strand, counting down.
TTTCCTTTTCTTTCCATGAAACACAACTAAAATACTAGATGTTACATATAGCACAAGTATAAAATAACTGAAAAAGATGAAAACAATGTGTATGGAAGAGTAATATGAGGATAGAAAGAATGGTGTAAGGATGCATTGCTCAGGTATTCATTTTGCTTCATATATCTTAGACCTGGAGCTAAAGAAGTAAGAAACATAGAATGTCTAGGTAAGAAGCCCATAAAATGCTCCAAGAAAGCCTGATTTCTTTAGCTGAAAGACCAGGGATGAGACAGGTTGGAACAAGAGAAAACCTTTATTTACTTTGTTTTATTTTAAAGAAAGTAAAACAAAACAGAATAGAGCCGATCAAAACAAAACAGTGCAGGATTTCAAAACAAGATAATAGGAAATGAACAATAGGTACCATAATGCCTCTTGTTATCTTCAAAGTAACTGCCTATGCCATAAGACATAATTAAATCAAACAAAATAAAACACTGATAAATCAATCAAAACAAAGCAATGAAAATGATACAGGGCTTCGAAACAAGATAACAGGAAATCAGCACCAGCTACCTTAATATATATTGTTATCTTCAAAATAGTTGTCCATACTATCAGATATAAAATCAAACAAAACAGAGTAAAACAAATCAAAACAAAACAATGAAAATGATACAGAACTTCAAAACAAGATTATAGGAAACCAACAATAGCTACCATAACATATCTTGTTATCTTTGAAATAGCTGCCCATGTTATCAGATATAAAAAATCAAAACAGAACAGAATGAAACACAACAATGAAAACAATATAGGATTTTAAAACAAGATAATAGAGAATTAGCAGCATTAGAATTACCACCATAAAATACCCCATAGTTGTTTTATTCCATATTATTATCCTCTAAATAAATACTCAAACTACTGGTTTTAGCCCTGCAAAGTCAATTGAACACTAAACACTATAAGCATTAAGCCTTTTTTTCACTTTTGTAGCTATCATCTCAGCCTGTATTTCTCCATATTAGCTGGTTTCTTATGGGTTGGGGGGCGGGGGCTCAGCTCTACTTGTCACCCAACCCACACACAGATTGGCTCACAGGAAGGGGTTGGCTTCTTGTTTCTCCTCCCAGGAGCCCAAAACTGCTGCTGGCTCACAGGAATGGATTGGCTTCTTTTTCTCCTTCTGGTGGCCCAGGACTGCTGCTGGCTCTTGTTTCTCTTCCCAGACTGTATAGCTGCCACTGACTCAGAGGAAAAGATATGCTTCTTGTTTCCTCTTCCATCCTGCATGGTGGCTGCTGTCTCACCAACAGAGAGCCTTTACATAATAACCCTTGTAGTGCAGTGAAATTTCACAGGATAACATGCACCCTATTCAATATTTATCAATAAAAGCCTAAGAGGGAGCCTGGACTGTTATCCTTACTCATTTATAACAAAGTGCCCAACATATCCCTCTCCCATTCTAAGATGGTGTCATGGAAAATTGAGCAGGAATGCAGGAATTTTCTCATCTCTCAGCAGTAACAAGACCTACCCCCATAACACCAGTGGAAACCACATAGAAAGATGAGCATTTATTCTTTTTATTTTTTATTTTATTTATATTTATTTATTTATTTATTTATTTTGGTACCAGGGATTGAACTCATGACCTTGCATTTTCCAGGCAGGCACTTACACAGCTGATCTAAAACCCCCGGCCCTGAACTTTTACTCTTGCTAAATCATAACATCTGACCACCTCTCCTGTTCCTGGTAAGGTGCCAAAGTAGTGTCAGTGAAGACCAAGTAGGCCAAGCATGATGGTGCATGCCTGTAATCCCAGCACTCGAGAGGCTGAGGCAGGAAGATTGCTGTAAGTTTGAGATCAGCCTGGACTACAAAGTGAGCTCAAGGCCAACCTGAATTGCATAGTAGATCCTGACTCAGAAGGACAAAAAAAAAGACCAAGTAGAACACTGGGATTTACACCACTACTTAGTATAATGTCACTTGAGGCCACAAGGAAAAGAAGAGTAACAAGAAATCATTACCTGAATTAACCAAATAAGTATCAGAATTCTAGTGAGGGTGTTGAGTATGCCACACCCCTCATCAATAACAAAGCACATTTCATTGCCAGTGTGTCAATGGAAGCTGAGTAGGGAACATGGAATTCCACCCCCACTTGGCAGTAGTGAAATGATGCATTGCTGGCATGTTGTTACAGGAGACCTACTAAAACATGAGACTTTAATAACACTCATAATCTCATAATATGGTATCCAAAGTGTCTAAGCTATAATATAAAATCACTTGTCACTCAAGGGACCAGGAAATCTTGACTTTAGTAAGCAAAGACCATCAACTGGCACCAACACCAAGATGACACAGAAATTAGAATTATTTGGCAAGGCTTTGAAAGCCACAATTATGAAAATACCTTAACAAGCCATTACAATCATACTTTAATAAATGAAAAATACAAGGTCTTAGCAAATGAGGAGACAAAAAGATGAAAACAAATAAAATTCTCAGAACTGAAAACTACAATAACCACTGGGCATGGTGGTGCACCCTATAATCCTAGCACTCAGGGACTGTGGCAGGAGGATACTTGTGAGTTTGAGGCCAGCCTTTGGCTTCATAAGTGAGTTCAAGGCCAGCTTGAAAGTGAGAAGTGTATCAAAAAAAAGAAAAAGAAAAAGAAAGAAAAGGAAAAATACAATAACCAAAATCAAGTAAGCCTTTCCAAATAGGCTGTGCATCAGGAGAGAGGACAGAGGAAAGAATTAGTGAAGTTGAGGATGTCAAATCAAGCCCAGCCTAGGCAACTCAGTGAGACGTTGTCTCACAATAAAAAAATAAAAAGGGGACTGTATCTTGTAATCAGAGCAACTAATTTGAATATAACAATACATAATATGTTAACTATTGCTAATATCTTATTTTGTTTTGAAATTCTAAATCATTGTTTTTATTCATTTTCATTTTAAAATTACAAAAAGGGGGATAGGGATGTAGTTCAGTGTGAAGATCATAAGTTCAACCTTTAGAACAACAACAACAAAAAAAAAACAGAGCCTGGAGGGTATAGGACAATAGTGCTTTTATCATAAAATCACTGGAAGGAGAGAGAAAAAGAAAAAAGGTAAAGGTACAAAAGAATTAATTGCTGATAACTTCCCAAATATGACAAAAGACATTATGACTTCAACAAGCTGAATAAACCCCAAAGAGGATAAACTGTGAGAAATCTGTGTCAATTTCAATTTTTAAAAACTAAATACATACACACACTCAAAATAACCATGTGAACAGTGAAAGATGAATAAACACCTTAAATCCAAGGGAAAAACAATTCAAATAATGTGGATTTCTGGTCAGAAACTATCGAGGGCAAAAGGAAAAAGTGGCACAATATCAAGCACTGAAGAAAATATCTGTCAACCCAGTGAAAATATCCTTTACAAATGAAGACAAAAGTCAAAATATTTTCACATGAAAGAAAACTAGGAGAATTTGTCACTTAGAAGAATATCCTAAAAGAATGACTAAAGAAAGCTTTCTAACTAGAAAATAAATAATTAAAAAATGAATGTTGGTACAACATGAATGAAGAAGTAACAGTGAAGGGGGAAAATTATGGATAAATATAATTTATTTTCCTCCTTTTTGTTTTCTAAATTATATTTACCAGAAAAAATTGTGACACTTGATGTGGTTATCAATATATATAGAGGAAATATTTGAGACAGTCATATTCAGATTTCTACATACCTAAACCAGTAAAATATTAAGAACAGTATCCTGGTATATATGTATATATATATATATATAATCGTCCTTTCCAAGTACTTTTTTCTAGCAACCCCTTAAAATTCATACAAAAGGATATACTCGTTCCGGGAGAACATGGCGGACAGATAACAGCAACTACCGGAGGCTCTCTGAAAGACTCGGCTCAGAAGCCAGGAATGGTGCGGACTAAGGAGACATAAGCAGGTGGAGATATGCTCTGCTGACTCAGGAACGAACTGGGCTGAGAGAAACCAACTTGGAATGCAGTCCTGGTGCTAAAACATGAAGAGAAAAGCCTCGGTGTGGAGGCTGGACCCCGCACCATTGTAAGCCGCGATTTGGGTTTCCTGCCGCGTGGCGGCTGGCTGCCTCTACAGTGGCTCGGCAAGGAGAGAGACACACAGAAGCTCTGAGAACGGCAATCTGCGAACGGCAGGGAGGCGTGCACTGACTTGTGGTGAGGTGAGTGAGAGAAACTGACACTCTACCACAGTTTGACTCCAGCAGAGGACTTTCTGGGCCCAAGCAGTCCTGCGGGAGCAGGGCGCTGTGGCGACTCCAGCCACACATCCCCCTCTCAGGCGGGATTGGTGAAAAGTGCCTGGCCTGCGTGACGCTGCCGGCGGACCTGGTAGACTGTCCCAACCCAGATCCCAGAGCCTGACGGTGGCCGGGAGGGGAGACGCGTAGGCTGCCTGGTCCGTAACTCCCTGGTGCGCAGCGGTGAGTGGGAACACCTAACTGGCGCAATTCGATCAGGCTGTGGCTGACTGGGAGAGAAGCTGGGCCTCTTATATAAGCTTGCATATATAAGGAACAGAGAAGAAGAGGCAGCATGGGAAAAGGCAGCAACAAGAAAGGCTCCTTGGCCCCCAATTCTGAGAAACAGGCAATAGCAGACACCGCACCAATATACATAAGGCACCATATAGAGAGCCTCATAGACCAATTCAGGAATGAAGTTATCAACGACCTGAAGCTAGAAGTAGGCAGAATAGTTAGAGAAATGCTAAGTACCACCCAAGAAAAAACAGGTGGTGGAATGGAAGAACAGAAAAAAAGGGGAGAATTGTTTGATGGAGAAAACAGAGAAAGCATAGAATACGTGAAGCAGGTTCAAAGGCACTACCAAGATACTAAGAAGTCTATAGAAGACTGGCATAACAGCTTGAAAGAAACTAAGGACAGACTATCTGAACTGGAGGGCAGACTTGTAATATGGGAGAATGAAATGAAAAACTTCTTAAAAATAACAAAGAAACAAACAGCAATAATACAAAGACAAGAAGATGATAAGAGGATCCATAACTTAAGGATTAAGAACATAATAGAAGAAGTAGGGACACAAGCAAGTGAACTACAAAAGCTACTCACAGAAATAATCCAGGAGAATTTTCCTAATTTAGCAAAAGGTAAAGATACTCAGATATATGAGGCATACAGGACCCCAGCCACCTACAACCCAAACAGAGCAACACCCAGGCATATAATAATAAAAATTCCAGAAATTCAATATAAGAACAGAATATTAAAAACTGTAAGAGACAAGAAACAGACCACTTACAAGGGAACACCCATCAGAATTACAGCAGATTTCTCGGCACAAACCATCAAATCACGAAGAGCGTGGGGGGAAATAATTCAAGCTTTGAAAGATAATAATCTCCAGCCAAGATTGAGATATCCTGCACAACTGTCCCTGGAAATTGATGGAAAAACAAGGTGCTTCCAGGATAAAGAGGAACTGGGGGAAGAGGAACTGGGGGAATTTGCAACCACCAATTCAACTCTAAAGAGAGTTTTGCAGGATATTCTAAAAAAAGAAAAATACAAAGAATCCAGAAATAATAGCAGAGAGGCCACAACGAATGGAGCAGAGAACAAAATGAAGAAGACAAACTGACAGCTACTGACAGAAAAAGAGCTCAACAGAAATGAGGCAGAGAAGATTGGATGATAGGAACAGCTATTTTGGAGAAAATGACATCTTAATAGGTAATACTGATTTAGTATCATCTTGTTTTGAAGTCTCATCTAGCTTTTGTCCTTCTGTCTCCAATGGTCTAAATAGGCTGTATCTTATTGGATTTTATTATGTACGATAGTATAAGCAAAAACCTTTTAAAGACAAGGAGATTATACAGAAACCATTGTTCATTTTCTGTTAGTCGATTCTAAATACTCTGTAATGCTGTCATTCTCTTGAATGGTTTTACATTGTTTTGATATACTTAATGCTACAGTATACGAAGTTGTACTCAAGGATTTCAAAGAAAGAGACAATATGGTAACTACTTTTAGGTTAGGATTATCTGGTGGTGAAACACTATTCTGCTTAAATGGTTATGTTTTGATCTGCGCTGTTTCATTGTTATGCCCTCTTTTATCTCAATCTCCACTCCATTATTTACTTTTTTATCTTTATCCTTTTAATTAAAGGAAAAAAATAGCAGGATATATTATAGTAACCCACTTTGACTTTTCGTTACCTTGATTTAAAGCCCTGTATTAGTCTCACCATCTGGTTTTTAACTGATGTTCCCCTATTCTGTTTTGCTGGATAGTATCAGGTTCGAAAGTTTAGGCATCAGCTGTAAAGATAATGAGATTCATTATGACGCCCATTCTTGTTGACTTTTATCTACTTTTGAAGACCTACAATGTCTCCAATGTTTTGGTTTTGTTGGTTTCGTTCTTTACTGTTTTGTTCAATTTTATTATAACTGATGATATAGGCAATTCTATTAGAGATAGCGGGAGGCATTATGGTAACCATTGTTGATCACCTTGTATTATGTTTTTACATTATCTATTATGTCCACCCTTTTGACTTGACCGAGTCTGTTCTCTTATGTCACATTTGGTTTTACTCTCTTCCAAAAAAGTAATAAGAACCGTGGGAGCAATGAAACCCAAAATGTGTAATAGTCATGGTACAAAAGAGAGGAAAAGAAAGTGCTCCAAACTATATAATTGCATGTATATTTAAGTGTATAAGATAGAAAATGATATCACAGAGTTTTATTGGATCAATGAACAGAACTGTTTGCAGTATCATTGATGGAATGTCCACTTTACAAGCTTTAATTTTGTGACTTGAACAATTATTTCTAAGATGACAATATGTAATCCATTAACTAGTGATTTCCTACTGTTCATTTTTTTTCTGTAAATCTGTATAACTTGTACCCTTTCCCTGCTTTTTTTTTCTTTTCTCCTTAAATAAAATTAAAAAAAAAAAAGGATATACTCATAACCACTATCAATCACTAAGATAACATTCTTAAAAACCAGTTTTTAGATTTTGTATTAGTACATATTTGCAATACATAACAAGCATATTCATCATGGATATTTGCACATGTATATAATGCATCTTATTGCTTTTACCTTCTCTCCTCCCTTCAACCATCTTCCCCTCACAATATACAATAGCTGTATTTCCTTTTTTTCCTTCAGTTTTTCCCTTTACTTCTCCTTTTCCTTTCTTCTTCTACTCTTTCACTGATCTGATATAACACTGCCATTTGAACAAGTTCTTCACGCATCCTGTCTATACCCCATTTTGCTCCTTATTTATACCTCTGATTTTGCACACCTGAGAAACAATGTGATATTTAAACTTGTGTACTTGGTTCATTTCACTTAAGATTATGGTCTCAGATGCATCCATTTATTTCAAAACGTTTCAAGTTTATTCTTCTTTATGGCACAGTAGTATTTCACTGTGCACAAATGCCATAATCTCTTTATCCATTCATGTGTTGATGGACAGATGGGCTTTTTGCAAGATTTAGCTATTATAAATTGTGTTACTATAGACACAGATATGCATGTACCGTTATGGTATGATTCTTTCAGAAGACACCCAGAAAGGGAATAAGTAGGTCAACTGGAATCTCTAGTTTTAGTTTTTTAAAAAAATCTGCATACTATTTTCCAAATTGGTTGTAGCAGTTTACATACCCACGAACAATAGAGCAGGGTTCCTTTTTCCCCACAGCCTCACCATCATTCATTATTGATTGATTTCTTGATGACAGCCATTCATTATGGCATGAGGTGGATTCCCAATGTTGTTTTAAATTGCTTTTGGGAAAAGTCAGAAATGTTTTTTTTTTTTTAGATAAAAGAATGACAAAAAAAGAAATGTTGAGCATTTTTTTGTTTGCTCACTGGCCACTTCTACTTCTTAATCTGAGAAGTTTCTATTCATCTCAGATGCAAATTTTTTAATTGAGCCTTTTAAATTTGGAAGATTTAAATTTTTTAAGTTGTTTATATATTCCAGATATTAGTCCTGTGTCTGAAGAGTATCTAACAAAGTATTTTCCCATTCTGTAAGTGGCATCTTCAAGCTGTTGGTAGTCTCCTGTGCTGAATATAAGCTTTTTAATTTGGTATTATCCTATTTGTTAACTTATTGTAATATTTCCTGTAAAACTGGGGTTTTCTTCAGAAAGTCTATGCCTATTCCTATGACTTTGAGAGTTTTACTTAATTTATCTTTTCCAGCAGAATAAGATTTTCTGTTTTAATATTTTATCCAATTCTAGTGCATGGTAAAAGATATGGGTCTATGATCAATCTTCATAATGTGGAAAACCAGTTTTCACAGCACCATTTGTTGAAGTTCAGTATATTTTCCTTCCAGTGAAAATGTTTGGCCCTTTGGTCAAAGACAAGATAGTGAATGAGCCTGGAGTTGTTTCTGCATCTTCTATTTTGGTTCATTGATCCACACGGTTTTTTTGTTGGTTTTTGTGTTTGCGTTTTGTTTTGTTGTTGTTGTTGTTGTTTTGGTTTTTTGTTTGTTGAAGAGGTTTCTGTTTTATTTGATTTTGATTTTGCCAGTATCAGTTGGCTTTTATCACTATAGCTTTGTAGTATAACTTGAAGACCAGGATTTTGATGCCCTGTGTCTTGTCCTTGTGAATCAGAATTCCTTGTTCTAGTCTATGATTCTTCTTGTTCCATATGATTTTTAGTATTGTTTTATCCAGGTCTGTGATTAGGTCCATTGATACTGTGATTTGAATAGCTTTAAATCTGAATAAGAGTTTTGGAATTACGATCATTTTCACTGTGTTTGTTTTGCCTATCCAGGAATAGGGAATATTGCCATTTACTAAAGCATTCTTTGATCTCTTTTTTCAGAGTATGTAGTTGTCACTCTAGAGGATGTTTACTTCTTTGGATGTTTACTTCTTCTTTGTTTAGGTTAATTTTTAAGTATTTCCTTTTCCTTGATGCTATTGTGAAAGGTGTTCTTTCCCTAGTTTCTCTTGGCAAGTTTGTTATTGGTGTACAAGAATGCTATTGATTTTTGAGTGCTGACTTTCTATCCTGCAGAATGTTGTTAGGAATTCTAGGAGTCTTTTGCTAGTGTATTTAAGGTATTCAGGGTACAGGATCATGTCATCAGCAACTAATGATAATTTAACTTCTTTATCTCCTATCCAGATTCCTTTTATTTTTTTTCCTCTTGCCTAAAACTATAATGAACAAGAGTGGTGATAGTGAGCACCCTTGTCTTGATCCTGAGTTAACACTTGTGGCTTTTCTCCATTTTATGATTTTGGCTGTAGGTTTATCATTGATGACTTTTATCAGATTGAGATAAAGACACTCTATTCCAATTTTCATCAGGCTTTTTATCATGAATGGATGTTGGATTTTGTTAACCGTTTTTTCTACATCTATTGAGATGATCACATTAATTTCATTCTTGCTTTTTAAATGTGATATATTATACTTACTGATTTACATATGTTCAACCATCCCTACATCCTTTTTGGTCATGATGCATAATTTTGTGATGCTCACTGCACTCTGTTTGCCAGTATCTTACTGAGGATGTTGGCACCTATGTCTATAAAAGAGATTGTTCTGTAGTGTTTCTTTGTCTTGTTTTGTCTTTTGGTATTAGAAATTGATCTCATAACCTCATGCTTGCCAGGCAGACACTGTGCCACTGAGCTATATCCCCAGCCCAGTTGTGTCCTTTACTGTTTTGAGTATGAGAGTAATACTTGCTTCCAGGAATGACTTTACGAATACATCTAATGCTTCCTTTTCAATTTCATTAAATATTTGGAAGAGTATTTCCATTAGGTCATCTCCAAATATCAATTAAATTTGCCAATGAATCTGGCAAGACCTAGGCAATTTTTAGATGACAGGATTTTAAAATTATTTCTTGCAATTCGTTAACTGATTGGATTATTCAAGATTTATAAATGTTATTCATTAAGCCTTGGTAATTCATATTTACCTAAGAATCTAACAATTTCTTCTGAATTTTTCATTTTATTTGTGTGGATTCTCAAAGAAGTTACCAATGATAAGAATTTGTGCAGAATATATTGTCATTTCACACTTTCAGTTTCTGTTGCACAGGTTTAGATTTTTTTTACTTTGGAGGAAAACTTTAATTTTATTTAAATTTTTATTTTAAAGAGAATGAACCAAAAAAAAGCAGAGCAAAACAGACCAGAACAAAACAATGCAAGCAACACAGGATTTCAAAACAAAACAATAGGAAATAAACAGTGATTACCAAAATGATTCTTCTTTTCTATGAAACATTTGTCCATGTCTTCACACATAATGAATTCAAACAAAACAAAAATAGTATAAAATTGGTCAAAAATAAAGAATGAAAGTATCATAGGCCTTCAATGTCAAACAATCAGAAAATCAACAATGGTTACTATAATGCCACTTATTGTTTGCAAAATATCTGTTGATACCTTCACACATACTGAAATCAAATAATATAAAACAGACTAAAACCAATCAAAACAAAGAATAAAAGAATTTTAGGGCTTGAAAACAGGTTGATAGAAAATCAGCAATGGCTACCATAATGTCTTCTGTTCCTTAAAGGAGCTGTTCACACAATCACACATAATAAAATCAATTGTTGTATACTCTTTAGGAGACGATCTAGGCATGTATAAGATTATATGTGTACATATATCCTTACTGCATTAGAGGGAAAAAATACAACAAGAAAACAAGGAATACAAGAAACAAAAGAGGCAAATAAATAACAGTAAAGAATATTATAAAACAATAACCACATGGGCTTTCAAAACAAGATGGTAAGAACTTAACAAAGTTTACATAGAAGAAAATACATGCCATACACCTGAAATATCAGACATAATAGCAACGGAAATAAAGAAGCAACTCCAGGAAGCTTTAAAGAAATTCAAACTACAAATAATCTCCCAGGTAAAAGAAAAACTGATAAAAAAAATGAAGGAGATGCTGAACATGTCTAAAAAAGATACAGTTAAAAAATTGAAGGAATTAAACAAAAAGATAGAATTCCTAGATGAAAAATATAAGAAACAAACACAATATGTAAAGCCTACGCAAAGAGATACACAGGAAATCAAAAATTCCATTAAAAGCTGTAAAAACTGCCTCAATGAAAGTGAAGATAGAATTTCAGACCTCAAAGACAAGATTGCAGCTAGTGAACAAGAAAGGAAAAATCTTTTAAAAATAACAAGGAATCAGGAAATAATTCAACAACTGCAAGATGACACAAAGGAAAACAACATAAGATTGATAGGGATAAATGAAAAAGAAGGGGACAACATAAAGGATGTCAAGAGGATATTTAGAGAACTAATAGCTGAAAATTTCCCAAACATGAGATTGGAAACCGACAGCAGGACCAATGAAGCATATAGAACTCCAAATAGTCATAACCAAAATAATACTATGCTCAGACACATAATAATCACCATCCCAGAAGTCCAACATAAGAATAGAATATTAAAAGCTGTCAGAGAGGGCTGGAGATTTAGCTCAGTGGCATAAACACCTGCCTTGCAAGCAGGCAATCGTGAGTTCGATCCCTAGTACTGATAAAAATGAAAAAGACAAAAAATGAAAAAACCTTTCAGAGAGAAAAGACAGATCACTTATAAAGGAAAACCTATTAGAATCACAGCAGACCTCTCAGAACAAACAATACAGTCAAGAAGGGACTAGAGTGAAGTATTACAGGTCCTAAAGGAAAATGATTTCCAACCTAGACTGATGTACCCTGCAAAACTGTCCTTCAAAATTGATGGAGAAATAAGATACTCCTACAACAAAAACAGCTGAAGAACTTCATGATCACCAAGCCAACCCTGTAAAGAATACTGAAAGACAATTTAGATACACTTAAGAAAAAAACACTAAGCAAAGCAGACAGTTAAGCAGAATGGAAAGATAAAGATGCAACAGCAGAAAGATAACATGTCAACAATAAACCAACATGTAACAGTTATAACCATTTATGTAAATGGTGTCAAGGCACTAATTAAAAGAAACAGACTGGCAGAACAGATCAAGAAACAAAATTCAACCACATGCTCTCTACAAGAAACCCGTGTAATCCAAAAGGATACTCACAGACTGAAACCCAAAGGATGGAAAACAATACTACATGAAACAGGAACACAAAAAAAAGCTGGAGTAGTAGAAGTACAGAAGATCATCAACACCTATTTTGAAAACCTCTACTCTCAGAAGTTTGATAACACAGAAGAAATAGGTTCCTAGAAACATATGAAGTACCAAAGCTAGGTCAAGAAGATATAAAACTGCTAAATAACCCAATTTCTGTTAATGAAACTGAAAATGTAATTGTCTTACCTACAAAGAAGATCCCAGACCCAAACGGATTCATTGCGGAATTCTACAAGAAATACAAAAACTTAATGCTGACACTCCTCAAACTCTTCAATGAAATCAAAAGGGAAGCAATCCTTCCTGAGTCATTCCTGAAAGCAAATATTACTCTAGTACCAAAACCTGAGAAAGACCAAACTAAAAAAGAGAACCACAGACCAATCTCTCTAATGAATAGAGATGCAAAAATCCTCAATAAAATATTGGCAAACAGGATACAGCAAATCATCAATAAGATTATACACCATGACTAAGTGGGATTCATCCTAGGAATGCAGGAATGGTTCAACATATGTAAATCAATAAATGTAATTCACCATATCAATAAAGCCAAAAGTAAGAATCACATGATCATTTCTATAGATGCAGAAAAAGCTTTTGATAAGGCCCAACATTCATTTATGATAAGAACATTACAGAAAATTATAATAGATGGTCTTTACTTCAATATAACAAAGTCATCTACGACAAATCCACAGCCAGTATCATACTAAATGGCCAAAAATTGAAGGACTTTACTTTAAATTCAGGCACAAGACAAGAATGTCTCTTACCAGAGCTCCTATTACATATAGCACTGGAAACATGAGGCAGAGAAATTAGACAAGAGTGAGAAATAAAAGGGATAAAGATAGGAAAACAAGAAGCTAAATTAACATTATTTGGAGATGACATGATACTCTACACAGAAGACCCCAAAACTCCACTGAAAAACTCTTAGATATAGTAAACAAATTCAGCAATATGACTGGATACAAAATCTATACTCAAAAATCAACAGCATTCCTATACACTAACAGCAAAATCACTGACAGAAAAATAAGAGAAGCCACACCCTTCAAAATAGCAATAAAAAAATAAAATATTTAGCAATTACTCTCATGAAAGAAATGAAAAATCTATACAGGGACAATTATAATAACATGAAAAAAGAAATTGAAGAGTATCTCAGAAAATGGAAAGACATCTCTTGCTCATGGAAGGAAGAATAAATATTGTGAAAATGGCCATTCTCTCAAAACTATTATACAGATTCAATGCAATCCCATCAAAAATACCATCAACATACCTCATAGATATAGAGAAATCAATCCTAAAATTCATCTGGAGTGAGAAGAGATCTAGAATAGCAAAGACAGTTCTAAGCAGCAATGGCAAGGCAGGAGGCATCACAATCCCTGACTTGAAGTTATGCTACAAAGCAACAGTAGTAAAATCAACATGGTACTGGAATCCAAACAGAGCCGAATATCAATGGAATAGATTAGAAGATACAACCACAACTACAAACACACTAAACCACCTTGTCTTGAAAAAGGGGCCAAACAGGTTCACTGGGAGAAAGACAATCTCTATAATAAATGGTGTTGGAAAAAAATGGCTCTCCATATGCCGAAAAATAAAACTAGGCCCATGCCTATCACCATGTACTAAATTAAAATCTTAATGAATCAAAGATCTAAATATTAAAACAGAAACACTAAGTCTATTGGAAGACAAATGGGTAAAAATCTTTAAGACATAGGGGTAGGTAGAGAATTCATGAACAGGAACCAAATCGCACCGGAAATACTTTCCAGAATCAATAACTGGGATCACCACTTATTAAAAAGTTTCTGCATGTCAAAAGAAATCTCCAACATAGTAAAAAGAAAACCCACAAACTGGGAAAAAATCTTAGTGAACTGTCCTCCAGACAAAAGACTTCTGTCTAAATTATATAAAGTATTAAAATCAGACCTCCAAAATTCAAAGATCCAATCCAACAATGCGCATCTGAGATGAATACAGAATTCTCAAATGAAGAAATACAAATGGTAAATAAATACATGAAAAATGTTCATCATCATTACTCAATAGAGAAATGCAAATTAAAACCACACTGAGATTCCATCAAGAAAACTATCAACAACAAATGCTGGAGAGGCTGTGGGGAAAAGGGAACTCTCCTGCACTATTGGTGGGAATGTAGACTGGTGCAACCATTGTGGAGATCAGTCTGGAGATTCCTCCAAAAGCTGGGATTGGAAGTCCCATTCAACTCAGCTTTTCCACTTCTAGGCATATTCCCAGAAGAACTGAAAGCGTCATACCAGAGTGATATATGTGCACCCATGCTTATAGCAGCACAGTTTGTAATAGCCAGATCTTGGAAACAACTAAGTGTCCATCAACTGAGGAATGGATAAAAAAGTTGTCGTATTTTTATACAATGGAGTACTACTCAGTTATAAAAAAGATCACATTGAGCTATTTATAAATAAATAGGCGCAGCTTGAGACCATACTCCTAAGTGAAATAAATCAAACTCACATGTATGAATACCGAATAGTTTTCCTAGTGTAAGAAATGATATAAATACATAAAAGTATGTGATAATCATGATGCCTTTTATATTGTTTTGAAGCTTTATAAAGTTTTCACTCATTAATTGGAATGGGTTTTATTTTGGGCTGTTTTATTTTATTGTCTGTGACATATGAACAGCTATTTTGAAGAAAACAAGATGTCATATAATAGCTAGTGCTGATTTAATATCAGCTTGTTTTGAAGTCCCATCATACTGTTGTTCTTCTGTCTCCATTGCTTTTATCATGTTGTATCTTATTGGATTTTATTATATGTGATAGTATAAACAAAATTTTTTATAGGCAAAGTGATATTTTAGAAACCATTGTTTGTTTTCTGGTAGCTGGTTCTAAATACCCTGTAATACTTTCATCCTCTTGAATAGTTTCACACTGTCTTGATATGTTTGATGCTATAGTGTACGAAGTTATACTCAAATATTTCAAGGAAAGAGACACTATGGTAACTACTATTAAGTCGAGTTATTTTGTGGTGAAACACTATGTTGCTTAAATTGTTCTGTTCAGACCTGTATTGGTATGTTGTTATGTCCTCTTTTATCTCAATTTCCCCCTTTTGAAAATTTATTTATTTTTTATTACTTTTCTGATTAAGGGAAAAAATTTTAAAAATTAGCAGGATGTATTATAGTAACTTTTTGATTTCCTATTAACTTGATTTGAAGCCATGTATTGCTCTCACCATCTGGTTTTGACCAATTTTGCTCTACTCTGTTTTGTTGGATAGTATCAAGTTTTAGGGTATAGGCAACTACTTTGAAGGCAATAAGATTTACTATGATGCCCATTCTGGTTTGACTGTTATCTTCTTTTGAAGTCCTGTAGTGTCTCCTATGTTTAGGTTATATTGGTTTTGTTCTGTACTGTTTTTTTTTCAGTTTTATTATACCTGATGATATAGGCAATTCTTTTTAAAGTAGCAAGAGGCATTATGGTAACCACTGTTGGTTACCTTGTATTCTGTTTTTACATCATGTACTATGTCAATCCTTTGTTTTGACTGACTCTGCTTTGTTTTGTCACATTTGGTTTTATTCACTTCCAAAAAAAAATTAAAAAAGGAATAAGAACTGTGGGACTAATAAAACCCAAAATGTGTAATTGTTATTGTAAACAAGAGAGGGAAATAAAGTGCTCTAAAGGATACAACTGCAAGTGTTTTTAGGTGTATAAGATAGATGACCATATTACTAACTTTTTGTTGGATCATTGAATAGAACTGTTTGCAGTCTCACTGTTTGAATGCCCACTTTGTATGCTTTAATTTTGTATCTTGAAAAACTATTTCTAAGATGGCAATATGTAATCTACTAACTAGTGATTTCTTACTGTTTATCTTTTTGAAATTCTGTATTACTTGTACCCCTTTACTGTTTTCTTTTTTTCTTTAAATAAAATTTTTTAAAAAGAACTTAACAAAGGTTGTTATTTTGCATAGTTGTCTTCAAAAGAGATAGTCAGATTACCAGATGTAAACGTAAAATTGACCTAATCCTATGAATGTTAGCTGTATTGTAAGAACTAATAGAATTAGTCGTACAATCATCTTAGCTATCTTATGTGTATATATACAAATTTATATATTTTTCTCCCTTCCTTCTTTTCTCTTTCATATATCTGAGTTATTTTTTCCACTTTGAGCAATTTCTTACCCTTTCATAATATTCATTGAAGATTTTTAATCTTATTTACTCTCATTTTATTACACTAGGGAAAAAATATGGTATTTAGACATACAATACTGATTTATTTCACTTATGAGTATTCTCAAATCTAGTCCACTTACTTATAACAGTCTTGGTGCAATCATTCTTTATACCTGAGTAGTACTCTATTGTATAAAAATACTGCATTTTAAAAATTCATTCCTCAGTTGATGGGCATTTGGGTTATTTCCAGAATTTGGCTATTACAAATTGTGCTGTTATAAATACAGGTGCACATATATCACTGTAGTATGATGTTTTCAGTTCTTTGGGAAATATTCCTGTGTATAGAATAGCTGGGTCAAATGGGACTTCCTATCTCAGCTTTGTAAGGAAACTCCAGACTGATTTCCACAATGTTTGCAACAATCTACACTCCCACCAACAGTGCAGAAGAGTCCCTTTTTTGCCAAAGCTATCCAGCATTAGCTATTGGTGGTTTTCTTGACTCTGGTCATTCCTACTGGAGTAAGATGGAATGTCAGTATTGTTTTAATTGACATTTCTCTAAAGACCAATGATGCTGAACATTTTTTCATGTACTTATTTGCCATTTGTATTTCTTCAACTGAGAACTATCTGTTCATCTCTGTTACACATCTTTGAATTCTGTCGTTGAATTTTGGGGACCTATTTTTTTTAATTATTTATATGTTCTAGATAGAATTCCTTTGCTTGAGGGGCAGTTGCCTAAGATTTTTTCCCCATTCATGAGTTTTCTCTTCACTCTGCTGGATATTTCTTTTGACTTACAAAAACATTCTAATAAGACAAGACCCCAGTTGTTGATTCTGGGAAGAATTTCCTGTGCAGCTTGATTTTTTTCATGAATTCTCTGCCTACCCTATGTCTTCAAGATTTATACCTACTTTATCTTCCAGCAAATTCAGTGTATCTGTTTTAATACTTAGATTTTTGTCCATTTCTACTTTAGTTAAGTGCTTAGTGATAGACATGGGTCTAGTTTTAGTATTTGGTACATGGGAAGCCCATTTTTTCCAGCACCATTTATTAAAGATACTATTTTTCTTCCAGTGTACACATTTGGCTCCTTTGTCAAAGATGAGGTGGCTGAGTGTGTTTGTAGTGGTAGCTGTATCTTCTAGCCCATTGCATTGACTTTCAGGTCTGTTTTTATTCTACTGTCATGCAGAGTTTATCACACTAACTTTGAGGTATAACTTCAAGTCGGGGCTTGAGATGACTTCTGCCTTAGCTTTGTTGCCCATAATTTCCTTTGTCTTTCTAGATCTCTTCTGGTTCCACATGAGTTGTAAGGATGATTTCTCTAGATCTCTGAGTTATGCCAATGGTATTTTATTTGGAATTGCACTGAATATTTATAATGGTGTTGTGAGAATGACTATTTTCACAACGTTGAACAAGTAATGCATGAGCAAGTAATATCTTTCCATTTTCTGAGATCCTCTTCAATTTCCTTGTTCAGATTAATGTAATTTTCACTATATAAATTTCTACTTCCTTTGTTAGATTGATTCCTAAGCATTCATTTTTCAGGTGTTACTGTGAAGGACATAGTTTCACTTATTTCTCTCTCAGTGAGTTGGTTGTGTACAAGAATGAAATTGATTTTTGGGTGTTGACTTTCTATCCAGCTACATTACTAAATTTGATTATTATGTCTGGAAGTCTTTCAATGGATTTGGATTTTTTGTAGTCTTTTACATAGAGTGGCATAGCACCTACAAATAATGACAATTTAACTTCTTCTTTTCCTATCCTTATTCTTTTTATTTCTCTCTCGTGTAATTGCTCTGGCTAATGTTTCCATCCCTATATTGAATAAGAGTGATGGTAATGGACACGTTTGCCTTGTTCCTGAATTTAGAGTGGAAGCTTTCAGTTTCTGACGATTTAATAAGATGTTGACAGATTGAGAAAAGATGGAAGATAGATAATAGCAGCTACAGAGGCTCTCTGAGACAGCCAGCTTAGATTCCAGGAGTGGTGCAGCATGGAGAGTCCTAAGCAGAGGGAGATATACCTGCTGACCCAGGAATGAACTAAGCTGAGAGAAACCGGTTGGAAATGCAAACCCAGTGCTATGACTGGAACATCTAAAGTCCTGAAGCCATCGCTGGAACTCATGGCTTGAATACCATGCTGTTGCCATGCCTGAATTGGCACAGCCAGGAGAGCCTGCTAGTTTCAACTCACTGGAGATGTGAACACTCTGAGAGCAGGAATTGGTGAACCCAATTGAGAGGAGAACTGGCAGGGAACCTTACATTGACCTGCAGTGGATGAGAGGAATAAAGATCCTTCCATAGACAAAGAGGCTCCAACAGAAGACATTCTGGAACCAGGCAGACTGGCAGGAACAGGGCGCTAGAGTGTCTTCAGTCACATATTTCTCTCTCCAGTGGGATTGGTGGGGAGTGTTTGACCTGGGTGACACCACAGACTGAGTCCCAATAGGCTAGCCCAAACCAGGTCCCAGTGCCTGGCAGTGCACCCTAACACAGTGAATCCTTCAGCAGGTTGACCTAGAGGGGCGGGCCCAACATAGGCTGCCCAGGTCTGTACCTCCTAGTACACTGCCATGGGTGAGACCACCTAGTCAGTGTGCCTCAGACAAACTGAAACCTACAAAGAAAGAACCTGGGCCTCCTATATACACCTGTATGGAAGGAACAAAAAATATGAGAAGAGGAGGCAACAAGAAAGGGTCCTCAGTCCCCAATCCTGAGAACACTGATCAAGGAAAGGTAAATGCAAAGGAGAATGAGAACAGAAAGTATGCAATATCAGGCATGGCATCAATAGACATAAAGTGATATCTTCAGGACCTCATAGATGAGTTCAAAAGTGAAGCATTTAACCAAGTAAAGCAAGATGATATAAGTAGAATAGTTAAAGAAATGTTAAGCATCTCCCAAGAAAAAACAGATGGTAGAATGGAAGAACAAAAAAAAGGGGAGAATTGTTTGATGGAGAAAATATAGAAAACATAGAATACATGAAGCAGGTTCAAAGAGATTACCAGGAAACTAAAAACTCTATTGAAAGCTGGCATAACAGCTTGAAAGAAACTAAGGATAGATTATCTGAACTAGAGGACAGGTTTGTAATGTGGGAACATGAAAAGAAAAACTTCTTTAAAACAACAAGTAAACAAGCAGTAACAATACAAAGGCTAAAAGATGACAAGAGGATCTATTACTTAAGAATAAAGATTGTGAATTAAGAAGCAGAGAAACAAACAAAGGAATTGCAAAGGCTATTCACAGAAATAATTAAGGAAAACTTCCCAAACACAGTAAAAGGAAAAGATGCTCAGATGTATGAGGCATACAGAATTTCAGCCACCTACAATCAAAACAGAGCTGCACCCAGGCATATAATAATCAAGGTTCCAGAAATCCAATATGAGAACAGAATATTAAAAGCTGTCAGAGACAAGAAACAGATCACTTACAAGGGAACACCCATCAGAATTACATCAGACTTCTCAGCACAAACCATCAAATCTTGAAGAACATGGGGTGAAATAATAATGCCTTGAAAGACAATAACCTCCAGCTAAGATTGATATATCTTGCACAATTATCCCTAGAAATTAATGAAGAAACAAGGTGCTTCCAAGATAAAGAGGAACTGGAGGAATTCACAACCACCAGTCCAACTCTACAGAGAATACTGGAGGACATTCTAAGGAGAGAGAAAAGTATCAGGATTCCAGAAACAGTGGCAAAGAGGCCACAATGAATGGAGCAGAAAGTGAAATGAAAAAGACAAACAGACAACTAATGACAGAAAAAGAGAACAACAGAAATGAGGCAAAGAAGGTTGGATATAATTTCTAATATAGATGGCCTAGATACACTAACTTAAGGGGAAAAAGAGAGAATTGCAGGCAGAGTGGATCAGGAGGTAGGGTCCACTGAGAGGCTCTTTACAGGAAATATAATTAGCCTGAAGCAGGTTATATGGACCAAAATCAAACATGAGAAAACAGAACTCGATGTGATAGGGAACCAGAGAGTAATAGGGGTGACTGGGCCAGTATTTACAGACAGGTTGAACAGACAGGCTTTAATAAATAAAGAAATATAAGTAGAAATGAAGCCCAGGAGTGAGAAAGTTCAGAAACACTTAGGTAAATAGCAGGTTGCCCGCCCAATATAAAACGTGAGTGTTGGGGAGACCCAAAAATACACAGTTCATTCTGGGGGATTAAGGGGAGGAATCGTCTTCAAAAAAAAAAAATAAAAACAGCAGAAGATATAGCTAATAGTCTTCAGAAAAACACCAGAAGATATAGCTAATAGTGTATCAGGAATTAAAACCCTTATTATTCTCACCACTCTGCTTGGTTGGAAGTTGTTCCATCCTAGTTTGTATACAAGCACTGGATCTGAGGACACAGACAGCTGTCCCAAAGATATCAGGACATAGCACAGTGGTGATCTTTAATTTCCTATTAACTCAATCAGGATCCCTGTATGACTCATACTGTTGTATCATGACTGATCTTAGTTAAACCTGACTTGTTTGATTGCTGCTTATTATTGAGATTTTATTCAAAACCGTTAGGTTGCTGGTATCAAGTTGAGGAGTATAACAACTATACTGAAAATGACAATGATTCACCATGATATCCATTCTGATTTGATTAATACCTGTTTTTGTAGCTCTACACTATCTGCAAAGTTGTATTTATGTTAATTCTGTTATGTACTGATATGTTCAATTACACTTTATCTAATGATATAGCCAATTCTGTTGATGATAACAAGAAACAGCACAGTGACCATGGTACAACTCCTTATACAGCAATTTTATGTCTTTTTAGTTTTATGTGTCTATAGAAATATTATCAGTTCTGTCTTGCTTTGTTACATTTCTGCATCTAATATAGAAAGGATAGACATATATGTTAAGACTCACGCTTACGTTAAATGTATAAACAGTTTATGAGAACTGATCTTATGACACATGATGAAATAAACAAATACTTTGAAGGAAAGAAAGGGGCACTGCAGTACCCAGTGCTGATTCTAGAGTGTTAAGATGTGAAATCCAGCAATATTATTAATCTTTGTTCAGAAAGATTTTAATCTAATAAGTTTTGTGAGGTCTCAACATAAATGAAGATATGGATAAATGCATACATATCTAAGTGTATAGGATTGATAGCCATATTACTTAGTTTTTGTTGGATAGTTGAACAGAACTGTTTGCAGTCTCCCTGGTTGAATTCCCATTTATATGTTCTACTTGTGTATCTTGAACAACTATTTGTGGGGGGACAATACGTATACATCAACTAGTGATTTATTACTGTTTATTTCTTTTCTTTGAAAGTATGTACTATTTCTGCCCATTTTCTATTTTGTTTTCTCTTTCTTTAAATAAAAAAAAAGATGCTGGAAACAACCCAAGAGTCCATCAACTGAGGAATGGATAAAAAAGTTGTGGTATTTCTATACAATGGAGTATTACTCAGCTATAAAGAAGGATCACATTGAGATATTTATCAATAAATGGGCGCAGCTTGAGACCATACTCAAAAGTGAAATAAATCAGTTTCACATGTGTGAAATAGTTTCCCTAATGTAAGTAATGATTCAAATATATAAAAGTATGTGCTAATCATGATTCCCCATTATGTGGCCTTGAAGCTTTATAAAGTTTTCACTTCTTAATTGGAAAGGCTTTATTCTGGGCTGCTTGATATGGAAATATTTGAAGCTATAGTATATGAAGGCATATTCAAATATTTCAAGGAAAAAGACAGACACTATGGTAACTACTATTAAGTCGGGTTATTTGGTGGTGAAGCACCTTGCTGAAACTGTCATGCTTTGACCTGTATTGTTATGTTGTTATGTCCTCTTTTATCTCAATCTCTCCCTTATTCATTAAAAAAATTATTTAGTTATTTTTTTATGATTTTTTAATTAAGGGAATAAATTTAAAAAATTAGCAGGATATATTATAGTAACTTGATTTCCTATTAACTTGATTTGAAGTCCTGTAATACTCCCACTATGTTGTTTTGACTGATTAGACTCTGTTCCATTCTGTATGATAGTATCAAGTTTGAGGGTATAGGCAACTACTCTGAAGGCAATAAGATTCACTAAGATGCCCATTCTGGTTTGACTATTATCTCCTTTGGAAGTCCTGTAATGTTTACAAGGTTTAGGTTTTATTAGTCTTGTTCTCTACTGTTTCGTTCAACTTTATAATACCTAATGAGAGAGACAATTCTTTTTAAGGAAGCCAGAGGCATTATGGTAACCATTATTGATAACCTTGTACTCTGTTTATACATGATGTGCTATGTCTTTCCTTGGTTTTGACTGACAGCTTTGTTTTGCCATATTTGACTTTATTCTCTTCCAAAAAAAGTAATAAGAACTAAGGAGTAATAAAACCCAAAATGTGTAAATTTTGTTGTAAAAAAGAGAGGGGAAAAAAGTGCTCTAAAGGATACAACTGCAAGTGTGTTTAGGAGTGTTAAATAGATGACCATATTAATGTTTTTGTTTGGATCATTGAACACAACTGTTTGCAGTCTCACTGTTTGACTGTCCACTTTGTATGCTTTGATACTGTGCCTTGAGCAACTATCTCTAAGATGATAATGTGTAATCTATTAACTGGGGATTTCTTACTGTTTTTTTTTTTTGTAGTTCTGTATTACTTGTACCCTTACACCACTTTGTTTTGTTTTGTTTTTTCTCTTTTTCCTTTTAAATAAAATTTTTAAAAATGATGTTGACTGTCAGTTTGTCATAGATGGCTTTTATCAGTTTGAAGTAGAGATCATCTATTCTGATTTTCTGTAGGGTTTTTGTCATGAATCATTGTTGGACCTTATCAAAAGCTTTTTCTGAATTTATTAAAATGATCATGTGATTCTTATCTTTGGCTGTATTGATATCATGTATTACATTTTTTAATTTGCTTGTGTTGAAACATCCCTGCACTACTCTGATAAATTCCACTTGGTTGTGGTGTATAATCTTGATGCCTTGCTGCATCCTGTTTACCAGTATTTTATTTAGGATTTTTCCATTGATGTTCATTAAGGAGATTGGTCTGTAGTTCACTTTTTTGGTTGGGTCTCTTGCTGCTTTTTGTATTAGCGTAATACTTGCTTCCAGGAATGAGTTAGGGAAAATTGCTTCCTTTTCTATGTAACTGAAGAGTTGGAGGAATGTTAGCATTAAGTCTTCCTTGAATTTCTTGTAGAATTCCACAGTAAATGCATCAGTACCTGGGCTCTTCTCTGTTGGTAACATTCTAATTACATTTTCAATTTTGTTAACTGAAAGTGGATTATTCAGCAGTTTTGCATCTTCTTGATCCAGTTTTGATAGTTCTTATATTTCTAGGACTCTGTCCATTTCTTCTGCATTATCAATCATATGAGAGTAAGATGTGTGAAATAGGTGTTGATCATCTTCTGTATTTACACAGGACCTGTAGTATCTTCAGCCTTCTCATTTCTTATTGCATAGATTTGAGTTTTTTCTTTGCTTTTTAAAATTTGTATGGCTAAGAGCTTATCAATATTTTAATTTTTAATAGAATCAACTCTTTGATTCATTAATTCTTTGTATTGTCTCCTTAGTTTCTATTGTATTAATTTCTGCTCTGACCTTCATAATTTCCTCCATTCTTTTGGCTTTGGGCTTCACTTGCTCTTCTTTTTCTAGATATTTGAGGTATAGCATCAGGTTGTTTATTTATGTTCACACTTTTCCTGATGTCAGAATTCACCACTATAAATTTCCCTCTGAGGACTATTTTCATTGCATCCCACAGGTTCTGGTAAGTTGTATTTGTATTTTCATTTACTTATAGATATCGTTTAATTTCTTCTATGGGCTACTGATTGTTCAGGAGTGTATTTTTAAATCTCCATGTGTTTATGGAGTTTTTGCAGTTTCTTTTGTCATTAATTTCTAGTTTGATGGCACTATGATCAGATAACATGCATGGGATAGTATCAATTCTTTTGCATTTACTTCAGGATGTTCTATGAGATAGTGTATGGTCTATTTTAGGTAATATCCCATGTGAAGCTGAGAAGAATGTATATTCTCACACTGTTGGGAGGAACGCTCTATACCTGTTCAATAAGCCCATGTGTTTACAAGTTTGATTCAGTTGTATTATTACTTTGCTGATTTTCTGTCTAGTTGATCTTTCTCTTTGTGTCAATGGGGTGTTAAGGTCTCCCATTATAATTGTGCTATTACTTATTTGACTTTGCTTTCTATTAATATTTGTTTTATGTAGCTGTTTGCTCTCACATTTGGTTCCTATAAATTTAACACTATTATCTCTCCTCCGTGAAGCTTTCCCCTAGTATGAAGTGACCTTCTTTATCTCTTCTGATCATTCTCTGTTTGAAGTTCATATTGCCTACAAACAGAATAGCTACTGCTGCTTTATTGGTTTTTGGCTTCCTGTTGCATGATGTATTGTTTTCCATCCTTTGACTTTGTCTATGAATTTCCATGTGGATTAGATCACTTTCTTGTATACAAAATTTAGTTGAATATTGTTTCATGATCCATTTTGCCAGTTTATTTCTTTTAATTGGTGAATTGCGACCATTTATGTCAATAGTTATAACATATATATTGGTTTTTTTTTTCATATTATCTTTCTACTGTTGGTCCTTCATTTTGCCCTCTGTTTAATTGTTTTCCCTGCTTAGTGTTTTATTCTGTGGGTGTTCTTATACTTATAGTTATTTTTATATCTACCTAGAGTATCTTTCAGTATTCTTTGTAGGGTTGGTTTGGTGTCATGAAATTCCTTAGCTGTTATTTCCCATGAAAATATATTTTTCTCCATCAATTTTAAAGGGCAGTTTTCAAGGTACATCGATTAGTGTTGGAAGTCATTTTCTTTTGGGATTTGAAATACTTCATTCCATGGTCTTCTTGATTTCACCGTTTGTGTTGATAAGTCTGCTGTGATTCCGATGGGTTTTCCTCTATAGGTGATCTGTTTGTTTTCTCAAACAGCTTTTAATATTGTGTTCTTTTATTGAATTTCTGGAATATTTACTATTGTATGCCCGGGTGTAGATTTACTTTGGCTATGTATAATTGGAGGGCTATATGCTTTACGTATCTGTATGTCAGTTTCCATTCCCATGTTCAAGAAATTTCCAGCTATTTCTTCTGTAGTTTTTTAATATCACTTGTGTTGTCAGATTTTTTGTTTACATCTATCAATAATATATTGTTTTTCTTTTCATCCTCTTGCAACTTTTGAATTTTCATTTCCTAACTCCTTGTATTTTTTTAAAGATCTTTCCCTTCCTTGTTCACTAGCCATAATCTTGTCGTCCAGGTCTGAAAGTCTATTCTCACATTCATTCAAGTAGTTTTGCTAGCTTTTGGTGGAATTTTTGATCTCCTGGTATCTACTTGAATCTGTTTCATGCATTCTATTTCTTTCTTATATTATTCATTCAATGTTTTCATTTTTTGCAGTGTTCCTCAATTTTTTAACTATGTCTTCTTTAGATATGTTCAGAATTTCTTTTATTATGTTTATCATTTCTTCTTTTTTCTGGGAGATTATTTCTGATCTGAGTTCATTTATTTCTTCATGGAGTTGTTTCTGTATTTCAGTTGTTATCATTTCAGAAGTTTCAGGTGTATTATTTACACTTTTTTCTATGTCCATGTCTCCTAAGCTTGTTTGGGATGGATTGGAGGTTTGACATTGGATTTTGGTCTTTTGTTTTGCAATTTTCTTGTATTCCCTTGGGGAAGCTGAATGCAAGGTCATAGTTGCTTCCTGGGTTGAAGACGACTGTCTGTACTGCAGCAAGTTTCCTCAGTTGTGTAGGGATCATTAGGCAGGACTTATCAGGCCCCTAGTGGCACTCAATTGGTAGGCGTACACTGGGTGGGCTTTCAGCTCACCCCACATGGCACTCTGAAGCTCCTCAGCCGCTTAAGTTGCTGGGTAGGACTCTACCAGCTTCTGAGTAATTTACCAAACAGTACAGCCTGATGCAGCATGCTCTGCAGGCCTTAAGCTCATGCCACATGGTACAACAAAGCTCCCTAGCTGTTTGGTTTGCAGGTTCCAAGTGAGGCACCAAGGTTATGTGACTAGGAAGAGTTTGCTGTGCAAGCCTTTGGCTCATTCTACTCTGTGCTGGAAATTCCCTTTCCTCTCAGTATCCCTGAGCATGGGCCAGCCAGGACCTGAGTGAATAGCCTTTTAATTTCATTTGTATCAACCCCTGCTTCTTCACCTACATCTATCAATCTTAAGTTATGCTTCTTTGCATCATCTTGCAGCTGTAGGGTTGTCATTTCCTGATTTCATGTTATTTTTAAGAGATCTTTCCTTTCATGATCACTAGCAGCAACCCTGTCTTCAAGGTTTGAAAGTCTATCTTTATTCTCTTTCAAGTGGTTTTGCCAGCTTTTAATTGAATTTTTAATTTCCTGCATCTCTCTTTGAATCTGTTTCATGCACTGTAATTCCTTTTTATATTCATTTAAGGTTTCCATCATTTTTCTCTGCTCCTCTTTTTTTCTATGTCTTCTTTAGACTTGTTGAACCATTCTTTAAATATGTTTGTGATTTCTTCTTTTCCTGATACATTATTTCTGAGTTGACTGTATTTACAATCTCATGAAGTTGTTTCCTTGCTTCAGTTGCTATCCTCTCAGAGATTTCAGGTGTGTGACTTCTGTTTTCTTCCATGACTGTATCTCCCAGACTTATTCTGTGTCTGTTAGAGATCTGAGTTTGCCTTTTGTTCTTTCATCTTGACATTCTGGATTCTTCTCAACAAGCTAGTTGAAGAGCACCAGGCATTTCCCATGTTGGCTGCCCTTAAACAGTGCAGGGGGATGAGACAGGCACCTGGGTTACTCTAATTCCAGATTTTCAGGGAGATAACAGGGCATGGAGCAGGCTTCTCTAGACCTATACAGCTAACTGTGGCTTTGCTGGTGATCAGGGGTGAGTAGCTCCTTCTCTCAGCCTGTGTATCCACACTGGGACTCTCACAATGGTGGCAGACACATAGGAGTGTGTTTGTCTGATTCTGCTAGTGGGTTATGACTGCCTGAGGAAACCAAAGGCCTCCAGTGGTGTCCTATCAATTCACAGAGCTTACCCAGCTATGTGTCCTTGCCCCTGCTGGCTGCCTGCAGGAAGGAGCCTTCTGGTGGTAGCTCACTTAGGGTTAAGATGGATCTGCTGAAATATTTGGATAAAACTTCATATTAATTGTATTCTTTGATACTGTGATTTGAGCAACTATTTCCAAGATGATAATATGTAATCTATTAACAGGTGATTTCTTACTGTTATGTTTTTTTTTTGTAGTTCTGTATTATGTGTAACCTTACACTGCTTTGTTTTGTTTTGTGTTTTTCTCTTTTTCCTCTTAAATAAAAAAAAAAAAAAAAAAAAAAAGATGGATCTGCTGGTTCACTCTGCCCATACTGGCCATCTGTAGAATGTGGCCTTTTGGTGGTGGCACACAGCAGGCAGGGGTGGATCCATCTGTTTCCCTCAACCCACACTGGGTGCATGGAAGAAAGGGCCTTCCTATGGCAGTGATTGGCAGATAGAGGCAGATCTCCTGGTTCTCTCTGCCTGTGCTGGATGTGCAGAGAAAAGGACCTTCCTATGGCAGTGCCCCACAAGCAGAGGCCAATCTCCCAGTTCTCTCTCTTTTACCACCTTTAAAATATGAAAAAACAAAGATTTGGCTTGATCCTGCTATTTCTTTGCTGAATTTTTTATATGGTTGATCTGTCCATTTGTCACAGTAAGGTACTGCAGTCCCCCTTACATCTGAGTTGGCACTTATGTAACTTTTTGTGCCCATTAGTGTTTATTTTATGAAACTGGGTGTATAACTATTTTCTGTATATATATTTATGATTATTATGTGTTCCTGTTGAATTGTTCACTTAACCAGTGTATAATGGCATTTCTTTGTCTCTGCTGATCAGTTTTAGCTTGAAATCTACATTTCTTGCAGTTACAATAACTATTCTTGGTTTTTTTTTTTCATGTTCCTGTTGCATGGATTATTGTTTTCCATACTTTGACTTTGAGCTTATGAATTTGGTGGGGGAGTTTAATATGTTTCTTGTATGAAGCATATTGTTGGATCTTGTTCCTTGATCTGTTCTGTTAATTGATGTTTTTTGACTGGTGAATTCAGACCATTCACATTTATGGATATAACCCATAGGATCAATATTGATTTATTGCTGTCATTATATTATTTCCAGCTGCTTGTTCCCTTTCTTTTCTTTCTATTTACTTGCTTGCCTTATCTGTTGAATTCATTCTATTAGGCTTTTTGGTGCTTTTACCTTCCTTATCTCTTTCTATTATATCATTAAGAACTTTTTTGGAGTGCTGATTTGGTGGTCATGAGTTTCTTATGCTTATCATAGAAAAATCTTATTTTTCAACTAATTGTAAAAGATAATTTTGTAAGATAAGTCAATCTGGGTTTGAACTGTTTTCTTTTAGGTGTTTGAACACTTCACTCCAAGCTCTTCTTGACTTTAAGTTTTGTGTTAGGAAGGCTGGTGTAATTCTGATGAGTTTTCCTTTATATTTGATTTTTTCTCTAATGGTTTCTAATGTTCTGTTCTTCTGTTTAACTTCTAGAATTTTGGCTTTTAAATGTCTTGGTGTAGTTCTTTTCTGATCACAACCATTGAGCATTCTAAATGCTCCATTTATCTGGGTGTCAAATTCTTTTTCCATGCTTGGAAAGTTTTATGATATTACTTCTGGTTTCATTTGTTGTTGTTGTTGTTTTTCTTGTAGTTCTTTTTGAGACAAGGTCTCACTGTGCATTTAAGGCTGCCTTGAGCTCGCTTTGTATCCTGATCTGGTCTCCAACTTGCAATAACTCACCTGCTTCGGCCTCTTGTGTGCTGGGATTACAGATGTGCACCACCATATACTATTACTTCTATAAGCAGGTTTCTTATGCCATTTGTGCTATCTTCTGAATTTTCTTAGATTAGTCTTCTTTGATTCATTTATCAGCTTCTGTATCTATTTTTTGTTCACTTGCTATTTTTATTGTATCTTTCATTAGTTGATGTCTTAGTTACTTTTTACTTATGGCTGAAGCAAAATACCTGATGCCCAAAGTTGGGAAATGAAAGGTTTATTTCTTACAGTTTTTGGAGATTTCAATCCATAGTCAGTTGGCTCCAAGGCAGGGTGCCATGGGGGTGCCGCAGTTCATGGTGGCTGCAAACAGCAAGCAGAAACCAGTAAAAGAGCAAGACCCACCTTCTTCCTGCCATTACATTGTGTGCTGGTTCCACCCCTAGGTGGGTGTAACACTGACATCATCAATCCAACCACTAGACAATGAACCAATCACAAATGTACCATGCAAACACATGAGGCCTGGGGGCCAACAACATAAACCATGGCATTCCACCCCTGGCCCCCAAAGTATCATGCACATCCTTTATACAAAATACATTTAGTCCATCTCCAAGAGTTGCCAAAGTTCTAACAGTTTCAGCATTGCTGAAAAGTCCAAGTCCCAAGTTTCCTCCAAAATCTATGGCAAACTCTTAACCGTAACCCCCTGTACCAATGAAGAAAGGTTAAACATTTTCAGAATTCAAAGGCACAAGATAAACATTACTATTCCAAAAGTTACAAACAGGGGAATATAAAGCACTGGAAACAAAGCAAATTCAACATCCAGCATGGTAAACTTTAAGTCCTAGAATTCCATGCTCAGCATTTGAAGCAATCTGGTAGCAAGCTCCAAAAGGCTTGGGTGATCCCACCCCCACAGCATTCCAGGGATTTCAGCTTCCACAGCTTCTCTCTCAAACCCTCTCTGTTTGCTTTTTGCAGCTTTCCTTGGGTAATTTATGTTCCTGGCTTTTTCAAACTTCTGGGGTCTCCACTGCACCTCTGGCTTCACCCTTACATCTTTACAAATTACCCTCTCAGAGGCACACTGCTTAGCATCCCAGGCCATTTGCAATTGAGGTGGAAGCTGTCTTATCCTCACAATTTGTGCATTTTCCTTGCACCTAAAATCAGCACCATGTGGATGCCATCAAGGTTTGCTGCCAGCTGGAGCAGTAGCCAGGCTTTTTTCTCTCTTAGCTGTAGGGGTACATACAGTGCCTGGATTGCTGGGCTTCGTTTACCAGATTGTGAGGAAAAGCTTCTCTATGTTGCCACCATTCTGGAACCTCATGTGGCCTTTGTCACAATTTTGGAGCATGGTGCTCCAAAGCTTTCTCCTCTGAGCAAATTCATTCACTTTTGCAGTTTTGAGCTTGTAAAGGATGGGGTCCCACTGCTTCCTGGGATACCCTTTGGCCATCTTTATTTCTCTGTTCCTTCTCAGCAATTGAAGTCTCAGCTCTATCTTTACAATCAACAGATTTACTGGCGTTTTCCTTCTGGCAAAACTCAAAGCATTTTAAATTATACTGCAGGGCTCTTTGCCCTTCATTTGCAACATAAATCTGGCTAAAAGCCCCCAATAGCAGCCATGCCAAAGCCTCAACATTTGACTGCCTTGAAATTTCCTTTGCTAGATTAAGCGTCCATTGCCCTTAATCTCACTTTCAGGCAAAGTCTCTGGACAGGGGCAAAATGCAGAAAAACTTTCTGCCAAGCCATAACACACACACACACACACACACACACACACACACACACACACACATTATGGGGAGTCCAACAACCAATGCAGTCTTTCTTCCCAGCAGAAACCTCTCAAGCCTGATCTTTACCATCAGGCTTGCTATCAGCCTTTTGATCTCCTGAACTCTGACCAGAATCTCCTCTACAGAACAGCCTATGCTGCTCCAGCTCTATGCATCCAGGTGACATGTCTGAATCTTTCTAAACTCTGCTCATAAGCCATTTCCAAAGCCTCTCAAAAAACATGGTCAAGTATAGCCACAGCAACAACCCCACTCCTCAATACCAAATTCTGTCTTAGTTACTTTTTACTTGTTGCTGAGACAAAATACTTGATGCACAAAATTCGGAAAGGAAAGGTTTATTTCTTACAGTTTTTGGAGGTTTTGGTCCATACTCAGTTGGATCCAAGGCAGGGTGGCATGGGGGTGCTACAGTTCATGGTGGCTGCAAACAGCAAGTGGAAGCCAGCAAGAGAAAGAGACACACCTTCCTGCCATTACATTGTATGCTTGTTGCACCCCTAGGTAGGTGTAGCACTGACACCATCAATCTAAGAGCTAGACAGTAAACCAATCTCAAATGCACAATGCAAACACATGAGGCCTGGGGCCCACTGACATAAACCATGACAATTGATTACCAACCACAGCTCTGTCTTCTATGTTTGATATTCTGTCCTTACATCCATCTGTTATGCTGCATATATTTTCAATAAAGTTTTTAATTTTTTTTAATTTTGGTTTGAGACTGGTTTATGGACTCCAGCCCTTTCCTATATAGGGCATTCATAGTTTGTATGTTTTTCTTTAGCTCCTCTATTTTTTATTATCTTTTTTAGGCTTACTAGTGATTTTTTAAAGTAGGGTTATTAACTCTTTAATTATCTTTATAATTATCTCTATTATGATTTTTCAAATTGTCTAATTTATCAGTTTGGCTTATGTCTAGATGTCCATCCCCAAAACCTAATACAGTCATAAGTAGAATTCTTCAGAGGTGGCTGACTCTAGGATATATGCTCCTGGGGTCAAGGATGTGAGGCTAGGATTGATTCATAGTACAATGCTTGGATGAAGGGTGCAACTGTTAGCTACCCTGAAGTTCAATATCTTGGATAAGATATAAGAGACAGAAAGAGGACAGTTGCTTATTGTTTGTCACTTGCTGCTTATTGCTGCTGCTTGTTTTCTGCTCTGCTCTGTAATCCTCCTCTGCCATGTTACTCTTCCTCAGAGCCCACTAATTGATTATGGACTGAAACCTCTCAAGTATTTTGTCTCAGCAACCAAAAAGGTAACTAAGACACTTACACTGACACCATTTAAGATATTTCAGTTGTGTGGTTTCTGATTAATTTCTGCTCAATTCCCTTAGGTTTCTTTTTGGAAATGGGCACTCAGGAGCACATTTTACTTCTTTGTTTTCTCATGTTTTTGTTTATTTTCTTTCTGTGTTAAGGCTTGAAAATTATTTATGGTGAGTAACTTTATTGCTAGTCTTGAGATCTTTTTGGATGTTCTCTAGGTATAGCTACCTGATGGCCTTTGAATCTGTCCCAGGATCAAAGCACCTCTATTTACTAGAAAGAGAAAGTTTCAGTCAATTTGGACCCATATCCAATTTCTTTTTTTTTTAATTGAAAGAGAAAAAAATCATGGAGGAAAAAATGATTACAGAAAAATAAACAGTAAGAAATCATCAGTTGATAAGTTACATATTGTCCTCTTAGAAATAGTTGTTCAGGTTACAAAATTAAAGCATACAAAGTGACATTCAAATAGTGACACTGCCAAGAATTCTGCTCAATGATCCAACAAAAACTTAGTAATATAGTTATCAGTCCTACAAACTTGTTTTTTATCATAAAGAGGGTAAGATTGTACATATCAAAACAGAACAAAACAGTTCATAAACAATTTAAAGAAACACAGATTTGAAAGCAAGTCAAATTGTCTATCCTATTGTCTCTAGTTTTCTTCCAAATAGTTGTCCCCATCTTCACACACATTGAATACACAGTGCATATTATAGAAATAATCAAATCATTACAGGATGATGAAGGCTTTTTAGGTCTTCAAGATCTGACATTGGGGAAGTCAATAATGACTACCATAATGTCTCTCATTATCTTCATGGTAACTAGACTAATATCACTCTGAACAGTGAATAATAGTATTGCTAGATTTTATATCATAATGTTACAGAATTAGCATTGGGTTTCTTAGTGTCTCTTCTCCAGAGTATCTGTTCATTACATCGTGCATTATATAATCTGTTCTTGTAAACTCTTTAGGAATTCTCCCCATGTGTGAATCTCTACATGTATATCTATCATTTCTGTATTATAGGGGAAAGCAGATCAAAACAAGACAACAAAACAAATTCCTAGAAAAACATGAAATAAAAAAGACATATAAAACCACAATATTAGGAGATCTACAGTAGTTACTATGCTTTCTCTTGTTATTTTCAATAGAAATGCCCACATCATCAGACATAATATAATTGAACATAGCATTACATAGCTATTTTAATAAAAACACAACTTTGGAGACATTGTAGGACTTAAAAAGCAGTTAATAACCAAAGCAGAATGGGTATCTCATTACATCTTGTCATCTTCAGAGTAGTTGCCTTTACTTTTAGATTTGTTTCTATCAAGCATACCAATGACAGATTTCTCAACACAAACCATCAAATCAAGAAGAGCTTGCAATGATGTATTCCAAGCACTGAAAGAAAATAACCCCCAACCCAGATTGATGTACCCTGCAAAACTATCTCTCAAAATTAATGGAGACATGAGGTGTTTCCATCACAAAGAGGAACTGGGGGAATTCCTGACCACCATTCCAACCCTACAAAAAATACTGAAGGACATTCTATAGAGAGAGACAAAAAGGTTTCATAAAGTTAATTCTTTATGAAACCACGGTTTCAAGAACAGTGACAGAGGAGGTTCACTGAGAAGATAGTGGAATCAAGGGGAAAAGTAGACAATCAGTGACAGAAAAATAGCATGGCAGAGTTGAAGCAGAGAAGATTGGCCATAATCGCTAACATGGATAGCCTAAATACACTAATAAAAAGAAACACAGAGTGGATCAGAAGATAGGGTCCATTGAGATGCTCTATATAAGAAATATATTTAAACTGAAAGAAGGTTTATGAAATGAAAGTGAAAGATGAGAAAATAATTCTCTGTGTGACAGGGAATCAGAAAAAAAGTGGAGGTAGCTCACCCATCAGCTACAGATTGGTTGGAAAGACATAACACTTTTATACAATGGAGAACTACTCAGCAATAACAAAGGAAAACCTTGAGGCTCTTGTATGTAAATACACTTAGGTAAAAGTAGGTTGCCTCCCTAATCTAAAACTTCCTAATCTAAAAACTAAAGGAATTAGTGGGATACAAAATGTACAATGTACCCTGGGAAAGTAAAAGGGGAGGAACTGTCTAAATAGGGAAGGCAGAGGACATTGTTAATCTTGTATCATTATCTGAAACCCATATTGCTTTCATCTCTCTGTTTAGTTTGGCTATATTCCAGTTTGTCTATCTGTACTAGATTTGAGGGCACAGACATCTATTCCAAAGATAGCAGAATATACTACTGTAACCATTTTTAATTTTCTATTAACTTAATCTGAAACACTGTATTGCTTTCACTTGTTGTTTTGCTTGATTTTATTTCAATATGTCTTGTTCAATTGCCATCTTGTTGACTGATTTTATTTGAATCTGTTATGTTTGATAGTATCAAATCTGAGAGTATAGGCAAACACTCTGAAGACAATAAGATTCACTATGTTACTTATTCTGGTTTGACTATCACCCTCTTTTGAAGTCCTATAATGTCTCCAATGTTTTGTTTTTATTGATTTTGTTCTGTACTGCTATGTTCAATTGTATTGTACCTGATGGAGAAGGATGGGCAATTCTATTGAAGATAACAAGAGACATCATGATAACCATTGTAGATCAACTTGCATTGTGGTTTTAAATTATGTACTGTGTCTATCCTTTTGTTTTGAATGACCCCACTTTTGTTTTGTTTTGTTTATCATTTGGTTTAATTCTTTTCAAAATAAAAAAGAAATTCCTATCAGTGAAGTCATTTGAATTTGACTTCTTTCATTTAGCATGTCTTTGAAAATTATCCAAGTTGAGCTAGGCATGGTGGCACACTCCTGTAATCCCAGCACTTAGGAGACTGAGGCAGGCAGATTGTTGCAAGTTCAAGACCAGCCTGGGCTACAAAGTGAGCCCAAGTCCAGTCTGAACTGCATAGTGTGACACTGTCTCAAAAAGCCAAAAAAAAAAAAAAAAACCAAAAAACAAAAAGAAAATTATCGGGGCTGGGGATTTAGCTCAGTGGCATAAGCACCTGCCTTGCAAGCAGGCGGTCGTGAGTTCGATCCCCAGTACCGATAAAAAGAAAAAAAAATTATCCAAGTTGTTTTCTATATTACTAATTCATTTGTTTATTATTGAATTATATTTCACAGTATTAATGTACTCCCATTTATTTATTCACCAATTGAAGTATATTTGGGTTGCTGCCAAGTTTGGACAATTATAAACAAAGCTGCTATAACCAGCTGGGTATGAACATAAGTTTTCATCTATCTCGGCTGAATACTTAAGAGTGGATGTCAGTGGGATATGGTATGTATAAGCTATCACACAGTTTTTGCAAAGTATATTATTTTGTATCACCAGCAGCCGTGTACGAGATTTCCATTTTCTCCACATCCTCCCCAGTACTAGATATTTTGATTTTTAATGGCCTTTGTAGTAAGGGTGTGAAGGTATTTTGTTACATTTTTTGCATGTGTCTTTTTTAACTTTTTTGTCCTTTTGAGATACAGTTTCATTATGCAGTTCAGGCTGGTCTTTAATTCACTTTGTAGCCCAGGCTGGTCTTCAATTCACAGCAATCCTCCTGCTTCAGTCTCCCATATGCTGGGATTACAGGCATGCACCACCAGACCCAGCTTAGCATGTATTTCTTAAGTGATTAATCATGTTGAGCATCTTTTCAAATGCTTAATTGTTATTCATATGGTATTCATATCTTGTGTGTGTGTCACATCTGTTCAAGTTTTTCACCCATATTTTAAATTGTCTTCTTTCTTATGAGTTTTTTAAAATTAGTTTTACCTATACATTTTAGATATACACAGTGATCACATTTGTTGTACAGAATTCATACCTATGCAAGGTATACCTTGATTCTTCTTTTTCTCCTTGTGTCCTCTCCTCCTTTCAATTTCTCTTCCCCTTCTTATTTACAAAAGCTTAGCTTCCATTTTTTTCCTATTCTCTTTTCCCTTTCTTTCTTTCCTCCATCCTCTTTCTTATTTAGTTTTGTGAGTCATCTCATACCAGTTTCTTTCCAGATATGGGCACTGTAAATATTATACCCAACCTATGCTCTACATTTTCATTTTCATAACTTTTACAAAGAGCAGAAGTTTTAAATTTCAATAGGACCTAATGCATCAAAATTTTTCTTATGAGTCATATTTTTAAGGAACCAAAAAAAGAACTAAAAAGATGATACAGAATTTCAAAACAAAATAATAAGAGATTAACACTGGTTAATATACTGTGTATTCTTCTTATCTTCAAAGTAGTTGTTCAGATTACAAGATATAGGCATAAAGAAAGATCAAACAATGAAAACACAAGCTGTTCTTTATGATAAATAGAGATTAGTAATATAGTTATCTATCTTATATGTGTGTATGTATATGTACACATAATCTTTTTCTGTCTTTCTTTTCTCCTTTCCCCATACCACCTATTCTTCCTTTTTGAGCAGTTTCTTGCCATTTCATTTTCATCATATCTATTGTACATTTTGGATCTTATTTACTTTTTCAGGTTTTTAAACTAGGGATAAAATACAATATTTACATATGCTAGTCTGACTTATTTCACTTATATGGTCTCAAGTTATATCTATTTACTTATAAAAGCCTCAAGTGTATTCTTCTTTATAGTTGAGTAATACTCCATTGTATAAAAACATTGCATCTTTTTATCCACTTTATGGTTGATGGGAATTTGGGGTGTTTCCAAGATTTAGCTATTACAAATTGTGCTGCCATAAACACTGTGGCATGAATTTTTTT
Organism: Cavia porcellus; assembly: GCF_034190915.1. Lineage (NCBI taxonomy): Eukaryota > Metazoa > Chordata > Mammalia > Rodentia > Caviidae > Cavia > Cavia porcellus. Next base: position 41,134,502 of record NW_026947486.1, on the reverse strand, counting down.
ACTTCTTCTGAGAAAATACCCAGAAGTAGAATAGTTGGATTGAATGGTGCATGCAATCCTAGTTTTTTGAGGAATTTCTATGCTGATTTCCATATTGGTTGTACCAGGCTATGCTCCTACCAACAGTGGAGAACAGTTTCTTTTCCTCCACAGTCCCATGAGCATTTGCTATTGGTTGATTTCTTGAAGATAGTCATTCTTTCTGGAGTGATATAGAATCTCAATGTTATTTTAATTTGCATTTCTGTAATGACCAGTGATGGCAAACATTTTTTCATATATTTATTTGCCTTTTGAATTTCTTCATCTGAGAAGTGCATGTTTATCTCAGATGCCCATTTTTGGATTGTGTCTTTGAATATGGGGTCCTGATTTTTTTCAGTTCTTTATATGTTCTAGATTATAATCCTGAGTCTGAGGGACAGTTGATTAAAATATGTTTTCTATTTTGTGGATTTTGTTTTCACTCTGTTGATGATTTCTTTTGATGTGCAAAAACCTTTCAATGAGATGAGATTCCAGTTATTGATTCTTTGAAGTATTTCCTGTGCAGTTTTCATTTTGTTCATGAACTCTTTGCCCAACCCTATCTTTTCAAGATTTTTACCTATCTTGTCAAGTTTTTCTGCTTTAATATTTATATCTTCAATCATCTTTTACTTTAGTTTAGTACATGTTGATAGACATGGGTCTAGTTTTAGGCTTCAGCACAAGGAAAGCCAATTTTTCCAGCACCATTTGTTAAAGAGGCTATCTTTCTTCCAGTGAACATATTTGGCCCCTTTGTCAAAGGTAAGGTGACTGAGAGCTGTGGTTGTGTCTGCATCTTCCAATCTGTTCTGCTGATTCCCAGGACTTTTTTTCCAGTACCATGCTGATTTTATCACAGTAATCTTATAGTACAATTTCAATTCTGGGGTTGTGTTGCCTCCTTCTTTGCCTTTCTTGCCCAGGTTTGTCTTTGCTATTCTAGGTGTTGTCTGTTACCCAATGAATTTTAGGAATCTTTTCTCTAAAACTGTGAGACATGCTAATGGTATTTTCCTCAGGATTGCATTAAATCTGTATAACAGTTTTGGGAATATGGATATTTTCACAATGATCGTTCTTCCTATTCAAGAGCAAAGGATGTCTTTCCATTTTCTGATATATTCTTCAATTTCTTTTTTCAGAATATTGTAGTATTCAACATATAGATCTTTTGCTAAATTGACTCCTAAGTATTTCATTTTTGAAGATCTATTATCAGAAATTTCCATAATTTCTCTCTCAGTGCGATTGTTGTTTGTGTAGAAGAATGCTATTGATTTTTGAGTGTTGACTTTGTATCCAGCTATGGTGATAAACTTGTTTTTTAACTGTAATACACTTTTGGTGGAATTTTGGGGGCCTTCTATGCATAGCATCATGTCATCTGCAAATAATCATAATTTAATTTCTTCATTTCCTATCCTTATTCCTTTTGCTTCTCTCTCTCTCTCTCTCTCTCTCTCTCTCTCTCTCTCTCTCTCTCTCTCTTTCTCAGTCTTTTTGATACAGGGTCTTGCTATGGATTTCAGGTTGGCCTTGGGCTCACTTTGTAGCCCAGGCTTGTCTTGAACATGCCTCAGCCTCCCAAGTGCTGGGATTACAGGAGTACACAACCATGACCAGACTTTCTGCTTATCTAATTGCTCTGGCTAATATTTCTAGCACTATATTGGACAGGACTGGTAATAGTGGCCACCCTTGTCTTGTTTCTGATTTTAGAGTGAAAGCTTTCAGTTTTTGTCCATTTAGTATGGTGTTGGATGTTTATTTGTCATAGGTGGTTTTATCAGATTGAGTTAGATTTTCTGTAGGGTTTTTATCATGAATGTATGTGGGCTTTATCAAAAACTTCTTCTGCATCTATTGAGATGATCATGTGATTTTTGTCTTTGTCTCTGTTGATGTGATGTATTACATTTATTGATTGGCACATGTTAAACCATCCTTGCAGTTCTTGAATTATTCCCACTTGGTCATGATGTATAATCTTCTCAATGATTTGTTGCAATCTGTTTTCTAGTATTTTACTGAGGATTTTTACACCTATGTTTGGTTTTGTCTTTCTCTGGTTTTGGTATCAGAATTATACTTACCTCCAGCAATGAAGTAGGGTGAACTTCTACACTTCTGATTGCATTAAAAAGGCTGAAGAGTATTGGTTAAATCTTCTCTACATTTCCAAAAGAATTCAGCATGAATCCATCATGGGTCATATTTTTAAATGAACGTCTATGAAACTTTTGCATAATCAAAGGTCAGAAAGATTTTTGTCATGCTTTTTTCTAGAAGTGCTATCACTTTACATGTAAGGTTTACATTGAAGTTTATTATTAATTTAGCATTGATCTTGTATATGGTCTGATTATTAACATCTCCAAAACTCTTGATAACTCTCACCTTTATTTAAAAAAAAACTGTGAAAAGTGCTTAGCAAAAATTATAAGCCCTATTTGACAGATGAGAAAATTGATTAAAGAAGTTTTATGTTATTTCTTAAGGTCTGACAGTTGATAAGAATTGAAATTGTAATAAAAGGTCACGTCTTTTGTCCTGGGCCTCTATTTTTGGAGGCAGGCAGCTGGGGCTCAGGATGGGATCTCAGCAAAATGAAGATTCTCAACAGTGGGCTGTACGTTTGTCACAAACTTTCTCAGGCTTTAATTCTCTAGCTCACTTTAAGCTCTAAAACTGAAGAAAGAACCAGAAAGTGACTTCAGAAGCTGATAATGTTTATAATGCACACAACTGGCAAGAGACTGGTGTGAACTGACTCTCAAAACTCAATAAGCAGGGGATTTGAGGAAAAGAAGAAAGGACAAAAAACAGAATATGAGAAAAAATGGAACTAAAATTTTTATAAATAAGTTGGGGAAGTAGCATTGAAAGAAGGGGATGGGGTACAGTTAAGATGGCAGATAGATAAGAGCAGAATACAGTGCCTCCCTCACACAGACAACTCAGATGCCAAAATAACACACTGTGGGGACTCCTGGACAGAAGGAGGTAGATTCTCTGGACCCAGAAGGAAACAAAAGCAAAAAGAATCAGTCAAACATGCAGTCCTGGGGCTACTATTGAGGCAGCTAAGATTCTGTGCTCTCACACACCCGAATTCCTGCCACTTTGACTCGTTGGAATCAGAGTCACACTGAAGTGCAGTCACACTGAAGTCAGAGGTCAGCAAGCCCCACAGACAATGGAGCCAGCAAGGGACCTGCATTGACCTGTGGTGAGTGCTGGGAATAAAACCCTTCCACGGGAAAGGGCCACAACAGGGCAACATTTTGGAATTGGGCAGGACTGGCAAGAACAAGGAACAGCAGTGACTTCAATCAGTTGTTCCCTTCCCAGACGAGATTGGTGGGGTATGCTTGGCCTGGGTCACACCTCTGGCTGAGACCAAATAAGTCATCCCAAACTAATTCCCTACACACAGTGCACAATACAATGAAGGCCTCAGCAGGTTGACTGACCCAGAGGGGAGGAGCCAGAATACACTGCTCCTGGTTGCATGTCAATAACACGCTGGAGTGGGCAGGATTGCCTAGCCAGTGCACTCAGAAGAAGCATAACCAACAAGGAAATAGACCAGGGCCTCCTCTATATACCTGTATGGAATAAACCAAAAACATGAGAAGAGGAATCAATAAGAAAATCTCCCCAGCCCCCAACCCTGAGAACATCAATCTAGGAGAGGTAAATACAAAAGTGATTGAGGACAGCAAACATGCAATATCAGACACAGCTTCAGTGGACATAAAGAGATATCTTCAGGACCTCATAGACAAGCTCAAAAGTGAAATATTTAATCAAGTAAAGCAGGATATAAGTAGATTAATAAAAGAAATGCTAAGCACCTCTCAAGAAGACACAGATGGAAGAATGGAGGAGCAAAAAAAAGGAGAGAAATAGTTGATGAGAAATACAAAGAAAAACTAGAATAATAAAGCAGGTTCAAAGAGATTACCAGGAAATGAAAAACTTCACTGAATGCTGGCAAAACTGCTTGAAAGAAACTAAGCATAGATTATCCAAACTGGAAGACAAGTATACAGTGTGGGACTATGAAAGGAAAAATTTCTTAAAAATAACAAGGAAAAAGGCAGTAAAAATATAAAAGGCAAGAAGACAACAAGAGGACCTATAACTTAAGAAAAAAGAATGTGAATGAAGAAGCAGGGGTACAAACAAAGGAACTACAAAAGCTATTCACAGAAATAATTAAGGAAAACTTCCCAAGCATAGGAAAGGGAAATGATATCAGATGTATGAGGCATAGAGAACTCCAACCACCTACAACAAAAACTGAACTACACCCAGGCATATAATAATCAAGGTCCCAGAAATTCAATATGAGAACAGAATATTCAAAGCTGTCAGAGACAAGAAATAATTACTTACAAGGGAAAGCCCATCAGAATTATAGCAGACTTCACAGCACAAACCATCAAATCGAGAAGAGCATGGAGCAAAGTATTCCAAGCCCTGAAAGAAAATAACTTCCAGCCCAGATTGATGTACCCTGAAAAACTGTCTCTAGAAATTAATGGAGAAACAAGATACTTCAAAGACAAAGAGGAACTGGGGAAATTCAGGGCCACCAATCCAACTCTACAGAGAATACTGCAGGACATTCTAGAAAGAGACAGAAGTACCAGGATTCCAGGAACAGTGGCAGAGAGGCCTCAATTAATGGAGCAGAAAGTGGAATGAAGAAGAAAAGCAGACAACTAATGGCAGAAAAAGAGCACAAGAGAAATGAGGCTGAGAAGGCTGGCTATAATCTCTAATATAGATGGCCTTGATACACCAAAAAAAAAAAAAAAAAAGAAAAGAAAAGAGAAACACAGGCAGAGTAGATCAGGAGGAAGGGTCCACTGAGATGCTCTTTATAGGGAATATAATTACCCTGAAAAAGGGTTTATGGTCTGAAAATCAAATATGAGAAAATAATGCTCTGTGTGACAGGGAACCAGAGACTAATAGGGGTAACTCGACCAGTATTTGTAAACAGGTTGAAAAGACAGGCTTTAATAGGTAAAGGAATACAACTAGAGATCAAGTCCATACGGAAGAAGGTTCAGAACCACTTAGGTAAATAGCAGGTTGCGCCCCCACTCTAAAAACTGAGGGTGTTGGTGAAACCCAAAAATGCGCAGTGCACCCTGGAGGAGTGAAAGAGGAGGAACAGTCTTTAAAAAGATGGCAGAGGATATTGTTAATAGTGTATTAGGATTTAAAACCCACATAACTCACACTGCTCTGCTTAGATAGATGTTATTCTGTCCCAGTTTGTCTACTTGCACTAGATCTGAAGGCACAGACAGCTATCCCAAAAATAACAACATACATTACAGTAATCATCTTTAGTTTCCTATTAACTTAATCTGGAGCCCTGTATGACTTATACTGTTTTATCATGACTGATCTTTGTTAAATCTGCTTTGTTTGATTGCTTTTTCATATCGATAGATTTTATTCAAAACTGTTATGATTGATAGTATCAAGTCTGAGAGTATAGACAACTACACTGAAGATGACAAGATTCACTACAATACCCATTCTGGTTTGATTATTATCTGTTTTTGAAGTTTTACACTATCTACAAAGTTTTGTTTTTATTAATATGGCTATGTACTGCTATATTGAATTATATTAAGTCTGATGATATAGACAATTCTATTGAAGATAACAAGAAACATCACAGTATCCATTGTAGAACTCCTTGTACAGTGGTTTTATATGTCTTTATCATTTCATGCATTTATAGGAATATGTTTTGTTTTGTCTTGCTTCTCCCTCTAATATAGAAGGGATAGAAATACATGTTAAGACTCATGCATGCATAGGACCTATAAACAGTTTACGAGAGCTGATCTTATAATGCATGATGAAACAAATACTTTGAAGAAAAAGAGACACTATAGTACCCAATGCTGATCCTGGAGTGTCATGATGTGAAATCCAGCAATACTATTATTCTTTGTTCAGAGTGATTTTAGCCTACTATGTTTTGTTTAACCCCAACATAAATGAAGATATGGATAACTGTATATATGTTTAAATGTATAGGATTGATAACCATTACTAAGTTTTTGTTGGATAGTTGAACAGAACCATTTGCAATCTTGCAATCCCCACTTTGCATGTTTCACTTTTGTATCTTGGACTACTATTTGTAAGAGGGCAATATGTAATCATCAACTACTGATTTCTTACTGCTTATTTTTTCTTTGAAAGTATGTATTATTTCTACTCATTTTCTATTTTGTTTAGTGTTTCTTTGAAAAAAAAACTTTTTAAAAAAATAAAGGAGGGGATGGGACCAGTAGAAAAAAGAACTTTGTTCAAGTGACACTAAATTTTGATGACAATAGTTATGACAACTCAGAATGTGTTTAGAAGAAAAGTCCAAAAATAATTATGGCTTGAAATTAAAACAAAAAGGAAAAATTAAGGACACTAAAACAAACCTAGAAAGAAGAGGCTCAAAATGATAATAAAGTTTGGGCTTTCCTTCTGAGGGGCTGAGTGTGGGGAAAATGGGCTGGAATTGTCTATTCAGTGATGCAACTTTCTTCCTCCTAATTGAGGATTATTCAGGTTCTTTATCTTTAAAGACAGAACAAACTTTTTTGTAAAATTTGAGTTTGGAGTCATGAATTTGTCAAACATGGGTACTGGTAAAAGATTTCAGCATGAGAGTTCCATGACCCTCTTGCACAGTACCCTTAGAAATCTTTAAACTGCTATCTACTCTACAGCTTTATACAGTCCCAGGAGGTTTATTGCCTATGACCTTCCTTATTCCTTAGTCTTAGTATCTTAACACTGTTGTTCCAATGACTGATATAAGTCTGATCATAGCTCCTAAGAATTTATCCTCATGACCCTCATTCATGAATCCAAGTCCCTGAAGGCCCTGCCAAATCAAATCCCAGTGCTAGATTATTCTGTTTTATACTTAGCCTCTATTTGCACATCTCTCTAGCCATCAGGGACCAGCAGGCTGACTGTGCAGGCTAATGCAGTGCCCCCTCTGAAAGGCCATAGAAAAAATGAAATATCACCAACATCACCACATTAAGCTACAATGTCTTTGTGCTTCTATTCTCTGCAGCATGGGTAGGAGCTCTTGCCATGGGCATGATCTTCTTCTGTTCTCCCATTGTGAGTATATTCACTGACCGTTTGGGCTGCCGAATCACAGCAACTGTAGGAGCTGCCGTTGCTTTCATTGGCCTTCACACCAGCTCTTTCACCAGGTAAGACTAGAGGTTGCTGGCTACTTCCCAAGCCTAAAGACTGCCTTCATTTGGGAGCTTCAACTAGGGACACTCCTCCCCTGTGGCCTTGACTGAGTAAGGCCCCTGAAAGATTCATGATCAAATGGAACTCATTTAGATAGGGTTTGCAGGACACACTTGTCCTAAGAGTTCCAAAGTGTACAGAGGAATTTAAGACAATTCTCATCCCAGTTTCAGCCACTGAAAGGCTATGGAACAATTGATATATACCATTCCTTTCTCTGAGCCTCAAATTTTCAATCTGTAACGTAAGAGGATTAGACCAGGTGGGCTTTCCAGGACCATTCAAGCTCTGCCTTTCTATTCTCCTCCAATGTACCAAACATCTCATGAGCTCACTTTCCCTCCCAGGAGTAAATTACTTGAGTCAACCCATGTAAACACTTAGCATTCCAAGACTCCAGAAGAAATCTTATGCTGAAAATAGAGGTCAACTGAACCCAAGGCTTTTTAGTATGTCTGGCACTTGTCCAGGTACCTCTGGTTGCCGACCAAAAGATAATTTGGGACAGATTGATTCATGTCTTGAGTTTGAGAAGAATGTTTAGCAATATTCCTTACTGAAAGGCAGCCCCAGAACCCAGCAATCTCGCCAAGTACAGAGTAAACTAAAACTCTAATCCCACAGATCCAATGGTAGAAGTTTCTAGTGTTAGACAAGAAACAGGCCACAGCTCATATTTTGCTTTCTTGCCAGCCCTATAGCAGCTGTGTATAGGAGAGAGAAAAATAAAGTTCTTACATTACAGCTTGAGGACTATGGGTTTCCTAAAGAACTCCGTTGACTTTCTGCAGGTCCCTTTGGGAGTTAGTGTATCTCCCACTGCCAGTCTGTTTAGGATGACATAGGAAAATGTTGCCCTGAAGACATGGAAATGGCCACAATGACACATCTGGAATGGGGCAGAGCTAAATTTTGAGAAATCAGTTTCTGAACTTCACGCCCCAGAGAAAGGCCATGGATCTCTAGGCATAATGTTGCACTTACACTGGAGAATGATTATTGTGTTTTGCCTCAAATAGGCCCAGTAAGGGTGAGCCAGTTTTCTTTATGACTTGAGTATTTCCAGCTGCCCATCCTGCTCTCCAGGAGAGCTCAGATTTGGCTTATAATGACTTCTTGCAGAAAGCAAGAAGTCCCATTAAATAAAGCTTTGTCCTGCCTGGAATCTTCTCAGTCTCACCAGATGAGCAGTTACAAATCTTTTCAGGTCACCTCTGGTTGTCGACCTCACTTGCCCCCATCAAGTCAGTACCTGGTTTCTTATGGAAATGAGCAAGACTTCAGAAATACTTTCAATCTCAGCAGTACATACCATAGCAAGGCCTGTTATTTGAGGCTGAGTAGAGAAACATGTAAACAAATTAGCGAAATATGGATCCTGATTCCCTTCCAAATGGATTCAGTCATGGGAGGCAAAGGAGCTCAGATGTGGTGTCTTCTGGCACACTTCTTTAGGCACACTGGAGTAAATGCCTTGTTTTCTAGCCCCTAAGCCCCTGAGTACATTTGTTCTTTCTGTAAGAACATTTCCAGAGCCAAGAAACTTTCTGGATGGTTTCATGTCCAGTGAATAAATGACTGTACTTGTGGCTGGACTCCAAGTCATCCTTTCTATTGTTTAAAAAATGACTCTGAGTTCCTTTGCATGACACAGAACAGGGCAAAGTATAGGTATAGCTGATAAGACTTCAGCAACCCCACTCAGGGGCTTTCAGTTCTGGGATCCAACTAGAAATACCACACAATACCCTGAGCTAAATCCAAGTTTTGTTACCACAAATTCTTCTCAGAAGGTCTAGTTCCTCTCACATAGATAAAGCCTCATCCCATACCATTCCTATAGGGTACATAAAGTCTCATGAGAGGAGATCCAAAGGTACTTCATAGAAGAGAAGCAGTTAGCTTTATCTTTGCATTCCAAATGGAGACATTTGTATGAAACCAAAACCACTGCTCATGCTTAGTGAATACAAGCAGATGGAATGAAACAGTGACAATAACTATCTTGGAAAGCTAGTACCATATCATTTCTGTAGCATAGGCCCAGACATTCAGTATGAAGATTAGATCTCGTTTTAGGAAAGAACTATCTGTCCCAGAGCCTTAAAGAGTAATTAAGTGGCCAAATGAGAACTATTTCAAAATATATGTAGGCATCAAAAAGAAAAAAAAATTCACTAGGTTCTGCCAGTATTGTACAGGGGCAAGTAGCTGGGCATGCTGATCTTCCTATGATCTTTTTAGTTCTTATACTTTTCCCTCCACAACAGAAGTTTATGGCCACAGCAGAGTCTAAGAATTTTAAGACAGGACCTGTGTTTCATGATTTAACCCAAAACTTCTTTGAGGGTTCTCTGCCTGTCTAGTACCCAGGATACTCTAGGTAAACTAACTCATACCATGTCCAGCAACAGAGGTATTACTCTGGAAATTAAAAAGACTCTTACCTCAGGATACCACCCATGTAGATCATCCAGTGCCTTAGATAAAATTCTTAGGCCATCTGGGCTTTGGACGTGGTTGGGGAGGGTATGTCTCTGAAATTATGAGCCATTCTCTGAAATATGAAGGACCCTGAGCATAAAGAAAGACTAAAGAGTTCTATATAGGTTCTCAACCTTCCAGGATCTTGTCTCTTTGAATAACTTTGCAGTTACTTGGGATAAAGCTTTGGCCACCAAACTACCAATGCTGTCTACATGAACAGTCTGTCCAAGGCTGCCTTACTCTCCATAGCACCTTATCTAGACTTTCCATAGGCTGTTTCTGGCTTGAGTTTGAACAGTTATTGGTGGAGTGCCATGATGCATGTTCAAAAGCAAGCCAAAAACAAACTATGGAAAGGCTCTGAAGGTCAGTGGAAAGGTTTTAGGTTAAGGGTGGCAGGATAGAGATCTCAGGACACTAAAGGGGGAAGCAGATGGCTTGCTGAACAGGTTGCTGAAGGTAACTTTTGTTATCTTTCCCACAGTTCTCTAAGCCTGCGCTACTTCACCTATGGGATACTCTTCGGTTGTGGCTGTTCTTTTGCCTTTCAACCATCTCTCGTCATCCTGGGCCACTACTTCCAACGTCGCCTGGGTCTGGCCAATGGTGTTGTGTCTGCTGGGAGTAGTATCTTCTCCATGTCCTTTCCCTTCCTTATCAAGATGTTGGGGGATAAGATCAAGCTGGCCCAAACCTTCCAGGTGTTGAGTACCTTCATGTTTGTCCTTATGCTACTTTCACTCACGTACCGGCCCCTCTTGCCCAGCTCCCAAGACACCCCAAGCAAGAGAGGTGTCCACACCTGGCACCAGCGCTTTCTGGCTCAGCTCAGGAAGTACTTCAACATGCGAGTATTTCGCCAACGTACCTACCGCATCTGGGCCTTCGGGATTGCTGCTGCAGCCCTTGGCTACTTCGTTCCCTATGTACACCTGGTGAGGAAGAACAGGCTGGGTCCACTCCACCTGGCCTCAAAAAGCTGCCCTCAACCTTCCTGGAGTTTTGGGGTGGGGGTGGAGAATATTGAAAGGGCAAAGCTGAGATATTTGAAGGAAACAGTAGTTGGGAGAAAACCAGAGGAAAAAGGATAGATCATTAAAATATGAAGAAGGGAGGAGCTCCTTAGGGGAAGGCCCATGGAACACAGCTTTCATTACAGTAAAAAATCTGTATAGATTTTTATATGATGGCCACAATTTTGATGCAAGGAACTGGCCTAGATAGCTCAAGACAAGATTTCCTAAGATTGTGCTCTTTTCAAAGCTAATCTTTGTGGTCAAATTATTTTGTTTAGGAAATAATATACTACTACTTATCTCTCTAGTTTTACAATGTGTAGTAATATCTTTAATATATAAATATGGCAGCAAAGAAACCTATTGAGGTATGTTTAACCTAACACTCACTTAACTACGGGGCCACAGAAATGTTGGTTGTAGATCACCAGCTAGCCTCCATAGACTGTGTTCCTTAGAACACATTTTGAAAGTGTTACTAGGAATATGGAGGAGCCTTCTCTCCTGGTGACCTGGTGTTGCCCCAAAATACTAGTTTGAGCTCATGGTGTGGGGAGAATATAGAGGTACCGTTGGGGAAGGTTCAATTGTTAAAGCTATATTCCATCCCACCAAGGCTTAAGGGGACGTTAGAGAGTCTCACCCTCCTTAGCTGTTGCTCAGAAGCTCAAAATCCAGTGGACCAATAAGTAGGCAACCTTCGGGGCTATTAGAAGCAGGTGGAGAACTTATTCTGGAGCCATGGCTACAAGGGAGAGAGATACAGGAACTAGGGCTCTTGTCTCAGTCCAGGGAAGTAAGCAGTAAAGGTCCTGTATTCAGCTCCACTTCCCCCTCCTGTTCTGGGGTTTCTGGTATGTTTTTCAGATGAAGTATGTGGAAGAGGAGTTCTTGGAAATCAAGGAGACCTGGGTACTCTTGGTGTGTATTGGGGCTACCTCAGGACTCGGGCGACTTGTGTCAGGCCATATCAGTGACTCCATTCCTGGACTTAAAAAGATCTACTTACAGGTAAGTCTTACCTCCTGTCTACTGTGAGGAAAACCAGCCTGCATCAGGTTATCTCCAGGCCTTGGGATAGAATGGTAGGGTATGCCACTGTCATTCCCCTAGACTGCAGCTCTAGCATCACATGGATCATTGTGTAACATGGAGAAGTCAATCAAATCCTCTGAGCCTCAAGTATCCTTTGCTTTCAAACAAAGGATACTCCACCAAAATGGAGCAAGTATCTAGGGTATACTATAAAGTGTGTATGGAAATTTGAGAATGTTTTTTGGAAAGATTTGTTTTGTTTTGCTTTGTTTTAATAATGTCTCTCCAACCAAAAGTTCCTCCTTTGACTTGACCAAGATCAAATTGAGGCCAAGAGTTATATGAAGCCCACAATAAATGCTAATTTCACAACTACCACAATAAGGACTTACTTTGTTGTTACCCTACACTTTGTTGGGAACTTTTAGAGATCTGTAGTGCTCTGTAGCTCAGTGTCTGTCCTCTAGTTCCAGGCCCAGCTCTACCATATCTCATACTTTTAGAGATACTTGCATCAAGCACTGGATTTCAAATACTATCCTATCAATGGATACGAAAAAAGTGTCAGATCTCACCTCACCTCTCTAGTCCTCATTTTTCATCACTTATTCAATGGAAATAATTCTTCCCTCTCCTATGTCAACATACAAGTCAAGGTCAAAAGGAATATTTGTGTGACCAGGTTGTAATCTGACAGTAACAAAATTTTTCTTATACTGTAGGCAGTATCCATGTGGGTGCTTCAGTAGTCAGTTTTTGTGAACTGGGATCTTGTCTTTTTTGAGTACAGATTACTACTCAAGGTGTCAGTTTTGTGTACCTGACAGTAGTACTGCATTCCTAACTTGGCTCATGCTTTTTGCTTTTGCAGTTGGGTTTACCAAAGTGCCAAGTGTAGAGCACTGTGGAGGGTCATAACAACCACAGAAATCAAGTAGACAAAAAAAATCTGGAAGGTGGATTAACCCAGGAAATCCCTGAAACCATTTCCAAGGGTCCCTGTCTATACTGCTAGCAGGGATTTCTCTGAAGGCCCTGAGTGTGTTTCTAAGAACCCTCAGATGTTTGAGATAAGGACATAATTAATTTTTCCTGTTGTGGTTAACTCTGTGTTAGTTTGCAGAGCTGGTGAATCTGCTTTGTCAGAGCTGGGTATGTCTATGTGGTCTTATCAAGTCCAACTTCTCATTACACTAATGAAGAAACTGAGGAAAAGGCTTCTCAGATGGTCATGATAGAACTAAGCTCTTATTGGTGCCCTTATATTCCATCTTACCCTAAATGATGGTGATAGAGCCAAAGCTTAGAGATAAGTGACTTGACCAAGTACAAACTGAAAGACTGTGGTTAAGATAAACCAATTATGAATTTTTTAATCCCTGTGCAAATATCAGGAATAACTAGGTGACTGTTAGCATAAGAGTGTGTGTGTTTTCCCAGCCTGTTTACATGACCCTCACAGGTGTATATTCCCTGCCACAGGGCTTGGGAAATCAAGATAATCTGGCACTAAGCCAGGACTTTATCTGGGGTAAGGCAACAGCCCCTGTCTAGCCATATAGTTCGTGTACTTCTCATCATGGTTGCTAGGAGATAGGTAGGATCCTACAGCTTTTGTTCTCAATTGTGCAGTAAGAGTTCCAACACACAGGTAGGCATAACTAGTTAGAGTTCAAGCTAGGCTAAAACCTAGTGTTTCTGCTACCTTTCCCCATCCACTATCTGCTCCTGCCCCTCTTCCTTACTCATACTTGACTCCAGTTAATGGCTTAGAATAATATCAAATAAGGGGCTGGGGATTTAGCTCAGCGGCATAAGCACCTGCCTTGCAAGCAGGCGGTCGTGAGTTTGATCCCTGGTACCAATTAAAAAACAAGAATAATATCAAATAATCTTGAACATTATAAATGAAACATATCTTCATCTTGTAGTTCATCTCTCTCATTCTACAAATCGAGTGTCACAGGCCAAATGCACAAGAAAATAAATGAACTTCTGCTTTCTCTTGAGCTATCTCAAGACACTCCATCATAGGAACTGACCTTTTTCTCCCTGGGTCAGATACATGAGTACAGGTCTAGGAGAAGAAAAGAAGTACACAGCTCCAATTATGAAGAGCCACCCACTAGACCAGTGGTAGCAAACGCATGGCACACATGCTAAACAGATTGTTATCACTGAAAATTCTAAAAGGTTTGCCATCACTACCCATAGTTCTACTATTGGTAAAGACAGGCACAAGTGCGTGGCATCTAGCTGCAGGACAGTCCTTGGAAAGGAAAGTAATCCTCTTCTTTTCCAAGACAAAAATTCAGGAAAAGCTCCTGGATTCCTAAGAAAAATTCCTGCTGTGAGTATAATGAGGGCCCCCTTCGAAGTGCTTTCAGGGATTTTCTGGGAGAGAAACTTTTAAGATAGTCTCAGTTTGGACCAATTCTTGAGGTCTGATTTTCGATTCCAAAGATTTTTTTTATTTCTAAATCTTAGGAAGGCATCACAGATGATAATAAAAGGCTACCAATAGCTACCAATTGGATACAATAGCTACCAATTGAAACTGATTAAAATCGGTTAACACTATCCTTTGTGTTACATAATGATGTTAACTCTTAACTGCCATAGCAGTTTTGTTTGATAGGTGAGTCCTTTTCATCACACAGTTGTGTGTGAGTTTCCAAAAGAAGAAATTGAGATACCTCAGTTGTTACTCCTTACCTCTGTCTAGCTATATCAAAATAGCCTAGACAAAAATTCAAAGTTCCCCCAACAAAGAAGTGTCCTGAAATGATGCTATGTTTTCTAATAACTAACCAATCAACACAGCATCAGCAATAACACAGAAAATCTGTAAGGCCTGAAGAAGACTTGATTCAAACTTCTTCCATACTTTCGGTAAATTGGCCTGTTTATTGGCTAACAACAGATTATTGAAAAATCCTTGGGTCTTTAGGCCTTAGTAAACAGATCAGGTGTTAACCCTGGCCTGAAGTGACCTTGATCTGCCAGTTTGAAGAGTTGACTGAGAAAGGAGCAGTGGTGTTCTTTCCTCTGCCTATAGCCTAGATATTCAGTCTAGCTTACAGGCACAGATTGTAAATAACCTTATTCAAAAGATCTGTTTTGTTTCCGGTGGCCTTTGTCTCTGTTGAGGGTGAAAAACAATCTCTAGAAAGATAGTTTGTTTTGAAGTCATTCTGTTCAGTCCCCTAAAAAAAGTGGCTAATGAGTGCTCCTGGACTGGCTATAGGCTCCCTAGATAGCTTCTTAGTAGCATGATTCCCCTGAAAGTCCCCATTATTGTTTTCTGGGATATTCACCTAAGCCCATGGGCTCCCGGAGACATGTTATGATTGCCTCAGTCACATGATGTGTCCCATTTCCCAAAGCATAAAGCTTTGAATGAACTCCCAAAGCTCTCTATCTAAAATCTACACCCTCAAAAATGGGTACTGGTTCCCCACTGTAGCCCCCATCTAATCTTCACAAAAGGCATCCTCATCTCCTTTCTTTTCTTTTCCCACCCCTTACTTGGGCCTGAGAACATCTGAACCCAGGCCCAGGTATCTGGGTCAGCCAGACGCAGGAGCAAAAAGCAGAAATAGCAATTTCCTGGATCTCTGGATCCAGTGCAAAAACCGACTTCCTAAGGTGAGAGGCCAAGCCCTCACTTTAATTTTTTTTTAAAAAATTATTGTAAAGCAAAAAGAAAAGAATGATACAGAATTTCAAAACAAAATAATAGATTAACACTGGTTAATCGATTGTGTATTACTATCTTCAAAATAGTTGTTCAAATTACAAGATATAGGCATGAAAAAATGATCAAACATCAAACAATGAAAGTACAAACTTCTTTTTGATGAACTAACAGAAATTAGAAGTATAATTATTTTTTCTGCGTGTGTGTGTGTGTGTGTGTGTGTATATATGCCCTCATTTTTTAAAAAGTCTTGTTATGTCCAGTTAAGTAGGGGCTCTCTTAAAGACTTTCTATTATTCACTGCAGGAGTTAGAAGGGATTAAGTAACTATTTAGTCCAACAGCCCTCCCTGACTCTGACACCCCATTCCTTGCCCAATTTTATAGGTGATAGCAATGAAAATCTGAGAAAGATGATGACATTTGTTATGTGCTCTTGAATAACTAGAAAAAACATGAATTTGGGTCCTTGTTCCTCTAGGTCCTCTCCTTCCTGCTCCTGGGCCTGATGTCTATGATGATTCCCCTGTGCCGGGACTTCTGGGGCCTCATCGTTGTCTGCCTCTTCCTGGGCCTGTGTGATGGATTCTTCATCACCATCATGGCCCCCATTGCATTTGAGCTAGTGGGCCCAATGCAGGCTTCACAGGCCATTGGCTACCTCCTAGGCATGATGGCCCTACCAATGATTGCTGGGCCTCCCATTGCAGGTGAGACTGGTTTCCAGAGAGAGCATGTGTCAGCTACTTCTGTTTTCCCTGAGCTCTACATCTCCTGAGTGCCTCTTCTTGAGGCCCCTTTTCCTCTTATTTTGAGTAAGCAACCTTGCCAGTGCATGAAACTCTTTATGAAACCACTGGTGAATGGCATTAAACACAGTACATAGACATGGATTCATGTGGGGGATGGATTTTCTATAGCTGTGTATGTTGCACTGGGGCTTTACTGTAGAGAATATGGCTTCTTTCAGGAGAGTAGAGAGAAAAATGGATTTGGCCTTCTTATCCATTCTATTGATTTATGTTTTCTTGCTCTCTCTTAGTCAAGTGACGATTTTCAAAGTAGTTGAATAAAAAAAGTGGAGAGAGAAACTGGGTCCTATTTTTATTAAAATTTAGAAACACCCTCCTCCTCCTTCTCTACCATCTTTAATTGAGATTTGATTAAGGAAACACTCCAGGGCTTGCCAAAAGAAGTAGCAGCCAAAGTGTTGAAGTACTGTCTTTCAACACCCCTAGTTCTCCCTCCACCCTACTTGAAAGGCACTGTTGGTACCCCAAGGAATATAAGAAACAGTAAAACCAAGAATTTCATCTCCTTTCTAGGGATTTATTGAAAACACTGATTAATGCAGTAGCCTCTCCTAGGCTGGTCAAATGGTTTAAGTCAACAAACACTCCTTGAACATCAATTATGTGTGAAGTGTTTCAAAGGTATCCATGTGATAGTCACAAAGCTTTCACTCAGGCTCTTGTGTAGCAGCCATACTTGGAGAGGGGAACATCTACCCTGTTCCTGATCCCAATAGTGCTCAAGCATCCACAACTCTTTCTATTTTGCTTACTTCCCAAGTAATCAAAAACCTATGCCTTCGTGCCATTCCTGGGTAGTGTTTCTGTACCTCCCTATGAGGTACATCATATTAGCTTCTGGAGGACAGCAAGGGATGCCTCATATTCCATGTTAAACATATTCATGGTATTGGTAGCTTGGAGAAACCCTGAAGGCCCAACTATATCTGTAACTGGAAGAAAGACACACACTGTTTCTTCTAAGGGAAATTGGAGGTTAAGAGAAAGGGCACTCAGAGAAAAATTAAATAGGAGCTCAGTTGAATTGTTCCACAGGAACAATATGGTAGTGGGGAATGGTACAAGGAATAGCACTGTGTGCAAGTATAAGGCTTGGTCATCTTCTACGAAGTTCTTTTAAAACTAGATTTCCTCTTAACTCTATCCATAAGAGTGGCTAGGTGATAATGTAGTTTGACGAAAATCACAAATATAGAATTTTCAAGGGAATATTATTTTTTCCAGTAATATTCATCTTAAGGGCCTGTAGGCCCATTATCTTCTTTGAACTTGAGGGAGCTTCTGAGTAAAGCCATTGAAAGTTAAGATTCACTGGTTAGGCACTGATATAGCCCCTAGTTGAGGCAGGGAGTATCTTTGGATGGCAGAGCAAAACAGATCTTGACTTGTGTTTCTTGACTCTTTCAGGCCTCCTCCGCAACTGTTTTGGAGACTACCATGTGGCCTTCTACTTTGCCGGTGTGCCCCCCATCATTGGGGCTATAATCCTCTTTTTTGTCCCTCTGATGCATCAAAGAATGTTCAAGAAAGAGCAGAGGGATTCCAGCAAGGACAAGATGTTGGTCCCTGATCCAGACCCCAATGGGGAGCTACTGCCGGGCTCCCCCACCCCTGAGGAACCTATCTAATGCCTTTTTTTAATATTGTGTGCTCCACCCAGCCCTTCTTCTTCATTCCACCCTGTTCAGCATTTACATACCAGCACACTTGTCCCCAAACCCGTGCACATACATTTTAGCTATCCCCTTGGAGCCAAAGCTCTAGGTGTTCCACATTCAACCAAATTCTCCCCATGAATGCCTTTAAACTTCCCAGAGCCCATCTTCCACTATCTGGGCAAGCTTAGGCTCACCTTCTGGGCCTTTGGAATTTCTCCATATACTTTCTGACCCCTGAGGAGGAGGGTGCAGCCTCCTGGCCCTAGCTTGTTATTCTCTCTATAAAATCAAGGGCCAAAGGTGCTACTGCACACCCCCCAGGAGCCTAGTGGGGGATATCCAAATTTTCATTTGTTGAAGAATCCATTCCCATTCCTGCTTGGGAATCATTTGGGGTAGGGATAGGGGGGCAAAAATGATACAAGTAGCCCCGGTTAACATCAGAGTCCTGATGGCTGTGGCTTCCCAAGAGCTGTGTACAGGGAGTATTCTCATGTTATTATTGTTTAAAGTCTGCTTCTATCTTCTTTTTATTTCTCCTTTATTGCCTCTTCTCTATTCTCTTTCCATTCTATTTCTTTTTATGCCTGCCATAGACACATAGGTGCTTGGAGAAAAGGAAAGACTCAGAGTAATTAGCCTCATCTTGGCCCAGTACATTCCTAGCACTAACATTAACCTCACTCATTTCAGGGTGAGCCACATCTCACTTTTGGGCTCAGAGTGAAATATCACATGAAGAGGGGACCTTAAACAATATAAAGTTCCATGTTCCACACATTGGTTTTTTACAGATTTCCAAAATCAATGCATTAGCCTTAAAGCCTCCCCATTGCCCCAACTTCATTGCTACCTGTCAAACTATGAAGAAATCCTTTCACCTCAGTAAGAAAAGAACTGGTGACAGTGAGCTGCCGTGGGTAGATATAGTGGTTGTTAACATGGTGGAGTACTCTTTCAGAGAATTTTCATGACAGGTCAATATTTCCACCTAGGCCAAGCTATGAAATGGACTTTTTCAGGAAAAAGCCCATTCTGACCCTAGATCCAAACTTTATACAGGCAGCAACCACATGTAGGATTGGACAGTTTCTTTTAAGTAGGGAACACCTCCTTAAGCTTTGTCCCTGAGCATGTTCCTCCATGCTGTTTAGTGTGTATTAAAAGTGCCAGAGAAGATAAACTCTAGACCACCTTCAACCATCTGAAGTACATGCCAGATGCATTTCCAGGCTCTAGACAAGTCTTAATGAAGAACATTCCAAGTATCCCCAGTGAGGGGCAAAAAGGCACTGCCAGGCTGTGTTCAGCTAGCACAACTTACCTCACCCCTCTCTCTCTCTCTCTCTCTCTCTCTCTCTCTCTCTCTCTCTCTCTCTCTCTCCTTATTTTGTCTTTGTGTCTCTTTCTTCACCCTCTGGGCTTTCATCATTCTGTTACTATCTCCCAACCTTTTATCA
This sequence comes from Cavia porcellus, assembly GCF_034190915.1. NCBI lineage: Eukaryota > Metazoa > Chordata > Mammalia > Rodentia > Caviidae > Cavia > Cavia porcellus. The sequence goes on along the minus strand of NW_026947486.1, from coordinate 41,114,994 downwards.
ACTTTTTTCCAGGAATTCCCAGCTATCATATAGAGTCAACAGTAAATTGCCACCCCAAACCAGGGTCATTCTGGGGCCAGGAGGATGAGGTTTCCCAACAAGTTTCCAAAAAACACAGTAATTCTTGCACATGAGTTTTTCCATTACAAATAGGCAGCTGAGGCATATTTGGCCTTTTATGGTTTCATTCAAGACCAAAGTCATGAGTCCTCCTCCACTGGTCCAACTCCAGCTCTTACCAACTCTCCAAAAGAAAATCCACTGATTCTTGGTTCTATTGATATGAAAGGACCTAGTTGCTAGCCTGTCTGCTAAAACAGTAGTACAGCAGGATGAGCTGGAATCCAGAAGCCCATTAATTCCCAGAAAAAAAAAAAAGCACTGAAAGTACTAGGGGAGCAACAAAACCCCTTTTCCATTCTTCCCCAACACACCCCATCTGAGTCACCAGAGGTCGGTTCCACGGGGCCTCTTTTGTTGATCCTGGCTGGTTGGTTCTTAAGAATCAGACTGCCACCTACTTCTCACCAGATAAAGGAAACACATTCATGGATTCCAAATCTGCCCATTCAGGTGTCGCAGGGTGTCAGTTTACTTCTTCTGCACGTGTCCATGTGCATGTGTGGCATTGTGTGATTTTGGAGAGAATGTTGGTTGGTAAAAGCAGCACAGTATTAATCTTTAAAGTAGGATTCAGCCTTTTATGCACCACAGTTACATTTAGGAAAACGAACAAAAATGTTAGAGCTTGAGACCTGGCACATTTAAATCCTCAAGGGGTTTGGAACAAAATAAACAGATCTAAAAGTCTGGTTTGGGTATATATGTTGCCTACAAAGGTAAAATAGTTTTAACCTAGTTAACAGCAAGAAGTTTGGCTTTAGAACTGAAGTCTCACTCCAAATCAAATTTTTGCCAGAGCAAATTTTCCTGTCAGAGCAGACGACGCAAGAGGAGCTATAGAAGGGTATAGGATTAGGTGGAAAATCTGAGACTGATATTTCTAGAGAGCTGTGAAGTGGAAATGTGATTACTTTACAATATGAGAAAATGGTTAATGGATGAGTTGGAGAAGAAGCCTTGTCAGAGTTACCACCTTGCTGCAAATGTGCCACACTGAAAGTTGGTAAAGGCCTTAGCAATAATACAGTTCAACTCCCTCTCTGTCCTTTGATGTTATCCATGGAAAGCTTGAAAGTATTACAACAGCAGAGCCAGGAATGGAGGGTAATATTGGAGAGAGATCTATACTCTGCATTTCATTAAAGTGGGAAACTAAGGACTAGGAAAAGGAAAGGAATGCTATTGAATCACACAGCTCATCATTGACATAGCAAGCTAATACTTGAGTTCAGATGACTAACCTCCAGCCCATTCCAAGTCCCTTGTTTTACGGTGAAGAAACCAGCCTGAGGAGGGAAAAAAGATTTGCTCATTTCATTAAACAACCATATAGCAAGCCCCTTTCCAAAAGAGTGTCAGCAAGATTAGTTACGAGGAAAAATAAGAACTGAGCAAAGTGTAGCTTTCAGCATATCCCATATCTTCATGATTACTTTCACTCCTGACCTTATGCTTACTATCACTGCCAACCAACACATATTTTGGGTATACTTTGTCCCAGTCAATCTAGACCTTCATGCAGCCTTGGCCTTGAAGACCTAGTTCCATCAACTGCCCTTCCACTTCCAACAACCAAATGGTACAAATAAAGCCCATCCCTCTAACTGTGCACTGGGCAGGGCAAGACTAAAGAGAAAGGACCAGTTTCCTTTCAGAGAAAGTGGTTTACCACCCATGCTATGTTGTTTCTCCCCACTCAATGCACATATCCTCAGACTACAGAAATCTTCATCTCCTCCCTTTAAGGCTAAATATTCTGTCCTGCTGTCAACCCCCAGGCTCTCCCACCCAAGAAATGCAGATCCCCTCAGAACCTCTCCCCCAGCAACCCCGGGACCCAGTCTGCTTGATCATTTGGGATCTTTAGATTTCAAAGCTGTAAAATCCCATAAATTTTATGAGCATATGGTCTCCACGGCGCTTCCCGATCTGAAAAGGCAGGCAGCCTGTAGCTCCTCGCCACTGCGTCAGTTAGCAGAGCAGGCCAACTGACAGAGATTACAAATCTCCAGTGCCTGAAAGTTTGTTCCTGGAAAGAGTGAACGCTGGTAAGAAAGTTGGAAGCAAGTTCAGAAATTTTAAAGCTAAAATGTAGCAGAGACCCCAGAAGAATAAGAAGAAGAATTAGATAACCAGACACCAAAGGCATTCAGGAGGCTCTGCTGATTCCTGCCTTTCAGTTCTCTCTAGCGGTCACCAGAAGCTGTGTATCAGGCACTCTGCGGGAAATCAGCAACTTCAGAAAGGAAAGGATGAGAATTAGAGACAATAGTGAGAAGAATAAGAATCTGTCCTATCTTCTTTCTAAGGTATCTTTTCCTCCTCTGGAACCCAGTGGCCAAGAGTACCTCCTCTGTCCTCAGGACGGGACAAGGGGCTACCACACCTCAACCAGGACAGAGACTCCTCCATTCCCTGCCCACCTCCACTGCCCGCGACTGGGCTCCCTAAGGCCAGAGTCTCCCGGAAGAATGACTCACAACTCAGTGTCAGTTTCCTGCTGAGCCTGGGCCAGATAAAATTAGCCCACTGCTCAATCTAACAAGTGTCAGAGCCTGGGTCCAGCTGGCATTAGGCGGTGGTGGGTGGCGGGCGGCGAGGGGGGGACGGGGGTCTGATGGCGGCTTTCCTCCCTGCCTCCCTGCCTGCATCCCTTGAACGAGTGGGCAGCACCTATTGTGCCCACCAACCCTACCACCCAAAGCCTCAGCGCTCAGCCCCTTCCCCTGCCAGAACTTGAGAAACCCACAGAGCGACCTCTACCCTCCTTGCCTTTCCCACAGCGCACCCACCCTCTATGCATACCCACCCTGCACTCTAAGAGTGTCTGGGGATGAAGATGGGGCCGGAAGTCCCAGGCTCCGGCTGTGGCTTTCCCCTTGGCTGTGGCCCCACCGGCCTCTGTTCACCATGGGCGAGGACGACGGGGTTTCCTGCCCTTCCGTGGACTTTCCTCCATTTCCAGATCTAGGAGGAGTAACAGCCCCCGGAAACGCAGCTGTCCCTGCCGCTCAGGCTAGGCCCACACCGGACAAGGAGGCAAGAAGAAAAACAGGAGGAGCCAGTTCCCAGCCCTGCCAACTGTCCCGTGGGCCTATGTCACCAGCTCAGCTCTTCCTCAAATCTGCGCCCCTACCGCCTTGGCCCAAGACACTGCCACCTGGGGCTGCAGCGGTAATGGGGTCCGCAGCCACAACTGAGAACACCTTACAAGGGGCCCTTTCCTTCTTACAACTGAGAACACCATCCCCAAGGTCCCAAGGATGAGAGGTGCAGCCACTGCTAGCAAAGAGCCCACCTAAGTGAGTCCAGGCTCCAGGCCCTCCAGCATAAGAGAGCTGAGGGGCAGGAATGACCTCTAGGAAACATTCCTGCTGGACTCAACCCCACCACCACTACCCTCCTTTCTAGTCTCCACACAGGTCAGTCCAGTGGTGCTACTTCTACCAAAAATGCTCCCGCGGTCCCTGCTTATCACCCAGCCTCCAAGAAAACTGGCACCAGCCAAAACAATCTGTCCCACTGCTCTGGGGAGCAGGGATCAATTTCACTGATGGGAGCTGTCAGCTCAGGTCTGCTCCCCTACCACACAATGTGTAGAGCTCACCCAGGGAGAAGATGCTTCCCCTGACAACTGCCTTAAGCTGACACAGGTGAGGCAACAGAATTTCTGAGGATGGAGAAATCTCCTCCAAACCTGCACAGAGCCCTAGCAATGATGAAGACCACACTGTCTCTCTGAATCACCTGCCTTTGTTGATTTTCTCCTGACCAAATACTCTTACACCTGACCGGTTTTCTTCTATCACCAGCTTAGTGGTCCCTAAGGAGGACCTGGTATTCACCTCCACTCCCCCTTAACACACACCCACTCACATGCTCCCTCCTCCAAAGGAGAATTCATGGGCTGCAGCCTAACAAATCCTGCCTCAAGCCTTTGCAAACATTTTCTTTCAAAACCTGTGAAGACTTTCCAGTTTCTGACTTCTCACTTGCCATCTCCACCCCACACTCTTACTCCACCACACAGGCCTGGTCACAAGGACTCCCTCACCTCCAGGTGAGCAATTTAGCATTCATGTGTTCCCATACCCCTCATCACACTTTATGCCTATTTTCCAGATTGAGGCCTAATCCAGAGAACTGTTGCCAGGTTAACCTCTTCTCCAAGGACCTTGTGATATAGGGGAAAGATCCCCCCAACCTATTGGATGTCCAGTACAAGTTTGTGTTCTTTAAAGTTGAAGAATGACTTTTAGGGAAAAAAAAAGTTAAAAGCAGAATGTATTTACTTAGAGAAAGAAAGCTTCTTTTTAAGAGACAGAAGGGGTCCCAAGTGGGATGTCAAGGACCCATTCTTTATTAGGGAATTTTATAGAGCAAAACCATAAGGTGAGGTGGGTCCAAAGTAGGAGAACATGAGAAATTCCAAGGTGGGCATGAAATGGGACAGAACTATGGTCAACCAATAAGACAAAAGTATAACTGCTCAGGTAAAATTGATTAAATCAGGGACTTAACCCATGCCCCCACCACCTGGCCCCAGACACTGCCACCTGGGACTACAGTGGTAATGGGGTTCACAGCCACAACCCTCAAAGTGATGCAGCCTGGGTGCACCAAGAACACTTTGCAAAGGGCACCTTCCTCCCTTCAACTGCGAACACCATCCCCAAGGTCCCAAGGATAATAGGTCCAGCCCCGAAGGTCTGAAGGATGAGACTCCAGGGAAGCAAGTGGACAATATAAGAGCAAAGCCTTTTCCTGTAGGGGATTAGGATAGTGGCTCCTCCTGACTTCAAAATAATTGATATCTATTTAGAATATCAATCCCTGATGTTTATCCTTAGGAAATATGTGGGTGAATTTATGTCTGCCTTCCTCACAGTTGCAAGGTATTTGGTCTTCTGCACTGCACCCACCAGCTGCCCACACCCCTGACCCCACTGTGGCTGGCAACCCAGAAGGGAGTTGGCCCAAAGTCCACCGCCAACACCTCTGCCCGTGCTCCCACTGCCGCCGCCACCGCCACAACCATGTTCCAGCTGCCACCACCTACAGGGGAGGTGACACAAAGTAATACAGGGCAGGCACTTGACTGATCTGAAGGGCAGGGGCCAGAATATGCTGTCCCTGTCTGCAACTCACTAGCACACTGCAGTGGGAAGTGTCATCTAGCCAGTGTGCATCAGAAGAATTGTAACAAAGAAAGAAAGAAACTGGGGCCTCCTAGAAGAAGCAAAAAAGATGGGAAGAGGAAGAAACAACAAATAGTCCCCAGGTCCCAACCCTGAGAACATTGACTCAGGACAGGTAAATATAAAGAAGAATGAGAACAGCAAACATACAATATCAGACACAGTGCCAGTGGACATAAAGAGATATATTCGGGACCTCATAGACAAGTTCAAAAGTGAAATATTTAGCCAAATAAAGCAATACATAGAAAAATTAATTAAAGAGATACTAAGCACCCCTCAAACACAGATGAAAGAAGGGAGGAACTCAAAGGAGAGAACCATTTGCCAAAGAATATTAATGTATATATATATATATATATATATATATATATATATATATATAGAATACATGTAGTAGATTCAAAGAGATCACCAGGAAATTAAAAACTCTATGGAAAGATGGCAAATCAGCTTGAAAGAAACAAATGATAGATTATCCAAACTGGAGGAAAATTTTGCAATGTGGGGATATGAATGGGAAAACTTTTTTAAAATAACAAGGAAACAAGCAGTACCAATACAAGGCTAGAAGATGACAAAAGGATCTATAACTTGAGAATAAAGAATTTGAATGAAGAAGATGGGGTACAAACAAAGGGACTACAAAGATTATTCACAGAAATAATTAAGGAAAATTTCCAAAACATAGGAAAAGGAAATGATATTCTGATATATGATGCATACAGAACTCCAGCCACCTACAATCAAAACAGAGCTACACCCAGGCATATAATAATCAAGATCCCAGAAATTCAATATAAGAACAAAATATTAAAAGCTGTTAGAGACAAGAAACAAATAAGCTATAGATGAATGCCCATCAGAATAACAGCAGAATTATCAACACAAACCATCAAGTCAAGAAGAGCCTGGAGCAAAATATTCCAAGCCCTGAAAGAAAATAACCTCCAGCCCAGATGGATATACCCTATTAAACTGTCTCTAGAAATTAATGGAGAAACAAGATACTTCTAAGACAAAGAGGAACTTGGGAAATTCACAACCACCAATCCAAGTCTACAGAGAATATAGCAGGGCATTCTAGAGAGAGAGAAAAGTACTATGATTCCAGGAACAGTGGGAGAGAGGCCTCAATGAATGGAGCACAAAACAGAATGAAGAAGATAAGCAAACAACTGGTGGCAAACAAGAGCATAACACAAATGAGGCAGAGAAGATGTTATTCAAAACTGATATGATTGATAGAATCAAGTCTGAGAGTATAGGCAACTGCACTGAAGATAACAAGACTCTATGATACACATTCAGGTTTGATGACTGCCAGTTTTTGAGGTTCTATACTATATACAAAGTTGGGTTTTTATTAATACTGTTATGTACTGATATACTCAATTTATACTGTGTCTGATGATATAGTCAATTCTGTTGAAGATAACAAGAGACAACACAGGACCATGGTAGAACTCTTTGTACAATGGTCTTTTATGTTTTTTTTCATTTCATGTGTTTATACAAATATGTTATGTCCTGTCTTGCTTTGGTTTATTTCTCACTCTAATATAGAAAGTAAAGAAATACAAGTTAAAAACCATGCCCGTAGGGGCTAGGGATTTAGCTCAGCGACATAAGCACGGGCCTTGCAAGCAGGCAGTCATGAGTTCGATCCTCGGTACCAATAAAAAGGAAAAAGACAGGGAAAAAAAAAAGGTGACTTACTAGAGGGTCGGGCGGAGAGTCTGTCCAGAGAAATCATATTAGAAGCTACAATATGAAAACATGGAGAGGGCCAGACGAATGGATAACAATTCTTATTAACCAAGACAGTGCGGCTGGAGGATTTAAAGTCGTGCTGAGACTGTGAAGGCTGATAACGGGAGGCTGCAAATCCCGAGCCTTTAAATCAGCAAACTGACCCCTGGACCCAACAGGAAAAGCTGTGTTGGCTTTTGGTGACTGCTGGAAACTGAGACATGGGACCCCGAGAAGCAGCCAGGACTGCCCTGCTGCACCAGAGAAGATTGTGAAAGGCTCTACACATATTCTCACACACAAAAAAAGAAATTTATTTATTATTTTAAATGTATGTTTTTCTTCCAGGACCTGAAATTTGGGGTTAGTATCCAAGTGAAGATGTGTCGCTACTCACACTGGTAGATAAAGAAGAGAATCAGACCCGGATCCATGCTGGGTGTAAGCAACAATAGGAAGTAGGATTTAAAATTTTGAGTTTTGTTGTAAAGGGAGATCTGATAAAGTTGTGGAATGCAAAGATAGAGCAGAGAACATCGTGGCTGAAGATAACACAATAAAACTTTTCTTCTTGGAGTCTGTTTTTTCACAAACTAGAGCATTCTTATGTTTTGTCTCTTTCCTCTTATTCCTTTCAGAATTCTCTATCTTTAATATTGGAGAGCTTCATTATAGTATATCTTGAGCTACACTTCATTGTTTTAACTCCAACTTGTGAGTTGTGACCTTCTTGTACCTGGATATTTGCACTTTTTTAGATTTGGGATGTTTTCTCCTATTATTGCCTTGAATAAGTTTTCTAGCCCTTTTCCGTTAATAGGTCCCTGTTGAATCTGAATATTATGGTTTGTAACTGAATGGTCTCATCCTAAAGCCTCATGCACTAATTATCAGGGCTTTTGAATGGTGACTGAATCATAAGAGCATCATAGCTAAATGTGATATTATAAAATGGGGCATGGCCAAAAGATGCAGTCACTGGGGACATGACTTGGAGGGTCTCTTTCCAATATTCCTCCCTTCATTTTCTGCATCCTGGTCACCATGACATGTGCAGATTTTCTTCCTCCAAGCTCCCTGCCATTCCATTGTGCTTTGGATCTGACCAACAACGATCTGTAACTGGGAGTCAAAATAAACCTCTGCTGCTTTAAATTGCAGGTGTCAGGTACAATATTTTATTCCAGTGATGAGGAAAAAGACTCAGATACTAAATAGATTGAATTTTTGGATCTTTTGATGCTTTATACTTCTTATTAGCTTTCTTCATTCTACTTCTCCTGCAACTGTATTTTCAAAAGCCTGTCTTAGATTTGCAGGCTGCAAGGAGAGAGAACCAGGATTCACAAGAAGGTGATCCCCACCTGGAGACTAGCGTGATATGCCAGCCGCTGCCTGATGAAGAAAGCCAGACCCAAGCCTCTCTCCATGAGTCAGTACCACTTGTGTACTATAAGAAGAGAGAACTAAGCCTCACCAGGAGATGACTCTGCCTCATTTTCACTGTTTTCTTGGGTTGAGTTTTATTCTCTTTTGTTTGGTTTGATCCTATTAAATCTGATGCCACAATCAGCTATTTAAAACATAGCAAGACATATTATGGTAGCCATTTTGGATTTACTATTAGTTTATATTGCTTATCTTTATTGCATTCATTATTTTTTATTCATTCCTACTCTATTCTGCTGTTCAATTTTTACTATGTCTAAATGTATCTGCAGCTATTTTGAAGACAAAAAAGGCATTATGGTAATTATTGGTGATTCAGTAAGGTTTTGAAGACCTTTACCGATTATACTAGTTTGTTTTGATTGGTTTTACTCTGTTATATTTTCCTTGGTTTTACTCATTTTAAAATAAAAAAATAAGAAAAAAGCCTGTCTTTAGAGGTGATTCTTTCCTTTGACTGATTCTCCTACTGATTCTTCTATTGTATTTTGTACTGCTTTGATTTTATATTTCAGCTCCAATATTTCTGCTTCACTTTTTAATACTTTAAATTTCTATATTTCTTGATAAATTACTTGGATTTTTTCACTGTCTTCTTGATGTTCATACACTTTATTAAAATGGCTGTTTTCAGTGTTTTTTCCTACCACCAACACAGGACCTTGCATTTGACAGGCAGGTGCTGTGCCACTGAGCTATATCCCTAGCCCTTAAAATAGCTGTTTTCAATTCTCTCTCACTTTTTTTTTTTTTTTTTTTTTTTTTTTTTTTTTTTGTACCAGTAATCAAGCTCAGGACCTTATACTTGCCAGGCAGACGCTATATCAGTAATCAAATTCAAGACCTTGCACTTGCCAGGCGGGTGCAGTTATACTGCACCACTGAGCTAAATTCCTGGCCCTGAATTTTCTTTCTGATCGATCACACTTATTTATCACTTTATGTGCACTTTGTGGTACCTTGTTTTGCCCATTAGGTAGCTCATGATTTTCTGAATGTTCTTAATTCTTGTGGTCATATGATATGGCACATCAAAGAATTATTTCATTTGTGTGTGCATGCGTTGTCTGTGTCTGTGTGTCTCTGTGTGGTCTGTTTATATTTGTGGCTATCTTCCAGAAATTCTAAAAAGGCTGCCGAATATGTTTTCACCCTGCTGTCAATGTTATGGTTTCACCACTAGATGGTAACCTAGGCCCAAGTTTAAATGAGTGGTTGTGTTACCCTATCCAAAATGGGTTTTTGGAGGGCCTACACAGTGTAAAGAAGTCTTGGATGTGTTCCATTTTCACCTAGGGTAAGATCCAGAGACTTTGTCAAAAGTGGAAGTGATAAGGGGAAAGAAACTCCCAGACTGCTATATGTTTGGTCCATGTTCTCTTTCTTTAAAATCAAAGACAGACTTTTACAAACAAAGGAGGTTAAAAGCAAAATATATTCACTAAGAGAAAGAAAGCTTCTGTCTGAGAGCGAGACAGAAAGGGTGCCAAGTGGGTTGCTAAAGACCCTGCCTTCTCTAGGATTTTTATAGATCAAAATCACAAGACGAGGTGAGTCCAAGGTGGGAAACAATGGGAAGTTGCAAGATGGGCATGTGGTGGGACAGAACTATGATCAACCAATAAGATTATAATTGCTCAGGTAAAATTGATTAAATTGGGAACAATTAGGGAAGCAAGTCACTAGCAAGTGGGCAGTAAAGAACAGGGCATTTTCCTGTAAGGTTTAGGTTACTGGCTCCTTTTGGCTTCCTTAAGGTGACTGATGCTTATCCTTAGGATACATGTGAGTGCATTTGCTTTGTCTTTTGTTCTGAAGTCTGACCCACAGTGGGAGGTGTCTGCCTTCCCCACAGTTGAAAGTTTTCTGCCTTGGCTCCTTTGAGGGCCAAGGCCTATCTGACTGATTATAATATTTTTATCTAACTTAGCTGCCTATTAACAGAACTGTGCTGGGCCAGCACTCAACTCCAAAGCAATGTCTTACACCGATTTCTCTCTTCTCCCTAATAAAAAATAATTCTCTACATGCTATGTTGTCTGAGGTCAAAGAAGAGATGAGGACCCAGGTGCATGGACATGTACCTGCTGTTTTGGTTACTTTTCTCTGGTTGCTAAGGCAAAATACCTGATGCCCAAAGTCAGAAAAAAATGTTTATTTAGCTTACACTTTTGGGGGTTTCATTCCATACTCAGCTGGCTCCAAGGCAAGGTGACTGCTCATAGCAGTTGCAAGCAACAAAAGCGAAGAGGACCAGGGAGGGTATGCATGCCTCCTTTCTTCCTTATATTGTATGCAGGCTACCAGCCCCTGGCAGGTTCAGCACTCACACTGCCAATCCCAGAGCTAGACAACAAACCAATCACAAACACTAGATTTAGCCACCTCCATGACTGCGTGAAGCTTTGGGGGAACATTTAAACAAACCACAACACCTACAATCCTAACACTTGGAAAGGTTGAAGGAGGAAGATAAAAAGTTTGAGTTCAATCTGGGAAACCTAGCAAATAAGCAAGACCTTGTCTAAAAATTTAAAATTTGTAAAAATGGATGGGGAGATAGCACTTGCCTATCATCAAGAGTTATTGAGTTCTGCCTGGTATTGAGTTTCACTGTGACTGAGTTCCATAGCACTGTGCACTGAGAACCAAAGAGAAGTACTATACTTTATTTATACTCCTCTACTTCCAGCCAGCAAAGGGCTTTTGTCTACACAATATGAAGGATGGAACTGGAGGAAGAATGGAAAAGACAGTCCCTTAGTTATAAGGATGACATCAAATTAAATCTCACTTGAATCCCATATACCACTGGGACTAGCATAGGTAAAAGGACAACTAATTAAAGGTTATCCTGGGTTACACAGTGAGACCTTTCTCAAACAATGAATCAAGTAGAGTAGCAATGAAATAACAGATGACATTGGATACATTTTTTTCTATCTTTTGCCTTTTGGTGTGGAAGAATAAACCCAGGACCTCACAGATCCTAAGCATGTGCTCTACCACTGAGTTATAGTCTGCTTATGATTTTTGGTTAAGTGTTTTGAAACATTGTTAATCCCTTAATGTTTTCTTTATCAGATTTAGGGAAAGTTGCTTTTTTTCTCTCTCTCTCTTTTCACTTAAGCTAAATATAACATAGTAACACAGTAAAATATGCCTGTGGGACAATGATAAAGCAATTCTTTTTTCTCTTTTCCTAATCCCTCCAAAATTAAAAATCTGTTAGCGAGTTTTTTTTATGGCAATGTAGTGATTTACATAAACCAAGTAAGAATCTATTCTTGTAACAGGACAAAATTAGAAACATTGGTTACACTGGCAAAGCTTTTATTGATATATTATACATGAGAGTAATGCTGATAGACTGAGGTGTGATCAGTTTTTCAAAAACTAAGCTTGAATTTATAGAGCAAATGCCTACAAACCCCCTTTGAAAAAAAACTGTGTTAGCTAACTCACAAAGTTCTCAGACTTCAGAAATACAATGTCGTAGTACCCTCAGAATATTTTAGAGACCTGAAAAAGAGAAATATTTACCCAAATGTATAGATATTACAAAGAAAGTCTGATCTTAAGAACTTAGCTTGGCTTTCTAGACTTGAGAGGCATTGACAGATTGATTAACTGATTGTAATGCTGGAAATTGAAGCCAGGGTCTGTACATGCTAGGCAAGGACTCTACCACTCAGCTAAATGCTGAGCTATTTGGAGACTTTTAAAAGATCAATCTGGATTTCTACTGACACCCTACCACAGTGACTGGGTAGGAGGTGGCTATGAGATGTAGTTGTGGACAGAATGTAGGCTAACTCCACAGGTTTTAGCTCAAATCAAGAAGGATGCAGGAACCCTACCATACATGTGAAGAAGCCAGAACTGTTTTGTTTGTGTGTCAGTGTTGGATGCATCTGAAAGTGCCAGCATTAAGTTTAATAATGTACTTAAATGCCAACCTCACTTAGAAATTCATAGGTTGCGAAATGAATTGGTTGCTAAATGAAGAATTTTATATAGTTTGTACACTGCAATATTCAGAACAAAGAAATTGCCAAAGGAAGCTACATCTTGATGATTTTGCTTTTATTTGCATAACCCTGACATGCATGTATAACAGAACATGCATGTATTACATGTAATATATAACAGAACAAATTATAATATTGTACTATACAGAACAATCAACAGAAATTGCAAGGTAGATCAGAAAAAAAAATGGCGGCTTACTAGGGCATCGGGCGGAGACTCTCTCTGGAGAAATCATATTAGAAGCTACAATATGACAACAAGGAGAGGGCCAGATGAATGGATAATGATTCTTATTAACCAAGACAGCGTGGCTAAAGGATTTAAAGTCATGCTGAGACTGTGAAGGCTGATAACGGGAGGCTGCAAATCCCGTGCCTTTAAATCAGCAAACTGACCCCTGGACCCAACAGGAAAAGCTGTGTTGGCTTTTGGTGACTGCTGGAAACTGAGACCTGGGACACCGAGAAGCAGCCAGGACTGCCCTGCTGCACCAGAGGAGATTGTGAAAGCTCCAAAGCCGAAGGCTGTGCAGTTTTCTGACCATTCCACGCTCTGCCGAGAGCGCAGGGAGGGCGAGCGGCGTGGTGTGCAGTAGACCCAAGAGGAGGACATGCACTGAACCCTGGTGAGTACTGGGGACCCCGCTGCTGCTGGGGTTGGCCAGAGAACATCTTGGAACTGGGCAGTGCCTGCCACCACGGGGACATCAATAACACAGAAAGTCTGGCGGCAGACATCTTAGAATTGGGCAGAACCTACAGCTCGGTGACATCACCGAGTCACCCTGTAGGGAGGTCTGGTGGAGGACATCTTGAAATTGGGCAGAGCCTGCAACTGTGCTGGCTTCAGAGTCATTCAGAGAACTAGTGGAAGACATCTTGGATTTGGGCAGACCTGCTGTCCTGGTGCTCCTGTCACAGAGAGGTCTGGAAGAGAACAGCTGGGATTTGGGCAGAACCCTGTGCCACAGTGACATTAGCCAGCTGCTTCTGGTACAGAGACAACAGGCAGGAGCTACTGGGGCTTAACCAGGCCTCTTCTTGGGGCCCAATAAGCAGATAAAAAATAGTCACAACTCAGTGACATCCAGAAAGTACAGCCTAATTTACGGATTGACTGGCACAGAGGCTGGAGGCTAGCCTGTACCACCCCTGCATCCCAGCCTACCCCAGATAACAGCAAATTGGGGAGGACAGAAAAAACTCAAGTCAGCATGCTTCTGAAAGGCCCTAAGCAATACAGAGAGGGCCAGAGACCCCCAGGACACTCCAGTCTGAAGGAATCCAGAAACATGACAAGAGATAAAAATAAAAAAAAAATCTCCAGCTGCCCAACATGAGAAAATAAGCCCAGGAGAAGTAAACACTGAAGAGAACAAGCACAGTAACCATCCAATACTCGACACAGCATCAGCCGAAATTAAAAAACACCTTCATGACCAAATAGATGAATTTAAAGCTGTGCTCCTGATCCAAGTGAGGCAAGATATAAAGAGATTAATTAAAGAAATGGCAAACCCCGCCCAAGAGAACACAGATGGAAGAACTGAGGAAATCAGAAAAGAAAGAGAAACTTCTGAAGAAGAATTTAAACATAATTTAGAATACATGAAACAGATCCAAAGAAATTACCAGGAAACCAAAAACTCCATTGAACACTGGCAAAATGCCTTGACAGAAACTAAAGACAGGCTTCTGAAACTTGAAGAGAGATTTATGGCATATGATCGTGAAAGAAAAAGCCTCTTAAAAATAACAAGGAACCAGAAAGAAACAATTCAAAGGCTAGAAGATGACAAAAAGATACATAACTTAAGAATAAAGACTGTGACTGAGGAAGCAGGAGCAACCAAAAATGAAATACAAAGAATATTCACAGATATATTAAAGCAAAATTTCCCATGTATAGCAAAAAGAAATGATATCCAGATAAAAGAGGCATCCAGAACACCAGCTACCTACAACCAAAACAGATCTTTGCCTAGACATATAATAATCAAGATTCCAGAAATCCACCAAAAGAACAGAATATTAAAAGGAGCCAGAGAAAAGATGCAGATTACCTACAATGGGAAAATTATCAAAATAACAGCAGACTTATCAACACAAACTCTTAAGTCAAGAAGTTAGTGGGGAGATATATTCCAAGTCCTAAAAGAAAACAATATGCAACCAAGGCTTATATACCCGTCAAAATTCTCTCTCAACATTAATGGAGAAATAAGATGCTTCCAAGACAAGGAGGAACTGTGGGAGTTTGTGGCCACCAATGCAACCCTACAGAGAGTGCTGAAGGACATTATAGAGAATGAGAGGAAGGGATACCAGGATTCCAGCAACAGTGGCAGAGAGGCCTCAATGAATGGGGCAGACAGTGGAATGAGGGAATAAGGTGGACAAATAATAGCAGAAAAGTGGAGTAGCAGACATGAGGCAGAGTCGGTTAGCTATAGTCTTTGTATAGACAGCTCTGAAACACTATAAAAAAAGGCAGAGGTCATTGTTAATGGTGTATAAGGATTTAAAAGACACAGTAGTCTTATCGCCATATTTCATTTGAATTTAATTTGTTCTGGTCTGTCCACTCATGTCAGATTTGAGGGCACAGACATCTTGACCCAAAAATAGCAGGTTATACCATGGTAACTATCCTTACTTTCCTATTAACTTAAACTGAAATCCTATAATACTTACATTATCTTACTATGACTGATCTTAATTGAATCTGAATCATAAGACTATGGGTTGGCCATGGCTGATTTTATTTGAAATGGGTATGCTTGTTAGTATCAACCCTAAAAGTAGAGGCAACTACTCTGAGGATGACAAGATGTAAAGAATATCCATACTGGTATTAATTAGTAACAGCTTCCAAATCCTACAATGCTGTCAAAGTTAAGTTTTTATAAAAATAGGTGATACTATATTTAACTATAATAAGCCAGTGTGGTGGTCAAATCTATTGAAAATAACAAGAGGAAACATAGTAACTATGGAAGATCATCTATATTGTGGTCTTATATGTTTTATCCATTGCATATTTTTCTAGGAAATTGTTTTGCTGTCTTGCTATGACTTGGTATTCCCTATAACACAGGGAGGATAGATATATATGTAGAAATTCACACATGGGGTTTTTTTTCTTTTTAATTATTTACGGGAACAGATTATATAATGTAAGATGTAATGAACAGATACTCTGAGGAAGAGACGCTAAGAAATCCGAGGCTAATTTAGTAGCATTATGATAGAAATTCTAGCAATACTAATGTTCGCTGATTAGAATGACATTGTTCTGGTCTCTTGAGTTCAATTTCAGCATATGTAGAGATGGGGACAGCTATCACGAAGAAAATGCGAGATGCAATGGTAGTTATTATTGTCTTCCCTAATGTTAGATCTTGAAGACCTGAAAAGCCTTCATCATCCTGTAATGATTTGATTAGTTCTATAATATGCAATAAGTATATAAAGTGGGTGAAGATGGGGACAACTATTTGTAAGAAACTAGAGACAGGGGCTGGGAATTTAGCTCAGTGGCATAAGTGCCTGCCTTGCAAGCAGGCAGTCGTGAGTTCGATCCCTGGTACCGATAAAAAGGAAAAAGACAAAAAAAAAAAAAAAAAAGAAACTAGAGACAGTTAGATAGACAGTGAAGATCTCCAGTGGACTTGCTTTGAAATCTGTATTTCTTTAAATTGGTTTTTTAACTGTTTTGTTCTGTTTTGATATGTTTAATCTTACCCTCTTTGAGATGTAAAACAAATGTGTAGGACTGATAACCATATTACTGAGTTTTTGTTCAATCATTGAGCAGAACTGTTTGTAGTGTCACTTTTTGAATGTCATTCTAAATACTTTAATTGTATAACCTGAACAGCTATTTCTAAGATGACAATATGTAACTTATCAACCAGCAATTTCTTACCGTTTGTTTTTCTGTAATTTTGTATTATTTCTACCTTTTTTATATCTATGTATTTTTTTGTTTCCTTTTCTTTAAATAAAAAAAAATTGCAAGGTGTACTGCATAAAACAAAGGTATTGAGGCTCTATAAACAGGATGTACAGAAGTTTACCCAAAATAAGGAAAATACAAGCCTTAAATCCAAGTGATGGGTTTTAAGTCTGAACACCACACCTCAGTCATGTCCAAACAGTAGTTAAACAGGTAGATTTTTAAATAAGAGATATCTGTATTTTCTGTATGTCAATATTTGCTTTATTTTTATTTGTAAATTATAATTATCTAGGGCTTTTTCTGTGTTTAATAGTGGTACACTGCTACTGTTTATTGGTTTTTACAGTATGTCAGTATCCAGGTTCTCTTTGATTCTATTATCATTGTTGATTTTGTTTCGATTGCCGGGGTGGTATAATTGTTGCTCTTAGTTGGTTTTTTTTTCTCTCTATACTGATATCTGGTTTGCTTCTGTATAATCAACAATACTGGAGTCCATTTCAAAAAAAAACTGAGTACTGGGCCAAATATACTGCACACTCCTTTCCCAAGTTAATGGAAATTGTTGGATCTTGGCACAGAGACCAATGCCCATAAGTAACCACCATGGACTGTAACAATGGAGGCAGACACTAATTAAATAAATATACACAATATTAAGAAAGTATTAGCCCTCTAATTGACCAACAAAAATCAGCATACATAAAAAAAAAATCAGGTTGTGGTAGCACATGCCTCTAATTCCAGCACACAGGAGCTGAGGCAAGAGAATCACCATGAGCTCAAGGCTAGTTTGGGCTACATAGTGAGTTCAAGACTAGCATGAACTACATGATGAGATGCTGTCTCAAAAAAAAAAAAAGGAAGGAAAGAAAGAAAGAAAAAGAAAAGAAGAGAAAACAAGAATACAAATTTCCTCTAAAATATTCCTACTGGTAGAAAATTAATAGCTACACAACTGAAATGGGAAGAGGGAGTGGAGAAGAAGAAAATTTTAAACATAAAAAAAGAATTTAGATGTGTTATGTACATTTCCTAAATTCTAGTGTTTAAAATTATGTGCCAGAAAATATATACTAACAAAAACTTTAAAGGAAAAAAATTGATTTATTAAATGATAAAAGAGACAAACAAGGTGATCAGCAAATTAAAAAATATATAGATAAACAGACATTGGCTTTAATAAACAAAACAATCGTGGACAAAAGACACAAAAAACTAGATGAGCTAAAGAAAATAATACAAAACATGAATGAATATTTAGGAAACAAAAGAGTCCTTGAGTACCAAAAAAAATCTAGGAGATTATAAATTCTTTTCAAAATATGGGAGACAGAAGGAATCAACTTAAGGACAGACCATCAGAACTAGAAGACAGGGTTGCTTCAGGCGACTGCATACTCAGAGACACCTTAAAAACAGCGAGAGATGAACTAATGAGATTAATAGTGTGGTTATCTATCATATATATATATATATATATATATATATATATATATATACATATAAATATAATACATGCATACATACATATATATGTTTCCCTTCTTTGTTTTCTCCTAGTTGTTTTTTCTTTTTTACCACTTTCCTTTCCTTTCATTTTTCACAATATCTATTTTCATTGTTTGATCATTTTTTCATGCCTAAATCTTGTAATCTGAACAATTACTTTTGAATCAGTTTGGGTTGTTGGGGGTGTGGAGTAATAGGAATTGAACTCACAACCTTATGCTTGCCAGGCAGGCACTGTGCCACAGAGCTATATTCCTGGCCCTGAACAACTTCTTTTAAGATAACAATATGCAATATATTAACTAATGTTAATATTCTATTATTTTGTTTTAAATTCTATGTAATTTTATTCCCTTTTTAGCTTTTAAAATAAAAAATTGCGAGAAGTGAAAAATGGATGCAAAAGCAGGGAGATATTGAAGATAACTCATTTAAGATTATTTGGGATAAAATACATTATTTGGGATTAGTGAAAAGTTAGAAGATAGTACAAATGGCATAAAAGACTTACTTACATGAATAGTACCACAAAATTTCCAAATAAAAGAAATAATTTAATGGACAGAGAAGTGAGACCTATATAACCCCAAATATTCATGATCAGAAAGGTCCTCTCCAGAACATATCATAGTGAAAATTCATCATAAGGACAGAATATTAAATGCTATCAGAAAAAGCAATTCATCACATAAGAAAGTAAGCCACCCAAAAAAGAAGGTAAGCCTATTATAATCACAGCAGACTTCTCAACACATGCCTTAAAGGCTAGGAAATCTTGGAGTGAAGTGTCTCAAGGCCAAAAAGAAAACAACTTTCAACACCAAGTGATATATCCTTCAAAGAAATCTTTCAAAATTAATGAAGAAATAAGTTCTTTCCATGACAAAGAGGTCCTTAAAAGGTACTAGTACTCTGAAAAATTTTCAAGAATAATTTACAAAGGGATAATGAAGCCAACCGTGCCAGCAATGCTGCTGCAATGAACACAGCAGGAAGGATGAGCAGATAAGATGTGAAACGTTTGAATAACCCAATCTCTGTTAATGAAACTGAAAATGTAATTAAGTCCTTCCCTACAAAGAAGAGCCCAGGCCCAGATGGATTCACTGTAGAATTCTACAAGAAATACAAAGAAGACCTAATGCCGACACTCCTCAAACTATTCAATGAAATTGAAAGGGAAGCAATCCTTCCTAAGTCATTCCTGGAAGCAAATATTACTCTAGTACCAAAACTTGAGAAAGACCCAACTAAAAAAGAGAACTATAGACCGATCTCCCTAATGAACCCAGATGCAAAAATCCTCAATGAAATATTGGCAAATAGGATGCAGCAAATCATCAAGAAGATTACACATCATGACCAAGTGGGATTCATCCCAGGAATGCAAGGATGGTTCAACATACGCAAATCAATAAATGTAATCCACCATATCAATAAAGCCAAAAATAAGAATCACATGATCATTTCTATAGATGCAGAAAAAGCCTTCGATAAGGTTCAACATTCATTCATGATACGAACTTTACAAAAAATTGGAATAGATGCTCTTTACCTCAATATAATAAAGGCCATTTATGACAAACCAACAGCCAGCATCATAATAAATGGCCAAAAATTGAAAGCCTTTACTTTAAAATCGGGCACAAGACAAGGATGTCCTTTATCACCACTCCTATTTAATATAGTAAATACTGGAAGTACTAGCCAGGGAAATTAGGCAAGAGAAAGAAATAAAAGGAGTAAAGATAGGAAAAGAAGAAGTTAAATTATCATTGTTTGCAGATGACATGATACTCTACATAGAAGACCCCCTAAACTCCATTAAAAGACTCTTAGATACAATAAATAAATTCAGTAATGTAGCTGGATACAAAATCAATACTCAGAAATCAATAGCATTCCAATAGAGGAACAACAAAATCACAAAGAGGGAAATAAGAGAAACCACACTCTTCACTCTAGCAAGCAAAAACATGAAATATTTAGGAATTACTCTTATAAAAGGAGTGAAAGACCTATACAAGGAAAATTATAATACACTGAAAAAAGAAATTGAAGATGATCTCCGAAAATGGAAAGACATCCTTTGCTCATGGATAGGAAGAACAAACATTGTGAAGATGGCCATTCTCCCAAAACTATTATACAGATTCAATGCAATCCCAATAAAAATACCATCAACATACCTTATAAATCTAGAGAAATCACTCCTAAAACTCATCTGTAACCAGAAGAGACCTAGAATAGCAAAGGCAATTCTAAGCAGCAAAGGCAAGGCAGGAGGCATCACAATACCTGACTTGAAGTTATACTACAAAGCAACAGTAGTAAAATCAACATGGTACTGGAATCAAAACAAAGACAAAATCAATGGACTAGATTAGAAGATACAACCACAACTACAAACACACTCAACCACCTTATCTTTGATAAAGGAGCCAAGCAGGTTCACTGGAAGAAAGACAGTCTCTTTAATAAATGGTGTTGGAAAAACTGGCTCTCCATTTGCCGAAAACTAAAGCTAGACCCATGTCTATCACCATGTACTAAATTAAAATCTAAATGGGTCAAAGATCTGAATATTAAAACAGAAACACTAAATCTATTGGAAGACAAATTGGGTATGAACCTTGAAGACATAGGAGTAGGTAGAGAATTCATGAACAGGACTCAAACTGCATGGGAAATACTTCCTAGAATCAATAACTGGGACCACTTCTTATTAAAAAGTTTCTGCATGTCGAAACAAATCTGCAGCATGGTAAAAAGAAAACCCACAAACTGGGAAAAGATTTTAGTGAACTCTCTCTCAGACAAGGGACTCTTGTCTAAAACATATAAAGAATTAAAAAAAGCTCAGACCCTCAAAATTCAAAGTCCAATCCAAAAATGGGCATCTGAGATGAACACACACTTCTCAGATGAAGAAATACAAATGGCAAATAAATACATGAAAAAATGTTCATCATCATTGGTCATTAGAGAAATGCAAATTAAAACCACACTGAGATACCATCTCACTCCTGAAAGAATGGCCAGGATCAAGAAAACCAACAACAACAAATGCTGGAGAGGCTGTGGGGAAAAGGAACTTTCCTACACTGTTGGTGGGAGTGTAGACTCATACAACCTTTGTGGAGGTCAGTCTGGAGATTTCTCAAAAAGCTGGGATTGGAAGTCCCATTTATTCCAGCTATTCCACTTCTAGGCATATACCCAGAAGAACTGAAAGCATCATACCACAGTGATATATGTGCACCTATGTTTATAGTAGCACAATTTGTAATCGCCAGATCTTGGAAACAACCCAAGTGTCCATCAACTGAGGAATGGATAAAAAAAGTTGTGGTATTTCTATACAATGGAGCATTATTCAGCTATAAAGAAGGATCACATTGAGATATTTATCAGTAAATGGGTGCAGTTTGAGACCATACTCATAAGTGAAATAAATCAATCTCGCATTTGTGAATACCAAATAGTTTCCCTAATGTAAGTAATGATTCAAATATATAAAAATATGTGGTAATCATGATTCCCCACTATGTGGCCTTGAAGCCTTATAAAGTTTTCACTTATTAATTGGAATGGCTTTATTCTGGGCTGCTTGACATGGAAATATTTGAAGCTATAGGATATGAAGTTATATTCAAATATTTCAAGGAAAAAGACACTATGGTAAGTACTATTAAGTCGGGTTACTTGGTGGTGAAGCACTAGGTTGCTGAAACTGTCATGCTTTGGCCTGTATTGTTATGTTGTTATGTCCTCTTTAATATCAATCTCTTCCTTATTCATTAAAAAAATTATTTAGTTATTTTTTATGATTCTTTTAAGGGGAAAAATCAAAAAATAGCAGGATATATTATAGTAACTTTTTTGATTTCCTATTAACCTTTTTTTGTATTTTTTTTATTTAAGGAGAAAAAGAAAAAAAGCAGAAAAAGCGTGCAAGTTATACAGAATTTCAGAAAAAAATAAACAGGAAATCACCAGTTAATGGATTACATATTGTCATCTTAGAAAGATTTGTTCAAGTTACAAGATTAAAGCATATAAAGTGGACATTCAAACAGTGAGACTGCAAACAGTTCTGTTCAATGATCCAACAAAACTCAGTAATATCATTGTCTATCTTATACACTTAAATTTACATGCAGTTATACCATTTAGAGCACTTTCTTTTCCTCTCTTTTGTACAATGACTATTACACATTTTGGGTTTTATTGCTCCTACAGTTCTTATTGCTTTTTTTGCAAGAGAGTAAAACCAAATATGACTTAATGGAACAGAGTCAGTTAAATCAAAAGAGTGGACATAACAGATAATGTAAAAACATAATACAAGGTGATGAACAATGGTTACCATAATGCCTCCCGCTATCTCAAATAAAATTGCCTATATCATCACTTATAATAAAATTGAACAAAACAGTAAAGAACAAAACCAACAAAACCAAAATATTGGAGACATTACAGGTCTTCAAAAGTAGATAATAGTCAACCAGTATGGGCGTCATAATGAATCCCACTATCTTCACAGCTGTTGCCTAAACTTTCGAACCTGGTACTATCAAGCAAAGCAGAATAGAGGAACAGCAGTCAAAACAAGATGGTGAGAGCAATACAGGGCTTCAAATCAAATTAATAGAATATCAAACTGGGTTACTATAATATATCCTGCTTTTTTATAATTTATTTTTCCTTTAATTAAAAGGATACAAATAAAAAAGTAAATAATAAAATGGAGATTGAGATAAAAGAGGGCATAACAACTAAACATTGCAGATCAAAACATAACCATTTAAGCAAAATAGTGTTTCACCACAAGATAATCCCAACATAAAAGTAGTTACGGTATTGTCTCTTTCCTTGAGATCTTTGAGTATAACTTCGTATACTGTAGCATCAAATATACCAACACAATGTAAAACCATTCAAGAGAAAGACAGTATTACATGGTATTTAGAATCAACTAACAGATAATGAACTATGGTTTCTGTATGATCTCCTTGTCTAAAAAGTTTTTGTTTATACTATCACATATAATAAATTCCAATAAGATACAACATGTTAAGACCTATGGAGACAGAAGACCAAAAGCTTGATGGGACTTCAAAATAAGATGATACCAAATCAGCACTACCTATTATGACGTCATTTTCTCCAAGATAGCTGTTCCTATCATCCAATCTCAGCCTCATTTCTCTTGAGCTCTTTTTCTGTCATTAGTTGTCAGTTTGTCGTCTTCATTTTGTTTTCTGCTCCATTCATTGTGGCCTCTCTGCCACTATTTCTGGATGCTTTGTATTTTTCTTTTTTAGAATATCCTGCAGTATTATTTGTAGAGTTGAATTGGTGATTGCATATTCCCCTAGTTCCTCTTTATCCTGAAAGCACCTTGTTTTTCCATCAATTTCCAGGGATAGCTGTGCAGGATATCACAATCTTGGCTAGAGATTATTATCTTTCAAAGCTTGAATTATTTGCCCCCACGCTCCTTGTGATTTGATGGTTTGTGCCGAGAAGTCTGATGTAATTCTGATGGGTGTTCCCTTGTAAGTGATTCGTTTTTTGTCTCTGACAGCTTTTAATATTGTATTCTTATATTGGATTTCTGGAATTTTGATTATTATATGCCTGGGTGTGGCTCTATTTGGGTTGTAGGTAGCTGGAGTCCTGTATGCCTCATATATGTGAGTATCTTTACCATTTGCTAAATTAGGGAAATTGCTGGTTGATAAGTTACACATTGTCATCTTAGAAATAGCTGTTCATGTTATAGAATTAAAGCATTTAGAATGACATTCATAAAGTGACACTACAAACCCTTCTGCTCTATGATCGAACAAGAGCTCAGTAATATGGTTATGAGTCCTACACATTTCTTTTATTTCTCAAAGAGGATAAGATTAAACATATCAAAACAGAACATAGCAGTTAAAAAAACAATTTAAAGAAATACAGATTTCGTAGCAAGCCCACTGGAGATCTTCAATGTCTATCTAACTGTCTCTAGTTTCTTACAAATAGTTGTCCCCATCTTCACCCACCTTATATACTTATTGTATATTATAGAACTAATCAAATCATTAGAGACTTTTTAGGTCCTCAAGTACCAAATTAGGGAAGACAATAGTAACTACCAATACATCTCTCATTCTCTTTGTGATAGCTGTCCCCATCTCTACATATGCTGAAATTGAACTCAAGAAACCAGTCCAATGTCATTCTAATCAGCAAACATTAGTATTGCTAAAATTTCTATCATAACGCTACTAAATTAGCCTCGGATTTCTTAGCATCTCTTCCTCAGAGTATCTGTTCATTACATCTTACATTATATAATCTGTTCCCGTAAATAATTAAAAAGAAAAAAAACCCCATGTGTGAATTTCTACATATATATCTATCCTCCCTGTGTTATAGGGAATACCAAGTCATAGCAAGACAGCAAAACAATTTCCTAGAAAAACATGCAATGGATAAAACATATAAGACCACAATATAGATGATCTTCCATAGTTACTATGTTTCCTCTTGTTATTTTCAATAGATTTGACCACCACACTGGCTTATTATAGTTAAATATAGTATCACCTATTTTTATAAAAACTTAACTTTGACAGCATTGTAGGATTTGGAAGCTGTTACTAATTAATACCAGTATGGATATTCTTTACATCTTGTCATCCTCAGAGTAGTTGCCTCTACTTTTAGGGTTGATACTAACAAGCATACCCATTTCAAATAAAATCAGCCATGGCCAACCCATAGTCTTATGATTCAGATTCAATTAAGATCAGTCATAGTAAAATAATGTAAGTATTATAGGATTTCAGTTTAAGTTAATAGGAAAGTAAGGATAGTTACCATGGTATAACCTGCTATTTTTGGGTCAAGATGTCTGTGCCCTCAAATCTGACATGAGTGGACGGACCAGAACTAATTAAATTCAAACTAAATATGTCCATAAGACTACTATGTCTTTTAAATCCTTATACACCATTAACAATGACCTCTGCCTTTTTCTTTTTTTTTATAGAGTTTCAGTGCTGTCTATACTAAAGACTATAGCTTACCATCTCTGCCTCATGTCTGCTACTCCACTTTTCTACTATATTTTGTCCACCTTATTCCCTCATTCCACTGTCTGCCCCATTCATTGAGGCCTCTCTGCCACGGTTGCTGGAATCCTGGTATCTCTTCCTCTCTTTCTCTGTAATGTCCTTCAGCACTCTCTGTAGGGTTGGATTGGTGGCCATGAACTCCCACAGTTCCTCCTTGTCTTGAAAATATCTTATTTCTCCATTAATTTTGAGAGAGAGTTTTGACAGGTATATGAGCTTTGGTTGCATATCATTTTCTTTCAGGACTTGGAATATTTCTCCCCACTCCCTTCTTGACTTAAAAGTTTGTGTTGATAGGTCTGCTGTTATTTTGATAGTTTTCCTGTTGTAGGTAATCTACATCTTTTCTTTGGCTGCTTTTAATATTCTGTTCTTTTGGTGGATTTCTGGAATCTTCATTATTATATGTCTAGGCGTAGATCTGTTTTGGTTGTAGGTAGCCGGTGTTCTGTATGCCTCTTTTATCTGGATATCATTTCTTTTTGATATATATGAGAAATTTTGCTTTAATATATCTGTGAATATTCTTTGTATTTCATTTTTGGTTGCTCCTGCTTCCTCACTCACATTCTTTATTCTTAAGTTATGTATCTTTTTGTCATCATCTAGTTTTTGAATTGCTTCATTCTGGTTCCTTATTATTTTTAAGAGGCTTTTTCTTTCACGATCATATGCCATAAATCTCTCTTCAAGTTTCAGTAGGCTGACTTCAGTTTCTGTCAAGGCATTTTGCCAGTGTTCAAGGGAGTTTTTAGTTTCCTGGTTTTCTCTTTGGATTTGTTTCATGCATTCTAAGTTATGTTTAAATTCTTCTTCAGAAGTTTCTCTTTCTTTTCTGATTTCCTCAGTTCTTCCATCTGTGTTCTCTTGGGCGGGGCTTGCCATTTCTTTAATTAATCTCTTTATATCTTGTCTCACTTGAATCAGGAGCACAGCTTTAAATTCTTCTATGAGATCATGTAGGTACTTTTTAATTTCAGCTGATGCTGTGTCGAGCAATGAATGGTTACTGTGCTTGTTCTCTTCAGTGTTTACTTCTCCTGGGCTTATTTTCTCATGTTGGGCAGCTGGAGATTTTTTTTTTTATCTCTTGTCATGTTTCTGGTTTCTTTCAGACTCTCCTGGGATTCTCTGGCCCTCTCCAAATTGCTTAGGGCCTTTCAGAAGCATGCTGACTTGAGTTTTTGCTGTCCTCCCCAATTTGCTGTTATCTGGGGTAGGCTGGGATGCAGGGGTGGTACAGGCTAGTCTCCAGCCTCTGCGCCAGTCAGTCCATAAATTAGACTGTACTTTCTGGATGTCACTGAGTTGTGACTATTTTGTATCTGCTTGCTGGGCCCCAAGCAGAGGCTTGGTTTAGCCCCAGTATCTCCTGCCGGTTCCCTTTGTACCAGAAGCAGCTGACTAATGTCACTATGGCACAGGGTCTTGCCCAAATCCCAGCTGTTCTCTTCCAGACCTCTCTGTGACAGGAGCACCAGCACAGCAGAACTGCCCAAACTCAAGATGTCTCCCACCAGTTTTATGTATGAGGCTGAAGCCAACACGTACTCAGGCTCTGCCCAATTTCAAGATGCCTTCCACTAGCCCTCCCTACAGGGGGCTCAGTGATGCCACTGAGCTGTAGGTTCTGCCCAACTGTAAAATGGCTGCCACCAGACTCTGTGTTATTGATATCCCTGTGGTGGCAGGCACTGCCCCATTCCAAGATGTTCTCTGGCCAACCCCAGCAGCTGCGGGGTCCCCAGTACTCACCAGGGTCCACGCCGCCCACCTTTCCCGCGCTCCCGGCACAGTCCAGAAGGGTCAGAAATCCGCGCTGCATGCACTCCCAGCACAATGCGGAACGGTCAGAAACCTGCGTGGCGTGCACTCCCGGCACAGTGCGGAACAGCATTTGGCTTTGGAGCTCGAGAGACTTTCACGATCTCCTCTGGTGTAGCGGGGCAGTCAAAAGCCAACACAGCTTTTCCTGTTGGGTCCACGGGTTAAATTGTTGATTTAAAGGCGCGGGATTTGCAGCCTCCCGTTTTCAGCCTTCACAGTCTCAGCACGACTTTAAATCCTCCAGCTGCACTGTCTTGGTTAATAAGAATCATTATCCATTTGTCTGGCCCTCTCCACGTTGTCATATTCTAGCTTCTAATATGATTTCTCTGGAGAGACTCTCCGCCCGATCCTCTAGCAAGCCGCCATTTTCTTCCTCCCTCTCAGGGTAGTCTTTATTGGATCTGACTTATCAGGACAGGCCTCCCAGCAGTTGTCAGGTTGAGCTCAGTTGATCCTGGAGTGATGGATCCAAGGCTGGATCTCTTCTACTTTAATGAACTCCTCCAAGTTGGGGATAGGTGATACTTTTTCTAGTCTTGGACCCAAATCATATCACCTGGACTGTACGTGTGTGCAGGAGTGTCAGTGGGTATGGGTGATCTCTCTGCTATATTCTTATGTATCTGGGAGAAAGATTTTCCTAACTGAATAAATTGTTCTTGAAAGCTGATATTTCCTAACTGGTGGGGAGATCTCCTTGGAGGCCTTTGATGAGTGGTGAGGACCTCTGAAAAGAATCTCAAAGAGGGTATATCCAGCATGTCCAGCATAATCAGGCTTGAAAGTGAGTTGGAAATTCTCAACAAGTTCTGACTTTTATGGAGGGTCATAGGTAATGTTTACCCATGGTACCTGAGTTTCTTAGTAGTACTTTTTCAGTATTAACTTTAGGATTCTGTTCATTTGTTCTACTTTTCCAGAACTCTGGGTTCTATAGGCAATGTGTAGCTTCTGTTTGATTTTTAGTTCCTTGGCTAATTTTTGCATTATTTTTGCCACAAATGATGGCCCATTATCACTGCCTATAGTTAGAGATATCCCATATCTAGGAATAGTTTCTTTTAATAAACCTCTACATACCTCAGAAGCTTTCTCAGTTTTTGTTGAAAATGCCTCTGGCCAGCTAAAATAAGTAAAGATAAGAACCAGCAAATATTCATAACCTCAACATGGTTTGATTTCAGTAAAGTCTAATTGGAGGTCTTCAAATGGTGAAAGTCCCATGTGCTGTATCCCAGGCTATCGGGTCCTAACCTAGATCCCCAATCTCCCAAGCGAGTTTACAGTGAAGGCTTAAATAAATGAGACAAGTGGCATGATTTTAGGGCTCCAGGAGAATCAAAATTTTTTAGCTGAGTTCGAGACTGAGGGCTAAGACAAAGACTTCTCTGGATTGCCCATTTTATTAGGTCCAAAATAAAGAGCAGGGAAACTGAGGAAAGTGCAGGCAATGAGTAGGATCTTGGGAGTCACTTCAAAAACTTCAAGTAATAAATCATGTCAATTTAAGAGAACCTTCTTATCTTCATGATGACATGATAGGAATGAGACTGTAAGAGTAATTCCTGCAGCTGCAGTCTCTATCTACTTAATTGATGCTTGAGCCAAGTGTCCACAGCTGTGGCCCTGTCTTGCCTTTTGAGGTATCTCTGGCCCCACAGATCACTACAGGCCTCAGCCAGGACCAGTGATTCATAGAGGTTCACTTACTATGAATCAGCTCCCATCACCAGACAAGGGGCCTAGGCCTAGTACAGACTCACAAATAAGAGTAGAAAGCCAATTAGTTAATGTCAAATCCTGCTCAAGCCACTTCCTAGTGGTCTCCTACACTAGGCAGTGGCCTTAGTCCTTGTACAGATTTGACACCTCCTGCTGCTGGCTGCACAAAGTGCTGAAAATTTTGGAATGTAGAAGTATCTATCCAGTGGCTGATCCATTGAAGTTGTTCCTCCATTAGTGATGTAATGGTGATTTTTTTACCCAGATATTAGCTAAATTTTTTGGATGATTATTCATTCATCAGGTAATGTCCAGGCACCATTTCAATTTACTGTAGCTCCTTCCTATTTTGTCCAGTCTATTTCTTCTTTGGTATAATGGAGGGGGCCTTTTTGTATGCTAAAAACAGCCTTTGGTGGAATCTCATGTAGAACATATAAATTTTGAATCAGTGTATTTCCTATCAAAGTTGAGGTCTCAGCAACAAATTTAGCATCCTCATATGCTTTATGATTGCCAAGAGTAACTATGTACTTTACTTTTTGATGCCCTCTGTAATGGATAACAGCACTTTTAGACTTCCAAATTGCAGTCAGAAATTGAGAAATCTCATCCTTATTCTTAGTTTCCATTAAGTTGTCAGGAGTCTGCATTCCTTGCATAACATCCCATGGACATAGATGGCAGCAAAGGCATACCAAGAATCTGTGTAAATATTTAACTTGTTTTCTTTTATCCAATTAAGGGCTTCTATGAGCACCCAGAGCTCAGCCCATTGAGTTGATCAATGGTGAGGAAGAGTTCCAGCTAGCAGCACCTTTTCAGTGGTAACAACAACATAGCGAGCTCTGCATCTTCCATCTTTAACAGAGCTACTTGCATCTGTGAACAAGCTATACTCAACATCTGTTATAGGTTCCTTCTTGAGATTAGGTCAGCTAGCTAACAGTTCAATGATTAATGTAAGGCAATCATAATCAGGCTGTCAAAATTCTATGGGCAAGTAAGTTCCTGGGTCTAGAATCTTTACTGGCTTGAAAGTGAGTTGGAAATTCTCAACAAGCATTCCCTGGCACTAACTGATGCAGCTGTTTGAAAGCCATCAATATCCCTGACTATTGAGAAGTTCAAGAATACCATGTGACATCTGAAAATTAAGTTTTGTCCCAGAGTCAATTTGTCTACCTCGTTAATCAGAAGGGTAGTTGCTACAGGTGGCCCACAAACAGAGAGGCTACCCTTAGGAAACATAGTCCAAAGTCTTAGATAAGTAGGAGACTGGCCTTTCCCAGGGTCCCACCATTTGGGTTAGAATCCCTGTTACAACATGTTTCTTTTGACCCACAGGTTGAAAGAGTGAGTTACAACTGGGGCCCCTGAAGCTAGAGTTGATGCCAGGACTCTCTTGATTGGTTTGAATGCCTGTTTCCTTGAAAGTCCAATTTATTGTGTCTCTTTCAGTCCTAGTCTTTTTAACATGTCACAAAGTGGTCTGGCCTTTTTGGCATAACCTGGTATCCAAATTTGGCAGAAACTGGCTGCCCCTAAAATCACTGTTACTTTTTACACTTAGGCCATGGAACAGAACAGATGGTTTGTTTTCTTTCTGGACCTAAGTATTGAAGCCTACTTTCTTTTTTTTGAAGCCTACTTTCTAAATCAAATCCTAGATATCTAACATTTTGCTTACAGGTTTGAGTTTTTTTTCTAGGAACCTTTGTACCCCATGTCCCATAAGTGATAGAGAAGGGTTTTTGTTCCCTTCCAGCAGTCTCTTTATTAGGACTTTCGATCAGGTTATCATCAATGTACTGGAGCAGAGTACAGTGAAATTTGTTGTGGGGGAACTTAGCTAGGTAAACTGCCAAGACTTCTTTGAACAGTTCAGGTAAGTTCTTGAGTCCTTGTGGGAGGCTTTTCCAGGTAAGTTTTCCCTTTTGTCCCATGTTAGGGTCCTTCCACTCAAAAGCAAAAGCAGTTGACTAGCAGGAGCTATTCACAGGCAAAAAAAAAAAAAAGGCATCCTTTAAATCCAGGCAAGTGAACCAGGTGACATTAGGAGACAAGAAGGTATATCAGTGTGGGACTATTGGATGCAAGATTACAGTGGCTGCATTGATGGTACAGAATTTATCAACTGTTGATACTGAGGAGACTCAGGATCAAACAGTATAAGTTCAGTAAGCCTTGTACAGCCTGTCATAGAATTGAATTGGACTTTCCTCTTTTCTTTGAACAACATCAGCAATTTTGAACATGATAATGGGCTCCTCCCCTTACTTTTTTCCCAAGTTCATTTTCATTTCCAGCCAAAACTGTATGGCTGGCTTTCATATTATAGTTCCAGTCAGGTGAGTTAGCAGGAAAAACTGTGTCTGTCCAGGCCTTAGAATCATCAGTATCCTCTGGAACTTTAGTTTATAACCAGGCTCAACTTCTTTGTGTAATATAGGATCACTCCTCAGTGTTTAAAAGAACCAAAAGAATTTGTCTGCAGTCTGCCCAAGTTGGCTGTTGTGTCTGAAAAACCAAGGCTAGGTGTTTGACAGAGGTCTGTGGTTTCTCACATAAGGGTGACATCCAATTTTTTCACTTGAGAAGATCACTGGAACTAAAAGACTGATAGTAATAAGCAGTTGGTTGATTTAGTCCCCCTGTGGCAGAATATGTAAAAGGCATGATGAGCGGAGTCAGCACTAGATTGGGCTTGACTCAGGTGGCTCCCTGGTACTGGGTGGCAGTGGTGAAGTGAGCATGGTTAAGCAGTGGAATAAGGCAGTGCAGGAGGCACCTGGTCAGGAGCAGCAGCTGCCTCCAGGGGTGGCAGTAGAGGTTCTGGTGGATCTGCATGGTTGTCCATGTACAGAAAAGCATGAGGAGGAGATAGGTCATCCTCATGATCATCAAGTAGGACTGGGTAAATCTTCACTGTGGATTCCTTTTTATTTTTGTCCTGTATTCTGCTAAAAGCCCTTCTTAAAGTATCTTATCAAGCAGTCTAAAACAATGGTTTTACTCTGGCTTGCACCCATATTATCTCCCTATGCTGAATGTATTGCATTCTTGATCAGAGACACCACAAACAAAGGGAGGGAGCCCTTCCCCAAAAGAAGAGCAACTCAGTTGCCCACCTGACTGCACCCCTCACAGGGTCTTACGTGTGACTTAACTAAGAGAAGTGTGAGTCCTCCATTATGCCACATGTCAATTACCATGGAACCACAGGTTAGGGTCCAAATCTAGTGCATGACCAGTGCTTCTTAGTCTTAGTGCACAAGTGAAACAGTCTATGGCTTACACTGCTCACCCTCAGTACACACATTTATGCACAATCACAGAAAGGATAATACATTCCTATCCCCAAATGCATTGGAAAAATCTAACTAGAAGAGCAGCTGCATCTAACTACTGTCTAAAACAGAAGCCATAACTGGAACAGGTGAAGTCATTGAACAGGTGATTACAGAACCTGGAGTTGAAACAAGTGATGAACGTCACTGAGGAGTGATCAATTCCTCTTCCACCCCCAGTGGGGGGTGGAGCATAAGCAGGTTACATAGGTTAACTGTGGAACAAAACCCAGAGGAGGCCTACCTTATCTGAGATCTTGGTCTATGCTGTGTTTTGACTCCTCCCTGGGTCCCATGAGATCCTCACTGTTGTGCAAGGGCTTCTTCCCCTCAACTGCTGAGGAGTGGAGAAAAGGACAGAAGGCATACCTTCTTGTTTTCAGATAAGGGTGTGTCCCAGCAGCATCCAGGGTCAGCACCAATGACCTAAGCAATCAACAAGATGTCTTCCTGGTCAATGCATCAGAAATGTTGTGAGAAAAGTTCTAATCCAAACCAAATTGAAAGGCAACATTTAATCTTTACAGCAACAACCTGTTTGGGGATAATTCCACAAAGGCAACAGTCCTGAATTTAGAAGTTTAGCTTATACAGAATTTAGAAGTGGGAGGTACAAAGGGAGGGACAAAATGTTATATGATTGGTTACATATATTAAGTCATATATTGACAGGTTGGCTAGTCTTAAACAGATTTGTTGAAACAAGGGAATTGCTTATCATAATATGGAAACACTGATGGAACAAGGGAGAGAGCCTTTACAGAGTGAGCATAGTTCAAGGCATTACCATAATATAAAACTATTCACAGAGGGGGTCCTTACAGAGTAAACATAGTATATGGCACCACCATAATATAGAACTATTCCAGGGAGGTGGCCTTTACAGAGTGAGCATAGTTAAAAGTCTCCTTGTAACTGGGGGAATTTGCAACCACCAATTCAACCCTACAGAAAGTATTGCAGGATATTCTAAAAAAAGAAAAATACAAAGAACCCAGAAATAGTGGCGGGGAGGCCACAACGAATGGAGCAGAGAACAAAATGAAGAAGACAAACTGACAGCTACTGACAGAAAAAGAGCTCAACAGAAATGAGACAGAGAAGATTGGATGATAGGAACAGCTTTTTTTGGAGAAAATGACATCTTAATAGGTAATGCTGATTTAGTACCATCTTGTTTTGAAGTCTCATCTAGCTTTTGTTCTTCTGTCTCCAATGGTCTAAACAGGTTGTATCTTATTGGATTTTGTTATGTACGATAGTATAAGCAAAAACCTTTTAAAGACAAGGAGATTATACAGAGACCATTGTTCATTTTCTGTTAATCGATTCTAAATACTCTATAATGCTGTCATTCTCTTAAATGGTTTTACATTGTTTTGATATACTTAATGCTACAGTATATGAAGTTGTACTGTACTCAAGGACTTCAGGGAGGGAGTCAATATGGTAACTATTTTTGGGTCAGGATTATCTGGTGGTGAAACACTATTCTGCTTAAATGGTTATGTTTTGATCTGCCCTGTTTCGCTGTTATGTCCTCTTTTTTCTCAATCTCCACTCCATTATTTACTTTTTTATTTTTATCCATTTAATTAAAGGGAAAAATATAGCAGGGTATAATATAGTAACCCACTTTGACTTTCTATTATCTCGATTTGAAGCCCTGTATTACTCTCACCATCTTGTTTTTGACTGAGGTTCCTCTATTCTGTTTTGCTGGATAGTATCAGGTTCGAAAGTTTAGGCATCAGCTGAGAAGATAATGAGATTCATTATAACGCCCATTCTCGTTGACTTTTATCTACTTTTGAAGACCTACAATATCTCCAATGTTTTGGTTTTGTCGGTTTTATTCTTTACGGTTTTGTTCAATTGTATTACAACTAATGATATAGGCAATTCTATTAGAAATAGCGGGAGGCATTATGGTAACCATAGTTGATCACCTTGTATTATGTTTTTATATTATCTATTATGTCCACCCTTTTGACTTGACCGATTCTGTTCTGTTATGTCACATTTGGTTTTACTCTCTTCCAAAAAAGCAATAAGAACCGTGGGAGCAATGAAACCCAAAATGTGTAATAGTCACTGTACAAAAGAGAGGAAAAGAAAGTGCTCTAAACTATATAACTGCATGTATATTTAAATGCATAAGATAGAAAATGATATCACAGAGTTTTATTGGATCATTGAACAGAACTGTTTGCAGTATCATTGTTGGAATGTCCACTCTACAAGCTTTAATTTTGTGACTTGAACAATTATTTCTAAGATGGCAATATGTAATCCATTAACTAGTGATTTCCTACTGCGCATTTTTTTCTTCTGTAAATCTGTATAACTTGTACCCCTTCACTGTTTTTTTTTCTTTCTTTTCTTTTCTCCTTAAATAAAAATTAAAAAAAAAATTTTTTTAAAAATAAAAAAAACAAAAGTCTCCTTGTATTAGCCCAGGGTGCCTTAAGATGTAGACAATTACTCTGATTCAGTACTCATCAGAGGTATGCAGCTGTGCTACAGACTTCATCAAGATTAACTGAATTCAGCAGAAATAGCATAACAGAAGCTTGGTCAGAGACATCTAAATGATCATGAAACACCTATAAATTTGCTACTTTACAAATATGTTCTCATATCATAATTGTGCCCCAACACTTTGACAAAAATGGGCATTATGTCATGATTTTTAAAAAACTAAAGAAAATAGGTGTAGGAGTACCTTATCTCAACCTAATAAAAGTCATTATGACAAGCCTACTGCCAACAGCATATCGAATGAGGAAAAAAGTTCTCTTTAAATGAGGAACAAGACAAAATAATACCACTCTTGTACAATATAGTACAAAAATATTAGATTGAGCAGTGAGGCAAGAAATAGAAATAAAATGGATTACATATAGAAAAGGAAGAAATCAAATTATCATTATTTCATGATCCTCTATATTCACCAAAATAACCCTAGAATCAATAGCCAAATTTAGCAGTGTGACAAGATATAAAATCAACATACTAAAATCAGTAGCATTCCTATACACTATTAATGGACCCATTGACAAATAAATTAGGGAAAACTGGCCTTCATAATAGTACTAAGAAAATTAAATATTATACTTAGGAATTAGTTTAAGGAAAGAAGTGAAGGCCTCTGCATGAAAACCACATTACTATAAGACAGGAAATTAAAGATGGCATCAGAAAATGGAAAGACACAGTATGCCCTGGTTTTGGATAGGCAGAGCCAAAATAGTCAAAATAGCCAACCTCCACACCATTCACAGGCTACAGGGAGGAGAACAAGAAGCCATCCACTTCCTGTGAGTTGGCACCACCTGCAAGATGCGGGAAGGAGAACCAGATGCCAACTCCTTTTAGTGCAGGCTAAGAGACAAAAAGAGCCAGCGTTCCACCCCTCCCCTTGTAAGTGACCAGCTGATCTGGAGAAACTTAGGCTGAGATGATAGCTATTAAAGTAAAGCACAACTTAATGCTTGTAGTGTTTAGTGTTTCAGTGACTTTGCAGGCCTGAAGCTTGTACTCTGATCATCTATTAGAGGATAACAATACGCAGTACAGCACCTATGAGGAATCTCCTTCTGAAGGTGGTAGTCATTGTTAATTCCTTACTATCTTGTTTTAAAGTCTCGTACTGTTTGTATTGTTCTGTTTGGTTTGGTTTTATTCTGTTTTGTCTGGTTTGATGTTATTATATCTGACATGGGCTGCTATTTTGAAGACAACAAGACATATTATGGCAGCTATTTTGAATTTACTATTAGCTTGTTTTGAAGTCCTGTATTGCATTCATTGTTTCAATTTTATTGGTTTTATTATGCTCTCTTTTGTTTGCTTTTGCTATGTGTGATGGTATTGGCAGCTGTTTTGAAGAAAACAAGGGGCATTATGTTAGCCATTTTTAATTTCCTATTATCCTGTTTTGAAATTCTGTATCACTTACATTGTTTTATTTTGATTGACTTTTTTTTCCATTTTGTTTTGTGTGGTTCTATTCTTTTTTTTTTTTTTATTAGTACCAGGGATTGAACTCACAACTGCCTGCTTGCAAGGTAGGCACTTATGCCGCTGAGCTAAATCCCCAGCCCCCGATTCTATTCTTTTTAAGATAAAAAAAGACCAACTTCCAAAATTGATATACAGATTTAATGTACAATCAAAATGCAAACATCATTCCTTGAAGAACCAGAGAAAATAAATCCTACAATTTATTTGACACCGAAGAGATCTCCAATAGCAAAAGAAATCCTGGGTGATAAGAGCAAAGCAAGAGGCATCTTAGTTCCAAACTTGAAGCTGTATTATAAAGCTACAGTGATAAAAATAGCATAGTACTGGCACAAAAACAGACATTTGGATCAATGGAACAGAACAGATAATATAGAAACAACCCCAAGCCTGTTGAACTATTTGATCTTTGACAAATGGGCTACAAACATACACTGGAGGAAAGACAGCATGATGTGAGAAAACTGGCGATAAACATATAAAAGACTAAATCTAGACCTGTATCTATCACCATGTTCTAAACTAAAATCAAAGTCAAAGATTTAAATATTAAAATAAAACACTTAACTTTCCAGAAGAAAAAGCATGATTGAAGTCACAGGTATAAACACTTTGTTTGTTTGTTTATGACAGGGTCATGCTATGTAGTTCAGGGTGGCCTTGATCTCACTTTGTAGCTTAAACTGGCCTCAAACGCCCAGTGACCCTCTTGTCTCCGTCTTCCAAGTGCTGGGGTTACAAACATGCACTAGCATACCCATCCTGCAAAGAATTTCTGAATATTACCCTAATTATACAGGAAATAGTACCAACAATGAACAAATGGGATCATATCAAATTAAAAACCCTCTGTACAACAAAGGAAACAATCAACAGAGTACAAAGAAAACCTATAGAATGGGAAAATTTTTGCCAGACATTCATCTGAGAGAGGACAAATACTTAGAATAATAAAAAGAACTCCAAAAAATTAGATTCCTAAAAATCAAAGATCCAATAAAAATTGGCTATTGAAATGAACAGACATTTCTCAGAAAGACAAATGGCCCATAGACATATGAAAGATTGTTAAACAACACTTGCCATTAGAATAATGTAAATTAAAACAACATTGAGAGTCTACCTTAACACAGAAAGAGTGACCATCATCAAGAAATCAAATAATAACAAATGCAGGGAAAGAAAGACCTTTCTGCATTATGGATGAGAATACAAACTACTACAACCACTATAGAAGTCAGTATGGAGAGTTCTCAGAAAACTAAAAGTAGAAATTTCACTTAACCCAGCTATATTCCTTCTAAGCATCTTCATTAAACAGTTAAATACATCACATTACAATGATACATGCATACTCATATTTATAGCATCATAATCTATAATAGCTAAATCTCAGGAGCAATCCATGTACCCAATTGATGAACTGATTGTTTTAAATGTAGTATTTGAACATGATGGATTACTATTTTGCCATGAAGAAAGATAAACTTGAGGTATTTGTGGGAAAATAGATGCATCTTTCATAATGCTAAGTGAAATAAATTAGACATACAAGTTTAAATATTACATGGCTGTCTTATTATAAATGAAAGATAGATAATAAGAGGTAAATTGATAGATTTTTCTCAAATGGGAAGGCAATCAAGGAATAGAAGGAGAAGCGAGGAAAGGGAGGAAAGGAGATAAAAATGAACTACAAATATGTTACATAAAAATAAATTAATATGTTACATGTATAGACCAACTCC
Source organism: Cavia porcellus (assembly GCF_034190915.1). Lineage (NCBI taxonomy): Eukaryota > Metazoa > Chordata > Mammalia > Rodentia > Caviidae > Cavia > Cavia porcellus. Next base: position 41,077,159 of record NW_026947486.1, on the reverse strand, counting down.
ACAAAAGCAATATGGGGCCATGTATATAACTCAGAGGCATAAGTACCTGCCTGGCAAGTGCAAGGTCCTGAGTTCAATCCCCAGTTCCCAAAAAAGAAAAAATATATATATATAAACATTATGTACTGCAAATATGTACTAATAAAAAATATATTTAAAAAATATGAAAGCATCTTTCTCTTATCCTTGGAGCCATTGTGAGTTGTTCTGGCTACTCTCACTTTGAGTGTTCTTTGCCACTTTCAAAATGTCTATATCCTCACTACCTTTCCTGTGTCTTGTCTGATTGCTTATGATACTATGAACCTGGAAAGAATTCTCTGACCCATCATCTTGTAGTATTATTACTCCCCAAGTCCCATCCACCCAGCAGTGCTTCTTCTTTTCTGCTGGCTCTGATGAGACTAATCTCTATAAAAAATTTTTGCTGTGTTAAACTGTCAGATTCTTCTGCTTATAAATGTAAAGCTATCATTAATCAAAAGTGTAGCTCTTTTTCACCTTTTTTCCTAGCTCTAGCCTCTCTTCTGCACTTCTTTCTCTTCTCCCTTTTCCTTCTCTTTTGCAGCATTAGGCATGGGACTCAGGGCCTTGCACTTACTAGGTAAACACCCTATCACTGAACTACAGACCTATGCTGTCTTTTATCTGTCTCTTCCCCATCTCCAATCTATTTCTTATCCTCAATTCTCTCTCAATTCTAATCTCTTTTCTTTCCTTATTGCACTCTTATTTTCTTTCTTTCTCTCTCTCTCTCTTTCTTTCTTTCTTTCTTTCTTTCTTTCTTTTTTGTGCCATCTTATTTTCTTTATCAACTTGCCTTCTCATTTTCTTTTCCCTTTCCCTCAGTCCACTCCCCAAGTCCCTCCTCCTTTCCTCTTTCTTCCCCTCACTGCCTCTCCCCAGTCTGCCCATGTGTTCCTGCCCTAGGAGATCCCTCACAGATTCAGCGCTACATCCATGGATAGCAGGTTTGTTTTAGCATGCACTCAGGTTGCCTGGAGAGCCATTAGGTCATCAAGTGATTCTTGGGAGGGATTTGGATAATGTGGATTTTGAGAACCTGGGAAAAGGCATGAAGGTACACTTAAACCCCTTGCAGTTCCTGCTCACCCTGGAAGGAAATGCTGAAGAGACCTTCAAAAACCTTGCCCCGCAGCGTGTGGCTTACAAGAACACTCTACATTTTGCCATACCTGGCATCAGGCCCCTGAACTTCACCACTGTAGTCAAGTGCTTCAGTAAAGTATCCTGTGCTTCCATTTCCCAAGTGGAGGACCATATGGTGGTTTTTCAGTCCAGTGGTCCCCAGATCCTGCTAAATGACACTGTTCATTTTCCCACTCTGAAACGGCCTTTGAGGTATTCAAGGGTGTCCATTTATTACCTATTTTCAACTCATTTGCTCCATTTCTCAACAAGTGGCAGCCAAAAAGGATGAAAGTTGACTGGTCACAGTGATGGACATATCTATGACATATGAGATTGTGCACAACCTGAACGGCTGTGAAATTTCTCTGCTGAGAGATGACCTAAAGGCCTCTGGTGACACAAAGACCTGGAGCTCTTCTGGGACAACTCCCCTCTCATCGTTACTGTGAACCCCATAGAGTCCTATTCTGATTGACAGGCCTGTGTGGCAGGGGCTGCTGGGGACTAGCAGGAAGATGAGGACAGCAGTGACTCAGAAGGAGTCGATTCCCCTAGCAGTTACAAAAAGTCATTGTTAAAAGCCTCCCACACTGCTACTAAGGCCAAGCCTGCCAGAGAGGAAGAATTCTGCCCAGGTGAGACAGAGACATCCAAGAAAGTAACAGAGGACATACTGAAATAACAGACAGAGAGGAAGAAGCTCACCAGAATAAACTATCCTTCAATCTTGAAACCCTAGTGGCCCTCTTGCCACTATCTCTGGCCCTCCTCCACTAGGCACTGCCTTGGGGCTGTCTTTCCCTAGTTGCTCCTGTGGTGCCCAGAGTAGTTGGTTGACTTTATTTTATTTTTTGTACCAAGGTTTGAACTCATGACCATGCACTTGCAAAGCAGGCACTTATGCTAAATCCCCAGCCCCCAGTTAGTTGGCTTTAGTAGCCCTTTCTCTTACCTGTGGCAGAGACCCCCTTAGCTCCTCCATCTGTTTCTCACACAGTCAGCCCCCAATAGTATTAAAGAGAAGGTATTGAGAGCTGTGGCTGGGTAGGGATGGGATAAAAGGTATCCTCTACCTTACCTTTCTCTATGCTGTCCTATCCATAGGCGTCTGTCCTTCCTGTCATTTGCACCTGGGCCTTTCCTTATGTTCTTCCAATCTGCTCATCTCTAAATTCATTTTACTCTGGGGATCTCTGCTCTTCCATCTCCCCCAGTTCTGCTCTTTTGTTTTCTTCTTTCCTCTTTTGCTCTTGCAATTTTGGGGTCCTACAGCCCTGCCCTTTCTGCCATGACTTTCTTGTGGCTACGATATTTATAGTTAGGTAGTCAAGGGGGTCTTACGTACAGCCAACATGGTGCTTTACTGGAACAAAGTCCATGATCAAGGACCCAAAACAGGTTTTATTAATTCTCCTTGAGGGAAGTGGCTCAGTGATGAGTGACAGTCAGAGTGGCAAGAAATATATGAATGCCTTGAGTTGGGCTATCTAAGAAGTCTAAGATCACCTCTGCAACATACAGAGAGAAAAAAATACACAGAAAGTAACCTACATAACACAACTGAGGTAGTATCAAATATTTAGGGGTCAGTGCTTCAGCTCTGATGTGCAACCTTTTCTGCCCTGGGAAATCTTATCCTCTTATCTTGAGGCTCAGTCTCAGCCAACAGCATGGAGTAGTGGCTCTTCATCCCATCTGATTCAGCCATGTTTTTCACAAATCACTAAGCAGGGAAACAATGACTGTCACTTTGCTTTGAAGATTGCACATCAGCTCCTCAGCCAGCCCAATTTACATAGCTTAAAGGCAATTGAAGGAACAGAGAAATAGTCTAGCCAGCTCTATACATATCAATATATGGAGATAGGACCAAGTTTATCCAAAATGGAGATAATTTCTCTTCTTTCAAGCAGAGTCATTCTGGTGGTTCCCCATACCACTCATAAGAGCAAAAATTAAAAATGCATATGCAGCAATCTGAATGGCCAAGGTTTCCTAAGAAGCAGATCTGCATACTAGTAAATGTCTGGAAAATAATGGCCACCATGCTGAGCACCCCTTATAACTGCAGAGATTCAAAGTAACTTGCTTTAACCTCATGATATTTTGGTGAACTTAGTATTCAAATATTTATACAAGTTTTTCTTTTCCTGGTGTATATTTTTTGGGGGAGACCCTGTATTTAATGTATACTTTTTCAAAGTTACCATGAATGTAACACTTGTCTCTGTCTGCAGCTCACAGTCATGTGTGTGTGTGTGTGTGTGTGTGTGTGTAACATCCTGGATTAAGGGATGGGTATGAGTGTGGTAAGCAAGGGAACACATGGAGTTTTCAAATAAAATAACTGGAAAAAAAGCTCAAAATGCAACAATGACAACAATAACAACAACAAAGAATATAGGCACAGCACTAACAGAAATCCCTCCTTAAATTCCTACTGAATATAGACAGGATTTCATACAAGATGGTGATATATTGTTTTGATATAGGGAAAAACATAACTTCCAACCTGCTAGATGAGTGATACACCAAGTTCACATACCCTAAAATAGAAAAATTAATTCTAAGGAGCAACAGAGGTTAATAGTAGGAAAAATGACTATTAGGAAGGTGGCAGAGCAGTAAGTAGCAGAAAAAAAGAGCCTCAAGACTCAGAGAAGATAGCAGATCGGTAAGTAGCAAGGTAAGGAACCTCTCTGAGAGAAACAGCTCAGATACTGAAACTTACCACCATGGAGAAGACCAGATGAAAGGAGAGGGAGTCTCATGTCCCAGGAAAAAACTAAGGGGAAAAAAAAGGAAAGAAAAGCAAAATGTGGATGCAAGGCTGGAGCCAGACATGCTCTGACCAGAGCCAGTCCCATTCATGGTCCCAGCACTCTCACTGAAGCCACCAGACACGTGGTCATGGTGCTCTCATCAAAGCTGGTCAGACTACTGGTTGCGATGCTCTCATCAGAGCTGCAGTCGTGATTAAGTTGGGGGTTGGTGAGCCCAGGAGAGAACAGAGCTGGCATGGAAACCTGCACTAACCTGCAGTGAGTGCTCAGAATTTGGCCCTTCCATGGGGGGGGGGGTGACTGAATGGATGACATATTGGAATTGGGCAAGATGGACCTGAACAAAGAATAGCAGTGATTTCAGTTGGCTGCTCCCTGCCCATAGCAGATTGGTGGGATTTGCTTGGGCTGGGTAACACCCCTGACTGGGACCCAATAGCCAGGGACAAAATTGTCCCTGAAGTTGTCCCAAACCGGTTCTGTCCACTTGGCACACACTAATATGGTGAAGGCCCCAACTGGTTGACTGGCTTAGAGGGGAGGGGCCAGCCTACACTGCTCCTGCTTTCACCTCAGTGACCAACACCAAACTGGAGAGGGAAGAAATTCCTAAACAGTGCACTTCAGAAGAACCATAACCAATACAGAAAGGGGCTGGGGCCTCCACCATACACCTGTATGGAAGAAACCAGAAACATGACAAGACTAAGAAATAAGAAAAAGCCTCCAGCCCCCAACCCAGGGGAAATGGGTCCAGGAGAGATAAATACAGAAGAGATCAAGGGCAGCAAACATGAAATATTGGACATGGGATCAGCTGACATAAAATAATATATTTCTGACATTATGGATGAACTCAAAACTGAAATTCTAATACAAGTAAAGTGAGATATAAGAAGATTAATAAGGGGGCTGGGGATTTAGCTCAGCGGCATAAGCGCCTGCCTTGCAAGCAGACAGTCATAAGTTCAATCCCCGGTACCGATAAAAAAGAAAAAGAAAAAGACAAAAAAAAAAAAAAAAAGAAGATTAATAAAAGAAATACTAAGCACCTCTCAAGAAGACACAGATGGAAGAAAGGAGGAACACAGAAAAGGAGAGAAACCTTTGATGAAGAATATAAAAAGAAGCCTAAAATACATGAAACAAATTCAAAGAGATTACCAGGAAATTAAAAACTCCATTGAAAGTGGGCAAAATTACCTGAAAGAGTTTTGTACTGTGTGACTGGGAAAAGAAAAATCTCTTAAAAATAACAAGGAAACAGGCAGTAACAATACAAAAGCTAGAAGACAACAAGAGGATCTATAATTTAAGAATAAAAAATGTGAATGAGGAAGCAGGGGTAAATACAAGTGAAATACAAAGGCTATTCACAGAAATAATTAAGAAAATCTTCCAAGCATAGGAAAAGGAAATGATATTCAAATTTATGAGACATACAGAACTCCATCCACCTACAACCAAAACAGATCTACACCCAGATATATAATAATCAAGATCTCAGAAATTTGTCACAAGAAAAGAATATTAAAAGCTGTCAGAGAAAAGAAACAGATCACCTATAAAGTAAAATCCATCAAAATCATGACAGACTTCGTGACACAAACCATCAAATCAAGAAGAACCTGGAACAAAGTATTCCAACCTTCAACCCAGATTGATGTACCCTTGCAAAACTGTCTCTCAAAATTAATGGAGAAAAAAGATGCTTCCATGACAAAGAGGAACTGAGGAAGTTCATGACCACCAATCCAACCCTACAAAAAATACTGAAGGACATTCTAGAGAGAGAAAAAAAGCACCAGGATTTTAGGAACAGTGGCAGAGAGACCTCAATAAACAGGGCAGACAGTGGAATGAAGGAGAAAAGTAGACAACCAATGGCAGAAAAAAATAGCATAGCAGAAATGAGGCAGAGAAAGTTGGCTATAATCTCTAACACAGATGGCCTTGATACAGTAACAAAAAGAAACATAGACAGAGTAGATCAGGAGATACAGTCCATTGAGATGCTCTGTATAGGAAATATAATTAACCTGAAAGAGTGTTTATGGACCAAAAGTCAAATATGAGAAAATAATGCTCTATGTGACAGGGAACCAGAGAGAAATAAGGGAAGCTCATCGAGCAGCTGCAGATAGATTGGAAAGACATGATACTTTTGTGTAGTGGAGAACTACTCAGCTTTAATGAAGGAAAACCTGGAGGCTTTTGTAGGTAAAGGAATACAACTTAAGATCAAGCCCAGGGGTAAAAGGATTCAGAACTTAGGTAAATAGCAGGTTGCCCCCAATCTAAAAACTAAACGAGTTAGTGGGACCCAAAATGTACAATATACCCTGTGAAGGTAAACATGGAGGAATTGTCTAAAAAAGAAAGGCAGAAGACATTGTGAATAGTTTATCAGGATTTAAAATCCACAGTATTCTCATTGCTCTTTTTAGTTTGATTATATTCTGTTTCAGTCTGTACTAGATTCAAGGGCACAAACTAAAGAAGTAAGATTTTCCAACAGACTCAAAACACAAAAACCGTCTATACCTGGAAGATACCTTGGATAAGTAATCATCACGTAAGGGTCCTAAATACTACCATAAAACAAACCACCATAGGCAACTTATATGCATCACCCAAATAATTAAAGTAAATGAGAGAAAAAAATAAAATGAAATGACACTTAAGCAAAATGCAACCCCAGACATCCAGGTCACTGAAGACAAATCCAGGGGGCAATGAGGTGGGACAACCCAGAAGCCCCTCACCAGGTCTCTCTGAAGTGGTAACAACAAAGCAATTGAATGAGGTTCTGGAAAAAATGAAATCAGAAATATTCACTCAGATAACTATAGAGATTACAAAAATACACATCATATGTATTAGTGACAATAGAGCAGACACAGACAAACAATAGGTGAGCTTCAGAAAATGATGGAAGATCAGCATATGAAAAAAGTGCAATACATAAAACATATTCAAGCAGATATCCATGATGATAAAAACTTGGTTGAAAGTATTCAAAGCAGATTAATCCAATGTGAGAACAGGATATCAGATATTGAAGACACACTTGCAGTTAGAGAGCAAGAAAGAAAGGCTTCTCAAAACTAGCAAGAGACCATGAGAAATCAATCCAGCAGCTGCTAGGAGAGAGAAAAAAGAACTACTTAAGATTAATTGGAATCAACAAACAAGCAGAAGATACTACAAATGACATTTAAAATATTTTCACAGGCATCATGACAGAAAACCTTCCTAGTAGAGAAAAAAAGAATCTGACATATAAATAAGTGAGGCATATAGAACTCCAACCAACAATGATCAAAAACTCTACAGTCAGGCATATTATTACTCAAGATTCCAGAAATTCAACACAAGAATACAATCCTAAAAGCTGTTAGAGAAAAGAAAAAAAATCACCTATAAAGGAAAGCCCATCAGAATCCCACAGCTGACTTCTCAGCACAATCTCTCAAGTCAAGGACAGCATGGAGTGCAGTATTCCAAGCTCTAAAAGAAAACAATTTTCAACCCAGACTGGTGTACTCCACAAAAATGTCTTTCAAAATTGATGGAGAAATAAGATACTTCCATGACCCAGAACATATGTGAAAATTTATACCCAAAACAGCACTCCAAAATGCTTTGAAGTACATTCTAGAAAGAAATAATAAAGACTACTGTTCTATGAACCCCATCAGAAGAAATTCACCAGGGGAGGCAAACAATTAGAGGAAGGGGAAGAAAACATAGGAGAGACAACAATAAAAAAATAACATGACAAGGATGAGTCAATATATTTCAGTTAAAAACATCAATATGTCTTAGTTCATCAGTCAAAAGAAAGACACTGGTAGAACAGATCAATGAGCAAGATCAAGAGCTCTGGGGAATTGAGCCTGACTGCCTGCATCCTGAAATCTGGAGACTGGGCAGACTGGAGTGAGTGTCCCCGCACCATCCTGAGCGCCCGGAGGGAGTTTAAGATCTTAGCTCTTGCCAGCAAGGGAACTTTAAGGTGTCCTGCCACACTGAACCAGCTCAGCAGGGCATGAACCAGCCTACACCAACTTTCTGGTTCCTGCTGCTTGCCCAGCTCTGAGGAATTGGGCCTGGCTGCCTGTACCCTGAACTCTGGAGATTGGGTAGCCTGGAGTGAGTGTCCCTGCACCATCCTGAGCCACTGGGAGTTTAATGTCATTGCTCCCACTGGCCAGGGAACTTTATGGCTTCCGGCCACACAGGACCACAGAACAGGGCTTGGCCCTGCCTGCCCCACCCACAGTAACCCACTCTCAGTCTGAGGAGCTGGGTGGACAGAGTCCCAGAAGCTGAGAGCATAGAAGAGGATTTCCAACAGGCCCAGGGGAAGACTTGGAATAACATTTGAACACAGAAATATAGGAAAATGACAAAACAAAAGACAAAAATATAATCTCAAGCCTCCAGCCCATCCCAAGAAGCCTTAGGAGCTATGTACATGGAAGAAAACATATGCCATACACCTGAAATACCTGAAATAATAGCAACTGAAATAAAGAAGCAACTACAGAAAGCTCTAAAGGAATTCAAACTAGAAATAATCTCCCAGGTAAAAGAAGAAATGATAAGAGAAATGAGATGCTGAACATATCTAAAGAAGACACAGTTAAAAAATTGGAGGAACTAAACAAAAAGATGGAATCCCTGGATGAACAATATAAGAAACAAACAAAAAGGGGCTGGGGGTTTAGCTTAGTGGTATAAGCACCTGCCTTGCAAGCAGGTGGTCGTGAGTTCGAGCTCCGGTACCAATCAAAAAAAAAAAAAAAAAAAGACACAGAATACATGAAGCAGATAAAAAAGAGATATACAGGAAATCAAAAATTCCATTGAAAGTTGTCAAAACCACCTCAATGAAAGTGAAGATAGAATTTCAGACCTTGAAGACAGGATGGCAGCTAGTGAACAGGAAAGGAAAGATGTTTTAAAAATAACAAGGAATCAGGAAATAACAATTCAACAACTGCAAGATGATGCAAAGAAAAATAACATAAGGTTGATAGGGATTAATGAAAAAGAAGGTGACAACATAAAGGATGTCAAGAGGATATTTAGAGAAGTAATAGCTGAAAATTTCCCAAACATGAGAATGGAACCTGACATCAGGATCAGTAAAACATACAGAACTCCAAATAGCCGTAACCAAAATACAACTACACCCAGACGTATAATAATCACCATCCAAGAAATCCAACATAAGAACAGAATATTAAAAGCTGTTAGAGAGAAAAGACAGATCACCTATAAAGGAATACCTGTCAGAATTCCAGCAGACTTCTCAGAATAAAAAATAAAGTCAAGAAGAACATGGAGTGAAGTATTTCAAATCCTAAAGGAAAATGATTTCCAACCTAGACTGATATACCCTGAAAAACTGTCCTTCAAAATGCATGGAGACTGGGCATGGTGGCTCACACTTGTAATCCCAGCCCTCAGGAGGCTGAGGTGGGAGGATCATTGTGAGTACAAGACCAGCCTGGGCTGCAAAGTGAGCCCAAGGCCAGCCTGAACTGCATAGCGAGACCCCGTCTCAAAAAAGACCAAAAAAAAAAAAAAAAAAATGGATGGAGAAATAAGATACTTCCAAGACAAAGAATAACTAAAGAACTTCATGATCACAGAGCCAACCCTGCAAATAATACTGAAAGACAGTTTAGATACACATAGGAAAAAACCACTAAGCAAAGCAGACAGTTAAACAGAATGGCAAGATAAAGATGCAACAGCAAAAAGATAACATGTCAAAAATAAACCAACATATAACAGTTATAACCAATAATGTAAATGGTCTCCATGCACCAATTAAAAGAAACAGATTAGCAGAATGGATCAAGAAATAAAATCCAACCATATCCTGTTTATAAGAAGCCCATCTAACTCAAAAGGATACTCACAGACTTAAAGTCAAATGATGGAAAACATTACTTCATGGAACAGGAACAATCAAAAAGGCGGGGATAGCTACTATGTTTGCAGACAATATAAACCTCAAACCAGGAATGCTCAGAAGAGATAAAGAAGGTCATTACATACTGGTTAGGGGAAAACTTCAAGAGGAATAGACAACAATCTTAAATATATATGCACCAAATTCCAGAGCACCCATTTATATGAAGCAAGTATAAATAGAAATGAAAAATCAAATTAGCAATAACACAATTATAACAGGAGACCTTAAAACACCATTGACACTAAGGGACAGATCAACCAGACAGAAAATCAGCAAAGAAATAACAGAACTAAATCATACCTGTAAACAAGTGGACTTGACAGACACATACAGAGTGTTCCATTCAGCAACATTAGAATACACATTCTTCTCACCAGTACATGGGACATTCTCTAAAGCACACCATATACTAGACCACAGACTGTATTTAAACAAATGCAAAAGACTTGAAATTATCCCTTGCATGATATCAGATCATAGCACTTTGAAATTAGAAATTAATGATAAAAGATACTACAAAATCCAAAAAACACACGGAAACTGAATAACACACTCTTGAGTAATCAGTGGGTCACAAGGGAAATGAAAGGAGAAATAAAATAATACCCACAAGAAAATGAAAATACAAATATGACTTACCAGAATCTGTGGGATGCAATGAACGCCGTCCTCAGAGGAAAATTTATTGCAGTGAGTTCCCACATCAGGAAAACAGAATGAATACAAATAAATAACCTGATGCTACACCTCAAACAGCTAGAAAAAGACAAGCAAATCAAGCCCAAAGCCAAAAGAAGAAAAGAAATTATGAACATCAGAGCAGAAAGCAATGCAGTAGAGACTAAGAAAACAATCTGAAGAGTCAATGAATCAAAGAGTTGGTTCATTGAAAGAATAAATAAAATTGATAAGCCCCTAGTCAACCTTATCTTAAAAAACAAGAAAAAGCTCAAATTCATGCAGTAAGAAATGAAAAGGTAAAATCACTACAGACTCCATAGAAATATAAATCATCAACACCTATTTCAAAAACCTCTACTCTCAAAGGTTTGATAACACAGAAGAAATAGACAAATTCCTAGAAACATATGAAGTACCAAAGCTAGGTGAAGAGGATGTAAAACTGCTGAATAACCCAATTCCTAGTAATGAAATTGAAAATGTAATTAAGTCCTTCCCTACAAAGAAGAGCCCAGGCCCAGACGGATTCACTGCAGAATTCTACAAGACATAGGAAGAAGACCTAATGCTGACACTTCTCAAACTCTTCAATAAAACTGAAAGGGAAGTAATCCTTCCAAAGTCATTCCTGGAAGCAAATATCACTCTAGTACCAAAACCTGAGAAAGACCCAACTAAAAAAGAGAACTATAGACCAATCTCCCTAATGAACACAAATGCAAAAATCCTCAATAAAATATTGGCAAATAGGATGTAGCAAATCATTAAGAAAATTATACACCATGACCAACTGAGATTCATCCTAGGCATGCAGGGATGGTTCACCATAGGTAAATCAAGAAATGTAACCCACCATATCAATAAAGCCAAAAGTAAGAATTACATAATCATTTCTATAGATGGAAAAAATGCTTTCAGTAAGGTCCAACATTCATTCATGATAAGAACTTTACAGAAAATTGGAATAGATGCTCTTTACCTCAATATAATAAAGGCCATCTATGACAAACCAACAGCCAGTATCATACTAAACGTTCAAAAATTGAAGGCCTTTACTTTAAAATCAGGCACAAGACAAGGATGTCCTTTATCACCACTCCTATTTAATATAGTACTGGAAATAATAGCCAGAGCAATTAGACAAGAGAGAGAAATAAAAGGGGTAAAGATAGGAAAAGAAGAAGTTAAATTATCATTGTTTGCAGATGACATGATACTCTCTAGAAAAGAACCCCTAAACTCCATTGAAAGACTGTTAGATATAGTAAATAAATTCAGTAATGTAGCTGGATACAAAATCAATACTCAAAAATCAATAGCATTCCTATAAACTAACAACAAAATCACAGAGAGGGAAATAAGAGAAACTGCACTCTTCACATTAGCAAGCAAAAAAATGAAAGATTTAGGAACTACTCTTATGAAAGAAGTGGAAGACCTATACAGGGAAAATTATAATACACAGAAAATTGAAATTGAAGATGATCTCAGAAAATGGAAAGACATCGCTTGCTCTTGGATAGGAAGAATAAATATTGTGAAAATGGACATTCGCCCAAAACTCTTACACAGATTCAATGCAGTTCCAATAAAAATATCATCATCATACCTCATAGATCTAGACAAATCACTCCTAAAATTCATCTGGAGTGAGAAGAGACCTAGAATAGCAAAGACAGTTCTAAGCAACAAAGGCAAGGCAGGAGGCATCACAATCCCTGACTTGAAGTTATACTACAAAGCAACCATAGTAAAATCAACATGTTACTGGAATTAAAACAGAGCCGAAGATCAATGGAATAGGTTAGAAGATACAAACACAACTACAAACACACTCAACTACCTTATCTTTGAAAAAGGAGACAAACAGGATCACTGGAAGAATAACAGTCTCTTTAATAAACGGTGTTAGCAAAACTGGCTGTCCATTTGCCGAAAACTAAAGCTAGACCCATGCCTATCACCATGTACTAAATTAAAATCTAAATGGGTCAAAGATCTGAATATTAAAACAGAAACACTAAATCTATTAGAAGACAAATTAGGTAGAAACCTTGAAGACATAGGGGTAGGTAGAGAATTCATGAACAGGACTCAAACCACACGGGATATATTGCCAGAATCAATAACTGGGACCACCTCTTATTAAAAAGTCTCTGCACGTCAAAAGAAATCTCCAGCATAATAAAAAGAAAACCCACAAACTGTGAAAAAATCTTAGTGAACTCTCCCTCAGTCAAAGGACTTCTGTCTAAAACATATAATTTTTAAAAATCAGACCCCCAAAATTCAAAGATCCAATCCAAAAATGGGCATCTAAGATAAATACACACTTCTCAGATGAAGAAATACAAATGGCAAATAAATACATGAAAAAATGTTCATCATTAGAGAAATGTAAATTAAAACTACCCTGAGATTCCATCTCACTCCTGAAAGAATGGCCAGGATCAAGAAAACCAACAACAACAAATGCTGGAAAGGAACTGGGGAAAAAGGAACTTTCCTGCACTGTTGGTGGGAACATAGACTGGTGCAACCATTGTGGAGGACAGTCTGGAGATTTCTCAAAAAGCTGGGATTAGAAGTCCTATTTGTTCCAGCTATTCCACTTCTAGGCATATTCCCAGAAGAACTGAAAGCATCATACCAGAGTGATATATGTGCACCTATGTTTATAGCAGCACAATTTGTAATCGTCAGATCTTGGAAACAACCCAAGTGTCCATCAACTGAGGAATGAATAAAAAAGTTGTACTATTTTTATACAATGGAGTACTACTCAGCTATAAAGAAGGATCACATTGACATATTTATAAATAAATAGATGCAGCTTGAGACCATACTCATAAATGAAATAAATCAAACTCACATGTATGACTACCAAATAGTTTCCCTAATGTAAGTAATGATTCAAATATATAAAAGTATGTGGTAATCATGATTCCCCATTATGTGGCTTTGAAGCCTTATAAAGTTTTCACTCATTAATTGGAGTGGCTTTATTCTGGGCTGTTTAATATTATTGCCTGTGATGAAATGAACAGCTATTTTGAAGAAAATAAGACATCATAATAGCTAGTGCTAATTTAATATCATCTTGTTTTGAAGTCCCACCAAACTGTTGCTCTTCTGTCTCCATTGGTTTTATCATGTTGTATCTTACTGGATTTTCTTATATGTGATAATATAAAAAAACATTTTTATAGACAAAGAGATAATACAGAAACCATTGTTCATTTTCTGCTGGTTCTAAATACCCTGTAATACTTTCACCCACTTGAATGGTTTCACACTGTCTTGATATGTTTGATGCTATAATATACGAAATTATATCCAAATGTTTCAAGGAAAGAGACACTATGGTAACTACTATTAAGTTGGGTTGTCTTGTGGTAAAGCACTAGGTTGCTGAAATTGTCGTGCTTTGACCTGTGTTGTTATGTTGTTATGTCCTCTTTTATCTCAATCTCCCCATTATTCATTAAAAAAATTCATTTTTCTATTATTTTCTATTATTTTTTAATTAATGGAAAAATCAAAAAAATTAGCAGGATATATTATAATAACTTTTTAAATTTCCTATTCACTTGATTTGAAGCCCTATATTACTTCCACTATCTTATTTTGACTGATTAGACTCTGTTCCGTTCTGTTTGATAGTATCAAGTTTCAAGGTATAGGCAACTACTTTGAAGGCAATAAGATTCACTATGATGCCCATTCTGGTTTGACTATTATCTTCGTTTGAAGTCCTGTAATGTTTCCAATGTTTATGTTTTGTTGGTCTGGTTCTATGATGTTTTGTTCAATTTTATTATACCTAATGATATAGGCAATTCTTTTTAAGGAAGCAAGAGGCATTTTGGTAACCATTGTTGATAGCCTTGTATTGTTTTTACATCATGTGCTAAGTCTATCCTTTGTTTTGACTGACTGCTTTGTTTTGTCATATTTGGTTTTATTCTCTTCCAAAAAAAGTAATAAGAACTATGGGAGTAATAAAGCACAAAATGTGTAAATTTTGTTGTAAAAAAGAGGGGGAAAATGTGCTCTAAAGGATACAACTGCAAGTGTGTTTAGGTGTGGTAAGATAGATGACCATATTACTGAGTTTTTGTTGGATCATTGAACACAACTGTTTGCCATCTCACGGTTTGAATGTCCACTTTGTAAGCTTTAATCCTGTAACTTGAACAACTATTTCTAAGATGACAATATGTAATCTATTAGCTAGTGATTTCTTATTGTTTTTTTAATTCTGTATTACTTGTACCCTTATACTGTTTTGGTTTTTTTTTTTTTTTCCTTTAAATAAAAAGAAGAAAATGTAAAACTGCTGAATAACAGAATTTCTATTAATGAAACTGAAAATGTAATTAAGTCCTTACCTACAAAGAAGAGCCCAGGCCCAGACGGATTCACTGCAGAATTCTACAAGAAATACAAAAAAGACTTAATGCCAACACCCCTCAAACTCTTCAATGAAATTGAAAGGAAAGGAATTCTACCTAAGTCATTGCTGGAAGCAAATATTGTTCTACTACCAAAACCTGAGATAGATCCAGCTAAAACAGAGAACTATAGGCCAAGTTCCCTAATGAACACGAACACAAAACTCCTCAATAGAATATTGGCAAATGAGGTGCAACAAAGCAGCAAGAAGATTATACACCATGACCAACTGGGATTCTTCCCAGGCATGCAGGGATGGTTCAACATACATAAATCAATAAATATAATCCATCATATCAATAAAGCCCAAAGTAAGAATCACATGGTCATTTCTATAGATACAGAAAAAGCTTTTGATGAGGTCCAACATTCATTCATAAGAACCTTAAGAAAATTGGAATAGATGGAACCTTACAGAAAATTGGA
Source organism: Cavia porcellus (assembly GCF_034190915.1). Classification (NCBI taxonomy): domain Eukaryota; kingdom Metazoa; phylum Chordata; class Mammalia; order Rodentia; family Caviidae; genus Cavia; species Cavia porcellus. The sequence goes on along the minus strand of NW_026947486.1, from coordinate 41,061,670 downwards.
ATAGATGGTCTTTACCTCAATATGATAAAAGCCACATATGACAAACCAACAGTCAGTATCACGCTAAATGGCCAAAAATTTAAGGCATTTACCTTGAAATCAGGCACAAAACAAGAATGTTCCATATCACCACTCCTATTTAATATAGTACTGGAAATACTAGCCAGAGCAATTAGAAAAGATAGAGAAGCAAAAAGGGTAAAGATAGGAAAAGAAGAAGTTAAACTATCATTGTTTGTGGATGACATGATACTCTACATAGAAGACCCTCAAAACTCCATTGAAAGACTCATAGATATAATAAATAAATTCAGCAATGTAGCTGGATACAAAATCAATACTCAAAAATCAATAGCATTTCTATACACTAACAACAAGGTCACAGAGAGAAAAATAAGGGAAGCTATACACTTCACAATAGCAACCAAAAAAAGAAAAGAAAAGAAATATTTATCAATTATCCTCACAAAAGAAGTGAAAGTTCTATATAGGGAAAATTATGATACACTGAAAAAAGTAGTTGAAAAGGGTCTCAGAAGGTAGCAAGACATTCCCTGCTCATGAATAGGAAGAATAAATATTGTGAAAATGGACATTCATCCAAAGTTATTATACAGACTCAGTGCAATCCCAATCAAAATATCACCATCATACCTCATAGATGTAGAGAAATCACTCCTAAAATTCATTTGAAACCAGAAGAGACCTAGAATAACAAAGACAATTCTAAGCAGCAAAGGCAAGGCAGGAGGCATCACAATCCCTGACTTAAAGTTATACTACAAAGCAACCATAGTAAAATCAATATGCTACTGGAATAAAAGCAGAGCCAAAGATCAATGGAATAGAAGATGCAACCACAACCACACACACACTCAACCACCTTATCTTTGATAAAGGGGACAAACATGTTCACTGGAAGAACAACAGTCTCTTTAATAAATGGTGTTGGAGGGAGATTGAAAAAGATGGCACATAGATAACAACTGGCTACAGTGGCTCCCTGAGATAGTCAACTTAGAATTGAACATAATACAGCATGGGGAGCCCCAAACGGAAGGGGATGAATTCTCTCGTCCCAAGAAGAAATTAAGTGGGAGACTTGTTGGGCCATCCAAGGCCCCATCACAACTTGCTGGACTATCCAAGGCCGTGCTGCAACTTGCTTGGCCATCCGGGGCCCCACAGCGGGCTGTCTGGGGCCCCGATGAGACTTACCATCCAGGGCCCTGCCATGACTTGCCGAGCTGTCAGAGGCTTCACTGCTTCGACTCACTGGAGGTGTAGTTACACCACACTTGGGGATCAAAAGCCAAACAGAGAATTGAGTTGGTGGGGATGGCTGCATCAACCTGTGGTGAGTGATGGGAGTGGAGCCATTCCACAGAAAGGGGGCTCTGGCAGATGATATTCTGGGACCAGGAAGGACTGGGAAATACAAGGGCAGCAGTGACTTCAATCAGTTTTTCCCTTCCTGAACGGGATTGGTGGAGTGAGCTAGGCCTAGGTCACGTGACCGGGCTGAGACCCAATAGGTTATCTCAAATCAAGTCCCTCCCAGCAGTGGTGCACACTAGCCCAGTGAAGGCTCAGAAGTTTGACTGACTCAGAGGGAAAGAGGCACAAAGTAATACAGTACAGGCCACAGCAACTTGAACGATCTGGATCTGGAGGGCAGGTAGAGCAAAGTAGTATAGTGTAGGCCACAGCCACTTGACGGATCCTGAGGGGAGTAGCCAGCATATACTGTCCCTGTCTGCAACTCACTAGCACACTGGAGTGGGAAGGGTCATCTAAACAGCATGCTTGAAGAATTGTAACCAACAAAGAAAGAAACTGGGGCCTCCTGGAAGAAGCAAAAAAGATGGGAAAAGGAAGCAACAACAAAAAGTTCCCAGGTCCCAAACCTGAGAACATTGATCCAGGACAGGCAAATACAAAGGAGAATTAGAACAGCAAACATGCAACATAAGACATGGTACCAATGCACATAAAGAGATATCTTCAGGACCTCATAGATGAGTTCAAAAGGAAAATATTTAGCCAAGTAAAGCAAGATATGAGATTAATAAAAGAGATACTAAGCACCCCTCAAGCAGACACAGATGGAAGAAGGGAGGAACACAGGAGAGAACCATTTGGTGATGAATAAAAAGAAAATATAAAATACATGAAGGAGATTCAAAGAGATTACAAGGAAATTTAAAACTCTATGGAAATGTGGCAAATCTGCTTGAAAGAAACTAAGGATAGATTATCCAAACTGGAGGATAGGTTTCAAATGTGGGATTATGAAAGGAAAACTTTGAAAATAACAAAGAAATAAGCAGTAACAATACAAAGGCTAGAAGACGACCAGAGGATCTATGACTTGAGAATAAAGAATATAAATGAAGAATTAGGGGTATAGACAAAGGAACTACAAAGGCAATTTACAGAAATAATTAAGGAAAACTTCCCAAATGTAGGAAAAGGAAATGGTATTCAGATTTATGAGGCATACAGGACTCCAGCCACCTACAACCAAAAGAGAGCTACACCCAGGCATATAATAATCAAGATCACAGAAATTAAATATAAGAATAGAATATTAAAAGCTGTTAAAGACAAGAAACAGATAACATATAAAGGGAGGCCCATCAAAATAATGGCAAACTTCTCAACACAAACCGTCAAGTCAAGAAGAGCCTGGAATGAAATATTCCAAGCCCTGAAAGAAAATAACCTCCATCCCAGATTAATATACCCTGCTAAACTGTCTCCAGAAATTAATGGAGAAACAAGATGCTTCCCAGACAAAGAGGAACTTGGGAAATTCACAACCACCAATCCAATCCTACAGAGAATACTGCAGGGCATTCTAGAGAGAGAGAAATGTATTAGGATTCCAGGAACAGTGGCAGAGAGGCCTCAATGAATGGAGCAGAAAACAGAAGGAAGAAGATTAGCAGACAACTGATGGCAAAAAAAGAGCATAAGAGAAATGAGGCAGAGAATGTTGGCTATAATCTCTAATATAAATCACCTTGATACACTAAATTAAATAAAAAGAACCACACATAAAGTAGATCAAGAGGCAGGGTCTACCAAGATGCTATTTAAGGAAATATAATTAATATGAAAAAGAGCACATGGTCTGAAAATCACGTGTGAGAAAATAATGCTATAGGTGACAGAGAACCAGAGAGTAATAGGGGCAACTAGACCAGCATTTGTGGACAGGTTAGAAAGACAGGCTTTAACAGGTAAAGAAATACAATTAGAGATCAACTCCAGGAGAGAGAAGGTTCGGAAACACTTAGGTAAATAGCAGGTTACCCCCCCCCAATTCAAAACCAAGGGTCTTGGTCAGACCCAAAAATGCATGGTGTACCCTGGGAAAGTGAAAAGGAAAGGAGAGTCTTAAAAAAGATGACAGAAGATATAGTTAATAGTGTATCAGGATTTAAAACCCACATTACTTGCACCACTCTGCTTAGATAGAGTTATTCTATTTTTTCTTTTTTCTGATAAATTGTATTCTGTCCCAGTTTGTCTATTTACATTAGATTTGAGGGCACAGACAGCTACCACAAAAACATCAGGATATAGCACAGTAATCAACTTTAGTTTCCTATTAACTTAATCTGAAGCCCTGTATGACATACTGTTTTATTATGACTGATTTTAGTTAAATCTGCTTTGTTTGGTTGCTGTTTGGTATCAACAGATTTTATTCAAGACTGATATAATTGATAGTATCTAGTCTGAGAGTATAGGCAACTACACTGAAGATGACAAGGCACTACGATCCACATTCTGGTTTGATAACTGCCTGTGTTTGAAGTTCTATACTATATACAAAGTTGTGTTTTTATTAATACTGTTATATACTGATATATTCAATTATACTATGTCTAATGATACAGTCAATTCTGTTGAAGATAACAAGAGACAACACAGGAACCATGGTAGAACCCTTTGTACAATGGTCTTTTATGTTTTTTTCATTTCATGTGTTTATACGAATATGTTACATTCTGTCTTGCTTTGTTTTATTTCTCCCTCTAATATAGAAAGTAAAGAAATACAAGTTAAGAATCATGCCTGTGTAGAATCTATAAACAGTGTATGAGAACTGACCTTATGACACATGATGAAATGAACAGATATTTTGAAGAAAAAGAGACACTAAAATACCCAGCGCTAATCCTGGAGTATCATCATGTGAAACCCACCAATAGTATTTTTCTTGGTTTAGAGTGATATTAGCCTGCTTGGGTTAGCTCAATCTCAACATAATTAAAGATATGGATAACTGCATGTATGTTTAAGCATATAGAATTGATAACCATATTTCTAAGTTTTGTTGGAGAGTTGAACAGAACTGTTGCAATCTCACTATTTGAATCCCAACTTTATAAGCTCCACTTTAGTATCTTGAATAACTATTTATAAGAAGACAATCTGTAATCATCAACTAGTGATTTCTTACTATTTACTTTTTTCTTTGAAATTATGTATTATTTCTACCCATTTTCTGTTTTGTTTAGTCTTTCTTTAAATTAAATTTTTTAAAAAAAGACACTACAGTACTCAGTGCTGATCATGGAGTGTCATGATGTGAAATCCAGCAATACTATTATTCTTTGTTCATAATGATTTTAACCTGCTTTAGTTTGTTTAATCTAAAGATAAATGAAGATATGGATAACTGCATGTATGTTTAAGTGTATAGGATTAGCAACCATGTTACTAAGTTTTTGTTGGGCAGTTGAACAGAACTGTTTGCACTCTCGCTGTCTGAATTCCCACTTTACATGTTCCATTTTTGTATCTTGAACAACTGTTTGTAAAACAACAATATGTAAACATCAACTAGTGATTTCTTACTATTTATTTTTTTCTCTGAATGTATGTATTATTTCTACCTATTTTCTGTTTGGTTTAGTCTTTCTTTGAATAAAATTTTTAAAAAAAGATACTGGCAAACAGACTTCAGAAAATTGTCAAAAAGATAGTACACCGTGATCAAGTTGGATTTATCCCAGTGAAGCAGGGATTGTTCAACATATATAAATACATAAATGTCATATACCATGTTACAACCAAGGACAAAAATCATGTGATCATCTCAATAGATGCAGAAAAAGCTTTTGACAAAGTGCAGCACCCATTCATGATAAAATTGGATAGTCATTATCAGAATAGATAGTCATTTTCTCAATCTGATAAAAGCCATTTATAACAAACCAACAACCAACATCATACTAAATGGACAAAAACTTAAAACTTTCACTCTAAAATCAACAACAAGGCAAGGATGTCCATTGCCTTCACTCTTGTCAACATACTCCAGAAACTTTAACTGGAGCAGTTAGACAAGAGAAAGAAATAAATGTAATAATGATAGGAAAGGAAGAAGTTAAACTATTGTTATTTGCAAGTGGCATGATACTCTACTTAGAAGACTCCTAAAACTCCAACAAAAGTCTACTACATTTAATAAGCAAATTCAGTAATATAGCTGGTTACAAAGTCAACACTCAAAAATCAGTAGCCTTCCTGTAAATGAATAACAAATTCACTGAGAGGGAAATCAGAGAAACAATACCTTTTACAATAGCATTCAAAAAATGAAATAGCTAGGAGTCAGTCTAACAAAAGATGTAAAAAATCCCTCCATTGAAAACTACAGTGCTCTGAAAAATGAGATTAAAGAGGATATTAGAAATGGATATCCCATGCTCTTGGGTAGGAAGACCCAACATAGTGGAAATGTCATACTTCCAAAACTGTTACACAGATTCAGTGTAATTCCAATAGCATGTCTCATAGAATTAGAGAACAAATTTTAAACTCATGTAGAACCAGAAGAGACCCAGAAGAGCAAAGCCAATCCTGAACAACAAAGACAAGACAAGAGGCATTACAATCCCTGACTTCAAATTATACTATAAAACTTGTGTGATAAAAACAGTGTGATCCCGGCCCCCCCAAAAAAGGGCTAAAAGAAAGAAAGGAAAAGAAAAACAGACCCAAAGATCAATGGAACAGATTTGAAGATGCAGAAACAACTGCCAACACATTAAGCCAGTTTATCTTTGACAAAGGGGCTAAACACATTCACTGAAAGAAAAATACCCTCTTTAATAAATTATACTAGAAAAATTGGCTCTCCATGTGCTGAAGGTTAACAGTGGACCTATATCTTTCACTGTGTACCAAGCTAAAATCACAAAGGATCAAAGATCTTAATATTAAAACAAAAACATTAAAATTGCTAGAAGATAGAATAGATAAAATTCTTGAAGACATTGATGTAGGCAAAGACTTTATAAACAAAATCCAGATTGTGGAGGAACTATCACAAAGAATCAACAAATTGGATCTCATCCTACTGAGAAGTTTTGCACAGCAAGAAAAGCAAGAAGTGAAGAGACAACCCACAACATGGGAGAAAATGTTCACTAGCTGTAACTCAGACAAAAGATTACTATTGAGCACATATCAAGAACTCAACAAAATCACATTTAAAGACCCAATCCAAAAATGGGCATCTGAGATGAATACACACTTCTCAGATGAAGAAATACAAACAATAAATAAAAGAAAAATTTTCAACATCACTGGCCATTTAAGAGATGCAAATTAAAACAACACTGAGATTCCACCTCACCCCAGGATGAATGGCTAGTATCAAGAAATCAAGCAATAACAAATGCTGGAGAGGCTGTGAGGGAAAGGAACTCTTCTCCCCTGTTGATGGAAATGCATACTGGTGAAACTACTATGGAAATCAATGTGGAGACTCTTCTAAATCTAGAACTAGAGATCCCATTCAACTCAGCTATTTCTCTTCTGGATATGTTCCCAAAAGAATTAAAAACACCATATCACAATGATATATATGCACCCATGTTTATAGCAGCAGAATTTGCAATAGCTAGATCTTGAAAACAACCTAAATGCCCATCAACATAGGAATGGATAAAAAAGATATATTTTTATATAATGGAGTACTCTTCAGCCATAAAGAAGGATTATCTGGAGACTTTTATAGGTAAGTGAATACAACTTGAGACCATACTCATTAGTCAGATAAATAAGACACACATATATAAACATCACATTGTTTCACTAGCATGAAAAGCTGAAAGAAACCATGCATGTATATGTATGTATATGTACATGTTTATGTAAAAGATATATAGCATAGTTATACTAAGAGAGAGAGAAAGAGAGGGTAGGAAAAAATTATTGGGAGATAGCTCCAAAGGTGTGTTGTCAATTAAGTCATTTTTCTAAGAATGTTTTATAGAGCAAAATCACAGGGTGGGTACAAAATCCCAAAGTAAGTACAATGTGGATCAAGCTAGAATCACCCAACAAAATTACAAGTATAGGTGCTTAACTAATATTGATCTAATGTGGAAGCATGTCACACAGTGAGAGTACATGGAAAAACAAAGACTTTTTTGGAAGGGATGTGTCCAGAGATTCTGGTCACTGGTCTGCGAGACTGATGTTTATATGTACACTATTGGACCAGATGATACCAATTAGAATATAATCTAAAATTATTGCTTATCCCTCAGAAAGGCATCCAGGGCCAGCCATTACATCTTTCTTTGGGTCTAGTCTTCTACATATGTGTCTCCAGCCAGAATCGTGATGTGTTCTAATCTTCTTCACTGATTCCATCTAGGTCCTGTTCCTGTCTGAATGACTATAATACTTCTCCCTACCTTAGCTCACTATAACAGCTTTACTGGCTTTATTTCTCCCAGGTTGAGGATTGAGGATGGAACACAGGGCCTCAGAATAGTAGGGAAATACTCTACTGCTAAGCTACATATACTCCCATAATTTTGTACCTTCTTTTTTTTTTTAATCTTGTATCTTCTTTTTTTTTTTCCATTTTGTATCTTGTTGATGGCAAATTTTACTAAAAGCTTCTCCTCAGCATTGGCCCCTGGAGCTCCTGGAATATCTCCACATAGGCTCAAGTAATCCTCCTGACTAATTGAACAAAATGGTACAGAGCAAAACCAATAAAACTTAACATTGGAGACCTTACAGGACTTCAAAAGAAGATAATAGTCAAACCATATTGGGCATCATAGTGAATCTTATTGCCTTCAAAGTAGTTGCCTATACCCTCAAACTAGATAATATCAAACAAAACAGAATAGAGTAAAATCAGTCAAAACAAGATGGTGAGAGCAATACGGGGGTTCAAATCAGGTTAATAAGAAAACAAAAAAGTTACTATAGTATATCCCACTATTTTTTATTTTTCCCTTAATTAAAAAGTAATAAAAAATTAATTTAAAAAAGGGAAAAAAGGGAGACTGAGATAAAAGAGGACATAACAACAAAACAACACAGCTCAGAACAGAACAATTTAAGCATCATAGTGTTTCACCACCAGATAACCTGACATAATAGTAGTTACCATAACCAATGTAAATATGGCTGGCTGAGGTGCTAACATGTAATCTTTTTGTTGTTGTTGTTGTTTTGCTAATGTGTAATCTTTGAAGCTTTGAAGCAAGGCAACAGTCTCTGTTTCCCCAACCCATGACTCCTAAAAACCATAGTAGAGCCAGGTGGGATGAAGAGCCACTGTTCCACGCTGTCAATTGCAATTGAGCCTTGAGACAAGAGGCTATGACTTTCTAGGGCAGAAAATTTACACATCAGAATGGAAGCACCATCCCAAAACATTAGATCCTACCTCAGTTGTGTTATGCAGATTACTTTTTCTGCATATCCTACCCTCTGTATTTTGCAGAGATGATCTCAGGCCACCTATCATACTTCTCAACTTTCACATAGTCACTCATCCTTAATCCACTTCCTTCTTCAAGAGTTAATAAGATCTGGATTGTGCCCTGGGTCATGGCCTTTGTTCTAGTGAACCATCATCTTGGCTGGATTTAGGAGCACACTGGCTCTCCACAACTATAAATATGTTGGAGTGTCTTTATTCTTGCCATGGGTTGCACTTGAAATGTAGATTGAATTAATTTATTGGAATTCCAACAATGTTTCCATGAAATTAAACTTATAAACTTCCCAGACTGAAATGAGGACTGTGAAGTGCTCTCTGCAACTATGCCATCCATATTCCCAAAAAGTTGGAACTCCCAAGATGCAAACATACCTAAACTCCAAGTATAGGCTTAGTATTATTAAAATAATATTTCCAAAAAAGCTGGAAAATATAGGATGAAAAAAAAATCTGAGTAGGGTGGTGCATACCTGTAATGCCAGCACTCAAGAAGCTGAGGCAATGTGAGTTTGAGGCCAGTCTGTGCTACATAATGAGTTCAAGGACAACCTGAACTATATAGCAAGACCCTGTCTCAAAAAACAATTCAAAGAAAATAAAGGATATCAGATTATGACATTAAAATTAAAATAATTAGAAAAACCTTAAAATTTTAATCTATAGCAGTCTCTAAATATCAAGTCACCATTGATTGGGATGCCTACCAAAACTATACCAAAGGTAAGATACGGGATAAAATATAAGCCTTCTTTTTGGAGATTCCTCTGATTACCTCATCAGAAAATTATTAACTACTTTCTGAACAAATAAATGTCTGATTCCCTCAACTGCCACTACATTTGCAAGAGGAAATAACCTTACAAAATGAATGGTACCCATGAAGTTTCCCATATCAATGTATCAACTGAAGCAATACATTCTCTTTTTTTTTTTTTTTTTTTTTTTTTTTTTTGGTATTGGGGACTGAACTCATGACCTCACACATGCCAGCAAGCACTTGTGCCACTGAACTAAATCCCCAGCCCAACATTCTACCGTGAACATTACTTCATTTTCTCTCCCCGCTTATTTGAAGTCACCAAACTTTACCAGTGATGGGTTTTGATAATTTGACTTATGATTTTTTTCTGTCAATCTTTTAACATTTCATTCAATAGAGTAGGTATATAGTTCAGTGGTAGGGTTCTTGCCTAGCATGTGCAAGACACTGGATTTATTCCTCAGCATGAGAAAGAGAGAGACAGAGAGAGAGACAGAGAGAGAAGCATCTTTATAGGGAAAAAGTGTGCCAGGGATATAGTTCAGCTGCCTGGCAAGCATGAGGTCATGAATTGGATTCCTGGTACAAAAAATTCTTTATTGGAATTATTAAAGCTCAATACAACAACTGCCTTGTCGGTTCTATTACCTGTTAGCAAAGGATCTGCTCATTAATTGGGATATAAAATTCACTGTGTTCCTGAAAGACTCCTTCTACAGGTTTTTCACTTCTTTTCATCATGTCTATTTTCTAACAGTTTTCTCTGTCATTCCTGAGTTTGCTTGTCCTCTTCAATCTAGTACTAAGTTAAAGACAGAATAGCATCAACTATTAGAATTCCTTCTTTCTAGAAAACTTCCACCAATATTGGAGACATATGGGATGCAGAGACCCTTACGTTAAAAATAGATTTCATGCTTCTCCCTAAACTTTCCCAGTATCATTTAAACCAGAAAGCACTTAAACTTGAGAAATATCACCCAATAATCCAAAATTTATTAGATAAAACTAATTCTCACATCTAGAGAATAAGATCATCTTAACCTTTAAAAGATAAAATGAGAAAGGATACTGGTTAGTTCAAAATCTTAAATCACCAGAGCTCGGGATTTAGCTCAGTGGTGTAATCACCTGCCTGGCAAGTGTGAGGTAGTGAGTGTGATCCCCAGTACCAATAAATAAATAAATAAGAATAAGAAAAATTTTTTAAAAATTTGCAATCTTAGTTTTCCCTTGGTGCCTAATCCTAACACTATCTTGTCTTCTATACCTTCTAATTTCATGGTCATTAATTTGCAGTCTGCTTTTAAAAAATATTTCCTTTCATAAGGAATCCCAAAACTTATTTGACCTATCTGAGAAAACCAACAATATATTTGGATTGTTATGATGCATTGATTTACTGGGACCATTACTTTTGCTTTGCATATCTTAAATGCCACTTTGAGGGACATAAAACTTCAAGAAGGGCCAGGGATCCAGCTCAGTGGCACAGCACCTGCCTGGCAAATGAAAGGTCCTTAGTTTGATTCCTGGTAGAAAAATAAAAGGAGAGAAAGAAAGAAAGAAAGAAAAAAAGAAAGAAAGAAAGAAAGAAGAAAAGAAAAAGAAAAAATTCCAAGGAGATACTGGCCTAATTCAATATGCATATGACCTTTTTTGTTCTGACAATTATGACAACTCGGGACTGGGGATTTAGCTCAGTGGCATAAGCACTTGTCTGGCAAGCACAAGGTTATGAGTTTGATAACTAGTACCAAAAAAAAAAAAAAAAGATCTTATATACAATTATGACAACTCTCTTTTGGACACTGAACACTATGTCAATGTGTTGAAAAGAAAGAATCAGAAAATAACTAGAGACAAAATTCAATTATGCTTTCTGCATGAGAAATATTTAGGTCATAATTATTCAGTCATGGGTACAACTATTTTGGAGCTTATAATTAACTTGTTTCCTTTTCCTGAAACAAAATGACACTTGAGAGGTATTTAGATTTTGTGGGATATGATAGGATGGATATACCCTCTCCATGATTACCTCATCCTATCAAGCCATGTCTTGAGAGACATTCCCAGATCAAATTATCTGAGTCCATCTGTACAGTGGTATTTTTACAAATCTTCATGGACCTCCATTTTCACCCTCTGCCCTTGGACTTTCCACTTGTGCAGTCTTTTTCCTTGTTTATGAATAGAGTCACATCCTTGGTGTATACTGTACCAGATGCATAACAGACAACACAAATCTCTGTAATACTATAATTTGGCAGGGGCTGGGGATTTAGCTCAGTGGCATAAGCACCTGCCTTGCAAGCAGGCAGTCGTGAGTTCGATCCCTGGTACCAATAAAAACAAAAAAGACAAAAAAAAAAAAATACTATAAGTTGGCCTCAAATCAAGTAACTATGGAATATCTTCTTTTCTGTCAGCCATGGGCTGCAGCCACTCTATTTATCCTGATTTAACATTACTGATTTAATATTATACTGATTTAATATTACTTTGTCGGCTTGGCATACATGTTCTTCATGCTGTGCAGGTCCTATTGCTCAGTGAAAACACATAGCATTTTTCTATGTCTTATATCTTAAGAAATTTTACAACTTTCCCCCTATCACATCACCCATACATTGCTCTCAAATCTTAGCTCTCTCACCTTGTGTCCTTTACCCACTGACACAATGACCTAGGGTTGCATCATTACAAGATAAGCATCTTGTTCTAGGATAGACTTATCAGAAAACCATCTTCCCTAGGTTAACTTCATTCTTTATATTGATGATTCCTACTTGCAGAGGAAGAATAGGCCATTTTAGGCAGGATATGCCATTACTTAACAACACAAATTTCTCAAATGTCAAGCCCTCTTAAATCAGACCAAGTGAACAAGTTAACTGCTCTTATTTAAGCTTGAATAAGAGCAGAAGAAATGAAAGTGAACATTTATACTGATAGCTATTATATTTTAGGGGTAGTACATGATTTTGGTATGTTATGTAAACAGAGAAGATTCATGAAAACCTCCAATAACTCAGTCAAAAGTGTACCCCAATATCAACACAGAAGCCTATGTGCAACTTACTCCAGAACTTGAAGTAAAAGGATCACCTGAGCCCAGGATTTGTGGGGAAACATGAACAACATAATCAGGCCCTATCTCTTTAAATATAAATGAACCACAAATAGCAGAACTTCTAGTATAATTGTTATTATCCCAGTAGACGGCTATAGTTAAAACAAAGAGAAATAGTACTGAAAATTCAGACAAGGCCTAAAGAAATAGATTGACTGATAAATATGGTAAGTTTGCAGTCTCTTCCCCAAATACCCAGGAAGTCCAGGCATTTTTCAAACCTTGAGCATAATATCCTGTGACAATTTTTGTGGTCCAAGACCGCTGGTGGGGTTATTTAACCTCCCCAGAGGTAAGGTAATTTCTTTAAAATGACTAGTAAGGAATTTACAAAAGACAGCCACATGGCCCAAGTAAAGCTTCAGGTACAGAAGCAATCAGATGGGGAAAATTATATTTTCAACTCACATAAATGGATTTTGAAACATTTTAAAGGTGTTAGGAGAGGTAACTTCTAACTCCGTCATCTAAATCACTGCATGTATCATTATAGAAAGGGCAAAAAAATTGCTTAGTTTCATTTGGATCAAAAAGGTGTAGATCACTTCATCTGTCACAAGCATAACCCTGCAAACAATGTAAAGATGGAAGGAGAAAAAAAATAGTTTTCTCTAGACTCCTTCGCCATTGTAAAATAATTTCTTTCCAATTACCAGAAGCACAATGTTACCAATAGGCACTCACCTTAATCAGCATATTTTCTCAATGCTACATTCCTCCTGCCAAAATTCCTCAGTAACATCAGTGGCCAAAGTTTTCCTTGAATATATCTTCTCCTATTAGGATATCAGCTCTACTTACCACTAGACATAGAGTATCACAGAATTTCACACAGGTGGCAGAATTTTACAGAAAACTGAAAACCCAATGTGCATTCATCAATGTTCCAACTACCTTTCCCTTCTTCAAGTCCAAATTTCCTAAACCAACTAAATAGTTTGATATAGCATGGTCTTGAGTGTTAGTGCTTGCTCTTATGACTCTCATATCTTTAACACTAACTTTATACAAACAATTCTTTTTTTAAGGGAAGGAATCAGCCCAAGATTTAAAATATAGACACCCTCAAAATTACAATTTGGGGAAGGAGAGAGAGAGAGAGATCCCCATGAACCAGGAAGGACCTGACAAGAATATTAAAATCTACAGAGAAATTGAAGAGACAGAACACAATGCTTAAGATGGGAAAGGACAATCTGTAGTTTTGCCTGGGCAACCAATTCATGGCTTAAAGAAAAGAAAGACCAATTCTACCAATTCTACAGAGACAACGTGAAATCTGGTGATCCCACAGGTCTTTAGGAAAAAATACAGGAGTAGAATGGATTGGTAAGTTTTATGATCTGCAGCAAAAGCATGATTTTGCTCCTGAATATGTCATTTAAGTTGCAACATTCATGAGTAATTGCAGTCCAAGCACACCCCACATCCCCTGGAAAGAATGCTTGGTGGGACACCATTCTGGAGAAGGGTCAGTTGAACCAGAGTCTCAGAGAATCCATGGGAGACCTTTAGTGCAGTGTCCCTGATGTTATATTCCCAAAGTGACAGGCTATGGTCAGGGAATCAGCTGGAAAGAGACCCCATTGAGGAGTTTAAACTAAAGGACATAGGCCCTGTCCCCACAGCCAGAGGCTAGGCTTAGCCTGAATTGTTCTGCACTTGAAGGTTGCACATTGATTCTCTCACTGTAATCCTACTGCCTCCTGGTGATTGTATCCAGCGTGGATCTGGGGTCCGGGTTGCCTTCTTTATCTACCAGAATGAGCAGGGACACATCTTCACTTGGACACTGCTTGAAAATTGTACGTGTTGGAAGAAAAACTCACAGTTGAAATCACAAAGAAATTTCTTCTTTCTCCTTTTTTGGGGGTGGGTTACTATTTATTTATTGCATTTTTGGTTTTAGTTTTGGTTTTAGTTTTTGTTTCTCTTGTTTTTGATTTTTGTTATTGTGTGAATGTGAACATTGTTTTTAGGTTTTTTTGTTTTGTTTTGTTTTTGTCTGTTTAACACAGCATCTCACTATGTAGTTTAGCCTATCTTTGAATTCACTATGCTACCTGGGATGGCCTCAGACTCATAGTAGTCCTCCTGCCTCAGCCTTGAGTGATGGAATTACAGGCATGTGTCACCATCCTTGGCTTGTTTTTGTTTCCTTGTTTTTGTTTTTTCTTCTTATTTATTTTCTTTTTCTTTTTCAGTACCTGAGATTGAACTCAGGACCTTGTGTTTGCCAGACAGCTAGCTATTCATGCCACTGACCTAAACCCCTACCATTTCCTTTCTGTCTTCTTCACCAGTTTCTTGAGGTTTGGGGAATTTTCCTTTGTCCTTCCTTATATTTTACCAGTTGTTCTTCTTTTTCTCTTTATTTTTCCTCTTCCCCTTTTAAATTTGTGTCCCTTTAACTTTTTCTTATTTTTGCTCTGTATTAGGCAACACTTACTAACGTCAAATGTAGAAGAGAGCAAAACATCTGTCTGCATCCTGGAGACCTGAAGAATCTAACTGAGGACTTCGAACCCACAACAAAATCCCATACACATCTGCATCAAGAAGATCCATGATGGGAAATGGAAAATCTGCACCAGAAAGGCCCAAAGGTGAGTGCTGGAAGCTGAAGCGTCTGCCAAAAGGATGAAGGATCTGACAAAGAAGGCCAAGGGATCCACATGGGAAACCAGGAGATTGTGCTTGCTTAAGCAGTATATATACTAAAATTGGAAGTGAGGAGATGACATCTAAGATGAAGATGAGAGTTGAAGGTGGTGAGTGCTCAGCACACTCTGCCCAAATCTCAGACTGTTCCGGACCCCCCAGGCTTCTGGGTGCAGTGAAGTGAAGCAGTGGGTTAGAGGCCACTACATCTGCCTCCCCATCCCTGCTACACTTGGAGGTCTGCTGAGCTCCCAATGGGTGGGCGGGCCTACACTATCCCCCAAGCGAGCCACGCCTAGCCATCGGTGTGCAGAGGAGGAGCTGGGCGGATCTGGAGTGCCTGCAGAAGCCCCTTCCTTTGTCTGGAGGACTGAATATCTGCAAGCAGGGAGGGATCGCAGGTTCCTGAGGCACCTCGGCCTGTGGTGAGTGCTCAGCACACTCTGCCCAAATCTCAGACTGTTCTGGACCCCCCAGGCTTCCGGGTGCAGTGAAGTAGAGCAGCGGGTTAGAGACCACTACATCCGCCTCCCCATCCTGGCTGCACTTGGAGGTTTGCTGAGCTTCGCCCCTGTTTTGCTGCCGTGCCTTCCTTTGTATGGAGGACTGTGGATATCTCTGCAAGCAGGGAGGGATCACAGGCTCCTGAGGCACCGCGGCCTGTGGTGAGTACCCTAACCCGGCTGCCATTGAAGAGCTGTGGAGCTTCCAAGGGTCAGGTGGGCGCACAGTGTCCCTGAGGCCCAGCTTGTCTGGAACTGCGCAGTTCTGAGCAGGCAGAGGAGGGCCATTGGTTCTGCAGGCCCAATGGCTTGGGGTAGTGTGGTGCCAGAGTCTCAGTAGCTGCAAACATAGAAGGGGATTTTCAACAGATCCTGAGGAAGCCTTCAAATAACACTTGAAACACAGAAATATAGGAAAATGACAAAACAAAAGACCAAATTACAACCTCAAACCTCCAGCCCATCTCAGGAAACCCTAGGAGTAATGTATTTAGAATAAAATATATCCCATCCACCTCATATATCAGACACAATAGCTACTGAAGTTGACAAGCAACTCCAGGAAGCTTTAAAGAAATTCAAACTTGAAATAATCTCCCAGGTAAAAGAAGAAATGATAAAAGAAATGAAAGAGATTCTAAATATATCTAAAGACAACACAGATAAAAAATTGGAGGAACTAAACAAAAAGATAGAATCCCTAGACGAGCAATATAAGAAACAAACAGAATACATAATGCAGATGGACAGAGATATACAGGAAATAAAAAACTACACTGAAAGTTGTAAAAACCACCTTAATGAAAGTGAAGATAGAATTTCAGACCTTGAAGACAGGATTGCAGCTAGTGAACAGGAAAGGAAAGATCTTTTAAAAATAACAAGGAATCAGGAAACAACAATTCAACAACTGCAAGATGATGCAAAGAAGAATAACATAAGAATGATAGGGATTAATGAAAAAGAAGGAGACAACATAAAGGATATGAAGAGGATATTTAGAGTAGTAATAGCTGAAAATTTCCCAAGCATGAGATCAGAAACTGACATCAGGATCAGTGAAGCATATACAACCCCAAATAGTCATAACCAAAATAAAACTACACCCACATATATAATAATCACCATCCCAGAAATCCAACACAAGAATAGATTACTAAAAGCTGTCAGAGAGAAAAGACAGATCACTTATAAAGGAAAACCTATCAGAATCACAGCAGACTTCTCATCACAAACAATAAAGTCAAGAAGAGCATGGAGTGAAGTATTCCAGATCCTAAAGCAAAATGATTTCCAACCTAGACTGATATATCCTGCAAAACTATCATTCAAAATAGATGGTGAAATACGATACTTCCATAACAAAGAACAGCTGAAGAACTTCATGAACACCAAACCAACCCTGCAAAAAATATTGAAAGACAGTTTGGATACACAAAGGAAAAAACCACTAAGCAAAGCAAATAATTAAACAGAACAGAAAGATAAAGATGCAACAGCAGAGAGATAAGATTCCTACAATTAACCAGCATTTAACAGTAATAACCATTAATGTAAATGGTCTCAATGCACCAATCAAAAGAAACAGACTAGCAGAATGGATCAAGAAACAAAATCCAACCATATGCTGTTTACAGGAAACCCATCTAACCCAGAAGGATACTCACAGACTGAAAGTCAAAGGATGGAAAACAATTCTTCATGCAGCAGGAATCCAAAAAAAGGCAGGAGTAGCCATTCTGTTTGCAGACAACGTGAACTTTAAACCAACAATGACCATAAAGGATAAAGAAGGTCAATACATACTCGTAAGGGGAAAACTCCAAGAGCAAGAGATAACTATCTTAAATATATACGCACCAAACTCCAGAGCACCCAGTTATATAAAACAATTATTAACAGAAATGAAAACTCAAATTATCAGTAACACAATTGTAACAGGAAACCTTAATACACCATTGACACCAAGGGACAGATCAACCAGACAGAAAATGAGCAAAGAAATAACAGAACTGAATCATACCTGTGAACAAATGGGTTTGATAGACATATACAGAATGTTCCACCCAACAACATCAGAATACACATTCTTCTCAGCAGTACATGGATCATTTTCTAAAATAGACCATATATTAGCTCACAGAACATATTTAAACAAGTGCAAAAGAGCTGAAATCATCCCTTTCATGTTATCGGATCATAGCGCTCTGAAATTAGAAATTAATGATAAAAGATACTGCAAAAATCCCACAAACACATGGAAACTGAATAACACACTCTTGAGTAATCCGTGGGTCACAGAAGAAATTAAAGAAGAAATTAAATAATACCTAAAAGAAAATGAAAATGCAGATACAACTTACCGGAATCTGTGGGATGCAATGAAAGCCATTCTGAGAGGAAAATTTATTGCACTGAATTCCCACATCAGGAAAACAGAACGAATACAAATAAATAACTTGATGCTACACCTCAAACAGCTAGAAAAAGAAGAGCAAGTCAAGCCCAAAGCCCAAAGAAGAGAGGAAATTATAAAAATCAGAGTGGAAATCAATGCAATAGAGACTAAGAAAACAATCCAAAGAATCAATGAATCAAAGTTGGTTCTTTGAAAGAATAAATAAAATCGATAAGCCCCTAGCCAACCTTATTTAAAAAAAGGGAAGAAAAAGCTCAAATTCATGCAATAAGAAATGAAAAAGGAGAAATCACTACAGACCCAGTAGAAACACAGAAGATCATCAACACCTATTTCAAAAAACTCTACTCTCAAAAGTTTGATAACACAGAAGAAATAGACAGATTCTTAGAAGCATATGAAGTGCCAAAGCTAGATCAAGAGGATGTAAAACTGTTGAATAACCCAATCTCTGTTACTGAAATTGAAAATGTAATTAAGTCCTTACCCACCAAGAAGAGCCCAGGCCCAGATGGATTCACTGCAGAATTCTACAAGAAATACAAAGAAGACATAATGCCGACACTCCTCAAACTATTCAATGAAATTGAAAGGGAAGCAATCCTTCCTAAGTCATTCCTGGAAGCAAATATTACTCTAGTACCAAAACCTGAGAAAGACCCAACTAAAAAAGATAACTATAGACCGATCTCCCTAATGAACACAGATGCAAAAATCCTCAATAAAATATTGGCAAATAGGATCCAGCAAATCATCAAGAAGATTATACACCATGACCAAGTGGGATTCATCCCAGGAATGCAAGGATGGTTCAACATACGCAAATCAATAAATGTAATCCACCATATCAATAAAGCCAAAAATAAGAATCACATGATCATTTCTATAGATGCAGAAAAAGCCTTCGATATGGTCCAACATTTATTCGTGAAAAAAACTTTACAGAAAATTGGAATAGATGGTCTTTACCTCAATATAATAAAGGCCATTTATGACAAACCAACAGCCAGCATCATTCTAAATGGCCAAAAATTGAAAGCCTTTACTTTAAAATCAGGCACAAGACAAGGATGGCCTTTATCACCACTCCTATTTAATATAGTACTGGAAGTACTAGCCAGAGCAATTAGGCAAGAAAGAGAAATAAAAGGGATAAAGATAGGAAAAAAAAAGAAGTTAAGTTATCATTGTTTCCAGATGATGTGATACTCTACATAGAAGACCCCCTAAACTCCATTGAAAGACTCTTAGATACAATAAATAAATTCAGTAATGTGGCTGGATACAAAATCAATACTCAGAAATCAATAGCATTCCTATACACAAACAACAAAATCACAGAGAGGGAAATAAGAGAAACTGGACTATTCACATTAGCAAGCAAAAAAAGGAAATATATAGGAATTACTCTTACGAAAGAAGTGAAAGACTTATATAGTGAAAACTATAATACACTGAAAAAGGAAATTGAAGATGATCTCCGAAAATGGAAAGACATCCCTTGCTCATGGATAGGAAGAACAAACATTGTGAAGATGGCCATTCTCCCAAAACTGTTATACAGATTGAATGCAATCCCAATAGAAAAAAAAATCAACATACCTTATAGATCTAGAGAAATCACTCCTAAATTTCATCTGGAACCAGAAGAGACCTAGAATCGCAAAGGCAATTCTAAGCAGCAAAGGCAAGGCAGGAGGCATCACAATACCTGACTTGAAGTTATACTACAAAGCAATAGTAGTAAAATCAACATGGTACTGGAATCAAAACAAAGACAAAATCAATGGACTAGATTAGAAGATACAACCACAACTACAAACACACTCAACCACCTTATCTTTGATAAAGGAGCCAAGCAGGTTCACTGGAAGAAAGACAGTCTCTTTAATAAATGGTGTTGGAAAAACTGGCTCTCCATTTGCCGAAAACTAAAGCTAGACCCATGTCTATCACCATGTACTAAATTAAAATCTAAATGGGTCAAAGATCTGAATATTAAAACAGAAACACTAAATCTATTGGAAGACAAATTGGGTATGAACCTTGAAGACATAGGAGTAGGTAGAGAATTCATGAACAGGACTCAAACCACACGGGAAATACTTCCCAGAATCAATAACTGGGACCACTTCTTATTTAAAAGTTTCTGAATGTCGAAACAAATCTCCAGCATAGTGAAAAGAAAACCCACAAACTGGGAAAAGATGTTAGTGAACTCTCTCTCAGACAAGGGACTCTTGTCTAAAACATATAAAGAATTTAAAAAAGCTCAGACCCTCAAAATTCAAAGATCCAATCCAAAAATGGGCTTCTGAGATGAATACGCAATTCTCAAATGAAGAAATGCAAATGGCAAATAAATACATGAAAAAATGCTCATCATCATTGGTCATTAGAGAAATGCAAATTAAAACCACACTGAGATACCATCTCACTCCTGAAAGAATGGCCAGGATCAAGAAAACCAACAACAAATGCTGGAGAGGCTGTGGGGAAAAAGGAACTCTCCTGCACTGTTGGTGGGAGTGTAGACTGGTACAGCCTTTGTGGAGGTCTGTCTGGAGATTTCTCAAAAAGTTGGGATTGGAAATCCCATTTATTCCAGCTATTCCACTTCTAGGCATATTCCCAGAAGAACTGAAAGCATCATACCAGAGTGATATATGTGCACCTATGTTTATAGCAGCACAATTTGTAATCGCCAGATCTTGGAAACAACCCAAGTGTCCATCAACTGAGGAATGGATAAAAAAGTTGTGGTATTTCTATACAATGGAGTATTATTCAGCTATAAAGAAGGATCACATTGAGATATTTATCAATAAATGGGCGCAGCTTGAGACCATACTCATAAGTGAATTTAATGAATCTCGCATGTGTGAATACCGAATAGTTTCCCTAATGTAAGTAATGATTCAAATATATAAAAATATGTGGTAATCATGATTCCCCACTATGTGGCCTTGAAGGCTTATAAAATTTTCACTTATTAATTAGAAAGGCTTTATTCTGGGCTTCTTGATATGGAAATATTTGAAGCTATAGTATATGAAGTTTTATCCAAATATTTCAAGGAAAAAGACAGACACTATGGTAACTACTATTAAATCGGGTTATTTGGTGATGAAGCACGAGGTTGCTGAAACAGTCATGCTTTGACCTCTATTGTTATATTGTTATGTGCTGTTTTAACTCAATCTCTCCCTTATTCTTTAAAAAAATTATTTAGTTATTTCGTATGTTTATTTTAATTAAGGGGAAAAATTTTTTAAATTAGGATATATAATAGTAACTCTTTTTGATTTCCTATTAACTTGTTTTGAAGTCCTGTAATACTCCCACAATCTTGTTTTGACTGATTAGACTCTGTTCCATTCTGTGCGATAGTATCAAGTTTGAGGGTATAGGCAACTACTTTGAAGGCAATAAGATTCACTAAGATGCCCATTCTGGTTTGACTATTGTCTCCTTTGGAAGTCCTGTAATGTTTACAATGCCTCAGTTTTATTGGTCTTGTTCTCTACTGTTTTGTCCAACTTTATAATATCTAATGAGATAGACAATTCTTTTTAAGGAAACATGAGACAACGTTGATATCCGTTGTTGATAACCTTGTACTCTGTTCTACATCATGTGCTATGTCTATCCTTGGTTTTGCCTGACAACTTTGTTTTGCCATATTTGACTTTATTCTCTCCCCGCCCAAAAAAGTAATGAGAACTAAGGAGTAATAAAATCCAAAATGTGTAAATTTTGTTGTAAAAAAGAGAGGGAGGAAAAAAAAAAGAGCTCTAACGGATATAACAGCAAGTGTGTTTAGGGGTGTTAAATAGCTGACTATATTAATGTTTTTGGATCATTGTACACAGCTGTTTGCAGTCTCTGTGTTTGAATGTCCACCTTGTATTCTTTGATACTGTGATTTGAGCAACTATTTCCAAGATGATAATATGTAATCTCTTAACAGGTGATTTCTTACTGTTATGTTTTTTTTTTTGTAGTTCTGTATTATGTGTAACCTTACACCGCTTTGTTTTGTTTCGTGTTTTTCTCTTTTTCCTCTTAAATAAAATTAAAAAAAAAAAAAAGATGAGAGTTGAAGCTCCCGAAGAAAGAAAACAGGCAAGCTCTTTAGAAGAAAAACTGCCAAAACTCCACAAAAAAAAGCAGTCACAGGGCTGAGGATTTAGCTCAGCAGCATAAGCACCTGCCTTGCAAGCAGGTGGTTGTGAGTTCGATCCCCAGTACCAATAAAAAGATTTTTAAAAAATGAAAAAAAAGCAGTCCCACATAAGATTGATAGGGATAAATGAAAAAGAAGAGGACAACACAAATGAAACCAACAGACTATTTACAAAAGTAATAGCTGAAAATGTAACAAACTGACAAATGGATCAGTGAAGCACATATAACTCCAGATAGCCATAACCAAAATAAAACTACACCCAGACATATAATAACCAACATCCCAGAAACCCAACATAAGAACAGAATATTAAAAGCTGTTAGAGAGAAGAGACACATCATCTATAAAGGAAAGCTTATCAGAATCACAACAGACTTCTCAACACAAACAATGAAGTCCAGAAGAGCATGGAGTGAAGTATTTCAGATCCTAAAGGAAAACAACTTCCAACACAGACTGATGTATCCTGAAAAATGGATGAAGAAATAAGATACTTTCATGACAAATAACAGCAGAAGAACTTCATGATCACCAAACCAACCCTGCAAAGAATACTGAAAGACATTCTAGATAGACATAGGAAAAAACCACTAAGCAAGGCAAATAATTAAACAGAGTGCAAAGATAAAGAAGCAACATCAGAAAGAAAACACATCAAAAATAAACCAATATATATCAATTATAACCATTAATGTAAACGGCCTCAAATTCAGCAATTGAAAGAAACAGACTGGAAGAATGGATCAAGAAACAACATCCAACCATATGCTGTCTACAAGAAATCCATCTAACCCAAAGGGAGACTCATATACTGAAAGTCAAAGGATGGAAAACAACACTTGATGAAACTGGACCCCCCCCAAATAAAGCAGGAATAGCTATTCTGTTTGCATACCATGTAAACTTCAAACCAAGAATGATCTAAAGAGACAAAAAAGGTCACTACATACTAGTTAAGGGAAAACTTCAAGAGGAGAACATAACAATCTTAAATATACAAGAACCAAATTTGGGAGCACCCAGCTATACAAAAAAGGTATTAAGAGAAATGAAAAATCAAATAAGCAATAACACTATTATAACAGGAGAACTTAACACACCATTAACACAAAGCGACAGAACAACCAGACAAAAAATCAGCAAAGAAATAACAGAACTGAATCATACCTATGAACAAGTGGACTTGATAGACATATACAGAGTTTTCCACCCAACAACATCAAAATATACATTCTCAGAAGTACATGGAGCGTTCTATAAAATAGACCATATAATAGCCAACAGAACATACTTAAGTAAATGTAAAAGAATCAGAATTATCCCATGCATGATATTGGATCATAGCACCATGATTAACTAGAAATTAATGACAAAAGAAACTGCAAAAACACATGGAAATTGAATATTACACTCTTGAGCAATCAGCGGGTCACAAAGGAAATTAAAGAATAAATTAAACAATATCTACAAGCAAATGAAAATACAAATATAACTTATCAGAATCTGTGGGATGCGGGGCTGGGGATTTAGCTCAGCGGCATAAGAGCCTCCCTTGCAAGCAGGCAGTTGTGAGTTCGATCCCCGGTACCAATAAAAAGGAAAAAAACAAACAGAATCTGTGGGATGCAGTGAAAGCAGTCCTCAGAGGAAAATTTATTGCAGTGAATACTCACATCAGGAAAACAGAACAAACACAAATAAACAACCTGATGCCACATATCAAACATCTAGAAAAAGAAGAGGAAGTCAAACACAATGCCAAAAGAAGGGAGGAAATGACAAAGGTCAGAGCAGAAATCAATGCAATAGACACTAAGAAAACAACACAAAGAATCAATGAATCAAAGAGTTGGTTCTTTGAAAGAATAAATAAACTTGATAAGCGCCTAGCAAACCTTATTTTAAAAGGGAAATAAAAACTCAAATTCATGCAATAAGGAATGAAAAAGATGAAATCACTACAGACTCTGTGGAAATACAGAAGATCATCACCTATTTCAGAAACCTCTATTCTCATAGGTTCAATAACACAAAAGAAATGAAGAGATTCCTGGAAACATATGAAATACCAAACCTGGGTCTAGAAGATATAAAACTGATGAATAACCCAATTTCTATTAATGAAAATGAAAATGTAATTAAATCTTACCAATGAAGAAGAGCCCAGGCCCAGACAGATTCTCTGCAGAATTCTACAAGAAATTCATAGCTGGGCATGGTGGCTCATGCCTGTAATCCCAGCACTCAGGAGGTTGAGGTGGGAGGATTCTTGAGAGTTCGAGACCAGCCTGAGCTACAAAGTGAGCTCAAGGCCAGCCTGAACTGCATAGGGAGACCCCATTTCAAAAAAGACAAAAAAATAACAATAATAATAATATAAACTCAAACAAGACTTAATGCTGACACTCCTCAAACTCTTCAATAAAATTGAAAGGGAAGCAATTCTTCCTAACTCATTCCAGGAAGCAAATATTACTCTATTACCAAAACCTGAAAAATACCCAACTAAAAAAGAAAACTACAGGCCAATCTCCCTAATGAATATAGATGCAAAAATTCTCAATAAAATATTAGCAAACAGAATGCAGCAAATCCGCAAAAAGATTATTCACCATGACCAAGTGGAATTCATCCCAGGCATGCAGGGATGGTTCAACATACATAAATCAATAAATGTAATCCACCATACCAATAGAACCAAAAACAAGAATCACATGATCATTTCTATAGATGCAGGAAAAGCTATTGGTAAGGTCCAACACTTATTCATGATAAGAGCTTACAGAGAATTTGAATAGATGGTCTTTACCTCCATATGATAAAGGCCATCTATGACAAACCAACAGTCAGCATCATATTAAATGGCCAAACCCTGAAAGCCTTTACCTTAAAATCAGGCACAAGACAAAGATGTCCATTATAACCACTCCTATTCAACATAGTGCTGGAAATACTAGCCAAAGCAATTAGAAAAGAGAGAGAAATAAAAGGAGTAAGGATAGAAAAAGAAGCAGTTAAATTATCATTATTTGCAGATGACATGATACTCTACATAGAAGACTCGCAAAACTAGATTGAAACATTCTTAGATATAATAAAAAATTTAGTAATGTAGTTGGATACAAAGTAAACACTCAAAAATCAATAGCATTTCTATCCACTAACAACAAAATCACTGGAAGAGAAATAAGAGAAGCCACACCCTTTACAATAGCATCCAAAAAAAAATGAAATACTTAGGAATGAATTTAAAGAAAGTACTAAAAGAGCTATTCAGGGAAAATTATAATACCCTGAAAAAGGAAGTCAAAGAGGAACTCAGAAAATGGAAAGTCATTCCTCATTCATGGATAGAATAAATATCATGAAAATGGCCATTCTCCCAAGATTGTTATACAGATTTAATGCAATCCAAATCAAAATACCATTAGCATATCTCATAGATCTAGAGAAATCACTCCTAAAATTGATCTGGAACCAGAAGAGACCTAGAATAGCAAAGGCAATTCTAAGCAACAAAGGCAAGGCAGGAAGTATCACAGTCTGACTTGAAGTTATACTACAAAGCTGCTGTAATAAAATCAACATGGTACTAGAATCAAAACAGACCTGAAGATCAATGGAATAGTTTAGAAGATACAACTACAACTACAAACACACTCAGCCACCTTATCTTCAATAAAGGGACCAAACAGTCCACTGGAAGATAGTATCTTCAATAAATAGTGCTATAAAAATTAGCCCTACATATACCAAACACTAAAACTAGACCCACACCTATTACCATGTATTAAAGTCTAAATAGATCAAAGATCTAAATATTTTTTAAAAACACTATATATCTGCTGAAAGAAAAAATAAATAGAAATTTTGAAGACATAGGAGTAGGTAGAGAACTCATGAACAAGAATTAAACCACACAGGAAATACTTTCCAGAATCAATAACTGGGATCACACCTTATTAAAGAATTTCCTCATGTTGAAAGAAATCTCCAGCATAGGGAAAAGATAACCTGCAAATTTGGAAAAACTCTTAGTGAACTGTCCCTCAGACAAAGGACTTCTCTCTAGAACATACAAAGAATTTTAAAAAGTCAGAGCCCCAAAATTCAAAGACCCAATCCAAAAATGGGCAACTGAGATGAATACACAGTTCTCAGATGAAACACAAATAGCAAATAAGTACATGAAAAAATGTTCAACATCACTTGTCATTTGAGAAATGCAAATTAAACCCACACTGATATTCCATCTCACTCCAGAAAGAATAGCCAGGATAAACAAAACTACCAACAAATGCTGGAGAGGCTGCAGGGAAAAAGGAACTCTTTTGCACTGTTCCTGGGAATATGGACTGGTACAACCATTGTGGAGGTCAGTCTGGCGATTCCTCAAAAAGCTGGGATTGGAGGTCCCATTTGACCCAGCTATTCAACTTCTGGGGATACTCCCAGAAGAATTGAAAACATCATACCACAGTGATATATATGTACACCCGTGTTTATAGCGGCATGACTTGTAATAGCCAGATCTTGGAAACAAACCAAGTGTCCATCAACTGAGGAATGGATTAAAAAGATGTAGTATTTTTATACAATAGAATACTACTCAGCTATAAAGAATGATCACATGAGATATTTATAAATAAATGGACACAACTTGAGACCATACTAATAAGTGAAATAAATCAAACTCACATGTATAAATATCATATAGTCTCCCTAGTGTAAGAAATGGTAATAGTCCAGAAGATTTTATGGTAATCATAGTTCCCCATTATGTTGCTTTGAAGCCTTATAATATTTTCATTCATTGGTTGGAATGATTTTATTCTGTTTTGATTTTATTATGTGTGATGGTATAAACAGCTACTTTGAAGAAAACAAGACATTATGGCAGCCATTGCTGATTTAATATTATTTTGCTTTGATGTCATACCATGCTTTTATTCTTTCTTCTGTTTCCATTGGTTCTAACATGTTGTGTCTTATTGGATTTTAACATGTGTGATAGTATAAACAAATTTTTTAAGGAAAATGTGACATTATAGTAGTCATTGTTCCTTATTGGTGATTTGGTTTTGAATGTCCTATAATACTTGCATTCTCTTGAATGGTTTTATACTATTTTGTTATGTTTGATATTATTGTGTGTGAAGGTATGCTCAACTACTTCAAAGAAAAGAAACATTACAGTAGCTACTGTTGATGTCCGGTTATCTTGTCATGAAGTGCTGTGTTGCTAGCATTGTTTTGTTCTGATTTGCTTTGTTCTGTTCTCTTTTGTTTTATTCTTTTTAAAATTAAAAAAAGCAGTCACAAGGAAGCTCCTCCAAGGAAGATCAGCTGAAATCCATCCCTCTCATTTGTCATTCATTTATATCATTCTAATGACAATCCTCCTTAAAGTAGGTCTTGCATGTCCAGAGTCATGCAGACTCAATTCAGCTGGACATTCCCAACTCAAATCGACAATCTATCAATTAACTACCACCCATTCCCTAGAAAATTTGTTACTCCCTCTTATCTATTTCCTATCATTTTTTTCTCTCACCTTTGCCAAATTCTATAAACATCCTTCTACTTCCCAATAGGATCTTCTATACTGCTTTTCTCTCTTCATTCTGATCTTACATAGTTTATGGTTTTACATTTTTTTCTTCTTGTAATCCCCCATTCTCAAACCCTCTATCTTTGATAGTACAACCACAGAGCTCTGTTAATCTTCGAATACTTACTTGTTATGTCTTGTATCTGGATGTCTCCCCAAACCCTCATGTGCTCATAGGTGGGGCTTTTCAGAACTGGTTGGATCTAATGTGTGTGATACTGGGATTAAAGTGCATGGCACTAAATTAGTCCACTGACTGAAATTAGCATAGTTCTGAGTGTGAGTAATAGGACCCCCCCCCCCACCCTCCAGGTGGATAGCACCAACCAGTATGCTTGCAGCCTGAATGGAATAAAAAGGAAAGGGAAGCTTGCTGTCTTACTGCTTCTCTGTAAAAGTACTATTGAACATTAGCTTCCTGTTTCCTGCCTGCCATGCCATAGACTATTTGTCCTCTGCTATGCCCCTCTGCCATGCTACTTTGCCTTGGAATCAGTCAACTATGAACTGAAATTTCTACAAACTAAGAAATAAAATGAACTTGTTCTCCTTTAACTTGTGGCTTTTGGGTGTTCTGTCCCAACAATGAGAAAAGTAAGACATTAATTAACTTTGTAAAAGTACTATTAAATTATTTTCTACCGTTAGCAGAGATAAGTTGTTGCATTTAGTATATACTATTTGTAAACCACAACCTGGATTACCTTAATGTTTACACCAAAATTGTGGGTTCTTTTTCTCTATAGTTAAGGGTGGTACATAATTGTGATTTTTTTGTGTTTTTTTGTTCATTTTTTTCTGTACCAACGATCGAACTCATGACCTCATGCTTGCCAGGCAGGGACTTAAGCCATGTGGCTAAATCCACATGGAATCAGAAATCATAATTGGTTCTTACAGTATATTAATATCCAATTTGCTTTGCTTAATACTACTTTGCTTGACATTACCAATGTCCTATAATTGTCGATTCTGTTCTGTTATGTCGCATTTGGTTTTACTCTCTTCCAAAAAAGTAATAAGAACCGTGGGAGCAATGAAACCCAAAATGTGTAATAGTCATGGTACAAAAGAGAGGAAAAGAAAGTGCTCCAAACTATATAACTGCATGTATATTTAAGTGCATAAGATAGAAAATGATATCACAGAGTTTTATTGGATCAATGAACAGAACTGTTTGCAGTATCGTTGATGGAATGTCCACTTTACAAGCTTTAATTTTGTGACTTGAACAATTATTTCTAAGATGACAATATGTAATCCATTAACTAGTGATTTCCTACTGTTCATTTTTTTTCTGTAAATCTGTATAACTTGTACCCTTTCCCTGCTTTTTTTTCTTTTCTCCTTAAATAAAATTTAAAAAAAAAAAAAAAAAAAAAAAAATATCCAATTTGCTTTGCTTAATACTACTTTGCTTGACATTACCAATGTCCTATAATTGTCATTATTTATCAGGCCACATTTAAACTACCTTTGTGACATTAACCATAAAAAAGTACATTTCTTGAGAACTCAGTTGTTGGGCAAATTATATAACCATCTACCTCTTTCATGGTAACCAAGATGGTTGGGCCTTGGGGATGAGGCAAAGGGCTGTAGCTACCCGTGTCCAAAATACATCACTGAAAAACAGCTAAAAAGATCCCTGTTCTAGCAAAAATGTCATTGTACTACATATCCACAAACTTCAACACGAAAGAAAAAACAAACAAAACCAATAGAAACATGAAAAGACACAGCAACAAATTATCTCTCAAAACTCTGAGCTCCTCTGAAACCAATCCAAGGGAAACAGGAGAAAGAATATCTTAAGTCTACCTCTGAATTACTCAGAAGGATAATAGGATGTTAGAAAACAGATCAAGGAGGAACTCAACAGCATCTCAGATAGTAAAACTGAATGTCTGATGGAACTAATAACCAAAATGATCCAGGAGCTTTCAGAAGACACAAATAAAAAGCTAGATAAACTGAAAAAGAAAGATACAAAACATGAATGACCAGTTTAGTGAAGAGTTACAGTCCATGAAGGAGGTTCAATCAGAAATCCAGATTAACTTATATTGAAGGTATGGGCAGCAGAAGTAACCAATGGAAGGACAAAATTTCAAAGATAATGTCTTCAAAAACAAACTACTCAAAGATACATTAGAAGCAACAAGGGAATATGAAAAATGAATCCAATAGCTGACAGATGATACAAGCAAGACTAACTTAAAATGGAATAAAGTCAAAAATCAGAAGAAAACACAAATGATATAAAAAATCTACTCACAGAAATACTGATACAAAACTTTTCAAGTATAGGGAGAGGAATAACAGAAATAAGCAAGAACCACAATAACCATGACAAAAAGTGAATCTCTCCATGCCGTATTATACTCAAAGTACAAAAAATTCAGCACAGTGACACAATTTGAACAGCTGTTACAGAAATGCAACAAATCACATACAAAGATATATCCATTAGAATCACAGCAGACTTCTCCATATAAACCTTAAAGGCCAGGAAGGTTTGGAGGCAAATGTTTCAAGCCTTAGAAAGAAAACAACTTCCAAAAAAGAAGAAAGAAAACAACTTCCAAATTGGACATGTGTTTTATGTACAACTTTTATTAAAAACTGACCAAAAAAGAAAGTATTTCCTTAACAGAGACCACCTCAGGAAAATCATAACCACCAATCTAACACTAAAAAAAAAAAAGAAAAAGAAAAAGGAAAAATTCTCAATGATATCAGAGAAAATGAAGCCAAAATTGCCTATGAGTCAAAAAGAATAAATACATGTTGGGGACTGGACTGTGAAAGGGTAAAGATGATGACTTAAAACCCAGTTCTAAGGCTTCTGTCATCTTGCTTCAGGAACAGAAAATTATGTGAAATCAAGATATAGCATATACAGGGCCATGAATTTAGCTCAGTGGCACAGTGCCTGCCTGGCAAAGCCTGAGGTCTTCAGTTGGATTCCTGGTGCCCCCTCCCAAAAGACATATCATATACAGGTACAAATTTCCTATAATGAAAATGATCATTATATATCTAAACTGTATCAATAAACTTAATTTTTAAAAATACACAAGCCGGGGCTGGGGATTTAGCTCAGCGGCATAAGCACCTGCCTTGCAAGCAAGTGGTCGTGAGTTCGATCCCTGGTACCGATAAAAAGTTTTAAAAAATAAATAAATAAAATAAAAAAATAAAAATACACAAGCCTTTCATCATCAGTCAGCACCATTTGTGGACTGTAGGGAGAGAAAACAAGGTCACACAAAGAAGCAAACCCCATCTTGCACAGGTTGCCACTGGTCTGGAGGTAGCCACACCCAAGCCTTTCTTAGTGAGTCAGTGCTATTCGCATACTGTGGGGAGAGAGAACATGGCCACACCAGGAAGCAAACCTAGTCTGGGAACCAGCACAACCAGCACCATGCATGGGGCGCCACTGGTCTAGGGACAGCCAGATCCCAGCCCCTTCCAACACAAAGGCTGGTAAACAAGAAGTACCAGTCCTCCCCCCATGAGCAACCAGCTGATCTAAAGAAACACAGGCTGTGATGATGGCTATTGAGGTGAAATGCAATTGGATGCCTGTGGTGCTTTGGAGTTTCACTGACCTTGCAGGTCTAGGACT
Source organism: Cavia porcellus (assembly GCF_034190915.1). NCBI lineage: Eukaryota > Metazoa > Chordata > Mammalia > Rodentia > Caviidae > Cavia > Cavia porcellus. The sequence goes on along the minus strand of NW_026947486.1, from coordinate 41,029,981 downwards.
AGTGGTCTGATCATAGGTTCAGAGGATAGCAGTACACAGTGTGGCATCTGGGCGGCATCTCCTTCTGAGAATTGTAGCCATTGTTGATTCTCTATTGTTTTGTTTTTAAGTCCTCTATCATTTTCATTGTTTTGTTGGATTGGGTTTTATTCTCTTTTGTTTTGTTTGATTATACTAACTCTGATGACATAAACAGCTATTTCAAAGATAGCAAGCTGTATTATGGTAGCATTTTGGATTTACTATTAGTTTATTTTGAAGTCCTTTTATTGCATTCAATCTGAAACCCAGAACTTAAAGACATAGCACAGTGCTAGAGTGCTTACCTAGCATGCACAAGTCCCTAAGTTCCATGTCTAGCAGAGCATTAAAAAAAGCAAAAATGACCTTATATCATTTTATTCATTACTAATACTGCTGTCAAGTTTCAGAGTTTTAAACTTTGGGTTTATGCTTCATAATTAAAGAAATACAAAGGCATTCAAATAGGAAAAGTTTTCAACCAGAGACCTCAAACTGAAACCCTATCCAGCGTTTCTAGAATAAGACAAAAAACAGACACATAGTTCTCCTAATAATCATGGAACAAATCCAGGACATCCCGATCAGTTTCCACCAAAATCAAGGAAACAAGATCCATTTAATATTTACCTTTCCTGTATCCTGCTTCTTTATTCTTGCTATTTGCATCCTACTCTTCCCATCTCTCTAATTGACTCATCTCTATGATACCTCCTTGCCTTAAATTGATTATCCACTTAATTTTTCTGGACTGGATTAAGGAGCTCCTTCATTTTGAGCCTTATCCTGTCACCAGAGAGGGTCCAAGGAGATTGCCAAAGCAGACATAAGGAATCTAAAGCTAGCCTACTCACAGACTAAGTTGCAGATTCACTGACACCTGTCATACAAAAAAAAATTTTTTTTCAGGACTTGTCAGTGAAAGGCTTGGAAAACCTTTATTAGGCAAAATTTTAAAAATACACACACAAGAATGAAGTGTGGGCATTCAGAGAAATGAGGCATGTTATTTCCCAGAACTAAGAACATTTATGTTTTTCTTGAAGAGGTAGAAACTCAATGACAAGGTTTTCAATGCCAGTCCCAGAAGGCTACTAGTCCAATTTATAGATACATACTCACATTTTTTTTTTTTTTTTTGTACCAGGGATCCAACTCATGACTGCATGCTTGCAAGGCAAGCGCTTATGCCACTGAGCTAAATCCCCAGCCCAATACTCACATTTTTTAAAAGATAGACAACCTAAGCATTTTTTGAATTCCCTCAAGTTGTTCCTTTATCTTAGGATCAAATTCCTGCTCTTTTCTTTCCCAGCTACAGCTTACAGTATTCTTGAGGAATTTGGGGAATGGTGGGTCTGGAAGGACAGAAAACTAAATTAACCAAAGGAATCCAGTATGGATAAGTTTGGGTAATTTTGACTGTGTCCTGGAAATTGTAGACTTTTTAAAGATATAAATTTAGTTATGATTTTCCTTATCTTCTCCACCTCTCTTTATTTCTTCTATCCTACACCTCAAGCTGGACATCCCCTTCACTCACTCTCAGCAAGACTATTTTGCCCATAGAAACTTTGAGGAACCAGTGTTCCACCACTAAGCTACCTCCTTCATCAATAAGTTATTAAAACATAGTAAAATGGCTAAGTATTGTAGTGTACACCTGTAACGCCAGCACTTTGGAGCCTGAGACAAAAGGGCTGCCATTTCAAATCCAATCTAGGCAATTCAGTGACTTAGCAAGTCTCTGTCTCTAAATGAATAGATAGATAGATAGACAGATAGATAGACAGATAGATAAACAAGCCAGTGATGTAGTCAGTGTGAAAGCCCTGGGTTCAATCCCTAGTACTGCCAAGTAAATAAATAAATAAACAAATAAATGCATAGTGGAAAAAAAAAGGACTATTTTTGGTACTGACAACTGAACTTAGGATCTTTTGCTTGCCAGGCGGGTGCTGTCCTGCTGAGCTATATTCTTGGCCAGAAGTTTTCTTGTATAAGAACCACTGCAATGAAATCTTGAGCGTTTTGGCTCAATTCTGAATAAAGCATGGGCAGGTGGGAATTTATAGATAAAAAGCAGATTGGAAATTAGTGGGTGGAAGATTACTACGAGGAAGCTGTAAGGTTTAAATTGGCCCTGACTTTCCCAACCCCCAACACCCAGCCTGCTTCTCAGCAGAAACACTACTCTCTGCAGGGAACCTAGCTCTCCACAGGGAGCTCAACTCAGAGGCAGTCATCTAGAAGCACAAGAAAGAAGACAAAATAGGAGGAAGAATTTTTCAGCTCTTGGGGACATCTGGAGACACCAAAACTTTATATCAGACTCTTCAAGGACTCTGCCCACTGAGATGCAAGATTGCTAGAAAATTTTAAGCCGGAATGTTTCCTGGGATCTTCCTGCCTAATGTCCCCTGTCTTCTCTCCATCCCTATAAAAATAGACATATGTCTCTTTCTTTGTTCATGTTAGATGGTATTATCTCATTCTCTGCCTGCACCCAAGACACAAAACAGTCCATGCTATGCTGCCTTTACACAAGCCTGGTGGTCTCTGCTGGTTTTCCCCCTTCTACCTCATTGTTTAGGGGAATTCTGGTTAAACTGACCTAACAGGATTCTTGCTGAAAAAAGACCAGGTTGATCTGATAAGATGAGGGTGGATGTTCTGTTTGAATATCAAGGATGATCAGCTATCAAGGAGTTTTTACCAAAAATAACTTAGAAATTGTTAAAACTGGACTTTACAAGGAAGTACATAGATGATCTTAGTAGAAGGTTCAGAGTCCAAGTTTGGGCAAGCCAAGAATCTTGGCCCCTGTCTTTGCCAGACTAGCATGGTGGTCATCACTGTTTTGTGGTTCACTGAACATGTGCATTATTGTTTGCAACAGTCTCACTACATAGTTCAGCCTGGCCTTAACTGAACATGTATCCCAGGCTGTCCTCAAACTGTGATCCTCTTGTCTCAGCCTCCTAAATGCTGAGATTATAGGCAAGCCACTATACCTGGCTACATAGTCTAGTTTTACCAGGAATGCTGCTCTGTCAGTTTAGAGGTTCCCCCAGTCTTTGTAACTGATCGTTTGATATCTGCTCAAATTCCTCATCCTATTCCTTTTTTATCTGATCATCCTAGTCAGCCCTCAGCAAGAATCCTATGACCAAAGAATCCAAGAATCTGCCCTACCCTTGTTGTCTCCACTTAGTATTCTATTTACAGACACATGCATACCCCTATCCACCACCCTCATAACTCTGTTCCTTAGCTATAAATTCTTGGCTGTTTTGTTGTATCTGGAATTGACTCCAGTTCCATAATGAAATGTCTTTTCTTCTGCTGCAATAGTTTCTGAGTAAAGTCAATCTTTACTATCGTAGTTTCCAGCTCTGGTTGTTTATGACAACATCCAGTGCCTTCTTTTTTTTTTTTTTTTTTTTTTTTTTTTTTTGTCTTTTTGGAACTGGGCCTTGCTATGCAGTTCAGGCTGGTCTTGAGCTTACTTTGTAGCCCAGGCTGGTCTCAAACTTACAGTGACCCTCCTGTCTCACATACGCATGTGCCACCATGCCCAGCTTCCAGTGCCTTTGTTCTCATTGCTAAGAACCCACACTCAAAGATCACTTGCTCTTGTTTAAGAAAACACAAGGCAATTATATTTTTTCATTTTTCTTTCTTTTTTTTTTTTTTTTTCTTGTGCTGGGAACTTAACTAAAGGCCTTGTACAAACTGAACATGTGCATTTCCTCTGAGCTCCACCCGTAGCCCTAAGGAAATTCTTAATAAATTTTAAAGGTAAGCTTTGATATTTCAAGAAAGGTCAATGTAATGCTAATCTCTCATTTCATTCATTTATTCAGCAGAATTTCATACTTGCCAGGTACTATACCAGGTATTAAAATACAATAATGAATAAAAATAGAAAAAAAATTGCAAACATGGATTTTGCATTCTAACGTAGGAAAACAAAGTATAAACCAGAATATACAGTATGTTACAGGAGGATTCCAAGTTTGAGGTCAGCCTGAATTACTTGGTGAGATCAAATTTGGTCTGTACTACATAGCAAGATTGTATTGAAAAAAGAGAGACAGGACTAGAGGTTTAGCTCAGCAGTCTAAGGGCCTGCTTGGCAAACGTGAAGCTGTGAGCTCAACCCCAGTACCAAAAGAGAGAGACAGAGAGAAAGAGATAGAAAAAATGGAGGAGAAAGAAGGGGAGAAAGGAAGAGAGACAGAAAGAGAAAGAAAGAGAGAGACAGAGAAAGAGAGAGAAGTATCAAAGACCATTGTATTTAATTGTTGGGGGAAAAGCATTTCATAATGGTATTTGGGAACATAATTCTGTGTACCTCCAGTCACAGTTGAGGCCTGAATGGTCTCCTGACACTATGACACCCCAGGGTAACATTTCATCAGTTGAAGACATCCTGATTCCTGAAGAATCCAGTAGTAATAAAAATAGGGTTTCACCTTGGGGAAAGGACAAACTCCTCTTTAACCTGCCATCTCTCCTCACTGCCCTTATCAGCATGAAGATTCTTACCAGCATACAGTCACCACCACAGCCCTGAGCCTTCTGATAATCCCTCTGACCATTGTATACACCTGATAGTGGCTAGCTCAGAGTCTCTTTGTCTTTGCCTATCCTGAGGAACTGACCTCCCAACAGCCCAGTTATGCATTAATAGATTTGTCTGTTTCCTATTTCAACCTTTATACCATACCCCTTCATGTGTGCAGTTGGGGATCATGGCCAGGTCCCCAGTAGAGGAGGGAGGAGAGGAAGATTGAGAGAGAAATATTTGAGTTCAGATGTGTGGTTCAGTTGGTATTGTTCTCCTAGCTTATATAAGTCCCTGGGTTCAATCCCCAGGAGAAAAAGATGAGAAAGTAAATTATTGTAGTATGGGAAATATTTATTTGTGCAGTGAAGAGAGGGAGGGGCTTGTGTTTTATAGAAGCAGTTAAACAAGAAAGCAAGAAAATCATCTAAGTTATGAAGAAAAGTGGAGGGGAATATATGAGGAGTGAAGTAACCCTTTGTGGTTATTCATTTCTTAGAACAAAAAAGGGTGGGGGTGTGGACATTCTCAACTATCTTTATGTCCCAGAGCACAAAGTCTGTATAATTAAACATTGTCCCTAGTTTTATCATCTTGATTCTGAATTTTCAGAGTATCTTGTTGTCTAAAGTTTTGAGATAATAATGCAGAAAAGAGAAAACTATCTTTCCTTTTAGTCTTAGGATAATGGTTGAAGAATCCGTAACAAAAGGGGATTAAGGAGTAGTTTGAGAAATTTAGTGGCTAAGGCTAAGCCTGTTTACCTAGCATGGAGGGGTCCTGGGTTTGATCCTCAGTACTGTCAGAAAAACATAGATTAACTAGAGAAAAGCATACAAATGTACTTAAATTCCATGTAAAGTAAGAAACTTCATAAGAAAATGAACAAGCAAAGAAATTATTAAACTTGAATTTTTTATGGATAGTTCTGATGAAAAATGAGTAGTCATGAAGATATAAGGTAGAATAAAAAGGATATAATCTAATAGTGATAAACTAGGGAAAACATAACAAGGCCTGTGTGTTCAAAGTACTTGTGGTTTACCTCCAGAATAAAGATGTCCTTTTCTTCCACACTTAGGGAGGTACCTCTCACATGAGGGTCTCATGATTTCCCTTAAGGGAGTCAGAAAATCATTTCTAGGTTTTTGGACCAATTCAGGGGAGAAAGTTGAGGCAAAAGCCACTAGGACTTTCCCACTTCTGCCATTTTGTCAAATGCCTACAGATTAAAATAGTAAATGTGCCAAACTATTGTATTTTGAGATACAGTGTCCTGAACTCCGTTAATACTATGGAATTCATACAAATATGTGTAAAAATATACATGAAAATCTCTCTAGCAGAAAACACAGGAAACTGTTACTAGCTACTTTATCTTTGAAGAGGAAAAGGGGGAACATGATGAAAGGGAACTTTTCTTTTTATACATTTTGAAGGGGAGAAAGGACTTCTTGCTAGGTTGTAATAAGAAACTGAGTAACAAAAGAATCTCACAAATTTACTTAATATACATAGGATGCTTTGAAAACAAAAATGCAAACAAATGAAAATATGTATGTGTGTGAGTGTGTGCATGTATGTGTGTATTTGGAGTATACACATATATACACATGGGAGAGAGGGACAGAGAGAGAGAGAAAGAGAGCATTTGGTGCTGGGGGTTGGACCCAGTACTTCCAATCTACTAAAAGCCCCTTCTACCAATGAAAGACAGTGCGAGAGATACACATAGAAACATAAAGACAGAGAGAGACAGAAGAGAGAGGCCAAATTTGAGGATTTGTTTTTATTTTGTTTTAATTATAATTAATGCATATTAGTTTCTCAAATTAGTGAGCTTTACTATTGCATCTTCATACATGCATATATTGTGTTTTGATCATATCTATCCTTCTTTCTAGTTTTTCTTAATATTCCTTTTCTTGTGCCCTAAACCTGTGTTTATTTATTTGTACCTTACTGACAATGTAACTCAAGTCTTCCAGGGTACTAGGCAAATGTTCTGCCACTGAGCTACATGCTCAGCCTTAAATAATTTATCATTTCATGTTGTGATATGTGTGTGTGTGTGTGTGTGTGTGCGCGCGCGCATGTATTCTGAGCTAGGACCAAACCCTGGGCCTTGCCCATGCTAAGCAAGAGCTCTACCAGTGAACTACATTCCCAGCCTTTCCTTTGTTTTGTTTTGTTTTGTTTTGTACTAGGAATGAAATTGGGACCTTGTGCTTGCTAGGTGCTGTGCTGCTGAGCTATATATATCTCTGGCCCCTTCTGTGTATTGTTATGCTTTGGTTTGATGCAAAGTAGACAACTATGAGGGAATATGATTAGACAAAGTGAATATGATCTAAGAACATTAAACTGAGAATTTGGAATGGATTATTTGTTCTTCTGGGCATCCTGTATCTTTAGTTACTTTTCTCTGTATATGTGAAGGCACTTCTCAAATTCAGATCTTATGACCTATTTGAGGATAGAGGAGAGGAAAGTGAAAGTTACCATCCTGATTCTACCTTTTTCTTAAATAAAATGTTTGGAGGTATAGTACCCTTAATTCTATCACTTTCTGTTCTTTTAGAATTTTATGACCCTATGTATGCCTTATTTTGTTATTTTAAAAAGATACTAGATGAGCATGGTAGTGCATTCCTATAGTCCTAGCTACTCTGGAATTTATGGCAGGAAGATCATGAGTTAGAGGCCAGCCTGTGCAACATAGATTCTGTCTCACTTTTTTTTTTTTTTTTTTTTTTTTTTTTGTACCTGGGATCGAACTCATGACCTCACACTTGCCAGGCAGGCAATTGTGCCACTGTGCTAAGCCCCCAGCTCCCTAAAGTCTGTCTCTTATAAGAAAAATAAGGAGCCGGGTGTGGTGGCTCACACCTGTAATCCCAGCACTCCGGAGGCTGAGGTGGGAGGAGTCTGAGACCAGCCTGGGCTACAAAGTGAGCTCAAGGCCAGCCTGAACTGCATAGTGAAACCCTATCTCAAAAAGGACAAAAAAGAAAGAAAAGAAAGAAAGAAAGAAAGAAAAAGAAAAATAAGGGGAACAGATATGGCAACCCAAGCCCATAATCCCAGCACTTGGAAGGCTGAGGTAGGAGGATCACAAATTTCACAAAAGCCTTTACTACACTGTGAGTTCAAGGCTGTTCTAGACTATATAGCAAGACTCTGTTCTCACTAGATATAGTGATATTACAGGAAAGTAAGTCTCAACCTGTTAGACAAACACCAAATTTGTGTCTCATGATGCTGAAAAATGGGCTCAATGACAAAGGAAGTTAAGCATAGGAAAAGGTTACTGAGAGAAAGCTCCTGAGACAGAGGAGAAGTCATGAAAGTGGTAGTCACTGAGGCTATAGTCTAGGGAGTTTTATGTGGTAAATTCACATCACAGGTTACCTTGCATCAAAGTATAATTAAACTACAGAACTACAAGTTTAGTCACTTAGCTAATATTGATCTAATAGAAAAGCAAGGTGCCTAGTAAGGGTACATAGCAAAGGCACTTCTGGAAGGAGTAGAAATAAGAGTCAGAATGTTCTAGTAATCTATGTTCGGAACTATTGAACCAGATGGTGCTTGTTTCAGTACAGTTGTTTATCTCTGGAGAGTCTTGCAGGCCTAGTCATTGTGTCTCCATCTTAGGGCCTCATTTCTCTCAACTCATCCCTCAACAATAAGCTGGTTTGCCTCATCTCTGTCCTAACTCCATCAAAAGCCTGGTCCCTTTCAATTTCTACCTAATTTAGCTATATGGAATAGTGGCACATGCCTGTGATCCCAGCATTTGGGGGACTGAGGCAAGAAGATCACCTTGAGTGAAGGTGAGAACCCCTGGGGATTCAACGCCCAGTAAGGCAAGTGGGGCCTCCCAGCACTTGGGAAACTGAGGCAGGAGGATCACTGTGAGTTAAAGACCAGCCTGGAATACACAACGATTCACGACCAGCCCTAATGACATAGTGTGGCCCTGTCTCAAAATTCAAAAAACAAAAAAAAAACAAAAAAAAAAAAGGAAGCAAACAAAGAAAGAAATATCAGAGATAAGGATTCTGCCTGAACTGACTGGATGATACTTTTGCTGAATATTGGCCAGGGTAAGATATCAAGGTGGAAGAAATCTTGCTAAACTGACCAAGCACGATATAGATAAATTCTAAATCCTTAGTACTTGCTAAAACTGTACCAAGAGGGACAAGGAGAGTCCAGAGGTAAGCCTAGTCAAAAAGCAAATTCAGGGGCTGGGGATTTAGCTCAGCGGCATAAGCGCCTGCCTTGCAAGCAGGTAGTCGTGAGTTTGATCCCTGGTACTGATAAGAAGGAAAAAGACAAAAAAAAAAAAAGCAAATTCAACTGAGTCAGACTAAGGAGAGAAACTGTTAAATGGTTTGTAGAGGAAGGAACGAAAATTATTAAGACATCAATGTTTCCAATTTCTTTACTTTTCCCTAGGAAGTAAATAAATGCAACATTTCCAGTTTATGAGCTGGTCTCCTCAACTAGAAAAGAAAGAGAAGCTAAACTAATAATCTATAACCTATATAATAAATAGCGAAAAGGTGCGTTGATGGAGACCACTATAAAGCAGCTTTCAGCAGCATTTAAAACGAACTAAGTGGCTTTCTATATTTACTTGTGAGTCTGTTCAAGGCCTAAGCCCCTTTTCTAAAGATTGGTAGTAGATTTATAGTAAGTGAAACTATGAACCACAGATCTTGGCTGAGGACTGTAGTGGCCTGTAATATCTTTATACCTCAAAGGATAAGACAAAATCAAAACTGAGGATGCCTGGCTCCCACCCCAGTTAACAAGATAAGATAAAGACCTTAGCTACTGGCATCTCACTCCTGCAATGAAAGTCAATGTAGAGATAACACAGTTCTCCTAAATTAACATAATTTATTTTTTGGAGAAATCCTTTAGCAAAGGCCCAAAGTCCTGCTCAGTTTCCACTCTAACCCCTTTCCTTTTTTGAAAACAAAATAAATATGGACCTAACAGAGAAGTTCTTTGTTTTAGCTCCCACAGAATATTGAATTGTGCTAGAGGGTTTTGATCCTCCTAGAACCCTAAAAACACTCTTCTCTTTTATTTAAGTCTTCTCAGTCTATGGGCCTGATCAGTCTGTGATAACGTGTGTGGGGGAGGAGGGAGAACGCAAGAGTATTTAAAGCCATTTTTTTTTTTTTTTTTGGTACCAGGAATCGAACTCAGAATCTTGTGCTTACCAGACAGGAGCTTATGCCACTGAACTATATCCTTGGCCCTAGAGTTATTTTTTGTAAGCAAGAAGCACTGAAGCTATATAAGGGGTAAAAAATTTGAAAAGAGAGGACATAAAAAGTTTGTGGCTATATAAAAATTTAATTCCACTTCATATCTTTGCAGAGATATAAGAAGAAAAAAGGAGATATAAGAAAAAAAATGAGGGGCTGGGGGTTTAGCTTAGTGGTATAAGTGCCTGCCTGGCAAGTGTGAGATTGTGAGTTCTGTCTCTGGTACCAAAAAGCAAAACAAAAGAAAAAAAAAATGAAGAGCACCTTAAATTATTTAAAATTTTAGCCAAGTACAGTGGAATATTCTGTAATCCTAGCTGGTTGAGTGACTGAGACAGGAGTATGATAAATTCATGGCTAACCCAGGCAATTCAGGGAGAACATGTCTTTAAAAATGGGGGCTAATAAAGAAGATAAACTGGAGAGTTTTATAGGTAAATGGATGCAACTTGAGACCATACTCAGTGAAATAAATAAGGCACACATGTGTAAACATCATATTATCTCAGTGTGGGAAGCTGAAAGAATCAACATATGTACACGTATATGTATATATATGTGTATATATATAAAAAAGTTAAGATAGTTATATTACTGATTTCTCTGAGTTCACTGAAGGTAAAGATTTGTGCTGATACTGTTCAGACAATTGAATGCAGATGCTGTGTCCTCTAGGTGAATGATTTGGGGATGACAATGCTCAATTTATGTACCATTGTTGCCCTCTGATTAACACATTTTAAATTTTTAGCTGCTTCTTCTTCTTCTTCTTCTTCTTCTTCTTCTTCTTCTTCTTCTTCTTCTTCTTCTTCTCTTTTTCTCCTTGAAATAAAATGGATTTGGAAAAGGGGGGGAGGTTGTGCTGGGGAGACTAGGCATTTTAGTTCAGTGGGTGAGTGTTGACTAGGGTATGTGATACCATATCTTCTATCTTTAGCCCTACATACGCATACATAGGTACAGGCATAAATCTCTTTTGAGTATATCTTTTTGAGAATAGTCTCAATATGTTGTCTAGGCTGGCCTTGAACTCTCTATGTAGCCCAAGCTGGCCTGGAATTTGTGACCGTGCTGCCCCAGCCTACAGAATGCTAGGAATGCAACCATGTGCCACCATACCTAGTGAATTCACTTCTTTGAATACAATTCCTCTCAATAATTGAAGCACATGGGTTTAGTAGTCATAATAGTTAGCTTCTGGACATATTTTCAGAATAATGAATTATTACAGAGTCATACTCTACTTAAATCTATACATGACATAGATCTAAGCCAAAAATGTCCATCTAGAGTGTTAGAAAAATCATGCAAAGACACCATTTCTGGGCTCCATTGCAGTGGACATTTCAAGAGCACACAGTCCACAACTGGTGAGCCCTTCAATAACACCTGCACTTGCTTCATAGTTTTCTTCCTTTGTCTCATAACCACATACAGCAATGAGAATGCTAATTCACCAGCTGCCCAGTTGAAACAATTCAAGAACAAGGGAAAAGACAGTACAAAAATGAGGCAGTGATGAATAGAAGTTAATGTGGAGATTATGAAAGCTAGGAAGGATGACCAAATGCTGAAAAGGAGAAATGTAAGCTCCTTTCCTGATGATATTACTTCACCACTACAGGAAAGCCACAATGACCAGGGGACTGTGAATTGGACTGCTGATGACACTGTCAAAAGTATAAATAGCAATAAACTGGGCCAGCTCCAAGCTACTCAAGCTGCTAGGAAACTGCTTTCTCAGGAAAAACAGCCCCCCATAGATCATATAATCCAAGCTGGTTTGATTCCAAAATTTGTGTCCTTCTTTGGAAGAACTGACTGTAGTTCCATCTAGCTTGATTCTGCTTGGGCACTCGTAACATTGCTTACAGATCATCAGACCAGACTAAGGCTGTGATGGATAGAGGTGCTACCTCAGCACTAATATCTCTCTTGGCATCTCCCCATGCTCACATCAGTGAACAGCTGACTGGCCTCTAAGAAACACTGCAGGTGATGGATCAGTTTTCCAAAACTTGATTATCAAATATGGTGCAATTGACCCACTATTGGCTCTTCTTGCTGTTGCTAATATGTCACCTTTAGCAGGCGGCTACTTACCTAATCTTACCTGGACCTCAAACTTTTGCCACATCAAGAATCCTGCCCCCCCCCCTTTAGATGCTGTTGAACAAATTCTTCCTACCTTGGTTGATCTCCTATATCACAATGATGTTGAAGTATTAGTAAATATGTGCTGGGCTATTTCTTACCTTACCAATGGTCCAAATGAATACATTGAAATGGTTTTTTTTTTTTTAATTTTATTTAAGGAGAAAAAAAAAGCAGAGAAAGGGTACAAGTTATACAGATTTACAGAAAAAAATAAACAGTAAGAAATCACTAGTTAATGGATTACATATTGTCATCTTAGAAATAATTGTTCAAGTCACAAAATTAAAGCTTGTAAAGTGGACATTCCAACAGTGAGACTGCAAACAGTTCTGTTCAATGATCCAACAAAACTCAGTGATATCATTATCTATCTTAAACACTTATATATACATGCAGTTATATCGTTTAGAGCACTTTCTTTTCCTCTCTGAAATGGTTTTAAAAATGGGAGTTGTGCCACATCTGGTGAAGCTTCTAAGATCGAATAAATTACCCATTATGACCCCTGTTCTAAGAGCCATGGGAAATATTGTCACTGGAACGCATAAACAGACAGATTGTGATAGATGCAAGAGTTTCCCAGCCTGCTCCTTCACCCCAAAACTAATATTCAGAAGAAAACTACATGGTCAATATGAAACATCACAGCCAGTCAGCAGGACCAGATACAAGTTGTATAGCAGGGATTAGTCCGTTCCTCATCAGTGTTCTAAGGCAGACTTTAAGAGACAAAGGAAAGCTATGTGGGGTGTGATCAACTACACAAGTGATGGGACAGTTGAACAGACTTGGACAAGATTGAATTTCTACAGAACCATGAAAATGAGTTTGTATACAAGGCATCATTAAACTTGATTCAGAAGTATTTCTCAATAAAGAAAGAAGAAATTCAAAATGTTGTGCCAAAAACTACCTCTGAAAGCTATATTGCCCAAATTCAGGACAGGGATGCTGATACCTTTCACTTCTAGGCATACAGCTGAGGGAGACATCAGTTTTTGTTGTGTACTATGTTTATTGTAAGTTTGTCTGTTTCTCTTCTAAGAACTTTTGTTTTTTAATTGTGGCTTTTCATTGTAGCACTTTTTACAATGAAACTGTACTTAAACAGTTTTAAACTGTACATGCTATATGAAGCTTATCCTCTGAAGGAGTTTCTTATTTCTATGTTGAATTTCATATTTTGTAGTCTCCTATAAATAAAGATTAAATTCCAGAAAAATTTAAAAAATGAAAGAAAAAAAGAAAAAGATTGCAAAGAAATTGAGATGTACTCACCATGAGCAAGAATGGAGTCTGAAATATCCTCTCTGGAGCACATGTACATGGAAGAGAGCTGAATTCTTTGCATTAATAACGGGCATAGTGGGGCTGGGGGTTTAGCTCAGCGGCATAAGTGCCTGCCTTGCAAGCAGGCAGTCATGAGTTCGATCCCTGGTACCGACAAAAATAAAAAAGACAAAAAAAAAAAAAAAATGGGCATAGTGACCACCAGGAGAGAACATTTCAAGTGAAAAATTGATCCCATGTTTACTGAGAAGTTTCTAAGTAAAATTTCCTATAAGAAATCCCAAGGGAAAGGCTAGAGGATGAGGATGAAGCTTAGGAGTAAAGTTTCCCACCAAGTGTCAGGCTCTGGGTTGAACTCTTTGCACCACAAAACCAAAAAATGTACATGGTTGTGTGGCCACAAAGAAGGCTATGTGATAGTTTATTATGATGTCAATTTGAATGGATTAAAAATGACTAGTGAATCACTTGAGCATGGTTCTAGATGGTTTTGTAGATGATTACATTAATACTGTACACTGAGGAGAGAAAACCCACCTACATATACACATAGTCTTGTAATTCACAAATGAGTCCCCAAACTCGAGTTCAAAAAATGAGGCAAAAACATATTTTAAAAAGCAGTGCTGATTTATTTTATCCTGGGCCCAGTGACACAGTGCAGTTGGAGATTACATGCCCTGTTATCTAAGGAATTTGAAAGTTCTAGCTCACTGTCTATTCTTATTTTAAATCATATCTACATTGTTACAGGCAGCTGAGTTGATTAGAAATAGTATGGATAGTCAAGATAGGGCCAGGCCCTCAAAGGATCCAGTGCAGAAGACCACATACCTTGCAACACTGAAAAATGTAGACATCTCTGCTACAGGCCAGATCTCCAGACTAAAAGCAAAACAAATGCAACCACACTCTAAGTATAAATATCAGGGATTGATAGTCCAAATAAATATCAATCACCATGAGGAAACCAAAAATAGTCATTAACCCAACCCCTTATCACCAAAGACCCTATTCTGTGTTCATGCCTGCTTGCTAGGTGACTTGCCTACCCATTTGATCTTAGTTTAGTCAATTTTACCTGAGCAATTACAATTGTAATCTTATTGGATGATCATGTTTCTGTCCCACCTGTCCCACCCAAGTTCCCATTTTTCCCCCACTTTAGATCTGCCTCATCTCATTATTTTACTCTAGAAAACTCCCTAGGAAACACAGTCTTTGGTAACCCACTTGGGACCCCTTCTGTGTGTCTCTCTTAGACAGAAATTTTCTTTCTCTCAATAAATGTATTCTGCCCTTAACCTTGATTGTTCCTAAAACTCATTCTTTGATTACAGGGACCACAAACTCACCCTAGACATATAGAATGTTGGGAGTGTTAAAGTTTTCTGGCACAATAGAGAAGGAGAATATAAGAAAAAATGAAAATGGCCTTTTTTATTTAAAGAACATGGAAAGGAGCCCACAACCCTAGACAGTTTTGCTTTCTCCTCTGACCAGATATGGGGAGTGTGGGTTATATGTGACCATTGACTGAATGTGATGCTTGGAGATGGGCATTTATGATGTGTGAGGAGCTGATTGGAATTTCCATCAAGTGCACAGGAAAAGGAAGGAGGAAGTTGTATAGGAAGTGGCCATTAGGGTAAGCATTTCTGAGTTGGCCTTCTGACATGTTAGACCACTGCCATAATGTCCTATAATTTATTCTAGGACAAAACTCTTTCATTCCTGACTTTCTGTTATTAGAAAAAGGGCAAAAGGGGACTGGGGATTTAGCTCAGTGGCATAAGCACCTGCGTTGCAAGCAGGTGGTCATGAGTTCGATCCCTGGTACCGATAAAAAGAAAAAAAAAGTAAAAAAAGAAAAAGGGCAAAGTCTCTCTCTTACTACTTCCTGCTGGACAGGGGCATTGGTGCATTGTGTTGAGGTTTAGGAGGGTTGACAAGATGACAGTTGATGCCCATGTAGAAGCAGGTACCAGCTGTTTCAGCCAGAACAAGGAGTTTATCATTAGTGAATGTTCATATTCTAGATTGGAAAAATAAAAGAACAAGGTGCTATGAGGAAGCAGGCCACTATCATAATAAAGGATCCAGGAGAGGTAGAAGAAAAGGTGGTCTTGACCTGCATGTGTCATTTCATCAGGGCCTTGGTGAGGAAGAATCTGAAAAATAAGCATGGAGTTGGGAGGGTTGAAGTTATGGGAGGGAATTATTTTCCCATCTGAGAGACTAAAAGTAAAGCATATGTAGGACTTGTCCTTGTTCCAGAGGTTGAGCTGGGGAGAATGGAAAGCATGAGAAATATAAGGCCTGACAGTTTAATCATATTTGGGAAATTATATATTAGGGCTGGGAGATAGGAGATGTGATGACCACTCATGCGTAGAGTCAGGAGAGTAAGGGTTAGGAGGGCACCACTTAGCTTGAGTGATGTGGAACCAGGATGGCAGTTCATCAACCTTGACTGCCATCAAATTGTGAGTTGTGAGGAAGACCAGGTAGGAGCCACTCCACTTTTGTTGTAGTCCTGTTGAGTGACTTGAGAAATAAAGACTGGACTATTATCTGACTGGATACTCTGAGGCAGACTAAACCATGGAATAATTACTTGTAATACGACTTTAGCAACTATGTCAGAAGTCTCCCTGATTGTGGGAAAGGCTTTTATCCATCATAAAATGTACAGAAAAAGATAAGAAGATATTTGAAAATTTTGGCATGGGTCAAATATGTAAATTTTACCTGTCAGCTCTGACCAGGAGTGTGACAACAAAATTGATGAGTAGGAAAGAAAGGGAGTGGTATGTGTCCCTGAGGGGAGGCTCTAACAGAGAGATGACAGGTGTGAGTAATCTGAAGGATGATAGCCCTCAGAAAAGGTTGTATAGCTATTAGGGCTAAGAGTATGCATAGAACATGTGATCCCACGTGGAAACAGTTGTGTAAGTTGGTGATGATGTCTAAGATCTGCTGATCTGGGAGATCCTTGGAAAATCTATCCCTGAGTGTCTTGTATGTAACCTGGTATATGAAGTAAGCTTTTGGAGAAGATCCTTACCTAAAAGGGATGTGGGACATGTTGGTATTATGAGAAAGTTATGGGTGAAGAAAAGAGTTTGGAACCTGCATGGAATGAACCCTGTATGAACAGATTGTGTAGGTTGGCCATCAACACCCACTACAGAGACTGAAGAGAATATATTGGCTCCAAAACTCAGGGAGAACACTATAAGTGTCCTCCGTGTCTACAAGTACAGATAGTGTCTTACCTGAGACCTCCAGTGTGACTTGGTGCTCTGAGAAGCATAACTTAATGGGGGCTATGGGCCCCAAGACCCATCAATATTCAGCAGCCAGACCATGTAGATCTTCTAGTGATGAAGCCAGTGGTGATGAGAACTCCTGTGAGGGCAAAGACTCACAGGATGGCTTATCCACTCTTTGGCAACTAAGATAGTCACTCTTTCAATGGTGCTTGAGATTGCAGATGGGGCAGGGCCCTAGAGGAACTTGTAAGTTGGAGCATTCTCTTAACCAGTGTCCTTCCTTGTCACACTTGAAGCATGGTCTGAGAGGAGCTCAGGCAGCTCCCTCTTGTTACCATTTACCTCTTTTAGAACCCCAAGGGCCACTGCTAAAAGATCCTCTTTTTGAGTTTTACCTCTGTTGTTGAAAACATGAAAAGTTATATTAAGAAAGTCTCCTTGTGAAGTTTAAGGGCCCAGTTTAGCCTTTTGTCTTGGGATCTATCTCACAGTGCAATGTATTTGTTTTCTCCAAAGTCACAAAAAATCTGGCCCCCTGTGCTGGCTCCTATGAGGCCCTAGACCTGTGTGACTGCCTATAATATTTTTAACTGACTCAGCTGCCTATAGCATTTCCCCTTCTGAAGAAGTAACTCAAACTACCATGAGGGGTAATGGGTGATGACCAATCTGGATTTTCAGGCTGAAAGGGGTTGAAGTTGTTGAACAGCAGTCAGGAATACTCTGTAGAGTTTTAACTAGTGGCCCTCAGTAGATAGCAGGCATTTTCATCTAGGGTAAGTGTACAGCTTTATGTCCAGAGGAGACAATAGCAAAGAATCAATTAAGTATGCAGGGACCAAATAATAGAATGAACAGGATATTTATTTATAAGTACAGTTCTACTAATGATTCCAATAAGAAGTATAAACATAAGGTCCAGGGAATTTTAGACACTGACATGTCAGTGATTTGTTACATAGACATTTAATTGTATACAATTGCATAAGCACCTCCTGTGCTGTTAGATGTCCAATGCCATCTGATTTTGGAGGATGGCCTGTTTTATTAATTTTACCTTTTTTTTTTTTTAATTTTACCTTTTTTAAATAAGAAAGAAATTAGCTGCAGTGTCATTTAAGGCCTGTTAAGTATAGTTAATTATGGCCTCAATATGCATCATATAACATTTTTCTTGAAAAGATCTGGTGGATCTCAGTAAAAGAAATCTAAAAAGAATTTAGTGTATTTATTATTGTTTTTATCTGTATGATGCCTTGGGTTTTGCCACCTTCTAAGCAAGAAAAAACTAATGAAAGCATGTATAATCAAGTGTATATACAAAGGCATGTATAATAAAAGCATGAGCAATAAGGCTGACAGTAAAGTTTAGAAACTTTCTTAGTTATAGCAATTATAACCCATTGGTTGGTAGATCTTTTTGTTGATGGACATTATATAAATTTTTGTTTAAAAATGTTATTTGACTGCTGACCTCATGTTGGTTTGGCTTGAATCTTCTGGTTGGAGCACAAGAAAAAGGTAGATGTCGAGATCTGAAAGAAAAAGATGTTTATCATCATAAACAATCTTAATTTTGTACTTGAAAGTGTAAATATACCATAAAACCAGCAATAATTAATTGTCTTAGCTTGAGGGAGTCTCCCATAAGGCTATGGAGATTATTGGAGCATCTGGTTAATGAATAAAACTGGTTAAAACTACCAGGCAGCCATGTTCTTATCCATTAATTTAAATCTTGTCCAATATCTCCATACTACAAGGGATTTTGTTTAACCAATTTTAGCATCATTTTGATTGGCTGGCAACCCAGGTGGAAGCATGCTTTATAAATCTATAACCCAAATAAACCTTGATTAAATGATCTGAAAAAGGAAAAGAGAAAAGATTGTTGAGCTCAAATAAAAAGGAACAGCTGTTTACAGAGCAGACAAATGGCCTAGCATGGGCAGATAATTTGCATAGTATAAACAGACTGGGCAAACAGACAACAGATACACAGACAAACAAGCATCTTACTGTTGTACTCTAGGAAAATAAATTCATTATATTTGTATTATAGCAAAACCTGTAACATGGCCATATGGTATATATGTTTTCCTTCTCTCTCTGGATGACCTATGTTATATGTTAATCAATGCTCTCCTCTGTAAAGAATTGTAAAATCTTACCTAATTGATATGTTAACCATTGTTGCCCTCTACAAATAACAGATGTGATGCTAAGATAAGCTACCAGGAGTTATTAATTACTGCTAGACTTCTATTCTCTGCTGAGGAAAACAGGATTTCTTCTTATCTAAACTTGCTTGTATGCAGGGAGACTTGCTTGTTAGCACAACCCTTACCTGATCTTGCTCTTCCCAAGACATGTAATTGTTTCTGTCTTGTAGTGTGTCACACCCCATCCCCCTCCTTACATTGTGTGACCAGCAGCTGTTTGTGGATTTACAAGATAAAAGCCCTGACTTTTAGCTGTCAGGTGCACAGTCTCCAAATTGGCTCCTGGAGGCTGTGTCACCAGGCCTGGCCTAAAATAAAGCCTTTGCTCCCCAAATTTCAATGTCTTGCTTCCTTGGATTTTATTCCAGGGTCTGAGCTATCACACTTACGAAATCAGAGTGCATTCAAATATATTTGGCCAATTTAAACTATAATGAATAAACTAATATGAACCTTTTTGTTGGTCAATTAACAGAGCTCTCTTGAAATAAGAATAGCAGAAAAGAAACCTCATTTATGGTTAATGTGAGATAGGTCAATGAGGGAAAAAAGGAACAAAAATATGAACTAGTCCCTTGGGACCAGCCTGTTCCCAAAGGGAGAGTAGGGATTGAGGCTGAGAACTCTGTGGAGTGGGAGCTATAGATGGCCACTGAGCAGCAAACCAACCAGCAGTTGACTGCGGGCAATTGCAGGGTGACTGAACACAAAATGGCCACTCATCACCATGTGACAAGGAAGCACAAGATGGCTACTGGTTACCATGAAACCCACAATAAGATGGCTGTTGCTGATTACATGGTGAGGGAGCACAAGATGGCAAATGGTCATCTTGTGACGTCCAACAAGATGGCTTCTGCTGATCCCATGATGAGGGACTGCAAAATGGCAACCGTTTACCCTGTGACCTGTTACAAGATGGCAGTGGACTGTCATGTGGTAGAGGACTGCAAGATGGTGGCTGTCCTCCATGTGAGCTGCAGCAAGATGGCTGCTGAGAACCATGTGGTATGGGATCACAAGATGGCAGTTGAATAATATGTGACCTGCTAGGTGGCTGAAATGCACAAGACTGAGTGTGGTGAGCCAGTGGTGAGAATGATGATGCAGGACCAGGGGAAAAAGCAGAGGAGCTGTCTGACAAAATAGATTGCTCAAGTGGAGGGTACTGAGAAATCTGAAATTGGGGAAAGGCAGTAAGGGAGGTGTTAGAGGCCACTAGGCATTTGGAAAGGGGAGCGGATGATGTAGGGAGCTCAGAAAGCTCTGGCTGAGAAGGCCATGGGGTCTGGATTTGGGATATGGAGGAGGGGGAATAAGGACAGGCACATCATCTAAGGGCTCTGGTGAGGAGGAAGGGGAGTAAGGACAGGAACATCATCTAAGGGCTCTGGTGAGGAGGAAGGGAGGGATGCTGGTATAGTAAGAGTGAGCCAGAAATATTTAGTCTACTATACATGACTGAGAGACAAATATATCCTCAAAATGAGAAAGGCCTGTATATAAAGGGTTTGCCCAACTTGCCACCATTGTGACAAAAATATAAATTAAAAAAATCAGCTTTCTTGTTTTTATAGCCTTCTTGAGGCCAGGAGCACCAAGAGTTTGAGTGAGGTACCCCAGAGGGGTTTCTTGGGGGATAGGAAGTGGTATTCCCCAAGGAGACTGAATTAGAGTTGAGCCAAGAGAATGACTTTGACTCAGGACATAAAAGCTTTAGGTCCCCTACCAGGGAATGTGAAAGCTGCTCTGGGTCACACTTATCAAAAGAAGTTTGTCACCTGTTTTGAAAATGTGACAAGGAGGGTCCCAACATCCATTCTTGGAAAGCTCGGAAGCATTGCCAGTATTCCTTCCTCACATTTTTTTTTTCTTTTTTTCGTTTTTACTGGTACCAGGGATCGAACTCACGACTGCCTGCTTGCAAGGCAGGCACTTATGCCGCTGAGCTAAATCCCTAGCCCCCCAACATCCATTCTTATCAGCCATCATTGAGTATGTTTTGGAGTCCTAGAGAACAAGAGGGTAATAATTTTTCCTCAGACTGTCCTGCACAAGGAATGTGAAAACTGCTGTCTTTGTCCAGGGATGGCAAGAGATAGGTTTTCTGATGCAAGCTTGCAAAATTTTAAGGCTGAAATCAGTTTTGCCTCAGCTATGCAAGGAACATGAAAGCTGTTATCCACTGAGAAACTAAAACAGAAAGCTTCGAAATAGTAGATTACTTGTAATGATTGAGGTGGGTTGGTATTGGATGCAGGCTAGTTGTGGCAAATAAGCATGTCCTGGAGCAAGAAGAGTGGTTCTTAGGCAGGGGAGCTTGAACTGGGAGTGACTCCAAGGAGCCCACTCTACCAATCCAAGTCACAAGGCACCAAAATGTTAGAATTTTCTGGCACAATAGAGAAGCAGAATACAAGAAAAAATAAAAGTGGTCTTTTTATTTAAAGAACTTGGAGACAAGCCCACTGCCCTCAACAGTTTGGCTTTCTCCTCCAACTACATATGGGGGGTGGGGGATATATGTGCTGTTTGACTGCATGTGGTGCTTGGGGTGGGCATTTATGATGTGTGAGGAGCTGATTGGAATTTTCTTCACATACATGGGGAAAGGAAAGAGGAAGTTATAATTGGAGAAGAAGGAGAAAGTGGCTGTTAAGGTAAATGCTCCCAATTTGGCCTTCCACCTTGTTAGATCACCACTTTAGTATCCTGTAATTTATTCTAGGGCAAAACTCTTTCAGGGAGTTTCATTCCCCTGTATCAATATGATAGATTACCCAACTTATTTCAGGCCCTCTCGCTAGCTAGCTACTTCACTCATAGTCTAACTACAGTATTGTATTTTCCACATTTTTCTAACTTAGCCCTATTGATATAGGGAAATGAAACTCCTATCTGACTTGATGTCCAGTATAAGTTTGTGTTCTCTAAAAATCAAAGAATGAATTTTAGGAGCAACAGAGGTTAAGAGCAGAATACATTTATTGAGAGAAAGAAAACTTCTGTCTGGGAGAGAGACAGGAGGGGTCCCAAGTGAGTTGCCAAAGACGCTTTTCTAGGGAGTTTTATAGAGCAAAACAATGAGGTGAAATGGGTCCAAAAGGGGAAAAAACAGGAACTGGCAAAACAGATGAGGTGAGACAGAAATACGATCAACAAAGAAAATTAACTGCACAGGTAAAATTGATTAGATCAGGGACATATGGGGAAGTGAGTCAAGTAGCAAGAAGTCATGCTTAAGGTCATGCAATGACTCTTTCTGTAGGGGGGTTGAGATAGTGACTCCTCAAAGTGATACTCAAAGTGATCCATACCTATTTAGAATATCAATCCCAGATGTTTATACTTAGGGTGTGCTGCATTTGTTTTTCCTTCTGTTTTGAGATCAGGCCCGCAAAAGAGGTGTTTGTCTCCTCCAGTATTGCAAATTATCTGGTCTTCTGCACTGGCTTGTTTGAGGGCCCAACCCTGTCTGACTGCCAGTAATATTTGTAACTCAGCTGCCTGTAACACCATATCTAGATGATAATAGTCTAAAACTGTCATCAGTGCTTAACCTTTGTTCTTTAGTAGAAAGGGGGCAGAATAGCTTTCCTTTTGGTATGAATTAATCTACGTCAAGTTTTCAGGCAATTAGAAGAGCACTTTCCTACATTTGTCTTAGCTCATTTATGCCAAACATTACAATATAAAAATTTTTTTTGCATGAAATTCATATTTTTTACCTTGAAAATTCAAGGAACAAGAAATTGAAAAGATTTTATTATGTTCTCTTGTTATGGGCATACTGAAAATGGTGCACTAGGCACTAAAGGCTTAATTGCCTTCAAGTCATAGTGTTTTATATTTTGGGATGGCATATTGTGGGTCTTCTTTCCATGATTGACTATCTGTATTTAAAACTTCAACAGTAAAAAGCTGTTTGGAAGCTCTGCATATATGGTTAAGTCTGAAAGACTGTTTTTCATGTCTAGCATGCTCAAGGCTCTGGATCCTATTCTCAGAACAAAAAAAAGATAATGTAGGTAAAGGTAGCTTCTAGGAAGTGAAAAGATAGGCTTTATTAAAAATTAATGGAGTAAGTCTTAATTAAAGCAGCTTCTGCCTCTACAAGTAGACTCCATAGCTAGACTAGTTAGAAAACCAAAAGAGACAGAAACTGCACGCAGAGAGGGACCACAAGTTAACACAAGGAGGAAGATTGAAGAAACCACCCCCCTCACCTGATATAATACAAAGAAGAGGCAGCCACCTAAGACTTCTAACTTAATATATAAAAAATACACACCTGTACATATATACTTATATGTATATTCTCACTTTAGCATCACTATAGCATTAAACCAGATATACACATATCCTCTTTAATTTCTACCTCCTAAACTGGCCTTCTCTGAGGCTCTCCTTCCCCATACTTATCCATCACAAAAGGGCATGAAGGACTTTAAAGACCAGAAAGAATGTAGATAGAGGAGCTCAAGTTTGGTTTAAAGACAGTCAGAGAAATAATCAAATGGTGAAAACTTCCAGGTGCCCACACTGGGGGTGAGAGAAATCTCTATTTGTAAATTTAAAAAAGCTGAAGACTAAAATCCACAGATATTCACTTCTAATGCCCCTTGCTCTTCCAAAGCAGCTGTTTTCTCTTTTTCTGTCCCTTTTTGAAACAAACCATCATTCATACTTATTTTCTTTAATTCTATCTCTTTAACACATTACTGTTGCCAAGTTCACAATCACTGCAGTTGCATGTTCCAGACAAGGAGTGGTGCATACATCCCACCCTACACCAATAAGACTATGAAAACTAGCTTTCTCTTGTGAACAGGTTTGTCTACTAATTCGCGGTCTCAAAACCTTTTCATTGAATATTTTATATTGAATGGAACACATCAATGCCATAGTTACAAATTAAAATTATCTGAGAGTACTTAATAGAATTTGAGAACCAGCTACTCATGTTCAAGTTCCCACTTTGTTTAGGACAGTACTTTGAGATCCTAGGAGGCCGAGAGACTACAAAAAATCACATCACCAGGTAGTGGTTATCAGGGTCTACCCTAGGGTTCTGGTCTCATACAAGTTTGTTTCCATAGCATCATGTTGCTTCCACACATTATGTATATGCCCAATAAAGGTACATGCTACATAAACTTTTATTTCATGGTTAAAGTTTTCTTATTTATGTTTACCACATATGATTTAATATCAGGTTATCAAAAGAGAAATGAGTTGTGCTCAGAAGAAAAAGCAAAACCTTAACTTGTTCATATGAATATGTGGCAGTTTTTTTCACTATCTAATCTATACCCAGCAACCAGAGTAAAAGGTTCTGACTCTTTCTGTCAGTAATTATCGTGCTAACCACACACCCCCATTTCCAGTTTTAAATAATTAAATTATACTTGTTTATTTTATTTATTTATTTTTTCTTTTGGTATCAGAGTTGGAACTCATGACCTAACATTTACCAGGCAGGTGCTCAAGCCCCTGAGCTAAATTGCCAGCCCTTATACTTGTTTCTTTAATGTGCCTTTTAGCAATTCATAAAGCCTTCTGGCTACGTATACAGCTTCTAAAATCAATAGCTTTATGTATTAATGTTCATTATTAAGTCTTTCTTTCTTTCTGTACTGAGTATTGATCTCAGGGCTTTATACATGCTAGGCAAGTCTTCACCCTCTAAACTGTACCTCCAGTCCCCAAGATCCTCAATGAATACAATCTAGATTCAATAATTGTTAACATTTTATCTTATTTGATTTAATATCTTTATATATGTGTGTATTTTTTTTTTCTTTTTCTTTCTTTCTTTCTTTTTTTTTTTTTTGGTACCAGGGATCAAACTCACAATCTCATGCTTGCTGGGCAGGCACTTATGCCACTGAGCTAAACCCCCAGGCATATGTGCGGTTACCATGAACTGGTGTGAAAGGAGAAATAAAAAAGTTGTTTACTAGATATAGAGACAATTTTATGAAGATGAAAAAGTTCTGGAGACCATTATGCAACAATAATCATATAGTTTAAATACTACTAATTGAATGGTATATTTAAAAATGGTTAAGTTGGTAAATTTATATTACTTGTTTGTTACAGCAATTAAAAAATATTGGAGATTTTTAAAAAGATACCTGAAATGCAACATAGTATATAAGTAGATCTATGCCAAATACCTTCACTGGAAGAAAGACAGCCTTTTAAACAAATAGTGCTGAAAAAACTGGCTTTCCAAATGCTGAGGATTATAACTAGACCTATATCTTTCAGTATGCACCAAACTAAAATCAAAGCAGATCAAAGTTCTAAATATTAAAACAAAAAAATAACATTTTTTAAATCGGTACCGGGGATCAAACTCATGACCATGTGCTTGCAAGGCAAAAGGCAAGTGCTTATGCTGCTGAGCTAAATCCCCAGCCCCATAAAACTAACATTTTAACATAAAACTAAATATTAAAACTAAATCTCCTGGAAGACACAATAAGTAGAACTCTTGAAGACACTGGTGTAGGCAGAGACTGAAAGAAACCCCAGTCACACAGGAAACACCATAAAAAGTCAGCAACTGGGATCACACGTTATTAAAAAGGTTTTGTGCAGCAAGAGAAACCACCAACAGAGTGAAGAGAAAACCTACAGTGTGGGAAAATTATTTTACCAGTTGTTCCTCCGCCAAAGGTTAATATCTTTAAAGAACACACAAAAAAGGGGGGGCTGGGAATTTAGCTCAGTGGCATAAGTACTTGCCTTGCAAGCAGGTAGTCATGAGTTCAATCCCCGGTACCGATAAAAAAAATAAATAAATAAAAAAAAAAAAAACAAAAAAAAAACACACACACACAAAAAATCAGACCTCCCAAATTTGAAAACCTAATCAAACAATGGGCATCTGGGGCCAGGGATTTAGCTCAGTGGTGTAAGTGCCTGCCTGGCAAGCATGAGGTCATAAGTTGAATCCCTGGTACCAAAAAAAAAAAAAAAAAAAAAAAGGTATCTGAGATGAATACACACTTCTCAGATGAAGAAGTAGAAACAGCAAATAGATATATGAAAAAAATGTTCAACATCACTGGTCATTCAAGAAAAGCAAATTAAAACAATATTAATATTCCATCTCACTCCACAAAGAATGGTGATTATCAGGAAATCAACCAATAACAAATGTGGAAGATGCTGTGGGGAAAAGGGACCCTTCTCTACTGTTGGTAAGAGTATAGACTCGTGCAACTGCTGTGGAAATTGTTAAGAGATTTCTGGTGCAACAGAGAGGTGAAAAGTACAAAAAAGAAAAGAACAGGTTGACTGCAAGCCCTTCCAGGGGGAGAACCAGCAGCAGCTCCTGAGATCCACACCATGTTGGAACTTAGGACGCTGGGAAGCCAAGCAAGCACCTCTCCTCCCTGGTAATGGGTGGCAGTGTGGCAGACTGAGGCCCTTCCAGGGGGAGAACCAGCAGCAGCTATTGAGATCCACACCATGTTGGAATTTAGGACGCTGTGAAACCAAACAACCAGCCTACCTCCCTGCTAAGCAATAGTGAACCTACTGATGCATGGCCTAGAGTCAAATATCCCACTTCCCCTACCCTCCTTCTTCTGTCCCCCCATTATCAAATGGGAACCAGAAATATGAGCATCTCCTGGGAGGTTGACATAGCAAATAAGGGGGACTTCCTTCTACCATCTCTTTGAAGGCAAATATTTTTATTACTGTTTTGCTCTTTTCTGATTAATGGTACTGCTCTGTTCAATATTCTGTTTTGATAAGTTCTATAGTGTTCTATATTTTATCTCATTTTGATGTATGTGATTGAAAGAACAACTATTATAAAGATAACAAAATATACTGTGATACCTATTACTGTTATCCCACTAACCTGCTGTGAAGTTCTGTACCAATTTCACTGTACGATCTTAGTTGGCTTTATTCTGTCTTGTTCTGTTGTGTACTTTCAAAATAAAATTTAAATAAAAGAAAAGAACATGTTTATTGAGGACATGGAAAGGAGCACACAATCCATGGCAGTTGGATTGGCTCCTTTGACTTGAGAGAGGCAGAGGGTTATATGACCTCTGATTGGAAGTGGCACATGGGGTGAATATTGATAACATGTGAAGAATGGATTGGAATTCTCTTTGCACGCAAACAGGAAAGGGAGTTGCAATTAGGACTGAAAAAGGAGGAGTGGTAAGTGTTCCCAATTTGGCCTTCTGCCATGTTAGAACGCAGCCATAACTGTAATTTGTATTAGGGCAAGAAACTTTCATTCTTGTCCTTGTATTGTTAAGAAAAGGGTGAAGCCT
Source organism: Cavia porcellus (assembly GCF_034190915.1). Taxonomy (NCBI): domain Eukaryota; kingdom Metazoa; phylum Chordata; class Mammalia; order Rodentia; family Caviidae; genus Cavia; species Cavia porcellus. Next base: position 41,002,849 of record NW_026947486.1, on the reverse strand, counting down.
GTCTCTTATTACTTCTTGCTGAATGGGGGCATCATGTTGGGGTGGTTGACAAGATGATGGCTGATACCCATGTAGAAGCTGCTACTAGGGTTTTTCTGCCAGAACAAGGAATTTTTTGTAGGTAAACACTCACATCCTAGATTGGGGAAATTAAAACACAGGGTGCTATGAGGAGGCAGGCCACTATCACAATTAAAGGATCCAGGAGAGGTAAAAGGAAAGGTGTACTTGATCTGATGTGTCATTCCATCAGGGCTTTGGTGAGGAAGAATCTGAAAAATAAGCATGGAATTGGTGGGGGGGGGAGTTTTGAGAAGTGATTATTCCCCCATCTGAAAGGGTAGAAGTGTAGGTAGGACTTGTCCTTGGTCCTTGGGTTGAGCTGGAGAGAATGGGAAGCATGAGAATCGTAAGACCTGACAACTGAATCATGTTTGGGAAGTTATAAACTAAGAGTGGAGAGGGATGCGGCTGCATCACTATAAGTGAGATGAGATGCTAGACATACAAAGGTCTCATGTTTAACTAAACAGCCGAGGGCAGAGAAAACTAAGACAGTTGTTACACAGAACAGCATGAAAACAATTTTATGTATAATGTAGGAGTCCTTAGGAAAGATTGCCCAGAATCCTACAGTGAAAAAAATTAACTAACAGATTATAAGGGATCAAGAACCAAATAGAGTAACAAAACATAACCTAGTCTGAAAATTATGGCTGTGGGGACTTGGTGAGATGGAGGCAGGAGGTCAGAGATGAGATGACCACTTGGGATGTTTAGAGTTAGAAGAGTTAGGGTTAGGAGAGCAACCTTAGCTTGAGTGATGTGCCTGGTCAAGGCAGTCCAGTGACCTTGATCGCTGTTGAAGTTCTGAGGAAGGCCAGGTAGGGTCCACTTCACATTAGTTGTAGTCCTGTTGAAGGATCTGAGAAATAAACACTGGACCATTATCTGACTGAATACTCCAAGGTAGACCAAATCTTGGAATGATTTCTGGTAACTGAACTTTAGTAACTACATCAGAAGTCTTCTGGTTGTGAGAAAGGCTTCTATTAATCCTGAAAAAGTACAGAAAAAGGTGAGAAGACATTTGAAAGTTTTGTGGCAGGGCATGTGTGTAAAATCTACCTGCCAGTCCTAACCAGGGGTGTGGCCATGAAATTGATGAGTAGGAAAGGAAGGGGGTGGTATGTGTCCCTGAGGAGAGACTCTAACAGAGATGACAGGTGTGAAAAAGTTGTTGAGAGCTGAGAGTGTCTGGGACAGTCTATGTAAACAAAAATTAATCCTGACAATCAGGATGTAGGGGGATGGTAAAAAAGGCATCTTTAAGATCTAGGACTATGAAGTGAGTGGTGGAGGAAGGGATACAAGAGAACATAGTGTAAGGGTTTGGCACCACTGCATGAATTGGGATAAATAGCATCATTGATTACCCTAAGGTCTTGTGTTAGATGATAGAACCCATTAGGCTTGAGAACTGGTAGAATGGGAAAATTGTAGGGTGAATAGGTAGGTTTGAGAAAACCATTGTCTAACAGATGCTTAATTATGGGTTTAAGTCCCCATAAATGTTTGGGAGCTATAGAATATTGGGGAATGCAAAGAAAAACTATAGAATCCCTGAGACAAATTAAACAGGCATAGCATGGGTAGTGCAGGTGGTGCTGGAGGTGTCTCAAATGATGGAATAAACCAGGGAAGAAGGGAAAGGAGAGATGGCTTTATAGTGCATTGTGATGGTATTTGGAGGATGTGAGCTGTGGAGAGGGAGAAGGTAAAGAAGTTAAGGTTTTGGAGAGATTCTTACCTAAAAGCGATGTGGGACATGTTGGTATTATCCGAAAGCTCTGGGTGAAGAAGAGAGTTTGGAACCTGCATGGAGTGGGGCCTGTTTGAAGAGGCTGTGTATGTTGGCTGTCAACACCCACAATGGAGGCTGAGAATTTAATATAATGGCATGAAAACTCAGGAAGAACACTATACATGGCCTCCGTGTCTACAAGTACAGAGAATGTCTTACCTGAGGCCTCCAGTGAGCCTTGGGACTCTGAGAAGGATACCTTAATGGGGGCTGTTGGCCCTGAGCCCCATCAGTCTTCAGCAGAAGCCCAAGTAGATCAGCCAGTGATGAATCCAGTGGTAATAAGATCTCCTGTGAGGGCAAGGAGTTAGAGGATGGCTTACCCACTCTCTGGCGGCTAGAACAATCACTCTTCCAATGGGCCTTGAGATTGCAGAAGTGACATTCTCTTGCCCAGTGTCATTTTTTTTCACACTTGAAGTGTGGTCCAGAAGGGGCCCGGGCAGCTCCATCTTGTCTTGGTTTACCTGTCTTAGAGCTCCTAGTGTCACTGCTAAAATGTCAGATTGTTATTTTTCCTCCTTTTGATTTGAGAGGGTTTCATTATGCAGTTCAGGCTGGCCTTGAACTCACTTTGTAGCCCAGGCTGACATTGAAATCACAGTGATCCTTCTACCTCAGCCTAAAAAATGCTGAGATTATGGGGGTAAACTACTAAGCCTCGCCTCCATTGCCAATTTAATTTTATGATTTCCAACATGTTGCATAAGTCATATCATATACTGTACAATCTATCAGGACTGAATTCACATAATTCTAATGCTCAAGTTCTTTTTATGAATTAGTACTCATTTTGATTGTCAAATATTGTTTTTGTTTTGTTTTTCCGGTACTGGGGATTGAACTCACGACCTCATGCTTACCAAGCAAACACTTGAGCCACTGAGCTAAATCCCCAGCCTTCAAATAATGTATTTTTAAATTAAAAAAAAATTTTTTTTTTTTTTTTTGGTCTTTTTCGTTTTTATCGGTACCAGGGATCGAACTCATGACTGCCTGCTTGCAAGGCAGGCTCTTATGCTGCTGAGCTAAATCCCCAGCCCCTTATTTTTAAAAAATTTTTTGTCTCTTTGAGACAGAGTTTCACTATGCAGTTCAGGCTGCCTTAAACTTTGTAGCCTAGGCTAGCCTCAAATTTACAGCAATCCTCCTGCTTCAACCTCCAGAGTGCTGGAATTACAGGTGTGTGCCACTACACCCACCTTTAAACACTGTACTTTGGAATTGAATACTTATTGCACAATTTAATGGTTCTCCCATTGAAAGACTTTTGCATTGTTTCTAGTTTTGGGCAAATAGACCTTCTAAAAATATGTGTTGGAAAGGTCTATTTGCCCAAAACCAGAAACGATGCAAAGGTATAGGCAACTAATTTGAAGGCAATAAGATTCACAAAGATGCCCATTCTGGTTTGACTATTGTCTCCTTTGGAAGTCCTGCAATGTTCACAATGCCTAAGTTTTATTGGTCTTGCTCTCCACTGTTTTGTCCAACTTTATAATATCTAATGAGATAGACAATTCCTTTTAAGGAAACAAGAGACAATGTTGATAACCATTGTTGATGACCTTGTACTCTGTTCTACATCATGTGCTATGTCTATCCTTGGTTTGGACTTACAGCTTTGTTTTGCCATATTTGACTTTATTATCTCCCCCCCAAGAGAGTAATGAGAACTGAGGAGTAATAAAATCCAAAATGTGTAAATTTTGTTATAAAAAAGAGAGGGAGGGAAAAAAAAAAAGAGCTCTAACGGATATAACAACAAGTGTGTTTAGGGATGTTAAATAGCTGACTATATTAATGTTTTTGGATCATTGAACACAGCTGTTTGCAGTCTCTCCGTTTGAATGTCTACTTTGTATTCTTTGATACTGTGATTTGAGCAACTATTTCCAAGATGATATTATGTAATCTATTAACAGGTGATTTCTTACTGTTATGTTTATTTTTTTTTTGTAGTTCTGTATTATGTGTAACCTTACACTGCTTTGTCTTGTTTTGTGTTTTTCTCTCTTTCCTCTTAAATAAAAAAAAAAAAAAAAAAAAAAAAAAAAAAAAAAAGTCCAGGTGTGGTGGTGCATGCCTGTAATCTCAGCACTTGGAAGACTATGGCAGGAGGATCTGTGCAAGGTTGAGACCAGCCTGAGCTACAAAGTGAGTTCAAAGTCAGCCTGAACTACGTAGTGAGACCTGTCTCAAAAAGACCAAAAAAAAAAAAAAGTGTGTTCTTTCATTCTTTACTCTGAGGACATTCCCTGGAGTATAATTGCTGGGTTTTACTGTAGTTGCACTCCTCCACCCCATGCATTAGTACGTTGATCATGTTTATCATACAGAATTTGTACCTGTACGTAATTTGGGGGGGGGGTACTGTGGATTGAAGTCACGATCTTGTGCTTAGCATACAAGCATTTGAGTCACTGAGCTAAATCCCTAGCCCTGTACATAATATATCTTGCTGCTTTTTTCCCCATTCCCCTTCTTTCAACCACTCTTTCCCTTATTATTATTTTTCTTTCTTTCCCTTGTTATTTACAAAAGTTTTGTTCCTATTTTTTCTTTTCTTGTCCCTTCCTTTCTCTCATCCAGTTTGCCTTCTCATTTGAACATTATCTATCCATTTTTCAATATCTGTTATACATTTGGTCCTTATTTACACTTTTGATTTCTCACACCAAAGAAACATTGCAGTATTTATTTCATTATTTATTTGGCAGAGGTTGGTGGGGAGTACCAGGGATCAAACTCACAACCATGCTGCTGAGCAAAATTTCTAGCCCCTATTTATTTATTATATTTTGGTACTGGGGATTAAACTCATGACCTCATGCTTCCCATGTAGGTGCTTATGCCACTGAGCTAAATCCCCAACTTTTTTTTAATAGTGCAATATTTGAACATATGTCTGATTTATCTCACGTAACAGTATGGTCTCAGGGTATCCATTTAATTACAAGTGTCTCAGGTGTATCCTTCTTTTTTTTTGTTTTTATTGGTACCGGGGATTGAACTCACGACTGCCTGCTTGCAAGGTAGGTGCTTATGCCGCTGAGCTAAATCCCCAGCCCCAGGTTTATCCTACTTTATGGAAGAGTAGTTCTCCGTTGTTTACTAGATTTAGGTGTTACAAACTGTGCTGCTATAAAAATGGGTGTGCATATGTCACTGAGGTACGATGCTTTTAATACTTTCAGGAAGATACAAAGAAAGGGAGTAGTTGGATCAAATGGAACTTCTAGCTTTAATTCTTTGAGGAATCTCCACACTGATTTTCACAGTGGTTACAATAAAAAGGTTGCCTTGGTTTTTTTTTTTTTGTTTGTTTGTTTTTTTGAGGCAGAATCTTGCAGTGCAACCCAGGCTGTCCTTGAACTTGCAGAGGTTTTCCTGCCTCAGTCTCCTGAGTGCTGAGGTGTAAGGCCTGCTCTTTTATGTCTTCTGGGATAGGGATACTGATGAGTCAAAATAAGGCTTTCCTTCCCCTGAGACTAGAAAAGATTGCCCACAGAAAAGAATTTGGGAGGATTTAAATATTCAGTGTATCCTTAATAAAAGGGACATAATTTTTTCCCTCTCCATCGCTGACCCAAATTCCTGAGCACATAAGAAATGAAAGTCCAGATGGTTTTGAGCTATTCAATCTTGAATAGCTCACCCCTGGGGGTGTAGCTTCGTGGTACAGCTACAAAAATGCTCACTATGTGTGAGATTCTGAGTTTGACTCCCAACACCTCAAAACAAATTGTTTTTTGTATTTTGTAGAGGTTCAATTGTTTTTCAAACTTGATTTTTCAAAACTGGATTGCCAGTATACAAAATCCAATCTACTATTGGGGGCTAGAGATCAAACCCAGAGTCTCAAATGCTAAGAGCTCTACCACTGAGCTATCTCTATCCACAAGCTCAACATTTTTATATTTGTGAAAAAAATTTTTTTAATGTTCTTTTTTTTTTTGGCACCAGGGATCGAACTCATGACTGTGCGCTTGCCAAGCAGGCACTTATGCCACTGAGCTAAATCCCTGTCAGAAAAAAAATTTTTTTAGAAACTCCTAAGCATAATTATCATTTCTGTGAAGAATATTTCTGAAATTATGAAACACTGAAGCTATGCTTAATCTTAATAATTATATATGCTTTCTTAGATATTTAAAAATACATAAGTATAAATTTTGTTTTCATTATATGTATATTCACAATTTGCTATTAAGGTTTTCTTGTTTTTGTTTTTCTCCATGTTCTCTTTCTTAAAGCTACTCATATACATTATGTGTCTTCTTATTTATTTTCATTAAGCTATACATTTATGAGGTTTTTTTTTTTTTTTGTCTTTTTGAGACAGGGTCTCATTATGCAGTTCAAACTGGTCTTGAACTAACAAGGATCCTCTTGCCTCAGCCCCCAAGTTCTGGGATTACAGACATGCAGCACTACACCTGGCTCAGAGATGTCTTAATGTTACTTATGTAGGAATGGCTAATAAGGCCAAATAATTCAAAGCCATCAATAAAAAATGTTAAATAGAATAAAGGCGATAAAGTCATAGACATTTCCAGAACTATCTTTTATTGGTTCTATGAATCTGAGGAAATGTTAACTGCTCAGGGTGATCTTGGGTGCCTAAAAGGACATTCTCTTCCCCCCTCCACAATACAGTTTCTCTTCTTTTTTACTTGGTGTTCCTTTTTTCGAGGCAATTTACCTTTATCAAACACACTGCGTATTTTAGTAGATTCAAGGGCTGTGTTCCAAAAGTCGCTCTGATTTATTCACTGGTAACTTCTAATTGAATGTGACAAACAAAATACACTTAAAAAATCCAGAAATTGTCTACTGCTTTGAATGACTATTCAATATCTGGATTTCTCAGTGGCACAGACACAGAACATTAATTGTAGTAACTTTTTTTTTTTTTGATTTTTTTTCCTCCAGCCCTTTCCTCCTTTAACACAGCAAGTAAACTTTGCTGTTCTGAGGGTAGCCTCCATCTATTAACCTTTTGATCAGTGAAGAGATTTTAGAGAAAGTACAACTAATCAGCAGTAGAGGGGGAGGTAGGGGAGGGAACTAAGCTGTTGCCTCCACGGTGCATTCCCGGGCTATATGTCCAGCCTCTCCACAGCGGTAGCAGTTGACTTCGCTTGCCTTGTTGCAGCTCATGGCCATATGGCCGGTCTCACCACACCGGTAGCACCTGACTTGTGCACAGTCTTTTTGGATGTGCCCCGATTCACCGCAAGTGTAGCACTTCTGCACTTTTCGTTGGTCACAGTCTCGAGCCAGGTGGCCTGGTCTACTGCAGGTGTAACAGCATTGTTCTTTTTGTTGTTTAGGCTCAGGACAGTCTTTGGCGATGTGGCCACTTTTCCCGCAGCTGTAGCAGATGTCCTGGAGGTCACAATTCTTGGCATAGTGACCAGCTGCACCACAGCGATAACAGATGTCAGACTGGCTGGCAGAACTGCACTGTGGACCGCTGTCACTGCTTCTAAATCCTCTTTGGCGAGCTCCTCCCTTAGGGCATTCCCGGGCCCAGTGACCATTGCGTCCACACTTGAAGCATTCTTTACCGCTCATGGCTGCGGGTAAGATCTTCCGAGGAGCTCGCCCACCCTCCGCTACCACACAGGACCCAAGTGGCTCTAGTGTGGCCTACATGGAAATAGCCCTTTGCCTCTAAGGGCCTCTATGACATCACAGGAGGCTTGCCCCGGGCCTCTTTCACAGGTGTTCCTTTCCTTTTACTTAAGAAACTAAAAGTGCAATAATCTTTAACTAGTGTTGTTTCCCTTGTTTGTTTTCAACATTTGTGTCATAAAATTTGAGTTTGAATCCGTTCTTGTTCAGAATATTGTGATGTGTAGCATTTCTAAGAGTTTGGCTGGCTTAGGGACGCAGCTCAGCGGTATAACACATGAGCAAGATTCTGGTTTCCGCAGCCTAGCACCACCATTTAAAAAAAAAAAAAAAAAAAAAAAAAAAGGCTTGCGGTGCATCCCTGTAATTCCAGCACTCTAGGAGTGAGACAGGAGCACTAGAAGTTCAAGCCCAACCTTTAAAGGCTCGTGTGTCTGTGTGTGTGTGTGTGTAGGGAATGAACCCAAGGCCTTCACACACTGAGGTACTTCCACAGCCTCCTTATTTTGTGTTGTTTTGTTGTTCTTTATTAAACAGCAGTTTCTGCATCTTTTTTTCTTTTTCGTTTTTTTTGTTGGTACCAGGGATCGAACTCACGACCTGCTTGCAAGGCAGGTGCTTATGCCGCTGAGCTAAATCCCCAGCCCCTGCATATTTGTTTTTAAAATTATTCTTTAGAATTTGTAAAACGAGGCACAACAGGAAAAAAAAAAAAAAAACAACAACAACAACAACAAAAAACCAGGCCCACTAAATCTGGAGAGAGGCAGAGAAGGCCAAATCAAAGCTATTAAGCTTTTAAGGTAAGCTATTAAGATTTTAAGGTAAGCTATTAAGGCTAACAGGGAGGGGCTGGGGATTTAGCTCAGGGGCATAAGCACCTGCCTTGCAAGCAGGGGGTCGTGAGTTTAATCACCGGTACTCATAAGATAAAACAAAAAAACCCTGTCTATTTTGTGGGCTGGGGATTTAGCTCAGTGGCATGAGCGCCTGCCTGGCAAGCATGAGTTCGGTCCCAGGTACTGCCCCCCCCCCCAAAAAAAAAAGGATAACAGGGAATAAACGGTAATGAGACTTTTCACTGGAATGGTGAGCTAGAAAGAGTGAAAAAGGGATTGACGAAAGAAAGATGAGCTGAGGATAGGATGATTTGTAGAGGCTAGTAAGAACCAGGTAAATGGAATGATAGAAGAATTAGGGACCTGAGTACTGGAGAAGGGTTGAAGGCATGTGGATGGTTAAAGGTCAGATTCCTAGAAGCTCAGGCATAGGGGTGGGGAAGTGCGCAGCGCATGCGCCGAAAGCTCAGCGGGGCTCGGCGCAGCCAAAAGTTGGCGGGCTTTGGCTTCAGTGCTGTGGCTTCAGTGCTGTGGCTAGAGACACCGCAGATTTTTCTATCTGCTGCTGCCATCCAGACAGTTCTGTTTGTTCCGTCGCTCTCTCCACACTGCTTTGGGACTTCCGGCTCTAAGAATCGTCGCCACATTTGACTCAGGTAAAGGAACGACATAGGGCCAGGACAGAACATGGAGGGCGGCCGAGGAAACTCGGGCCAGAGACAACCTTAATTTGTGCATTCTCCGGTTCATGGGAGAAAAAGATGGGGGCCAGAATAGGCCCCAGGCCTCCAAAAGGATACTAAGCATTTACTTACCATTGCGAAAAGATAAATTTTTCCTCCATGCGGGGTCGAGGCACCAGACCATGTATTTTACGTACCGTTCTGTTTAAAGTTGGGGTTCGTCATTTGTAGTAGCTTTAGGATTGGGCTCATCTCATGCTTTTGTTCAGGTTCAGGGATGCTGCTACATTATATGAATCCGAGGGTACACTGGCCCCTCCCTTGGTTTCAGGAGGATCTGGAATATGATCCGATCGTCCACAGCGCCTTTTTGCATATCAGTTTATAATATCCAGTCGTACTAGGGAAGGCTGCTTACGACTGATTTTGGGCATTGAGGCCCTACTGTGGCAAGAAGCACATCCAGATATCATCAGGCGTATAAAGTTATAAAGTAGCAGGAGTGGGGAGAATAAGGAGGATTTGCAGGGTCTGCCTCGTATTTGAGGGAACTGGGGCGGGGGACGCAGCACAGAGTGAAGGCGATTTTTTTCTTTTTTTAGAAGGCCTGATGTAAAGGGAGGGGACTTCCGTTTCTCGGAAAGGAGGCGCACAGCAGCAAGGCTTGGGTTGAGGGCTATGGAAAAGGGAAAGACAAACAGGCATGGAAATGGACAAAATTACTCTGGCAATTGGCTGAGGGAGGCGCGCATGCGTATTTGAGACAATATGGTGCCTGTTGAGCCAGTGGTAGGGAGGGAGCGTCGCATGTTCGTATTTCAGATGGAATGCCTGAGCTGTTAGGAAGGGAGGTGGGCATTTATGGGTAATTAAAATTACAAAATGGTGAGGGAATTGCCAGTAAATTATTTTGGGCCAGCAAGGTATGTGGAGAAGCGGATCTATGTTTCAATTTGGTGAGGGGAATTGTCCTAGGCAGTGGTCAAATCACTGTGAATTAACCCAGAATAGGTCTCTCGCTGGCGTATCAATAACATGAGTTTAAAAATGCAGAGGAGGAAGCCGGACATGGTAGTCTGTGCTAGTAGAGAGGCTGAGGTAGAAGGATTGCGGTTCGAGCCTAGTCTGAGCAATTTAGCTATTTAGCGATAACCTGCCTCAGAAAATGCCGACTCTAAAAGATGGCTGTGTATAAGAAATGTGTGAAAAGCACTTAGATATCCGCCACATTCAGGTAGTACACATTGAAAGAGCTCTCCGAATCTGACTTGGCTTTATTGGGCAACTGTACTTGGAGGTGCAAGAATACAGTGGTTGCATTGTGAGAATCTGTTATGTTGGCTGAAACCCCTTGATTTTCTCGCTTCAAGAGCCTAAGGGTGAGGACTTGGCTTTGTTTGCAAATGCTTGTTACACTTGGAAGCAGGGTTTTGTGTGAATGGCTGGCTGGGACTCAAACTGTAATCAGCACTGCAAAATGCAATTTTAAAAGTTAGTTTTTTTTGTTTTTTAAGAGACAAGCAACTTCTCCAAACTTACTTCTCTCTCTCTTTCTCTCGCTCTCTCTGCACATTTACCTTTGAGCATATAGCCAACAACACCCCCTACCTACTCTCATCTCAAAAGAAGAAACAGTTTATGCAGATACCAGCCCTAGGAGACTTGGACCCTGGTTTCCTTTTCACTAGAAGATGATGAGCTGAAGATCTATGAAAGTGATAAGGCAAGTGTGAAGATCTACATTATCTCTGTGTTCCCCTGTGCTCTGCTCTTACTATGAAAGACCCTCACTCATCTATAAACCCTGAGATGGGGATTTGAGGCAAATAGGCCCCTCCATCTTCTGGGAGCAAGATTTAAATAAATCCTTTTTCCTTGTTACCCAAATATGTTGCCTTAGCTGAATGTGGTGGAACACACATGTAATCACAGCATGCAGGAGGTTGAGGCAGGAGGATCACCAGGAGTTCAAGGCCAACCTGCACAACATAAGGAGACCCTGTCTCAGGAGCAAACAAACAGCCAGGGATATGGCTCAGTGGCACAAGTGCCTGCCTGGCAAGTACAAGGTCCTTAGTTTGATTCCTGGTACCCAAAAAACAAAAACAAAACAGACTAGTATCTATAAAAAAGCTGAAGGGGACACATTAATCTGTGTGACATTTTACAGCCAATTAAATAGCTGAGGCTGGATTTTTATACAAGTAATATGTCTCCAGAATTCTTTGCTTCTAAGCATCATGTTTTATCCCTAAAATAAGGGAGGACATTTGAAATCTTTGTTTAGAATTTCCAGTTTTGTTTGAAGTCATAAAACTCACCTAAGCCACTAAGAAAAGCAGACCATTTTACTGCTTGACTCAATACTGCTTGACTCAGTACCTATCTGGTTGTAACCTATCTGGTTGCATGTATAGGATACAAAAAGTAAAGAATTGTTGATTCAGCAGTTCCTGGGGTAGCTAAGTGGCTGTCACCTACCTTTGTGTCCACAGTTGCTTCTTTTTTTTTTTCCTTTAGAGGGAGAGTCTAAAATGGCCTACTACAGCAGGCTGCACACACCCAATTTTGTTTTTACCTGTTTTTACAAGTTGACAGCCATTTTTTAGCAAAGTAGAGTTATTAAATCCTTTGTTAATATTTTTGCATGTTGATCCAGTAGTCTGACAAGGTAATATTACTGCTTTTTTTCTTGTAATCAAAGACTAAAAGACTCATATTTGGTTAGAATGCATTCACTGAAGTGGAATTATTACATCAAAGAGTATATACCTTTCTAGTGTTCAGTATATTGCCAACTTTCTTCCCAAAAAGTTTGTACCAATTTTTACACACGTGAGTGATTTGTTTTAAGCTTTTTTTTTTTCTCTGTATGATTCCATTCATATGAAATGATCAGAATAGGTAAATCCATAGTGACTGAGGCAAAATCAATGGTTGTCAGGAAGTAAAGAAGCAGGAATGAGAAGTTTCGCTGGGGATGATGGAAATGTTCTAAAATTAGATAGCAATGATAGTTGTACAACAAATGTGAATAGGCTAATGTACTAGGTTTGATTAAAAAACATACAGTGCATGTTTATTTTAAGAAATGTATTACAGTAAAAGACACAAGACCATTAAATTCCCTTGAAATACCCATCTTGCTTCCAGCACGTTTATCTCATCATCTTTGTCATTTTCTTAAGCAGTTCTGCAAGTCCTCTTTCATGAATGTCTTTAGTTGCACTGGTGAGACTACCTGAACATTTCCTTTTCAGGATCATTTCAACTTTGACATAGCAAGAGGTTGTATGATACCAGATCTGTAAATAAGGTGAATGAGGACACACTTCGATTTTTTTCAGCACCCTGCCTTTCCTTTGGTGATAGTTTTACTAGGTTTTGGGGTGCTGGAATCTCCTTCTGGAGGTGTTTTCTGATTTTTTTGTCCTCAATTCATAAATACTTCTGTTAAGCGTTCAACAGAATTATACTTTGTTCCTAACTCTGAATTGGGTGATACACCCTAAAGCAGTGGTGGTGAACTTTATGACACATATGTTAATTTGTTTTTGTTTTAAAACAAGAAATGTAAATGTATGAGTTGTTGTTTCTAAAGTAAAACCTCAGCTGGGCATAGTGGCACATGTCTGTAATCCCAGCACTTGGGAGGAGTTCAAGTTCAGCGAGGGCTACACAGTGAGTTCAAGACAGCCTAAACTATGTAGTGAGACCCTGTCTCAAAAAACAAAACAAGGGCTGGATGTGGTGGCACATGTCTGTAATCTCAGCAACCTGGAGCTGAAGCAGGAGGATTGCATTGAGTTTGAGGCCAGTGTAAGCTACATAGTAAATTCAAGGCTACCCTGGACTACACAGCGAGATCCTGTCTCCAAACCAAACCAAACCCTCAATATTTAGGTTTAGTTGCAATGTTGGTACTTTGTGATAAATAAATGGATTTTGGGTTGCAGTTTGGCTACTTGCCTCTTAAAGTTCACCATTACTGCCCTACACCTATACAAAAGAGAATACAGTGGCCAAAAAAACTTTTTTTATTTATCAGAGTGCTAACTGAGATTACAGCCATGTGTCACCATGCCCAGTCCCAAAATTTTTTTTTTTTTTTTTGGTATTGGGAGTTGAACTCACAACCTCATGCTTTCCAAGCAGGTGCTATGCCACTGAGCTATATCCATGGCCCCTAAAAAACTTATTTTTATGAATAAAAACTAGTACTATTAATTTTTGGGTTGTGAGATTGGATTTGTTTCTGTATGTTTCTTGATACTTTTATTTTTTCATGTAATAATAGTTCGGGTATTATACAAGTTTCTGTTGGAAGTTTTTTATTTTGTATTTTTGAGACAGGATATTGTTATCTATTGGTATCTATACCTATTACTGACCCTGAATTCACTATGACCTTAAACTCATGGAGATTCTCCTGTCTCAGCTTCCTGAGTGCTGGGTTTACAAGTGTGTGCCACCGTACTCTAGTGTGTTGGAGTTCTTAAATTCACCATTTATTGTTATAATATGTTCTGTAAATAAAGACTGTTACTCACATTGTATCTAATGTTTTAAGTTCTCCTACTTTTAAGTTATTTCTTTTTTTGTGTGCCGGGTATCAAACTCAAGAACTCAGGCTTGGCGGGAGGTGTACTATGTTGCTGAGCTATATCCTTGGCCCTGGTTACTTCATAATTTTTTTTTAAATTTTATTTTTTTATCAGTACTGGGGATCGAACTCATGACTGCCTGCTTGCAAGGCAGGTGCTTATGCCGCTGAGCTAAATCCCCAGCCCCGGTTACTTCATAGTTTAAAAAAATTATTATCGTTTATGTTTAAAATTTTTGGTTAGTAGATATTTGAGATCATTTTCTGCTATTCTTCCATTAAGTTTGAATAGCTGTCTCAAACTAGAAATTAGAGAAATTGCATTCCACCATTGTCTGATGACAATCATCAAGTTTGTTTTATTTTTTTAGTTTCATTATGTAGTTCAGGCTGGCCTCATTCATGGCTATCCTCCTGCTTTAGCCTCCCCACTGCTAGGATGCAGGCATGTATCACCATGCTTGGCTCGATAATCATCAAGTATGGGGGAAAATTTCAGCACCCAGAGATAATGAGCATTAATAAATACATAAATAAAATTTTAAAAATAAAAAATCAGTTTTTATTATTTATTCTCTGAATTTTTTCTTTTTCTGAATTTTCGTATATAAGTGATCATATCTATCTATCTATCTATCTATATATATATATACACTAATTTATTTTTTGTGTTTATCATAGTAGCATGCTTATTACCATGTTAAATATTCTTATAATTGTCATTTACTGGTTTCATGATATTTTGTTATGGATTTTCAGTATTTTGATTTATATAATGTTTTTCAACTATTTTGGGTTATAGAATTCTAGAATTGAATTGTTTGTTAGAAGTTTTGAGCATTGTAAATATTTGCCTTAATTACTTTCTAAAAATATCAATTATTGCATCCATTTAGCTACTTAATTTTTTTTCATTTCTGCTAATTTAACGTGTAGAAGAATGATCTTTGTTTTTGGATACATTTCTCTAATTGTTGGTAACGCTGGACTTTCAGATATTTATTTGATGCTAGGGATTGAACCTGGGTTCTCCTGGAAAATCTCACTTATTAGCTCTTATTTTGTTTTGTGGTTATTCAATTTGTGATATTATTTATTTGTAAATTACAGATGTCATTTCTTGCAAATGTCCGTCTTGTGTTTGTTGCCACTGAGTCTAAAGAAATGTTTGTGATTCCTAAGACAATTGTTGAACGAGACCTAGTGGCACAGGCCTATAATCCCAGTGCTCTGGGAGGTTGAGGCAGGATAATTACATATTCTGTCCCAATTGGGGCAGTTTAGAGACTTCATCTAGATCCTGTCTCAATTAAAAATAAGTAAATAAATGAAAACTGAGCATATAGCTCAGTGTGAAGACCCAGAGCCACGAACAAAGAAGCAAAAATAACTTCTGTGGGATATGTGTCTTTTTTGTTTGTTTGTTTGCTTGTTTATTTTTTTTGTTGTTGTTGTTGTTTTTTTTTTTTTTTTTTTGAGATGAGGTCTTACTATGTAGTTCAGGCTGGCCTTGAAGTTGAGACAATCCAGTCTCAGTCTCCTCAGTGCTGGGATTGCAGGTGTGTGTCACCACACCTGGCTACATGTCTGGTTCTTGGTAACCATTTTGAGATGATGTTTGTGTGTCTTTTAAATAGATAGCCATTACTTTTTATCTATAAGGAAAGCATTTTTCCTAAAAGGAAAGCGCCACATAAGTGCTACTCCCTGGGTGGGAGCATGGAAAGAAGACATGGCAACGTTTTATCTCTAATAAAGCAACTAGAGAAGAAACAAAATGGCTGTCCTCCCTCCCCATCCATTCATGCGCTAATCTTATTTTAAACTTTTATGAGTAATCTGAGGAAAGATACAGCTGATGGTATCATGGTGAAATTGTCCACATTTATAGGTAATGCTGAGTGCGTTACTTTTTTTTGCAGTGCTCCTATGGAATCCAGGCTCTCTTGCATACTAGGCAAGTGCTTATCCACTGAGCCATGTTTCTAGCATCACAATGTGGAATGTTAATAGGAACAAAGGGCAACATCTGAGAAGGCATTCTGAGTGGTATGACAACTGGCAGAATGGAACAGTGTAGGCCAGAACAGAATAATGAGTTTAGGGGAACAGAGTATGTTAAGCTTATAAAATAGTGGCCTCATGGTGATATGGGGTCCCAGAACAGGAATCTCTGTAATTGCCAACAAATTATTGATGTCATTTGCCCAATTTGCTGGAGCATAGATGAGATAACCATTAAAAATTCAAGCCTTCTTAAGAATGGCATGGGACACAGAAAAATTCAGTTCTATCTTTGTATAAAATTGTCTGTCCCAAATAACTTTACAGTGATAATCTTTCCTTAAAGAGTCTCTGTCACCCAGTTTTGAAAAAAGGGAGTAAGGAGAATGTATTACCTGTGTCATTTTTCTTTCACAATACCTGTTACACATTTTGATCCTTACTTATACTTTCAGTTTCTCTCACCAGCGAATGTGGTATTTACACATATGACTGATTTATTTCACTTAAGAATATGGTCTCAAGGTGCATACATTTACCTAGAAAAGTCTCAAGCTTATCCTTCTTTATGCAGAGTAGAACTCCATTGGATAATGTTTCAGTGCCGGGGATTGAACTCATGACCAATTGCTTGCAAGGCAGGTACTTATGCCGCTGAGCTAAATCCCCAGCCCCTATTTTCTAGTTGGTTATGTGTAGGTGAATTAGCTATTCTTAGAGATTTGAGGTTTCTTATTCTGTTTTCCTGAAACTGTATCTGTTATTTCTGTTTCATAGTCTGTTTAATTATGTTTATTGAATAGATCCTCGTACTTATTATTCCTACTTTATGATCCATCTGTTCTCTATTTTGCCTTTAAAATAAAATTGTAATTGTATTTTTTTAGTAGAGAGTGGAGATTATTTGATTTAGAGATACCAAGTAAGCTGAATTAATTTTTGTAGTTGTAAACTTGTGCTTCTCACCATTTTTCTAGGTGTAGATACTAAACCAGGCTTGTGTGTAGTGAGGTGTGGAGGTTGAGAGGTGTATAAGTGAGAAGGAAAATGAAAGCTTGTATTTTAGAAGAGGTGATTGGGAACTGCCTCTTTGGAGATCAGTGCCTAGTTTAAGCTTGGCGGCCCATTTTACATCATACCAATGTCTATTTCCCAAATCTATCTGTGACCATGGATTAGGGAGAGCCTGTGTATTTCAAATAGCTAAAACGCATTTAACATTTTGATTTTTTACAGTTTCTTTTACTTCTCTCTCTTTAGCACAAGGTCTCACCTTGTAGTTCAGGATGCCTTTGAACTCACTATATAGCCCAGGTTGGCACTGAATTTGTTGTCACACTCATAGCTCAACCTCCCCAGTGATGGGATTATAGGAGTGCAAAGCGACGCTGGACTGGTATTCCGCCACTCTCTTCATGTAACAGCCAGCAGTATCCTGAAGCAGCACCCTTTGGAAAGATATTTTACATAGGCCTTTATAATACAACCTGATAAGTGTTATAACACTTACCAGATTGTATTGTAATTGTCTGTGTATATATCTGTCTATCTTCCTATGTAGACTGTAAGCTCCTCGAGGGCAGGAATGGTATCTTCATTGCTAGAGCTCAGCCTGGCACATTAGTAGGCCACAGTACATGTTTATTGGATGAATAAATGAATGAGTCATCAACAGACATTTATTGTGTGCTTGCTAAAGTGATCTCCACAGGCCCTGGACTGCTAACTGTTTAAAATTCATGTGATTGGAAACTTGATACTTCTTTTTAGTTACATAGATATCTGCACAAGTTACTTTTAAAAATTTTAATTTATATGTTTTTATTTTTTCGTATGGTGATCAAACTCTTGACCTAGCACTTGCCAGGCAGGTGCTTATGCCACTGAGCTAAATTCCCAGCTATGTTTTTAATTTTTATTAGTACGTGTTTATAGTACCACTGATTAATTGTGGAAAGTTGGTCATGCACATAACACCTCTTAATTCTTCTTTCTTTTTTTTTTTTAATCGGTATCTGGGATCGAAGTCATGACTGTGTGCTTGCAAGGCAGGCACTTATGCCGCTGAGCTAAATCCCCAGCCCACCTCTCAATTCTTAATTTCCTTCCCCTCTCCTCACTCCCTCCATCTCTTGCTCCCCATTCTTTTTGCACAAAAGACCTATTTCTCTGTTTTCTATTATCTTTTATTTTGCTTGTTAACTTATTTATATTTTGGGTTTCTCATAGGGAAATTATGCTATATTTAGCTTGTATGTCTTGATTTATTTCACTTAAAATTATGGTGTCAAGGTGGATCAATTTCCCTACAAATGACTCAAGTTTTGTCTCTGTTTGTTTTGAGACAGGATATCCCAATGTTATTCAGGCTAGCTGGAACTCACTATGTGGCTCAGGTTGGCCTGGAATTTATGATAATCCTCCTGCCTCAGCCACCTGAGTGCAGGGATTATAGGCATGTGCCCCCATGACCAGTTTAAATTTATCTTTCTTTATAGCAGAGTAGTCTAACATTGCATACAAGTACCAGTTGTTTTTAATCCATTCATCTGTTGATGGACATATAGGCCACTTCCAAAATTTAGCTATTAAGAACTGTGCTGCTAAAAACATGAGTATGTGTGTATTACTGTAATATGATGTCTTTAACTCTTTGGGGAAGATGCCTAGAAGGAGTATACCTGGATCAGATGGAATTTTTGTTTTGTTTTTTGAGAGTCTTGTTATGTGGTCTACGCTGGCCTGGAACTCACAACTATCTTTCTGCCTCAGCCTCTCGTGCTTGAATTACAAGCATTGAATTACAAGCATTTGCCACTATATCTGCTTTGGAATTTCTACTTCTAGTATTGAAATTTAAAAAAAAATATTTTGTTTTATGAGGAACCTCGATAATTATTTCCATAGTGATTATATTATTTTACATTCCCACCAAGAATAGAAGGGCTCCATTTTCCCTGTAGCCTCACCAGCATTTTTTATTTGATTTCTCGATGATCGTTCTTTCTGCAGTAAAGTGGAATCTCGGTGTTCTTTTAATTTACATTTTTCTTTTCTTTCTTTCTTTTTCTTTTCTTTTTTTTTTTTTTGGTGCCAGGGATTGAACTCATGACCTCACATTTACCAAGCAGGCACTTGCACCACTGAGCTAAACCCCAGCCCCTAATTTACATTATTTTACCAGGCATAAATGTTTAACATTCTTTTATGTGTCTGTTGGCCATTTGTACTTTTTTCTGAGATAGGGTCTAGCTATCTAGTTTAGGCTTGTTTTGAATTCAGTGTTGTATAGCATAGGTAGGTCTCAGATTTGGAGCAGTCCTCCTGCCTTAACCTCTGTAATGCAAAGATTATAGGTGTGTGCCACCATACCTGGCTGATTTATTGAGTTCTCTCTTTTTTTGGTCTTTTTGAGACAGGGTTTCACTGTGTAGTTCAGGCTGCACTCACTTTGTACTCACTTTGTAGCCCAGACTGGCCTCAAATTCACAGCAATTCTCCAGCCTTAGCCTTCCGAGTACTGGCATTACAGGCATGCTGCACTACACCTTGCCTGGTCTATACATTTCAATTGTCGATTTTTTAATTCTTTTATTTTGTTATATATTCTAGATATTAGTGTTTTTTTTTAAACTATGAAGTAAATTCTTTTATTTCTTTTTTCCTCAAATTCATTTTATTCAACCATAAAAAGAAAGAAAAAAGAATAAGAAGCAAAAAACTACAATGAAATTTGAAAGCATGTCAATCAGGGGTTAGCAATGGTACATACATTGTGCATTGTCATCCCTAAATCATTCACCCAGAGCACAAGACATCTGCCTTCAATTGTTTGAACAATAACAGTGTGTTTCTCTTCAGCAAACTCAGAGAAATCAATAGTATAATTATCTTTATTGTAATATAAACATGAATGTTTTTTTCTTTCAGCTTGTCACACTAATGAAACAATTCAATGTTTATACATGTGTCTTTATTTCACTAATGAGTGTGTTCTCAACATGCATCCATTTACCTATGAAAGTGTCCAATATATCATTCTTTATGGCTGAGTAGTATTCCATTGCATAAAAATATGACATGTTTGTCTATCCCTCAGTTGATGCGCATTTAGGTTGTTTCCCAGATCTGGCTATTATAAACTGTGCCGTTTTAGCATGGGTGTACGTGTATCACTTTGCCATGATGTTCTTAATTCTTTTGGGAGGATGCCCAGAAGAGGAATAGCTGAGTTGAATGGGACCACCAATTCTGGTCTTTTGAGGAGTCTCCACACTGATTACCACAGTGGTTGCATCAGTTTGCATTCCCACCAACAGGGGAGAAGGGTTCCTTTTTTCCCACAGCCCCTCCAGCATTTGTTATTGCTTGATTTCTTGATATTAGCCATCCTTTCTGGGATGAGTAGAGTCTCAGTGTTGTTAATTTGCATCTCTCTTCTTTTTCTCATCTAGCACTGCCGGATTGATTTCTTATAGTCCATAACTAGTTTTGATAAATCTTTTATTTTCCCTGAGACTAACTGCAAGCCTGTTTTCAATATCTGGTATCCTATTTTTACGCTGGCCTAATCTGCTTCCAGTCCTCAGAATGGAGTTTTTATTCTCCTGGATATCTGCTTGAATCTGCTTTACGGATTCCCTTTGATTCCTCTGCTGCACTTCCATGTCATTTATTTTTGTTTTTTGTTTGTGTCTGCTCTAACATCACTAAGCATGGTGTATATTTTGGCAATCTCTGTAGTAATTTGAGAGATTATTTCTGATTTCATTTTTTCCAGAGCCTCATTCAATTATGTAGTTGTTACCACTTGAGAGAGACCTGGTGGGGGCTTTCAGATTGTCCCACCTCGTTGCCCCTGGGTTTGTGTTTGGTGAACTGTATGTCTGGGGTTGTATCTTGCTTATGTGTCTTCTAATTTCTTTTCTTTTTTAGTTTAATTCCTGAGATGATGCTTGTAAGTTGCCTATGATGGGTTACTTTGTTAGTGATACTTAGGACAGTTAGGTGATGATTAATTCTCTGAGGTATCTTCCAGGTATAGCTAGTTTTTGGGTTTCCGAGTCTGTTGGAAGATTGTATCTGTTCAGTTTGTTGGAGAGGCGAAGTTGTTGCTCATTTGGCCTTGTCCCTGGTTCTTTGTCATTGTGCTGCAGAATTTCCTGTGATCCTTCGTTAATCTCAATCATGGATTATCAGGGCCAATGGCTGTTTAGAACAATTATGTCAATTTTGGCTGTAGTAATACCAGTATCATCAAACATAGCCTAAAAAAACCACAAACTGAGCTAACTCTTTATTAATTTGCAACTTTTAACTGTATGAACTAGATTTGTGATTATATAAGAAAATGTAAAACATACCAGATAATTAAGTGCAATATGTAAGTCTGTAATGTTTCAGTTTTGCCCTCGGGGTTAAAATTTACAATAGATTAAAGACAAAATAGAGAATTGGAAAAAGAGAAATAGATTACAAGTAAGTTTGGAGGACAAAGATGGATCCCACCAATTTGGGGAAGCTGATACATAGAAGACTGAAAGAAAAGAAGTGGGAGAGAAAAGGAAGAACAAAACAAAACCACACCCACAGAGAGGTTAGGAACCAGTCTTACACTGAGGAAAAAAAAAAAATGAAAGAGAAAGAGAAATAAAAAAACCCCAACTGAATAAAACAAAACAAAATAAACCAACAAACAAGAAAATAAAACAAAACAAAAAAACCAAATAGTCCACTTCCAGGCTTTTCTCTGGGTCTACTAGTAGCCTGTGGAGACAGCATCCTGAATTGTGTCACTGTATCCCTGCAAGCTAGCCATTGCTTTATGCTGGAGTAGGAGATAACCTTAGCAGGCCTACCCTGAGACCAGACTCATTGGGCTTGCTGCAGTCCAACCAGTTTCCACTGGTCTGAGCCCAGCTAGGACCTGCTGGAGGAAGCTGGCAGCAGTTCTGGTTCAGCGCTTATCTGACCGGACTCCAGAGTGGCTCCCAGCCAGTAGCGCTCTCCTGTGGGAGGACTGAGTCCTCTGTACTCATTGCTAGCCAGTACAGTCCTCCACATCTGCTGCTCCCCTCCACTGCTCCACTGCATCTCTCTGCAGAGTCCTCTGGGGTTGCCAGTGGCCACTGTCACTGTAAAGGTGTGTCCCCAGGTTCCAACAGGTCCTGTTGTGCAGTGAGTCTGGCTCTGGATGAAGGCGCCATCAGCTACTGCCTTCTTTTGTTGAAGTTTTTCTTTTTACTCTCTCTCTGGGCTTCAGTTCACACTTCAGAATCTTCCTGGGTCTAGGAGACCAGCTTCTTTCCTTGCCTTCCTCATGATGCTACTATATTCCAGCATCTGGATGATGCCTCTCAGACAACCTGTTTTTTCTGCTGCTTACTGCTCTGTCATCTTCCTACGTATAGTCTTCTGAGGAATAGCTGCAAAAATATTTCCTATTCTGTAAGTTTTATATTCACTGGGTTGTATCCTTTGATGAGCAGAAGCTTTTTAACTTGATATAATCCTGTTTATTGGTTTTTTTTTTTTTGTTCATTGTCTGTTTGTATTTTTGAGTCAGAGTCTCATTATATAGAATAGGCAGGCCTTAAACTCACTATGTAATCCAGGCTGGCCTTGAATTTGGGGTGATCTTTCTTTAGTCTTCCAAGTATTGGACATGTGCCACCATATCCAGGTACTTTTATTGATTCTTGATGTTTCTTGTGCAGTTGGGGTTGCCTTCAGAAAGTCTTGCCTATGCCTATGTCTTCAGGAGTTTTAGCTATTACATCTTCCAGCAGTTTGTGTTTCTGTTTTAACAATTTTATCTTTGACATATTTTGATTTTAGTTTCTTTCTTATACATATTCCTTTTATTTCTTTCTCTTGCCTGATTGCTCTGACTAATGTTTGGCATATTCTGTTGAACAGATATTGGACATCCTGCTCTGAATCCTGATTTCAGAGGGAAAGATTTTGGCTTCTCTCTATTTAGTATGATGTTTGCAATAGGTTTATAATGAATGGCTCCTATGAGATTGAGACAAGCTCCTTTATACCTATTTTCTTTAGCCTTCTTATCATGAATGAATGTTTGATATTGTCAGACTTCTGCATCTATTGAGATAATCATGTGATTTCTGTCTTTGCCTCTCTTGATGGGATATATTACATTTACTGATTTGTTTGCATCCCTGGAATAAAGCCTACACAGTCATGATGTGTCACCTTTTTGATGATTCATTGCATTCTGTTTGTTAGTATCTTGGAGGAGTTTTTTGTCTATATTCATTAAAGAGATCAGCTTTTTTATGAGTTTAACAATAAATCTGTCAACTCTTGGGCTTTTCTTTTTTTTTTGGTCTTTTTCCTTTTTATTGGTACTGGGAATCGAACTCATGACTGCCTGCTTGCAAGGCAGGCGCTTATGCCAAGCTAAATCCCGAGCCCCTTCTTGGGTTTTTCTTATTTGGGAAATTTTTAACTACTGGTTCAGTTTCACTGCCTGTTTGTTATTCAGGGTTTTTATGTTTTCTTGGTTTTGGTAATCTACATGTATCTAGGAATCTATCCATTTCTTTTGGATTCTCTGGTTCATTGGAGTATAGGTTTTCAAAATTGTTCCTAAGAATCTTTTGGGCTTGGTTGGTATCTTACTGTGATTTCACATTTTCATTTCTTTTTTATCTTAACTTTAAGGAGAAAAAATGAAATTTCAAACATGACAAATAGAGAGTAACAATACATATTATTATCTTCAAATCAGTTACTTAGTACAAGACATCTACATTTAATTGTTCAACCATACTAGCACAAACGTTTCTCTTCAATGAGCTCATAGATATCAATAGTATAACTCTTAACTGTATATATACATACATATGCATATATATAGTTTCAGCTGTTCTCACTAATGAGACAATATGATCTTTACACATGTGTGTCTCTGTCTCATGAGTATGGTCTCAAATTACATCCATTGACTTACAAAAGTCTCAAGTTTATCCTTTATGGCTGAGTAGTACCCCTCTGCATAAAAATATGACATGTTTTTTATTCATTCCTCAATTGATGGGTGTTTAGATTGTTTCCAAGATCTAGCTATTGCAAATTGTGCTGCTGTGAACATGGGTACACACATAACACTATGGTATGATGTTTTTAATTCTTCAGGGAAGATACCCGGAAGGAGAATAGTTGGGTCAGATGGGACCGCCAATTCTAGTTTATTGAGGAATCTCCACACTAAATGTCAGAGCGGTTGCATCAGTGTACACTTTCACCAACAGTGGAGAAGGGTTCATTTTTTCCTCACAGTCCCTCCAGCGTTTGTTATTGCTTCATTTCTTGACACTAGCCATCCTTTCTGGGTGAGGTGGAATCTCAGTATTGTTTTTAACTTGTATCTCTCAAATGACCAGTGATGTTGAACATTTTTTCATTTATTTCTTTACTGTTTGTAGTTCTTCATCTGAGAAGTGTGTATTCATCTCAGCTGCCCGTATTTGGGTTGAGTCTTTAAACTGAGGAGGACTGATTTTTTTTTTTTTGAGTTCTTGATATGTTCGTGATAGTAATCTTTTGTCTGAGGAACAGCTGACAAACATTTTCTCTCACATGGTGGATTGTCTCCTTACTCTGTTGGTGGCTTCTCTTGCTGTGCAAAAGCTTTTTATTTAATAAGATGAGATCCTATTGAATGTTTGTGACAGTTCTCATGAAATTGGGATCTTGTTCATAAAACCTTTGCCTACGCCAGTGTCTTCAAGAGTTTTACCTAGGCTATAAATCTGTAGGAAGATGGAGTAGGTAAAACTCTTGAAGACATTTTCACTTCTTACTAAATTGATTAGTAAGATTGTTTTCAAGACTTTGGAAAGTCTTTCCAAGACTTGTTTAGATTATTTCCAAGATATAGCTATTACAAATTGTGCTGCTATGAACAAAGGTACACACAAGTCTTTTTTGTTTTGTTTTGGTAAGATTGGCTAACAATTTGTTGCATTTTGTTCTTTCAAAAAAACCTAATCTTTGATTCATTGGTTCTTTGTAATTTTTTTTGTTTATTCTTTCAAAAAAACCTAATCTTTGATTCATTGATTCTTTGTATTTTTTTAGTTTCAATGTCATTAATTTATGCTCCGATCTTTATAATTTTGTTTCTTGTACTAGCTTCACATATGGATCATTCTTGTTCCAGGATGTAGAACTGCATCAATAGGTTATTTATTTAGACCTCTGTCTTTCTAATGTCATTCACAGCTATAAAGTATCCTTTCAGGACCACTTTCATTATGCTTCAGAGGTTCTGGCATAGTGTAGTGGCATTACTGCATGATTGTAGGGACTGATTTCCTTTTTTATTTCTTCTGTGAGTCATTGATTATTCAAGAGTATATTGTATAATTTCCTTGTGTTTGCATAGTTTGTGTGGTTTCTTTTGTCATTGATTTCTAGTTTCATTGCTTTATGCTCTGATAATACGCATGGGATAATTTTGTTTCATTTGCATTTACTTAAGCATTTACTTAATAGGCTTAAATGTGGTCTATTTTTGAGAAAGTTTCATGTGTTGCTGAGAAGAATGTTTATCTTGCTGTTGAGTAGAATACTCTGCAGATATCAAGGGCTGGAGAGCACAAATTATAAACTGACTTTTCCAGACTTGTTCTTGTTCTGCCTTTGAGCCAGGTTGGGATGCAGAACACCCACCCCTTTTTTTTGGTCACAGCTGGAAGCCTTATGGGCTAATGGCTGCTCTGCTCCTCACAGGGCAAGATAAGACTTGCTGGAGACCATAAGCATCTGGGGGAAACTACAGTTTCTTCACCCCTCACCCCCATCCTTGTCCTTGCAAGAGTGCTTTGTTCTTCTTACTAGCCCACCCTAGTCACCATTACTGTTCCTAGAAACACTCACTGCCCTTCACCCATTGTCCTTGACTTAGAGGTAATGCATAAACACCAAGTTCTTTGCTTGTGTTCCCCACCAACAACTGATGATCCTAGATCCCTGCTTGTACTCCTGTTTTGTCTCTCGATCTCTTTCTTCTAGCCACACACCATAACTCCAGGTATGTGACTGGGGACTCACAGCAAAGATCCCTGGCAATTGGCATCTTGTAAGGGTCTCCAGTACTTAAGTATGGTTGTTCTTTTTGTTACTACTTTGTCTAGTTGATGTATTTGTGGCAATGGGGTATTGAGGTCTTCCACTACAGTTGTGTTGATGTTTATATATTATGTTCACTAATATTTGTTTTATGAAGTTGAATGTGGTGGTATTTGGTACATACATTTTTACATTTATTATCTCTTTCTGTTGAATTGTCCCTTGAAGCAATAGGCTGTGACATTCTCTGCCTCTTCTGTTAAGTTATGCCTTGAAGCCCACTTTGTTTGAAAGTAGGATATCTATTCCTGCTTGTTTTCAAGCTCCTGTTGCATGGAATATGGTTTTCTATCTCTTCATTTTTAATCTATGAATGTCCTTTGAATTGAATATGATTCTTATATACAGTATACTGTTGGGTTTTGTTTTTTAATTCTGTCAATTTTTATCCTTTGGGGACCAAAAGTTATTGAGTTATTCCTCTCATTGAATTATTATTTTGATGCAGATTTTCTTTTTTGCTTTCTGTTTAAGTGCTTATCCTGCTGGGTATATTCATTGTATTACACTTCTTGGATTTGTTGGCTTTAGAGTCTCTGGAAATCTTTGTAATTTTTTGGAGGGCTCATTTGGTGGTTTTGAATTTTTTTTTTTTTTGTCTTTTTCATTTTTATCGGTACTGGGGATCGAACTCACCACCACCTGCTTGCAAGGCAGGTACTTATGCCGCTGAGCTAAATCCCCAGCCCCCGGTGGTTTTGAATTTTTAAAGGTACTGTTTGTCATATTTCTCTATCCACTTTGAAAGATAATTTTTCTTGATATATTAGTCTTGGTGAGAAGCCTGCTTGCTTGCTTTGCTGCTTTCTTTCTTTTTTTGTTTTGTTTTTTTGGTACTGGGGATCAAACTCATGACCTAGCGCTTGCCAGGCAGGCGCTTATGCTGCTGACCTAAATCCCTGGCCCCTCCCTTTTTTTTTTTTAATTTGGAAGAGAATAAAACCAAATAAAATAAAACAGAATTGAGTCAATCAAAACAAAATGATGAACATGGTACATGACTTTAAAACAAAATACAAAGAATCAATAATGGCTACCATAATGCCTCTTATTATTTCCAAAAGAATTGCTCATACCGTCAGGCATAATAAAATCAAACAAAATAGTACAAAATAAAACCAATAAAAATACAAAGTAATGGAAACAGTACAGGACTTCAAACCACGATAATAATGAAACCACAATGGATACCATAGTGCATCTTGTTATTTTCAAAGTAGTTGCCTATACCATCAGACATGGTGCAATCAAACAAAGCCAAATAGAATAAATTCAGTCAAAACAGAACAATGAAAGCAATAAAGGGCTTCAAACAAGCTAATACAAAATCAAAAATGGTTATCATAATATATTTTATTATCTTTTAAATACTTATACGTGCCATCAAATATGAACTTAGACAAATTGAAATAGAATAAAACTGAACTAAACAGAACAATGAAAACTATGGCTTTCAAACCATGATAATAGATTAACACTTCCCTTTTTAGACTCTTCTTCCCCTTTCACTTTCACAGAATGTGTTGTGCATTTTGAATCCTGCTAACTCCTTTAGTTTTTATACTAAGGAGACAACACCCTATTCACCCATGTGACTCTGACCATTTCACCCACGAGTATGATCTCAAATTGTATCTATATACCTACAAAAGCCTCAAGGTTATCTTTCTTTATAGCTGAGTAGCTTTCCATTGTTTAAAACTGCCATGACTTTCTTGTCCACTCTGCAGTTGGGCAAGCTACCCCTACTTCTTTCTGGTTCTCTGTCACATAGAGCATTTTTCTCTCTCCTTTGACTTTCAGTCTGTGAACCTGCTTTTGGATTAAATATGTTTCTTGTATAAAGCATATTGATATACCCTGTCTCTTGATGCACTTTGCCTGTGTTTCTTTTTATTGGTCAATTGAGGCCATCTATATTAGTGATTATGGCCAACACGCACTGCTTCATCTCTGCCATGCTATTTTCCTGCCATTGGCTTAGTACTTTCCCCCTCTATTCCATTGTCTGCCTTGCTTGGTGAGCGTCCTGTGCCACTGTTCCTGGAACTATGGTCTTTTATTTATTTATTTATTTATTTATTTATTTATTTTTAATCTCTCTCTAGAGAGAGTTCTTCAGTATCTTTTGTAGGGTTGGTTTGGTAGTCACATTCCTTCAGTTGTTGTTTGTCAAAGTATCTTGTTTCTCCATTAATTTTTTTATTTAAAGAGAAAAAACAAAAAAGGTAAAAATAATACATAATTTTAAAAAAATAAACAGTAAGAAATCACTAGTTGATAAATTACATATTGTTCTCTTAGAAATAGTTGTTCAAGTTACAAAAGTAAAGCATGCAAAGTGGACATTCAAACAGTGAGATTGTGAACAGTTCTGTTCAACAATCCAACAAAAACTTAGTAATATGGTTATCAATCCTACACACTTAGACATACATGCAGTTATATCCTTTAGAGCACTTTCTTTTCCTCACTTTTTTACAATAGCAATTACACATTTTAGGTTTTATTACTCCTACAGTTCTTATTTCTTTTTACACTAGAGACACAATGTGATGTTTATAAATACGATTCTTATTTTACTTATGAGGATTGTTTCAAGTTGTCTCCATTTGCCTTAAGATCATCCTTTTTATAGCTGAGTAATATTCCATCGTAGAAAAATGCCACATCTTTTCTCATATACTCTGTGGCTGTGGAGCATCTTGGTTGTTTCCAAGATTTAGCTATTAGAAATTGTGCTGCTATGAACATAGGTGCACATATATCACTGTGATATGACCTTTTCAGTTTTTCTGGGAAAATACCCAGGAGGGGAATAGCTGGGTTCAATGGAACTTCCAGTCCTAGTCTTCTGAGAATTCTTCATACTGATTTCCATAGTGGTTGCACTAGTCTCCATCAGTTTTGGAAGATAATTTTTCAGGGTACATCAATCTGGGATGGAAGTTGTTTTCTTTCAGGACTTGAAATATTTCACTCTAAGCTCTTCTTGATTGGATGGTTTGTGTTGAGAAGTCTGCCAAGATTCTGATGAGTTTTCCTTTATAGGTGATCTGTTTCTTTTCTCTAACAGCTTTTAATGTTCTGTTCTTATGTTGAATTTGTGGGTTCTTGATTATTATATGTCTGGGTGTAGATTTATTTTGGTTATGGCTAGCTGGAATTCTATATGCCTCACTTATCTGAGTATCATTTGCTTTTCCTATGCTCCGGAAGTTTTCTGAATTTATTTCTGTAAATAGACTTTTAATGTTGTTCGTGTTGTCTCTTTTTACCTCACATTTATTATTCTTAAGTTATGTTTCTTTTGTTTGTCTTGCAGCCATTGAACTGTTACTTCCTGGTTCCTTGTTACTTTTTAGGAGATCTTTCCTTTCATGATCACAAGCTGCAATCCTATCTTAAAGGTTTGAAAACCTATCATTAGTTTCTTTCAAGTGGTTTTGACAGCTTTCAATGGACTTTTTAATTTCCTGGAAAACTCTTTGAATCTCTTTCATGTATTCTAAGTTTTTTGTATTCATTCAAGGTTTCCCTCATTTTCTATGCTCCTCTATTCTTTCATCTATGGCTTCTTTTGAGGTGCTTAGCAATTGTTTCATTATGTTTTTCATTTCTTTTTTTTTTTTATCTGAGATAGTATTTCTGTTTTAATTTCTTTTGTAGCCTCATGAAGTTGTTTTTTTACTTCAGATACCATTGCTTCAGAAACTTAAGGTATGTAACTTGTGATCTCTTCACTGTTCACATCTCCTGGGCCAGATCTGCTTGGGTTGGAGGCCAGAGACTGCCTTTTGCTTCTTCATTTTGACATATTCCTCGGTTCTTTCAGGCTAGTAGGTAGTGTGGTCCCAGGCACTTCCTTGTTGGCTACAATTTCTCTGAAGCGAGACTGTTTGATTCTTCCAGTCAGTGCTGGCTACTAGTACCTGACGGTGACCCAATGGTATGCTGGTGTGCTGGTGCAGGACTGCTGCTTTTCCCAGCCTGCTTTGGCTAGCCAGTGGCTGTTGGAGTCTACGCAGAGGCAGGGCTGGCCCACTGTCTCCTAGCTAGTTATCTTCACGGATTGACAGAGTGTGCGTGCTTGCAGGGGGGGTGGGGGGGGGCGTGTTACAGATGGGGAACCTGCTTTTGGAGTACACACAAGGGCAGGGCTCAGTCCAAGCAATTTCTACCAGTTTGCTTCCAGCTAGGAGCTGCTGGAGGGAGCAGGCTGCAGCTCTGGTTCTGGGCTTATCCTGCCCAAGTTCAAAATGGTTCCCAGCCAATTGCTTTCTCCCTTGGGAGAAGTGAACCCTCTGCACTAACCACCAGCCAGTGCAGTCTTTACATCCAGGAGCCGGAATCCTTTTTTTTTTTTTTTTTTTTTAAATTTTTTTGTCTTTTTCCTTTTTATCGGTACCAGGGATTGAACTCACGACTGCCTGCTTGCAAGGCAGGCGCTTATGCCGCTGAGCTAAATCCCCAGCCCCGGAATCCTTGTTTTTTATTGTCATCGTTTTTTACATTTTAGTACTGATTGAACCCACGGCCTCAGGAATATTGACAAATGACCTACCATTCGGCTACATCTCCAGCCCCATTTATAAAAGAAATTGATTTAAAATGGTGGTTTTGCTACGTTGCCCAGGCTCACCTTGAACTTGAAATCCTTCTCCACATCTTTCAGCTTTCCCTGTTAAATCTTGTATATGCATAATTATCCCTTCTGTATTCCCTCAACAACATAGGAGTGAATTGGTAATGCTCTTCCAGCTGAACCTTTCCCAGCAATTTTCTACTTTTTACATAAGGCAAATTACATACCTACTTTCTAGGAACCTTCTCACCATGTTGAGGGCAGATAGCAAGTACTTATACTGACTAGATCAATAGCTTCTATACCTAATGATTTTATATGTAGTGATTTTGGGCTGTCTGGGCTTTTAGGAAGAAGGCTTGGGAACCATTAATAATTCTTTCTTGCTTGCTTTTTTTCTTTGGTACCGGGGATTGAACTCATGACCTTGCACTTGCCAGGCAGGCACTTGTGCCACTGAACTAAAGCCTGGGTCCTCCATTAATATAATTCTGTTAACTGTTTAGAATTCTCTTCCCCAATAGTAGAAATTAAATTTTGCCATCTTTTTCTCAGTCTCTTGTGTAGCTGGGATTATAAATGTGTGCTATGGTACTCCACCCAGTTTCTTTGTACTCTTGTTGCATCACTGTTTATTTTCACAATACTCCATAACAGTCTTCATAAAAAAGAAAATACAACATGATGGACAGTTATATTAGAGGCACCTGAAGATGGTTTTAAAGTTATCTGCAAGGAAATGGTGTGTATAAGATTTTGAACCAGTTACTCCTATTGGTACTTTTGCCAATGTTAATTTAAATTTAAACATTATAGTATTGTATATGTCTGCAGGTTTCCTACCCCTTATTTGAAATATTTGGGGTTAGAAGTGGTTCACATTTCAGAATTTTTCAGGCTGTAGTTATTTACATAGACTGTTTTGGTTGATATTCCTGATCTGAAAATCTGATATTTAAAATATTCTTATTTGAATTTCAGAGTATTTTGAATTTTGAGATTAACTTTGTTTAACTTTGTTTTGACCTAGTCAGATCTATATTTTGTAGAACCTAATTTTGGAGTTAATCATTTCCTAAGCAACCCTTGTGAGGTCACACATATATTTAGTTGTTCTTATTCCTAGACATCATTTGTTTTAGTCACTAAATGTCTTTTTCCTTACCAGATTATAATATAGTTATCTGATTTGACTTCTTAACTCCTGTTAGAAATACTCTAACTAATTCGGTGAATGATTCTGAGCATAAGTTTCTTTTGTTCTGCTAGGTCTAGGTTTTTTTCTAGGTCTAGATTGTATTTGCTTGTCACATAAAGGGTTGGTTGGCTTCCTTCCTCCCTTGTGTATGCACACATGTACATCCACCAATATTTTTGAACAAAAGACAGACTTACAGTAAATAGACATTCAGAATTATTTTATTCATATTGTGTGTAATAGCAATGATATGTCTATACTTGAACCAGCAATGGAAAGTCTTTTGTGATCTGTGCCTTATGTGTATGACTAGTAGAATAATAATATAATCTTCATGGTTAATAGTAGTACCTCTTCAGAGGAACGTATTTGCCATGCATCTGTCTTTGCAGAGCTTAGAAGTGGCATTGTCTTCTCTTACTTGTTCTTCGTATCAGCCCTAGTGTTTACCTTCTTCACCGCATGTTTTCTACTTTACTTAGGCTCATAAGCAGATCTAGCTTTGGGATTATTTTAGTTATAGTCTTGATAAGGAGCTGTGATTTTGGTAATTTGCTGTCAATCCTAAATTTGGTTTCAGGATTTAGAGGAATTAATCCTTCAATTGAAAGGTGATCTGGGTAAAGGAACAGCTTTTTCATTCAGTCAGGTAAGTGATTGTTGAACATGAAAGCAAAATATTTTTCCTTGGCTTTTTAAAAGGTATATTTGTGGGCTGGGGATTTAGCTCAGTGGCATAAGCACCTGCCCAGCAAGCATGGGATCGTGAGTTTGATCCCTGGTACAAAAAAAAAAGTATATTTGTTGTATTTAACAGTTTTCTTAATAGTAAACCAACCTCATATTTCTGGAAGAAAATAGCCACTTTTAACAGATTTTGAATTATATTTACTAAATTTGCTATCTTAATTTAGTTTTTATTATACTTTGTTTATTAGTATTTTCTTTCTAAGTTTAAGTAAGAGTTTTAGGGGAGGAGGATGGCAGTCTTTGTCAGTTGGTGATGTTAGGGTAGTTGATGAAAATTAATGAAAAAAATTTTTTGTGTCTTTTGAAGACAGGGTCTCACTACACAGTTCAGGCTAGCCTTGGGCTTACTTTTTCTCCTAGGCTGGTCTTGAATTTGCAAGGATCTCCTGCCTCAGCCCTCCCAAGTGCTGAGATTATATGAGTATGCTACCATGCTTGGCTTTTTTTTTTTTTTTTTTTTTTCATCTTTTTGAGACAGGGTTTCACTATGCAGTACAAGCTGGCCTTAAATTCACTTTGTAGCCCAGGCTGACTTTGAACTCATAGTGATCCTCCTGCCTCAGACTCCCAAGTGCTGAGATTATAGGTGTGCACCACTGCACCTGGCCGTTGACTGTTCTTTTCAACCAGGCAGATCTCCAAGATATCCAATGGAATTAAACATACATTAATAATATTTTAAAATTGACTCAGAATATGCCATTCTAGGAATGTAAAATTTTAATTTTTGTCTGATTTTGGATTCTTGTTTCAGTTTCATCCATCCATTTATTCATTCATTCATTTTGGTGCTACAAGTTGAACCTAGGACTTCCTGCATGCTAAGCAAGCATTATACTACTGAGCTATATCCTCCAGCCTCTTTTAATAATTGTGTGCAAAAACACAGTGAACATTCTTGTAAGTAAATGATTGCATATCCATGTTTATCTTTTTTTTTTAAAGCAGAATATACTTATTAAGAGAAAGAAAGCCTCTGTGAGAGAGAGACAGAAGAAGTCCCAAGTGAGTTGCCTCCATGTTTATTTTTAAAGGTTGGATACAATATACAATCTCTAGTAGTAGGTATATGAATGTCCATTTATCTACACCCTCACCAGTATAATGCACTAAGATTTAAAAAAAATTGCTGGTTACAAAAGTAAAAAATGGTGTTTGCTATTTCAGCTTTTATTTCCTTGATTAGTAATGAACTGAAACAAAGAAAAATTTTGCTGTGTTTTTGTTTTTGAATTTCTTTTTCACATCGATTTTTTTTTTTTAATTATTGTACTATGAATTCATTCCAGGGCCTTGAGGCATGTTATGCAAGTACTTTACCACTGAGCTGTATACTTCTCTAATATTTTTTGATTTTGAGACAGTATCTCTCCAAGTTGCTCTTGCAGGCCTCAAACTTGAGCTCTTCCTATTTAATTATCTCAAATAGCCTTATTATTATCTTTCAATACAAATCCTATCCTATTGTAGATCTATTTGGTTTGTAGTATGGAACTAATTTTCTAAATATCCAGCACATTCAGGATATTAGAGATAAAGGTATTTGTGGGTATTTAAGTAGAGTTGCAGACTTTTTTCAGTGCTCTGCTTTTTTAAAACATGACTTAAATGTTCTATTTGCCACAGTTTCTCTACGTACCTTTTGAGTTTTTGCTTCTACTGGTTTATGCTCTGTGACAGGAATTGGGAAACTTTTTCTACATATGGCCTGACAGTAAATAGTTTTGGCTTTGTAGGCCATATGAATTCTCCCATTGTAGCATGAAAACAGTTCATGTAGATGATGCATAAATGAACATTGGATGGAGCTGTGTTCCAACAAAACTATTTAGAAAATAAGCCACTTACTGTAGTTTGCCAATACCTGCCTTAGGACATTTTACTCTTACAGCTTCTGCTCTTTCTTGATGTGGTCCCTGCTCCTGTAATTGCTACACTCTAAGGCTAAGGCAAGAGCATTGTGAGTTCAAGGTTAGCCTTTAGATGCATAGCAAGACCCTGTCTCAGAAAATCAACAAACAAACAAACAAAAAGAAAAATAGAAAAGAAAAAGTGTTTTCTACTTAGTTATAACCTTTCCTATAATCAAACTTGCGGCTAGAGGCAAATCTGAAGACTTTCAGGCTTCAAGGTGGAGACTGATATAGCCAGGCCTGACAACCTCCCTAAAGATTAACAGCAATTTGAGATTATACCATAATTAGCACCACCTGGCCTAATGAGCCCAGTAAAACATCAGACAGAGCGATGGGTGACCAGAACATCCAGATCCATACTCCTGTCCCTTTCTAGGGATGCCTTTGTTCTATGATTAGAAAAGTTATAGATAATGATGCTTGCCATATACATATTGTTTCCCTATTGGAACAATATTTGCTATGTGACTATACTTGTAATCTTATGAATTGATTATAGTTTAACCCACGTTGTACCCACGTTGTGATTTTGTTGTATAAAATACCCCTGACAAAGAGACTCAATGGTCATCCCCTCAGAATCCCTCCTGCAAAATTGAGAGCTATTCTACTACTTATTTCCAGGAAAATTCTCCTAAATTTCTTTGGGTTTCAGACTTCATTCCCTGATATCATGACATGAACTTGGCACATCCAACATCTTAATAGATTGGGAGTTGTTTTCCCTAATAGCACTTCTGAGTGGTTTGTTCCTTACAATCTAGATTTCCTGGTAAGAAATGGGCTTATTTTGGTGAATTTTAAGAAGTTTATGGAACTTATCTCTATATGGTATCATTAGTGTGATTCTGCTTATCTCTGTCTCTGTGCATGTCATCATGCTTACACTACAGGCTAATTTCCTTATGCTCTGTCTTCCTTTACATCCTAGCTCCTGGATACTTACTTGGTTTTCTCAGTTTCTCTCTATAGACTATCTGCTTTAGCTCTGGCTACTGTCCATAATGTCTAATTGTCATTAAATTGAGAATCTGATTTCTTGTGAGTGGTTAAGTTTCCGAGACTTGTATGAGTAACAGTTGCTATTTGTGAAGTTTAGGACACTTTTCCCTATTGATTATTGTGTGTAGCTCTGTCTTTTCCTATATATAATTCAATATTGATTTGGCTTAACCCAGTCTAGCTCCTATAAGTATATCCAGCTCATTTAATTGCTCTAAAAGTGGAAGGCAACCCAGTCATGGAGTATTCAGAAGGTCTCATACGTAACTTGTGGAATTTGACACAGTCTCACAGAGACCGGGCAATTCTATTTTCCTTAATGTCTTTATTCTCTCCTGCCTGCTAACTGACTTCCTCATCCTTTATGTATTCTATTGCCCATAGTTTCTGTTTTTTTTTTTTTTTTTAAACTCCTAATTCTCCTGCCTAATAAATTGACCTTACTTAAATCTTTTTTAATTTTCTTACATAGGCCGTGATATGTGCTTGCATTGGATATCCACTTGTCTTCAGCTGCTGAGTTTCTTTTTTGGAACCGGAGATCAAACTCACAACTGCGTGCTTGTGCTGAGCTAAATCCCAGCCCCGAGTTTCTGTTC
This sequence comes from Cavia porcellus, assembly GCF_034190915.1. NCBI lineage: Eukaryota > Metazoa > Chordata > Mammalia > Rodentia > Caviidae > Cavia > Cavia porcellus. The sequence goes on along the minus strand of NW_026947486.1, from coordinate 40,967,008 downwards.
CTCTGTTTTTCCCAATTTTCAGTTGACTATAATTTTCTTATCTCGTCCTTGTTTGGCGAGATCTTTTATGTCATTATAAGTCATAGACTGTCTTTTTCCAGATTTTCAGTTGACTATAATTTTCTTTTTTTACTCTTTTTTTTTTTTTTTTTTATCGGTACCCAGGATCGAACTCATGACCACCTGCTTGCAAGGCAAGTGCTTATGTCACTGAGCTAAATCACCAGCCCCAGCTATAATTTTCTTATCTCATCCTTGTTTGTGGACATCTTTCATGTCATGATAAGTCATAGACTGTGTAGTAATATGAATGCCTTAGGTCTGATCCTTAGGTTTTGTCCTTACCTTTGGTCTGATCAGCTGTGGGTTTGGTGGATGAATAGTTGATCAATAGAATACTGCCTTAGCCAGGCTTGTTGACACTGACATTTGTTTATTTACTTCTGTCAAGTTTAACTCTCTAAAGCACTTAATGCAGCAGCTACCAAGTCTCTTAAAGATTCATCTTCTAGTAGGTATAAGTTTTAAGTTCCATGATGTTATGGACAAGTTTACACATCTTCAGGACAAGGAGATGCTCTGTAATTCTGTAACCAATTTTCTAAACTGTTTCTTGTGAGGGAGCTGTTCCATTTCCTACTATTCCTTACATGCTTTGCTTGCTTGAAGTAAATTCTCTCGTGAGCTCATCAATTGGCAGGTTATTGGCAGTCTACCTATAGGGAGATAATGGTGACTGGTATAGGGGGACTTTAGTATAGTTAATCCTTTTATGAATACTAACAGTCCTGAAAAGCTCTAGGAAACTCAGCAGCAGGAGATGTTCCATCTTCACATTAGGGTTACACATTTGTTCAATTTAGCTGGTGTGTTTCTTTCTTCATCTGTTACGTCTTGAATTTCTCCTCTTCGGTATTGGTCTTTCCATCCACTTTTTTCTCTACTCTATATTTTTTATCCACTTTCTTAAGACTTCCTCATAAGTTTTGCTTTTTTATTACCCTCATGACCTCACTTCTGTGTTGTGTGCTGGCAGGCTGCAAATCCTTTCAGTTTCAGTTCCTTTCAGTTCCTACTCCTAATTTTTGAGAACACAATTTACTAAGCCTGACCTACTAGTACATTTAAAAACAATAGAGCCGTTTAATTCTAAACAGGACCCTACAGTTTTTCATGCTTCCGTTGTTCTAAAAGTGGCAGAAAATAAGCCAGGTATGGTGGTGTACACCTGTAATCCCAGCGCTTGGGATGCTGAGGCATGAGGATTGTTGCAAGTTTAAGACCAGCCTGGGCTACAAAGTGAGCTCAATACCAGCCTGAACTGTATAGCAAGACCCTGTCTCAAAAAGACCAAAAAAAAAAAAAAAAGTAGTAGAAAATGAAGTAACAAAAGCTCAGGAGATGGGTATTGGGTCTCCCAGGCCATGATGGCAAACCTTTTAGAGCTTTCAAAGATAGAAACAGCCTACTGTATAACATGAGGATACTTAGAGGCTTGCCATCACTATCGTAGATTGATCTTTGATCATCTTTGCCCTGCTCCCACATTGTTGCATGTTTCTAAATACATATATATGATTAAGACCAGAGTGAACTGTGGGACATATATGAGTTTTGAGAGCCTCTATGATGACTTGCCATCCTGTCAATCAATCATTCTTGTCAGTTGTACCTAGACATTCAGTGAGAGGTACCTAAGTGGAGGAATTTGGCCTTTAAATTCTGGAAACCTGATTTATTCATCCTTTTTGTTTTTATTGTTGCTGTTGCTAGTTTTGTGTGCTTTGACTTATGTACAATGCTTTTCTATAACTGCAGCACCTGTTTTTGTCTGCTGTAATAGTGGAATGAACCTTCCCTGAGTACGAACAACTCCTCACGATCTATAGTAAACAGAGCTGCTTACTGTGTACTTTACTACAGTACAGACTGTGCACTGGCAATTCTTTTCTTATCATACACAAGAACCCTGACTACTGTTGGCCTATTCTACCAGCACTATCCCAATTTTGTTACTTACATATAAGAAATAACAGTTGGTAGATCTTCACTTTCGTATCCTATAGTTAATAAAATCATTGTACTCAATTCTCTGCTTTTACTCTGTTTTTTACAGCTTCTAATGTAGCCATTAACAACTGACTTCTCTATCATTTATTTCAGGAGTTCCAATTATGAATACCTGAGGGACCCAGATGGGGTAAAAGTGTAGATGGTTCTCTTCTTTTTTCTTGAAATGCTATTTTTTGTTTTTATTTTGTTGCTCCACCTTTTTTTGCTTATCTACCTCTTTTATAGAGACATTAGAAGAGATTTCTCTTTTTTAAAATTTATTTTTAAATTTTTGATAGTACATTCTTACAGTACATAATGAAGTACATTAATCATGAGAACTTGGTACGTATATATAACATCTTAATTGAGATTTTTATAAAACATAAAGAGTACAGTTGTGTTGTTCAAGGACAAGTGTGATGCTTCTAAGAAAATAGTAGGGAGTGTTTGGGATTGTGGGTAACATGAATGTGGATGATTCATGTGAAGCTGAAAGCCTATTAGTACTACTTGGCTGCTGTTAATTGTTGTTCATTGAAAGTGTGGGGCTAGAATTGAAATGATTTGTGGCTTTCTACCTGGAGTCTGACTATCTTTAATTTTTTGTTTTTGTTTTTCTGTAGTTCAGGCTGGCCTTGAACTTACAGTTATCTTTTTGCCACAAGTTCCTGAGTGGTGGGACTATAAGCACGCATCCCCATAACTATCTTCAATTTTATTTTATTTTTTTAATGTTTCAGGTCAGCATTGCGATATACACCTGTAGGACTCAGAGAGGCCAAAGCAGTTTTGAACCCAGGCTAGGCAGTTTAATGACTTAGCATGACCCAATCTCAAAATATGTAGCTCACTGGAAATGCCCTAGATTCACTCTCCAGTACTGCCAAAAAGAAAAAAATAAAAAAGAAAAAGAAAAGAAGACGAGGATGAAGAACAACAACAACAAAAATAAGAACAGGAAGAGGAAAGAAAAAAGCTACAGGCAGTAGAATGTTTATGTGTGGTTTTATGACCTTTAACTTCTACTTTTTCATAAGGGTTTATTTGTAATTTTAATTTTTTTGTATGTGTTACAAAACATGAGAATGTAGCACACTACCTCATGAATTCATCTCGGGTATTGGCAGTTTCCCTATTCTTGTCAGTTATTCTGTTTGGACTTCATTTTTTTTTTTTTTTGAACATTTTTGTATATTTATTGGTCATTCACACTTCCTCTGAGAAGCATCTATTCATTTTAGTTGCCCATTTTTTAAAAAATTTTATTTAAGGAGAAAAGAAAAAAAAAGCAGAGAAAGGGTACAAGTTATACAGATTTACAGAAAAAAAATAAACAGTAGGAAATCACTAGTTAATGGATTACATATTGTCATCTTAGAAATAATTGTTCAAGTCACAAAATTAAAGCTTGTAAAGTGGACATTCCAACAATGATACTGCAAACAGTTCTGTTCAATGATCCAATAAAACTCTGTGATAGCATTTTCTATCTTATACACTTAAATATAGATGCAGTTATATAGTTTAGAGCACTTTCTTTTCCTCTCTTTTGTACAATGACTATTACACATTTTGGGTTTCATTGCTCCCACGGTTTGGACTTCATTTTTATAACATAAATTACCAAGCTGTTAATATCACTTTGTGTATAAGTTTTCAGTATTAGACAGAAAAGTACTAATTTGTATTTGTAGTGAATTTGGTGGTATGGTTCAATTCTTTTTTAAAAAAAATAATTATATGGTTTTAAGTTTTTTATGTGTGTGGTACTGGGTATATCAAATTCAGGGTCTTGTGCATGCAAGGCAAGAACTGTACTACTGAGCCACATTCCTACCCTTTCATTTCTTTAGAATATCCCTGGTTGCTTTCCCTGAAATGTCAATCATTGTTGCATTACTCAGAGATTAATTATTCTAGATCTCTGCTGTTGACAATGTTTCTCTTCATTTATTCTAAACCTTTTTTTTTTTTTTTTTTTTTTTTTGTCTTTTTCGGTACCAGGGATCGAACTCATGACTGCCTGCTTGCAAGGCAGGCGCTTATGCCGCTGAGCTAAATCCCCAGCCCCACTCTCTTCATTTATTCTGTTCTGATTTCTCACTTGTTCATGTGTAGTTTCTAATAGACAATTTTTTTTTTTTTTTTTTGGTACCAGGGATTAAACTCATGACTGCATGCTTACAAGGCAGGTGCTTATGCTCCTGAGCTAAATTCCCAGCCCTTCTAATAGACAATTTTGAGTTTATCTTCATGTATTTTTATTTCGTGAAACCTTTCAGCTTCAGTTTTTTGCTAGTGTATACCTTTCTTTTCTGTGAGAACAAAGAATCTAATACTCTAATATTCTAGCCAAGTAGTACTAATAGCCTTTTCTTTTCAGATGAGTTGTCTACATTCGTGTTGCCGACAATCCCAATCACTCCCTCCTGTCTTCCTGAATATGAGTTGCCACCAAGGTTATTTCTCTAAGAATGTCATATAGAGCAAAATCATGGGGTGTGTACAACATGGATCAAACTAATCTACCAATAAGATTACTGCAAGTATAGCTGCTAAGCTAACAGTCCAACAGGGAAGTAGGTCACATAGCAAGGGTACATGGAAAGAACAAAGGCATTTTTACAAAGAGCTGGGTCCCGATGCTCTAGTCACTCATCTAGGTGACTGATGTCTATCTGGAATTACTGGACTGGGTGGTACCAATTACAGTATAATCCTAAATTTCCATTCATCCTTTAGGGAAATATGTAAGTCTGGCCAATGTGGTTTTAATCTTGAGGCCTTGCCCTCTTCACATGCATATAGAGCTGTGGTTTGATGACTCTCATCTTTTGAACTGACTCCCTCCTGGGCCAGCTCTGTCTTGAGTGTGTATTAATTTCTACCTAACTTAGCTGTTTATGATAGTTTCCCCCTCTAAAGAGGTATCCCTAACTGTGCTTAGAGGAGAATGGACAAAGTTTCCAGCTGAAAAGAGTCAGTGTGGGGGAGACTACATTCAGCAGCATTCTCCAGCAAACTAATCTAGTAGGCCTTGAATAAAAGTCATGTTGCAGTTTAGCAGTTACCTTTTACAAGGTCAGTAGGTCAGTCTAGTGGATCCTAGGAAAAGGAATCTGGCATATTTGTCCTTGGTTCCTTCTGCGTGATCTCTTGGAGTTTGGCAGCTTCGAGGTGAGAAAAAACAAATTTTGAAGAAAGAAAGCATGTACAATTAAAGTGGCTATTTGCAATGATGGGGGTAAATATTTTCTAGAACGATAGTGAATATTTTAGACTCTTGGGCCACATAGTCTCTGTTGTTTCTGCTGAACCTAGTGATTTAGCTATTAATGATTCCTAAGTTAATGAGTGTGGCCATGTTGATGTGGTATTGTCTTCTGTGGGCAGTGGCTTCCCAGAGTGGTGCTTTGAGGGAGAGGAAGGGGAAGCCTAGGTTAAGTTGAGGACTGAGGCTCCAGGGGCCTGAGAGCTGCAATGACAGAGTAATCACATTTTTGGGGAGCTCATGTTACATGTACATAATATATCTCAGTTCTTTTCATCCCATTCCCTACCCTCCTACCATTCCTTGATCTTCCCATTTGATTTTTTTTTTTTTTGTTTTTTTTTTTTTTGTTTTTTTTTGCTACTAGAGATTGAACTCATGACATTGTGCTTGCCAGGCAGGTGCCTATGCCACTGAGCTAAATCCCTGGCTCCCCTTTCCCATTTGAAAAAGATCTGCTTACTCTCTATTATCTTTTTTAGGAGCATTCTATGACCTTGAGGCTGCAAAATGTGCAGTCCTGCTTGTTCTTGTGATGGCTCAGGGCATCTTTTCTACTGTCTTGTTCTTTTTCTACAACGAATTTCTCTGCTTCATCTTTGTAGGCCATAACTGAGCTTCCTTTCTGGCTAAACTGAAAATGTTTTAAATTATTCTGCTGCACTTTTTATTCTTGATTCTCAATCTAGATCTGGCTTAAAACCTTCCAACAATAGCCATGCCACTGCCTCAATATTAGAGTGTCGTAAATTTTCTTGTACAAGATAAATTAATCCATTGCCTTTAATCTCAGCCCCAGACAAAATCCCTGGCCATGAGCAACATGCAAATTTTCTGCAAAAGCGTAATCCAATGTAGTCCTCAGCAGAAACCTCCAAAAGCCTGATCTTCACCTCCTACATTTCTGTCTACATTTCTGTCAGCATCGTGATCTTCTGGGCTCTAAGACCAGAATCTCCCATCAAGTATGGCTTAAAGCATTCCAGGGTTTCTTCTTCAGCTAGCAATCTCTAAACCTTTCTAAACTTGCCACAAGCCAGTTCCGAAGGCTCCTGAGCCACACGGTCAGGTACATTCATAGCAACGATCCCACTTCTCTGTACCAAGTTCTTTCTTAGTTACTTTTTTTCTTGCTGAGACAAAATACCCAACAACCAAACTTAAGGAAGGAAAGTAGCACACAGTTTTAGAGGTTTTAGTGCATAACCCTCTTGGTCCAAAGCATGGTGTCTTGCAAAGCAGGCAAGGAGGCAGCAGTAGACAAGTAGCAAACAGTGAAACAGCAGTAGCCTTTTTTCTGTCCTTTTATATACTATCCTGGATGTAAGCCTATTCATTAGTGCCACTCACACCCAGGGTAGGGCACCATTAATCCCAGTTTCCCACACTCTAGATACAGCTACCTCAAAAAAAACTCCACTTATGACCACAATAAGCTTTGGGGAAACATCTTGATATAACCTATTACATAATACTATCCTAATACTAACTTTATTGCACCAACTGAGAATCCTGAAATTCAGTTCAATTCAATACACAGAGTTAATAGTAACTACCCTGCATATTGGTGTTCACTCACTAGAAAGGTCTTTAAACTCTGCGTGTGCAAAATTTTATTGGGGTCTTAGTAGATTGAATCAATTTTGTGATTAAATTTTGTCTCCAGTCCCTTTCCTCTCCCAAGAGGTATGAGTCTGGGGCCAACAATTCCAACTTCTTCCTACTAAGCTTGGTCTTTCTGGTATAGCCAGCCCCTCTCTTGAAACTCAGGGTCCACCATGTATCCCATCTTTCCAGTGTAAACTGAAGTATAGTCCAAAAGCTCTCATTGTAGATAACAAAATACTCTCCCATTACTCAGAAAATGCTAAGCCTCTATGAAGCTTTTGTTGCATAAGATCAAGGGGCAGACACCAGGTTTATTCTTCATTATACCACAGTTATGTTTTTTTTTTTTTTTTTTTTTAATCCATACCGGGGATCGAACTCATGACCGCCTGCTTGGAAGGCAGGTGCTTATGCCGCTGAGCTAAATCCCTAACCCCCACAGTTACATTTTTGTATTTCACCTCTGGTTTTATCTCATTTTTTTTATTAGTGCATATTGATTTTGCAGATTAAGGAACTTCAAATTGGTAGATTTATAAACACATATAACCTATTTTGATCATCCTCTGTAACAACCTCCCTTGTCCTGTTGAGTAATGTTTTTGTTACTAAAATGCACAAATGATAGATCAAATGAGGAGGTTATAATTTGCAAGGCTATTAGAAGTTGGTAAGTACCACAAAAACTGAGATTTTACTGGAAACCCACCCACTAAAGGAACTGGTGTCCAGTCATGATTCATGGGAACAGGAATGGCAAAACCACCAGAAAATTGAGACATTTGGAGAAATCTCTACATTTCTTTTCTTGGCTAAGTTTGCTTTGTTTATGTTGTCATTACCTTGCCTCTTTGTTTTGCTTCTGCTTTTGAGATTCTATGCCCTTCGCTACCCTAGAGCTTCAGATTATTTCTGTTTTCTGCTTTCACATTAATCCTTAAATTTTTACTTCTAGTTCTTATCTTGTTATACATATTTAAAACTATAGAGTTTTTATGAATTGTCACCTGATTGGTTTTTATGAATTGTTTACCTGATTGGCTGTCACCTAAGCTAGTGAGTTGGGCTATTGGAAATTGAGAGTAGTAATTTGTGCTTAGCACAGCAAAGTATTCCACTGGCAGGCTTATTATAGTGGGAAGCAGCTCTAAAACATTTAACTTTTTCTTCTTTTTTGTTTTATTCCCAGTACAAATTTTTATATATAATATATGTGCTTTAAAAATACATACATATATATATACACTTATACAACATACATACATACATATATAATTTTATTGGTACATTTTAGATGTACATAATGATCACATTTATCATAGAGAATTTAATCAATACCTATCTTTTTTCCCCAATTTCTTCCACCCCAACCCCTTCTCCTTTTCTTATTTACAAAAGCTTTGCTTCCATTTTTGTTTTGTCTTCCATCCTTTACCTCTCTCCCTCCCTTCTCACCTTCCCATTTGAACATTTTTTTTTCCTATTTCATATCTATTATACATTTTGGTCTTTTTCTCCTTTTGATTTGTCACACCAGAGATTCAATGCTATATAGAAACCTGTGTCTGATTTATTTCACTTAAGATTATGGTTTCAAGGTTCGTAGTCACACCAGAGATTCAATGCTATATAGAAACCTGTGTCTGATTTATTTCACTTAAGATTATGGTTTCAAGGTTCGTACATTTACCTAGAAATGTTTTCAGTTTATCTTTGTTCATTGTAGAATAGTACTCTTTTATAAAAATCCGTATCTTTAACCATTCATTTATTGATGGGCACTGGGTCTGTTTCCCACACTTAGCTATTACAAATTGTGTTGCTGTAAACAAGGATGCACATATATTCCTGTGGTATAATGCTTTTGATTGTTTCAGGAAGATATCAATAAAGAGAATAGCTGGGTCAAATGGAACTTCTAGTTTTAGTTTTTTGAGGAATCTCCACACTGATTTCCTTAGTGGTTGTAACAATTTATACTCCCACCAACAGTGAAGAATGGTTCCTTTTCCCCACAGTCCCCCCAGCGTTTGTTATTGGTTGATTTCTTGGTAATAGCTATTCTTTCTGGAGTGGGATGGAACCACATGTGTTGTTTTATTAAGTTTTTTTCAGTGTTGTTTTAATTTGCATTTCGAATCACCAGTAATGTTGAACATTTTTTTCATATATTTATTTACCATTTGTACTTCTATCTGGGAAGTGTCTGTTCATTTCAGATGCCCATTTTTGAATTAGGTCCTTAAACTTGGGTAGTATGATTTTGATTTTTTATTTTTGAGTTCTTTATTCTCAATGTTAGTCCTTAGTCTGAGGAAAATTTGGTAAAATTGTTTTTTCCACATTATGGGTTGGCTCTTCACTGTCAGGGGTTTCTTTTGCCTGCAAAGTTTTTTTTTTTTGTTGTTGTTGTTTTTTAAAATAAAATGAAATCCCATTTGCTGATTCTTTGTAATATTTCCTGTGAGATTGGGGTTTTGTTCATAAAGTCTTTGCCTACACCAGTGTCTTCAAGAATTCTCCCTGTTTTATATTCTTCCATATTTAGTGTTTCTGTTTTAGTATTTATATCTTTGATCCATTTTAATTTTAGTTTAATGCATGGTGAAAGATAAGGATCTAGGTTTAATCTTTAGCATGTGGAAAGCCAGTTTTTCCAGCTCCATTCATTAAAGGGACTATCTTTCTTCCAGTGAAGATGTGTGGCTCTTTTGTTGAAGATAATGTGGCTGAGTATGTTTGGAATTGTTTCTGCATATTCTAGATTGTTCCACTGATATTTGAGTCTTTTTTTTTTTTTTTCCAGTCCCATGCTGTTTTTATTATTGTAGCATTGTAGTATAATTTCAGGTCAGGAACTGTGATGCCCCGTCTTGCCTTTGTTTCCCAGATTTGCCTTTGTTATTCTAGACCTTTTCTGTTCCCAAATGAATTTTAGGATTGTTTTCCCTAATTTTGTGAGATATGCTATTGGTATTTTGATTAGGATTGCATTAAATCTGTGTAACAATTTTGGAAAGATGGCCATTTTCACTATATTGGTTCTTCCCTATCCAAGAATAAAGAACATCTTTTCATTTTCTGATTTTTAAAAAAATCTCCTTTTTCAGAAGACTAGTTTTCTGTTGAAGACCATTCTATGTAATTCTTTTGGAAAATTCTTTTCATAATTAAATTGTGATTAGTGCTTGTCTGAGGCCTAGGTTCTTGCCATGAAGGATAGTCGTGGTATGGGGGAACATGGTTCGCTTGTGTCACAGTTGAACCTGAGTCATCAACCTCTGAGTATCCCTCTGACCTCTGAGTCTTCTACTGACCTTTGAGTTTTCTTCTAATCCTTCATATCATTGTATACATCTAATAAATATTGGGTACCTAGGAGTGTCTGCCGTACTGAGGCATTGACCTTCTAGTCCCCCTTCATGCATTAGTCTATTTCTTATTTCTTCCTTTTACTATACCCCTCATAGAGACAGATAGGGATCTTAACCAGGTGCCTGATAGTCACCAATGTTAAAAGTCTTTTATTTAGTTCATTAGATTGATTCATAAGTATTCTACGTTTTTGATGCTATTATGAATGGTACAGTTACCCTAATTTCTCTCTTAGTAGTTCGTTATTTTTGTGCAGAAATGCTATTGATTTTTGAGTGCTGACTTTTCATGTAGTTACTAAATTTGGTATTAAGTCTAGAAGTTTTTTGGTGGAGTTTTTGGGGGTCTTTTATGCAGAATATCTTGTCATTTGCAAATAATGACAATTTAACTTATTCCCTTTCTATCCTTACTCCTTTTATTTGTTTCTGTTGTCTAATTGCTCTGGCATATATTTCCCAAACTATATTGAATAGGAGTGGTGAAACTGGACATTCTTTGTCTTCTTCCTGATTTTAGAGTGAAAACTTTCAATTTTTCACCATTTAGTTGATATTGGCTGTTGGTTTGTCATAGGTGGCTTATATCTGATTGAGATATATACCATGTATCCCAATTCTTTGCAGGATTTTTATCATAAATATGTGTTGCACTTGGTGAAATGCTTTTTCCATTGAAATGATCATGTGTTTCTTTTTTTTTTTTTTTTTTTCCTTTTTTTTTGGTGGGTGGGGGGTACTAGGAGTTGAACTCAGCACCTTGTGTTTCCCAGGCAGATGCTTATACATGCTGAGGTATATCCCCTGCCCAATCATGTGTTTTTTGTCCTTTGTTCTGTTAATGTTGTGTATTATGTTTATTGAATTGCATATGTTGAACCACCCCTGCATCCTTGGGATGACTCCTACTTGGTCATGGTATATAGTCTTCTTGATGATTTGCGAGATTCTGTTGGTCAGTATATTATTGAGGATTGTTGCATCTGTATTCATTAGAGAGATTGGCCTGTGGTTTTCTTTTTTATTTGGAGCTTTCAGTAGTTTTGTTATCAGGCTAATGATTGCTTCCAGAAATGCTTTTACAGTATTGCTTCCCTTTCAATTTCATTAAAGAGTTTGAGGATTAGTGGCATTAGATCACCTCTAAATTTCTTGCAGAATTCAGCAGTGAATCTGTCAGGACCTAGGTTTTTCTTTGTAGGTAGATATTTAATTACATCTTCAGTTTCATTGAGTGATATTTGGCTAGTTAGAGTTTCTTTATCTTTTTGATTTAGCTCTGATAACTCATATGCATCTAGGAATTTGTCCATTTCTTCCATATTTTCCATCTTATTAGAATATAAGTATGGGGGCTGGAGATTTAGCTCAGCGGCATAAGTACCTGCCTTGCAAGCAGGCAGTCGTGAGTTCGATCCCCGGTACCGATAAAAAGGAAAAAAAAAAAAAAAAGATTAAAAAAAGAAAAGAAAACAAACAAACAAACAAACAAACAAAAGAATATAAGTATGGAGAACTCTTTCCCATCCTTGTTGTGGTCCGGGAAGGTTTATATTTGTAATCCCAAGAAATTATTGAAATTCTGGTAAATTAATTCTAATCTACCACTTTCAGTGCAACCCAGAGTGAAAGACACTAAGATACATTATGGGGTGCCAAGGTGTCCTAAATTCATCCCAGATGGTAGTTCACTTCAACAAAGGCCACATACAGAGTCCAATCCACGTTTTATTGATTGTCTATGAGAGGAGTGGCTCTGGGGGTGAGTGACAGTGAAAGTAGTGGGAAATACATGGCTGCCATGACTATTGTGAGCTGGGCTAGGTAGGAGGTGTGAGATCATCTCTGCAATACACAGAGGGCAAGAATATAGAGAGAGTGATCTGCATAACATAACTGAGATAGTATCTAATTAATGTGGGGGTCAGTGATTTAGTTCTGATGTATAATCCATTTAGGCCTGGGAAGTCAGCCTCTTTCTCAAGGCTCAGTCTCAGCCAACAGCATGGAGCGTGGCTCTCCATCCTCCCTAGCTCAACCGTCTATTTGGGGAATCACTAGGCGGGGTAACACTGACCTGTCACTTTGCTTCAGAGATTACATATCAGCTCATCAGTCAGTTCAATTGACTTTACTTAAAGGCAACTGAAGGGACAAAGAAATAGTCTAGTCAACTCTGTATTAAGTCAATACATGGAGATTAGGCCAAGTTTATCCAAAATAGATAGTTGCCCTTCTTTTAAAAGCGAGTCAAGGAGAGTTGTCTGGGTGGTTCCCTGCATACAAGTTCTCGAATGTAGATACTGGTAATTGTGGTGCATTGACAACTGATGGTTAACTTGTAACACCCAGCTAAACTGGGTTCTGGGTGTGGAAGGCCCACTTGAGGATTGTTGCAAACAACATATAAGGGAGAACTGGAGAGGAAGAGGGTGCTTCTCTTGAAGAAGCTTGTCTTGCTGGTTTTCCTGATATGAACTCAGCTGTTCTCATTGTCAGAAGAGCTCAGGACTTCAGTGTTACTGAGGATGGCTGTGGTACTTTTTGGGGGAAGTTCAGCTTCTTTGAACATTGCTTCTTGGCTCCAATGTGGATCCTTTAGCCTGCCGACACAGACATTTTAGCTTCTGCCACTGACTTTTGGGCTTTCCCAATGCAGATCTGTGAAATCGACTTGCATTAGACATGCTCATGTGCTCTAGGTCTTCAGCTGGCCTCATGCAAAACATTGCTATGGGATGCAGGCCCTCAGGTGGGTTCTTTGGGTCTTTAGTGTGTGGACAGATTTCCTGCATTCTTTGTATTTGACTCTGGGTGACTATTATAAAATAACCCTATAAATTATGTGTCCTGTATTAAATTTTTCCCTTGGATTCCTTGACCACAACAAAGATCTAGATTTCTGCAAGGTCTGTTGTGACCTCACCCTTTTTATTCCTTTGTGTTTGTTTGTTTATTTATTTATTTATTTATTTTTGTAACAGGAATCAAACTTTGGACCTTGTACTTGGCAGGCGGGTGCTGCAGAGCTGCATTCCTAATTGCATAGTTTTGAGTCTTTTACTTCTTTTTTTTTGTGAGGAATTGGTTGTATTTAACCTTTCAAAGAACCAACTCTTCGATTTATTGACTTTCTATCCCTCCCCCACTTTTTTTGGTCTTTTTGAGATAGGGTCTCACTATGCAGTGTACGTTGGCCTTGAACTCACTAACTAAGACCAAATTGTTCTCAAACTCACCTTAGCCCCCTGAGTCCTGGGATTACAGATGTGTACCAACAAGCCTGGCTTGTATTTTTTTTAGTCTCCATTTCATTAATTTCTACTTTGAGCTTCATGATTTCCTCGCTGGTATGAGCTTTGGGCTTGCTTTTCTTTTTCTAGAAGCTTGAGGTTCAACATTAGATTTTTAAAATTTGAGCTCAGTGTTTTTCTGACATGGAATTCACCACTGTAAATTTACCTTATAAGACTGCTTTCATTGCATCCCAGAGTTCTGGTATGTTGTATTGGCATTGTTGTTTTAATTGTAGAAACCATTTAATTTCTCCATGAATATAATCTGCAGTCCAAATTGTTTAGCCTATCACACTGTGGAGCTTTATATTGAAATTGTTTAGCCTCTCATACTGTGGAGCTTTATATTGGCTTTCAGACCCTAAGTGTCTCCCAGGGTTAGGCCTCACTGAGACACAGGTATCTGATATAGATCCAGCTCAAGAAGGCTTGTTTTGGGGATTCAACTTCCCCAAATGGTGTCCAGTCAATCACAACCTCCTGGGAATGATGGGAATGGATTCATCTAGCAGCCCCTAGAACCCATACCATCTACTGTTCTATACCACTGGTGTGTCTGTCTTTCCCTAGCGGTCTCTAAGGCATCCTATTGTCACCACACTTTTTTTTTTGTCATTTTTTGAGCCGGATCTTACTATGCAGTTTAGGCTGGCTTTGAGCTCACTTTGTAGCCCAGGCTGGTCTCAAACTCACAATAATCCTCCCACCTCAGCCTCCAGAGTGCTGGGATTATAGGCGTGAGCCACCACGCCCTGCACCACACTTCTATATATAGGCATATGACACTTGTCTCTTGCTGAGTGCTTGGAATGAAGAAGAATATGCAGTTTTTCCATGAGCCAGGAATCAAGAGAAAGGCATTTACCACTTACCTCTTCTGCCTTGAGATCTGTTACCTCACTGTCTTGGTGGATTCCAGTTCATCCTTTAGAACTTTCCTGGCTCTTGGGAATCTACCCCTCATTTTCTCTTTCCCAGCTGTTATTCTCCAGGGCCTAGACTCCCAGTCTTGGTGATTTGCAGTTGTTCACTGCATCGCCATCTTCCAATAACTGTTTCTTTCGTTTTTTTTGTTGTTTCTCTTTAAAGAGTGCTTCAAACAATACTCAGATTATCAAGTATGTAAAATAAAGCTACTGAAAGTTTTCAGAACTTGTTAGGAACCTTTTTCTAATATCATAATTCCTAAAATATTAGTAAATGTCATAACAAAATTGTATGCAGTTTAGCATATTTAAATAAATACTTGACTTGAGATTAGTTTTTGAAACCTAATTAGTTTTGGACCCTGAGGTTAAATCAGTACATTTTCTCTACACTTTTTCTTATTCTATCAAGGTGTCTTTTTTGGAGGAGGAGCATTATATTAGTAATTGACCCCAGGACCTTTACACTGAGATACACTCCTATCACTTTTTTTTTGGTCTTTTTGTGACAGAATCTCACTATGTGGTTCAGGCTGGCCTTGGGCTTACTTTGTAGCCCAGGCTGGTCTCAAAGTTGCAAACAATCCGTCTGCCTCAGCTTTCTAAGTGCTGGGATTATAGGAGTGCAGCACTATGACTGGCTATTCCTATAACTTTTTAAAGTTTCTTTTTTCTTTTTTGAGATAAGTCTTCCTAAATTGCCAAGAGTAGGCTTAATCCTGTTATTCTTCTCCCTCAGCTTTCCAGAGTGCTGAGATTATACTTGTGCCTGGCTTGATTGTGTTATTTTACCATAAAGGTTTTACTTTTGTGTAGTTGGTTAACTATGTGTTGTATTTGGTAATGAACTCATCCTTTACTCTCAGATTATGTATTTCTTCGCATCGAAAGCAGTAAAATAAATGCAGCTATATAAGAAATAATGTGCTTCACATTAAAAATCACTGTAGGGTACAATGAAAATGAAGCCAAATGATATGGTACACTGGGGAAAATATTTTTTAACACAAATTATCATTATAAATAGTGAAAGAGTTTTCTGGCGCAATAGAGAAGTAAAAGTACAAAACAGGTTTATTGAGATGAGGACGTGGAAAGGACCACACAACCCATGCCGGCTGGGCTGTCTCTTTTTACCAGGATATGGGGTATGCGACATAAGTAACCTTTGACCGGGGGTGATGCTTAGGGTGGGCATTGATGACGTGCAAGTAACTGATTGGAATTATTTTTGTGTGCACTTGGAAAAAAAAAAAGTTATAACAAAAAAAAGGGACCTCAGGGTAAACACCCCCAATTTGGCCTTCCACTACCATGTCCTAAAGTTTATTTTAAGGCAAAACTCCTTCAAGTAGTAATCTTCATTAATACAAAGAAATTAAAAATAAACATGGAACATAACAGTTTATAGTAGAACAAATGATAGTTAAACATGAAAGAATACTTAATTTCACTTGTAAAAGAAAAGTAAAATAAAAGTACTGAAAGTTTTCAGAACTTTTTAGGAATGACTATGTGAAAACTGGCACTTGTAGATTGCTAGAGTATAAAATAAAGTAGTACTTGAAGAGCACTTTTAGATACATTCATTAAAAACTACAGTTGTGGGGGCTGGAGATTTAGCTCAGCGGCATAAACGCCTGCCCTGCAAGCAGGCAGTTGTGAGTTCAATCCCTGGTACCGATAAAAAGGAAAAAGACAAAAAACAAAACAGCAAAACTACAGTTGCCTTTTTCTTTCATGTCTTTGTCTTTTATTAAGTCTATATATGCGAAGTGTGAAACACATTATAGGTGTAACTTGGCAAAGTGTTTTATCATAATGAAAGATTGGAAATAACCCAGTGGGCCCAGCAAGAAGTGACATGTTGAACTGATACATTCATCTAATAGAATATTAGAATGCTATAAGAATGAAGGCTCAATCTTGAAAGCAGAAGAAAGTCGAAAGGCTATATTGACTGAAAAAAGGCATGTAAAAGGTGCTGCATAGACCTTTTTATTGTAATCCAAATATTGAATATTGTAACACAAATATTGTAATTCATTTTCCAGTCCTCCTCACAATCCAGAAAGTTATATTTGTAATCCCATTGAAATATTATTGGAATCCAGGCAAGATAATTCCAGTCTACCACCTCCAGTGCAACCCATGGTGAGAGCAAAGACACTAAGACAATACTCAAAGTTGTGGGCATCCAGTTAACTAAGTCCAATCCAAGTAGGGTATATGGATAAAGGCCTTTATCCAAGGCTTGTCCCAGAATTTATTTTCTCCTGAAGAAGGGAGGGGTTCAAGGATGGGTGACAGTGCAAGCAGCAGAGATTATGTGAGCAAGGTAAGCTGATCTAGTTGGGCAAGGGGAGAGTAAGCATTTCTGCAGTATGCAGGAAGAAAGGTATGCAGAAAGACCAGTCTGAATAACTTGATTGGTATAGCATATTAATGAATTGAGGCTGTTGCTTCAATCTCTGATGTGTAAACTTTTTTCTTTGGGAAGTCATAGCCTCTTATTTTGAGGCTCATACCCAGCTGCCGTTCTTGGAGCTTTCTGGCTTTGCTATCCTATCACAGTCAACCATTTTATGAGATGCACAAGGTGAGGAAACAGGAAATTGTCAGTTGACCTTAAAGATTACATATCAATACCTTAACTAAGCTAATTTCCTTACAGCTAATTGAAGGGATAAGGAAATATCATAGCCAGCTCTATACATATCTGTATCTGGAGACGGGGCCCAGTTTAAATAGTGTGGAGGTAGTAGTTTTGCATTCAATGATACTTATCCACTTGGTCTTCTACACTTTTAGTGGAAGAAAATGGGTAAAGTGTACATGTCAGTTATGGTTTTAAAATATTAATGCTGAAATATGAAAGCAGTTAACCTGTTGTATATTCTTGGAGAGTAGGGCAGGTATATCCAGGGTAAAATCAGGAATTTTTGATGTACAATGGGTGTAAAGGGAGGGGTGGTGTGGTTTGGTAGTATACTTGATATATGTAGAAGTGACTTTTTTTTTTCTTTTTTTGGTGAAATATGTAATTTGCCCTTTTCACTATAAGTGCATCATTGTCATTTCTTTTCTTCTTCCTTGCCTTCTTACCCTATTCCCTTTGTTATACTGTGCTAAGTTTCTGTTGTGTATGTCTGTTTTGGAATCATATATTGGCAGCTGGAGTAATTTCCAGAATATTCTCAGTTTTTAGAAATTTAATAATCTTTTAAAGTAGTGTTAATGTCTGATTTAATTTTGGCTAGGGAATTGCTCTGATCTAGAATGGGTTTTCTGACATTAAACCAAATATAGGTACTCCAGGGAGTTTGTGTATTTTTTAATTATTTTAGTGATTGGTACACATTTGGTAATGTGATATTTTTGTATTCATTATCTTTTATGATAAGACACTACATGACATTTGCCAATGTCTGGAATTGGCAGATATACTTAGTATATAAACATTGTAGCCAGGGTTTGAAATGACATTGTTTTCATATATCTCTGTGGCATGACCTTTTCAGTTTTTCTGGGAAAATACCCAGGAAGGGAATAGCTGGTTTGAATGGAACTTCCAATGCTAGTTTTTTGAGGAATCTCCATACTGATTGCCACAATGGCTGTACCAGTCTACACTCCCACCAACAGTGGAGAAGTGTTCCGCGGCCCCCCCCCCCCCCAGCCTTGCCAACATTTGTTATCTGTTGATTTCTTGATGGTCGCCATTCTTTCTGGAGTGAGATGAAGACTCAGTGCTGTTTTAATTTGCATTTCTTGAATGACCAGTAATCGTGCACGTTTCTTCATATATTTATTTGCCATTTGTATATCTTCATCTGAGAAATGTGTGTTCATCTCAGATGCCTACCCTTTTTCTGTTTTGCTTTTTTTCCTCTAAATTTAAAAAAAAAAAAAAGGAGGAAATGACATTGTTCTAATGTTGGGTATAGTTGTATCCACTGAGTAGGTTATATGAACCTCTTAAAACCAGTGAGTTAGATATGGAGGTCAAAGGTATATTTTGAAATTTGTAGAGATCTTCTGTACATTAGCAATTTGGGCCTAGGTTAGGGTGGAATAATGCAAAGGATCTACGTCTTGTATTGGTCTACTCAATACTTCCTGATTGATTGTCTGGTAGCAATTTAGTTGTGGCTGCTAATATGTCACAAATGATTTTTGTCCTTTTAAAATGCTGAGACTCTAGTTCTTACCAACTATGCCTACTACATAGCAGGTGACCAATAAATGTTGAGTAAACATTAATAATGAATGTTTTCCAACATATCATGTGTATCATCCCCTAAATGCAAACAATGTTATACATTTCTAGTTTAACGTTGTCCTGTGTGTTTTAAGGTATTTATACTGGTATTTTTGTATGAAAGGTTTATGAATAAAGGGCATATATGTCTAGCAATTTGATTCATTTAATTGACTGGAAAATCTGCAAGTTTGGAGTGTCCTACTTTGGTCACCCTTCCTGTCTTTCAGGAGCTGTTCCTGTGCCCCAATAAACCTCTCCCCAAAAAAGAAAAAGAAGAGAAACCAGTTGTGTAATTGCTTACAGATTGGTTTTTTAAACCCATAATAATTTCAAATAGTAAATAGTATAAAATTCAATTTTTATTAAAGTTGATGTAGTTAAAAGTCTCCTTTATGCTCTCAGTTTCCTAATCTTTAGTCTTACTTCCTTTTCAGATAAACCAAGTATTATCATTAATTTCAAGGGTAAACTTCCAAAGATAGCCTCTGGATAATATGTTAACAGTCCTCTAATGAAGTTAACATATTGTACAAAGAATAGTTTGGTTAAAAAAAAAAACTTGAAAATTCTGTGGACCCATTTTTGATTGTGCTATAAGAATTTGTGACAAGAATACAAGAGCAAGTTTATACAACTGACAAATAATGCTCACACTAACCATGCAAGGATGATTTAATTTTAGGAAATCTGATTCAGTCACAGGAACCAAATCCCACATGTGTAGCTCTACAAACTGAACATTATGGTTTGTGTTTGGATGCCCCACCCCCTCAACGTCATGCAATCCTGGATGAAGCTGAATCTAGCATATTTTTTTTTTACAAATCGGTACTGGGGATCAAACTCACTACTGTGGGCTTGCAAGGTAGGTGCTTATGCCGCTGAGCTAAATGCCCAGCCCCTGATTCTAGCATTTATGATTCACTTGTTTAGTGCTGAGATTGGTGATGTGAGTTCTGCATCCTCCCAGGGTTGGAGCCCACATACAATATATGGGAAGGAGGAGTGCCTTCCCTCTTTTGCGCTGTTTGCTCCTGTGTATCTCTTATCTCCACCATGGAGGTTGCCTATGAACCATGCCGTGCTGCCTTGGAGCCAGCAGAGCATAAACTGAAACCTCCAAAACTGTAAGATATATAAACCTTTACTTGCTTCACTTTGGGGATCAGGTATTTTGTCTCAACAATGAGAGAAAAGTAACAAAGACACTGAATTTCCTTTTATTTATTTATTTATTTGGTACTAGGAAATGCTTGTGCTTGTGCTAGGAAAACTTGTGCTTGCCAAGCAAGTGCTGTATCAGTAAACTATATTCCTGACCCTGAATTTTCTTTTAGTATTTTTATGACTTTTAAATTAATTTAAAATTGTTGATGCCAGGTGTGGTGGTGCATGCTTGTAATCCTAGCACTTGGGAGGCAGAAACATATCAGGGACCTGAACAACTGTCTGTATGAGGGATATCTGTATGAGGGATATGGCTAAAGGATGAAATGAGAAACTGAGATGTTTTTATTAATGCATGATGCAGGAATGGGAGGTCATTGAATTAGAATGGGCAGACACAAAGACACTCCAAGCTAGCCACTATTTATTATCCAGTGTAGGTAGGGGAGGGTTTAGGGTACTTTT
Source organism: Cavia porcellus (assembly GCF_034190915.1). Taxonomy (NCBI): domain Eukaryota; kingdom Metazoa; phylum Chordata; class Mammalia; order Rodentia; family Caviidae; genus Cavia; species Cavia porcellus. The sequence continues at coordinate 40,946,582 of NW_026947486.1, read as the reverse complement.
ATTGCTACTGCCTAGGGACTGTTGTAGAATGGGCAAATTTAGCATCATAAAAGAAACAAGCCAAGACCCATCCCCACACCTGGATGTTAATCTCCTTGACCCCCAGGGTGATTTCTGCATTCCAAAACTGGCCTCTAAGGCATTGAAGACAAGAAGATCCTAGGGCAGATATTATATGTGTTAATTCCACTTGCATTTTTTGATTTTCCCTGCTAGTGCTTCTAATTCTGTTAGCTGCCTTATATGAGTTACATGGTACATATGCATATATGCATCTGTTACAGAAAAATTTACATGTTAAAATTAATATTCAGGAGAATTTTAATCAAAGTTCATGTAAGATAACAGTACAGAGCTGTATCAGAAATGACTAGATAATATTTTATAATATGCTGGCTTGCATTCTGGTGATTGTATATTGCTTTTGTTCTTGGTTTTGAGAGTATGACAAACATATTCATAGAGCACTCTCCCTTGTCATTGTTTTATTTTGTTTTTGTAATAGGAATCAAATTCAGGGACTCATTCAGGTGCTGTACCTCTCAGCCAAATCCCTGGCCCCTTGGTCATTAGATTTTACAGAGCTTAAACAAGATCCTTTTTTATATATAAATCATTGTTTTTTTATGTTCTTAAAAACATCAACTTAGCATTTAATTCTCTTAGCATTGACTCTGTGTGACAATACTTGACTCAATTTGAAATGAAAATTAATGTGTATTCTAATTTATGTAAAATTTAATAATTATCAACACTTTTTTTAATACTGGGGATCAAACTCACAACTTCTTGCTTGTGAGGCATGTACTTGTACCACTGAGCTATATCCCTGGCCCGCTTCTTAACATGTCTTTTTATATTGTCTATTTTATAGATTCTAATACAATGAAAACTTGATCCATTTTTCATTGTGTTTTTCTATACAATTTTTATGGACACGAACTTTAGAAATTTGCTAAAAATTTGAACAATTTTTATTCATTAAGATTTTTCTCATACTGCCTTTCCAAAAACAAACACAAAAAGTTTCAATTTATACTGATGCATTTTTACCTAATCCTTCTCAGTCCTCTCTTTCTCTTTTTCCTTTGTTCTTTTTTTTTTTTTGGTGACAGAGTCTTGCTGTGTAATCCCAGCTGGCCTTGAACTTGTGACCATAATCTTGCCTCAGCCTCCCAAATGCTGGAATTACAGTTGTATGCCACCATGCTGGGTTCTTTAATCCTTTTCTAGATTGCTTAATAATAAATTTCCTGAAACTGGAGGTAGATCAATTGTGAAGAATGTGTGAGGTCTTGGATTTTGTTCATGGCACTGGAAAAAAACCCAAAATATAACAGAACATGGTCTTGCTGGGTGTGATAGAGCACACCTATAATTTCAGACACCCTAGAAGCTGAGGCAGAAGGCTGAAGTAGATGTGTGGCCAGTTGAAGGTCAACCTTGGTAATTAAGTGAGATTTTTGTCTTGAAGTAAAAAGGGCTAGGGATGTAGCTGACTAGTGCAGTGCTTGCCTAGCCTACCTAGGGTTGTGGGTTCAATCCTCAGTACCACTACCTACATTACAAAGCAAGCAGAAAAACTGCATTATTTAACCTATATTTTAGCATGAGACTAGTTTTTCAAAATTTCCTTGTACACCAATGGTAATTGATTAAATTTTTTTATCTGTGGTAAGTCTAATTTATAGCACACAGATCAAAATGTGAGTTAACCTCTTGATAAATAAATTAAAAATAAAAAAATAAACTTTATGTTTCTGAACAGTATTTTTTTATGGAAAAGTTATGAAGATAGTACAGAGAATTCCCATTATAATATATTCTGTACACCTCATATAATATTTTTTTCCCACACCAGGAATAGAACTCAGGACCTTGTGCTTGCCAGGTCAATACCTCAAATAACTGTAATCATATAGTAATTGTTCTTTTGTTTCTGGCTTATTTCATTTGACATAATATGTTTGAGATTCATCTGATATATATTCATTTGATATATATATATATAAAGATATATATTTGGTGGGTATCAGGAGTTAAACTCAGGACCTCATGTTTATCAGTCACCTGCTATACCACTGAGCTTTTAATACCAGTCCTCATCTGTGTTGTTGTAGCATGTGTCAAAACATAGTTTTTTAGGGCTGAATCCTTTCTCATCGTATTTGTATGCCATTTTTTAATCCATTCATTTACGAACAGCATTATATATATATCTATAAATATCACATGTAAGTACATTTTTGTTTTATGTGTCACATTTTGTTTTCCTGTCCGTGAATGGTTGTACTCTAGAAGTTGTGTGTAATTGTTTTGTTGTTTCCATATTTCATCAAGAAATTTAAGTTGGACAGTAGAGAAGTAACTTTTGTAATAAAATCTTGACACAGAGTCCTAAATATTAAATGACTTGGGTTCACTGAAATTATTAGGCAACTATATCGATAGTGAACAAAACTCCCAACCTACTAATTGTGTGGTACAAGTTCGCATTCTCTAAAATTGAAGAATGAATTTTAGGAACAACAGAGATGAAGAGTAGAATATATTTATTGAGGGAAGAAAGCTTGTGTCTTAGAGAGAGCTCAGACAGACAGACAGGGTCTCAATTGGGTTGCCAAAGATTCTTGCCTGTTCTAAGGACTTCTATAGAACAAAACCACAGGGTGAGATGGGTCCAAGATGGGGAAAACATGGGAATTCACAAGGTGGGCATATGATGGGACAGAAGTATGGTTAGTCACTAAGATTATTTATTCAGGTAAAATTGATTAAATTGGGGACAAATAAGGAAATGAGTCACATAGCAAGCAGGCATGCTTAAAGAACGATGACTCTTATTGGAGGTTGGAATCTTGACAGTTGGCTTCCTGAGGGTGATAGTGACCTATTTATGATGTAGGTATTTATGATTTTGATATTTTGCCTTGAGATCTGGCCCACAGTGGGAGGTGTCTGTCTCCCCAGTAGTTGCAAATTATCTCATCTTCTGCACTGGCTCCTTTGAGGGCCTAGTCCTGTCTGATTGCCTATAATGTTTCTATCTAACTCAGTTGCCTGTAACAGTAGTACCTTAGGCTATTCAAAAATAAAAGTGATTTCTTACTTTAGATGTTACATCCTTGATATCATTACCTATTTTTTCAGCCTTCATTAAATTAAATAATCACAATGAGCAAGACAATTTTATGTGATTTAAAAAATGTTTTTCATGGGTACCTGGCCAGGATCCCCAACTGCCTATATGATGGGTTCAGTTAAAGGGTGAAATAAGAAACAGAAAAATTTAGTATTACATGATGGGGTGCTGGGAGGTCAATACCTCAGGATGGGCAGAGACTCAGATACTCCAAACCAGCCACTATTCATTGAGTGTGTACAATGCAGTGGGTGTATTATACAATGATGGGGCTAGAGGAAGATTCCAGGTCAGTGGAAGATTGAGAGCTTGATGACCCTGCATGTAATGAATAATCCTGGGATGACTAAGAGTGTGGAGATGATCTTATGCTAAGAAAGATCTTGCTTTGGAGAGTTCATTTTAATCTTAGTAGTCTTAGTTTAGTCTTAATGCATGGGAGAGGATGGCCTATCCCAAAAGATTTAATGAGAAGTCTCAAAAGGGTAATATACCATAACCCCAAAGTTCCATTTATCCCTTAGGGAACTATGTAAAATTAGCATTGTGAACTTGTGATCTCCAGTATGTGTCATGGAAAGTGGCAGTAGTGGGAGTTTGGGACCCACCCGTAAGTGCCATGGTGCCACTGTCACCGTCCTTCCATTATGACCACTGGATTAAGTGCTGTGATGAGGACGGAGTACAGAAGGGTATCTTTAAATTGTAGAATCTGCTTTTGAATTTGCCATCTGCCTGCTTTGGCTTCCTAAAGAGCTGGAAGTACAGGTACCTGTCACTGTGCCCTGTTAAAGGTTGACAGCTCTTAACAAATTTTATCCATGAAACAAATTACCACATTGTGCTAGTGTAACCATATCTGTAATTAATACCTGAAGTTGCAATGTAACGTTCATTAACAGTGATAGCAGATAAATATGAATGGTTGGAAATCAAATATTAGTCAACACACTTTTGCAGATATTAAGGAATGTGTCTGTAGGAACCTATCTTAATACTGGCAGAACTCAGCTAAAGGAATTGAAGTTTGATGTTTTCCATGGTGGAAAAGCTGAGAGTCTGAATCCTTGATGCTTAAGCTCTGGTTTAGACATGGATAGCCCCAACTTCTTCAGTCTGAAGAAAAAACAGTATTTCTAGAATGATAGATCTGTGGTTGTGCAAATTTCTCAACGAGTGGGAGTCATGACCCAATTGTAGGGATTTGTCATAGTGTGGTCACTGCACAATCTACAGTATTTGTGTTATAAGATCAACAGTAGGTTTGAGAGGCCTAATTTTTTTTTTTTTTTTTTTTTTTTTGGTCTTTTTGAGACAGGATCTCACTATGCAGTTCAGGATGGCCTTGAGCTTGTTTTGTAGCCCAAACTTATCTTGAACAGTCAACAGTCCTCCTGCCTCAGCTTCCAAAGTTCTGGAATTACAGGGGTGTGCCACCATGCCCAGCTCTGACTAAATGTTTTTGTGGTAGAACTTTAGGAAATTGTTCCTGTTGAATAAGTATGATCAAGATCCCTAAAGAAGACACAGAGCCTTTGCAAATTGAGAAAGGAAATAATAATGGATAAACTATTTTGTTAAAATAGCAGAGTACTCAAGAAGCATGGTAAATTCTAGGAAAAGAGGGCTTTTATTTTAATCCCAATATCAAATATTGTAATCCAAGTTGTAATTCTTTCCTCACAATCCAAAAAGTTATATTTGTAATACCATTGAAACATTATTGGAATCCTGGCAAATTAATTCCAATCTAATACCTCCGATGCAACCTGAAGTGAGAGTAAAGACAAGACATAATCAAAGTTAAGGTCAGCCAAGGGGTCCTAAGTCTGATCCAAGTGAAGATACGTGGACAAAGGCCATGATCCAAAGCCTTTCCCAGAATTTATTATGTTGTGAAGAAGGGGGTGACCCAAAGATGAGTGACAGTGAGGATGGTGAGTAACTTGAGCTGGCTAGCTAAGTGAGGAGTAAACCATCTTAGCAATATGTAGGGAGAATGACATGCAGAAGGATCCATCTGCATAATCCAATTAAAGTAGCAATTGAATTGTTTTTAGAGGCTGTTGCTACAATTTCTGATGTGTAAACTTTTGTGCCCTGGGGACTCTTAGCCTATTTTGAGTTTGGTACCCAGTTGACATTCCTGGAGGTGAAGGGCTCTGCCATCCAGCTGTGCTCTTATTTTTTACAGAAAGCACTAAACAAGAAATAGGAGACTGTCAGAATGGCCCCAAAGATTACATATTAGTACTTCAGCTGGCTTTATTTGAGTTGCTTAAAGCCAATTGAAGAAAGAAAGAAATACCATAGCCACCTGTGTACATATTAGTATATGGAAAGAAGGCTCAAATTAATTAATATTGCAGCAATTGTTCTGCATCAAGGAGAGGTACCCATACAGTCTTCTACAGGCTTTTGTCTTTTAGAAAAGTGTACTACAGGAAAGCAGGCTATAGGAAATTGTCAGAGGAGGCAAACAACCTATATCACTAGTTATATTTTACTTACTGATTTTTGAGAGTTGGGGTGGCCTTAAACTTATTATGTAGCCCAAGCTGGCCTCAAACTTGAATAATCCTCCTGCCTCAGTCTTCCAAATGCACTGACACATAACAAAAGGTATGTATAAATATGGTAGCCATGAATTTTGTCTCATTATTCTCCATGTTTGTAACTATGTATTCATAAATGTCTGATCACATTTTTATGAAAACTAACAATATTTTAGCTAAAATTCTAGGTTTGACAATGATTTTTTTCAGCTCTTAAGAACCACCCCAATGAAAGATTTCAAAACTTTTTTATTTTTTTCTGACAATATGGCTTTTCTGTTCTAGTATTTCATATGTCTCGATTATAAAATACAAGTAGTATAGAGCAAGTAATGAACATGTAGATGTTATCCATCATTTAGTAAGGTAAAAAGTACTTTTTTTAGGGGCTCACTGTGTAGCTCAAGCTAACCTTGAGATCACTCTGTAGCCCAGGCTGACCTCAAACTTAGGGTGATTCTCATCTCGGCCTCCCAAGTGCTGAAATTACTGGTGTGCTCTACTATGCGTGGCTTAGAAATATACTTTTATCTTACTTAACAATTAGTTCCCTATTAAACTTTTATTTAAAATAATGACTGTCTGGGTATAGGGGTCCATGCCTGTAATCATAGCACTCTGGGATACTGAAATAGGATCACTGAAAATGATATAGGGGAATGAAACTCCCCGACCTACTATATGTGCAAAACGAGTTTGTGTTCTCTAAAATCAAAGAATGAATTTTAGGAACAATGGAGGTTAAGAGCAGAATATATTTATGTATTTTTTTAAAATTTTTATTTTGAAAAGAATAAAACCAAATGAGAAAAAACAATAAACAAAATGGAGTCATTCAAAACAAAAGGATAGAGATAGTACATAATTTAAAACCACAATACAAGGTGATCTACAGTGGTTACCATGATGTCTCTTGTTATCTTCAATAGAATTGCCCATATTGTCTGGTACAATACAATTGAACATAGCAGTACAGAACAAAATCAATAAAACTAAAACACTGGGGACATTATAGGACTTCAAAGAGGGTAATAGTCAAACCAGAATGGGCATTGTAATGAATCTTACTGTCTTCAGAGTATTTGCCTATACTCTCAGACTTGATACTATCAAACATAACAGATTCAAATAAAATCAGTCAAGACAAGACGGTGATCAAACAAGACAGATTCAAATAAAGTCAGTCAAAACAAGGTAGTGAAAGCAATACAGGGTTTTAGATTAAGTTGATAGGAAATTAAAAATGATAACATTAGTATATCCTGCTGTCTTTGGAATAGCTGTTTGTGCCCTCAAATCTAGTATAAGAAGACAAACTGGAACAGAATATAACCAAACTAAGCATAGTGATGAAAGCAATATGGGTTTCAAATCATGATACAAGATTACCAAAGTCCTCTGCCTTCCCTATTTAAACAATTCTTCCCCTGTCACTTTCCCAGGATGCATTGTACATTCTTTATCCCACTAACTCCTTTAGTTTTTAGATTAGGGAGGCAACCTGCTATTTACCTAAGTGGTTAACCTTTTTACCCCTGAGCTTGGTCTCAAGTTGTATCCATTTACCTACAAGATCCTCAAGGTTTTCCTTCCTTGTAGCTGACTAGTTCTCCATTGTATAATAGTGTTGTGTCTTTCCCACCAATCTGCAGCTGATGGGCTAGCTACCCCCATTTTTTCTGGTTCCCTGTCACATAGAGCATTATTTTCTCATCTTTGACTGTCAGTCCATAAACCTTTCAGGTTAAATATATTTTTTATATAGAGCATCTTGATGGATCCTTCAAGGAGTTTTGCCAGCTTTCAATGGAGTTTTTAATTTCCTGGTATTCTCTCTGAATCTGTTTTATGTATTTTAGATTTTTTTATATTCTTCATTGAGGTTTCTCTCCTTTTTTCTATGTTCCTCCATTCTTCCATCTGTATCTTTTTGAGATGTACTTAGCATTTCTTTTATTTTTCTTATATCTTCCTTTACTTGTATTAGAATTTCTGTTTTTAGTTCTTTTATAATGTCATGAAAATAATTCTTTATGCCAGATGCTGCTTTTTCCGACACCATAGGTGTGTAACCTCTGAACTCTTCTGTGTGGGCCAGTAGTGTTTGTGTTGGGGGCTGGAGATTTCCTTTTCTTTCTTTCTCTAGTCATATTTCTGGTTTCCTCCAGATAAGTGGACAATGGGGGTCACTGGCACTTCTTGTATTGGCCGTGATTGCTCTGAAGCATGCTGGCTAGGGATTGCTGCCCTCCCCAATCTGCTGATGGCCACTGAAGTACAAACATGGGTGGGGCACATTGATCCACCATTCTGAGCTGGCTAAGCTCTGGGAGTCTTTACCACATTAGTGTGTGCCATGTGGATGGGACTGGTTAGGGATAGTTTCACGGAGACCTTGCCCTTGCTATCAGATCATACACAGAGGCAAGACTCAGTCTGAGCAATTCTCACCAATCTCTGTACTAGGAGTGGCTGACTGAAGCCGCCGCAGTTCTGGTTCCAGGCTTCTTGTGTCCAACTCCAAAATGTCATGTTCTCAGTCGCTCACTCCTGCTGAAAGACCAAGTTCTTCACACTCACTGGGAGCTGGTACAGATCTCTTAGCAGTGTGCTGCTCTCTGCTCTGCCACTCCCCTGCCAACCCCCAACTTCACTGTGAGTCTCTGGATTCCAGTGCTTTTTGTACACAATGGGATTGGCTCTGGTGAGAGCAAGTCTGGCTACAGCTTAATATCCACGATTTTCTTTTTTTTTTTTTTTCTTCGCCTTTAGTTTCTTCCTGCATCAAGAGGATCTCCCTGTGTCTGGTCTTCTCCAGGATGTTTTATTCCAGCATCTGAGCCTTTTCTCTTAGAGGAGCTCCCTGTTTTGCTGCTTACTGAACCACCATCTTCCCCCTCTCTCCAGAATATATTTATTGAGAGAAAGAAAGCTTCTGTCTGAGAGACAGAGGGGATTCCGAATGGGTTTCCAAAGGCACTGTCTTTTCTAGGCACTTTTATAGAGTAAAATCATTGGGTGAAATCTGTTCAAGGTAGGGAAAACTGGGAATTCGCAAGGCAGAGGGGCATAAGATGGGACAGACCTATGGCTAGCCAATAAGATTAACTGTTCAGGTAAAATTGATTAAATCAGGAACAGATGAGGAAGTGAATCACTTAGAAACTGGGCATTCTTAGAGAGCAGTGATTCTTCCCTAGGGAATTGGGATGGTGACTCCTGACTTCCTCAAGGTGAGAGGCAACTATTTAGAGTATCAGTCCTTAGTATATGGGTGAGCAACAAAGGTTTCAGTGCAGCTTGGGCAACTTAGTGAGACCCCCATCTGAAAATAAAAAATGAAACGGTCTGAGTATGTACGTCATGATGAAGGACCTGCATTCAGTTCCCAGATATCCTCCCCTCCAGTTTGTAATATAGTTGACTATGTTGTGTGAAATTGATATCCACACTGTGGAAGGTATATGTATTCATTTGAAAAAAAACTATAACACAATAGCATATGCACAGATGTCATATTATTGCCTTATTATTTTTTTTTCTGTTGTGGAATATTGAAGTTTTAAAGTAATTCAAAAAAACATTTTCTGATTTTAGATATGAGTAGAAATCTCTCAATTTCAAGTGATTGTTCTAGAGAAATTCTGTATTTTTTAAACTAGGAATATCTTTATTTTGTTTTGTAAAATTCAAACATAAAATGCAATTGATATACTTATGGGAGCATTTTTGTACACATATTTCTTTAACATTATCTTTTATTATGACCTGAATTTGAGCCAGGCATGGTAGCACACATCTGTAATTAATCGCTATGGGCTGAGGCATGAGGGTTGCCACAGGTTTAAAACCAACCTGGGAAACAGTGAGTTCAAAGCACCATGAATAACAATGACCCTCTCAAAAAAGTAAAAAAAAATGTATTCCTTCTCATTTAAATATCTCACAATGACTTTTCATCTACTTTATTCTAGACAACGATCATTTTTAAAGTTTTTTTTTTTTATTTAGTTTTTTTTTTTGCAGATACCATCTTGTTATGTTGGCCAGGTAGGTCTCAAATTCACAGGTTTACACGATGCTCATACCTCAGCTTCCTCAATAGCATGAGCCACCACATACTTGGCTATAATAGTATTTTGATAACAATAGTTAACATTAAGAGTGCAGACACTGTGTTACACACTGTTCTCCATGTGTATTAGCAGTTAGTAGATTCATATAAGGCAGCTGAGGTAAGTTATATTCAGTAACATTGCTTCGAAATGTCAGAGTGAAGACTGTCATTATCAGTGATGCTTAAGTTGGAGGTGATAGTCCCTTTTCAATATGGAGTTGGTGACTATACTTTATAGAATATCAGTACAAGAGAAACAAAAGTTTATAGCAAAAGTATGTTATGATTAAGAGTCATCTTTCAGTAAGACATCAAGGTGTGACCATTGTTTCTAAATGTGATTTTCAAATGTGGCAAGAAAAATGAAACTATACAGAAATGACCATTAAAAAGATTGCCCGAAATGTTGCTTCATTTTGGGGATGGCCAAACCTATAAATTCTTCTGATTGTTTTGTTTTGTTGTCTTTTTGAGACACGGTTTCATTATGTAGTTCAGGCCAGCCATGAACTCACTTTGTAGCCCAGGCTAGCATCCTACCTCAGCCTCCTGAGTGAGTGCTGGGATTACAGGGTGCACCACAATACTTGGCCTGATTTTTGTTGTTGTTGTTGTTGTTGTTAAGACAGGCTCTCATTATGTAATTTAGGCTGGCTTTGAAATAACTCTATAGCCCAGGCTGACTTTGAATTTGCAGTACTCCTCCTGCCTTAGCCTCCCAAGTGTTGGAATGACAAGTATGTGGTACCACTCTTGGCTTGTTTTAATGAATACAGTCATCTCCCAACTGTGATGCTGTTATTAAATTTCAAAGACAAATCATCAAACCAGTAAAAGTTCAGAATTTGGCTAAGAATAGCCAGTTAGTAAATTATAATTTGTCTTGTTGAACCATGTCTTACAGAATAAGAATCTAACCTCTTAATTGTTCCAGTCTATTTCTTGTTCTACAATGTCATCTTTATACATTTTTATTTTTGTTTTTTGAGACAGGGTTTATACTTTTTTGTTATTTTTGTTTTTTGAAATAGGGTCTTTCTTTGTAGTACAGGTTGACCTGAAACTCTCAGCAGTGCTTTTGCCTCAGCTTACTGAGTGCTAGGATTGAAGATGTGTGCCACCATACCCTATACTTTTCTAGATACCCTTGATCTGACATTTCTTGATGAATCTGTCTTAATAACTTTCTGAATGAATTTTTGCAATATAATCACATTGCTTGGAAAGATACCAGTTAATATGTGATTTGTCTCAAAGCACTCACTTTATTGGCTTACCACGTAAAGGCTCCCCTTTTTGTTCCTTTACCTATCCTGTGGATTGCTAGGGTCCTAGCTGCCATCAAGTTAACTATTTTGCTATGGATATATTTTGTAGGTTCAGTTCCCTCTGCTATCAGGTCTTTATCCTTCATTTGATTGTTTAGCTCTCTGATTGAGGATTGCACAATGATGTCAGGTAGGGTGTTATTCCATTTCATGATCTGGAATGTTGACCTGAAGAGAGCTATTTTTCTGCAAAGTAAAAGTAATTTTAACTTTGGAATAAGGTATAAATCTCAATGCATTGTAGGATTGCCTTATTTTAAAGGAAACTATATAATAATATAACTTTATTCTGAAGCCAGATGACATCTTAAGTGTATGTTTCTATTTAACTTTGTGCCATGCCAAATTCTGTTTGTTACATTTCCAGATAATTTTATTATTGGTTTTAATATCACATAAAGTATGTAGATAAGTATGACCTAGAGAAGCTGCGCTTGGTGCTGCATGCCTATAATCCCAGCACTTAGGAGGCTAAGGAGGGAGGATTACCATGAGTTTGAGGCCATCCTGGTCTACATGATAGGTCCAACAACAGCCTAGACTTTGTAGTAAGACTCTGTCTCCCCTCAAAAAAAAAAAAAAAAAAAAAAAAAATGGAGACAATGCAAGTTTAGAACAGAAAACTTTTACAATTACAGTTTAAATTTAACTGCTTAATTTATAGCATTGCATAGTTCAAGAAAGGCTTTGAATTGTATATGATATATAATTAACATAAGCAGAAGTCCCATTGTTTGCCTAACAAAAGTATTTATTTGTATACTGATCCAAGGATTTAGGAAGCTATTTATAGGTTTCTTTCATTTATCTTTAATTTTGTACCCATCACCAGTGTTCTCTCATCTTCTTAGTGCCTATGGAATTATATCTCTCCAGAAAGCCACTTTGCTTCATCCTGGACCCTTAACAATGCCAAATATGTGAGATTATAATTGTTTACCTTGCTATTGGTTGCATAATAACCACTTATACCAAACTCAGGGCAAAATCTTAGAGATCAGTTTAGGTATAGTGGGCAAGGTGATAAGATAAGAGCTCTTTTGTATTATTGGACTTTAATGTGGTAAACAACCTGTTTTTTCTTTAGAAGACCTCCTGTGTCTTGAGAAAATTGTGCTAAAGTCCTTTGAGGCCACTGGTACTATCAGAACATGGGAGACAACTTGAATAACACCCCTTGAATGCAGAACAATTGTTGCACCTTTCATTATATTGAGACTTTTTTTATACTGATATGTTACAGAGCTGACTATGGTATTTCCTATTCTCTTCAATTGGCTCTAAGCATTATAAATAAGGCTAGCCATGATGCTGGTATGTAATCTCTAAAGCCATCAGACAGTCTCTTGTTTGCTTGCATAGTGTTCTCTATAGAACATATGGGCACAAGAGTTGGTAGAGCCCGTCAGTTCCAGGAATGTCAACTGGGTATGAGCTTGAAAGTAAAGAGCATATGACTGCCCAGGGCATAAAAGTTTACATATCAAAAACTAAAGGAACAGCCACCAAAAACAATTCAATTGCTACCTTAATTAAATTGTGCAAATTGATCCTTCTGCATATCTTTAACTCTGCATTTTGCAGAGATGTTTTTCTCACTATCTGACTAGTCAGCTCAAGTTACTCACATAGTTCCCACCACCCTCAATATCACTCATTGGCAAAACACCCCCTTCTTGACAAGATAATAAATTCTGCAAGAGGCCTAGGATGAAGGCCTCTGTCCACATATCCTCACGGGCATTACACTTAATTACCCCTTGGCTGCTCTTAACGTGGAATATGTCGTGGTGTCTTTACTTTCACCATGGGTTGCATTTGAGGTGGTAGATTAAAATTAACTTTCTGGGATTCCAATAACATTTTAATGGGATTATAAACATAAATTTTTGGATTGTGAGAAAGATTGGAAAAGGAATTACAATACTTGGATGACTGTACTCAATGTTTGGGATTACAATAAGAACTGTTCTGGATATGGCAGTACTTTTCCTGAGCCTCAAGGTAAGGGATGTGTTGAATGGAGAAGGAATACAAGGTCTATAAAGTATGAACTGAACAGATTATTACTTCTTCAGGCCCATCAGGTTTTAGTTTAGTTTAGTTTAGTTTAGTTTAGTTTAGTTTAGGAGCAGTGATATGTGGGGCCAAGTATGGAGTGGCTTCTTTTGGCTTTTAGTCTATCACCTTCAGTATAACCCATGAGAAAAATATAGACCCTAAGTAATATTTGCAGTTATGGGCAGCCAAGGGGTCCTGAGTCCAGTCCAGATGAGAGTTCACAAAACAAAGGCCTCAACCTAGGGCCTAACCCAAAATGTATTAGTGAAAAAGTGAGTGGCTCAAAGATGAGTGAAGATGAGAATGGTGACAAGTATGTTAGTAATGTGAGCTGAGCTAGCTAAGAGGCCAACAAGCATCTCAGCAATATGCAGAGAAAAAGGGTATGCAAAAAAATCAACCTATATAACACATTTGAAGTACCATTTAAAGTTTAGTAGGCTGGTGCTTCAGTTCTGAAATGCAAACCTTTTCTGCCCTGGAAAGTTATAGCCTCTTACCTTGAAACTCAAACCCAGTTGATAATCCTGGAGCTGTTGGCTCTGCCATCCTGCTTGCTCAACCTTTTAGAGGGAGATACTAAAAGCAAAGCAAAACGAACAAAAAAAGCAGGGCTACCACTTAGCATCAAAGATTACACATCAGTATCTCAACTAGCACTATTTACATTGCTTAGAGCTGATTAAAGGAAAAAATATAGCTTTGTCTTCATTATGCGTATCAGTACATGGAGATGGGATCAGGTTTAATTAAAGCAGAGATAAGTGTTCTGTATTCAAGGAGCGCCAACCCAGTAATGTTCTACAAGGTGAGGCACAGCAGAGATGTTTGGAACAGCATGGGAAGAAGGATGCATGTGCAGATTTTTATAATCCATCCATTTCCACTCCTTCACGTCAGGGGTGGCTGCTATTTTGTAATGCATTTCTATTACAGCTACTGTAGTTACTAGTAATGACTTTCAGGGAAAAAATAGTTTCTTTGCGATTCTCTGTTTTACTTCAACTCACTCAAGTTGAAAATGAAAGTTTCTGTGTGCCCAACTTTATATATATGTCCCAATTTGCTGTGGCAACAGGCTTCCCCTATGCTCCTTTCCTAGCTCCTAGTGCAGCTTTCAATGATATAAATAACCTGCTGTGGCATGCATACTATAAGTTCACCACCAGTATTCTAGTGCCTTATTGGAAGTGATAGGCACCTGTGCCCTGTCAGTGGTTCTCAAGTACAGTACATTACTGTTATGGTCAATTTCTAGATTGATGGGGCAGGGGTTAAAATGGGGAATTTTGTTAAGGTCCTAAAGATTTCTGTTAGATTTCACATGCCCCAAACAGTCTTACTGCTTGCTAAGTATACTTAAAAAACATAGGCAGTAGAAGCCACCTGTTCCATCAGTTTGACTTTAGGTATTTATTTTTTGTGTTTTAACATTGATGGTATAGTTAAGAAAAGTCAACTTACTCAGAAATTCTATCGATTCTAAAGCTTTTTTTTTACATGATAGAGGAAGCTGCTGTTTTCATAAAAGATGGGAATGCCTCCCCAAAATGATAAATAGCACTCAACATTTATTCTTCAGGGAGTAGTATACCACATAACCAAGGCCTGTGGTTGTCTATATATAAGGTGAAATTTCAGGTGTCCTTTCTTATTAGGTACTAGGAAAGATGTCTTTGATTTAACTGCTTTTTTTTTCTAACTTTTTAAATTTTTGTTTTAAAGGGGGTAAAATTAAACACAATAAAACAGAAAAAAATAGGACATAAGAAAGCAATGTAGGGGCTGGGGATTTAGCTCAGCGGCATAAGCGCCTGCCTTGCAAGCAGGCAGTCGTGAGTTCGATCCCTGGTACCCGTAAAAACAAAAAAACCAAACAAACAAAAAAAAGAAAGCAATGTAAGAGATATAAATTTCAAAGCTGAGATCTTCACTGTCTATCGTATTGTCTCTTGTTTTCTTCCAAATAGTTGTCCATGTCTTCAGATAGGTCTTCAAAAACCAGACAATAGGGAAGTCATTAACGGCTATCTTACAGAGTCTCTTGTTCTCTTCAAAATAGGCGTCCATACTTTCATGTATACTGAAGTTCAACAAAATGAAACAGACAGTGGGGAGGGGTTGCTTGGTTTCCTGGTGCTCCAGGTCCCAGCATGGCGTGGGTCCCGGTAAATGCCAGTGGCTCCCGTCCTGGGCTGCCACAGCTTGCCGTGCTCACAGCCGCTCATGGTGGGGGGTGTTTCAAGCTGTTTCTTTCTAGTGAATTGACCATTTCGTTGACCAAGTTCTGAAATGGCCAACAGAACATAGAAAGACATCTCTTTAGGCCCCTGCTTGAAACCAACAGTGTCAGGAAGCTGCCGGCCTTGATTTAGGGCCAGGATTTAACTGCTTTTTACTGGCTTCTGGTTGGCAGGATCAGGAGGCTTTCCAGACAGGCTGCTGTGCTGATTTCTTCAGTTCATTTCGGTGACCTACTGTATAACTGCTTTTTAAATTTAGTGTAGTGTATATGTTGAGTTATAAGGTTTTCAATAGGATTCTAAAATAAGATTTATGAATTCCTTATATTGTGGTAGAATAAGAGCGTGTAATAAAGCATGGAATGTGATTTTGTGCCAGAAGGATTCTTGTGGGCATTGAGTTCAAGTCTCCAGCCTGAGAAATCAATTTTTTAAATTGATTGATTGATGCTTGGAATTGAATCTATGTCCTGCTGCATGCTACGCAAGTGCTGTTTTAGTGAGCTACACCTCTGCCCATGGGTTGGAAATTTTGTACTAAATTTGTTTATATAGCAGTGCTGCTTAGCTAGTGACAAAGTCAAAACTTTCAAATCTGAATCTGATCCTAGTTAACAGGAATCTTAACTCTTTTTTTTTTTTTTTTTGGTCTTTTTCCTTTTTATCGGTACCAGGGATCGAACTCACGACTGCCTGCTTGCAATCAGGCGTTTATGCCGCTGAGCTAAATCCCCAGCCCCTTAACTCTTTTCCTACAGAGAAAATATTTTCTTAAAAACTTTGGACCAGCAAAATATATTTAGGTGAATTTAATAATAAATATGAACCTGATTCTTTTGACTCTCATACTAGATCGTGGCTATGTGTTACGTTCAAAGTAACAGAATCCTAGAATAATGTACAATATCCTAAGTTTTAATATAATTGAACCTTTAATATAATTAAACCTTTTTCCATATTTGAGTTCTGTACACAATGGTACCTAACATTCTCAGTTTTACTCAGTTTGAACCATGCTGTATTGATATTTCCCAGGCTGGACTTGTGATCCTTTTGGCTCAACCTCTCAGAGTACTGAGATTATAAACCATGTGTCATCAAGCCCCACTAAATAAGGTTTTAGATGACAGTTTTAAAATTAACTCTATAATGTGCTTTGACTTGCAGTTGTGTCTGGACAGTAATATTGTAGCAGGATTTTTGCATAGAGAGCTGGACACTGAGGCTCTTTCTAGGAAGTAGCCTTTATTTGTGCCAGCACTGACTCAGTGGATTTACATCTAAAGGCTAAGCCCCAAGCATGGTGGAGTTTGGCCTTTTATATAATTCTTGTGTTTTAGCTCTCTTATATGGCAGCACACTGACAAACTACAGTGTGATTTGGTATGATCTGTGCTACAGAACTGTGCTAAAAAGTATACTCTTGTACAAAGGTATTAATTATGCGTGTGGTCTTTTCTTGTTTTGAAAAGACTCCTACCATATTTTTTGGAAGGGGTCCTGCCACATCACTCCTTTTTATCTTTGGAACTCCTGTTTTGGGTCAAGTACATCATTTTGGTTTAAAGGTTTATGGTTTTATGGTATCAATGCTTGTGTGGCCTTTTTAAAAAAAAGACTCATGTCTCAGTGAGACTAGAGATAGACTGTGTAACCAGAGGAGCTAGACAGAGTAGGATTAGACAAGTTTTTAGAATTTAGAACACAACACCTATAAAGATTTTGATGGTTACTCCTTCCAAGACAGGGGTTTATACAGTTCAGGTTGGCCATGAATTCACTTTGTGGTCCAGGCTTGCCTCAAACTTGCAGTGGTAGTCCTCCTGCCTGAGCATCTGTAGTGCTAGATTACAGGTGTGTGCCACCGTGCCCAGCTGCCATGAGGATTTCAAATCTCTTAAGGGTCAAAAATCATTTTTCAAAAAACTCTTCAAGGTCTTGACTGGAATATGAGCAATCTTATTTATTTGGTCTATAATTTCTTGTGACTTTTTTTAGCTATTTTTAGGCAGCAATTATTCAGGTTAAACTTTTTACAAACTGTCCTCTGAATGAAGAAAATAATTTAAGTCCAAACAGTCTTGATATATAACATTGCACATTTTCATTTGCTGTTTAGCTAATAGAATTTGGGGGTTTTTATTAGTTATAATTTTTATAACTGCTTGTGGTCTGATTATGCAATTAGCATGTAAATCATGGTGTGTTAGCCCTAGGACTTGTCCACTGTCCACTGCAAGGGCCATGATACTGGATTATATGCTCTGGAGGCTGTTTATCCTTTTTTTAATTGTCAATTTATGTGGCACATCATTCTCTTTGTGTCTCTGTTCCCAATATTCCTGGACTCTCAGATTGCCTGTAAAACAGAAAACTCTGACTAGTTAGAGGGAATACAGTATAAGCTGTTTTTCTGTATATCTAATACAGTCCACCTGGAGCCCACAATTTGATGTCTGTGCCAACATTACCTCAGGCTCTCCAGAGATGAGAGAATTTTGACAAGGGTTGATGATTTTTTTTTTTTTTTTTTTTTTTTATCGGTACCAGGGCTCAAACTCACAACTGCGTGCTTGCAAAGCAGGTGCTTATGCTGCTGAGCTAATACCTTCATATGTAGTACAAATCAAAACAGAACAGAATAGAACCAATAAAAACAAAACAATGAGTGCAATAAAGGCTTTTAAAATAAGACAATAGTAAATCCAAAATGGCTACCATATCTTGCTATCTTTGAAATAGCTGCCCATGCCATTAGATGTAACAAAATCAAACGAAACAAAACAAAACAATAAAACCCAACCCAACAAAACAATGAAAAGGAATTCAAAACAAAATAATAGGGAGTTAACTAGATACCACCTTCAGAAGGAGACTCTCTGTAGATGCCACACTATGTACTATGATCCTCTAAAGAGATGAGCAGACCACAGCCCTAGACTGGCAAAATCAGTGAAACATCAAGTGCCACAAGCATCAAACTGCATTTTACATCAATAGCTATCTCAGCCTGTGTTTCTGTGGATCAGCAGGTTTCTTGCCCTGTGGAGGTGGGGGACATTAGGCTTTTTAACAAGTATCCTGAAGCTTCTTCTCTACCAGAAAAGGCAGTTTTTTTTGTTTTTTGTTTTTTTTTCCCAATAATCAGGCTTTCCAGGAGCCAAAGTCTTATGGTAGCACTAAGATATCCTGTTTTATTGTTGAGTTTATGGGGATCTAGTTCTCTTCTCTCTCATGAACATTGATCTCTTATGTTCCTCCACAATATATAGTAACAAGAGACTTTTAAGGCCAGGGTCAGACACAAGTTTTTTTGTTGTAAAAAAATGGGAAAGGGCTAATACTTATTTTCTCATAAAAAGAATGGAAGACCTTGTGAGTTGAGGTTCAGACAAGGTAACTTTTTAAGGTATAACATGGTTCTTTGCATCAGTGTTTTGCATCTATGTACAAAGTCAAGGCAACTTTATTTATTTATTTACTTATTTTAAAGACAAATTATACAGCATTTCAAAATCAAATAATGGAAGATTAACACTTTAATATATCATGCATTGTTTTTTTAAATTTTTCTTTATTTTAAATAAACATTAAGATAAAAGAGGACATAACAAAACAGGTCAGAACAGAACAAGTTAAGCAGCATAGTGTTTCACCACAGGACAACCCGACATAACAGTAGCTAGCTTAGTGTCTCTTTCCTTCAAATATTTGAGTATATCTTCATACACTATAATATTAAACATAACAAGACAGTATAAAACCATTCAACAGAATGAAACTATTACAGGGTATTCAGAACCAACTAACAGAAAATGAACAATGGTTACTATATTATCTCCTTGTCTATAAATTTTGTTTATACTTCCACATATTTTAAAATCCAATAAGATAAAACCAATGGAAACAGAAGAACAAAAGCTTGGTAGGACTTCAAAACAAGATGATGTTAAATCAGTACTAGCTATGATAATGTCTTGTTTTCTTCAAAATAGCTGTCACACCATCACAGACAATAAAATCAAACAACCCAGAATAAAACCATAACAACTAATGAATAAGAACATTATGAGACTTGAAAGCAATATAATGGGGAATCATGATTACCACATACTTTATACTACACTAGGGAGATGATACAGTATTTATACATGTGAGTTTGATTCATTTCACTTAGGACTATGGTCTTTACTTGCATCCATTTATTTATAAATATCTCAATATGATAATTCTTTATAGCTAAGTAGTACTCCATTGTATAAAAATACCACAAATTTTTATCCATTCCTCTATTGATGGACACTTAGGTTGTTTCCACAATCTGGCTGTTTCAAATTGTGCTGCTATAAACATGGGGGCACATATATCACTGTGGTATGATGTTTTCAGTTCTTCTGGGAATATGCCTAGAAGTAGAATAGCTGGGTTGAATGGGACTTTCAGTTCCAGCTTTTTGAGGTATCTCCAGACTGACCTCCACAGTGGTTGCACCAGTCTGCACTCCCACCAACAGTGCAGGAGAGTTCCTTTTTCCCCATAGCCTTTCCAGCATTTTTTATTGGTAGTTTTCTTGATCCTGGCCATTCTTTCAGGAGTGAGATGGAATCTCAGTGTGGTTTTTTTTTTTTTTTTTTTTGTCTTTTTCCTTTTTACCAGTACTGGGGATCGAACTCACGACTGCCTGCTTTCAAGGCAGGCGCTTACGCCACTGAGCTAAACCCCCAGCCCCAGTGTGGTTTTAATTTACATTTCTCTAATGACTTATGATGATGAACATTTTTTCATGTATTTATTTGGCATTTGTATTTCCTCATCTGAGAACTGTGTATTCATCTCAGATGCGCATTTTTGGATTGGATCTTTGAATTTTGTGGCTTTGATTTTTTTTTTTTTTAATTCTGTATATGTTTTAGACAGAAGTTGTTTGTCTTACGGCACTTCACTAAGATCTTTTCCCAGTTTGTGTGTTTTCTTTTCACTATGCTGGAGATTTCTTTTGACCTGCAGAAACTTTTTAATAAGATATGATGTCACTTATTGATTCTGAGAAGTATTTCCCATGTGGTTTGATTCCTGTTCATGAATTCTTTATCTATCCCTATGCCTTCAAGGTTTGTACCCAGTTTGCCTTCCAATAGATTTAGTGTTTCTGTTCTTTGATCCATTTAGATCTTTGATCCATTTAGATTTTATTTTAGTACTTGGTGATAGGCATGGGTCTAGTTTTAGTTTTCAGTATATGGAGAGCCAGTTTTTCCAACACCATTTATTAAAGAGACTGTCTTTCTTCCAGTGAACCTGCTTGGCTCCTTTATCAAAGATGAGTGTGTTTGTAGTTGTGATTGTATCTTCTAATCTATTCCATTGGTCTTCAGATCTGTTTTGAATTCAGTACTGTGTTGATTTGACTACAGTAGCTTTGTAGTATAACTTCAAGTCAGGGATTGTGATGCCTTCTGCCTTGCCTTTGTTGCTTAGAACTGTCTTTGTTATTCTAGGTCTCTTCTTGTTCCAGATGAATTTTAGGATTGATTTCTCGAGATCTATGAGGTATGTTGATGGTATTTTTATTGGGATTGCATTGAATCTGTATAACAGTTTTGGGTGAATGGCCGTTTTCACAATATTTATTCTTCCTATCCATGAGCAAAGGATGTCTTTCCATTTTCTGAGAGCCTCTTAAATTTCTATTTTCAGTGTATTATAATTTTCCCTATATAGATCTTTCACTTCTTTTGTGAGAATAATTCCTAAATATTTCATTTTTTTTGGTTGCTAGTACGAAGGGTGTGGCTTCTCTTATTTCTCTGTCAGTGAGTCTGTTGCTAGTGTATAAGAATGCTATTGGTTTTTGAGTATTGATTTTGTTTCCAGCTACATTGCTGAATTTATTTACCATATCTAGGCATTTTTCAGTGGAGTTTTCGGGGTCTTCTATGTAGAGTATCATGTCATCTTCTTCTTTTCCTATCTTTACCCTTTTTATTTCTCTCTCTTGTCTAATTGCTCTGGCTAGTATTTCCAGTACTATATTAAATAGGAGCAGTGATAAGTGACATCCTTGTCTTGTGCCTGATTTTAAGGTAAAGGCCTTCAGTTTTTGGCCACCTAGTATGATACTGGCTGTTGGTTTGTCGTAGATGGCCTTTATCATATAAAGACCTATTCCAATTTTTTGTAAGGGTCTTATCACGAGTGAATGTTGGACCTTATGAAAAGCTTTTTCTGCACCTATAAACATGATCATGTGATTCTTACTTTGGCTTTATTGATAGGGTGGATTACATTTATTGATTTACGTACGTTGAAACATCCCTGCATGCCTGAGAAGAATCCCACTTGGTAATGGTGTATAATCTTCTTGATGATTTGCTGCATCCTGTTTGCCAATACTTTATGGAGGATTTTTGCACCTGTGTTCCTCAGGGAGATTGGCCTGTTCTCTTTTTTAGTTGGGTGTTTCTGAGGTTGTGGTATTAGAGTATTGTTTACTTCCCAGGAATGACTTTGGAAGGATTGTTTCCCTTTCAATTTCATCGAAGAGTTTGAAGAGTGTTGGTATTAAATCTTCTTTGTATTTCTTGTAGAATTCTGCAGTGAATCGTCTGGGCCTGGGCTCTTCTTTGTGGGTAAGGACTTATCATTCTATTTCATTAATAGAAATTCAGTTATTCAGCAGTTTAATATCTTCTTGACCTAACTTTGGTACTTCATATGTTTCTAGGAATTTGTCTGTTTCTTCTGTGTTATCAAACCTATGAGAATAGAGATTGGTGTTGATGGTCTTCTGTATTTATACCGAATCTGTAGTTTTTTCATCTTTTTCATTTCTTATTGCATGAATTTGAGCTTTTTCTTCACTTTTTAAAAATAAGTTTGACTAGGGGCTTATCAATTTTATGTATTCTTTGAAAGAACCAACTCTTTGATTGGTTCCAACTTCTTTGGATTATTTTCTTAGTCTCTATTGCATTAATTTCTGCTCTGATTTTTATGATTTCCTCCCTTCTTTTTGCTTTGGGCTTGACTTGCTCTTCTTTTTCTAGATGTTTGAGGTGTAGCATCATGTTATTTAATTGTATTCGTTCTCTTTTCCTGATGTGGGAACTCAGTGTAATAAATTTTACTCTGAGGACAGCTTTCTTTGCATCCCACAGATTTCAGTATGTTGTATTTGTTTTTGTTTTCTTGTAGGCATTGTTTAATTTCTTCTGTGACCCACTAATTACTCAAGGGTGTGTTATTCAGTTTCCATGTGTTTGTGGGATTTTTGCAGTGTCTTATATCATTAATTTCTGGTTTCATAGCACTATGATCTGATAACATGCAAAGGATAATTGCAGCTCTTTTGCATTTATTTAAATATGTTCTGTAAGTTAATATATGCTCTATTTTAGAGACTGACCCATGTACTGCTGATAATAGTGTGTATTCTGTTGTTGGATGGAACACTGTGTATATATCTATCAAGTCCATTTGTTCACAGTTGTCATTCAGTTCTGTTATTTGTTTGCTGGTTTTCTGTCTGGTTGAGCTGTCCCTTGGTGTCAATGGTGTTAGAACTGTGTTACTGCTAATTTGGTTTTTCATTTCTGTTAATACTTGTCTTATATAACTGGGTGCTCTGTAATTTGGTGCATATATATTTAAAATAGTTATCTGTTTTTCTTGAAGTTTTCTCCTAAACAGTATGTAGTGACCTTCTTTATCTCTTCTGATCATTACTTGTTTAAAGTTCACATTGTCTGCAAACAGAATGGCTACTCCTGCTTTTTTTTGGGTGCCTGTTGCATGAAGTATTGTTTTCCATACTTTGACTTTAAGGCTCTGAGTTTCCTTTTGGGTTAGATCGGTTTCTTGTATATAACATATGGTTGGATGTTGTTTATTGATCCATTGTGCCAATCTGTTTCTTTTAATTGATGCATTGAGACCATTTACATTAATGGTTATAACTGTTATATATTGGTTTATTGTTGACATGTTATCTTTCTGCTGTTGCATCTTTATCTTTCCATTCTGTTTAATTGTCTGCTTTGCTTAGTGGTTTTTTCCTAAGTGCATCTAAACTGTCTTCCAATATTTTTTGCTTGATTAGCTTGGTGATCATGAAGTTCTTCAGCTGTTTGTTGTAATGGAAGTATCATATTTCACCATCAGTTTTGAAGGACAGTTTTGCAGGGTACATCAGTCTAGGGTGGAAATGATTTTCCTTTAGGATCTGAAATACTTCACTCCATGCTCTTCTTGCCTTTATTGTTTGTGCTGAGATGTCTGCTGTGATTCTGATAGATTTTCCTTCATAAGTGATCTGTCTTTTCTCTCTGACAGCTTTTAATATTTTATTCTTTTGTTGTATTTCTGGGATGGTGATTATTATGTGTCTGGGTGAGTTTTATTTTGGTTATGGCTATTTGGAGTTCTGTATGCTTCACTGATCCTGATATCAGTTTCCAATCTCATGTTTGGGAAATTTTCAGCTATTACTTCTCTAAATATCCTCTTCACATCCTTTACGTT
Organism: Cavia porcellus; assembly: GCF_034190915.1. NCBI lineage: Eukaryota > Metazoa > Chordata > Mammalia > Rodentia > Caviidae > Cavia > Cavia porcellus. The sequence continues at coordinate 40,922,616 of NW_026947486.1, read as the reverse complement.
GTCCCTTTCTTTTTCATTTATCCCTATTAATCTTATGTTGTTTTTCTTTGCGTCATCTTGCAGTTGTTCAATTGTTATTTCCTGATTTCTTGTTATTTTTAATAGATCCTTCCTTTCCTGTTCACTGGCTGCAATCTTATCTTTGAGGTCTCAAATTCTATCTTAACATTCATTAAGGCGGTTTTTACAACTTGGAATTTTTGGTTTCCTGTATATGTCTTTGCATCTGCTTTATATATTCTTTGTTTCTTATATTGTCCATCCAGGGATTCTATCTTTTTGTTTAGTTCTTCCAATTTTTTAACTGTGTCTTCTTTAGATATGTTCAGCATCTCCTTCATTTGTTTTATCATTTCTTCTTTTACCTGGGAGATTAGTTCTAGTTTGAATTCCTTTAAAGCTTCCTGGAGTTCCTCCTCTATTTTGGTTACTATTATTTCAGGTATTTCAGGCATATGGCATGTATTTTCTTCTATGTACATGGCTCCTAGGCTTTCTTGGGATGGGCTGGATTTTTTAGATTGCATTTTGGTCTTTTGTTTTGTTATTTTCCTATATTTCCATGTTTTAAGTGTTGTTCCCAAGCTTCTCCTGGGCGTGTAGGAAATTGTCTCCTATGTCCTCGGCTCCTGGGACTCCTCTCGTCGTGTAGCTCCCTCCTCAGGTAGCAAGGCCACCCTGATTAAAAGAAGGTTGCCAGGCTCCTCTCATGTAGAACTAAAGCCTTCTCCATCTATACAGCTCCCCTTTCTGGCAGGGAAGGTCCCCTGATGAAAGAAGGTCACCTGGCATGGTCCAGCCAGGCCCAAATCCCACTAAGCCTAATCTACTGTTGCTGCAATCCCTGTGGATCCTCCACCCGCTCCAACAAGGATCTTGTACTCTCCCGGGGATTGGATGTCGTGTAATCATCCAACTCCTTTGGTGGCAAAGCTCCCCCAGCTGATAGAAGGTCACCCCTATGGCCTAGGTAGGCCTCAAACTTCCTCAGCAGGGCTGCTCCCTCCTGCAGGCAGTGGCAGTAGTGCTGGTGCTCTCCAGGCTAAAAGAAGTTCACAGACAAGGCCGGAACTGGTTCCCGAGCCTTGGCTCAGCTCCCTCCTCCGGGCGGTGCAGCTGTGGTGTGTGCCCTCCAGGTGAGATTAGGTGGTCAGCAAGGTTGGAGCAGGTTCCCATGGCTCGGCCTATGTCCCTCCTCCAGGTGGAGCACCTGTGGTGTGTCTTCCTGGTGATAGAAGGCAGTCAGCAAGGCCGATCCAGTGGCTAGCCCCACCTCCCTCTTCCAGATCGGGCACCTGTCGTGTGCCTTGTTGCGTGGACTATTGTTTTCCATACTTTGACTTTAAGGCTATGAGTTTCCTTTTGGGTTAGATGGGTTTCTTGTATATAGCATATGGTTGGATGTTGTTTATTGATCCATTCTGCCAATCTGTTTCTTTTAATTGGTGAATTGAGACCATTTACCTTAATGATTATTGCTGATATATATATTGGCTTATTTTTGTTATATTAACTGCTGTTGATTCTTTACCTTTGCCCTCTGTTTAGTTGTTTGACCTTAGTGGTTTTCTTCTGTTGGTGTTTTTAAAGTCATAGTTATTTTTATGTTTGTTTAGAATATCTTTTAATATTCTTTGTAGAGTTGTCATGAAGTTCTTCAGGTGTTAATTTTCATCGAAGTATCTTATTTCTCCAGCAGTTTGAAGGATTGTTTTACAGAGTATATCAATCTGGTTGTATGTTGTTTTCCTTTAAGATTTGACATTCTTCACTCCGTACTTTCTTTGACTTGGTTTTTTGTGTTGTGAAGTCTGCTGTACTGAGGGACATTCCATTAAAGGTGATACATTTCTTTTGCCTAATAGCTTTTAATATTCTATTCTTATGTTGAATTTTTAGAATGTTGATTATTACATATTTGGGTGTAAATTTATTTTGGTTATGTCTAATTGCAGCACTGTGTGCTTCACTGATTTGATGTCAGTTTCTTTTCCCATATTTGCAGAATTTTCTGCTATTACTTCTGTAAATGGTCTTTTTACATCATTTGTGTTTTCACCTTTTTCATTTACACCTATCTATCGTATATTGTTTTTCTTTGTAGTGTGTTGCAACTGTTGAATTGTTATTTCCTGATTCCTTGTTATTTTTAAAAGATCTTTCCTTTCCTTTCAGTATTTGCAATCTTATCTTTGATGTTTGAAAGTCTATCTTTATATTCATTCAGGTGGTTTTGCTAGCTTTCTGTGAAATTTTTTATTTCCTTGATATTTCTTTCAATCTTTTTCATGCAGTCTCTTTTGTTTTGTCACTGGGGATTGAAGTCATGGCCTTGCACTTAGCAGGTAAGCACTTAAGCCACTGAGCTGAATCCCCAGCCCTCATTTTTTGTTTTTCATTCAAGGTTTCCATCCTTTTGCATTACTCCTCTATTTTTTAACTGTCTTCTTTAGATGTTCAGCATTTCTTTCATTATGTTTATATTTTCTTGTTTTACCTGGGAGTTTAGTTCTGATCTTATTTCCTTTACAACTCCATGAAATTGTTTATTTAATTTCGTTGCTATTGTTTCAGAAGTTTCAGTTGAATGACTTACACTTTATTCTATGTCCATGTTTCCTAGGCTTGTTTGGAATAGGCTGCAAGCTAGAGATTGCATTTTACTCTTTCATTTTGTCATTTTCCTTTATTCTTCTCAGCAACTATGCAAAACCTCAGTTGTTTCATTGTTGAGAATGGCTGTCCATACTACAGCAGGTTTCCTCAGCTGAATGTGGGTCATTAAGCAGGCCTTACCATGTCCTGAGTGGCACTCAGGGCATCTCTTAATGGCTGGAGTATGGTGGGCAGACATTCAGCACACCCCATACTGCCCACCAAGGCTTCCCAGCTGATTGGGGTCATTGGGCAGAGCCTTACCAGATCCTGAGTGGCCACCAATGATGTATGGCTTGGTGAAGTATGCTGTGCAGGCTTTCAGCATGTGCCATGTGGCACACCAATGTTCACTGGCTGCTTGGGGTCCCTGGGTGGGACGTTACAAAGTCCAGAGTGGCACACCAAGGCTTCCTGGCTGCTGAGATCACTTGACCCTACAAGGACCGAAATAAGGTTCTTGATTTGCTTGGGTTTGCTGGACAGGGCCCTACCTGGTTCTGAGCATATCACCAAGGCTGCATGACTAAGTGAGGTATGCTTTGCAGGCCTTCAGCTCACACCAAGCCAAATTTATTCTGCTTTATAGCTAATACTCCATTGTATAAAAATATCACATTCTTTTTGTCCATCCCATAATTGATTGGCATTTGGGTTGTTTGCAAGATTTAGCTATTACGAATTATATTACTGTAAACATAGTTGAACATGTATTGCTGTGGCATGATATTTTCAATTATTTTGATAAAATACTCAGCATTGGAATAGCTATATTAAATTGCCCTCCAATCCTTGTTTTTTGAGATATCACCAAAGTGATTTCCACAGTGGTTGAACCAATCTACAGTGGAGAATGTTTCCTTTTTCCCACAGCCCCACCAACATTTGTCATCATTTGCTTTCTATTTTCTTAAATTTTTGTTATTTTATTTTAAAGAGAAAAAAGGAAAAACAGAAAATTAAGAAGTAAATAAATCTGAACAAAAACAAAACAAGTAAAACAGTAATAGCTATATACGTTTTCAAAACAATATGATAGGCATTTAACAGTGGTTGTTATACTGCATATCTTCAGAGTAGTTGCTCAGGTTACCTGATATAGGAATGAAGCAAATCAGTAAAGTTGAAGAAAACATTGGATTTCAAAAATAAGACAGATGCATATCTCCCACAGTTGTCACAGTGCACACTGCCTTCCTCCAAATAAATTGTTCAAAGGAAGATGTGGTTTGTCCATCATTTGATTTCTAGATGACAACCTGTTATTCTGAATTAAAATAGAATCTCAACATTGTTTCAATTTGCATTTCTTGACTGACTAGTGATGTTGCTATTTGTATTCTTCATTTGAGAAATGCGTTTTCATCTCAGATGCCAATTTTTGGATTGGATCTTTGAATTCGGGGTTCTGATTTTTTTTCATTTTGCATCTCCTGGATATAAGTTAATGAGATGACTGTCATAGTTTATGTCTGTGTCCCCCAGGCCTCATGAGTTTGCACTGTGTATTTGTGATTGGTTCATTGTCTAGTGCTTAGATTGATGGTGTCAGTGCTCCACCCACATAGGGGTGGGGCTAGGATATGATGTATTGGCAGGAAGATGGTGTGTCTTGCTCTTTGCTAGTTCCGGCTTGCTGTTTGCGGCCGCCATGAACTATAGCCCAGCCATGGCCTGGGAGCCAACTGAGTATGGACTGAAACCTCTAGAAAACTGTAAGAAATAAACCTTTCCTTTCCCAACTTGGGCATCAGGTGTTTTGTCTCAGCGGCGAACATAAAGTAACTAAGACAATGACAGACTGAAATTATAGTTGGAGATGACAACCTCCTTGTGGAAGAGTGTTGTCTTATCTTTACATTTCTGAGTAAGCTAAGAGATACAGCTCTAATAAAGGTAGTAACCCCATTAGTCACTGTAACCTGGATTACAGTGAGACCTGTTTACACATATTTTTATCATTCTCTATTTTTGTTCCCATGGCAGACCACTACAATTTTTGACCAATGAAGGTTTTTTAGCAATAGCTATACATGTCAAAATGCACTAATCCTTTCAGAAGGGACTAGTAACCTGAGTTTTTCTGATTTCCTCTGGGAAGTGTTGGACCTCTTAACTATTCTTCAGTTGGGAAGTACTGTGGGTTGAAACAAGTGTATTGACCCTTGTTGACATATAAAATAGGTGGTGTTATCATCTGTAGGTCCCCAGGTCTCTTTTTCTGGCACAAGAAAAGGATATGCTATAGTAAAGTCTTAAGTGATTTTCTAATCTGGTTATGCAAATACATGAATCACATGATGGTGAACTCAGGTCTACCAGTAGGACCCCTAGTAAAAGCAGCCAATACCAGCAGAATACCCTACCCACAAAAGAAAGGTGTGGGCTATCTGGCACCTCTAACCATAATTATAGCCGACTGGGGGGTCTGGGTAAGGGATATGGTGAGAATGAGCTAGAGACACAAATACAGTTAAGAACTAGAGATAGCAGTGAATAACAGGCCCAACAGAATAGGGATGCAATCTATTTGTATCACCAGTTAGTGGCATCTTCAGGCTTCTCCCACATATAGCTTAGTTTGCCTCTTGAGTAACTAGAGCAGAGCTAACTTCTCTTGGTGATGTCTATGGGGCTGAGGTTGGCTTCTTTTGGATCATCTGCTTACATGGTACAGATGGGTTAGGGATGCACTCCCAGTTTTGAGACACTGTTTTTTTCTTTGTTAAGTCTAGGGAACTGTTTTGGCTCCTTTTACTGCATTAGAGAAACAGATAGGATAACAGTGAATGACCCTTCTAAAGGAATTTTTGAGGTTGGGCATTTTATCCCTTTACCCAAACAGCATTTCCTGGTTTAAAAGAGTGTCTATGGTCAGACTTACAAACAATCTTTTTTAACCCTTTGGTGTGGAGTGGCTAAGGTTGAGTTTAATACCTGTATCTGTTGCCTCAGGATGAGGTGGTTTTTTTTTTTTTTTTTCCATAGCTCTTTTGAGTACTCTCATATGCTCTTAATCAGAGAAAGGGGCCACCCATAGAGACTTTTATGGTGAGGGGAGTCTCATCTGTTTAGTGAGGCTAGACCTAATGTTTAGCAGGGCTATTGACAAGTGTTGCTGTCAGTGTGGGTGAGTCTGTTGACATAGTTTGCTCAGCTGTAGCTTTAGAATCTCATTTATCTGTTCTACTTTTCTTGAGCATTGGGGATATAGTATGTCATATGTACTTTTAAAGTAATCTTTAGTCCTTTGGCCACCAGCTACATTACCTCTGACAAATGCCAGTCCATTGCCCAACTCTATGATGATAGGGATTCCACAATGTGGAATGATTTTTCTCAAAGGAAATCAGGCCACCTCAGGTGGCTTTTCTGTGTTGGTAGGGAAAGCCTTTATCCATCCTGAGAAGGTGGACACAAAGACTAACAAGTACTCAGAGCTATAGATTCAGTGAAGCTCAGTGAAGCCAATAACTACATTTTTAAATGGAGCTTTCCTGAAATTCTGTTCCCCGAGCACAGCCTTGGGTCCTTGACATGGATTATTGTGGAAATGTGTTTTACATTGTTGACACACTATGTGGGCTATTCTGGATAGACATGAGACATAGAAATGTTGACCTGTTGTGGTCTTGAGCTGTTTGTTCCATGTGGGTGCACTAACTGAACTTTTCTATAAGAGTTGGAGCCAGGGGTTTGGAGATTGCTATCTGACTGTCTTTTTATTTTTTATTTTTTTAAAGAAAGACAAAACGAAATAGAAAATGGGCAGCAATAGTACATACTTTCAAAGAAAATAGTAATAAATCACTAGCAGATGTATACATATTGTCTCCCTATATATGGTACACAAGTGGAGCATATAAATGGGATTTCAACCAGGGAGACTGCAAACATTTCTTTTCAACTATCCAACAAAAACTATTATGGCTATCAATCCATTAGACATGTACGCATTTATCCATATCTTCATTTATGTTGAGACCTAACAAAACTTATTAGATTAAAATCCTTCTGAACAAAGATTAATAATATTGTGGATTTCACATCATAACACTCCAGAATCAGCATTGGGTACTGCAGTGCCACTTTATTTCCTTCAAAGTTCTTGTTCATTTCATCATGTGTCATCAGATCAGTTCTCATAAACTGTTTATAGGTTTTACATAAGCATGAGTCTTAATATGTATTTCTGTCCTTTCTGTATTAGAGGGAGAAACAAAACAAAACAGGATAGAACTAAACTTTTTCCTATAGACATATAAAACTAAAAAGACATAAATCTGCTGTATAAGCAGTTCTACCATGGTCACTGTGCTGTTTCTTGTTATCATCAACAGAATTGGCTATATCATCAGATAAAGTACAGTTGAACATATCAATACATAACAGAATTAACATAAATACAACTTTGTAGATAGTGTAGAGCTACAAAAACAGGTATTAATCAAATCAGAATGGATATCATCGTGAATCATTGTCATTTTCAGTATAGTTGTTATACTCTTCAACTTGATACCAGCAACCTAACAGTTTTGAATAAAATCTTTCAATAATAAGCAGCAATCAAACAAGTCAGATTTAACTAAGATCAGTCGTGATACAACAGTATAAGTCATACAAATATCCTGATTGAGTTAACAGGAGACTAAAGATGACCACTGTGCTATATCCTGATATCTTTGGGACAGCTGTCTGTGACCTCAGATCTAGCGCTTGTATACAAACTAGGACAGAACAAGTTCCAACCAAGCAGAGTGGTATGAGTAATAAGAGTTTTAATTCCTGATAAACTATTAGCTATATCTTCTGCTTTTTAAATTTTTTTTGAAGACTGTTCCTCCCCTTTGCTCCCCCAGAATGAGCTGTGTATTTTTGGGTCTCCCCAACACTCACGGTTTTATATAGTGGGGGGCAGTCTGCTATTTACCTAAGTGTTTCCAAACTCTGGGCTTCATTTCTAGTTATATTTCTTCATTTGTTAAAGCCTGTCTGTAAATACTGGCCCAGTTACCCCTATTACTCTCTGGTTCCCTATCACATTGAGTTCTGTTTTCTCATGTTTGATTTTGGTCCATATAACCTGCTTCAGGCTAATTATATTTCCTGTAAAGAGCCTCTCAGTGGACCCTACCTCCTGATCCACTCTGCCTGTGATTCTCTCTTTTTTCCCTTAAGTTAGTGTATCTAGGCCATCTATATTAGAAATTATATCCAACCTTCTTTGCCTCATTTCTGTTGTGCTCTTTTTCTGTCATTAGTTGTCTGTTTGTCTTTTTCATTTCGCTTTCTGCTCCATTCATTGTGGCCTCTTTGCCAGTGTTTCTGGAATCCTGATACTTTTCTCTCTCTTTAGAATGTCCTCCAGTATTCTCTGTAGAGTTGGACTGGTGGTTGTGAATTCCTCCAGTTCCTCTTTATCTTGGAAGCACCTTGTTTCTTCATTAATTTCTAGGGATAATTGTGCAGGATATATTAATCTTAGCTGAAAGTTATTGTCTTTCAAGGCATTATTATTTCACCCCATGTTCTTCAAGATTTGATGGTTTGTGCTGAGAAGTCTGATGTAATTCTGATGGGTGTTCCCTTGTAAGTGATCTGTTTCTTGTCTCTGACAGCTTTTAATATTCTGTTCTCGTATTGGATTTCTGGAATCTTGATTATTATATGCCTGGGTGCAGCTCTGTTTTGATGGTAGGTTGCTGAAATTCTGTATGCCTCATACATCTGAGCATCTTTTTCCTATGTTTGGGAAGTTTTCCTTAATTATTTCTGTGAATCGCCTTTGCAGTTCCTTTGTTTTGTTTCTCTGCTTCTTAATTCACAATCTTTATTCTTAAGTAATAGATCCTCTTGTCATCTTTTAGCTTTTGTATTGTTACTGCTTGTTTACTTGTTTTAAAGAAGTTTTTCCTTTCATGTTCCCATATTACAAACCTGTCCTCCAGTTCAGATAATCTATCCTTAGTTTCTTTCAAGCTGTTATGCCAGCTTTCAATAGAGTTTTTAGTTTCCTGGTAATCTCTTTGAACCTGCTTCATGTATTCTATATTTTCTTCATCAAATAATTCTCCCCCTTTTTTTTGTTCTTACATTCTACCATCTGTTTTTTCTTGGGAGGTGGTTAGCATTTCTTTAACTATTCTACTTATATCTTGCTTTACTTGGTTAAATACTTCACTTTTGAACTCATCTGTGATGTCCTGAAGATATCACTTCATGTCTATTGATGCCATGCCTGATATTGCATGTTTTCTGTCCTCATTCTCCTTTTCATTTACCTTTCCTTGATCAGTGTTCTCAGGATTGGGGACTGAGGACCTTTTCTTGTTGTGTCCTCTTCTCATATTTTTTGTTCCTTCCATGCAGGCGTATATAGGGGGCCCAGTTTCTTTCTTTGTTGGTTACAGTTTGTTTGAATTGCACCGGCTAGGTGTTCCTGTCCACTGCAGTGTACTAGGGAGACACAGACCAGGACAGCCTATACTGGGCCCGCCCCTCCAGGTTGGTCAACCTGCTGAAGGCTTCACTGCATTACGGTGCACTGCCAGGTGCAGGGACCTGGTTTGGGCTAGCCTACTGGATCTTAGTCCGTGACGTCACCCAAGTCAAGCACTCCCCACCAATCCTGCTTGAGAGGGGAATATGTGACTGAAGTCACTTCAGCACCCTGTTCCTGCTAGTCTCCCCAGTCCCAGAATGTCTTCTGTTGGAGCCTATTTGTCTATGGAACGATCCTCTCACTCACTGCAGGTCGATGCAGGGCTTCCCGCCATGTCTGCTCTGAATTCAGTTCACTGATTCCCGTTCTCAGAGCATTCGCATCCCTATCTCTGCTGTGCTGATTCAAATGCAGCAGTGACAGGGAATTCAAGCCACAGTTTCCAGAGGCACGGGTTCCAGCGGTGACACTGAGACTTTATCTGTTCCAGTCGTAGCATCGAGATTGCATTTCCAATAGGTTTCTCTCAGCTTAGTTCGTTCCTGGGTCGGCAGGGTATATTTCCCCTTGCTTAGGACTCCGCACACCACAACATTCCTTTAATCTAAGGTGCCTATGTCAGAGAGCCACTGTTGCTGCTATTATCTATCTGCCATGTTCTCTGCTACCCTCCATCTTTAAATTTTTACCATCTGTTTGGGAGATACCTTTTTATCTGTGGTCTCAAATGAGGTATTCTCCTGTTTTGAGTAGTTAGGGTCCTATTCTGCCAGTGAACTAGGGAATAACTCAGTGGCCACAGCTGTTGATTTTGTTCTTCCTATGGAGGTTGTGAGCTTTGCTTTTTGTTCTGCTTTATATAGTTTTCCTGAGTAGCAATCATATCTCCCTTTTGATGTTCCTGACAGTGCATGACTGTGACTCTTTTAGGGCATATACAGCATCTAAGAGTTTAAGGATTTTTTTTTTTTTGCCCTATTTTATGTCTTTCTGAGTTTCATAGACTTTTCACTTTTTATTAAGCCCCATGTATGTAGAGGGTAGTGAAGGCATACTTGGTATGTACATATATCAACATGTATCCCCATCACCAGTTAGAGGGCCTAGTTAGCATTTAGAGTTCTGCTTTTGTTGTCAAGTTTTTTTTTTGACAGATACTTTAACTCAATGCTGCAGTTCTTCTTTCACAAAGATAATAACACCAGTGAAATAGTCTGCATCAGGGCTCTTGAGAGGCTTTTCTTGAAGTTCACCTTAATGCAGTCTTGATCTGGCTGGCCCTATCCAACAGGTCCAACGGCAACATTCTGGGTCCACACTATTTCTAGGTGAATGTGTGGCTTTTCACATAACATCTCTCAATATCTGACCATTTGGACATAAACCAGTGTTGCCACTTGTATTCTATTAATGTCACTAGTGAGTGTAGCACTTGGACTGTTAATTCTTGTCCTGTAGTCAGTTAGCCTCTGCCACCAAGAGAGCTAGAGCTGCAAGTACTTACCAAAGGGTTCCCAACATTTCAGTTGCTTGGAGCTGTGTGCTACCAGTTCATACAGTGATCCCAAAATTTGAATTAAAGCACCCATTGCTATGTCGTTATGCTCTTGGACATACAGGAAAGACTTATTCAAGTCTAGAAGTCTCAGGCCTGGTGCATTGAGGAGGGCCTCCTTGATCTCTTAAGGTAAGCACTTTGTCAATGGATGTACATGACAGGGAGTGCCTCATCATTTTTAAAGGCTTTTTGTTTTACTCATTCCCACAATAGAGGTTCCTGGTTCCTGGAGTATCTCCAAAGTCTTGCTCATATTCATGGTCTTTTTTCACATGGTGTTTACACCATTTAGGGGTGCCTCCTGGTATAAGTCAATCAGGGCAAAATACCCTTTTGCATTGAGGTCTCAATGGATATATTCAAGGAAGTGGTCGTGGATGTATTCCTGAGTGTTTTGTGTTCTGGCTGGGTCATTTTCTTCCAACCATTAGGGCAACCTGAGTAACCTAGTGTCAATATTTGGTATTGAATAAGGTCGGAAGGAGCTACCAGCAAATAGTCCATGTGGGCCAGTGAATCTGGATAGTGTACCTCCAGGAAATCATTACCTGGCATTTTTCTTTATATAAAGGGATATGATCCTTCTAATTAAGGAGGTCAGTGGTAGTGAAATGTTGGCACACTAATACTTGTTTGCTTCTCCAATTTTGCCCCTTTGATTACACTAAAGCTTGCTCTGTGTCTCTAGAAGTAACATCTACATGGCACTTTCATGGTACCAGAAGGTCAGGCTGCCAAAGTGGTCCTTTTGATGGGTTTCCATAGTTGAGGGGTCAAATAGGTGGCTCGGGGTCTCTGGTAGGACCTCTGCAGTGGGGGCAGTAGGTAGCAGTGGCAGTAGTTGATACAGTGGGGCATATGGAATACATATGGAAGCAATACTTCCAGACTCCAGAACAGTTTATTTGACTTTGGCTGACATTTGGAGGTGGTTGTTACTCTAACCTTCATTACCCTTCAGTTTTCCTCAGTGCCGGCTTTCAGCCTAAGTGGTGGGAACAGGACCAAGTCTTGCCACAGGTAATTTAAGGAAATTCATTGGTGTGGCCTTGATCCTCTACAGCAACGCTGAAAACTGCTAACTAGTTACTTTATCAAGTGAGTCCTTGCAGGGCTAGCATATCTCAAGTGATGACCATTCAACTTCACAGAATGTCCAGAGTTTTCTGGGACTTTAGCTTAACACCATAGTCACTGAAATATCTTTTTCTAAAATAGTTTGTTTTCCTCCCATCTCCCCCTAGCAGACTCTTTCACACCAAAGAGAGAAGAAGGGGAAAGGGAGGTACTTGTATGGAGGGGATGCACTCTGGCTTCCTGAGTCTCTGGCTGCTCTCCTCACGGAGATATTTCATGTGCCTTTTAGCACTGATGGGCTCAGAAATCACTGGCCCAGATCAGACTCTCAAGGAAGTCTGATACTACCATAAACCATAAAATGTCTCCATAGAACTATGCATTGGGGCATTTGATCACCTTGGAAAGTTACAGCTATCCCTCTCATTCACATGCAAAAACAATGGCTCCAACCTGCCATCCAGCACCCACCTACCACCTTAGAGTTGTGATTTCAGTTTCCATGAAACTTACTCAAGCAACCCTGAGAGGTGATCAGGCATCCCTTCTGTCTCTTAGGGCAGGCTACCAAAATGAATCTGAGCTCTTACCAATTTGACGGACTGTGCTCCTTTAGCTAGTTCCTGGGCCTCACCAGGTTCCTTTGTGCATGTGGGAGCCCTTGGCCAGCTGCCTGGTGCGTGGCTATAGTTTCCTATAGATGGAGTGATTTTCTACAAATCAAGTAGCACATTTTGAACTCTTCTCTTCTGATGACAAAAGAGGTGAAACACTGTTTCCACCTCTTGGTGAAACCCCCAAGAAAGGTGGTAGGATTTTTACATAGAGAGAAGGGACTCCAAGGCTTGCTCTAGGAAGTAGTGATTATTTGTTTTGACACTGACTCAGCAGATTCACATCTGAAGACTGAGCCCTCAGTATGGCAGTTTTACCTTTTATACTTTTCTTGTATCTTTGTCTCTCTTATATCATAACACATTTAATAAATTACAGCCTGATTGGGTACAATCTATGTTACAGAGAAAGAGCCATGCTAAAAATATATACATAGGAACTAATTGCTCCATATTTTTTTTTGTTGTTGTTGTTTTGAGAAGGCTCTCACTGCATTTCTCTGAGAGGTTCCTTGTCACATTCCTTCAGAAGACATCCTGCACAATATCAGTACATTTCTGATTCAGCCCAGGGCCTTTGTGCTGAGCTATATCTCTAAATGTACATAATGATTACATTTATTATGGGGAGTTGGTACATGCAGATAACATGCCTTAATTCTCTTTTTTCTTCTACTACCAGCTCTCCCATTTCTCCCTGCTCCTTTCAACTCGATTCTCTTCTCTAAGAGACTTGTAGAGGAGATGATCAGTTCTATAATTTCAAAAATAAATTATTAGATTTGCTGATGTCTTGTGAATACAAAACTAACACAGATATGCAGTATGAAATTTGTCCACATGGTTATGCCCTTGACAAAAGTATCAACTAGCACAAATTGTTTGCTAATTTTCTTTTAGTGTTACCATGTTATTCAGAGGCACTAGTGTATTTAGTGAACTTTATTAGGCATATATTTTATTTCTCAAAAATATTCTGGCATAATTTTAAGGCCCAACAATTTGTCTCTATTGCTTGGTAGTAACAGTGCATAAGGTATATAGGGCATAAGTGGTATATATTCCCTATTCATTTATTGTGTACTAGTAATGTGAATTTCTGTGGACAATAAGCAATGATAATAGAATTTACTAGTCTATTGTGTGAGTGGTATTTCCTTTTAGGTATCATTCTATATAATCAGCTTTTATGCTAGCAGCACTCTAATTTGATACGTTAGTGGTAGTAAGACAAGTGTAATAGTGTAAGAATTGGGTCATTGTGCTTTTCAGCAATTACCATAAGTTTACATTTATACTGTAAGAATAATTTGTATAGTTCAGTTTTCGTTATGGAAGTCAGACCTGCCATTAGTTATAGATCCTCAGCAGTATATATGAATTTCATATCCTCAAACTCAATTCCACTTGGTTGTGGTGCATAATCTTCTTAATGATTTGCTGCATCCTGCTTGCCAGTATTTTACTAAGGACTTTTGCATCTATATTAATTAGGGAGATTGGCCGGTAGTTCTTTTTTTTAGTTGAGTCTTTCTCAAGTGTTGGTATTAGAGTAATATTTGCTTTCCAGGAATGACTTAGGAAGGATTGCTTCTCTTTCGATTTCATGGAAGAGTTTGAGGAATGTCGGCATTAAGTCTTTTTTCTATTTCTTTTAAAATTCCACAGTGAATCTGTCTGGGCCTGAGTCTTCTTTGTAGATAGGGATTTAATTACATTTTCAATTTCATTAATAAAAAATTGATTATTTATCAGTTGTACATCTTGTTGACCCAACTTTGGTAGTTCATATGTTTCTAGGAATCTATCCATTTCTTCTGTGTTATCAAACCTATGAGAGTAGAGGTTTTTGAAATAGGTATTGATGATGATGTTCTCTATTTCCACAGAGTCTTGTAGTGATTTCACCTTTTTCATTCCTTATTGCTTGAATTTGAGCTTTTTCTTTCTTTTTTTTAATAAGGTTGGCTTGGGGCTTATTAATTTTATTTATTCTTTCATAGAACAAAGTCTTTGATTCATTGATTTTTTTTTGTATTGTTTTCTTAGTGTATTGTGTTAATTTCTACTCTGATTTTTATGATTTCCTCCCTTCTTTTTGCTTTCAGCTTGACTTGCTCTTATTTTTCTAGATGTTTGAGGTACAGCATCAGGTTGTTTGTGTTCATTCTGTTTTCTTGATGTGGGAACTTAGTGCAATAAATTTTCTTCTGAGAACTGCTTTCATTGCATCCCACAGATTCCAGTAAGTTGTATTTGTATTTTTGTTTGCTTGTCAGTATTGTTTAATTTCTTCTTTAAGTTCCCCTATAACCCACTGATTGCTCAAGAATGTATTATTCAATTTCCATATGTTTGCAGGGATTTTGCAGTTTCTTTTATCATTAATTTCTAGTTTCATGACGCTATGATCTGATAACATGCATGGGATTGTTTGAACTCTTTTGCATTTACTTTAATATGTTCTGTGGGGAATTATATGGTCCATTTTAGAGAATGTCCCATGCAGTGCTGAGAAGAATGTGTATTCTGATGTTTTTGAATGTATGTCTGTGTATGTCTATGAAGTCTGTTTGTTCACAGGTGTGATTCCGTTTTTTTCTTTCTTTGCTGATTTTCTGTCTGGTTGATCTGTCCCTTTTTGTCAATGGTTTGTTAATGTCTTCTGTTATAATTGTGTTATTGCTTATTTGATTTTTCATATCTATTAATACTTGCTTTTTATAGCTGGGTGCTCCCGGATTTGGTGCATATGTATTTAAGTTTGTTATCTCTTCCTCTTGAAGTTGTCCCCTAAGTAGTATTGTAAGACCGGTGTCACGAAGAAGACCCCAAGGACTCAGCTCTCATGCAAGAACAAAGGGGTTTTTATTATTCCGTGCGCACGGGGTCCTCCAAACAGGTGGAAACGGAGAACCCCGAGTTGAGGCAGGGCTGGTGTTTTTAAGGGTGAAAACCGCAAAGCAAGCGTTGTTACAGAAGCCAATCATAGTGATTAGAGCAGGGCTGATGGTGAGCTGTCCTTAAGGGATTGGGTTTCTTAGTGGGGTGAGGGAGTGTCTCCCAAGAAGGGGTGGCATTCCTTAGGAATGGGCGTTTGTCTCATGACTGAGAGATCTGCCTTAGGTTAAGGCTGTTTGTCTTAACTGTTTAAGAACACTGGTTCCTGTGGGGGTGGAGCTGCACATAGTTTCGAAACCCGCACCACAAGGCCTCCTGAATAGAAAAGTCTAACAGCAATTAACAACCTTAATTACCTTACTTTAGCACCACAACCATTCTATTTGTAGAGGGCAACAATGGTTAGCATACAGAGGAGAGCATTGATTAACATATCAATCCTTTGCCCAGAGGAAAAGGAAGACACACATTTACAGTAAGGCCAAGTTACAGATATTACTATGATATAAACGAAGCTATTTTTGTGAAGAATGTACAATCTAATACAATCTGATGCAATTAACACAATTTGTGACGTATAGGGAAGACCTGGGATGTCAGGAGCTATTACCTCAGACCTTTGTTTTATGGCCTTTAGGAAGTTAAAACTTAACCTAGTTAGATTTGAAGGGAGCAGGGGAGGGGAAGCAGCAGATGGAACGAGCTTTCTTGGTCTCTTCAGTGTGTAGTGACCTTCTTTATCTCTTTGGATCATTCTTGATTGAAGTTCACATTGTCTGCAAACATTCAGAATAGCTACCCCTGCTTTTTTGCAGTGTGTGTGTGGGGGGGTTCCTGTTGCATGAAGTATTGTTTTCGATCCTTTGAGTTTCAGTGTATGAGTTTTCTTTTGGGTTAGATGGGATTCTTGTAGACAGCATGTGTTTGTATGCTGTTTCTTGATCCATTCTGCCAGTCTGTTTCTTTTAATTGGTGAAATGTGACCATTTACATTAATGGTTATGGCTATTATATATTGGTTTATTGTTGACCTGTTATCTTTCTGCTGTTGCATTTTTATCTTTCCATTCTATTTAATTGTCTGCCTTGGGTAGTGGTTCTTCCTATGTGTATCTAGACTGTGTTTCATTATTCTTTGCAGGATTGGTTTGGTGATTTTGAATTTCTTCAGCTGTTCTTTGACAAGGAAGTATCTTATTTCTCCATCCATTTTGAATGACAGTTTGCAGAGTACATCAGTCTAGGTTGGAAGTGGTTTTCCTTTAGGATCTGAAATACTTCCATGCTCTTCTTGACTTTATTGTTTGTGCTGAGTTGTCTACTGTGATTCTGATAGGTTTTCCTTTATAGGTGATCTGTCTTTTTTCTCTAACAGCTTTTAATATTCTATTCTTATGTTGGATGTCTGGGATGTTGATTATTATATGTCCGAGTGTAGTTTTATTTTGGTCATGGCTATTTGGAGTTTTATATGCTTCACTAATCTGTATGTCTGTTTCCATTCTCATGTTTGGGAAATTTTCAGCTATTACTTCTGTAAATAACCTCTTCACATCATTTGTGTTGCCCCCTTATTTTTCATTTTTCCCTATCAGTTTTATGTTTTTCTTTACATGATCTTGCAGCTGTTGAATTTTTATTTCCTGATTCCTTGTTATTTTTAATAGAACTTTCCTTTTCACTATCTGCAATATTGTCTTTGCAGTCTGAAATTTTATCTTCGCTTTC
Organism: Cavia porcellus; assembly: GCF_034190915.1. NCBI lineage: Eukaryota > Metazoa > Chordata > Mammalia > Rodentia > Caviidae > Cavia > Cavia porcellus. The sequence continues at coordinate 40,905,641 of NW_026947486.1, read as the reverse complement.
GTTGAGGCGGTTTTTACAACTTTCAACAGAATATTCGATTTCCTATATATCTCTTTGAATCTGCTTCATGTATTCTGTTTGTTTCTTATATTGTTCATCCAGGGATTCTATCTTTTTGCTTTGTTCCTCTAATTATTTAACTATGTCTTTTTTAGATATGTTCAACATTTCTTCCGTTACTTTTATCTTTTCTTCTTTTGCTTGGGCGATTATTTCTAATTTGAATTCCTTTAAAACTTCCTGGAGTTGCTATTATTTCAGGTGTACGGCATATATTTTCTTCTATGAACATGGCTCCTAGGCTTTCTTGGCATGCGCTGGAGGTATGAGATTGCATTTTCATCTTTCATCTTGTCATTTTCCTATATTTCTGTGTTTGAAATGATGTACCATAGCTTTCCCTGGGTGTGTTGGAAATCGCATCCTATGCCCTGGGCTCCTGGGACTGAATGAAGGTTACTGAGCGCAGTCCAGTTAAGCCCACAGGACCTCCTGTGCCTTCTCTGGTGTTCCTGGGAGCTGTGTGGGTTCCTAACCACTGTGGGTGATGGTCCAAAGCTGTCTTGGGGCAAGCACTGATGCCCAGAAACTCACTTTCCATGCCCTCAGCTCCTCTGATTGAAGAAGATGGTTGGATGTGGTCTAGTTGAGCCCGCCAAACCTCCCAATCCCAATCTAGTGTGGCTGGAAGCTGGTCAGGCAGTTAACCACTGGGAGCGATGATCTTAAACTCACCCAAACTCACCCCGGGCCTGTGTTGGTGTGCTGGAACTCACCTTGGGGAGCCCCTGATCTCCGGATTGAAGGAAGGTCCCTGGGCATGGCCCAGCCAGGCTGGTAAACCTGCAAAGCCCAGTCTGCTGTGGCTGGAAGCTGAGCGAGCACTTAACCGCTGGGAACGATGATCCTAAACTCTTCCCAGGCTTGCACTGGGACCTCCGGCAGCCCTGGTTTCCCGAATTGAAAGAAGGTTGCTGGGCCTGACACAGCCAACCCTTGAAACCTGCAGAGTCCAGTCTCCATATTAGCTATTTAACTCATGGTAAATGGAGTCCCATTTAATGTAGCTGTTTTGTAAGTGCTCAAAGTTTATTTGAACTTTAATTGATTCTATATTGTGTGTTAAGAGCATTTATGAGCAATATAGAACATTTTAACAGTGAGTACAGTGACTACAGGAAATGTAGTTAAGGACACAGTTATCCAGTTTATTCATATTGTATTTAATTATCTTTTAAAGATTATATATACAAGATATAAAATTATACTACTAATCTCTGTTAGTTCATCAAAAAGAACATTTTATGCTTTCATTGTTCTAGTGTTTGATCCTTTTTTTATGGCTATATCTTGTAATCTGAAAAACTACTTTAAGATAACAATATACAATATATTAACCAGTGTTAATCTCCTATTGTTGTTTTGAAATATTGTACCATCATTTTTATGCTTTTTGTTTTTAAATTTAAAAAATATAGACAACTAATGAATTTAGTGGAATACTTGTGTTACTATAAGTAAGGTAAGCTCTAGTATGATCAATTCCATGAATTTTGATAAATTGGTGGACTTTAGCAATTGCTGAAGTTAAATTATGCCCTATAATATAGAAACACAGGAAGCAATTAGCACCTTTTTCTAAAAACATTTTTGATGAATGTTAGGTATGTAGCAGGCCTAAGGAGCAAAGGGAAGGGCTTGAAAAGTAACATACTTTACCAGTTATCTTGAAGTAAAGAAACAGATTTAAATAAATAGTATATCTTTAATTATTATTTGTTGTGTCTTACATTCAAAATAATTCCACTTAGCACAATGACATTTTAAAGTTTCACACTGTTTACACTTCTTCTGATTTATTTATCCTATTTCCAAAAGGAAGCCAGGTTTGGTGGCACATGCCTGTAATCTCAGCACACAGGAAGCTGACCCATAAGCATTGTGGTGAGTTTGAAGCCACCCTAGGCTACAAACTGAGAGTAAGATCAGCCAAAACCAACAGTGAAAACCATCTCAAAAAAGATGAAAGAAAAAAATTCTAAAAGAGGGCATTCTTTAAAGATCCTTTCTCCTTGGAGTTAGACCTGATTTAAATTTCCTTGGTAAATTTTTTATGATTAAGGCTCATAAGGAAACACTGACCACTGGACAGAAACAAGGAATGCATTTTTGAGTTATTAGCATACCAAAGTAACCTCTAAAAAAAAGATCAGTAAGCATCAGTCACCATGCTTCCCTTGAAATCTAGGAGTAATTTTTATTTGCACAAAAAGGCAATCCATCTTGCACATAGTATGAATTTGTGACACTGTGGATCTTCTCACTTGAAGGTATAAATGTCTCCATATCTGCTTCCACTAAGCTTTATCTGTACTACTTTGTGGCTATAACATGCAGCAAAATGGAACTTTAAAAGTTAGATTTTTTTTCCTTTAGATACTAGTGCTTTCTTCCAATTTACTCAGGCCTAGAGTTCAAGCTGCCTCTCCCAATTCTCCTCAGGCTACAGTCAGAGGTGGCTAAATATACCATGCATATTGTAGTGGGCTGTTTGTAGCACCCAGAACTCTAAAAGGCTTTCCATCAAAGTTCACCTTCATTTATACAAGCAAAATAAAGAGATGTCTGTGCTTAGGAAGAAATTAAAGCAGTCTGGACAATATTTATTGTACCATTGTATTTCTTTTCCCCACTTTAAAATACCCTAACACATTTGTACGATGTAAGATGGTGATATGGATGATTAAGCCCCTCTGTCTCCTTGGAGCCACCTTTGAATGAATCCTTATTTCTCATTATCACAATAAATTCCTTTTTTAGTTTACTCAATAGCCAGCATGGTAACCTGTATGTATGGACCTCAGTGACTGGTGATATAGCTGCCTGGCCATTCCTGAAATCTTTCATCCAGGGCACAATGAACTGAGGACAAAGGAACATGGGTCCAGTTCCTTGTAGTGTCAGAGTGCCTCCTTACTCCAGTTTTTATTTTGTGACAAGGTGTCTCAAAAATCACTAAGCTGTCTAGAGAAGTCTTGAATCCGTGATTCTTCTAATTCAGCCTCTGTGTGCTGGGAGGGTAGGCTGGTAGCACCTGGCTAGTTTTATTGTTTTTTTATCTATTGGTTGGTTTATAAAAAGCAGAATGTGATTGTACATGTAGAATATGTTTATTAAAGTTTAATCTTTCTTAGATAAATTCAAGGCTTTTATAGGTAAATAGATGCACCTAGAAATCATAGTCATAAGTGAAACACATCAGAATCACATATATAAACATAATATTGTCTCCCTCCTATAAGAAACTGAAAGAGTAAATAAGATTCTAAAGGTACAATAGGTACTCTGAAAGGGAAAGAAACTGCTCAAAAGGAAAGAACAACTGGGATGGGGAAATAGAAAAGAAAAAGGAAGGAATCCAATATAGTGACCATTGCTACTTTCCTATCATATTGTTTTGGAATCTTATAATGTTTTTCTTTTCTAATCCTATGTTGTTTTTCTTGTTTTCTTTTGTTTTTATTGTTTTGCTTTCTTTTAATCTCTTTAAAATAAAAAAATTTAATCTCTTTTTCATTTGTTAAAATTGTAACCTTATAAATAGAAGTCTTTTCCCTTTTATTTTACTTTATTATTAGTTCTTAAAACTTTTAGCTGCTTGAAGGAGCAGTTCATACTTTGCTTTCTCATTGATTTGAGGAAAAAGGTGAGGATGATGGAACCTGATCTGCCTATCTAGACATTAGCTTCTCCTTGAGCTAGCTGCCCAGTAGCATGGTTGTCACTCTTTTCCCTGCCCATTTTTATGGGAGGAGGATTGGGGTGGTTTTATGTTTTGTTCTGTTTTCTTGTGTTGGTACTGGAAATTGAATCTAAGTCTTTCATCCTTTCTCCATGTCCAGTCCTCTTGAAACAGGGTTGCACTAAATTGTCTAATTTAAGCTATACTTTACAATCCTCCTACCTCAGCCTCTTAGAGTGCCATGATTACAGACATGAACACCCACTGGCTTTTTTGTTTTGTTTTGCTTTGCTTTGTTTATTCTTAATAGCAAAATCTTTATAAAGTTTTCTGTTTTTATGAGATAAAAATATTGTTTAACTTCTCTCTGTATGTAGCCCTATAAATTGCTCGAGTTCCAAGTAGCCCCTACTGTGAAAAAATGGCCTCAATTTGAAGTTTCTATTGAACCCCCCTTCAGAGAACAGCTTTTTTCTCCAGCATGCCCAAACTGACCATGCCTGGATTTTAATCAGCCCCCATTAGAGCAACGGTCATTTTAGAAGACCCCATAACTACCTGAGCTCTCAGCAGATCCCAGAGACATTGTACAGACATTTTGCCTTTTAAATAGCTTGGTAGCCTCCTCAGGAGTTTTGGGAGGGTGTGGGAATGAGACCTTTTGGCTTTCTAATTTATTTCATTAAGTCCTTTTTCACTGTACAGGAGGAGTTAGACCCAGGGGGAAGATGAGCCATGAGACACAGAGCCACAGAAGCAAGTGAAGGTAACTGTCACAGTGTGCAGCCATGATGGTGTAAAGAATGAAATATTACTGAGACAAGACTTCGTTCATTTACCAAGAATCCCAGAGGGATTCTCCCAACTGAGAGCACCCAATTTTAGAGAGACTCCCAAGAGTAGCACCATTGATGAAAACTCTCCGTCTTTTATTTAGAATATCAGTGTAAGAAAAAAATGAGAAGTAAAGCAGTTTGGGCAAGAAATTGTCTCAAGGATAGGCAGTTTTCTTTGGGAAAGGGGCAAGACAGCAACCGGCCACAACATACTTCACCAATCTAAACTTTTTGTTCAGCTGTTCATCCCTCACAGACTCTACATGTTTTTCTCTGCTGTTTAACTATTCATTCATCAACCATGTCTCCCATATTTCACTATTTTTTGTTTTACATAATCAGAGATGGGGAGAAAAAGAAAAATATGGTGTAGATAGGTGTCGGGCTTGATGCAAGAAGGTCATCATGGCATTGGCATGAAGGATCCATGAGAACAACATACAAAAGGCTTTGAGGACTATTAAAAAAAAAGATAATTCCAATATTAATAAGAATCCCAATGTTAAGATTGAGGCCAGGAAAGCAATTTGGGGAGGATTGAACCAGTAGGCAAAATCATTAAGATAATTGAAAGTGATGTCATAAGCTTCCATTTGTGTGTGTTTTTTCGTATATAAGACAAGGTCTTGCTATGTAGTTCATGGCCTTGAACTCATTATGTAGCCTAGGCTTGCCAGGAAATTGGAGTAATCCTCTTGCTGTATCCTTCAAACTGCTGGGATTACAGTTGTGCACTGCCATACCTGACTGTGAGCTTCTATTTGTAATTTATGAAGTCTGCCTGTAGTAATCTCTCACTTAAAATCTGAGAAAAGCACTATGAAGCATGCATTACACTTTCTCCCAAGTCACTGAATGGTTAAAATGGATATGTATGTTCTACAAAGAACAGTAACCAACATCACAACTAAACCAACTGCATGTCCAACAGGCTTGTTGGTGTTCACTGAAGCAGCTGACTTCTACCTCAAAGGCATCTAGTTTTTGTAGAGTTCCATTATAAATATTAATTTGTCAATAATTCTGAGGTAACACTTTAAAAATTGCTATTTATAGTTTGAGCAGTTTGAATGGAATGATTTTAGGTGACCACACCAGTCACCAGTGTAACTGCAACATAGCAGTGTCATTTAAAATGCCCACATTACATCCCTGATGGTGGGGCCAGCTGGAAGACAGTGAGTTCATGTCTTGTGCTTCCTCCATTTCATCCCTGATGTTGAGGCCAGCTGGAAGACAGTGAGTTCATGCTGTGTGTCCCTCTATTACATCCCAGAGGGTGGGCCAGCTGGAAGACAGTGAATTTGCACTCCTGGCCCCTTCCATTACCCACATGGATGGCAGGGCCAGCTGGAAGAATGAGAAACTGACAAGAACCCCAAAACCCAGGACAGTGCTCAGAAACACATCTGTGGAAGGTAAAATAATCAGTGAGGCCAGTAATGTGGATGCATCTGAAGCAGCAGTGAGGAGATATCAGTGGAACTCTGGAGAAATCCACCCACAGACAACCAGAGCCAAACCCCACATCCAGAGCCCAAGATCAACTCCATACCTAGCACATCTCTGGGATATAACATGGACATTATCACAAAATGGTAAACACCAGAAGGTAGGTTCCTGGGATATTTATAAAGAACTAACTGCATCTCAGGAACATCCTGGAGGAATGTACATCTCCTTTCCTCTTTGAGAGATGCCTCAATTGTATTGGTAAAGGTTATATCATGGGAGATTGGTGGGCATCAACATAGAAGACAAAATAAAAAAAGAGAAGGTAGAGAATAGCTAAATGCAGAGGTTGGGAGAAGCCCCAGTCCCCCAGTTCACCCAGAACAGGCCTAAAACTGAGGAGGATGAAGTTGGAAGTCAAAAACTGGAAATTTCTGAAATGATAATGACAGAAGCCAAAAAACTAGTGGAAAAGACTATGGAGAAAATAATGTCTCGGTACAAAAAAAAAAAAAAAATGTTGCTTAAAAACAAAGATAATAGAAAAAACAAATACATGAGCTTAAAAAAAGGTGGAAACAAAAAATGTCCAACATAGGAGAGAAATGGAATCACTAAAACAGGTATAAACAGAGATCCAGGAGATTAAAACCTTCGTTGAAATTATATGCAATAGATTGAATGAACTAAAGGATAGAATTTCAGATTTTTTTTTTAACCTAGTAATAGAAAAAGGTGTTTATTATAAAAATTTTATGGTTGATGCTTTGGATTCTTAAATAAATCATCTCTTCAATAAAGGTCTCTAAACTCATTTCAAATTCTTTAAACTTTTGGAAGGTATTTGAAATACTGGTCACTCTAAAAAGTTGACAGTTGCAAACCTGACAAATTCATGAGGACAAATTTAAAAATATTTAGATAAGCTTATTATATAGCACAACACTTTATGACTCTTATACGTTATTCTCCCTAATAGAATTTCAGATCTTGAACATAGAATTATAGCTAGTGATTGTGAAAAGATATCTCAAAAATAGCAAGAGGCCATGAGAAATTAATCCAAAAACCTACAAGATAAAGCAAAAGGAATAACACAAGATTGATTAGGGTCAGTGAGAAAATTGAAGACAGCATAAATCCCATAACAATCACAAATATTATACCTAATACAGGAGTACCCAACTATATAAGACAATTTTTAGTAGACATGGAAAATCAAATGAGCAATAACACAGTTGTAATGGGAGACCTCAATACCTCAATGGCACAGAAAGACAAATCAAGTAGATAGAAAACCATCAAAGAAATATCAGGGTTAAACCAAACCTGTGAACAAGTGGAGTTAAAAGGAAGAATTCATGTCATGAGATTCCATGACTGTGGGCCAGAGGAATCCAGCAAGCCCAGCGAGGGCCTGGAGAAATGCTCCAACGCCTCACTGGCTTTGAAGGAGCATTGATGAACCACCACCAGGCCTCTTACCACTCCTGGATGGGAAGAATGAAGGTGCCTAGTCCAGTAAATGAATAAGCTCAATACATGAATACAACAAAATAAAGTCAAGAGACACAGACATAGGAGAAATTAAAAGTCACAAATTTCTGAAAAGATAACAACTGAAGTAAAGAAGCAAATTGGGTTTTGTATTGTTTGGTTAATTTTGCATTCCTATGTCTGATGGTCTAGACAGCTGTTTTGAAGATACTAAGAGGTATCATGGTAGCCATTTTTAATTTCCTGTCATCTTGTTTTGAAGTTCTGTATCAGTGTCGTTGTTTTGTTTGGTTTGGTTTTATTCCGTTTTGTTTTGTTTGAATTTATTATGTCTGATGGTTGGTATTTTGAAGATACCAAGAGGCATGGTAACCATTGTTGATTTCATATTATCTTGTTTTTAAGTGCTATATCACTTTCATTGTTTTGATTTTATTTGACTTTATTCTCTTTAAAATTAAAAAAAAATAGAATGCCCAAAACACACTTTTATCTGATATGTTCAAGTTTTGAGGTAATTTGTTGAAGGGGTGAGTATCCTGTCCATTTTCCCAAGATTTGGGGGGAAGCCAAGCTTCAACTTATTGTCTGAGTACCATATAATATGAATAATGTTTAATGAAGAGATAGTAAAATTATTTATATATCATCATGACTGTAAAGGAATACAATAACTACTATTGGTAGTATTGGTCAGTATATACAATGTAAATTCTTTTGCCCAAAATTGCCATGTGTGGGCTAAAAACTGCCAATCAATAAAATAACCAGACTGGTCATAGTTCTTCCTATAGTCCATTCAGGGGCCAGGAGATGGCAGTTTTGTTCCACCTGTACATGAGATGTCATTAGAAGTAAGAGATGGTTTTGGATCTCCCCATATAACTGTGTCAAAGGTAGATGAGATAAGTACATGAGGCAAATAAACCATACCACTTAACTGACATATATATGTCAGCAAACTCAGAAAGGTAAGGAGCATTTTTACTTTTGTAACTTTGGAATTGTTAGTGACTTATATTATTTGCAAGAATTAGGTTTTCAGAAGTGATGGAAATTCTTGGGTTTTTCTGTGTCTGCTCAGCTTGAGTGATGAGTTACTTTTCTGTACTATCATGAAACCTTCTGAATCACTATTTTAAAAATTTAATGTCTTATTAAATTCAATCTTTGCACCATATCCCTGCTTTGTTGTTTTAATAGCTGGATGTTTGGCAGCCCCTTGGCTTGTTTTATAATGGTTTGTCTCATGCTGGATTGCCAGACATAGGTCATCACAAGTGTATGGAAAAACAAGTAAGAGAGAGTCAGATATTTGAGCCTCAAAATTGACAACCATAGAGAACTTTACCCTGGTAGTCACCAGTATGATACTATGTTTGTCAGTTTTATATCTCTGAAATCTTTATACTTGGGAAACATAAATATATTTAAAATACCATGAAGTCAGCAATAGTGAATGTCATAATCCAGGTCAGTATTCCTAAGGAGACTGGTTTGGATGTTTATTATTGACCAGTTTATGTGTCCCTGCTAGTAATACAGAAAAGCCCATGTTTTTATACTGTTAGGAGGGAAATTTATAATCTTTTTATTGAAACACCGGTTAAGCTAGAGAATCACGATCAGGAAAGGAGTGACTGATGAAAGTCAAAGCTAGAGTTACCTATCTTCATTGAGTAACAAGGAGCTTTTAAAAGGAATAGTTTCCTCTTCATCAAAATAACAAGAGCAAAATTTAACATACTAACTACACATACTGTATTTTTTGTATAAATTGTATCATCTACAGACATTTTATTGATATACTTAAGCCTTCTAGTTTTGTCCATTATCTCTTTCGTTCTATGTTAAAAAGGTTTATGATATAAAATCCTATCACATCAAAAATATAACTATTTATAGCTTCCTTACTAATCTCTTATTTTATGTACTACAGTCTATAGTAAGCCTGGCATCTTCTGCTTGGGTTTTAAAGTACCCTTTTCTTTCTTTTTTTCCCCTTTGATCTCAGATTGTTCTTTTATTTTTTTTAATTTGAATGACTGCCAACAGAATTTGGAACAACTTTGAATGGCAAAATCATCGTAGTGTCAGCAGGAAGAAGAAAAAGTTAACCTTGTAATTATTGTCTAAAATTTTTTAAAGCACAGGAAGTGTTTTAAGCATATTTTTAAAAATAACAATCAAATTGGAAACCAAAAGTAAATTGTATTCATTAGCTAAGATTTGTAAAAATTGGATCTTGTGAATCTGGTGAATCTTGGCTCACATACCAGAACATGAACATTTCATAATTGATTCCCTGTTTTTATTGAGGGACAGGGAGTTGTGTTCCCTTCCCATTTTTGGAGAGACCCTCATTATACAACCTGTAGCAGCACAATTTGCAGTGATGTCCTTCTTTACATTTAGGATATTTTTGTTTTTGTTTGGTCTTTTTACCCTGTTTACTGTTTTTACAGTCTTTTTGACTATGTTACTCCTTGCCACAGTTACAACATTTTTGAGGCTGCAAGGCAGCAGCATGTACCTAATGATTCTTAAGGGTGGCATGAGTGACTTGATGAAAAGTCTATGGATTTATATAGGATTGAATCTAGGGATCAGCATAGGGACCTTCTCAAATAAGGATATCATTACCAGTAGGAATTCCTACATTTGAATTCTTGGGGGACTGAGCAACCTCAGGCTTCTACTATTCTTGAAGCCATGTATTAAACTGTGAATTAGTAAGCACTGTTTTCATGACTCTCCAGTCCCATGGTGTCATCTCATAGTTACGTCCTATTGCCTACAATTTCTTTTGTTAATGGGCTCTATTGACCACTGTCTGAAATACTCTTCTTAAACTCTTTGACTATACCATAAGTCAAATGCTCATGTTGACGGTCTCTGATATCTCTTAGAGACAAGATAGGTATGTATTTTTAAAACTTTGTCATTAGCCTTTTTAAAGCATTTTTTGAGATTCAGGACTAAAATCCTTAAGAGGGCAGAAGTTCAATCAGTGGTGTAGGAAGTAGAAAATGAGCTTCAGAAAGGAGGAGGAGACAATGGTTTTGTTTTGTTTTGTTTTTGTGATAGGGTCTTACTTTGTAGTGCAACCTGCCTTTGAATGCATCATGTAGCTCAGGCTAGACTTTAACTCATGATAATCTTTGTGTCACAGCCTCCCAAATGTGAGATTACAGGCATGTGCCACCAAAATCAGAGAAGGTGTTTTTTTTAATGAAGCCTCCTTTATTAGAATAGACTGAATAGTGATCCTGTGAAGATACAGGTAGCAAGATGTATAAATTTTATGGGACCTAATGATTGTCTTAATTTTTGACTCATGTGTTCCCAGTACTTTATTGGTAGACTTCCCTCAGTGAGACCAAGGGCATTGTTACTGAATAACAACAGTTTAATGAATTGAGATTTATTTTATTTCTTTTTTTTATTTAAAAGGAAAAAGAGAAAAAACAAAACAAAACAAAGTGGTGTAAGGATACAAGTAATACAGACTACAAAAAAGAAACAGAAATCACCAGTTAATAGATTACACATTATCATGTTAGAGATGGTTGCTCAAGTCACAGTATCAAAGCATACAAAATGGACATTCAAACAGTGAGATTGCAAACAGTTGTGTTCAATGATCCAACCAAAAACATTAATATTGTCATCTATTTAACACCCCTAAACACACTTGCAGTTGTATCCTTTAGAGCACTTTTTTTTCCCTCTCTTTTTTACAACAAAATTGATTTTGGGTTTTATTACTCTTTAGTTCTTATTACTTTTTTTTTTGGAAGAGAATAAAGTCAAATATGGCAAAACAAAGCTGCCAGTCAAAACCAAGGATAGACATAGCACATGATGTAAAAACAGAGTACAAGGTTATCAACAATGGTTACCATAATGCCTCTTGCTTCCTTAAAAAGAATTGTCTATCTCATTAGGTATTATAAAGTTGAACTAAACAGTAGAGAAAAAGATCAATAAAACCTAAACATTGTAAACATACAGGGCTTCCAAAGGAGATAATAGTGAAACTAGAATGGGCATCCTAATGAATCTTATTGTCTTCTAAGTAGTTGACTATACCCTCAAACTTGATACTATCATACAGAACAGAACAGAGTCTAATCAGTCAAAACAAGATAGTGGGAGTATTACAAGACTTCAAGTTAATAGGAAATCAAAAAAGTTACTATAATATATCCTGCTAATTTTTAAAAAATTTTTCCCCTTAATTAAAACAATCATAAAAAATAAGAATAATTTTTTAATGAATAAGGGAGAGATTGAAATAAAAGAGGATATAACAACATAACAATACAGGTCAAAGCATGACAGTTTTAGCAATCTAGTGCTTCACCACCAAATAACCCGACTTAACAGTATTTACCATAGTGTCTATCTTTTTTCTTGAAATATTTGAATATAACTTCATATACTGTAGCTTCAAATATTTCCATATCAAGCATCCCAGAATAAAGTCATTCCAAGTCACTTATTAGTGAAAACTTTACAAGGCTTCAAGGCCACATAATGGGGAATCATGATTACCACATACTTTTATATATTTGAATTATTACTTACATTAGGGAAACTATTTGGTATTCACACATGCGAGTTTGATTTATTTCACTTATGAGTATGGTCTCAAGCTGTACCCATTTATTGATAAATATCTCAATGTGATGCTTCTTTATAGCTGAGTAATACTGCATTGTATAGAAATACCACAACTTTTTTATCCATTCCTCAGTTGATGGACACTTGGGTTGTTTCCAAGATCTGGCGATTACAAATTGTGCTGCTATAAATACAGGTGCACATATATCACTGTGGTATGATGCTTTCAGTTCTTCTGGGAATATCCCTCAAAGTGGAATAGCTGGAACAAATGAGACTTCCAATCCCAGCTTTTTGAGAAATCTCCAGACTGACCTCCACAAAGGTTGTACCAGTCTACACTCCCACCAACAGTGCAGGAGAGTTCCTCTTTCCCCACAGCCTCTCCAGCATTTGTTGTTGTTGGTTTTCTTGATCCTGGCCATTCTTTCAGGAGTGAGATGGAATCTCAGTGTGGTTTTAATATAAATTGAGATTCAGAAACTAAATTCAAATGTTTTTAAGCCACATTGTAGATACATGGCAGGAATGAATGTGGAAGCTTGACAAATCATATGTCTAGATATGAAAAAATTATAACCCAAAGCAATGAATTGCAAAATAGAATTGCAAAGATGACATACCAAAGATTGTGGAACAATAAGCAGCACAGAATATACCTCTTAGGGAGTCACAGTTCATATGCTGGAATACAGCAATGTGAGGAAGACAATAAGGAGAAAAGTGAGTGCACTGGATCCTGAAAGAATCTGAAGCATGGATTGAAGCCCATGGAGAGAGTGAAGAGAGAAACTTCAATGAAGAAGGAGGTTGCTGGCAATGTCTTCTCCCTGAGACAGGACTCTACATGAAAGGTGTGGTTTGAACCTCCAGACACATGGTCACAGTGATGGTGATGGTTGGTGACCCTGTAAGCCTCTGCAGAGAGATGTGGCAGTGGAGGGAAGCAGTAGACATGGAGCAGAGCAGTGGACGTGAAGGACTGCAATGACTGTTGGTAAGTGCAAGGATCCTCACTCTTGCATGGAAGAGAACCATTGGCCTGAAGCCATCTTGGAGATGGGCAGCCTGAAATCCAAACTTATAATGGTGGATGGCTCCATCTGGTGGCTACCAGGGCTCAGACCCATGGAAGATACTTGGACGGTGGTGAACCAAATACAACTGACTGGTCTCAACCAGAAAGTGCAGGTTTACTGAGATTACCCAGTATGCCACCAAAAATCTAATGTTGGCTTGCTGGAATAGAACAACCTGGATCTGGACTGTGTTTCTGCAGTTTGTCTGCCAATGCAAGCAAAGATAAACCTGGAAGTGAACATTTTTTCCTTTTTCTTTCTTTTGTATTTTTTTGTCTTCTCTTTCCTTTTACATTTGTTTTTTATTCTTAGTTCTTTTCTTTCTTAATCTTTCATATCTTCATCAAGTATGAACATGGTTTCTAGCCTCTCTGTGGTTCTATTCTATTCTTTTCATCTCTTGCTTCACTCTTTCCTTTCAGTTTTCAACATCCATTTCCCAAAGTTAGCATGACCCTTGTGGTCTTGCAACTTTTCTTCAATCTCTTCCTCTTTCAATTCTATATTTTCCCCTTAAACTATTTTCAATTTTTACCCCCAAGGGAAAAATTGACATATCATTGAATACTACATATAATTTTCTGTTTTGTTTTATATTTTGTTATAAAACCACCAATCTAGTTCACATGGTTAAAGGTGGAAAATTAAGGGTTAGTTCAGTTTGTCATTTTTTAGGCTATGTTTGATGATACTTGTGGCACTATAGCCAAAATTGACATAATTGTTCTAAACAGCTGTTGGTCTTGGTATTCCATGACCAAGATTAACTACGGGTTACAGAAAATACTGTGGCACAATGCCAGCAAACCAGGGACTGGGCCAAACAGCTTCCATCTTGAACAAGCTGAAGAGGTAAGGTCTTCCAACAGACTCAAAACCCAAAAACCAGCTATATCTGGAAGATATCTCAGAAGTAGTCATCATCTAAGCATCTTAAATACTAGCAATAAAGCAACCCACTATAGGCAGTGTACAAGCATCACCCCAAGAATTAAACTAAAAAAGAAAGAAAGAAAGAAAAACAAGACAAGACAAGAAAATGAGATGACACTTAAACAAAATGCAACCCTTGGCATTGAGGTTGCCAAAGGCAAATGCAGGGGGCAATGAGGTGAGAAAATTTGAAATCCTCCCATCAGACCTCTCTGAAGTGGTAACAGCAGAGCAATTGAATGAGGTTCTGAAAAATATGAAATTACAATTAATCTCTCAGGTAAATACAGAGATGATGTCCAACTTAAGGACCATGCTTTGTGACACTAGAGCAGAAAAAAGTAGAGAAGCTCAAAAAAATTACAGAAGCTCAGGATATGAAAAAATGGGATCCATAAAGCACATTCAGTTAAATACCCAGGAGAATAAAAATTCCATTGAAAGTATTCAAAGTAGATTAGGCCAATGTGAGAATAGAATCAGATATTGAAGACAAACTTGCAGGAACAAAAAAATTCTCAAAAATAGCAAGGAACCATGAGAAATCCAACAGCTGCTAGATGAGAAAAGAATAACTTAAGATTAATTGGTGTCAGTAAAAAAGGAGATACCACAAATAACATCAAGAAAATATTCATGGACATCATGGCAGAAAACTTCCCTGGTAGAGAAAAAGAATTTCACTTGCAGATAATTGAAGCATACAGAACTCCAGTTACCCATGACCAAAAAGATCTTCAGGCAGGTTTAATATATATAGTCAAGATTCTAGAAATTCAACACAGTAGAGTCTTAAAAGCTGTTAAGGAGAAGAAACAAATCACGTGTAAAGGAAGCCCATCAAAATCACAGCAGACTCCTCAACACAAACTCTCAAGTCAAGGAGAGCTTGGAGTGAAGTATTTCAAGCTCTAAAGGAAAACAACTTTCAACCCAGATTGATATACCCTGCAAAACTGTCCTTCAGAACTGGAAAAATAGGATATTTCCATGACAAAGAATGTCTGAGGTAATTTACCATCAAACCACCACTCCAAAATATTCTTAAGGACAATCTAGAAAGAGATAAAAAGCATTACAGCTCCATTAGCCCCATCAGAAGTTATACATCAGGCAAGGCAAACAATTAGTGGGAAAGGGAAAAAAATGGTAAGTGAGCACTAAAATAACATGACAAGGACAAGTCAATGCATTTCACTTATAACCATCAGTGTTAATAGTCTCAATTCACCAATCAAGACACAGAGGGCAGAATACATGAAGAAGCAAGATCCAGCAATATGCCACATGCAAGAAACATTTAATTAAAAAAAATTACACACTGAAAGTCAAAGGATGGAAAATCAAGTAAACCCTAAAACAATTGTATTGAGAGATCTCACTACCCCACTATCAGAAAAAAAATCAACTAGACAAAAAAGTCAATAATGAAATATTAGAATTAACCAAACTTTCAAACAAATGGATTTAGTATATAAGAATGTTCTGGGGCTGGGGATTTAGCTCAGTGGCAAAAGTGCCTGCTTTGCAAACAGGCAGTCGTTAGTTCGATCCCCGGTACCGATAAAAAGGAAAAAGGAAAAAAAAAAAAGAATGTTCTACTCCCCAACATCAGAATATATATTCTCGTCTGTACATGGGACATTGTCCAAAATAGACCATATAGTGGCTCATAGTTCATGCTTTGGTAAATGCAAAGGAATTGAAATTATCCCATGCATCCTGTCAGACCACAGTGCATTGAAATTGGAAATTCATGGTAAAAGAAACCGCAATAACTTCATAAATCATGGAAATCAAATAGCACCCTCCTGAATAACCAATTGTCACAGATGAAATAAAAGGACAAATTAGACAGTTTTTACAGTTGAAAGTTGAATGATGATTAGAATACAATATACTGTAACTTATGGGACATAATAAAAGCAGTCTTAAGGAATACATATAGCAATAAATACCCATAAAAGGGAAATAGAAAAAGCGCACATAAACATCTTAATGTTGAACCTCAAACTTCTAGAAAGAGAAGAACAGGTTAAGAAACACCTTAAAACCCACAATATCACTCTTAAATAAAAAAAAAACCCCACAATATCAGAGTATGAAAGTCAGTGGATATAATGTGTCAAACTTGTGCCCTAGGAGAGGCAGTCCACAGGCCTGGTTTAGAGCTGAGGGAGGGTTTTTAATGTCAAATCGTCTCTGATGCAGTGTGCAATATGCTCAACAGTGAGCTCACGGTCTAATGGTGTGGTAGGGTGACATGTATATGTCATTGCTTTTCTGGAATATTTAACTGAAGTAATTGTAAACTCTCAGTTTCAGTAATAAAATACAAGAGATGGTTTGTTTGGAATGAAAAGATGGAAAAGAAATAAGATAGCCTGCTACTTTGGGAGGATAAGTAGTAACAGGTGAATATCCCAGAGGTCTTATTCCTACCTCCTTTGATTTAGTAATAGGAATTTTTCCATCCCCCATGCGGACAACTGAAAGATGTCCCTATCTGATTGGTTTTGTTGGGAATCTTTGATTCTGACCTGAGATGTCTGCTTACAGTATTTCCACCATTTGATTTCTTCCTCTCCATTTGTGATGTGTAAGTGGATAAGTAGTAACAGGTGAATATCCCAGAGGTTTTATTGCTACCTCCTTTGATTTAGTAATAGGAATTTTTCCATCCCCCATGTGGGCAACTGAAAGATGTCCCTATTTGATTGGTTTTGTTGGGAATCTTTGATTCTGACCTGAGATGTCTGCTTACAGTATTTACACCATTTGATTTCTTCTTCTCCATTTGTGATGTGTAAGTGACAGAGCGAGAGCTTTATAAGAAGGTAACTTAGATTTAATTACTAAATACGGAGAAAATGTGTATATGTGTATATCTGGTACAATAATACAGTGACGTTAAAGTGAGAACGTACATAAATGTGTATACCTGTAGGTGTGATCCTGTGATCCGTCCCACGGATCAGTCCGTGGGCCTCCGCCTGGAGAAGGGAACTGGGATGAAGGGCAGGGCAAGAGAAAAGAGAGATGAAGACCTGGCAGGATTCCATTCAAGTCTGTTTACTTTTAAAATGGCTACAACTTATATAGGGTGGAGGTGGGCCGATGGGGGCAGGAAGAGGGCACGGAGTGTTATCTGATAGGTCATCCTCACATCCGGGTATATGATGTAAGCAGGAGAGGATTATGGGTAATGTAGGCAGACATGAGGATCATGGAAAATGTAGGCTGAAGCAGGAAGTTGCTTATGTCATGCGCATTGTAGGCAAGGGGAGGATCATGGGAAATGTAGGCTAACACACAAAATGCCCTCAGGTGGGAGGGGCAGGGCAACAGCAGCCATTCTGAGCCGCTCCCTACATAGGTGTGTGTGTGTGTGTGTGTGTGTGTGTGTGTGTGTTTGTGTGTGTGTGTGTGTGTGTGTTTGTATCTGTATCTTATATACTAAAAATGAGTCCTTAGGTGGCTGCCTCTTACCTCCTTTGGATTTCGTCTAGTGGGTCAGGGGAGCTGGTTTCCTTGGTCTTTTATATTTGTGACAGTCCATGTTTTGTTAACTCTTTTTGATAAATTGATAAATGTATTACCTGGAGCTTCTCTCAGTCTAGCTTCTCACTCTTCTTTGTCTTTCTAATTGCCCCAACTATAGAGGCAGAAAACTACCTTTAGTAAGTCTCTCTACTTATTTAGAATAAAGCCTATATTTTCCCTATATGGGAAACTTTCCCTACTCAGGTTATATCATCTGAGGTGTTGGACTTTCCAAGGTGATATCTGCTCAAGCTAAAGTGGGTCTATGTGTTTGTAATGACATGAGCTGCTTGTATAATTTGAAAGCAACATTGATCTTGGAGTTGCGACTTGAAGATATTTTTTGATTGAAGTGATTTTGGGACACTCAGTGGACAAAGGTGATGTTGACATCCATTCCAAATCTCTAGTAGGACAATTGAATTCTCACTTAGAAGTGAACAAATCCAAACATTTCCCACAGTCTAAGATTTTACTCACATGGTGGTGAAAGGTGATTATTTGCAAGCAGGTTTTGAATTACACAATCTGATATAAGTATGTTATTAATGGAATGTTAGGTTATTTGCCAACTACAGCACTGAGACTGAGTTGGATATTCTGTATACACCTCTAATTTGGTCACATGCCATGCATCCTTTGTCTTGGTTGTCGGTTTTCCTGATGACAGGCAAGCTGTTGAAATTTTGAGTTGAAGGGCCTATGTTAGCCACTCGATGGAATGTGAGCCTTAGGATTTGACATATCTAATTAAATCAATGGGTTACATAGATGAGTTTGTCTCCAAACTGCAAGCCTATTAGTGGTAATGAGGTTAATTGTAAGCAGAGCACCTGGGAACTGCACTTTATGGGTCTTTTTTCAGGGAATGTGGATATCTGTGTGGAAATGGGTCCCATTTTAAATGAGGGAGTCAATGGCCCATCATGCAACCTGTGTTTAATGGTTCCTAGTGGATTAAGTACCTGGGATCTGGTCTCTAGCCCAGATGGAATCAGGTAAAATAGGACTTTTAAAGAAAGAGCAAAGCTTTATTCAAGTGTATCATATATAATGAGGTCTTACACACATGGAGATAAAAGTTGTCCTCTTTTAAATTTGGGAAACTGGGCATGGTGGCAAATGCCTGTAATCCTAGCACTTGGAAGGCTGAGGCAAGGGGATCATTGCAAGTTTGAGACCAGTCTAGGCTACAAAGTGAGCTTAAGGCCAGTCTGAACTACATAGTGAGACCCTGTCTCAAAAAGAATAAATAAATAAATAAATGTGGGAAGGTATCTAAAGGTGATGTGAAGTGTGATTTAAATAGGAGATCTTTTTCATTTGTTTTTTTGCATTTTGCTTTTTGTTGTTGTTGTTGTTGTTGTTTTTTGTTTTTTGTGGTTTTTTTTTTTTTTTTTTTTTTGTCTTTTTCCTTTTTATCGAACTCACGACTGCCTGCTTGCAAGGCAGGTGCTTATGCCGCTGAGCTAAATCCCCAGCCCCTGTTTTTTTGTTTTTTTGTTACCAGGGATCAAATTCATGACCGCACACTTGCAAGGCAGGTACTTATGCTGCTGAACTAAATCCAGGCTGCTTTTTGGTTTTTGAGCCCCAGTCTATTTACTTCAGGCTGACCTTCAACTCATTATGTAGCCCTGGCTGGTTTTCAAGTCATGGCAATGCTCTTGCCTCAGGTGTTCAAGTCCTGGTGATCCACAAGATCTTGAAGCAAGAGAGATGAAGGCATGGTGCAAGATGGAAGCCATGTGAAATAGTCATTTGCCTGACTTAAATTTGAAGAGAATTCAGGGACTATTAAGTCCCTGAATTTAGCCAGCTGTGTAGGACGTATCAGGGATATGAAAGCTGCTAAATGCCTTTTTCAGAGTTAAGCATTGTATATTCCGAGAAGTGAAATGGTGCAGCTTGGTAACTGTCAGTACTGCCTGTAACTCCTAAGGAGATAAAGGAATATCCTGTTGAGGCCTTTTATTATGGCCTTGGTATCTAGGAGACTTCTGTGTTGTTTTGTACGTGTATTTTGACTTTTCTGAGGCAAGAAATGCCAGGAGGTTTTGTTTGTTTGTTTTTAGTATTTTTCTTGTTTGCTTATTTTTCCTTGAAGGAAGCGTGTTCTAAGTACTGAACCAATAGCTTAATGAGTATGAAGATGGGAAGATTTGCTTGACCAAGACTTCCAGGGCTGAGACTCGTGCTTGAAGTGTGGATGAATATAGTGGTTCTTGTGTTCTGTCTTCTATCAGGGAGAAATTAGGGGCATCCTCACTAATGTTTAGAAGGCAGCAATATTCAGTGAAGCTACACCATATATAATATGTAGCTGTACCCTTTGCATAATCTATGAACTGCCATTGCTTTTCTTACTGTTAATATCAGAGGAGTTTACCTCATAGTTAGGGGGCCTGTAGGAGGTATGTCATCACCTGACATCACAGTATGTGGCAAGGAACTAA
The DNA here is from genome assembly GCF_034190915.1 of Cavia porcellus. Classification (NCBI taxonomy): domain Eukaryota; kingdom Metazoa; phylum Chordata; class Mammalia; order Rodentia; family Caviidae; genus Cavia; species Cavia porcellus. Next base: position 40,885,477 of record NW_026947486.1, on the reverse strand, counting down.
GAGCAGGGAAGCCACTCTTTCCTGCAGTTGAAATATCGGGCAGCATCAATTTGGCCCCACCCTGTTTTAAGGGGGTCTCCTTAGCTATTCATGCTGCATTTCCATGACTCAAAGCATAAAGGAAGATGCTGGGTATGAAGAGTCACAGCCTCAAGGTTTCTAAGAGCCTCTATTTCCATGGGAGTCTAGAAGGCAATCAGTTACTCACTGTTTTAATGGCATGGGACCAAGGAGGGCAAGTTATCTCATGGGGAGCCTTGTGTAGTATACATGTCCAGTGACTATTGACATCATCAAAAGCTATCAAGGTCTTTACTGTGACAGTCTTCTTTTGAAAGCAGTAATGAGAATGACTGTTGATTTTAATTTAGAAGTAAAATTTGTAAATAATTTGTTGCTCCCAGAATCCAAACCATGCTGATAAAAGATATCCCACACATATATGTGCTTAGTAATTGTGTCAGAAGGATTTAGGAGAAAGTGTCATTAACTGAATAGCATACCTGTGCTCCTGGAGAAAGGTCCATGTCATCAAGATCTTATCTACAATGAGTGTGTGATTAAAAAAGCTGCTGACTTACTAATGTGTAGCCTAGAAGAGATGTTTTGTATACCTTTCGAAGAGAAGGCAACCAGAAACTGAAATTCTTGCAGAAATCAGCCCTGAGAAGAACATTCTATCTAAATCTATTGGGCCAGATGTGCATTAGGTGTTGAGTAGCCAGCATCAGTAATTTTTTTTTTTTTTTTTTTTTTTTTTTTTTGTATGTTGGAAATGGAACTCAGGACCTTGTGCTTGCCAGGCAGGCAGTGTATCACTGAGCTGTCCGTAGGCAGCATTACTAATTTTAATATGGGAGGTTGGTTAGCAATGTCTCGATTCATGATATCATTAAGGGTACATTAAGGGTACAGTACAACATAATGCGATATCTTCTATTTCTTTTATTTATTAATTTACTTATTTCACAATTAAGAATAGGCAAAATTCTTCGGTTTTTTGGAGAACAAATAGAGATAATCATTCCTTGATTAATTATGCTTTATATACTGAGTTTTATTTCACTAAGTATATTTTAACTGTTGTTGAGTCACAATGAGTATATATATATATAAATATTTTTTTTTGTCTTTTTCATTTTTATCGGTACTGGGGATCGAACTCATGACCCCCTGCTTGCAAGGCAGGTGCTTATGCCACTGAGCTAAATCCCCAGCCCCCACAATGAGTATTTTAACAGAGGCCTCATTGCTTCCTCTTTTATCTAACCAATTTGCAAATATCCAAACTTATTTATATTTTAATGTATTCATTTGCCAGATTATTTATGTCCAATATAGAATGTCTTAGAGCAGTGAATATTACAACTATGAGAAATTCTGACAAGGCAACTGTTAAAGGCAGGCATTCTCCTTTTTTCCCTATATTATATGTAATAACCCAACTCAGAATATTAGAGGCAAGGTCTCTGTCTTAAGCTTAGGTAGCTGGAGGGTGCACTATCTCATAGAGAGGTTCAGACTGGTCTACCTACAAAAGCATTAGGCCAGCTTTGAAGGAGTAGCTGGTAGACTTGTGTCTGGCTGATTATTGTCTGTTCTAGTGTCATTGTTTTGCAATTCTCAGGACTGAGTGATGGTTCCTTTTTCAGGAAAGGATTATCTATGTCAATGGACGTTTCAGTCAATGTGGGGCATTGCTTTTCGTAGAATCTTAGTGATCACAGTTTTTAGACAATGACTGGAAACTCTGGCTATAAGTGAATGCCCTTGCAAACCTCTTTATCTTGCTTTCTTCAGTCTGAAAGCGGGCATTTTTACCAGGTTTTGCCATCCTGGAATCTCCTTCTGAATGTGATTTTTAGGTTCTCTCTGTTAAGAACAAAAAACCAGTCAAGACAAGCACAAACAGTAGCAAAATTTTATTAAAGATTTAAAAAGAAAAATGTACTGCAGCATGAGTTTGATTCAAGTAAATGTGGGAAAAAACATACATCCTATGGTATGAGGGTTAGCCACTGCACAAGATAGATATGTAGTGTATTTTTTTTTTTTTTTTTTTTTTTATCACTTACTCTTCAGGACAACATCAGGTCTAGGCCATCCTATTGAACACCTACTCAAGTTCTTGCAAGAAGTCCAAGTGCAGGGCTTTGCAAATTGTTCTTGACGTGTCCTGGGATTTTGTAAATAACAATTCATACCTCCTTCCTCCTCCATCTCTGCCATGCCCTAATCTCCTATCTCATTTCTCACTGAGAGACACATATCCTTATAATTGTTTATGGTATGCTGAGAGAGCAAAGGTTTATATCTTCTTTGTATAGCTTCTGGCTGAAAGGGGCTATAGACACCTACTAAGGAGTATTTGTGTTCTAAGTACCTTGGGTTGTTGTGGTCCACTAGCTGGGTTGAAGAAATTGTCAGAAGACAATGAGAAAACTTATTTAACATTCAGCTGTCTGTTTGATGGGAGAAAGAATCTTTACTGTTATCCCTTTGGGGCCACTCTAAATACCATACTTTTTGGGCTTTTCCTGATATAAAGTATCACAAAAGCCAGAACATTAGGGATTTCACTCCAATTTCTATGTTTTACCCAGAAACAGTTTAACTGAAAAATTGTCTCATAATTTAAACTATTACCCCAGACCCATCTCTCACCATTTTCTAATTTTTACTGAGCCCAAACCATGATGCAATGTAGCTAAGATTCTGTTTGCAAACAATTCAGTATCGCACAAACACAATCATCTTCCCCCAAATCATAAAACAAATTAAATTTGTAAACCAAGGTACCACTGTACTTATAGTTACATTGTAATATATGTTTTAGAGGCACAAAAGCCAGTCGTCACCTTGTATTAAGTTTTTAAAAACATAAGCCTTTACTATATAGGCCTGGAGGTGTAGGTCAGTGGCAGAGCACTTACACAGCACAGGCATTTACCTGAGTCAATCTCTACTACTGAAACTGATGGAGAAAGAGGTCTTTAGGATATAAATTACTATATATATTTTGAATTTCCAACTAGATCAAACAATGGAAAGTTATCTCCAGTTATGTAGTTTAGTTCATACATGAATATTATTTATCATTTGCTTATGTGAAAATGTATGTACACAGAAATTTGACCTATATTTTGTATTCTTTTGTTTTTTGATATAAGGTCTGGCTATGTATGTCAGGCTGGCCGTGAACTCACTGTGTTGCTCAGACTGGCTTCAAACTCAATGCGATCCTCCTGCCTCAGACTCCTTGGTGCTGGGATTACAGTCATGCAGAACAACACCCAGCCTATTTTGTCTTCTTTTATGGAGTGTATACTATTAAAATTAATCAGTGATATAGAGCTAGCATTCTGCTTGTCAGGCCTGGTGTTTGCTCAGTATTGAGAGTTCAAAGTTCTTTTTTTTTTTCTCCTTGCTTTGAAGCTGCTTTAAACTACTCTTAAATTTTTTAATTGTTCCTTAAACTTTTGTCCCCTTGAAGCTGTGGTTTTCAGGTTTTTTTTTTTTTCTTGTTGAGAAGAGGAATAGAGGAATGAGGAAGGTACCTGGTGACTGTAGGCCAGTGATGGTGAATCAAACTCCAACCCTAAATCCTCTGATTTATCACAAAGTGCCAACACTGCAATTCAACCTGAATAGTGAAGTTTAATTTAGTTTAGAAAAAGAAACTTATACCTTAACATCTTTTGTCACACAGCTTTCAAAGATTAAAGCGGCTTTTTATTTAAAGGTAAACATTTGCATTTGGCATGCTTTTATGTGCTGTAATTTGATGCTTATCTGCTGGGGTGATCCTGGGGTGACTTGCCTTGCATGGTGACAGGGAGAGCTCTGCATGCCCACTACAGTACATGTGTCATGAATACACCATCTCTGCTCTTGGCTTTCCCTGAGACAGCAGAATATGTTGTCTCTACTCATCCCAGTTTTCTTAATGAAAAATCTTCAGAATGATGGAGTTTCTTCATCGGTAAAAATATTTTTATTTTCCCATTTTTGATGTTTGCCTAACAAATTGATAGAATCCCAAGTAATATGTTTGTGAGAAATGGCCTCCAAATGTAGTCCCCTAGGTCCCCATTCAGAGGCATCCCCCTCCCTCTCCTAGGTATCCCATTTGACTCATTAGGTATATGTCTCCAGAAATGCCACCCTATCAAAAGCATTTGTCATGCTTTAAGGCAATAGCAGTTGAAATGCATTTTATTTTGGCCTCATGGTCATGACCATCCAATCCACCCTCCTTGATGTGCCAAATGTTATATTTCTCTTTAATTTGATTTTGGGGTCTCTAAGGAGAAGGACCATCCATGTATTTCCATTCCCTTTCATCAGGTTCCACAAGTTGTGTTTTTACATAAGTCCATGTGACTTCTCTCATTGGAGTCTGCTTTTCTCCTGCTAAGGTAGCCACTGTGTTGAAATGCCCTAAGCAAAAGAGAATTAGATTGGGATTGGGTTTCTTAATCAGGCAAGACACAGCAAAAGATAGACAGAGACACATACACACAAAATAAAAGGAGCAGGTTTTATTTCTAAAGTGAGAAGCATGCCATAGCTACCGACAGATATGAGATAGTAATGTGAGCAATACATGTTCAAACAGTGGGTCAGGAAAATAGATAGAATTGATTGCAGATAATACCAAGAATAAGCAAATGAAATCACATCAAATTAAAAAGCTTCTGCACAGGAAAGAAAACCACCAGTGGTGTGGAGCGACAACCTATAGAATGATATAATTTTCAGTAGTTCTCAGGTAAAAGATTAGTATATATAAAGAAGCAGAAAAGTTAGATCCCACCTTTTTAGACACCCAATTAGAAAATGAACATCTAAAATCAGATGAAGAAGTAAAAATGGACAACAAATATGTCAAAAAAAATCACTGTCTATTCAAGACATGCAATTTAAAACAACACTGAATTTCAGTCATGTTCCAGAAGAAATGGCTATATTTAAGAAATAAACCAGTAGCAAATCCTGGCAAGACTGAGAAATAGGTACCGTTCTTTGTTGGTTTCTATGAAACTGGTATAATCACTATGGAAATCAATATGAAAATTCCTGAAAATATTTAAAACTATAAATTACATTCTACCTAGTTATTCCTTTTGTAGGTATCTTTCCAGCAGAGTTGAAAACATCATACCACAGTGTTGTATATACCCATGTTTATAGAAGCATAATTTGTAACAGCTAAATCTTGGAAGTGGTCTATATGTCCAAAAATTGTGGCATTTATATGCAAAGAAGTACTACCTTGCCATCAAAAGGATAAACCAGTAATTTGTAGAAAAATTAAAGTGCTTTGAGACCATAATACTAAGTGAAGCAAATCAAACACACAAGCTTAAATATTGCATAGTTCCTCTTACATGAAATACTCAACCTATAAATAAAGTGCAAAATTAAAGATAGGTAATAGGAAAAAGAGAGAAACTATAATTGTAATCCAGAATGGACAATGTATCTAAAAGTACACATCCATTTAGTATAAATTTTAGTAAAAGTTTATATGTTTCATATGATTTTGGCCTTTTAATCTCTTGTTAATCTTTTTTTGATAGTTAACTTCATCTGGACTTGTAATTAAATTAACCTAATACTGGCAAAAAGGAGAGGTAGCTAGGAAGAAGAAAAAATAAAGAATTGGGATATGTTATACACATGTACTGATTCCCCACAATGAATGTAATCATTATATGCTGCAAACGTACACTATACCAAAAAAAAGGATTGGTTCTCACAAACATAACTGTCTCAATATATGATGTTATGTATTACATTTACATAAAGCACATTTTATAAATAATTATATATCACTTTTGCATATAATTTTAAAATATAATATAAAAATAATTCAAATATATCATAGTCATTTATACACTGTGAAATGTCTTTATATGGCAATTATAGTATACAGTATGATTTTTGCATAATTATAAATAGTTATGTGTATATAGTAGATAGATACATAGATATTGGTACCTATAAGAATTATATATATAAGCTTTTAAGATACAGGGGTTAAACTCAGGCCCTGGTAAATGGCCATCAAGACATATACTTCTGATTTACATTCCCAAACAAAAGGATTATGTATTTAAATACATGCAATATAAAATAATTATGTGTCATGCTTTTTTCTCACCTTTGCCATTACATTAATATACTGTTTCAGATCTTCAAAAGTGTCTTCTTTACCCATGAGTTCAAGGTATGAAATGAAACAGCAGCAAGGTAACACCTTTGTGTATGTATGGGTGTGTATGTTTTCCTTTGTTTTAAGAGACACAGTCTTACTATGATACAAGCTGACAGGAAACTCACAATGTAATCCAACCTCCTAATGCTTCACTCTTGTATAAGACTAGTATAAGACTTCACTCTTCTATAAGACAGGCATGCTCCACTGTGGTTGGATTGTAGAACACCTTTTGCCTGTAATGCGCCCTGGTTCCTACCTTGGAACCCTCACATTGACTTTGTGTGTGACTCCACACATGGGAGCTTCAAGTCTACTTCTACTCACCAAGGCAGGCTAAGAAGAATAGGAAAACAAAAAGGCCATTTGTCCTACCATTTATCAGTGATGCCTTGTCAGGTGACCAAACAAAAATCCAGTATCTCCTGATCCACTTTGGCTGTATTTCTTTTTATTAGTGAGTTGAGGCCATCTATATTAGTGATTATAGCTAACCTCTGCCTCATGCTATTTTTCTGCCATTGGTTGTCTACTTTTCCCCTTCATTCTACTATCTGTCCTCTTCAGTGAGCCCCCTCTGTGACTGTTCCTGAAACTATGGTCTTTTCTTTCTTTCTCTGTAGAATGTCCTTCAGTAATTTTTGGAGAGTTGGTTTGGTGATCACGAATTCCTTCAGTTGTTCTTTGTTATGGAAGTATCTTGTTTCTCCATCAATTTTGAAATGTAGTTTTACAGGGTACATCAATCTGGGTTGGAGGATATTTTGTTTCAGGACTTGAATAGTACACTCCAAGCTCTTCTTGATTTGATTGTTTGTGGTGTAAAGTTGCCGCTGAGCTAAATCTCTGGCCCTGCATTCATTGTTTTGTTTTTATGAGTTCTATTCTGTTCTTTGTTTCATTTTTACTATGTTTCAAGTTATGGTTAGCTGTTTTGAAAACAACAAGAGGTATTATGGTAATCATTATTGATTTTGTATTGTTTTTGAAGTCCTGTATCACCTACACTGTTTTGTTTTGATTGGCTTTATTCAATTTTGTTTCACTTGGTTTTATTCTCTTTAAAATAAAAATTACAAAAAATAATAAATGAGGGGCTTGAGTAGTAGAAAACACAACACTGAGTAATTCTCTCCTCAGTGGGTTGAGAAGTTTATCAGCATGAGGCAGGTTACTTCTTTCTACAATAATTTTGATTTTGTTTTATGCTCTTTGCTTGCTTATTTTGAATTTTTTTTTCTTTTTCGTTTTTATTGGTACCAGGGATTGAACTCACGACTGCCTGCTTGCAAGGCAGGCGCTTATGCCCCTGAGCTAAATCCCCAGCCCCTGCTTATTTGAATTTTTTGAGACAGAGGGTAGTTATGTAGCCTCAAATGTGTGATATAGTGATATTTGTGAATCTGTAATGGAGCTTTCAGATCTACATCTTCTCTACCATACAAGTATAAGGCATGTAAAATTCTCCCCTATTAAGACCAAATAGCATTCAATTTGACTAGGAGCTTCCCATTGGGGAGCAGAAAAATATCTTTCAAGGCAGTTTTCAGTTGGAGGTTCAAATTCATACTGCAGAGATAATAGGCCTTGTCCTTAATTTTACTTGTTTTTGCAGCTTTATGTGTAGTATTTTGAGGCTTTTGACATGTTCTGAAGCTTCATGAGCCAAATCGGTGCTTAAGATTCAGAAACCTCATAGAGTTTGGGCTGTATTCTATACACTTAGTAACTTTTACATAATACTGACATCCTGCTGCTTATCCTAGAATAAAGGTGGTCATAAGAGAAAGATGGTGATTTGGGTGGTGAGATGCTTCTATTTGCACAGAGCTACCTTTGAATAAATCCATTTTTCCTTTTGCCAAAATACAAGTATTCCTTTTGCTTAGTGGGTAGGGAGCAAACAAACCTGAGCATTTGAATCTAAGTGGCTAAGTGGCATAGCTAGTCAGGAGATAAGTCCTAACTTCTAGGAGACATGCTTCCTGGTTGGAACTGGCATTGACTATGGCTAATGGAAACCATGGACAGAACTCCAGAAACATTTCAAAAGCAGCTAGAGATATTAATTAGACAGCCTGCCTCATGACCCACTACCTCCCCTTTGTTGTTTATGCAGTAGCTGCCTCTAAACACTTTTATTGCTGAAAGGGGAAAAAAAAAAGGTTATTTTGGGCAGCTTATGGGTTTCAATTGGTTTCCCATTGGAAAGTGTGCATCTGAGATCTATTGTCTCTACTATTTGGATCTTTTCTTTTGTAGCTTTCTTAGGTAACAATGCCATTTGTGTGAGGTAAGCCACTTTCATTGTTTGAAGCTATTTGAACCTATTATAGGTCATTTTGGTTACACTGACTGGTTAGAAGTTTGGCAGCGCCTTTGCGGTGAGGTAAGGACATTCACTGTTCTGTTTGGACTTTTTTGCAAGTGATTTTAGAGCACTGATAGTATAAGAAGAGATTTAGTCATAGAAAAAGTTTCAGACCTTTGTTTGATTTGTTTTGTATACTTATTTGGTTTGGTTTGCTTTTGTTTCTTTTTTTTTTTTCTCTTCTTATGACTATATTCTAGGATGGGCAGCATAGTCTAGAAGCCACATATAACCTGGACGAGTTTCAGCCTTGATTCTGTGATGAGGAAACTGCTAGGGTGCACATTCTCCATGATGTAAATATAAACTGGGAAAGGTTACCTTTAAGATCCAACAGAGTTCTTGATTTGGCCAGGGAGATTACTATTTGTCCTCTAAAACAGTGTTCAGACAGGCTTAAATTTAACCTACAGAGATATCAGACCTGCTCCTTCCTTTTCCTTATATATGATTGTTCTTAGGAATCCATTTTGAGGTTTTAAGTCCGCCACTTTAGTTCTTGTACCTTTTTTTTTTTTCCTAGAAACTAGTGGACTGAGAGACTGCTTGGTCCACTCCAACTACCTCATCTACACAAACACTTATTGAGGAACATCTTGAACTATTCTGAGGCTTTTTCACAAGCCAATCTAGAATTCAAGATTGTTTAACTGTTGGTCTGACAGGAAAGTTTAGATTAAGATTCTTTATAAGGCTTGCTTCCTGCAGGCAGCCAGCATGGGTAGGGAGAAACAACCAGACATGCTCTGCATGCCTGCTGCCATCAGGATGCTTGCTTCATGTGGGCAAGCAGCATAGGCCAAAAGAAACAGTCAGACATGGCCTTGTTGGTCTGCCTCCATCAGTATGCTTGTTTCCCTCAAGTAACCAGTGCAGGCAGGGAGAAACAAGCAGACAAGCCCTGGGCACCTGCAGGCCACCACTGGAGATGCTTGCTTCCTGTGGCAGCCATAATGTGCCAGAAAATATAGCTAGACATACCCCTGCATGCCTGCCACCATCAAGGCAGTCTCGTCATAGACTTGCAGCCTGGGGAAAGAAGCAGCCCCACCATCACATGCCCATGGACATTGAGGAAACATGGATGTAGCAGTGCAGGTCTAGAGAAGCCTGCCCCATGACCCACTACCTCCCCAGAAACTTGGGTTCAGGGAAACACAGGTACCTGGCCCATTCCTCTACATTGCAGAGGGAAAGACAATGTAGGAAGTACCTGAGACCATACAACCAGCTTGTTTGGAGGAACCCAGGAAAATGTCAAGATGAAAGATCAAAAGGCAATCTCAGACCTCTAGCCCACACAGAACAATTTGGGGAATTACAGTTATGGAAGAAAATGGAAGTTACACATTTGAGATATCTGAAAGAATAGCAATAAAGTAAAAGAACAACTTTATGAAGCTGTAAAAGTAATCAGATCAGAAATGTCTCAGAAATCAGAAACATAATGAAAGAATTGCTGATAATACCTAAAGAACACATAGATTTTTTAAAAAAGGAGCATAAGAAAGTGATGGATACCTTGAGTGAACAATATAGGAAGGAATTACAATGCATAAAAAAATTCAAAGTGGTATCCAGGAAGTGAAAAACTCTACTAAAAGCTGGCAAAACTGATTTAAAAAAATGAAGATAGATTTTCAGGTTTGAAGATAGGATTGCATCTAGTGATTGTGCAAGAAAACATCTCTTGGCAATAACAAGGAGCCAGGAAATAACAATTCAGTGGCTGCAAGATTGTGCAAAGAAAAGTAATTTACAATTCTTAGGTACCAGTGAAAAACTGATGGGGGGGGGGTCAGCAAAAATGCTATGAATAGACTATTTACAGAAATAATAGCAGAAAGTTTCCCAAACATGGAAATGGACCTGGCATACAGAAAAGTGATGCGTGTAGAAATCCAACTAGCTATAACCAAAATAAATGTACACCCAAACATCAAGATTACAGAAATTCAGCACAAGAACAGAATATTAAAAACGTAGAGAAAAGAAACACATCCATATAAAGAAAACTCATCAGAGTCATAGCAGACTCCTCAAACTATCTAGTCAAGAAGAGCTTGGAGTGAAGTGTTTCAAATTCTGAAAGAAAACAAATTCCAACCCCAACTGATTTACTCTATCAAAATTTATGGATAAATGTGTTACCTCTATGATAAAACTGAAGGAATTCATAACCACCTACCAAGATTGCTAAAAGATATTCTAAAGAGAGATAAAAATGACCATGGTTCTAGGAACAACAACAGAGGTGAATGCCAAGTGGGCAACTGAATGGAGGAGAAATGTGGTGGCCATTGGAAAGAGGCAAAGCAGAATTACCCAATACATGCCAGTTGTAACTATTTATGTAGGTGGACTCAACTCATCAATAAAAAAAAAAAAAAACAGTGGATAAAGTAAAACACCCATCAATATGTGATGTACAAGAAATACATTTAACTCAAAAGTAAATATATGGACTAAAAGCCAAAGGAGAGAAAACAGTGTTCCATGTGAAAGGAAACCAGAGAAAAGCAGCAGTAGCTTGCCCATCAACCATAGAATGGAAAAGAAACATATGGTATTCTCATGCAATGGAAAGCTACTCTGTTATAAAGAAGCATAATCTTGAGGTCCTTTAGGTAAACGGGTGTAACTTGAGATAATGCTCTTGGATGAAATGGTTTGGACTTATATGTATGTATATTGTGTTATCTCTAGCATAAAAAACTGATTGTGTTAGAGGAATCCAAAATGTACAGTACATATTTTGAAAATGAAAGTGAAAAAAACATCAAAAAAGAAAGTGGTGGTAGCCATTGTTAATTTCCTGTTATCTCGTTTTGAAATCCTGTGTTGTTTTCATTGTTTCATTTTGTTTGATTTCATTTTGTCTTAGTTTGCTTGGTTTTATTATGTCTAATGGTATGGGAAGCTATTTTGAAGGTAATAAGAGGCATTATGTTAGCCATTGTTGATTTCCTTTTATTTGGTTTTGTTATGTGTTTCCAATTTTAATGTACTATGATATGATAATATGCATGACATTATTTCAATAACTTTGCATTTTCTTAAGTATGTTCTATGAGACAGTAAGTGGTCTATTTTGGAGAGTGCCCTGTGTGCAACTGAGAAGAATGTGTATTCTGCTATATTGGGATAGAACACTATATAGACAGGTATAAGTCCATTTCTTGAAAATTGTGTTCAGTTCTAATATTTCATTATTGATTTTTTTGTCTAGTTGATCTGTCTTTCTGACAGAGGGGTATTGAGATCTCCCAATGCAATTGTTTTAAGGGCTTATTAGATTTTTCATATCCATTAATATTTATTTCATATAGTTGGTTGCATTGATAATTGTTTCACACATATTTATGATTATTATCTTTTCCTCGTGGATTGTTCCCTTTATGAGGATGTAGTAACCTTCTTTATCTCTCTTAATCAGTCTTGGTGTAAAGTTCACTTTCTCTGCAAGCAGAATAGCTACCCATGATTTTTTTCTGGGTTTCTGTCACATGGAGTACGGTTTTCCATCCTTTAACTTTCCGTCTATGAGTTTTTTTTTTTTCTCAATTAAATGTGTTTCTTATATGCAGCACATTGCTTCTTGATCTATTCTGGCATTCTGTGTCTTTTGACTGGTGAATTGAGACCATTAATATTGATAAGAGAAATATATTGACTTATCCTTGTCATGACTTTTCCTGTTGTTGGCTACCCCACATTTTTCTCTTCCCGTCTAATTGTTTGACTTCCCTGTTACATTGCTAATTTGAGGGTCATGGAGCTGTTGTCCTTATTATCTCTTTCTAGAAGGTCCTTCAGAATATTTTGGAATGCTAGTTTGGTGGTTATAAACTAACTCAGCTGTTCTTTGTCATAGAAGTATCTTATTTTTCCATCAGTTTTTTTTAAATTTTTATTTTAAAGAGAATAAAACCAAGCAAACTAAAACACAATAAAATCAATCAAAACAAAACAATGTAAGTGGTACAGGACTTCAAAAGAATAGGAAATCAACAATGGTTACCATAATGCTTTTTATGTTCAAAATATTTACAGATACCTTCTGGCACAGTAAAAATCAAACAAAACAGGACAAAATAAAACTCAAAAACAAAACAATGAATGCAATAAAGGACTTCAAAACAAGATAGTATTAAATCCAAGATGCCTACCATAGAGCTGGGGATTTAGCTCAGCAGCATAAGTGCCTGCCTGGTAAGTGCAAGGTCATGAGTTCAATCCCTAGTACCAAAAAAAAGAAAAAAAAAATTAATAAAACCTACCATAATATATTGTAATCTTTCAAATAACTGCCCATTCCATAAAATATGATAAAATTAAATGAAATAATACAATAAATCTCAACCTTCTCAACTTTAGTATTCTTCTTTTCTCATCTAGCAGCTGCTAGATTGATTTCTCATGTTCTGTTGCTATTCTTGAGAAATCTTTCTTTCCCTGGTTGCTAACAGTAAGGTTGTCTTCAATATCTGAGATCCTATCTTCACATTGACCTATTCTAGCTATAATAATTTCAATGGAATTTTTATTCTCCTTGATATCTGCTACATGGATTCTATTTTTTTTTCCTGCACAGATCGTCCATAATTTTCTTAAGCTCATCTATTTTTTTGTCTATATCTTCTCTAGCATCATTAATCATGGTTCTTATTTCAAACACCATCTCTGTAGTTATCTGGGATATTTTTTATTTCATATTTTTCAGGACCTCATTCAATTTCTTTGTTGTGACCACTTCAGAGAAGCCTTGTGGGAACATTTCAAATTGTCTTGCTTCATTGTCACCTGTATTTTTGCCTTTGGCAAATTCAGTGTTTTGGGTTGCATTTTGTTTGAGTGTCATCTCATTTAATTTTCTTTTTATTCTTTATTTTTTTAAGTTTAATTCCTGTGGTGATGTCTGTAAATTTTGTATGGTGGGTTGCTCTATTGCTAGTATTCAGCATGCTTAGATGATTACTACTTCTCTAAGATATTTTCCAGATGAAGCTACTTTTTTGATTTTTGAGTCTGTTGATAGACCTTACCTCTTTAGGAAGTTGTTTGTTTAGCCTAGTCCCTGGTTCTTTGTCTCTATGCCACAGTATTTTCCATGACCCTTAGTCAATTTCAGTCATGGAATACCACACCAGCAGCTGTTTAGAATAATTATGTCAGTTTTGCCTATAGTGGCCAATATCATCAAACACAGCCTAAAATATGACAGACTGAGCTAACCCTTAATTTTCCCCTTTTTATGAAGTGAACTTGATTGGTGATTACATACCAAAATATAAAACAAACCAGAGAACTACATGCAGTGTTCAATGGTGTATCAATTTTGTCCTCAGATGTTAAGATTTAATGTAGTTTAAGGAAAAAAAGTAAAGAATTGGAAACAGAGAAAGACATTAGAACTAAGGTTGGAGGATCAAGGTGGGTCATGCTGGCTTTGGGAAACTGGTGTAAAAGACTGGAGGGAAGGAGTGAAGCAAGAAACAAACAGAACAGAGCCACAGATAGACTAGAAACCACGTTTACACTTACATAAAAACTATCAAACAATGAAGGCAAAAGAAAGAGAAGAAAATAGAAAACAAAAACTATAAATCAAACACAAATGTAAGAGGAGGGATAGAACAGGAAAAAAATTTTACTTCCAAGTTTGTCCAGGTTTGGCTCTACTTTCCCTGGCAGACAGTCTGCAGAGGCAAAGTACCAATCCATGTTGATCTATCTCAGCAGGCCAGTTGTAGCTTTTTGCTTGGGTAGGTACACCTGTACTTTCTGGTGTAGACCAATCAGTCAGTCAGTCGGTCACCTTTGGCTCACTGTCTTCTGAGCACTTTCCATGGATCTCATTCCTGCTGATAGCCGCTAGAGGGAGCCAGCCACCATTCTGAGTTCTGATCTCAGGGTGCTGATCTCCAAGATGGCTCCAGACCATTGTTTTCTCCCATGGAAAGAGCCAGAGCCCTTCACTCACTATCAGTCAGTGCAGTCCTTTATATTTGCTGCTTCCTTGCATGTAAGCTGTTCTCCTCCACTACTGCATCTCTCTGCAGAGACCTCAGTGGTTGCCAGCCATCACTGTCACCGTGACCGTGCATCCACAGGAGGTTCAAATCATTCCTCTTGTGCATTGATTCCCATCTAAGGGAGAATGCACTACTAACTACCTCCTTCTTCATTGAAGTTTCTCTCTTCACACTCTGTGGGGGCTTCATTTCTTTCTTCAGATTCTTCTTAGTTCCAGAGCACTCATTTGCCTCCTTCTTGTCTTCCTCATATTGCTGCATTCCAGCACCTGGACAGTGACTCTCAGAGATGCTCTTCTCTGCTACTTACTGTTCCACTATCTTCCCAGACTCCTCTTTTTCAGCCATTTTGTCTTTCTTTCACTTCTATCTTCCATTCTTCAGCACCATGGGACCAGACCCCTCCCTCTATTATCTGGTTTATGTCTGATGGTGTTGACAGCTACTTTCAAGAAAATAAGAGGCATTATGGTAGCATTGTTTATTTCCTCTTGTTTTGAATTTCTGTATCACTTTCATTGTTCTGTTCTTAATAAATTGGATCTGACTTACTTTGTTCATTTTTACTCTGTTAAAAATAAAAAAAGATGAGATTAGAGAGACTGGGTTGTGTTTAGATATGAGTTGTGATTTATGCAAATGTTATTGCCTATGCTAGTCAATAGCTCTCTAGAAAATATTCAGATACCTGTGGCTTACAAAACTAGTTTTATTGTGGTAAAACATACCCTATTTCAATGAAAGTGTTCTCTGATTTCATGCAACTGTTATCGGATGGTTTGTTTATTTTATTTTATTTATTTATTTTGGTGTCTGGGATCACTCACAACCTTGTGCTTGCCAGGCAGGCGTTTATGCTGCTAAGCTAAATCCCTGGCCTTCAGATGGAACAATTTACGTAAAATTACAAATATTAACAATAAAAGATCTGTGCATATCTTAAGAACATAAAAGTTTAGCTAAATACTAAATAAGCCTAAAGTTTTGCAGTGGCACACCAACAAAGGATACAGAAGGAATTTAAATTGATAAAAAATTTCTAATGGAAATTTATCTTATACTGTTCTCTAGTAAAACAAAATTGAACGAAGCACGGTGGTGCACTCCACCTCATGAGTTGTAAGCTTGAGCAACAATTTCCATTCAGGCATGTAGCATTGGTACATCACTTATAGCCTGGTAGGGATTCACCCCACATCCCCCATCACTGGAGGACCCTCAGGATGTTCCCTCCAGGCTGAGTTGGACCCTACCCAGTACCCCCCAAGTGACCTGGAGCCACCTGTGTGCTACTTCTCAAGCTAAAAGCCTGCCTAGTGATCTCCATCCAGGCTTACAGCCTTGGCATATCACTAGGAGCCTTGTAGGGCCCCACTCAGTATTTCCCATTACTGATGGACCTTCAGGAAGGTCGCTTCGAACCTAATTAGGTCCTATCTAGCACCCCTCCAGAACTGTCTGCACTCCATCTTGTGAGCTGAAAGAGGACCCAACAATCTTCATACAGCTGTGCAACCTTGACACATTCCTTGGAGCCAGGTAGGGCCCAGCCCTTCATCACCAACCACTGGAAGACCCTCGAGAACGTCCCTCCAGGCCTAGTGGAGCCACGCCTAGAGACCCACAAGTGGCCTGGAGCTGCCTGTGGTCTGCCTCATGAGTTGAAACACTGCCCAGCAAACTCCATCCAGCTATTCAGCCTTGACATGATACTCAGCCTGGTTTGGCCCCACCCAGCATTCTCCACCAGCAGAGGATCCTCAGGAAAGTCCCTTCAGGCCTAGTTGGGCCCCACTCAATTTCTCCTGAGTGACCCTGAGCCCCTTGCGCTCTGTCTCACAAGCTGGCAGCCTGTGGAGCATACTCTAACCAGATGTGCAGCCTCAGCACATCATTGGGAGTCTGGTAGGGCCCCACCCAACATCCTCCATCACTGGAGGACCTTGAGAAGTTCCCTCCAGGCCACTTGGCCCCTGCCCAGTGACCCCAAGTGGCTGGGAGCCACAAGGTAAGGCCTAATTTATGACCTCTACTCAACTGGGGATACTCCCTGCAGTATGGACAGATATTGTGAACTCAAGATACAACTGAGACCTTGCCTTCAGCTTACCTAAGGGAATATAGGAAAATGACTAAATGAAAGAGCAAAATGTAATCCCAAATCTCCAGCACTTCCTAAGCAGCCTACAAAACATGGACGTAGAAGAAAATGTAAGCCATACACCTGAAACTCTTGAAATAATAGTGACTGAATTAAAGAAACAACTCTGGGAAACTATAAAGGAACTCAGAGAAGAAATAACCTGCCAAGTAAAAGAAGAAATGATAAATGTAATGAAAAAAACGCTGAACACATCTAAGGAAGACATAGTTAAAAAAAACTAGAGGAACACTGCAAAAAGATGGAAACTTTGAATGAACAATATAAAAAATAAACAGAATATAGAACTCTGTATATCCATAACCAAAATATAACTATACCCAGCCATATAATAATATCCCAGAAATTGAACCTAACGACAGAATATTAAAAGCTGTTAGAAAGAAGACACAGGTCACCTATAAAAGAAAACCTGTCAGAATCACAGCAACTTCGTACCAGGATTGACATACCTTGCAAAACTATTCTTCAAATTTGATGGAGAAATTAGATACTTCCATGAAATACAATAACTGAACAGCTTCATGGCCACTAAACTAACCCTGCAAAGAATACTGAAAGATATTCTAGATAGATGTAAGAAAAAAACACTAAGCAAGGCAAAGCATTAGACAGAAGGGAATGGTAAAAAACCAACAGCAGAAACATAGCATGACAAAATAAACCAATATATAACAGTTATAACCATTAATGTAAATGGCCTCAATTCGCCAATTAAAAGAAACAGATTGGAAGAATAGATCAAGAAACAACTTAAACCATATGCTGTATACAGGAAATCCATGTAACCCAAAAGGAAACTCATATACTGAAAGCCAAAGGATGGAAAACAATACTTCATGTAACAGGAACCCCCCTAAAAACAGGAATAACTACTCTATTTGCAGACATCATGAACTTCTAAGCAAGAATGATCAAAAGAGATAAATGTCACTATATACTAGTTAAGGGAAAACTTCAAGAGGAAGTGATAACAATCTTAAATATAATATGCATCAATTTCTGAAGCACCCAGATATACAAATGAAATATGAACTGAAATGAAAAGTCAAATAATAATACAATTGTAACAGGAGACCTTAACACCCCATTGATACAAAGAGACAAATCAACTAGACACAAAATCAGCAAAGAAATAGAACTGAATGCACTTTTAAACAAATTATCTTAGTGTACGTGTACAGAGTGTTGCCCTAAAGCTTCAGAGTATACATTATTCTCAGCAGCACAGAGGATATTGTCCAAAATAGCCCACAGAACTACTTAAGTAAATACAAAAGAATTCAAACTGTGCCATGTGTGTTGTCTGGTCACAGTGCCATGAGACTAGAAATTAATGACAAAAGAAAATGCAAGAACTTCACAAACACATGTACAGTAAATAATACACTCCTGAACAATCAGTGGTCACAAAGGAAATTAAAGAAGAAATTAAAATTGTATCTACAAGCAAATGAGAATACAAATAGAACTTATCAGAGCCTGTGGGATGTATTGGAAACAGTCCTCATAAGAAAAATTAATGTGCTGAAATGCCACATTAGAAAAAAAAGAACAAACACAAATAAAAAACCACATGCAACACCTCAAACATCTAAAAGAAGTTAAACCTAAAGCCAAAAGAAGGGCGGAAATTATAAAGATCAGTATGAAAATCACCCTAATAGAGACTAAAAAGTGATAACAAAAAAATCAATGAATCAATGAGTTGGTTCTTTGAAAGAATAAATAAGGAGCACTGTCCTCCAACGGTTGGACCGTGGCCTGGAGCACCTCGGCCGCCTGTTTGCTGCTGTCCTCTTGGACAGAGCTTGGTCGGGGTTGTGCTGCATCCCTATGAGGGAGACCCCTGCTTTGGAGGAGGGGGCCGCAGAGCCTTGGCAGCAGCGGCCGCCTGGGCCCCAGGGGCCGGGCGCCGGCCCCAGCAGCAGGAGAGGCTGCGGCGGCTCCGTGATGGTCGCAGGCGAGCGTGGTGCCCCGGAGCGTGGCCCAGGGGTAGTGGCAGCAGTTGGTGAATAACCTAAAGTGATCTTGGCTGGGAAGCTCTTCTGCTCTTCAAAGCTCCTTTGCTGGAGAAGCTTGCTACTCAACATCTTACTAACTGAAGGCTGAGTACATTTAACAGTACAACAGGGCTGCGGCTCATTAGTTTGCAGTGGCTGCTGCTGCCTGTGGCCCGGGCGACTTGGAGAAGCAGAGTGTTGGCAAGTAATGCAGCGGAGGTGTAGTTTGACCCAGTGTGTTACGTGGGGGATAGAATAAAACTCCAGCAAGATCTGGACTGCAAACGAAAGCAGTGACGGAGGCGCTTGTACCACCACCTGCGGAAACTTTCTTCCTGACTTGGTAGACCAGACCGGCTCCCCACCAAAGGGTAAGAGTAACAGGTGTGGCTGAGAGCTCCGCCCAGCCTGCGGAAACTTTTGCCCTGACCTGGGGACCCAGCCAGTTTTCCACCAGACCCGGCGACCAGGCCAGTTCAGAGACTATAGTAGCTGTGGCTGGGAGCTCCGCCCAGCCTGTGGGAACTTTCTCCCTCACTTGGGGGACCAGACCTGCTCCCCACCTGACTAGAGAAGAGACCGGAAGGGTGAGAGTAACATCTGCAGCTTAGATCTCCGCCCAGCCTGCGGGAACTTTCACCCTGACTTGGGGGACCAGACCGGAAGGATGAGAGTAACAACTGCGGCTGGGAGCTACGCCCAGCCTGTTGGAACTTTTGCCCTGACCTGGGGACCCAGGCCAGTTCACCACCAGACCCGGGGACCAGGCCAGATCACAGACTGTGGCAGTGGCAACTGGGAGCTCTGTCCAGCCTGAGGAGACACTCTTCCTGGCCTGAGGAGCAGGCCATAGTTCCCTGCTGGGTCCAGTGAGTGGTGCCATCGCAGGGTACCCCATCCCAGACTGGTGGATCACTCTCCCACACCTGGAACAACACTTGAAGCTTCCAAATACAGGAAAATGACAAAACAAAAGTCTAAAATGCAATCTCAAACATCCAGCCCATCCCAAGAAAATCTAGGAGCCATGTGCATAGAAGAAAATACATGCCACACGACTGAAATAATGGTAACCGAAATAAAGAAGCAAGTATGGGAAGCCTTGAAGGAATTGAAACTAGAAATATTCTCTCAGATGAAAGAAGAATTGATATAAGAAATGAAGCAGATGCTAAACATAGCTAAAGAAGAGGCAGTTAAAAAATTAGAGGAACTAAACGGAAGGATAGAATCCCTTGATGAACAGTATAGGAAGCAAACAGAATACATAAAACAGATGCAAAGAGATATACAGGAAAGCAAAAACTCCATTGAAAGTTGTAAAAACCGCCTCAATGAATGTGAAGATAGAATCTCAAACCTCGAAGACAAGACTGCAACAAGTGAACAGGAAAGAAAAGATCTTTTAAAAATAACAAGAAATCATGAAATAACAATTCAACACCTATAGGACGACGCAAAGAGAAACAACCTAAGATTGATAGGGATAAATGAAAAAGAAGGGGACAACACAAAGGATGTCAAGAGGATATTTAGAGAATTAATAGCTGAAAATTTTCCAAACATGAGATTGGAAACTGATATCAAGATCAATGAAGCATATAGATCTCCAAATAGTCACAATCAAAATAAATCTATGCCCAGACATATAATAACGACCATCTCAGAAATTGAACAAAAGAATAGAATATTAAAGGGTGTCACAGAGAAAAGACAGATCACCTATAAAGGAAAACCTATCAGAATTACAGCAGACTTAGCACAAATAATAAAGTCAAGAAGAGCATGGAGTGATGTATTTCAGATCCTAAAAGAAAATGATTTTCAACCTAGGCTGATGTACCCTGCAAAACTGTCCTTCAAATTTGATGGAGAAATACAATACTTCCATGACAAAGATCAGCTGAAAAACTTCATGATCACCAAACCAACCCTGCAAAGAATACTGAAAGATAGCCTAGATACAATTAGGAAAAAAACACTAAACAAAGCAGACAGTTGAACAGAACAGAAAGATAAACATGCAACACCAGAAAGATAATATGTAAACAATAAGCCAATTTATAACAGTTCTTACTATTAATGTAAATGGCCTCAATACACCAATTAAAAGAAACAGACTGGTAGAATGGATCAAGAAACAAAAGCCAACCATATGCTGTTTACAAGAAACCCACTTACCTCAAAAGGATACTTACAGACTCAAAGTCAAAGGATGGAAAACTACATTCCATGCAACAGGAACCCCCCCCCAAAAAAAAAGTTGGGGTAGCTATTCTGTTTGCAGACAAAGTGAACTTCAAGCCAATAATGATTAGAAAGGATAAAGAAGGTCACTACATACTGGTTAGGGGAAAACTCCAAGAGGAAGATATAACTATCTTAAATATATATGCTCCAAAGTCCAGAGCACCCAGTTACATAAAACAAGTACTAACAGAAATGACAAACCAAATCTGTAGTAATACAATTCTGACAGGAGATCTTAACACACCATTGACACCAATGGACAGATCAACCAAAAAGAAAATCAACAAAGAAATAAACGAACTGAATCGCACCTGTGAACAAATGGACTTAATAGATATATAGAGTATTCCACCCAGCAACAACAGAATACACATTCTTCTCAGCATTACATGGATCATTCTCTAAAATAGACCATATATTAATTCACAGAACATATTTAAATAAATGAAAAAGGGTTGAAACTGCATGCTATCGGACCATAGCACCATGAAACTAGTAATCAACGATAAGAGATACTGCAAAAATCCCACAAACACATGGAAACTGAATAACACACTCCTGAGTAATCAGTGGGTCACAGAGGAAATTTTTTTTTAATTTATTACTTTATTTGTTAATATGAAGAAGAAAAGGTAAAACAAATTTTCACAACCAAATAACGAGAAAGTAACAATTGTTGATAAATTACCCAACATTATCTTTAGTCACTCAAGTACAAAATATGGGCATAAAAATTTCTTCAATCAATATTAGCAAAACCTTTTCTATTCAGTGAACTAAGTGACATTAATGGTATAACTAACTTGCATTTTTTTTTCTTTTCCCTTCTATCCTTTCTCTTTTCCCCTATCTTGGTTTCTTGTTTTTATTGAACAGTTTCTTTCCATTTCACAGTGACTGTTGTATATTTTGAACCTTATGGTTTCACATATGTCACTGTGGTGTGATGTTTTTAATCCTTCTGGGAAGATACATAGAAGGGGAATACCTGGGTTGAATGAGACGTCTAATCCTAATTTTTTGAGGAATCTCCACACTAATTTCCACAGTGTTTGTACTAATCTACTCCCTAACCAACCAACAGTTATAAAGGGCTTCTTTTTCTGTATAGAACCGGGAGCAGTTTTTATTGGTTGATATATTTTTTTTAAAAAATTAAATGAGTTTTTAATGAATAATGGAGAGGATTAGATAAAAGGGGGCATAACAACATAACAGTACAGGTTAAAGCATAACACTTTAAGCAACCTAGTGCTTCACGACCAATTAACCCGACTTAATAGTGGTTACCATAGTGTCTTTTTCTTTGAATTATTTGAATATAATTTCATAGGCTATAGCATCAAATATATCAAGACTGTGTAACACCATTCAAGTGGATATAAGCATTGAAGAGTATTTAGAATCAGCTAACAGAAGAAATGCTCAATGGTTTCAATATTATCCCTTTGCCTATAACAATTTTTGTTTATACTATCACATACGATAAAATTCAGCAAGTTACAACATGGTAAAATTAATGCAGACAGAAGAACCATAGTTTGGAGTGGCTTTAAGACAAGATGTTATTAAATCTGCACTAGGTGTTATTATGTCTTATTTTCTGCAAAGTGGCTGTTCATTACATCACTGGCCATGATATCAATAAAGCGAAAAGTAAGAATCACATGATCATTTCCATAGATGCAGAAAAAGCCTTCGATAAGGTCCAACATTCTTTCATGATAAGAACTCTACAGAAAATTGGAATAGATGGTCTTTACCTTAATATAATAAAGGCCGTCTAGGACAAACCAACAGCCAGTATCATACTAAATGGCCAAAAATTGAAACCCTTTACTTTAAAATCAGTCACAAGACAAGGATGTCCTTTATCACCTCTCCTATTTAATATAGTACTGGATGGACTAGCCAGAGCAATTAGACAAGAGAGAAAAATAAAAGAGGTTAAGATAGGGAAAGAAGAATTTACATTGTCATTATTTGCAGATGACATGATACTCTACATAGAAGACCCCCTCAACTCCATTGAAAGACTCTTAGATATAATCTATAAGTTCAGTAATGTAGCTGCATACAAAATCAATATTCAGAAATCAATAGCATTCTTATACACTAATAAAAAAATACAGAGAGTGAAATAAGAGAAGCCACACTCTTCACACTAGCAACCAAAAAATGAAATATTTAGGAGTTACTCTTACGAAAGAAGTGAAAGACCTATACAGGGAAAATTATAATATACTGAAGGAAGAAATTGACGAAGATCTCAGAAAATGGAAAGACATCCCATGTTCATGGATAGGAAGAATAAACATTGTGAAAATGGCCATCCTCCCAAAACTGTTATACATATTTAATGTAATTCCAATAAAAATACCATCAACATACCTCATAGATCTAGAGAAATCATTCCTAAGGTTCATCTGGAACCAGAAGAGACCTTGAATAGCAAAGGCAATTTTAAGCAACAAAGGCAAGGCAGGAGGCATCACAATCCCTGATTTGAAGTTATACTACAAAGCAACAGTAGTAAAATCAACATGGTACTGGAATCAAAACAGAGCAGAGGATCAATGGAATAGATTAGAAGATACAACCACAACTACAAACACACTCAACCACCTTATCTTCGATAAAGGAGCCAAGCAGGTTCACTGGAAGAACGACAGTCTTTTTAAGAAATGGTGTTGGAAAAACTGGCTCTACATTTGCCGAAAACTAAAACTCAACCCAAGCCTATCATCACCATGTACTAAATTAAAATCTAAATGGATTAAAGATCTGAATATTAAAACAGAAACACTAATACTATTGGAAGACAAATTAGGTAGAAACCTTGAAGAAATAGGGCTAGGTAGAGAATTCATGAACAGGACTCAAACTGCACAGGAAATACTTCCCAGAATCAATAACTGGGACTACCTCTTATTAAAAAGTTTCTGTAAGTCAAAAAAAATTTCCAGCATAGTGAAAAGAAAACCCACCAACTGGGAAAAGATCTCAGTGAACTCCCCTTCAGACAAAGAACTTTTGTCTATAATATATAAAGAATTTTTAAAAAATCAGACCCCCAAAATTCAAAGATCCAATCCAAAAATGGGCATCTGAGATGAATACACAGTACTCAGAGTAAGAAATCCAGATGGCAAATGAATACATGAAAACATGTTCAACATCATTGGTTATTAGGGAAATGCAAATTAAAACCACACTGAGATTCCATCTCTTTCCTGAAAGGATGGCCAGGATCAAGAAGACCAACAACAACAAGTGCTGGAGAGGCTGTGGGGAAAAAGGAACTCGCCTACACTTTTGGTGGGAGTGTAGACTGGTTCAACCTTTGTGGAGGTCATTCTGGAGATTTCTCAAAAAGCTGGGATTGGAAGTCCCATTTGTTCCAACTATTCCACTTTGAGGGATATTCCCAGAAGAACTGAAAGCATCATACCAAGGTGATATATGCACACCTATGTTTATAGCAGCACAATTTGTAATTGCCAGATCATGGAAACAACCCAAATGTCCATCAACTGAGGAATGGGTAAAAAAGCTTTGGTACTTCTATACAATGGAGTATTACTCAGCTATAAAGAAGGATCACATTGAGGTATGTATCAATAAATGGGCGCAGCTTGAAATCATACTCATAAGTGAACTAAATCAAACTCGCATCTGTGAACTCCGAATAGTTTCCCTAGTGTGGGAAATGAATCAAATATATAAAAGTACGTGATAACCAGGATTCCCCATTATATGGCCTTGAAGCCTTATAAAATTTTCATGCATTACTTCGAATGGCTTTATTCTGGGCTGTTGGATACCATGGCCAGTGATGCAATGAACAGCCACTTTGCAGAAAATAAGACATAATAACAGCTAGCGTAGATTTAATAACATCTGGTCTTAAAGTCACACCAAACTATGGTTCTTCTGTCTGCATTGATTTTACCATGTTGTTACTTGCTGAATTTTATCGTATGTGGTAGTATAAACAAAAATTATTATAGGCAAAGGCATAATATTGAAACCATTGATCATTTTTTCTGTTAGTTGATTCTAAATACTCTACAATGCTTTCATCCACTTGAATTGTGTTACATAGTCTTGATATGTTTGATGCTTTAGCATATGAAATTATATTCAAATATTTCAAAGAAAAAGACACTATCGTAACTACTACCCTCTGGTCACAACCCTGTCATCCAGTATAATAATCAAAGATATCAGTGTGGGTATTTTCAAGTATGGGGTGATGATATATGACTAACCTCTGCAGCAAAGCATCTTCAACAGAAAGCTCCTGTGTGCAGGAAATAAAATATTTATTGTGCACAATTGCCAAACATTACTAAGCCCTTGGAATGGACCCTTGTGACCAAAACCTGCAGATAGTAGTTTTATAGGATGAAATCTGGTTAGCACCTGATTGGGCTAATCATCCCAGAATTAGATGGAGAGTTCCTAACGGAACATTGGTTTTGTGAAACATATGGTCTTGGTTGCTTCTTGGATGGATAGGAAGATATATTGGGATTTCCTTTATTACAGGACAGATGGATCAAAAGTATCACCCAGCCATCCAGTCTATCATCCCTCCAACACCATTGGTCCTGAAGAACGTTTTACTGATCTGACCACTCAGCCTCCATGTTCCTTTTGTCTAGGTTTTGAGAGCAAAATTTTACATGTAGAATCACTAGTTTACTACACTAAATGACATTTTTATGACTCCCTAGAAAGACTATTGCTACTGGGTTTTGGGATGTTGGAGTCTCCTCCTTGGGGTGGTTTCTAGGTTCTTTCTGTCCAGAGCAAAGAGCAATCAAGACAAGCATAAACAGCAGCAAAGTTTTATTAAAGTCTGGCAAGGAAACAGGCTCTGAAGAGTGAATGTGGACCAAATAAATGTGGAAAAAGAAGTACACCCTGCATCGTGAGGGTGATCCACCATGGAAGACTGAATACAGTAGTAATATCTCAATGTAGACCGTCCTTTTGTGTCACCCATGCCTCAAGTTGATGTCAGGTGTAGGCTAGTCTATCAAAACTTGGCTCAAGTTCTGGCAAGAAGTCCACATTGCTGGGCTTTGGGAGCTGTTCTGCACATGTGTCTGGGATTTTATAATTAACAGATCATACCTACTATTCAGTCAACCCTAATCTCCTGTCTA
This sequence comes from Cavia porcellus, assembly GCF_034190915.1. NCBI lineage: Eukaryota > Metazoa > Chordata > Mammalia > Rodentia > Caviidae > Cavia > Cavia porcellus. Next base: position 40,859,263 of record NW_026947486.1, on the reverse strand, counting down.
ATTTCCCCCTAAGAGACATGTATGCACAAACATTTTTATGTGGTGCTGAGGGATTAGATGTTTTTGTCTTTAGCTTCTGGCTAAGATGGGGTTTTAGATACTACCTACGATGGAGTAAGTGCTCTTCAAATACATTGGGTTGTTGTGACTCACTGGTTTGAAGAAAAAAAAAAAAACCTGTCAGAAGGCAATGAGAAGAGTTAGTGTCTATTGAGCTACCTGTTCAATGGGATAAATAAGCTTTACTATAATATTATGAATGTAGAACCCAAATATGATGAACAGCTCAGATTTCTATACTTCTTGTGTAGGGTAAAATATGGCAAAGAGAGAGAGGGCTTAGATAAATTATCGAGAACCTAATAGCCATAACCTTAGCATGATTACCCACATAAGGGATTTTATTAAAAATGGGACCCTCAATACAGGTGCCCACTTTAAGATGAGATGAACTGGAGTCATTAGTGACTCTTTATCTGCACACAGAACAATACTAAACTCATGCTTTTTTAAGAAAAGCCTCACGACTAAGAGTAGCTTTTTCTTAGTCCTTTGACATTTTTAGTTACCATTTCCTATGTAGGATTTTTATACCTTGTTGCAGCATCGCATGAGGAAGGACCAGAATGGTTCTTGAGAAACAGAGTAAGCCTAAAGCCTTGAGGAGTGATGCAGTGCCCTCCTTGCCTCCATATCAGCCTTTCAACTTTCCAAGGAAACTTTAGACCTTACTCTTTGGAGTCTTTTGCAAAGAATGTCTGCATCCTGTTTGGGAAGACGTACTGCCTCTAGGAGTTATAGACTTTCCTGCTTGTGTTTTATAAGTTATTGCTTATTAGTTGCCTAGTTTCTTCTTTCAGATTGCTGTGCGGCCATATAGAACTAGAAAGGAATATTTTTTTTAAGTACATATATAGTCTTCATCTGCAAACCAATCTTTAGCCTGTAAAACTACTACCTGCAGGCACTTGCACAAGTGTCCATTTAATATACTTGATAGTGTTTGGGCAGTATGCACAAGAATAGTTATTTTATTCCCAGCACAAAGAATCTCTCTGGCTAAGAAGATATATAACAATGCCTTTTTCTGAGTAAGGGCTATGAGCTGTGTTCTTTGAGCAATTGTTCCAGAGGAAGTTGGCCTTAGTGATATGTTGTGAACTGCTAACTGTGTGACCTGCCTTTTGATATCCCTTTTGGACAAAATTCCTTCCATCAGTGAATCATACCCTTTTGCATTCTTGGTGTAGCAAGCAGGTCATTGATGTCTTGCCTGCTTGCATTGGTCTTACGGATCACTTATTCACAGGGTGGCTAATTTCTGTGTTTGTAGGTATCTGAGAGGCAGTATTAAGAATAATGTACATTTTGTAATAGCCTCAGGAGTGTGAGGAGAATGACCTGACTTGGTAAACCATTCTCTTGTTAATCACAACTAACCTTTTGTCTCCAAGGTTATTCTGATCAATGGGAAATCAGGTCTAAAAGTCACTGTCCTAAAGTTCATTTGGCAGCTTCCTGTGTTAGCATCACTGTAGTTGCTATTGTTTTAGGCAGGGTGGCCATCTAGTAGCCACTCTCTATTTTTTGAAAAGTATGCCAATGGATGGAATTCTTGGTGCAGCCTTTGGATCAAGATACCCAAAGCAATTGCTCTGATTTCTGATATGCAGAAGAAGGGTATTTTAAAGACAGGTATTATGCCATGCAGTAGAATCCATCTGTTGGCTAATTAGGGGAGGAAGACGTGGCATAGGCCCAACAGGTTAAATCCATTTTGGCCTTTGTTTGAATTTGAGAATTGCCCCCAGTTTTGCTAGTGAACCTATTTGTAACAAAGAAGTAACACTGTGGGACAATTATAAACTCATGATTAAAAATTTGTACTTCAAAGTGACACATCAGAACAGGAGTAAACAATATATAACTATGGGTCCCCTCCACCCTCACTATAGCTATGTATCTAGAGGAATGTTTTCCTGAGAAGTAAGTCAATACAGAACAGAGTAATTGAATGGGCTCACCCATAATTTCCTGTTAACCAGGATTCCTCACAGGAAATAGTTATGTTCTCAGATAGAGACATTGCCAGTCATGTATACAGTGTGCGGTCTTCTTGCACTTAAAACAGCAGTCTTAGTTGTCCTTGGGTATTCCTGTAGACAATTTGTGTGATTTTAAAGCATTGCAAATTTCAACAGCTATAATATTAGCCTTTTGACCGTCCCCCAGATCTTAATTGTTTAAAACAGAAGAAGCCATGTCCGGTAATTGCATCACAGGTGTCTAGGTTCTTATCTGAATTTACTTCAATAAACAGATGGACAAAACCCATATCTTCATGAGGAACAAGGGGATCTGAGGACAGGACCCTCAAAGATTGTGTGTGTGTGTGTGTGTGTGCGCGCGCGCGCGCACATGCATGTGTGTCCTAGCTACTTTTCTCATTGCTGAGACAAATTACCTGATACCCAAAGGTAAAGGAGGAGAGTTTTATTTAGCTCACAATTTGTAGAAGTTTAAAGTTCTACTTGCTGGGCTCCAAGGCAGGGTGGCATAGTAGATCGGTGTCACAGAGGAGAAGCCATACGTAGCAGGCAGAAGGCCAAAGATAGAAAGGCAAGCAACAAGCCCTAATGGCAACTCCTTTCTGTCCATTTATATTTTATCTAGGTTGGGTAGAAATTATACCCCAAACTATGCCAAGCCAACCAGTAGACTAATTTAGTAATCACACATCCTTAATTCCAGTAACACACACTGTAGATCCAACCATGTCTAAAAAACTCCCTAACCATCAGTTGAGGCTTTGGGGGAACATGTAGACACAAGCTATATTACTCTTCCTTAGGGGGCCATTCTAAATGCCATAGTTTCTGGATGTTTTCCGTGATAAATGACCACAAATCCTTGAACATCAAAGATTTCACTTTACCTGCTGTTTTAATAAGAAACAGTTTAACTGAAAAATAATCTCAATACTTTAAACTACCATACTATACCCATGTCTTGCCATTTCCTGGCTCATTCTGAACTCAAGCTATGTGAGAATGTCAGTGGAATCCACTAGGTGTGGTTCACGAAGTTGCTCGTGACTTGTCCTGGGGTCTATAGAGAGACATAGAGTCATTAGATCCTTAAAATGACATCCAGTGCAGAAGAATGAGACCTAATAATCCCACAAAGTGTCCTTTGTGAAAGTTAAGTATTTAGTAAATAATCTCTATCTGAAACTCATAGAAATGTCCTTTTGAGCCACATGATGGCTCTAGCTCTACTACTGTTGGTTTCTATGAGGTGAAAGGTCCCAAAAATGAGGTACAGTAGATGAAAAGAAAATAAGAGACAAGCAAGGTTATGGGATCAGGGGCCACAGTCTCTAAGACTTCATGAAGCCTGGATTATAATTTTCTCTGGCTTTTTATTAGAGTCTTTACAAAAAGCAGATACAGGAAATGGAAGAGGTAAAGTACAGATAAATAAGAACTTAGTTGTTTAACTATCCCAGGGACCATCTCTGGCTATATATGGCCTTCATGTTTACCATTCTTTTGGGCACGCCTTAACAAAGCATCTTGTGTTGCCCCAGCAGCATTCCACTGAGATTAAGGTTCTGCATTCATTTCCTTGACATAATGCATCTGTAAGACTTCCTCCAGAACAAGCAATTCTATGGCCTAGTAGAGCTCAAAGTCCCTGGGGTAACCAAAGGCTAAACTAGTTTAAGTTAATCTATGACTCACATACTATGTTTTGTGTCCTTAAAATGAAATCCCATGCAGATAGCAGAGACCTTATTTGAACCCAGGAAGTGTTCCTTGTGAGATGCTGACATTTCTGTCTGGAGCACTAGCATCTTTCATAGATGAATGGAAAAAGTCCTACTGAGGACTTTTTGTCTCCATACTGGGGCCCACTAATTCCTTAGAGACAGAGGGAGTTACAGCACTGGACGATGCTATCTCATACTTTAAAATTCCTATGAGATTAGTGTAACATATATAAGTAGCAGAAACCAGTAGACTTGTGTAAGGGCAACATGACATTGAATTTATTGTGCCTGGATTCATACAGAGAGCAGGATAAAACCTTCTTCCCTAAACAAAGGGAAATATGTCCCTTTTATAAAGGATGGAGGTAAGGCAGAGGACAGACATTAGGTGGGAGCATCTTTGGTTAAAGTTTTATGGTAATCTTACATCTTAGTCGGCAGAGTCCTTTGAAATGTCCATTGTAATTTTTGGGTATCTCTAGATGTCTCTAGTACCTGAAAAATTCCTTGTCCTATCTTATCTCCTTTCCTGTGCTTGCCAGTGACAGCTTTGGGTGCTAAGCTGATTTTCCGGCAGAGTAGTGCTTGCACTGTCAAACATGTTGGGGGCTGGGAGAGCCAAGTCCAGTTGGAGACTTATAGTTAGGGTAGAATCTTTCCCCACGTAAATTCCTTTAGACATGGTTAGGCTTCTTAATGCTTTTATTTAAGCAATGTGGAGGCACTTGATAAACCATAGGTCTTGCATTTACACTGTTAATAAAACTTGGTGCTCTGTTTAAAGCAGTAGAGATAGACTCACAATCAATTGAACTAAGGTTTACTGACCTACTTTTCTGTTCAGGCTATTAGTCATAGGTTTTTAAATTACCTGAACTTTGTTACCAGAAACAAGTGTTCTAAAAACAAATATGGTGTTGGCTGACCCAAAATAGTGTCCAGCTCTGTGACAAGACAAAATGGTGGCCAGACATGTGATGAGACAAGATGAATACTATGATTATGCAAAATAAACAGCCATTTAGTAGCATAGCACAGATGAGACTTGGAGCACAAAAAGAAGTAAACTGGTGTAGGTGGGTAGTCAGGCAGCCTACCAAGTTAGCAACAGCTATTTTTCCTAAAAGAGTAAGAAATCTGAGCAAAGTATCATGGAGAACAAAAATGAGAGGATAAAAGGCCATAAATAACAGACTTACTGGCTATTTAACACACACACAGAGTGACCACAAATAGGAAAAAGAAATAAAAGGGGAGACAAATTTGAAGTGGGAGACAAATATGAAGTGGGTCTGCAGATCTCTCATGGGTTAAAGGAAAATCCAGAGGCTACAACTTGACTTTTGAAAACACTACTCTGATGCTTCTCAGCAGAAAGAATTTAGATGGGCCATTGGTTGTCTGCCTTTAATTACAGTTAGGGACATCTCTTCACAAGGGGAAATATTACAAATAGGCAAGTTAGATACTGGGCCCCAAGTAGAGTTAGTATGGCCAGACCTTGGTCAGATAAGCAGCAGCCTGAGGTCAACAGTTAATAAGAACAAGATGCACAATAAAATCTAGGGATTTAACAAGCAAAGTAAAAAAGAGGTAATGGATGACTGCTGTAACAATTTCTCTTGTACCCACCTGGAAAATGTTTACTCTTGTAAACTTGCCAGTTGTCTTCCACACTGTACCCTTCCATAACTACCCTGGTCTAAATAAACCTTTGCATTTTCCACATTCCTTGTCCATAAATTCCTTATCTTACACCATCTCCATATCACTAGCTATAACTTATGAGAGACTTCTTATTTCTCAGCCAAAAATAAGTGTTTTGGGACATTACTTTGTATTTGTCAATTTTTTTTTTTTTTTTTTACATTTTCTGGGAATGTAAAAGAACTGAACTAAGTGAGATGCCCACCCAGCCCAGCATGTCACCCCAATGCCATCTTTCATGGATGCTCCCTAACAAGCCATATGGGTCCCAGAGAGCTGAGCACCACTCACCCCAATGCAGTGCCCTGTTGCAGTCGATCAGGGGTGCACTCCAGCTAACTGTGTGGGCCTCAAAGAAGCGGAGCCCTATACAGGCCAGCACAGTTCCCTGTCACAATCCACTGAGGAAATACCCAGCAAGTTATGTGGGCCATAGAAGAGCCAAGCTCCATCCAGCCCAGCACAAAAGATCTAGTGCCATCATTTTGAGGTGCGCCCTTGCCAGTTACATGGATTTTGGAGGAGCTGCCCTGTGCATCACCTAGGTGCCATTAGTGGAGTGCCTCAGGGAGACATGTGGGTCTAGAGGAGCCCTATCCAGAAACTTTTCAGTGTCAGGGTATCTCTGGTGAGCAGAGGGAGGGTAGAAGCCCCACCCATAATTTTTCTATCACCCTGCCCTGGGAACATCAGTTCAGAGGAACCCAGGTGCCTTGCCCCTCAACTATACTGCAGTAGAGGTGGTCAATGCAGGAAGTGCCTTGACCTAAACAATTGGCTTGTCTGGATGAGCCTAGAAAAATCACAAAACAAAGGAGAAAAAATGCAATCTCAGACCTCCAGCCCACCCAGAACAAACTGAATGACATGGAAGAAATTGGAAGTTTCCCTCAATAAATTTCTAAAATGATATCAACTGAAGTAAAGAGATGACTGCATAAGGTTGTGAAGGAAATCAAATTGAAAATATCACATGCAAAAAATCACAGTCATTATGAAAGAATTATTGAGAATGCCTAAGAAGACTAGATAAACAAATAGAAGATCATAGGAAAATGGTGGAAATCTTGAGTGAACAATATAGGAAAGAATTAGAATGCATGAAATATTCAAAGACCTATTCAGGAAATTAAAATTTCCTTTGGAAGATTGCAAAACTACGTGAAAAAACTAAAGATAGACTTTTAGACCTAGAAGACAGGACTGAAGCTAATGATCATCAAAGGAAAGATTCCTTAAAAGTAAAATGCAAGGGGCTGGGGATTTAGCTCAGTGGCATAAGTGCCTACCTTGCAAGCAGGCAGTCGTGAGTTCAATCCCTGGTACTGATAAAAACGAAAAAGACAAAAAAAAAAAAAAAAAAGTAAAATGCAACCAGGAAATAATGCAGCAGCTGCAAGATAATGCAAAGAAATACAGTATAAGAATGATAGCTGATCATAAAAGAGCAGGAGTGAATATAAATGACATAAAAAGACAAATTTTCAGAAGTAATAGAAAATTTTCCAAGTATGGGAAAAGAATCTGACACACAGATAAGTGAAGCATAACCAAAATCAATCTACACCCAGGCATATTTAATACTTAATTTCCCAGAAACTCACCACAAGAACAGAATAATGAAAGCTATTAGAGAAAAGCCCCAGATCGCCTTTAAGGAAAGCTCATTAGAGTCATGGCAGACTTATCAATACAAACCCTCAAGTCAAAAAGAGCTTAGAGTAAAGTATTTCAAATTTTGAAAGAAAATAACTTCCAATCCAGATTGACATACCTTTCAAAACTATCTTTGAAAATCAGTGGATAGATAAGATACTTCCATGCAAAGAACAATTGAAGAAATTTATGACCAAACTAAACCTACAGAGTACTGAAAGATACTCTAGAATGAAGTAAAAATAACCACAATTCCAAGAACAACAACAGAGAATAACCACAAAGCAGGGTAAGCAAGAACTTAAACAGAGAGAAAAAGTAGAAAACCTACAACAGGAATATAATTTGACAAACAAATCAATACATTTCAGATGTAACCATCCATGTAAATGGCCTCATTTCACCAATCAAAGAAACAGATTGCCAGAATAGATTAAGAAACAAAATCCAACAATATGCTGTATATAAGAAACACATTTAAACTGAGGATGTAGCTCAGCAGTACAAGCACCAGCCTGAAAAGTACAAGGTCATAAGCTCAACCTCCAGTATCAAACAAACAAAAAAAGTTTAACTCAAAAGTAAACTCATAGACTAAAAGTCAAAGGATGAAGAACAATACTCCATGCAACAGGAACCCAGAAAAAAGCAGTAATAACTATTTTACTTATAGATAATGTAAACTTCAAACCAAGAATGATCAAAAGAGATAAAGTCACTACATAGTTGTCAGGGGAAAACTTTAAGACAATGGGATAATAATAATAAATAAGTATGCCCTAAACATGAGAACAATCAACTACAAAGGACAAACATTAATAGACATGAAAAATCAAAAATTAATAACACAGTTGTGAAGGGGGAACTCAACACTCCATTATCGCGAAGAGATATATCAACTAGACAAAATCAACAAAGAATAACAGAACTGAACCAAACCTGTGAACAAACAGACTTAGTAGAGTGCTCCAGCCTGCATCTTCGAATACACATTTGTCTCAGCTGCACACATGGGATATTCTCTAAAATAGACCATATACTAGCCCACAGAATATGCTTAAGCAAATGCAAAGGAATTGAAATTATCCCATTCAGCCAGGGATTTAACTCAGTGGCATAAGCACCTGCCTGGCAAGCATGAGGGTGTGAATTCAATCCCTGGTTTAAAAAAAAAAAAAAGGAAAGAGAAAAAGAAAAAAAATTATCCCATTTATATTATATCACCATGGGTTGGTAACACTGGAAATTAATGACCAAACAACCACAAAAATGCCATAAACACATGGAAATTGAATAGCACCCTCATAAACAATGGGTCATAGAAGACATTGAAGAAAAAATTATACAATATCTAAATTGAACAAAAATGCAAATCTATTACTGGAGCCTGTGGAACACAGTGAAATCAATCCTCAGTGAGAATTTTATAGTTTTGAGTTTTCATATCAGCAATACAGAATGAACACAAATAAGTCTAATGATGCCCCTTAAGTTTCTAGAAAAAGAAAAGCAAGTCAAGCCCCAAAAGTGAGGAAATTATAAAGATCAGGGGAGAAATTAATGCAATTTAAACTTAAACAACAGTACAAGAAATTGATGAGTTCAAGGGTTTATTCTTTGAAAGAATAAATTAAGCTGATTAACCATATAAAAAAGAATAAAGAAAAACTCAAACTCATAAAATAAGAAATCAAAAGGGTAAAATCACTATAGATTCTGTGGAAATTCAGAAGATTATCAATATTTACTTTGAAAATCTATACTCTAATATGATGAAAACAACAGAATAAATGGACATACGTTCCTGGAAACATGAATTATAAAACCTGAATCAAGGAGACATAAATATTCTGAATAACTTAATATCAGTTGTGGAGATTAAAAACATAATTAAAACGTAACCAACAAACAAAATCCCAGGTCCTGATAGTTTCACAGCTGAATTGAACAAGAAATTTAAAGGTAATTTAATGTAAATACTCCTCAAACTCATTAATGAAATTGAAAAGGAAGAAATTATCCCAAACTCATTCCTGCAGGCAAGCATTACTGTGATACTAAAACCAGAGAGATACCCTACTAGAAAAAAGAACTATAGGCCAAACTCTCTAATCAACATAGATGCAAAAATTCTCAATTACATACTAACCAACAGAATTGTGCTAAGCAAGAAGATGATACACCATGACCTAGTGGGATTCCTCCAGGAATGCAAGGATGATTCACCATCTGAAAATCTATAAAAATAATACACCACATCAACTGAACTAAAAAGGAAATAACTTGATCATCTCAATAGATGCAGAAAAAGCTTTTGATAAAGCCCAACATTCACCCATGGTTAAAACCTTACAGAAAATCAGAATAGATGATCTCTACCTCAATCTGATAAAGGCCGTATATGAAAAATCAACAGTCAACATCATACTAAATGCACAAAAACTGGAAGCCTTCACTCTAGAATCAGGAGCAAAATAAGGTTGTCCACTATCACCACTCCTATCTAAAGAATTAATGGTTCTGGAAACATTAGCTATAGCAATTAGACAAGAGGAAAAAATAATAGTGTATAAGTACAGAAATGAAGAAATTAAATTGCCATTATTTGCAGATGACATACTCTCCATACAACACCCACAGATTTCTGGACTTAATAACCAAATTCAGTAGCATAGAAGGATGAAAAATTAAAACTTAAAACTCTATAGCATTCTTGTATACAAACAGTGAACTGATTGAGATAGAAATTATGGAAACCACACCCTTCACAATAACATTCAAAAAATGAAATACTTAGGAATCAACCCAAGATAGGTAGTAAACCTTTAATTCATTGAAAATTACAGTATTCTTTAAAAAGAAATTGAAAAGGAATTCAGAAAATTGAAAGCTATCATTTGCTCATGGATGGAAAGAACCAACATTGTGAAAATGCCATACTTCCAAATCGTTGTGCTCATTTAATGCAATCCCAATCAATACTTCACAGATCTAGAGAGAACATTCCAGGAATCAATCTGGAACCAGAAGAGACCTAGAATAGCAAAGGCAATCCTGGGCAACAATGACAAGGTGGGAAGACTTACAATACTTGACTTGAAATCATACCATAGAGCTACTATAATAATATTAGTATGGTACTGATGAAAAAAACCAGACCTGAGGATCAATGGTATAAGGGACCTGGCCAACATCCCTAACTACCTGTATGAGAGATATGACAACAAAATGAAATAAGAAACAAATTTAGTAGTATATGATGGGGAATTCAGAATAAGCAGAGACCAAGATACTCCAAACCAGATACTATTTATTGGGTGTATACAATGTAGGAGGACTAGTAGAAGAATTAAGGTTGGCAAAAAATTCAGAGGTCAATCACTCAGCAGCCAACAAATAATCCTGGTAAGCCTCAAGAGGGTAGAGATGATCTTATGCTGAGAAGGATCTTCCTCTGGAGTGTTCTTTTTAATCTTAATAATTTTAGTTTCGTCTTATAGGATAGGAAAGAATGACTCATTCCAAGACAGTTAATAGGAGGTATCAAAAGGTGATACTATAATCCCAAGCCTCCATTTATGCCTTAGGAAACTATGCAAAATGAGCCATTGAGAATTTGAAGACCCTAACTCAATGGGAAAAAAAAGATGATGCAGGAACAACTTAAAAACACACTCAGCCACCATTGATAAAGGTGCCAAACATTTTCACTGGAAGAAGATAGCCTCTTTAATAAGTGGTGCTGGAAAAACTGTGTTTCCAAATTCTGAACACTTAAACTAGACCCATGTCTATTAGCACGCACTGCCCTAATGTCAAAATAGATCAAAGATCTAAATACTAACTCAAAAATACTAAATCTACTGGAAGACAAAGTAAGAGGAAACAGGGATAGGCAGATACTTCATGAACAAAAACCAAACTGTATGGGAGATACTTCAAAGAATCAACAACTTGAATCTCATTTTATTAAAATGTTTTTGCACATGAAAAGATGCCAACAGATTGAAAAGAAAACCCACAAATTGGGAAAACATTTTTTCAACTGTCCCTCAAAGGACTTCTATTTAGAATGCATAAAGAATTCAAAAAATCAGGCCTCTGAAATTCAAAGATCCAATCCAAAATGGGCATCTGAGGTGAAAACACAATTCTCAGATGAAGAAATACAAATGGAAAATGAAAATATGAGGGCTGGGGATTTAGCTCAGTGGCATAAGTCCCTCCCTTGCAAGTATGTGGTCATGAGTTCAATCCCTGGTACTGATAAAAAAAAGAAGATAAGCTCTTGTTCTTTGGCTGGTCCGTGTGCAGTGGTGTTTACAACTAATTGATAACAATGAGTTACAGATTTCTTTGTTCCTTCTCTACTCCCACTGCTTCACTTGACTAGCCTTAAAAAAAAAAAAAAAGAAAATATGTTCCACATCATTGTTCATTTAAGAAATGCAAACTGAAACAACACTGAGATATCATCTCACTCCAGAAAGAATGGCTGCCATCAAGAAATCAGCCAATAACAAATGCTGGAGGGACTGCGGGGGCATGTCAACATTTCTCCATTGTTGCTTGGAGTGTAGACTGGAACTACTATGTGGAAATCAGTGTGGAATTTCCTCAAAAAACTAGAATTAGAGGTTGCATTTGACCCAGCTATTCCCCTTCTGGGCATTTCCCCAGAAAAATTAAAAATGTCATACATATATATGTTATGTGCACCCATATTATAATCCCAAATATTGAGTACATTTATCCAAGTGTTATAATCCTTTTTCCAGTATACCTCAAAATCCAAAAAGTTACATTTATTATCCCAATGAGACATTATTGGAATCCCAGCAAGTTAATTCCAATTTACCACCTCCAATGGAACTAACAGCTAGACTAAGACACCAAAATATATTCCAAGTTAAGGGCATCCAAGAGGTCTTAAGTCCAATCTCCGTGAGGCTGTGTGGACAAAGGCCTTGATCCTAGGCCTCTTCCAGAATGTATTGTGAAGAAAGGAGTGGCTTGAGGATGAGAGACAGTGAAGATAGTGGGAATTATGTGAGTAACTTCAGCTGGCTAGCCAGGTAGTGAGAAAAACATTCCTGCAAAATGCAGAGATAAAGATATATAGAAGGATATATTTGCATAATTCAAGTAAGGTATCACCTAAGTTGTTTCAGAAGGTGGTTGCTTGCTTTTATTTCTGATATGTAAACTTTTGTGTCCTGGGTCCTCAGTAGCCCCCGAGCATCATGAATTATGGACTCAACCAAATCTAGCATTTGTGATTGGTTTGTTGTCTACCCTCAGATTGGTGGTGTGAGTGCTACACCCAATTAGGGGTGGAGCCAGCGTAGGATGTAATGGCAAGAAAAAGTTGTGCATCTCTCTCTCTTGCTGGTTTTTGCCTTGCTCTTTGCATCTGGCCATGAGTGGCAGCCTGCCGTGCCACCCTGCCTTTTGGAGCCAGCTGAGTACAGACTCAAATCTCCAAAAGTGTAAGAAACAAACTTTTCCTTCCTTTATTTTGAGTGTCAGGTGTTTTATCCAAGCAACAAGAGAAAAGTAACTGTTGTAGTCAGGCGTTGTACACAGCGAACAACTAGGATTAGGACATGGAATTTATAATATTTTTATAATGGTCACCAGAATTTAACACAGGAAAATGCAGGAAATCTTTCCACAATATCAAAGACATAGATTATTTAGTCAAGAGCCTAAACCCCATGGCAATGTCCCACATGAGTCCAGATAAAAACCCAGAACTCAGGACAATGCCTCCCACGAGTCCAACTGGAGGGCCAGAGCCCACAAGAAGGACTCACACGAGTCTCTTTTACAGATCCATACCGGGAAGACCCAAGGGTCAGCGGTGGAAGCCAGGAAGTCTATGCCAGCAGGATGAAGGATCTGTGCTAGTGGGATGAGGGTTCTAGGCTGGAGCCAAGAAATCACACTCACAAAAAAGACCAGCGCTATACTGAAAGGCACCACAGCTGTTCTCAGTGACACAGAGGCTCCCGAGCTCCTCTGACAACAAGCACAGTCGGGTATGTGCCAGGAAGCAGCGTGATGAGTTCATCCTGGAGACCAAGCAGCACGTGTCTTCCCCTCTACAGCCAGGAAGTAATGCTCGATGTGAGGACCAAAGCTTCTCCAGGAGAACCAACTGCTCAGACAGCAACTTGTAGGAGAACCCACAATGCCTCCTTAATGCCCCAACCCTCAACATCTCCCTTCTTCTCCACCTATTTATCCTGGCAACTTTCCTCAGGTGGAGCATCTTTGCCCAATGCCATGCTGATGTAATCCAGCTGGCATTCAATTGACCACCAGTTCTTAATCCATAACAGTAACTAACACATAGCCTTTTTATCTTGAGGCTCATATCCAGTTGATATTCCTGGAGGTGACTGGCTCTACCATTGCAATGTGCTTATATATTTTTTAAAAAATTATTTTCTTTTTTATTTTAAAGAGAATAGCAAAATGATGAACATGGTACATGACTTAAAAACAGAATACCAGGAGATCAACAATGGCTAAGATAATTCCTCTTAATCTTCAAACGAATTGCCCATAGCACCAGGCATAATAAAATAAAACAAAATAGGACAGAATAAAACCAATAAAAACAAAACAATGGAAACATTATAGAACTTCAAAAGAAGGGAACAGTAAAACCATAAAGGGTGTCATAATGCATCTTATTGTCTTCAAAGTAATTGCCCATACCATCAGTCATGATACTATCAAACAATGTAAGTTAGAATAAAATTAATCAAAACAAAACAATGAAAGCAATACAGAGCTTCAAATCAAGCTAATAGGAAATCAAGATGGTTACCATAATATATTTTGTTATCTTTGAAATAGCTGTACATGCCATCCAATATAATGTGATTAGACAAACTGAAACAGAATGAAACCAAACCAAACAGAACAATGAAAACAATATGGGTTTCATATCATGATAATATATTAACTGGCTATTACCTTTCCATTTTAGACAATTTCTACCCTTTCACTTTCACAGGATGTAATGTACATTTTGGATCTCTCTAACACCCTTAGTTTTTATACTAGAGAGGCAGTCCGCTGTTCACCTAGGTGACTCTTAACCTCTTTACCCCTGAGCATGATCTCAAGTTGTATCCATTAAGGTTATCTTTCCTTATACCTGAATAGTTTTCCATTGTACAAAAGTGTCATGGCTTCTTAAGCTGACGAGCAAGCTATCCCCAATATTTTTCTGGTTCCCTGTAACATAGAACATTATTTTCTCATCTTTTACTTTGTCTATAAACTTTCTTATGTAAGGCATATTGAAGAACCTTCCTGATCTGCTCTGCCTGTGTTTCTTTTTATTGGTGAATTGAGGCCATTTGTATTAGTGAGTATAGCTAATCTCTGCCTCATCTTTCTCATGCTATTTTTTTGCCATTGGTTGTCTACTTTTCCCTTTCATTCCACTATCTGCCCTCTTCAGTGAGCCCCCTTCTGCCACTGTTTCTGAAATTATAGTCTTTTTTCCTCTCTCTCTGTAGAATGTCCTTCAGTATTTTTTGGAGTGTTGGTTTGGTGGTCACGAATTCCTTCAGTTGTCCTTTGTCATGGAAGTATCTTATTTTTTCATCAATGTTGAAATAGTTTTGATGGTTTGTGTCTAGAAATCTGTTGTGATTTTGATGGGTTTTCCTTTATAGGTGATCTGTTTATTTTCTCTGACATTTCAACATTTTGTTCTTGTTTTGAATTTCTGGAATCTTAATTATTGTATGTCTGGGTGTAGATTTATTTTGGTCATAGCTGGATGAAGCCCTATATGCCTCACTTATTTGTATGCCAGATCCTTTTCCCATGTTTAAGAAGTTTTCTACTATTACTTCTGTAAATGGCCTTTGTATTTCATTTGTGTTGACCACTTCTTTTTCACTCTGATTATTATTTTTAAATCATGTTTCTTTGTGTCATCTTGTAGCCTTTGAGTTGTTATGTCCTGGTTCCTTTTTATTTTTAAGAGATCTTTTCTTTCACAACATCACAAGCTGAAAATCTGTCTTCAAGGTCTGAAAGTCTATCTTTAGTTTCTTTCAAGCAGTTTTGCCAGCTTTCAATGAGGTTTTCAATTTCCTGGTAATCTCTCTGAATCTGTTTCAGGAATTCTAAGTCTTTTTCATGTTCTTCATTCATGGTTTCCCTCATTTTCCTATGCTCCTCAATTCTTCTACCTTTGTCTTCTTTAGACATGTTGAACAATTCTTTCATTATATTTCTCATTTATTCTTTTACCGGGATAGTATTTCTATTCTACTTTTTTTTATAGCCTCAGTTGCTGTTACTTCAGAAACTTCAGGTGTGTGACTCCCAGTGTCTTCTGTATTTACATCTCCTGGTCCAAAACTGCTGGGCTTAGAGGCCAAGACTGCCTTTTGCTTCTTCCTCTTGTCATATTTCTGGGTTCCCTGGTAGCGGGGTCCCTGACACTCCCTGTGTTGGCTACAATTTTGCTGAAGAGAGACTGATTTTTGTAGCCAGTGCTGACTAGGGATATCTGATGGTGACCATTGTGTGTGCTGGTTTAGGTTTGTCTGCTGCTTTTTCCTGTCTGCTTTGGCTTACCGGTGGCTGGTGGACTTCAAGCAGGGATGGAGCTGTCTGCTGCCTTCCCTCCTGAGCTGGCTAACAGCAGGGAGCCCCCACTAAATGGATTACATGAAAGGGGTGGAGCTGGTTGGTGATAGCTTTAGGGGAATCTCAGAGATGGCTGTTGGATTGCACTCAGTCTGAGCAATTTCCACCAGTCTGCTCTAAAGCTAGGATTGGCTTAAGGAAACTGGTTGTAGTTCTGGTTCTGGGCTTATTCTGCTGGACTCCAAAATGGCGCTTGGCCAATCACTGTCTCACACAGGAGGACTGAGTCCTCTATAGTCACTGCCAGCGAGTGCAGTTCTCCTGTCTGCTGCTCCTCTGTACCACTGCATCTCTTTGCAGAGGCCTTTGGGCTTGCCAGCCACCACCTTCACTGTGAACATGAGTACTCAGGTTTTAAAAGCTCTTCTCACATGATGGATCCATCTCTGGGTGAAAGCGCCACCAGCTATCACTTTCTTAAGTTTTTCTTTTTTTATTCTCTCTGTGGGCTTCCATTCTCACTTTAATGTTCTTCCTGGGTCAAGGTGACCCACTTCCTTCCTTCTTATCTTCCCCATGATGCTATATTCCAGCATGTGGCTGTTTCTCTCAGAGAGGCTGTTTACTCTGCTTAATGTTCCACCATGTTCCCAAAACCTCTGTATTTTTAGGGAGAACACTATGCAAGGAAATAGGAGCCTGTCTGATGGCTTTAGATATCACATACAAGTATCATGGCTAGACTTATTTGCAATACTTAGAGCCAGTTGAAGACAGAAGGAAATACTATAGTCAGCTCCATTCATATCGGTATATATGTAAATAGATGCAGTGGAGACCATATGCATAAGTAAAAAGAATTAAACTCACTTGTGTAAACATTATATAGTCTCCCTAGTGTAAGAAACTGAAAGAGTAAATAAGATCCAAAAGTTTCAATAGATATAATGAAATAAAAAGAAACCACGCAAAAGGGAAGACCAACTGGGATGGGGCAAAGAAGAAAGGAAGGAAGGGTAAAGCAAACAGTATCATACCGCTAACTCTATTAGTTCATTAAAAGTGACAGCGCTTATATTACTTTATGAAATTTGCATGCCTGTATCTGGTAATTTAAGCAACTATTTTAAAGATTACAATATGCACTATAAGAACTTATGGTTTAAAAACTGATGGGTGACTGTATACCAGGTGAATTAAATCAGTATGATGCTGAGTATAGATGGCACACCTGAGGAAAGTTGCCAGCAGAAAAGCAGATGTGGAGAGGAAGTGTGGCATTGTGGGTTCTACTAAGTGTTATCTGGAGCCTTTGCTTTTCTTAAAGAGCTTGTCATGACTAACTTCTCTGATACAAATTTGGCCATTATCATCAGAGGAACTTGGGACCTTGTCTGTGCCAGTAGGTACCGTTTACTTTTGGGGAGCTGTGGTCCTTATGTTGAGCATTGCTTCCTGACTCCAGAGGGAAATATGTGTGCTGTTTAATGTGTAGAAGTTGTCACGCTGGTTTCCTGATATGTACTTTGCTGTCCTTATCATCAGAGGAGCTTGGGACCTCATTGTCACTGAGGATGGCTGTGATACTTTTCAGGTGAGCCCTGGTCCTTATTTTGAGCATGGCTTCTTGGCTCCAGGGTAGAATCCTCAACGTATTAGCACAGATTGTTTACCCCACTGGCATAAACTTTCTAGCTTTCACCACTGACCTTTGGGTCTTTCTAGTGCAGATAGGTAAAAAGGACTTGCATGAGTCATTGTTGTAGGCTCTAGGCCTCTAGTTAGACTCATGGGGGCATTGTCATAGGCTCTAGGTCTTCAACTGTAAGATACAGGCCCTTGGCTGGATTTTCTAGGTCTTTAGTGTTGTGGACAGATTTCCTACACTTTCTTGTGTTTAAATCTGGTGACTATCATAAAATAATAATATAAATTCTGTGTCCTGTATGTAATTGTTCTCCTTGTAACTCATGACGACAATAACTATTGTTAAATTCCTGTCATCTTGTTCTGTAATCCTATATAGCTATTGTTTGTTGTTGTTTCTATTTGTTGTTGTTTTATTGTTTTCTCTTTAACCAATATTAAATGAGGTCGGTATGTATGCAAAATTTCAGTGTTATGCATTGATTTGTGTGGAGAATAAAAATTCAACTACTTTATTTTAAAATGTAAACACAAAAGATTGGTCTAATTTCAAAATATTTAAATATTTCCATTTTGGATGACTGAATTAAGAACCTATAGATGTTTGTTCCTAGGAGCTAATGCATCAGTTGGCTCTACAATGGAAAATATACCCTAAAAATTAGTATGTTTGTGGCTCGGGATTTAGCTCAGCAGCATAAGCACCTGCCTTGCAAGCACCTGGTCATGAGTTTGATCCCCGGTACCAATAACTAGTATGTTCTCTTCAGAATGTCCTATTTCACTATTTTGTAAGAATCTGGAGAGACCAATAATATTCAGTAGTTTCTAAAGATAAGCTAAACAGTATTTTATGGAATCAACTTTATCAATATTGGTGGTCTGTTTACTACATACGAAAAGAAAATACACCCCCTCTAAAAAGGGAAATATATCTACTATATAACTTCTCATAAGGAGTAAATTGTTGAGATATAGAATGGAAAAGAGAATTCAAGAAGTTCTTCTCAACAACTTTCACATCAGAATCATCAAAAAACAACCACTTTCTCTCATACTCATTTAACAGGAAATTTTATTTTTAAACTGACTAAAGTTAATGCCTGTCAGTCAAAAGACTCCTTGTATCTATCTGATTCATTGTTCCCATTAGTTTTGTTAGTCTCAGAACTTCTATGTTCAGTAAATGCTGTACTGGCAGCCTTATCAGGATTAGATGCTTTGTGATAGAACTCATAATTTGCTTGCTCTTCTGTTGCTCAAAAAGTTCAGTAGCATCTACATTCATTTTTGTTCAAAATTTTACATGGCTGTGTATTTCCAGACTCTGAATGACACTTCTTCATCATCATAATTTTCAGTGCACCCTCACTTCCACCTCAACCAGTGGCTCTGGTTTGCCTCTTTTACACAAAAGGTTTGTCTTGTTTGCCTCTTAACCACAAAATTTTCCTTATCTAGTTCTAAACTGTTGAGATTGGTGACTTTAATAGGAGCAGTGTAATGACCACTGCTAATACTCATCCCTCTATGTACCATGATTTCAAATAATGCATAGCTGCCATTAGTTATCCTTATGCTTCCTTTCTGTAGTAACAATTAAATAGTTGTCACTAAAGGAGTGCTGATCTTGGGAAGCTCAATATCATCAGAAACTCCAAATTACTAGAAGCAAATGACTTGAAATAAAATTATACCTTTAGGCATTTTGTCAAATGGAAGACTTTGTTCAGGTTCAGTATAATGATGGCAATATTCACAAAAATTGTTACCTTCTGTTTCCTCTCCACTAAGACAAATTGTGAAACTGCCCATCTCAAGGTCCTAATTTCCATTTTTAGCTCTGGAGAAATTTCAGAACTCTCTTTACTTTGGAAATCTGATCTTCTTATACTGGCACATTGATGTCTTGAAAATCTGTGTTAAACTTTCACATTCTGAGCAATGAATCTTTAATACCAACTAACCTTGAAATGATTTTTCCACTAACACAAAACCAATTTGCTTTGCATTTTGCTTATAAGCTTAACTTTACTAACATTTATAGGCTTAATATTTATTGGATATTCAAATCCACAACCATTAGTTGTATTGTTACTTTCATAGTTACCAAAGTCCTCAAGATCATATCCATTTTCCTTAGATTGTCATTTAAATTCTTAGTTTGTTATTAGTTTTATCAGACTATAGAATTTAGAAAGAAAAAAAAGAATTTAGAAAGAATTCAGGGTAAGTAATTTATGTTAACTCTTGATTCTTTTTGTGAAAAGAAACACACTTGGAGATTACTTCAGGAGAACTCCCCAGTGTATTGACAGTAGCTTTTATTTTTTAACTAGTTTGTCCCTGGTTCTCATTCAATGACTCTTTTTCCTTAAAACTTTTTTTTCATGGTATCAAATTCAGTGTCAATTGTTCTTTTCCTATTTCCATTTTGGTGTTTTTCTTTATGGTTCTCAGAATTCCTCATACTGTCAATCTCCTTGCTCTTAATTTCACTCATTTTCTCTTTCCCGTGAGGTTTTTCTTTGACTTTTGTAGATAATTCTGCCTTTTTTTTAAAAAAAATTATTTTTCCCAAACACTTTTTTTTTTTTTTTTTTTTTTTTTTTTGGAACAGGGTCTTTGTATGCAGTTCAGGCTGTCTTGAGCTCAATTTGTAGCTTAGGCTGTCCTCAAACTCACAGCGCTCTGCCTCAGCCTCCTAAGTGCTGGGATTATAGGCATGAGCCACCATGCCTGGCTAACACTTTTTTTTTGAAAAATTATTATGGGGGCTGGGGATTTAGGTCAGTGGCATAAGCACCTGCTTTGCAAGCAGGCAGTTGTGAGTTCGATTCCCAGTACCGATAAAAAAAAATAAAAAGAAAAATTATTTTTAAGCAGTTGGCATGTTTCTGGAATATTTCCCAGAATACACTGTAATTTCTCCTGTGAATCATACTATTGGCTCTTTCATACATAAGGCTGAGTTCTCTGAGTATGTTAAGCAGTTGTCTTGGCTGAGTAGCAAGTATATTAATGCCTTTATCTGGATTGAAGAAGAAACTAGCTTGAAGCCATTCAACAAAAATATTAATAGTGTAAACTGCATAACAGTCCATAACTTGCTGTCATTGTTTGTGTTTGATGTAGTGATGAAGGCAGGCTTTCAGACATGGCTGGATCTAGTTTGTGATTGATTTGTGGTCTCATTCTTGGATAAAGCATGTGAATGCAACGTCTGCTCTAAGATGAGTAGCTCCCACACAATGTAAACAGAAAGAGTCTTATCTCACTTGTTTGTTGATTGTGCTGTTTTCTGCTACCATAAGCTGGTGCCCCTCTGCCATGTGCATTCTGTCTTCCAGCCAGTCAACTATGGAGAGAAACCTCTAAAAACTGTAAGCTAAATAAACTTTTCTCCCTTAACTTGTGTGTATTGGGCATTTTGTCTTTGCAATGAGAAAAGTTAACAAAGACAGAATTTGGTACCAGAGGAGTAGTCATTGCTCTGACTATATCTTACCATGTGGTTCAGGAACCTTTGGGAATGGCTTGTGGAATAAGTTTGAAATGATTTGGAGATGCCAACTGAAAAAATAGAGTGGCAGTGCCTTATGCTGTACTGTATAGGAGATTCTGAGCAGATCTCAGAAGATCAGAAGGCTAACACAAATCCTGCCAGTAAAGACCTGGCTCTGGAGGTTTCAGCTAGGAAGGACTGCTTTGGCTATCAGATTCCAGATGTGTGTAATGGCTTGTCAGAAAGATTGTCTACATTTTGCTCATGCCTGAGACTAAGATTAAGTTTGGCAGACTAATTAATGAGGCAGAAGTAATTTCAAGACAGTCTAATGTTGAAGTGGTAACATGGCTACTATTCGGGGCTTTCAGTCAGTTTATATTGAGAATCAAGAACAAATAGCACAACAAAATGATTTAAAATTTTGTGAGCGTGGCCAGAATGGAAGCTTGAATAAAACTGTGGACTGTGAAGATATAGCAGAGGAGATTTTGATTGCTGAGAGTAAAGAGGAGAATAGAAAAATTCTGAGGGCATCACTGTAAGTAATAGACTCATCCCTTGACTGCTTTGAAATTGCAAAAATGAAAGACTTTGCTTTCAGAAGAAAGCCACAGAGCACCATGTTCCAGAATGGCAGCATCCTAGAGATTTTTTCTTTGGAATTGGATTCAGAGTGCTCAGTGGTCCAGGCACTTGACCTCTACAGGAGAGAGAGAGAGAGAGAGAGAGAGAAGGGACAGAGAGAGAAAGAGAGAGAGAGAGACAGTGACAGAGAGACAGAGAGACAGAGAAACAGAGAGAAGCCTGGCTATTGTTCTTGCTGGGAGCAGACCTTGGCATCACCCATGTGGCACTGGTTTTAGGTGCCTGCAAAATGGAAGAGCTGTGAGGTAAAGAATTCCACTCATATTTCAGAAGATCTGGGAGGCCAGGTAATGTGCCACTGACAGGCCAGTGTGAATCTGTGAGTGTAAAGCCAAAGGTTTAGTGGAGACTCTGAAAGTTTGAAGAACCTAGGACTATAGGTCATATGAGGAAAAGTGCAAGAAAGTAGTAGAGTAGACCCAAGAGATAAAAGGTACAACCACTGGAAGATAGGAATCATAGGGGTAGAGCCACTCAACCCCTTTGGAGTTAATATCTTGCCACAGATTACCTTGAATGCTGCACTTGGAACTACAGGCCTTAATGTTTGCCCTAGTGAATTTTTTTTTGCCCTAGTGAATTTTGTACTTGCTTTGGCCCCATTCCTTTGTATCCCCCTGTTTGTATGTCTATCTTATGTCACTGACTATTCGAAGTATTTAACTTTCTTTTCATTTATACAAACAATTGAAGCTAAAAGTCTGCCTTAAATCTCAGAAGAGATTTGGGACTTGAACCTTTCAATAATGCTGAAACTTTACAACTCTTAAGGACTAAACACCTTTTATATAAATTGATTTAGGGGAATGAAACTCCCAACCTATTATGTCTGGTACAAGTTCATGTTCTCTAAAACTGAAGAATCAATTTTAGGAACAATGGAGGTTAAGAGTAGAATATATTCATTGAGAGAAAGAAAGCTTCTGTCTGAGAAAGACAGAAGGGGTCCCAAGCGGGTTGCCAAGGACTCTGTCTTTTCCAGGGACTTTTATGGAGTAAAATCATGGGGTGAGATGGGTTTAAGGTGGGGAAACTGGGAACTCACAAGGCAGATGGGGCATAAGGTGGGAAAGGTTAGCCAATAAAATTAATAGTTCAGGTAAAATTTATTAAATTGGGGACAAATGGGCAAGGGAGTCACTTAGCAGGCATTCTTAGAGAGCAGTGACTCTATCCTAGGGGGTTGGGAAGGTGACTCCTGACTTTCTTAGGGTGATAGAGAACCATTTAGAATATCAGTCCTTAGGATATGGGTGCATTTGCCTGATCCTTTGTCTTAAGCCTTGGCCTACGGCAGGAGGTACTTGTCTCCCCCATAGTTGCAAGTATCTGGGCTTCTGCACTGGCTCCTTGGAGGACCCAATCCTGTTTCATGGCCTATGTTATTTCTAACTAACTCAACTGCCTGCAACAAAATGAATACATGTGAGCCTTTGAGGGGCTAGAGGTTTGAGATTTATGTCTCGATATCCCCCAAAGCCTCATGCAGTTGTGAGGGACAGGCTTTTCAGAAGTAGCTGACTCTAGAGTTTTTGATTGATTCATGGTCCAATTCTGGGATTAAGGGTATGAGTCCTACACCCACCCTAGGGTGAGTAGCCTCCATATAATAAAAGGAGCAGAAAGAGTTGGCTCATTTGCTTGTCACTTTTGCTGCTTTCTGGCATAATGAACCCCTCTGCCTGTGCACTCTGTCTTGGAGCCAGCCAGCTATGGACTGAAACCTCTACAAAATGTAAGCTAAGGTAAACTTTTCTCCCTTAACTTGTGGATGTTGGGTATTTTGTCTCAGTGATACAGGGGACTGAAACTCTTCACGTACTATATGTCCAATATGCGTTTGTGTTCTCTAAAGTTGAAGAATGAATTTTAGGAACAATGGAGCTTACCAGCAAAATTTTTGTTTCTATTATTTTTGTTTTGGTTTTGGTACCAGGGGTCAAACTCATGACCTCATGTTTGCCAGGCAGGTTCTTATGCGACTGAGCTAAATCCCTGACCTGAATATACTTATGAAAGACCAAAAAATTAGGAACAGCTACCCACCCCCAGCTAAAAGCAGAACTGAGTCCCATGACCCAGTTAACTCAGTTCTGACTCAGCTCTGCGGGAGGCCCAAAAGGAAACATCTGCAATCATGGCCGGTTAATGTCAGGAAACTCAAAGATAAAGTTTGCTGACTACGCTAATCAAGATTAGAAAGTATGTCAAAACCAAGCCACACAGAAACTAGGCAACCTAAAAATAAGCTGTGCAAAACAAGGCAGTTAATCAACTCTGACCCACTGGCCGCCCCTCATGATCTAGCCAACCACAAATGGACAAATCGCCAACTGCTCCTCTCTAACTGCAATGATTGGCTTCTGTAACAAACGCTTGCTTTGCGGTTTTTTCCCTTAAAAGCACCAGTTTTGCCCCAAGTCACAGTTCTCTGTTCCTGCTTGTTCAGAGGACCCCGTGCGCACAGAATAATAAAATCCCCTTTGTTCTTACATGAGAGCTGTGTCCTTGGGGTCTCCTTAGCGACGCCGGTCTTACACTTATTGAGAGAAAGAAAATTTCTGTCTGAGAGAGAGACCAAAGTGGTCCCACGCAGGTTGCTAAAGACTTTTCTAGTGACTTTTATAGAATAAAAGCATGGGGTGAGACAGATTCAAGGTGGGGAAAACTGGGAACTCACAAGGCAGATGGGCATACTATGGACAGAACTATGCTTAACCAATTAGATTAATTGTTTAGTAAAGTTGATTAAATTGGGGACAAATGGGGTGGTGAGTCACTTAGAAAGCTGGCATTCTTAGGAAACAGTGACTTCCCTGGGGGTTGGGAGGTAACTTCTGACTTCCACTGGGTGAAAGGGAAGTATTTAGCATATCAGTCCTTAGGATATGGGTACGTTTGTTGGATCTTTTGTCTTGATGCCTGGCCCACAGCAGGAGGTGTCTGTCTTCCCCACATTTGCAAAGTATCTGGGCTTCTGCCCTGGCTCCTTGTAGTTTCTAGCCCTATCTCATGGCCTATAATATTTCTAAATAACTCAGCTGCTTATAACATCAACAATAAGAAAATTCACTGGAACATTTGACAAAGAATTTTCTTTGCAATTTTCCTCATCTTTTTGCTTGGTTTCACCATTTAGCATCTCGTTCCTCTTTGAAATAATAATCATAAGCGTTTCATTACAGATTTAAACCCAGGACAAAAATATAATAACTGATGTGTACTATGCAGATAACAAAATACTGTATTGCTGAGATTATTCAGTTCCACAAATGGCATCAAGCTTTCTCTCTTCTTACAGTTTGTAGGTTAAAATTATGTTACAGAAACAATTTCACCAATTTCAGATCATTGATATTGAAAACTTTTTCTTTATTTTCTTGAGAATATTTACAATCTAAGGCTCTTTTATTTCCTTTTTCTGCAAGGAAATTGTTTTTCTTGGCTGGGCTACCGCTTGATTGCCCATTACTATTACTAGATGTGACATTAGGCATTTTCTTTACAAACCCCAAGGAGTAGACAAGAATTTGTGCAGAAAAATTGTAATTAGTAAGTTTAGCCAGTTATGGCCCAACCTGAGAACACTCAGTTCTCCAAGAAGTTCCTTCCTACCAGTTCTTATACGTATCCTTGTGGCTATTGTCAGGCTACTCTCAAGAAGTGTGGTATTCGCTCCACACTTGTTGCCTCAGAGGGAAGTTGGCATGAGGAACCTGTGCCTCCACCTGTCCACTTTGCTGCACCACAGCTAGTCTTGCCCACTGGCACCTGGCCCATGCCATGTGGCCTGTCAGGCTAGGGATACCTTGTCCCAGTTGCACCACTGGTGCTTGCAGAGCTCAGACCTCTAGAACAACAGTGCCTGGACATAATGTGTGCTGTGGTTTGAAATGCACAGGTACTGCTCCAGGCAGCCTGGGGGGTAAATTATAATTATTTATCATTAATTTAAAATACAAATAACATTGGCTAAATAAAAATTCATGTATTTTTGCTGTGTAAAATTACAAAACATATATGTGTGATTATTAAATGTGTTTGATGGATTTTTGCTATGTATATGGATAACACTGATAGAAGCTCAAAAGATCTGATATTTTAATAAGTTTTAGAGTAACTATTCTAGAGGGAGCATATCTGAAAATGGAGTTTTGTCAAACTATAGTCAATAATTTAAAGTTAGCTGTAAATAATACATTTTGAATATTGAATTTGTTCACCATGTTAAGAAGTGACAGAAGATATGCAAGAAGGCAGTCGTGAGTTCGATCCCTGGTACCGATAAAAATGAAAAAGACAAAAAAAAAAGATATGACAGTTAATGATTTGTACAATCATAACTCAATATTCCATTGACAGTTGTTTAAAAAAAACTGCTCTGTATGTAGCTGAATGCTAAAAGTTTTGAGAGCTGCTGAAAAAGGCTTGCTTGCTTCTATGTAATAATCTATTATTTTATTTTCTAGTCTTGGTTTAACTCAAGTAGTAAAATGTGGGTTTTAAAAATCACTGTGTTTTTACAGAAAAGTCTTGCAAGTTTCATGAGAATTTTCCCACCTCAAGTATGTTTTGTGTTCTTTTCTAGATGTACAGAGTTTATTTGTGATAATTGCACAAGTGTGTGGCACAAATTTGAAAAATAACATGATTTTTAAACTAACAATGACTGTATTAGGGAAGGATGTATTAGAGACCACCTGGATAAGCTTTGCAGAAGAAACTAGGCTATTTATTACACCCGGGTGTGAGTGAGCTGAGTCAGAGAAAAGAGTAAGCAGGGCAGAACATGGGCTTTAAAGGGGAGGGGAGGAGTTGCTGCCTTGAGGAATTTGGGGCAGAAAGATTCTGTGTTAATGACAGTGTAAATGTTATCAAAATTCCTGGAACTGAGAAGTTGGTACTTGATATCTTGTCTTTGTTCTTCTAATAGTTTCCTGCCATGCTTGCCCATAATGTCTTCACCCATTGCTCATGGCAATAACCTTGCCAGGTTTATTTGCACATACCTATATTCCCAGCAGTAGGAAGGCTAAGGCAGGAGAATTCACTGTAAATTTGGGGCCAGCCTGGATTGCATATTGAGTTGAAAGCTTGCCTGAAGTGTATAATGAAACTGTCTCAAACATGCAAAAAAAAAAAAAAAAAAAAAAAAAAAAAAAAAAAAGAGAAAAACCTCCTCCAAACCAGTCAGAGCCTATATGTAGGATGGCATAGTTTTGTAATGACCTAAAAGTTATGTTTTGTTGTAAATTTATCATATATCTGAAGAGTGTATCATTTCAGTAAAACATTTCTAAGTAGAGACAGTATGTTTGATGAAAATATTTAAGACAGAAGTGAAAATGTAGTTTAGGTAAAATTGATTAAATTGGGGACAAATGGAAAAGTAAGTCACACAGAAAATGACATTCTTGGAGCTGTGACCTTTCCCCTAGGGGGATGGAATAGTGAATCCAGGGTGACAGGGAACTAATTAGTGTATCAGTCCCCAGGATATGGATGCATTTGCTTGATCCTTTGTCTTGAGGCCTGGCTCACAGCAGGAGGTTTCTGTCTCCCCCACATGTGCAAACTATCCAGGCTTCAGTACTGGCTCTTTGAGTACCTCCCCCTATCTCACTGTCTATAATAATTCTAACTAGCTCAGCTGCCTGCAACACCTCTGTGTCCAGTTGTTTTGCTTTGTTTTTAACAATGTAACTGTCCTAGTGTAATGGAATCAGTTATAACTATTGCCTTAATATGCTGTAAAAAATAACAATGTTGTTCTGTTAAATTGCTAGGAATGTAGCTCAGTGGTAGAGTATCTGCCTCGAAAGTGTCAGGTCATGAGTTTGATTGCTAGTACAAGGAAGAGAGAGAGAGAAAAAGAGAAGAAAAAGAAAAAAATTTGCTCTCGTGTGTTATTTATTGTCATTTAACTGAAAAAAGCCATGCTCCTCAAGATCAATAAGTGAATCCATTCAAAAATGAAACTTGTAAATAGGTAAAATACACAGTAATTCTTGTAGTTTTGCAGTACCATTGTGTTTTTACCTAAGAAATTCTAGAAGTCTTACTGAACTATACTTTTTAGTCTTGATGTTAGTAAATGATATACTTACTCCAAAATGGATATTTGCATTGGTTTACTGCAAAAACGGAGTAAGAATACAGTTAATGCAACATTCTGACAGAACTAATTTTATTTCACAAAAAATTGCATTATATGCAGTTGATCACTACATTCATTTCTTACCTCATCTTTACCAGAGAGACAATTAATATTTCTTTTTTGGCTAGTTTTGCATCTTCTTATCAGGTTGTAATGATATTTTGTCAAAACACCAATGATTTAGGACACTGACTCTCTCTCTCTCTCTCTCTCTCTCTTGTCTTATGGGGTTCACATTGGCCTTGAACTCACAATATAAGAAAGGCTAACCTCAAACTCACAGCAATCCTCCTACCTCAGCCTCCAGTACTGGGATTACATTTGTGTGCCACTATGCCCAGTTTGAAGTTACACTTTCTAAACCTCTGACACTGCTAAAATATGGCATAAAGGGTTTTAAGACACTCAGTCCAATGATCTGCCATGTTTCTTCCAAAAAGGACATACTCTTTTCTGTTTTCAAATATAAAATCCATTTTATTATTTCTTTTCCAAGACAGTTTCCTTCAGTCCATTAATATATGGGTTGTAAAAGCTGGGACTCTTCAATTCATTAAGACTCAGCTCTTTCAGCACCAGCTTGTCAAAAATAGGGTGGAGGTGTTCAGTGCTTCTTGGCTTCACAAGATCAATCCCTGACCACTTTGCCGTGAATGGCACATCTCACACAGTAGTACAGCTTCACATAGATCTTGAGGAGGATTTAACTGCCAAAGAAATGTCTCTGATGGTGATGGACTCTCCTATGTATTTTTTTTTTTTTTTACTGGTACCAGGGATCGAACTCATGACCACATGCTTGCAAGGCAGGCACTTATGCCACTGAGCTAAACCCCCAACCCCTACTCCTATGTATTTTTTTAAAGACAAAAAATAGAAAAATCATGGAGCAAACAAGCAATTAGAAAACATGAACAAAAGCAAAATTATGCAGTATGACTGATCCCTACATGCCAAAAAATGTGGGCAGGGAGAAAGAGCCAGATACACCTCGCGTGCATGTAGGCTAAAATTCGAGACCCTTACTTCCTTCAGGTGCTCACCACCAACAGGAAGAATCAGAGAAACACACTCCTGTTTGCCTACAATACTTGGAGTAGCCCTGATATAGCCATACAGGCTGAGAGAAGAAGCAGGCCCATCACCATGCAAACCTGGACATGGGGGAAAGCCTCAGTGTAGCTGCACAGATCTGAAGAAGCCCACTCCATGCCATTACCTCCTTGGGAACCTAGGTTCAGAGAAAATCAGGTGACTATGTAGTTCTCAATATTGCAGAGGGGCAGCAAATGTGGAAAGTGCCTGGGATCCCACAATTGTCTTGTTGGGAGGAATCCAGGAGAATGGCAAGATGAAGAAGCAAAAGGCAATCTCAGACCTCCAGCTCACACAGAACAAGTCTGGGAGATATAGTCATGAAAGAAAATGGAAGTTACACACCTGAAATCTCTGAGAGGATAGCAACTGAAGTAACAAAACAACTTCACAAGACTGTAAATGTAATCAGATGACAAGTAATATCTCAGGTAAAAGAAATCACAAGCATAATGAAAGAATTGCTTCTTTAGAGCATATCTAAGGAAGACATAGATAAAGAAGAGGAGCATAGGAAATTGATGGGAACCTTGAATGAACAACATAAGAAGGAATTACAATACATGAAAAAGATTCAAAGAGATATCTTGGAAATTTAAAATGTGATCCAAAGCTAGCAAAAGCCACTTGAAAGAGACTGAAGATAGGCTTTCAGGCCTCAAATACAGGATCACACCTAGTGATCATCATAGGAAAGATCTTTTTTTTTTTTTTTTTTTTTTAAGGAAAGATCTCTTAAACTGTGTTTTAAAATCTATGGAAAATTTAGATAATTCTGTGATAAAGAACAATTGAGGAAATTCATCACCTAGTCAACCCTGCAGAGAGTGCCAAAGGATAGTCTAGAGAGAGATAAATATGATCATTGTTCCAGGAACAGAAGCAGAGGAAGATCACCAAACAAGAAAGGTAGCTGAACAGGAAAAGTTGGGGGCCAACAGCATGAGGATAACATGCCAGAGATGAACCAAGGCATGTAATTTATAACCGTTAATGTGGATGGCCTCAATTCACCAATAAAAGGAAACATGGGGAAAATGGATCAAAAAACATGATCCATCAATACACTGTATAAAAGAAACACATTTAACTCAAAAGGAAATTCATGGACTGAAAATTAGAGAAGATAAAACAAGTGTTTCACGTGGCGGGAGAACAGAAAAAAGCAAAGGTAATTTGCCCATCAGCTGAAGAATGTTATACTATTTTCATACAATGGAAAGCTATCAACTACAAAGTAGGATAATCTCATGGCTTTTGCAGGTAAATGGATGCAACTCAAGTTCATGCTCATGGGTGAATTGGTTTGGACTCAAACAAGTGAACACTGAGTTGTATCCCTAGCATAAAAATCTGAATGAGTTAGTAGGATTCAAAAAGCACAACAGGTATTACAAAAGTGATAGAGGAGGAAGCACCTAAAAAGGGAAAGTGATAACAACTGTTAATTTCCTAATATCTTGTTTTGAATCCGGGTATTGTTGTCATAATTTTATTTGGTTTGCTTTTATTCTGTCATATTTTGTTAGATTTTACTGTGTCAGATGGTATGGGCAGCTTTTTTGAAGAAAACAGGATATATTATGCTAAGCATGGTTGATTTCCTGTTATCTTTTTTTTTTTTTTTTTTTTGTCTTTTTTCCTTTTTATTGGTACCAGGGATCGAACTCACGACTGCCTGCTTGCAAGGCAGGCACTTATGCTGCTGAGCTAAATCCCCAGCCCCTCCTGTTATCTTCTTTTGAAATCCTATAATGCTATAATTCTCTTGTTTTCATTCTTCTTTTTCTTTGGTTTGGTTTTATTATGTGTGGAACTATGAACAGCTATTTTGAACAAGAGACTTTATACTAGCCATTGATGATTTCCTATTATCTTGTTTTGAAGTCCTGTAATACTTGCATTTGTTTGTTTTGATTGGTTTCATTCTGTTTTGTTCTGTTTGGTGTTATTATGTTTGATAATATGGAGAGCTATTTTGAAGAAAAAAGAGACACTATGGTAGTCATTGTTGATTTTCTGTTGCCTTGTTTTATAGTCCTTCAATGCTTCTATTCTATTCTTTTGTTTAGATTGGTTTTGTTCTCTTTTGTTTTGTTTGATTTTGTTTGTATAATGGTATGTTACCTGGAAGAAAATGACAGACATGGAAGCCATTATTGATTTCCTGTTTTCTGGTTTGGAAGTTCTGTATTGCTTACATTGTTCCACTTGGATTTGCTTTATTCTTTTTTTTGTTTTACTCTCTTTAAAGTAAAAAGTATATAAAACTGATGCAAATCAAATTGAGTTTCTGACAGGACAATCCTCCCAAAATCCTTGTTCCAATGGGGTAAAGATCAATCTGGGAATTCCATATACAAAAGAACCTGACAACTGTATTTAAAAGGATATATTGACTTAGTCTAATTGCTTTATATGTTTCATATGTAATTTTGTTCTATTTATCTGGTTGTTAGTCTGTGTTTATTATAATTAACTTCTTAAAAATAAATGAAGTAATCTAATGCTGTTTTTAAAAAAAGAGCCTACAGTCCCCAAGTTGCCCAAGGTTGCTTGTGCTCCACCTCATGAGCCAAAAGGGTGCACAGCAATTTCCATCCCATGAGTAAGATTTGGCACATTGTTCTGAGACTAATGGGACCCCAAGCAGCATTCCACACCACTGAAGGACCCACTGCAAGATCCCTCTTGGCCTATTTGTGCCCTGCCCTGTGACCCCAAGTGGTCTACAGCTGCCTGCATTCTGCTTCATGAGGCAAAAGTGCACACAGCAATTTCCATCCCAAGGGAAAGCTTGGTACCTCACTCAGAAACTGGTAAGGCCTTGTGCAGCATCCTATATCACTGTAGGACACACTGGAAGGTCCTTGTGGGTCTCTTTGGGTCCTGCCAAGCAATCCCCTGAGTAACTGATGTCCATCTGTGTCCTGCCTCATGAATTGGAAGTACACACAGTCATTTCCTTCCCATGAGAAAGCTTTGGTGCATCACTCAGAGACTGGTAGAGCCCTGCCCAGTGTCCTACATCACTGGAGGATGCACCAGAAGATCTCATTGGGCCTATTTGTTCCCTGCTCAGTGACCTCCAAGCAGCCCACAGCCACCTGCACTCCATTTTGCAAGTGAAAATTGCACACAATTTCTATCCAACAAGAAAGCTTTGGAGCATTGCTCTGAGATGGTAGGTTCCCTCCCAAAGACCTCAATGAGCTGGGAGCCACCTGGAAAGGTCTCTCTAGGGACCTCCACTCAGCTCGGGAAACTCCTTGCAATAGAGATAAATATTCTCAACTGAGACCTTGCCATCAGCTTCCCTAAAGGAATATAGGAAAATTACAAAATGAAGGACTAAAATGCAATCTCAAACCTCTAGCCCATCTGACGCAAGCCTGGGAGACACAAACATAGAATAAAATAAGGCATACACCTGAAACAACTTTGGGAAGCTATAAAAGAACTCAGATCAGTAATAATCTCTCAGGTAAAAGAATGAAAATTGTAATCAAAGAAACACTGAACACATCTAAAGAAGACGTAGTTAAAAAATTAGAGGAACAATGTAAAATAGGGAAACCTTGAATGACAACATAAGAAACAAACAGAATGCATGAAACATTTAAAGAGAAATACAGGAAATCTAAAATTCCATCAAAAGTTGGCAAAACCACCTCAGTGCAAGTGAAGATAGACTTGCAGACCTCAAAGACAACATTGCAGCTATTGAACAGGAAAGGAAAGATCTTTTGGGGCTGGGGATTCAGCTCAGCAGCATAAGCACCTGCCTTGCAAGTGCGTGGTCATGAGTTCGATCCCTGGTACCAAAAAAAAAAAAAAAAAAAAAAAAGGCAAAGATCTTTTATAAGTAACAAGGAATCAGGAAATAACAATTCAACAGCTACAAGTTGATGCAAAGAAAAACAATGTAAAATTGATAGGTATAAATGAAAAAAGGATATAACACAAAGAATATCAAGAGGCTATTTACAGAAGTAATCGTTAAAAATTTCCAAAACAGGAGAATGGAAAATGACATACAGATAAGTGAAGCATATAGAACTCCATAATGAACATAGATGCAAAGATTCTCAGTAAAACACTGGCAAACATAATGCAACAAATCATCAAGAAGATTATATACCACAACCAAGTGTAGTTTATTTCAGGAATGTAAGGATGGTTCAACATATGCAAATCAATAAATATAATCCACCATATCAATAGAGCCAAGGATAAAAGTCTCATGACCATTTCTACAAATGCAAAAAAAGCTTTTTGATAAGGTCAAACACTCATTCATGGTAAGAACCTTACAGAAAATTGGGATAGAAAACTAGCAACAGCAAATGCTGGAGAGACTATGGGAAAAAGGAACTCTTCTGCACTGTTGATGAGAATGTAGCTTGGTGCAACCACTGTGGAGGTCAGTCTGGAGGTTCCTCAAAAATCTGTGATTGGAATTCCTATGTGACTGAGCTATTCCACTTCTCTCCATATTCCCATAAAAATTGAAAACATTATATCATAGTGATATATGTGTACCCATGTTTTATAGTAGCACAATTTGTAATAGCCAGATCTTGGAAATAACCTAAATCCCCATTAATTGAGGAATGGATAAAAAAGATATGGTGTTTTTATACAATGGAGTACTACTCAGGTATAAAGAATGATCACACTGAGATATTTATAAGTAAATGGATGCAACTTGAGGCCATACTCAAAAGTGAAATAAATCACACTCCCTAGGGTAAGAAATGGTAAGAGTACATAAGATACAAAATCCTCAATAAGTACAATGAAAGGGTAAGAATCTGCTTAAAGGCGGGGAAGTAATCTCAGGGAAAAGGAGGAAAAAGAAAAAGGAATGAAAAGAAAAATAAACTTGTATAAACACTTAGGATAACTAAGATGATTGTACTACAAATTCTTTAAGCTCATAAAACAAAACAGTTAACATTCATAGGATTGGAATAATTTTGCATGTATCTGGTGATATGCTCCTACCACCTTGTTTTGAAGGCCTATATCATCATTGTTTTGGGCTCTCTGCTATTGTCATTTATTTGTCTTTTTAGTTATGCTCCTACCACCTTGTTTTGCAGGCCTATATCATCATTGTTTTGGGCTCTCTGCTATTGTCATTTATTTGTCTTTTTTGTTTCTTATTTTTCTAATAATCTCTTTTGTTTTTCCTTCTTGCAGAAAAGATATTTATACATGTAGAGGCTTATACATGCCTAGAACTTCTCCAAAGCAGTTTACAAAAATTGATTATATTATGTGTGATGAAATGAACAGCTACTTTGAAGAAAAAGTGACATTATAGTATCCATTGCTGATTGTGTATCATCATGCTGTTACATGCAGTAATGCTTTTAGTCTTTGTTCAGGGGTTTTTAGTCTGTTTTATATTTAATTTTAACATACGTGAAGGTATGAACAGTTATTTTGAAGAGAACAAGAGGCATTATGACAGCCATTGTTGATTTTCCTATTGTCTGATTTTGAAAGCTTATAATGCCTTCATTACTCTGTTCTGCTCCATTTTATACTATTTTGTTTTGTATGAATTTATTGTGTGTGAAGATATAGACAACTATTTAGAAGAAAACAAGAGATGTTATGTTAGCCACTATTGATTTCCTGTTGTCTTGCTTTGAAATCTGTGTCACTGACATTGTTTTCTTCTGATCTGCTTTTTTCTGTTTTGGTATGTTTAATTTTAACTTCTTAAAAATAAAAAATAAAATAAAAAACAGAGCCTAGTCCTTATTTCTGATGGCTACAGTGAACTATTTCACAAGCTTTCTCTTACTCTGCAGCAATTATTTCTTTTCCACCTTTTATAAATGCAAGCTGTAACTACATTTTCTGTTCATCTTGTCCAATTCTCTTTTCAGGACATAAGAACTTGGAAACAGTCTCCCCAGGACCCCAAAAAGCTGTAAGTTTTTGGCAAACACAGATAGGAGGTAAGGCACTTTGGGGAAACATTTTTCCCTCTTCCTCAAAACTAAAAGTTATAATCTTGGTTTACCTGATGCATAACTCTGCTTTATGATTGGCTAAGAACATGACTTAAGCTGTGAAGATTGCAGTGACATGTGCCATTATCCTGGGGATCTTGTGTAGTCTATGAACTCAAACTGAGAAAGAGTATGATGGTTTACTTTTTATTTTCTTTCATTCTTCTCTCCACTAGGAAAACTCCAGTCTCTTTCTTATTGTATCTCTTCCCCTCAGGCTTTCATCCATAAAAAAATCAAATACTCTTAACTTTTTTCCTGACATTTGTTATGAGTGACAGGCAGGGCGTTTGATGGTAGGAGGTGGATGGAATTAAGATATCTGGGGAACTCAAGAAGTTTTCTCTTGGTTCTGAGAACAGTTCCTATTGTGTCTCATCACATGAGTGGAGTCAGAGAAGTTATGTGGCCTCTCTGTATTCCCAGCTAGCAAGAGATGCCCACAGGAAGGGTAGTACTTCAGCTCTTCTCTTTTCTGTCCTATGACCTTGAGTCTTAAGGCCACCTGTTGAATTCCGTCTATATCTATTTTGTCTTCTGGAACATTTTGAAATTTCTCTAATGCTTGTTTGCTGCAAATGTCCATCTTATTTGGTTCTGGTATTTTCTTTTATTTTTTTAATTTTTAATTTTTTTTTTTTCAGATGGGGTCTCACTATGCAGTTCTGGCTTGCCTTTAACTCACTTTGTAGCCCAGGCTGGTGTTCATCTTGCAGTATTCTTCCTGCCTCAGCCTGCTGAGTGCTGGGATTACAAGCGTAGTTTTGGTAGCCTTTGATGAATATTGTGGCTTCAATTTTATCTGCCTTTTTCTTTCCTTCTTTTTGTTTTTTTCCTGTTTTCAGTTACTCATTGAGGATATGAGTCAGTTAAGTGCTGCTGGGACATCTGCTATTAACCAACTTGTAGAACAGACCATTTTACTCTGTGCCTGGCTCAAGAAAGCTTTCATAAACCTATAGGTTCCATGTGTGAGTGTGACCTAAAATTTAATATACCTATTTGCTCCCACATTTTCACTGCTACCTATAGTTTACTCAGGTTTCTCATTATTTGAGGTGGTGGGAAATAATATGGTGAGCACTTCTCAGTCCTAGTCTTGGTTCAGGAAGTTTATATTTGTAATCTTATGGAAATGTTTTTGGAATTCTAGTGGGTTAATTTCAATCTACCACTTCTAGTGCCACCCACAGTAAGAATAAGGACACTAAGACATATTTATAGTAATTGAAAGCCAAGGGGTCCTAAATCTGGCCAGAATGAAGATTCATGAGAGCAAAGGCCTGGACCCAGAGCCCAACCTGGATTTTATTAATTCTCCAAGAGAGGAGTGACTCAGGAATAAGAGAAAGAGAGTGTGGCAGGAAATATGTGAGTGAGTTCCCTGACTTGGGCTATGTAGGAGGCCTGAGATCACCTCTGCAATATGCAGAGGGAAAGATACACACAGAGAGTAATCTGCATAACAGAAGTGTGGTAATATGTAATGTTTTGGGGTTAGTGCTGCAACTCTGATGTATAATCATTTCTGCCCTAGGAAATCTTGGCCTCCTCTTGAAACTGGGTTCCAGCTGATCTAGATGACTCTCCTCGAAAGAAGAGCAATTATCTAAATTATGGTTAAACTTCATCCTATCTCCATATATTGATATGTACAGAGCTGGCAAGACCATTTCTTTGTTCCTTGAATTGACTTTTAAGCAGTAACAATTGGGCTAGCTGCGAAGCTGATGTGTAATCTTTGAAGTAAGTTGACAGTTACTGTTTCCACACCTAGTGACTCCTGAAAATCATGCATGAGCCATGTAGGATTTGAGATCCATGCTCCATGCTGTTGGATTCTACCTAGCTCAGCTCATGCCCCTCTCATTGTCCTATATCACTGAGCCACTCCCCTCATAGAGGAGTAATAAAACCTGGGTTGGGCCCTAGGTCTTGATCTTTATTCCAGTTAACCTTCATCCTACCTGAACTTAAGAATAATTGGATATATATATATATGTATTTATATATATATATATATATATATATGTATTTATATATATATATATATATATATATATATATGTGTGTGTGTGTGTGTATTTATGTAGATAGATAGATATAAATATAGATATAGATATGTCTTAATGTCTTTATTCTCACCTTGGGATGCACAGGAAGTGGTAGATTAGAATTCATTTGCTGGAATTTCAGTAACTTTTCCATGGAATTACAAATATAAACTTCCTGGACTGAGAAGAGGTCCAGGGAAGGGTTCACTATAAACTCACTCCAGTAAGAATGAATACCATCAAGAAATCAACAAATAACAACTGCTGGAAGGCCGATAGGTAAAAGGAACCCTTTATAGTTGCTTTTAACGTAGACTGGTGCAACCACTACAGAAATCATTGCAGAGATTCCTCAATAAACTTGGATTAAAGGTCCCATTTGACCCAGCTATTCCCCTTCTGGGTATTCTCTAAGAAGATCTGAAAACAGCATGCCACAACAATATATGTGCAGCCATATTTATAGCAGCACAATTTGTAAAAGCTAATCCTTGGAATCATCCCAAATGCTCATCAAATGAGAAATGGATAAAAAGAAGATGTGGTATTTTTATACAATGGAGTACCATTCAGCCATAAAGAAGGATAGTCCAAAATGTACAATAGATGTTGTGAAATGGAAATAAACTGTTCAAAAGGAAAAAATACCATGGTAGGAGATGGAGAAAAGAAGGAAGGGAAAAGGAAAAAAAAATATACATACATACATACACACACACACACACACACACGCACGCACCAGTTTAGTTATACTACTAATTGCTATTAGTTCATGGAAAAGAAAGATTTGTGCCATATTGCATACCTTTATCTTGTAATATGAACAATTACTTTGAAGATAACTATATGCAATGTGATAACCATTGCTACTCTCCTACAATGTTGTTTTGAAATATTGTATCATTCATTTATTTTTTTTCTTTGAAATAAAAATAAAAAACAATTAAAAATTTAAAAACTTTAATTTTGTTTTGTTTGAGATAGTTAAGTTGGCCTCAAACTCACAGTCCTCTGGCCTCAGCTTTCTGAGTTCTAGGATTACTGGTATGCAACACAATGCACAGCTCTTAAGGAGGCTGCCAATGTAATCACAAAGTATCTTTATAATAAGAATCATCCTAGGACATTTTTTTTTCTTTTTTGGTGGCACTGGAGGTTAAATCTTGGGCCTTCAGACTGAGCCACATACCAAGACACTTTTAATTTTATTATTCTAAAACAGGGCCTCTCTAAGTCTCTACCTTGCTGGATTGGACTTGAACTTTCAATTCTCCTGCCTCAGGATCACAGAGTACTAGTGTAACAGGAATTAGTGAGATGGGAGTTAGGATTCTGTTAGGAAAAATAGCAGAACCAAAATTGAGCTGAGAGTCTCAAAATGAAGTATAGTGATTCATGGTCCTCCAGGGATTTTGCAAAAACATCCTCCTGGTGTCCTTTAACTATCTGTGACCGCCTCAGAGTATTATGAGGCAGGCTGTTGCTTCAAGCATGTGTGAGCTCTGCATAGGCACTGTATGAACACTTCACAGATTGGACCTTGGAAAGTATGTAGTCTCCTAGAAGATGGAGATTATATTGTTTACATAATGGCCTGAACTCCCTTTTAAACCCTTTAAAAACCCTGAGAACTTTATCTTTTCTTTTATCTAGGCTTTGACATTCTATTCAGGACCCCACCTCTAGGTAGCAAAAATTTTACTTCTGTACCATTATATATTTTACTTTGTTGTGTTTATATATTTTAAATAAATTTGCTTGGACTCTTTCTCCTCCATTCATAGTTTCATTCCTTTTCATCAAGAGACATGACTCTAGCATTTCAGTAAGACTGGGATTACAGAATTGTGTTGCCATGCCTGCATTTTAGGACAGTTTGATTATGCAGAAAGAAGATAATGTGAAACCTAAAGGAAAAATGCTGCACTACAGGTTTTATTTTTTTATCAGTAAATGTTTGCAACACTTAATATATACATTCATTGTGGAGAATTTGAGCATAGACATATCGTATTTTAGTTCCTTTTATACTGCTGACTTTCAGCAGGAAGAAAAGTTGAGGCCAAAAAATAAAAGTGATTCAACTCAGAACTTTAAAAGACAAAGAAAAAGATCCTCCAGAGAGAATATGGACCTGCCAACACATCTCTTAAGTTAATTTTCTTGTTGCTGAGACCAAATGCCCAACACCCAAAATTAAAGGGGGAAAGGTTTATTTAGCTCACTGTTTGTGGAGGTTGCAGTGCATGATTTGTTGGCTCCACACAGGGTGCTACATGGCAAAGAGCAATAGTGCATGGCTGGAAAAGATAGCAAAAGCAACAAGAGAATGAGACAAGCCTCTTTCTGTCCCTTACACTGTATCCAGTCTACTAGGATTAAGGCAAGCCAGTCTAATCAATGGACTGACAGCAATCATCCATCCTTAATTGCAGCACCCTTAGTACCAGAACTTTTAATCTCAGAGTTGCACTACAAGTCAGTTATGTAGTCTGTTATATGAGCTGTTGAAGTGGAAACCAATCACATGCTCTAGATTCAGCCACTCCCCCCCCAAAAAAAAAAAAAACTATAGCCATATAAGGGTTTGGGCAGACATCTAGACACAAACCCTAACAGCACATAAATCCATTTTCCAATTAAACTAATATCAGATTTCTGATATCTACTACTGAAAGATATTAAACATGTGTTGTCACTAGGTTTGTGATAACTTGTTGTGTCAGCCATAGGAAATGAAAAAGAATAACCTTCTAGAAAATTTAATTATTTAGTGAACTGCTGGGTCTTCTCACTGAGCTATATGCTTCAACCTTTTTTTCTGTACAGTTAAGTCCTAAGTTGCCCAGGCTTTGCTCAAGTTTATAATATTTTTACCTAAGCCTCTTCAAGTGAGGAATCACAGCTGTACACCATCATTTCAGGTATTTATTTATTTATTTGTTTGTTTATTTGTTTATTTGATGCTGGTATATATTCCAGGCCAGCCTTCAGCTTACTATGTAGCCCACGATGGCCTCAAACTTCACTTGATCCTCCCGTCTCATCCTTCTGAGTGCTGGAATTACAGGCAAGTGCCATCATGACTGGTTTTCAATACCCTTTTAAAAGCAGAAGAAGCCAGGTGTAATGAAACACACTGGTAATTCCAGCCCTGAGGAAGATGAAGCAGGAGGACTGCTGCAAGTATGAAGCCAGCCTGAGCTCCATAGAGATCACTGCCAAGCTGAACTACATGATGAGACCTTGTCTCAAAAAAATTAAAAATAAAATCAGACCAATACTCTGAGAACACTTGTCATTTTCACAGAGAAAAAAATATTCTAAGTTTGTTGGAATATAATATTTGATTTTTATTTCATTTTCAAAAATTCTATGAGTAATCTTATCAAACATGCACCAGATTTGGAAAATTGTACAATTTTTTCCTCTTTAGTTTCCTTCTAAAAACTTTCCGCAGCTTTCTTTATCCAAATATGTTTATCCTTCCAGCATATTCATTCCTTTTGTGCAGCAGTCATTTTTTCAAAACAGAAACACTTCTTTTTGCCCTTAATGGGGAAAACAACATTTTATTATTACTATGTCATTCATATATAGTGATTGTAAATATTAAGCAGTCATTTTTATTTGACAGAAAGCTATGTATGGTGGTGCACTCCTGTTATTCCAGAACTTTGGAGGCTGAAGCAAAAAGATTGCCATGAGTTCAAAGCCAGCCTGGGCAACACTGTGATATGAAGGCAAACCTGAACTACATAATAAGATGCTATATGCAAACAAAAAACATACAGAAAAATGGGATGGAAAACAGAAATCTCATTTTAGCAGGTCAGAAGAGTTCATGAACATGATATATCAATGTTTTATATCTACCCACTATACAATTTTGTAGTATATAGCCACTGTATAGTTTCTCAACATGCAAAAAAATGGAAGTGCTTATTGATGGGTCCAAAAGCATAGCCTTTCTTTCTTTCTTTCTCTTTCTTTCTTTCTTTCTTTCTTTCTTTCTTTCTTTCTTTCTTTCTTTCTTCCTTCCTTCCTTCCTTCCTTCCTTCCTTCCTTCCTTCCTTCCTTCCTTTGCTTTCTTTCTTTCTTTCTCTCTCTCTTTCTCTTTCTTTCTTTCTTTCTTTCTTTCTTTCTTTCTTTCTTTCTTTCTTTCTTTCTTCCTTCCTTCCTTCCTTCCTTCCTTCCTTCCTTCCTTCCTTCCTTTTTTTAGTGCTGGAGAATGAACCCACAGCCTAATGCAAAGTAAGCAAATTCTCTACCTCTAAACTACACCAATTATCTCCACTTTGGTTAAATCTGTTCCTATCTCCATGTACTGATGTGCATAACTGGCTAAGCCATTTCTTTATCCCTTCAATTGGCTTTAAGCAATGGAAACAGGGCTGGTTGAGGTGCTGATGTGTATTATTTGAAGCTAGGCAACAGTAAACTGCTTCCCTGCTGTGTGACTCCAAAAAAAAAAAAACATGATTAAGCTAGGCAGGATGAAAAACCACCCTTCCATGCTGCCAACTGGGGTTGGATGTTGAGATAAGAGACTGTAACATTCCAGGGCAGAAAAGCTTACACATCAGAAATGAAGTTCTGCCCTGGAAACATTAGATGCTACCTTAATTACGTTATGCAGGTCACTCTTTCTATGTAACTTTCCCTCTGCATATTGCAGAGGTGATCTCTGGTCATCTATCTAGCCAAGGTCAAAGAACTCATATTCTTCCCACCACTCTCACAGTTACCCATCCTCAAGTCACTCTCCTCTTCACAAATGAATAAAACCCAGGTTCAACCCTGAATCAAAGCCTTTGTTGTGGCGAACCACCATTTTGTATGGACCTGTGGCCCTCTTGGCTCCTCATAACTATAAATATGTCTTGGTGTGTTCATTCTTACTGTATCTTGCACTGGAATTGGTAGATTGCAATTAACTTTCCAGAATTCCTATAACTTTTCCATGGGATTACAAATGTCAACTTCCTGGATAAAATAAGGGCTTAATATAATGTACAACATACAAAGTTAAATATGATTTATATTTTGCATGTCATGTCATGTATCAAGTATCATGATTGTTGCATACTACATATTTTAAACACTATACAACTTGTTTATATATTAGTGAAATTAACAACATTTATTTATTTATTTATTTATTATAGTGCTGGTGATCAAACCCATTATATATAAAACATGGGGCCAGAAATATAGATCAGCAGCACAGCATCTGCCTGGCAAGTGCAAGGTTGTGAGTTTGAGTCCCAGTACCAAAACAAAGTGAAACAAATAAAAAAAACACATAAGAATATTTTTTATTCTATAAAGTTTACATGAAAATGTTTTAGAACATTGTAAGAGTGTAATTTTATATCATTTGTATATTCTACATTACAATGTATATTATATAATTTAATCAGAATTTATAGTATATAAATCTAATATACACACTATATATAGTAGAAATAATTATTTGGAGCATACAATAAATAAATACCATGGGCTAGATTTAGTAGTGCATGTCTGTAGTCTCAGCACTCCTTAGGCTGAAGTAGGGGAGTGGGGAAGAAGATGGCAGCTTGCTAGGTAGCTGGGTAGAGAGTCGCTCTGGGATAAACAACTCAGATGCTGGAATTTGAGAACATGCAGAGGGCCAGATGAGTGGAGAGGGATTCTCATGACCCCAGGAGGAAACTGAAGGAAAAACAAAAATAGGAAGAGAAGGGAAAAACGTAGGTGGAGGGCTGGAGCCAGACATGCTCTGAGACCCTTCTCGTGCTGTGCTGGGAGTGCCATGGGGTCACAAGATCTATAGTTGCACTGAAGCTGTAGCTGCTGATCATGGGAGTTGGTGAGTCCTGGGCCCTTGGTGGGAGGACATGGGGCAGTGTAGAGTAGAGCTAAGGTGGAAATTGCATTCTCACTGAGTGCTGGAAATTTGGTCCTGCGACAGGTGTGGCTGGTTGGAAGATATCTTGGAGTGGGGCAAATCCGGGCACCACAGTAGTGTCAATCAGCCACCCTTGGCCCAGAGAGGAATGGTGGGATCAGCTTGGGCTGAGTCATGCCCCTGGGCATGACCCAATAGCCAGGGATGAAACTGTCTCAACCATGTGAGGTTGCCACAGCACAGCCTAAATTGCTGAAGTCACTTGCCGGTTGACTGGCTCAGAGTAGGGAGGCCAGCCTGCATTGTCCCAGCAAGCACCTCAGATAGTTGCAAATTGGAGAAGGCATCAAGCCCCCAGTCAACATGCTTCTGAAAAACTGTAAGCAATACGGAAAGGACCTGAGACCTCTACCACACACCTGTGAAAGAAACCAGAAACATGACAAGAGAAAAAAAAGAGAAAACCTCCAGCCACTGACCCTGGGGAAATAAGCCCAGGAGAGGTAACTACAGTGCAGCAATCATGCAATATTAGCCACAACATCAGCAGACATAAAGAAATTCCTTCATGACCTCATAGACGAACTTAAAACTGAAATTCTAATCCAAATGAGGCAAGATATAAAAAAATTAATTAAAGAAATGCTAAGCTCCTCTCAAGAAAACACAGATGGAACAATGGAGGAACCCAGGAAAGGAAGAGAAACCATTGGTGAAGAATATAAACAAAATCTAGAATACATGAAGCAGATCCAAAGAGATTACTAGAAAATTAAAACTCCATTGAAAGCTGGCAAAATGCCTTGACAGAAACTACAGTAAGCCTTTTGAAACTTGAAGAGAGATTGACAATGTGTCATCGTGAAACAAAAGACCTATTAAAAATAAC
Source organism: Cavia porcellus (assembly GCF_034190915.1). Classification (NCBI taxonomy): domain Eukaryota; kingdom Metazoa; phylum Chordata; class Mammalia; order Rodentia; family Caviidae; genus Cavia; species Cavia porcellus. Next base: position 40,815,586 of record NW_026947486.1, on the reverse strand, counting down.
AAGGAACCAGGAAATAACAATTCAAAGGCTAGATGACAAGAAGATCTATAACTTAAGAATAAAAATGTGGCAAAGAAGCAGGAGTAACCAAAAATGAATTACAAAGACTATTCACAGAAATAATCAATGAAAACTTCGCAAGCATAGGAAAAAGAAATGATATCCAGATAAATGGTGCATACTGAACTCCAACCAACTGCAACCAAAAGAGATCTACATCCAGATGTATAATAATCAAGATACCAGAAATCCACCACAAGAACAGGATATTAAAAGCAGCCAGGGAAAAGAAGCAGATCATCTACAAAGGACAAATCATCAAAATAATGACAGATTTATCAATGCAAACTATCAAATAGAGAAGAGCCTGAGGGGAAATAGTCCAAGCCCTGAAAGAAAATAACCTCCAACCTAGATTGATGTAACCTGAAAAATTCCCTCTCAAAATTAATGGAGAAATAAGATGTTTCCAAGATAAGGAGGAACTGTGGGAGTACATGGCCACCAATCCAACCCTACAAAAAATACTGAAGGACATTCTAGAGAGAGAAAGAAAAAATATCAGAATTCCAGCAACAGTAGCAGAGAGGCCTCAGTGAATGGGGCAGACAGTGGAGTGAAGGAGACAAGTGGACAAATAATAGCAGAAAAATAGATTAGTAGAGGTGAGGCAGAGAAGGTGGGCTATAATCTCTAATATAGATAGCCTTGATACACTAACAAAAAGAAACACAGGCAGAGTAGATCAGGAGATAGGATCCATCGAGATGCTCTTAATAGGAAATATATTCAACCTGAAAGAGGGTTAATAGTCAAAGATGAGAAAATGATGCCCTATGTGACAGGGAACTAGAGAGAAATATGGACAACTCACCCAGCAGCTGCACATAGGTTGGAAAGTTATGACACTCTTGTGCAGTATAGAACTACACAGCTAGAAGGAAGGAAAACCTTGTGACTTTAGTAAGTAAAGGAGTACAACTCAGGATCAAGCTCAAGGGCAAAAAAGTTGAGCACCACTCAGACAGATAATGGGTTAACCCCCTAATCTAAAAACTAAAGGAGCTAGTGGGACCCAAAATATACAAAGCATCCTGAGAAAGCAAAGGTGAGGAATTCCCTAAAAAGGAAAGCAAAGGACATTGCTAATAGTGTATCAGGATTTAATAAACCACAGTAGTCTTATTGCTCTGTTTAGTTTGATTTTATTTTGTTCTGGTCTGTCTACTTATACTAGATTTGAGGCCACAGACAGCTATCCCAAAAATTGCAGGCTATACCATGGTAACTATCCTTAATTTCCTATTAACTTAAACTCAAGCCCTGTATTACTACTAACATTGTCTTACTATGACTGATCTTATTTGAAGTTGTTTTGTTAGACTGCTATTTGCCTTGACTCATTTTATTCAAATTTCGTATGCTTGATAGTATCTACTCTAAGAGTAGAGGCAACTACTCTGAAGATAACAAGATGTAATAAGATACCCATTCCAGTTTGATTATTAACTGCTTTTGAAATCCTACAATGTCTTCAAAGTTATGTTTTTATTAAAATTGCTCTGTAGGGGCTGGGGGTTTAGCTCAGCGGCATAAGCACCTGCCTTGCAAGCAGGTGGTCGTGAGTTTGATCCCGGTACCGATAAAAACATGAAAAAGACAAAAAATAAAATAAAATAAAATTGCTATGTAATACTATGTTCAATTATGTTATTTCTGAGGTGGACAATTCTATTGAAAATAACAAGAGAAAGCATAGTAATTACTGTAGATCACATAATTTTGTGGTTTTATATGTCTTTTTCATTTCATGTTTTTCTAGGAATTTGTTTTGTTGTCTTGTTATGATCTGTTTTTCCTTATAATACAGAAAGGATAGGTATACATGTAGAGATCCACACATGGAGAGAATTTCTAAACAGTTTATGGGAACAGATTATATAATACATGATATAATGAACAGATTCTCTGAAGAAGAGACACTAAGAAACCCAGTGCTAATTCTGTAGCATTATGATATAAAATCTAGCAATACTATTATTCACTGTTCAGAGTGATATTAGTCTAGTGTCATATGTTCAGTTTCAGCTTATGTAAAGATAAGGACAGCTACTACAAAGAGAATGAGAGACAATATGGCAGTCATTATTGACTTCCCCAGTGTCAGGTCTTCAAGACCTAGATAGCCTTCATCATCCTGTTATGATTAGATTAGTTCTATAATGTTCAGTATGTATTCAATGTATGTGAAGATGGGCACAACTATTTGGAACAAAACTAGAAACAATAAGATAGATGGTGAAGATCTCCAGTGGACTTGCTTTGAAATCTATGTTTCTTAAAATTGTTTCCTTATTTTCTGCTTTGTTTTGCTTTGTTCTGTTTTTTTTTTTTTTTTACACATTTTGGATTTTATTACTCCTTAGTTCTTATTACTTTTTTGGGGGGGGGAGAATAAAATCAAATATGGCAAAACAAAGCTGTCAGTCAAAACCAAGGATAGACATAGCACATGATGTAAAACAGAGTACAAGGTTATCAACAATGGTTATCAGCGATGTCTCTTGTTTCCTTAAAAAGAATTGTCTATCTCATTAGATATTATAAAGTTGAACAAAACAGTAGAGAACAAGACCAATAATACTTAGGCATTGTAAACATTACAGGACTTCCAAAGGAGACAATAGTCAAACCAGAATGGGCATCTTAGTGAATCTTATTGCTTTCAAAGTAGTTGCCTATACCCTCAAACTTGATATTATCATACAGAATGGAACAGAGTCTAATCAGTCAAAACAAGATCGTGGGAATATTACAGGACTTCAAAACAAGTTAATAGGAAATGAAAAAAAGTTACTATTATATATCCTGCTAATTTTTTAATTTTCCCCTTAATTAGAACAAACATAAGAAATAACTAAATAATTTTTTTTAAAGAATAAGGGAGAGATTGAGATAAAACAGAACATAACGATATAACAATACAGGTCAAAGCATGACTGTTTCAGCAACCTAGTGCTTCACCACCATGCTTTGTTCTGTTTAATCTTACCCTCTTTAAAATAAAAAAATAGGCTGAGGTAGGAGGAGTACTGTGAGTTAGAAGCCAGACTGGGCTACATAAGCAAGTTCACAGCCAGCCTGAATTACAAAGTAAGACCCTGTCTCAAAAAAAATATTATATATCACATATAATATACAATATTGTACGTGATTCTATGAAAAAGTGTATTATATATTTATATATAACATATTTTATGAGCACAAAATTGTGTATATATATATATATATATGTATATATATACACACACACTTATATGTATGTTTACCTATATACACATAATCTTTTCCTTTCTTTCTTTTTTCCTTTCCCCCACCTCAATTGTTCTTTCCTTTTGAGCCCTTTCTTTCTTTTTCCCTTTCACAATATCCATTGTACATTTTGGATCTTATTGATCTAAGGGTTTTTTTGTTATACTAGAGGCACAATATGCTATTTACACTTGTAAGTTTGATTTATTTCATTTATGAATATGGTCTCAAGTTGTATCCATTTACCTATAAAAGCCTCAAGTTTATCTTTACAACTGAGTCATACTCCATTGGTATAAAAATACCACATCTTTTTTTAATCCATTCGGCAGTTGATGGACATTTGGGTTGTTTCCCAAATTGTGCTGCTATAAACATGGGTGCACGCATATTGCTGTGGCATGATACTTTCACTTTTTCTGGGACAAGATTCCTGAAGGGGAGTAGATAGACTGGATGGGACATCCAATCCTAGATTTTGAGGAATCTCCACACCGATTTCCAAAGTGGTTGTACCATTCTACATGCCCAACAGTGGAGAAGCTTTACTTTTTCTCCACAGCCATACCAACATTTTGTATTGATTTCTTCATGGCAGCCATTTTTTCTACAGTGCGATGAAATCTCAATGTTGATTTAATTTGCATGATGCTAATGACCAGTGATGTTGAACATGTCTTCATGTATTTATTTGCCATTTATATTTCTTCATCAGAGAAGTGAGTGTTCATCTCAGATGTTCATTTTTTTTATTGAGTCTTTAAATTTGGGGACCCTGATGTTTTTTCATTCTTTATGTTCTAAATATAAGTATATATCAAAATAATCAAATATAACTTTTATAGTATTTAAGTGTGCATACTTTGTGTATTACTGTGGAGGACCAACTGGATGACTCTCCTTGAAAGAAGAACAATTATCTCCATTTTGGCTAATGCCCTATTTCCAGGTAGTGATTTGTACAGAGCTGGCTAGGACTTTTTCTTATCCCTTCAATTGGTTTTAAGTAATGTAATTTGGGCTGGATGAAGTGCTGATGTGTAGTCTTTAAAGCAAGGTGACAGGTCAGTGTTACCCGACCCTCATAGTTCCCAAAAACCATGTGTGAGCCAGGTGGGAGGGAGAGCCATGCTCCCTGCTGTCAACTGAGACTGAGCCTTGAGATAAGAGGCTATGACTTCTCAGGGCATAAAAGTTTACACATCAGAGTTGAAGCACTTACCCTACAACATTAGATGCTACCTCATATTGTGTCATGCAGATTACTTTTTCTGAATACACTTCTCTCTGCATATTGCAGAGATAATTTTAGGGCTAGCCCAGCTCATGTACTCACATACATCTCACCACTCTCACAGTCACTCATTCCTGAGTCACTCCCTTCATCAAGAAGTAATAAAATCCAGTTAAACATCACTCCCGCAGAATTTAGGACTCCCTTGGCTCCCTGCAACTAAAAATATGTCTTGGTGTTTTTATTCTTACCTTGGGTTGCACTGGAAGCGGTAGATTGGAATTAACTCGCTAGAATTCCAAAAATTTTTCAATGGAATTACAAATATAAGCTTGTCAGACTGCAATGTGGTCTGGGAAGTGCTCTCTGTATAATACAGTATTATGTCCATAATGTTTATAGATTATATATAATATACAGTTTTTAAAATATAAATGTAAACTAGGGATGGTGACAGTTGTAATCCCAGGTATCTGGGAAACTGAGACAATAGGATCACGTGTTTAAGCACGGACACAGATTTCTTGAGACTTTATCTCAAAATAAATAATAGAGCTGTGCATAGGAGCCCATTCTTATAATCCAAGTACTTAGGAGGCTAAAGTGGTCTACATAGTGAATTCAAGTCCAGCTTCAAAAAGTAAAATAATAGAAGGCCTGGGAAGGTAGCTCACTGATAGAGCTCTTGCCTAGGATTCATGAGATCCTGTGTTCACTCCCTAGCATTAGAAAAAAAAAATATGATATAGGATTATACATCATTATTATATAGTGATATGTAAATATTAAGTGCAATATTATTAGGATTTAGTTTTAGTCCATAATTTACATAACTATGATAATTATGTTGCCATAGTGGTATGTATGATCTTTCTGTGTAATCTTCATTTATATAAATTTTATACAGATTACATATGACATAATCAAAACAATAATTATATTTATTGAATATAATTAGAAATGTAGTACATATAAATATTAAATTTATCACATGGGTTGTTATGAATAATTCATATATTACATTAATTATATATAAAGTATATTTTACATATGTAACATGTAATATAATTTTGTCTTAGTCATTTTTCTCATTGCTGAAACAAATACCCAATATCCACAAGTTAAAGGGGAAAAGTTTATTTCAGCTCCCAGTTTAAAGTTATTATAGTCCACAGTTGGCTGGCTCAAAGTCAGTGTGGCAGGGCAATGAGTCTTGGCAAAGGAGAAGTGGTGCATGGCATGGCAGGCAGAAAGTAGCCAAGCAGTGAGCCTTTTTTACTTTTATCCTATCCAGGCTACAAGCCTATTGGATAGTGCCACCTTCACCAAGGTGGGCCTTCCCTTTACACTCAGAAACATGCTTAGACAATTAGTAGACTAAACCAGCACCACACACCTTTAATCCCAACATCACATACTCATGAGCCAACCACTTCTCCATATTCCCACCTATAAATGCATGAGGTTTTGGGAGGATATTAAATACTAAATATAGTATAAAATATATATAATATAAAGCATAATTTATTTTCAATGTTTGTATATGGAATTAACTAAAAATAGTGATGCTTTCCATTATTACATGTAATAATATAATCATGATAATATATAAGTGTGACATTTATAACAGTTATAAATGTCACAATGTAAAAATGATATGATATTCTTTGTCACAAAGCATGTTATATTATACATTAATTAGCTAAATTACATGGGGTATATTACATTGTATCATAGGTAACATGTTATAATATTTATAAAAATATAATTGTGTATTAAATTTTATATTGGAAGCTATGTGTAATATATAATTCATATATCATAATAGATGCATCATAGCTGTGTATTACATGTAACTTAAAATATAAACAATACATAACTGTAATGTATTATGCAATGATCATATAATTGTTTATATTTTACAAATATGCAAAACTAGAAAATTACTATATTCTACATAATCTATAATTATATTTTATTAATGTCTTGATATTAGTTAAAGATAAATGCATATTATAGATATGTAGTTATACACTAAATTTAAAAATTCTAAATCATATAATTTACAATAACCAAATGTTATGTTATCATGTGATTATATAATTATATATCATGTATGAATATGCACTATAACACATCCAGTTATGTACCATATATTTTGCATATTTTACTATATAACACATATCACATGTCCTATATATTTAACATTGCATGTGAAATATATACTTTCTACTATATATTATTCTTTTGTGTAAAACATGCAACATATATGATAACAAAGTATAGTCTGATATGATGCAAAACACCTGTAATCATAACACCCTGGGAGACTGAAGTGGGAAGATTCTGAGTTTGAACACAGCCTGGAAAATTTAGTGAATTATGACCTTGACTCAAAATTTAAAAATATAAAATGTAGTAGAGATGTAGCTCACTGCAAAGACTTTACTTAAGCCCTGAGTATCATTAAAATATATATATATGTAACTTTATGAAGCACTTTACATTTACTTTATGAAGCATTTTACAGTTGACAAATGTAAAATGCTTCAAATTTAGTATATGATGAAAATATAATTTCATTATATTTAGTATATAATGAAATAATCATATATGATATATAATCATATCATGCATGTAATTATTGTAGTATGTGTTACATATAACATACTTGCATAAAGTATCTTTATATGGGGTATTATGTGAATGATGTAATATTACATAATATTTAATTATATAGAAGTTATGTAATTTGTATTATTTATAATTAGGTAACATACATTAAATATTGATAAAATATCTCATATTCTACAGTACACTATATTGTGTATTATCATATAAGGCATGAAGTACTATATATAATAATTTATATTTTCACATATCATTATTGTTTTGATTCATATCTAGATATCCCCCTAAATCTTCATATAGTCATGTACATGATTTGACGAGGTGATTTGATCACAGGGGAACTGTACTCATTGGTGGATTAGTCCACTGATGAATTTATAACGAAATGAGGAGGTATGATGTGGTCAGAATAGAGGCATGACCTGGAAGGGTTATTTATTTATGTATTTATTTATTTATTTATAAAAATTTATTTAAGGAAAAAAAACCAAAAAGGGTACAAGTTATACAGAATCTCAGAAAATCAAACAGTAGGAAATCACTAGCTAACAGATTACATATTGTCATCTTAGAAATAACTGTTCAAGTTACAAAATCAAAGCACACAAAGTGGACAATGAAACAGTGAGACTGCAAACAGTTCTGTTCAATGATCCAACAAAACTCAATAATATGGTTATCTATCTTATACACTTAAATATACACGCAGTTACATCCTTTAGAGCACTTTCTTTTCCTCTCTTTTGTACAATGACAACTCCACATTTTGGGTTTTATTACTCCCACAGTTCTTATTACTTTTTTTGAAGAGAATGAAACCAAATGGGATGTAACGAAATAGAGTCAGTCAAACAAAAAGGATGGGCATAATACATACTGTAAAAACAAAATATAAAGTGATCAACATTGGTTACTATAATGCCTCTTGCTATCTTAAAAAGGATTGCCTATATCATCAGTTATAAAAAAACAGTAAAGAGCAAAACCAATAAAACCAAAATATTGGAGACATTACAGGACTTCAAAAGAGGATAACAGTCAAACCAGAATGAGTATCATAATGAATCTTATTGCCTTCACAGTTGTTCCCTATACTCTCAACCTTGGTAGTATCAAGCAAGACAGAATAGAGGAAAATCAGTCAAAACAAGATGGTGAGGGGCTGGGGATTTAGCTCAGCGGCATAAGCACCTCCCTTGCAAGCAGGCAGTCGTGAGTGCTATTCCTGGTACCGATAAAAAGGAAAAAGACAAAAAAAAAAAAAAAAAAAAAAAAAAAAGATGGTGAGAGCAATACAGAGTTTCAAGTTAATAGGAAATAGAAGTGGGTTACTAAAATATATCCTACTATTTTTTATTTTTCCCTTAATTACAAAGATAAAAATGAAAAGGTAAATAAAAAAAAGGAGACTGAGATAAAAGAGGGCATAACAACAAAACAGCACAGGTCAGAACATAACCATTTAAGCAAAATAGTGTTTCACCACCAGATATCCTAACATAAAATTTGTTATCATAGTGTCTCTTTTCTTGAAATCTTTGAGTATAAGTCTGTATACTGTGGCATCAAACTTATCAAGACAATGTAAAACCATTCAAGAGAATGACAGTATTACAGGGTATTTAGAACCAACTAACAGAAAATGAACAATGGTTTCTGTATTATCTCCTTGTCTATAAAAGTTTTTGTTTATATTATCACATATAATAAGAAACAACATGTTAAGACCGATGGAGACAGAAGAACAAAAGCTTGATGGGACTTCAAAACAAAATGATATTAAATCAGCACTAGCTATTATGATGTCTTGTTTTCTCCAAAATAGCTGTTCCTACCCATTTTCTCTGCCTCATTTGTTGAGCTCTCTTTCTGTCATTAGTTGTCAGTTTGTCTTCTTCATTTTGCTTTCTGCTCCATTCATTGTGGCCTCTCTGCCACTGTTTCTGGAATCTTGGTATTTTTCTCTTTTAGAATGTTCTGCAGTATTCTCTTTAGAGTTGAATTGGTGGTTGCAAATTCCTCTAGTTCCTCTTTATCCTGGAAGCACCTTGTTTTTCCATCAATTTCTAGGGATAGTTATGCAGGGTATATCAATCTTGGCTGGAGGTTATTATCTTTCAAAGCTTGAATTGTTTCCCCTCATGCTTTTCATGATTTGATGGTTTGTGCTGAGAAGTCTGCTGTAATTCTGATGGGTGTTCCCTTGTAAGTGATCTGTTTCTTGTCTCTGACGGCTTTTAATGTTCTGTTCTTATATTGGATTTCTGGAATTTTGATTATTATATGCCTGGGTGTTGTTCTGTTTGGGTTGTAGGTGGCTGGTGTCCTATATGGCTCATACATCTGAATATCGTTACCTTTTGCTAAATTTGGGAAATTCTCCTGGATTATTTCTGTGAATAGCCTTTGCAGTTCATTTGTTTGTGTCCCTACTTCTTCTTTTACGTTCTTAATTATTAAGTTATGTAAATATCACCAGTATAAATGTAAGATGTATGCTAATGTTCCCCAGGCAGCTGGGGGAGTTGGCCTCAACTTTGCTGTCTTAAGAGTACTGTCTTAGGGAACGCCCAGGGGGTCTCCATCCTGATGGCTTAAAGTGCATTGTTTTTCAAGTGGCTAAGGGAGTCCACTCTTCTAGGAAGGTACTAGTACCAACTCTGTTTCAGATAGAGACATCTGTCTAGTGTATGTGTCTCACAAGGGACTACTTGTGAATGGAACTGACTTATCTTCTGTTGGTATATAAAGACCACAGACCTGGTTCTCTCTGTCCATAAGTCCCAAGATGAGCCATGGGAAACACCATGAACTGTACCCCATAGATCCCATAGGAGCCACCATTAGGCTACATCCTTTAACACTGGGAGTGCTTCAACTCTACAAACCTGAAAAAGGAACAATTTATTTACCATTGCAATATGATTTGGCTTAAGTATGAAGTAAGAAATGGTGAGAGATGGGTATAGCATGCCTGTTTAAATTACAATACCGTTTTTTTAGTAAAATCATTTCTGCAAAAAGCATAGATATTAGAGTGAAATCCCTTTTATTAAGGATTTTATGTCTCTTTATCTCTGAAAATCCTTCAAACTATGATACTTACAAAAGCTCCTGGGAAGGAAGAGGATACCATTGATAAACTTGTCCTCAGATAACTGTCTCTCCGTGATATATAGTTCTTTCTAAACTTTTTAATGAAAATGACCACACTGGGAGATCTGCTCAGCCACCTCGTCATAATTTTCATGCTAGTAAATTAGTCCTCTTTTCTTCATGTATCTCAGGAATCCTACCAGCACCTACCCACTCCAAAGAGACCGAATATTTTCAGATCCTGGTAAGTTTGCAGAAGGATTTCAAATTTTGACCCTTGCTTTGGAGATCTCATGCCAAGATATCCAATTTGTCTTGCCATCTCCTGTACCTCAGATCCTTATCTCCCAATGGGCAGACACAGCCATTTCTGTGTTCAACAATTGAGCTCTAGGTAAGGATAATGGAGAAGGGCTAAGAAACAAGACAGTAAAATTACAACTGTCCAAATTGGCAATGCTTTAAGCACATACAAGTCATGCAAGGAAAAGCCCAGGGCCAGCTAAGGTCTGTGACACAACTGTGACACTGGACACATGAGTGCACCACCTGGGCCTTTCTTCATGTGTCAGGTAGCTGATGTGCTTTGACTCGTGGCACCCAATTACTGTCTGTCCCTGCTCTCAGAGAGGAATAAGGCCAGTCAAAACTTTCACCTCCCATACTAATGAAGAGGATGGAATGGATATGGAGCAACCTTAATGCCCTTGTCCACAGATAACACTATTTCCTGTAAAGAGCCCAGGATATCATGAGTAAGGAAAGTCAATTCTGTTTTAGCTTCCTTCTGCAGAAAACCCTCCTCTAGATCTACAGTCATAATTTGGGTTGAGGGGATCCTTAGTCAGAGCTTCTTTACACCTGCTCTTATATAAGAGCATGTCTCTTTGTTGTATATTGAAGTGAATGACAATGACCTGCCTGGGAAGACAAGACTGCCTCTAATTTTACTAGCAAGTCTCCTCTTATAGCCAATAGGGCACTAAGGGACAATTGAAAGACCAAACATTCAACCATGAGTTTTTAATTGTCCCACAGTGCCCTATTGACCGATTAAAAGACATGTCTAAATTCTCCTTGGGAAATCAAAAGATGATAGAGAGGCAAAAAGGGCAATGATATTTGTTATTGTTTTATGTTTGCTTCTTGATTTTTGTTTTTTTCTCTTTAAAATAAAAAATAGAGAAATAACCCTCCTACCCCCCCCCCCAAAAAAAAAACCCTAACCTTATTTTCACTTTCTGAGGAACCATTAAAACTAGGAAACTGGTCATTCTTCAAGGGACACAGTAGAAAGCAATAATAACCCTACATGAAAAATGGTGAATCATATTTTCATATGACTAGGACTACCAGTGACTTCCTGACAGGTTTGCAAAGCTTTCTCACTAACCTTGTAAAGTTCAGACCATCTTGTTTGTTAGAACTTGTGCAAAGGAGATGAACACCTCTTAGGAAAGACTGAGAATTATAAAGCTGGTTCTACTTGAACTGTCTGAAAAAAAAAAGACTATCCAAAAGAAGAAAGTTATTCCTGTAAATCTCTAGAAGAACTGAGGCTCAAATTTTTCTCTTTTTTCTTTTCTTTGCTTTTTTTTTTTTTTGAGGCTCTTCTTTTAAAAAGTAACTCTAGTTTTTCTCTAAGAAAAGATAAATAGAATCATATCCACTGTAGGTCGTACCTATTTGTCCCTTCTTCAGGAAGTAGCAATATGATAACAGAGATCACCACACCCTTTGTAGCATGAAGAATTGTGGGGATTTATGTGTCTATGGAGAAAATGAGGCAGGCAATTATGGTGTAGCAAACTGACTGAGCAAATGGTCATGCTCTATCATATCATGAAGATCCAGCAAAACAGTTTACAAACCCCTGTGTGCTAGAGCAATCAAAGAATTCTGTCTTCAGTTCTTATGAAAACTGAAGTAGGTTTTTTATAGGACAGTGTAGATTTAACATCAATCTGAAGAATAGGAGATATAAAAGATGGTCACCATTTGTCTCCTAGACATTGTGTGCTCTTTTTCACAGTGGTGTACTTTGTCCCTGCAGAGTATACTTTTTCCAGTATTTAGTTGACCCACACTCAGTTTCAATGCAAAATCGTTGTGACTGATTCATGAGATAAACTTATGGAAAGCCAAGGGTTTGAGAAACAAGCAAGTTTATTTGATAAGAGAATGACAGACCAGCTAAGAGTGGCTGATGCTGTTGATGATGAGTCTTCATTCCCCCAAACTTTTATACTGGATTGTGAGATCAAAGGTTTTTGGTTACCATAGCAACCATATCACAGTACATCACTTCATTGAAATGCCATAAGATCCTTTTCCTCAACCACTGGTCTTTTTTCACACAGGATTAGGGCAGTGGTCATTTTGGCCAGTGTACTAAAACTGCCTGTTCCTTATCTAACTGCTTGGTTCTCTTTTATGAGATTTATGGCTAAGTACAGTGGAGGGAGGATTTTAGGAGTGAGGTCATCTAAAGTTTAGCTATAAGCTAAAATGCACACTAAAAGGAAATGGAATCACAGTTACTTCCATTACTTCAACAAAAACTCATTTGCATTTACCCTTATTTTGTCCAGTTCTTTGTTTAAGACAGGAAGACCCTAGGAAAAAACTCTAGAAAGGGTCTCTAGAACTCTAGAACCTGGTTTAAAAATGGGGAGAGCATTTGTTTTGGTAAAAGATAAAAAGGGTTTATTGAGAATTATGGTGTAGCAAACTGACTGAGCAAATGGTCAACTCTGAAGTGATGAAGAGGCCTCATCATACAGATCAACATCTCACAATGTGCAGTTGTGTCAGAATCTTTTATAGCAAGGAAGAGTACAAGCAAGGATAAAAAGAGACAAAAATATCATAGCTTACCAATTACTATTATGGAAATGCAGTTGTTGCACCCTAATTATAAGGTCTCAAAAAGGAAAATAGTCCACCTTTAAAAGCTAATTCAAGAAGTTTGTTAAGATTAGAGATGCAAAGACAAACAAAAAGAATAAAAGCTACCAAAAAAGGGAGATAAGGACTAGAGTAGATGGTATGGAAAAAATGGTATACTAAGCTAATTGACACTTCCTCTCTACCCTTGGCTGTGCTCTTCAGTGTTAAATAGAAAATATTAGAAATGCAAGACAATCTGGTTTTTTATTTAACTTTTTTTTTTTTTTATCTTTTTCCTTTTTATCGGTACCGGGGGTCGAACTCATGACTGCCTGCTTGCAAGGCAGGTGGCTTATGCTGCTGAGCTAAATCCCCAGCCCTTACTTAACTTTTTTGAACTCAAGTCCTTTGAAACAAGTCCCCATTCTTTGGCTCTCTGTATAAGGCCAAAACAAAGAAAGCATGTTGGCCCTCTTTATCTTCTTTGTGGATATCCACCAAGAGCTTTTTCTCATTATTATTCCTAATAAATACTCTCCTTAATTCCTACTTTCATACTTAAATCTATTCTTCAACTTTAGGACACAGAGAATTTACAATTTATAAAATTACAAATTTTACAATTTACAATTTACAATTTTACAAAATTAACCATTTAGTAAGACATGTTTATTCTTATTTCCTCCCTTCCTGGACTCAAATCTTTTCCCTTTTTTGCCTAAGGAAATGGAACTGGGCCTTCATGTCCTGGTGCTGGCACCTACATACCCAGTCAATCTTCTGGGCTCAGGAGAAGTGAAAGTAGATATTTACGCCCTGGGCCTGAGGAATTCTGGAAGAGCCACTTGCCTTGACAAGAAACATCTTAAATTTTAAAATTCTATTTTGCATCCAAGGATATAGCTCAGTGAGTAGTACAGTGCCTTCCTGGCAAGGGTGAGGTCAAGAGTTCAATCCCCAGTACCAATAAATAAATTTCCATTTTGCAGGGCTGGGGATTAAGTTCAGCACAGTGCTTGACAGCAAGCCTAAGGCCATGAATTCAATTCCAGGTTCAAAAATATTTTTCATTTTGCTGTGACAATTAAAACTTTCTCCTCTGATTTGATACAGCCCTCAGTATTAAAGGCCTTAAGGTACCACATCCTTAGGCTGACTTTCACACATTGGATGGGCATGTAGATTCTAAGTAGCTGGAGCATAAGTGGATGTCAAGTATTTGACCCTAAAAAGGGACCACCAATGATTAAAAATGGCAAAGTAAAAGCTGTTAACAAACTACAGTCTATCTTGGATTTGGAATTGAGACAACTGAAAAAGTAACAACTTAGTGAAGAAAATAAGAAACAGATCTCCAGGAATCAGGAAGGAGCTGACAGCAAACCTAGAAACTGCTGGAATGAATGGAGAAACTGAGTACAAGGACTTCTGGAAGAACATGGTGGATAGATAATAGCAGCTATGAAGGCTCTCTGAGGTAGCCAGCTTAGATTCCAGGAATGGTGCAGTGTGGGGAGTCCTAAGCAGGGCAAGTTATAGCCTGGCAACCCAGGAATGAACTAAGCTGAAAGAAAGCAACTGGAAATATAATCCTGGTGTTATGACTGGAACAGCTAAAGTATCTGCCAAAGCAGGAACTTGCACCTCTGAAAATCAGCTTGAATTTCCTGTCACTGCTGCTGCATCTGAATTGGCACAGCAGGGATAGAGATGGGAAAGAGCTGAGAGTGGGAATCGGTGAAGCAAATTGAGAACAGAGCTAGCCAGGAGCCCTGCATTGACCTGCGGTGAGTGAGAGGAACAAGGACCCTTCCATAGACTAGGAGGCTCCAATAGAGGACATCCTGTGACCAGACAGACTAGCTGGAACAGGACACTGCAGTGACTTCAGTCACATATTCCACTCTCAAGCAGGATTTGTGGGGGGCACTTGACCTGGGTGATGCCATGGGCTAAGACCCAGTAGGCTAGCCCAAACCAGGTCCCTGCACCTGGCAGTGCACCCTGGGGCAGGCTCACATAGGCTGTCCAGGTCTGTGTCTCCCTAGTACACTGCAGTGGGCAGGAACACCTAGCCAGTATGATTCAAATAAACTGTAACTGACAAAGAAAGAAACTGGGCCTCCTATATATGCTTGTATGGAAGGAACAAAAAGTATGGGAAGAGGGAGTAACAAGACAGGGTCCTTGGCCCCCAATCCTGAGAACACTGACCCAGGAAAGATAAATGCAAAGGAGAGTGAGGACAGAAAACATGTAATATCAGGCACGGCACCAATAGACATAAAGCGATATCTCTGGGACCTCATAGACAAGTTCAAAAGTGAAGTATTTAACCAAGTAAAGCAAGATATAAGTAGAATAGTTAAAGAAATGCTAAGAACCTCCCAAGAAAAAACACATGGTAGAATGGAAGAACAGAAAAGAAGGGGAGAATTGTTTGATGGAGAAAATAGAGAAAACATAGAATACATGAAGCAGGTTCAAAGAGATTACCAGGAAACTAAAAACTATTGAAAACTGACATAACAGCTTGAGAGAAACTAAGGATAGACTATCTGAACTGGAAGACAGATTTGTAATGTGGAAGCATGAAAGGAAAAACTTCTTAAAAATAACAAGGAAACAAGCAGTGACAATACAAAGGCTAGAAGGTGATAAGAGGATCTATAACTTAAGAATGTAAAGGAAGAAGCAGGGGTACAAACAAATGAACTGCAAAGGCTATTCACAGAAATAATCAAGGAGAAGTTCCCTAATATGGGAAAAGGTAAAGATACTCAGATCTATGAGGCATACGGGACCCCAGCCACCTACAACCCAAACAGAACTACACTCATGTATATAATAATCAAAATTCCAGAAATCCAATATAAAAACAGAATATTAAAAGCTGTCAGAGACAAGAAACAGATCACTTACAAGGGAATACCCATCAGAATAATGGCAGACTTCTCACCACAAACCATCAAATCATGAAGAGTGTGGGGCAAAATAATTCAAGCCTTGAAAGACAATAACCTCCATCCAAGATTGATATATCCTGCACAATTGTCCCTTGAAATTACTGGAAAAACAAGGTGCTTCCAGGATAAAGAGGAACTAGGGGAATTTGCAACCACCAATTCAACTCTAAAGAGAATACTGCAGGACATTCTAAAAGAGAAAAATACCAAGATTCCAGAAACAGTGGCAGAGAGGCCACAATGAATGGAGCAGAAAGCAAAATGAAGAAGACAAACTGACAACTAATGACAGAAAAAGAGCTCAACAGAAATGAGGCAGAGAAAGTTGGATGATAGGAACAACTATTTTAAAGAAAAGAAGACATCATAATAGCTAATGCTGATTTAATATCATCTTTTTTTGAAGTCCCATCGAGCTTTTGTTCTTCTGTCTCCATTGTTCTTAACTGGTTGCATCTTATTGGATTTTATTACATGTGATAGTATAAACAAAAACTTTTATAGACAAGGAGATTATACAGAAACTATTGTTCATTTTCTGTTAGTTGGTCCTAAATATCCTGTAATAATGTCATTCTCTTGAATAAATTTACCCTGTCTTGATATGTTTGATGCTAGAGTATACAAGTTTTACTCAAAGATTTCAAGGAAAGAGACACAATGGTAACTACTTTTATGTTGGGATATCTTGTGGTGAAACACTATTTTTCTTAAATGGTTATGTTCTGACCTGTGCTGTTTTGTTATGTCCTCTTTTATCTCAGTCTCATTTTTTTATTATTTATTTTTTTATCTTTTTAATTAAGGGAAAAATATATAAAAATAGCAGAATATATTATAGTAACTCACTTTGATCTCCTACTAACTTGATTTGAAACCCTCTATTGCTCTCACCACTTTGTTTTGACTGATTTTGCTCTATTCTCTTTTGCTTGATAGTACCAAGTTTGAAAGTATATACAACAACTCTGAAGACACTAAGATTCACTATGATGCCCGTTCTGGTTTGACTATCATCTTCTTTTGAAGTCCTGTAATGTCTCCAATGTTTTGGTTTTATTGGTTTTCTTCTGTACTGTTTTGTTCAATTTTATTATAACTGATGATATAGGCAATTCTTTTTAAGATAGCAAGAGGCATTATGGTAACCATTGTTGATCACCTTGTATTCTCTTTTTACATTATATACTATGTCCATCCTTCTGTTCTAACTGACTCTGTTTTGTTATGTCACATTTGGTTTTATTCTCTTCAAAAAAAGTAATAAGAACTGTGGGAGTGATAAAACCCAAAATGTGTAATTGTCATTGCAAAAAAGAGAGGAAAACAAAGTGCTCTAAAGGATATAACTGCATGTATATTTAAGCATATAAGATAGGTAACCATATTACTGAGTTTTTGTTGGATCATTGAAAAGAACTCTTTGCAGTCTCACTGTTTGGATGCCCACTTTATATGCTTTAATTTTGTAACTTGAACAATTATTTCTAAGATGACAGTATGTAATCTATTAACTAGTGATCTCCTACTGTTTATTTTTTTGAAATTCTGTATAACATACCCTCTTTCTGTTTTTTTTCTTTTTCTCCTTTAAATGAAATTTAAAAAAAGAGAGAGAAACTGAGTACAAAGCTGAGAAAAGAATGATGCAGTTGGAAATCCTAACCCCAGATCTTGAAAAAGGGAACCTGTCTTCTCTAACACAAGGTAAGCCTTGAGAGGGTTGCCAGCTTCAGGGAAAAACAGCAGACCAGTTTGGCTATGCTAGTCTTAATAAGAGCCCATTGTTATAATATGCAAAAGCAGCATAGGGTTATACTTTGAAAGTAGCTCCTTTCACATGAATTTGAGAATATTTAATTAGTGTTATACACAGTTAATATAGGTAGAAACATAGGCAGTTACTTAGGACTAGGTCCTTGAGAGAGCCAGAATGAAAGATGAAAATGGTTCACAATGATGGTCAGAGACGCATTAGTTGGAGGCCAGGTCTCAACATAACAACAAGGAAACCAGGCCTACATACTCCACCAGAGATGTGATAAGTGATAATATCTGATATGATAATGTCTAAATAGGTATCAGTCACCTCAGTGGACAACTAACACCTCTATATCTTTTGCCTACCTGAGAAGTTCTTTGTTCTTTCTATTCCACTTTGCTATGTGAGCTGCTTCCCCATTGGACCAAAGTTGCCTAAGTATCTATACTTATAATCTTGGTTGATCATAGCTATAGACCAGATTATACCTACATAACTGTGGTTTATAAAACTTCCTCAGAAAAGTGGGTTCCTTGGGCAATCCTTTCTGGGGATCACCTCCTGTCCCTTTGGATGGAAGTTTTTTTTTAATCTCTCAATAATTATTTCCTACTGTTACCATTCATTGTTCCTAAAATTCATTCTTCAATTTTATAGAACATGAACTTAGTATATTAGACATCTAACAGGTTGGGAGTTAGAATGCTTCCTTTATATCATACTTGGAGGTTCTGTTACCATCTCTGTATCATTTGGAAACATTTTATTCAGGGTTAATATTTAAGACTAGACTACAAAATAACTGTACAGTATCTACAACCCACAGTTTCTGGGGTCATCCTATATCAGTGATTGGATAAGGAATGAGTAAAAGATATAGCCATGGAGAAGTAATGGACTAGATATGGATGCTCCTGAGAAGTTTATGCTCAGGCCAGAAAGGGCACAACAGTTTGGATCTTCATGTTGAGAGTTAAGGCCTGCTATGTATGGTTTCAGGAAGTAGCTGAGTCTGAAAGTGTTGACTTTCAGTCCAGCCAATAGATTGCTTACCTCACCTATACTGCCGCTTCCATCCAGCATGGAACTCAATAGCCTTTGCACTTTGTCCATCTGCCAACACAATCAAGGATATACCTCAGCTTGAATAGTTGCCACAAACTGGGATGTATGGGCAAAGAGGTCTTTGGAGTGGGAGGGGCACTTCACAAAGCTATAAGCTGTAAAACTAGGCAAAGAGAGCAGTGACTTAAGGTGTATAAGGGTACATGGAAATTTGGATCACCTGGTGTGAAAGTAGCCCCAGAGAAGATAAAATTCACAGCCACACCCAGAAGAAAAAATGTGGTAGGATTCAGGATTGACACACGAAACCATGACTGTGGCAACAAAATAGGACTTACTTGTGGCTCACTAAGCATCTCCTGTACTCCAAAATCTGGTGGATTCCAGTTCTGCAGATCCTAAAAAGTAACCACTCATTCAAAAATGAAGGAATATTTTAGAATCATTCAGTTTTGTTTTTCTTTTTCTTTTTTTCACTGGGATCAAACTTATAATCTTACACTTGCAAGGCAGGTGCTGTGCCACGGAACTATATTCCCAGCCATAGAATCATTCAGTTTTGTTCGTCATTGGTATTTTGGTTTTTTCTTTCTTGTTTTTGTATTTTTTTATACTTTTCCTTGCTTGTTATCTTGTTATATTTATAAAATTCTACAATTGTCTTTTATACTTTAACAGGATCTCTTTTATCATTCTTCTCTTTCTCATCTTCCTTTTTATTTTTCCAATTTTACTTCTTTCATTCTCCTTTGCTCAAATCAGTTTCTCTATTTTGCTAGTATTACTAGTAATCTTTATTGTTCTCCATTTATTCAGTTGACTCAATGTTATTATTGTTCAATTTTTCTATTGTCAACAGAACTACAGTTGTTAAAGTTAGTAGATATTTACTGTATGTCAATACTTGTTTTGTCTTTGAACATATATATATGTACATATATATGTATGTATATATATGTACATATATATGTATGTATATATATTTTTCTTTTTGATACAGGGTCTCACTATACAGTTCAGGTTGGCCTTCAGCTCATTTTGTAACCCAGGCTGGTCTTGAAATCACAATGATCCTCTTGCCTCAGCTTCCTGAATGCTGGGATTACAGGCATATGCCACCAGTCTGGCTATGTCTATATTTAAATTTTTTCATTTCTATGTGGTTGCAACATATAATGTTTACATTCTTTGTGTGGAGGTTTTTCATCCCCTGTCCCTCTCCTTCCTCTCCAGTATTTCCGTCTCTTTTCTTTTTTTTTTGGGGGGGGGGCAGCAGAATAAAACAAAATGAGACAAAAAGAAAATGGAGGCATTCAAAAGAAATTGATGGACATAGTACATGATTTAAAATCACAATACAAGGTGATCTACAATGGTTACTATGATGTCTCTTATGTTCAATAGAATTTTTTGTAGGGTTGAACTGGTGGTCACAAACTCTCCCAGTTCCTCTTTGTCATGGAAACATCTTGTTTCTCCACAGTTTTTCAGGGTACATCAATCTGGGTTGCAGGTTATTTTTATTCAGGGTTTGGAAAACTTCAATCAAAGTTATGTTTGATTTGATGGTTTGTGTCGATAAGTCCACTGTCATAATTCTGATGGTTTTTCTTTATAGATGATCTGTTTCTTTTCTCTGACAGCTTTTAGTATTCTGTTCTTTGTATTTCATTTGTGTTTATCCCTGCTTCTTCAGTCACATTTTTTATTCTTTTTTTTTTTTTTATCAGTATCGGGGATCGAACTCATGACCATCTGCTTGGAAGGCAGGTGCTTATGCCGCTGAGTTAAATCCCCAGCCCCCACAGTTTTTATTCTTAATATACACATCCTCTTGTCATATTCTATCCTTTGTATTGTTACTTCCTGGATCCTTGTTACTTTTCAGAAATCTTTTCTTTCATGACCACAAGTTGCAAACCT
Source organism: Cavia porcellus (assembly GCF_034190915.1). Lineage (NCBI taxonomy): Eukaryota > Metazoa > Chordata > Mammalia > Rodentia > Caviidae > Cavia > Cavia porcellus. The sequence goes on along the minus strand of NW_026947486.1, from coordinate 40,794,708 downwards.
GTCTTCAAGGTTTGATAGTCTGTCTTTAGTTTCTTTCAAGCAGTTTTGCCAGCTTTCAATGGAGTTTTTAATTCCTTGATAATCTCTTTGACTCTGTTTCATGTAGTCTAGATTTTTTAAATATTCTTCATCAAAGGTTTCCCTCCTTTTTCTCTGCTCCTCCAGTCTTCCATCGGTGTCTTCTTGAGAGGTGCTTAGCATTTGTTTTATTATTTTTCTTATATCTTCCTTTACTCGTATTAGTATTTATAATGTCACAAAGATATTTCTTTATGTCAGGTGCTGCTTCTTCAGAAATTGCAGGTGTGCAATCCCCGATCTCTTCTGTCTTTACCTCTCCTGGCTCAGTATTGTTTGCGTTAGAGGCTGGAGACTTCCTTTTGTTTCTTCCTCTTGTCATGTTTCTAGTTTCTTCCATAAAGTGGGTAGTGGGGATTCTGGGCACTTCCTGTATTGGTTGATTCCTATGAACCAAGTTGGCTAGGGATTGTTGCCCTACCCAGTCTGCTGATAACCACTGAAGTATAATCAGAGGTCGGTCAGGCTGGCCCCTCCCTTCTCAGCTGGTCAACCACTGGGAGTATTCACCATGTTAGTGTATGCCATGCAGATGTGGCCGGTTAGGGGTAACTTCAGGAAAACCTCAGCCTTGGCTATGGGATCACACACAGGGACAAGACTCAGTCCAAGCAATTCTCACCAATCTGCTTTGCATTAAGAGTGGCTGACTGAAGCCTCTGCAGTTCTGGTTCTGGGATTATCCTGCCTGACTCCAAAATGTTGCCTGACCAATTGCCCACTCTTGTAGGACTGATTTTTCCCCCACTCACTGTGAGCCAGTGTAGATCTCTGAGCTGGTGCTGTTCTCCACTCCCTCTCTCTCCTCCATGACCACGTCCTCTCACTGAGGCCCTCAGGATTGCCAACCTCCAACTTCACCACGACCACACATCTTTGGATTCCAGTGGCATTTGGTACACAGTGGGACTGACTCTGGGGAGAGTGTGTCTGGCTACAGCCTTCCATTTTTCTTTTTTTTTCTTTCTTTTTTTTCCCCCTTTAGTTTCTTCCTGCGTTGAGAGGATCCATCTCCTTCCTTCTAGTCTTCTCCAGGATGCTATTTTCCAGCATCTGAGATGTTTCTCTCAGAGAGGTTCTTTACTTTGCTGCTTATTGATCTGCCATCTTGCCACCTTCCTCTCCAGTATTTCCATCTCTTGCTCACCTTCCCATTACAATTACTGTAGCTTTATAATGAGATAACTTTGTAGCCCAGTTTTGAGTATAATGCAAATCAGAGATATTTTTATTTGTAAATGCACATGTATGTTCACCACAAATTATTATTACACAAAACTTGTATATAGAATTATTTTATTTTATTTTATTTTATTTTGGTACTGGGGATTAAACTCATGACCTTACACTTGCCAGGCAGGTGCTTATGCTGCTGAGTTAAATCCTCAGCCTTTAGAAGTATTTTAATGTAAGTAGTATCATTTCATTGACTTTGATTCTTTTATATATAGGAAATTGCAATAGCATCTCTGATAACCCTACAAAGCACTAAAATTTTACATATCTATAATTCCTTTAAATTTTTGATAACATATTACGGTTTTCAATTTTACAGAAGTAAGCATAAAATGAATTTATTTCTGATTCTTTTAATTTTTTAATTTTAAGAATCAGAATAAAAAAGGATAGGAATGACACACAATTTAAAAAAACAATAGAAAATCAACACTAGTTAACGTATTACATATTGTTATGCTAGAAGTAGTTATTTCAGTTACTAGATTTAGTAATAAAAACAATCAAACAATGAAAGCACAAACTGTTCTTTTTGATGAACTAACAGAGATTTGTACTATAGTTACATATCTTGCATATATATAGAAGCATACATATATATATATATATATATATATATATATATATATATATATGTATATGCATACAATCTTTTCTCTTTCCTTTTCTCTTTTCCCTATCACAGTTCTTTCATTTTGAGCATTTTCTTACCCTTTCATTATCACAATATCTATTGTACATTTTGGATCTTATTGATCTTTCAATTTTTTTTTACACTAGAAAGAATCCAATATTTACATATGTGAGTTTGATTCATTTCATTTGTGAATATGGTCTCAAGTTGGCTCCATTAACCTATAAAAGCATTAAGATTATCTATCATTATAGTTTAGTAATATTTCATTGTATAAAAATACCACATTTTTTTTTATCCATTCTGCTAGAAATTTGAGTTGTTTCCAAGATTTGGCTACTACAAATTGTGTTGCTATAAACAGGGATGCACATACATCACTATAGCACAATATTTTCAATTTTTTCTCACTGTTTACTTTTGTTTTATCAGTACCAGGAATTGAACTCATGACCGCACACTTGCAAGGCAGGGGCTTAAGCCACTGAACTTAATCACCAACTCAACATTTGCAATTTTTCTGGGAAAACACCCAAAATGGGAATAGCTGGATTAAATGGGACATTCAAACCTAGTTTTGTGAGGAATCTCCACAATGATTTTCACAGTGATTTTGCCAGTCTACACTCCCACCAACAATGGAGAAGTGTTCCTTTTTCCCCACAGCCCTGCCAACATTTGTTATTGGTTGATTTCTTGATGGCAGCCATTTTTTCTGGAGTGAGATGGAATCCCAATATTATTTCAATTTGTATTTCTGGAATGACCAGTGATGTTGAACACTTCTTCATGTGTTTATTTGCCATTTGTAATTCTTCATCTGAGAAGTGTGTGGTCATCTCAGATGTTCATTTTTGGACTGGGTCTTTGAATTTGGGAGGCCAGATGTTTTTCAATTCTTTATATGTTCTAGATATAAATCCTTGGTTTGAGGGACAGCTAACTAAAATTCTTTCCCATTTTGTGAGTTTTCTTTTCACTCTGTTGGAGATTTCTTTTGACATGTGAAAACTTTTTCATAAGATGAGATACTACTTGTTGATTCTTTGAATTAGTTCCTCTGTCCTTTGCAGTTTCGTCATGAACTCCCTGCCTACCCCTATTCAAAATTTCTTCCTACTTTGTCTTCCAGTACATTTGGTGTTTCTATTTTAATATTTAGATCTTTGATCCATTTTTACTTTAGTGCATAGTGATAGACATGGATTTAGTTTTAGTCTTTGGCATATGGAAATACAATATTTCCACAACCATTTGTAGGAGAGGGTATCGTTCTTTGAATAAACATGTTTAGTCCCTTTATCAAAGATTAGGTGGCTGAGTGTCTTTGTAATTGAGTCTGAATCTTCTAATCTGTGCCATTCATCTTCAAATCCATTCTTGTTGCCAGTACTATGCTGATTTTATCTTGTAGCTTTCAAGTATAATTTCAAATCTGGAATTGTGATGCTTCCTGCCTTGCCTTTGTTGCTCAGGATTTCCTCTGCTATTCTTGGTCTCTTCTGTTTTCAAATGAATTCTGGAATGTTTTCTCTAGATCCGTGAGGTATGTTAATGATATTTTGATTGTAATTGCATTAAATCTTATAACAGTTTTGGGAGTATGGCCATTTTTCCTCTGTCAGTTTTTCCTGTCCAAGAGCAAGGGAAATCTTTCCATTTTCTGACATCCTCTTCAATATCCTTTTTTGAGAATGCAATAGTTTACAATATATACATCTTTACATCTCTTCTTAGGTTGATTCCTAAGCATTTCTATTGTTACATGCTATTATGAAAGCATTATTATTTCCCTAATTTCTCTCTCAGTGAGTTTTTTGTTTGTGTACAGGAATACTATTGATTTTTGAGTGTTGACATTGCATTTAGCTATTTTAGAGAATGCCCCATGTGAAGCTGAGCACAATCTGTATTCTGATGCTGTTGGGTGCAATACTCTCTAATATCTTAAAGTATCAGTACCTGTTGACAGGTTTGATGCAGTTGTTTCTTTGCTGACTTTTTGTTCAGATAATCTATCTCTTTATGACAATGGGCCCCTGGGGGACCTGCTAAAGGTCCCCTATTACAATTGTGTTATTACTACTTGGTTTTTTCATTTCTATTAATATTTGTTGTATATAGTTGGGTTCTTCTATTTTTGCTACATAAATATTTATGATTGTTATCTCTTCTTATTTTTCCCCAAAGAAGTATGTAGTGTCCTTCATTTTCTCTTATTATCATTTTTGGTTTGCAGTACCTATTGTCTGCAAACAGAATAGCTACCACTGCTTTTTTTCTGGGTTCTTTTTTTTTTTTTTTTTTTGTCTTTTTCATTTTAATCGGTACCGGGGATCGAATTCATGACCGCCTGCTTGCAAGATAGGTGCTTATGCCGCTGAGCTAAATCCCCAGCCCCTTTTTCTGGGTTATTGTCACGTGGAATATTGTTATCCATCCTTTGATTTTGAGTCTATGAGTTTCCTTTGAGTCAGATGTGTTTCTTGTATACAGCATATTTTTGGATCCTGTTTCTTGAGCCATTCTGTCAATCTGCTTCTTTTAATTGGTGAATTAAATCCATTTACATTGATAGTTATAACTCATATGTGCTGGCTTAACATTGTTATTTTCCTGTTTTTGGTTCCCTGCTTTTCTCCTTTATTGCTTCTACTGCCTGGTGGTTTCTTTCTGTTGTTATTCTGAGAATTGTAGTCATTTTTGTCTCTTTCTAGTATGCCTTTTAGTAGTTGTTCTTTGTCATGAAAGCATCTTATTTCTCCACTAATTTTCAAAGAAATTTTTGTAGGGTAAGTCAATCTGGGTTGAAAGTTGTTTTCTTTCAAAGCTTGAATTATTTCACTCTAAGCTCATCTTGACTTGAGGGTTTCTGTTGACAAGTTGACCATGATTCTAATGGACTTTCCTTGATAGGTTAGCCCATTAGGTTATCTTTTCTCTAACAGCTTTTAGTAATGTGTTCTTGTGCTGAATTTCTGGGATCTTGATTATTATATGTGTGGGTGTAGGTTTATTTTATTTATGACTGTTTGGAGTTATACATGCATCACTTATCTGTTTGTCAGTGGCAAACTTACAGAACACAATAATTAAAAACAAGTTGAGTAAAAACAGAAGAGCAAATTAAAACAATAACAACTGTTTTAACAAAGAATTAGGGTCCATGAAAATGTACTTAAAATAACCCTAGTGATAACAAATGCTATTGAAAGTATCAGTAATATGACCTATATAAGAACAGTGTTAGAACTAGAAGGTAATGCAGATGCAGCTGACTTTATACTCAGAAAAAAAAAACCCTTAAAAACAACAAGAGAATATAGAAAATGGATCCAGATGTTGCCAGATGATGTAAAGATGACTAATCAAAAGTTCACTAGAATTAGCAGAAAAACCAAGATGGTACAAATGGCATAAAAAAAAAAAAAACTGTTTACAGAAATACCAGGAAACTTTCAAAGTTGGTGGAAAATATCACAAATGCAAATAAATGAAACATATAGAACCCCAAATAGCTAATATTAGAAAAAATATTGTCCATGACACCTCACAGGCAAAAATCCCAAAAATGAGCACAAAGAATCTATAAAGCTATTAGAGAGAAACAATAAGTCACCTATAAACCCAACAGAAGTAGAGCAGATTTCTCAACACAAACCTTAAAGACCTGAAAAGTTTGCCGTGATGCAAGTCACCCACCTACCTCATGCTCTGCAAAAACCAAAAAAGCCTTCTAACCCAGCCAATAGAATCTGTAAAAATACATTTAAAAATTGATTGAATCAATTTTCAAATACATGACCACCAAACCAAAGCAGTAAGGTACTGGTGTAACAGAAAATGGTCCTTCCTGTCAGTATACATCAGTTTGTTAGTTCCTCACATTCCTATTGCAGTTTCAGTTGCTTCTGTCTCCTAGAAATTGCTGGTTAAAAAAATAAATAAATAAAAATAAGATAAATTGCTGGTCACTGTGATATATGGCTGGTAACTATGATGCATACTGTAAGACCCAAAGATAGTCAAGTACTCTACCTTTGTACTTTTCTTCTTTGAAATCCAAGCAAAACATCCCTCCCTTTGGTTCCTGATGTTTTGGAAATGACCTCAATCATTCTCCCTCATCATAAACTAAAGCTGTCTGCAAATCATGGGGTCATTTTTGTGTTTTTGCATCCCATTGTTCTGGAACAAAAGCAGAAATGTTGATGAATGGAATAAAATAGAAGGTCCAGGAGCAAATCCAGGCCCATTCAACCATCTGATTGTTGACAAAGATTGAAAACGATGCTGGAGAAAAGACAACCTCTTTAGCAAGCAGTTCTAGGAAAACTGCCTATTTACATATAGAAGATTAAATCTAGATATATATCTCTTGATATCTAATAAACTAAAATCAGGATAGGATAGGCATGGAAGGACTTTTTATTTTTAGGCAATCATTGATAAGAATGCCCTTTCATAATCACTATATCTCTGCTTATTTTTATAGGGTTGACAGAAAGCAACTTTTTGAAGTTCACAAGTCTCCCCTTATCTGAATGCATTTTCTTTTCTTCTGAAGGCACTGCCAAAAAACTATATGTGGCCTAGTCCCTCAGTGACAAGGTAAATTTCCCTGATGCTCCATCAGAATAAGTCCCACTTTGTTTCCTTTTGGTCCTCTATTTAAAAATGATGAAAAACCAAACAGTCATATCAAAAAGGGCCACAGTCATGTGCAGCCTATTTGGTCCTCGCTGTGCCCCACCCAGTGAATTCCAGGTAACTGGGCTTTGCATATGTAAGCAGAAACTCACCAGAATGATTACTACCTAGCTGTGCAGTGGTAGCTCTTTGCTTGGAACCTGTTGGAGCCACACCCAGAGACCCCAAGAAGCCTGGGAGATTTGATGTGCTATGTGGTGTGAGCTGAAAGCCTGCCCAGTATACCCCACATACCATTCAGCCTTACTATGCTACTCAGAAACAGGTAGGGCCCTATTCAGTGACCTCAAGCAGCCAGGGAGCTTTGTTGAGCTACATGGGGTGTGTTGAAATTCCATCCAGTGCACAACCCCCACCTGGTGAGCTGTTAAATGCCCCTAGGGATCCATGGAATACAGGAAAATGACAACATGAAAGAGCAAAATGCAATTTCAAACCTCCAGTGCATCCCAAATGAGCCTAGAAAATATAAGCCATAAACCTGGAATTACTGAAATGATAGCAACTGAAGTAAAGAAACAACTCCATGAAGCTGTAAAGGAACTCAGATCATAAATAATCTCCCAGATCAAAGAAGAAATGATAAACATAGTTTTAAAAAGTTGAAGAACACTACAAAAAGATAGAAACCTTGCATGAACAACATAAGAAAGCAATAGAATGCATGAAGCAGATTCAAGGAGATACCCAAGAAATTAAAAAAAAAAAAAAACATCAAAAGCTGGCAAAATCACTTGAATGAATGTGAAGACAGGTTTTCACACCTAGAGAACAAGACTGCAGCTACTGAACAAGAAAGGAAAGATCTTTTAAAAATAACAAGGAGGAAAAAGCAACATACCTCCCTTCCTGGTAAGTGGCCCTGGCGTAGCCTAGCAGGTGAGCAAGGAAGGGAACCAGTCAGTGTCTCCCATGAGGCTCCTGGCACATGGGTTGAGAATCAAACATCCCATGCCCCACCACTCCTGTTAGCAACTAGAGGTCTGAGTATCTCTTAGGAGGATAACTATATGCAATATAAAAAATATGAGGGATTTCCTTCTATCTTCTGTTTGAAGGCAAATGTTATTTCACTATTTTTGCTTTTTTCTGATTAATTGTTTTTGCTCTATTTGATATTCTGTTTTGATCAGTTTTATAATATTCTGCTTTTGGTTTGATTTTGCTATATCTGATTGAATGGACAACTATTGTGAAGACAACAAGATATACACTGGTACCTATTACTATTATCCTGGTATCCTGCTGTAAAGTTCTGTACCAATTTCAGTGCATTGTCATGATTGGCTTTGTTCTGTCTTGTTACATTATATTTTACTATGTTCAAAATAATAACAAGGAATTAGGAACTAACAATTCAATGGCTACAAGATGATGCAAAGAATAACAAGATAAGATTTATATGTGTAAATGAAAAAGTGACAAAACAAATGATATCAAAAGGCTGTTCACAGAAATAATACTAGAAAATTACCCAAACATGGGAAAGGAAACTGATATACAGATAAGTGATACATATAGAACTCCAATTAACCATAACCAAAACAAATCTATGAATTTCATAAGAATAGAATATTAAAAACTGTTAGAAAAAAGAGACAGATAACCTATGAAGAAAAGCCCATTGGCATCACAGCAGACTTCTCAACACAAACAATGAAGTCAAGAAGAGCATGGAGTGAACTATTTCAAATCCTAAAGGAAAATGACTTCCAACCCAGATTGATATAACTTGCAAAACTGTCCTTCAAAATTAATGGAGAAATAAGATACTTCCAAGACAATGAACAGCTGAAGAACTTCATGACCACCAAACCAACCCTTCAAAAAATACTGAAAGGTATTCTATATAGACATAAAAACAACTACAACTTGAAGAACACCAATAGAGGAAAGGAAAGACAATTAAAAAGAGGGGAACTGTAAAGAATCAACAGCAAAAAGATAACATGACAAAAAAGGAGCCTATATATATATCAGTTATATCCATTAATAAAAATGGCCTCAGTATACCAATTTAAAGAAATTGGTGGATCAAGATACAACTGACAGAATTTCAAGAAACAACAACCAACCTTATGCTGTAAACAAAAAACCCATCTAACCCTAAAGGAAATGCATAGACTGAAAGTCAAAGGATGGAAAACAATACTTCATTCAAAAGAACCCTCCCCCCAAAAGCAGGGGTAGCTGTACTGTTTGCAGACAATGTGAATCTCAAACCAGAATGATCAGAAGAAATAAAGAAGGTAATGATACTGATAATATGGTAATGATAATAATACTGGTTAGGGGAAAACTTCAAGAGGAACAGATAACAATCTTAATTATATATGCACTGAATATGGGAGCACCAACTTATATAAAATAAATATTAACAGAAATGAAAACTCAAATAAGCAATAACACAATTATAATGGGAGACAGTAACATCCTTTGACAAAAAGAGACAGATTAACTAGACAGAAAGTCAGCAAACAAATAACAAAATTGAATTAAACTTGTGAACAAATGAACTTAGTAGATGTTTGCAGGATATTCAACCTGCAAGCAAAAATATACATTCTTCTCAGTTGAACACGGGACATTCTATAAAAGAGACTATATACTAGACCACAAAGCATGCTTAAGTAAATGCAAAAGAATTGAAATTACCCCATGCATATTATCTGATCATAGAGCTATAAAATTGAAATTTAATGACAAAGAAAGTGGAAAAACACTATAAACACATAGATATTAAATAATATACTACTGAACAATCAAAAGATCATAGAAGAAAGTAAAGAAGTGATTAAATAATATCTACAAGTAAATGAAAATACAAATACATCTTACCGGAACCAGTAAAATGCAATGAAAGCAGTCCTCAGAGGGAAATTTATTGCAGTGAAATCCCACATCAGGAAAACAGAATGAACATAAATAAACAACGTGCTGCTACAACTCCAGTGAAGCTTAAAACCAAAAGAAGGGGGGCACTTATAAAGATCAGAGCAGAAATCAATGAAATAAAGACTAAGAAAGTGATATAAAGATATAAATAATCAAAGAGTTGGTTCTTTGAAAAAATAAATGAAATTGAAAAGCCTCTAGCCAAGATTATTAATAAAAGAACAGAAAACACTCAAATTCATGCAATAAGGAATGAAAAGGGTAAAATCACTACAGACCCTGTGGAAATACAGCAGATCATCAATACTTACTTTAAAAGCCTTTACTCTCATAGGGTGGATGACACAGAAGAAATGTACAGATTCCTAGAAACATATGAATTACCAAAGTTGAATCAAAAAGATATAAAACTGATGAATAAATCATTTTCAGTTAATTAACCTGAAAATGTGATTAAAACCTTATCAACAAAGAAAAGCTCAGGTCCTGATGGATGCACAGCTGAATTCACGGAAGACTTGACGCCAACATTCCTCAAAATCTTCAGTGTTATTGAAGGGGAAGCAATTCTCCCTAACCTCTTGCTGGAAGCAAGTATTACCCTAATACCAAAACCAGAGAAAAACCAAACCAAAAATGAGAACTACAGGCCAAACTCTCTAATGAACATGCAACAAAAATCCTCATTAAAATACTGGCAAATAGAATGCAGCAAGTCATTGAGAAGATCATATTCCATGACAAAGTGGGATTCATCATGGGATCAATATATGTAAATAAATAAGCATAATAAGTCATATCAATATGGCCAAAGATAAAAATCACATGATCATTTCAATAGATGCAGAAAAATCTTTTGATAAAACCCAACACTCATTCATCATAAGAACCCTTAAGGAATACTGAAATAGACTGTCTCCATCTTAAGCTGATAAAAGCTGTCTATGACAAATCAACAGATACCATCATATTAAATGGTCAAAAAATGAAAATTTTCATTCTAAAATCAGAAACAAGACAAGGCTGTCCACTATCACCGCTCCTGTTCAATATAATGCTATAAATTCTAGTGAGAGCAATTAAACAAGAGAGAGAATTAAAAGGAATAAAGATAGGGAAGTAAGAGAAAAACTATCATTATTTGCAGATGGCATGGTATTCTATATAGAACACTCCCAAAACTCCATTGGAAAACTTCTACAAGTAATAAACAAACTCAATAATGCAGCTAGGTACCAAGTTAACACTCAAAAATCAATAGGATTCCTCTACACAAACAACAAACAGAAATAAAAGAAACCACAGCCATCCTAGTAGCATCCAAATAATGAAATATGTAGGAATCATTCTAACAAAGGAAGCTAAACATCCATTCACTGAGAATTACAGAACTCTTTAAAAAGTAATCAAAAAGGACCTCAAAAAATGGAGACATTCCTTGTTCATGGATAGGAAGAACAGACATTGTGAAAGTGACTGTTTTCCCAAAATTGTTATACACATTTAATGCAGTTTTCATCAAAATATCATTAATATACCTCACAGATATATAGAAATCATTCATAAAATTCATCTGGAATCAGAAGAGACTTAGAATAGCATAGGCAATTCTGGGCAACAAAGGTAAGGCAGGAAGCATCACAATCCCTGACTTGAAGTCATACTACAAAGATACTGTGATAAAATCAGCACAGTACTGGCATAAAAACAGACCTGAAGATCAGTGGAATAGATTAGAAGATACAACCACAACTACAAACACACTCAGCCACCTTATCTTTAACAAAGGGGCCAAACATGTTCACTGGAAGAAAGATAGCCTCTTTAATGGTGGTGCGGGAAAAACTGGTTTTCCATATGCCAAAAACTAAAATTAGACCCATGCCTATCACCATGCACTAAACTATTAAAACAGAAATGCCAAATCTCCTGGAAGGCAGAATAGGTAGAAATCTTGAAGACATATGGGTCAGCAGAGAATTCATGAAGAAAATCAAATTGTATGGGAAATACTTCCCAGAATCAGTAACTTAGAACTCATCTTATTAAGAAGTTGTTTCATCTCACAGAAATCTCAAAGAGGAATGGAGAAAAATAGATTTGGTATTTTTATACAATAGATTACTACTCAGCTATAAAGAACGAACACATTGAAAGGGTCGTGGATTTAGCTCAGTGGTATAAGTGCCTGCCTGGCAAGCATGAGGTGGTGATTTTGATCCCCTGTACCAAAGAGAGAGAGAGAGAGAGAGAGAGAGAGAGAGAGAGAGAGAGAGAGAGAGAGAGAGCGAGAGCGAGAGCGAGAGAGAGAGAACATATTGAGGCTTTTATATGTAAATGGATGTGACTTGAGACTAATAAGTGAAATAAATGAGACTCACCTGTGTAAATACTGTATGGTGTCCCTAGTGTAAGAAACTGAAAGTGTAAATAAGATAGAATATCTTCAATACATATTGTGAAATGGTGAGAAACTTCTCAAAGGGAAAAAAATAACCCAGACAGGGAAATAGAGAAATAATGGAAGAGAAATAAAGTAGAATATAAATTTTTATATATACACTAAGATTACTAAGATGATTGTGCTACTAATTCTATCAGTTCTTGGAACAAAACATAAAATCCATAGGATTAGATCAATTTTGCATGACTACATCTGGTAATTCAAATAAGTCTTATGAAGATAACTATGCAAAACAAAAATTGTTATCTTCCTACCACTGTGTTTTGAAATCCTACATTGTTATTATTTTGAGCTCATAATTATAGTTATTAATCTGTTGTTTTGTTTTCCCCTGTAGTACAGAAAGGACAGATATTCATGCATAGGCTTATATATGCCTAGAACTTCACTTAAAGGATTCATAAGATTTGATTTTAGTATGTGTGATAGTATGAGCAACTACACTGAAGAATATGAGACACCATGGTAACCATCAATGGTTTCCTATCATTTTGATTCAAAAATCAAGAATGCTTTTATTCTTGGTTTTTATTGGTTTTAGTCTGTTTTCAATTATTTGATTTCAGTATGTATGAAGATATGTACATCTATTTTTTTAAATTTTATTTAAGAGGAAAAAGAAAAACACAAAACAAAACAAAGCGCTGTAAGGGTACACGTAATACAGAACTACAAAAAAAAACATAGCAATAAGAAATCACCTGTTAATAGATTACATATTATCATCTTGAAAATAGTTGCTCAAACCACAGTATCAGAGAATACAAAGTGGACATTCAAACAGGGAGACTGCAAACAGCTGTGTTCAATGATCCAAAAACATTAATATAGTCAGCTATTTAACACCCCTAAACACACTTGCTGTTACATCCGTTAGAGCTCTTTTTTTCACCTCTCTTTTTTACAACAAAATTTACACATTTTGGATTTTATTACTCCTTAGTTCTTATTACTTTTTTGGCAGGGAGAGAATACAGTCAAATATGGCAAAACAAAGCTGTCAGTCAAAACCAAGGATAGACATAGCACATGGTGTAGAACACAGTACAAGGTTATCAACAATGGTTATCAACGTTGTCTCTTGTTTCCTTAAAAGAATTGTCTATCTCATTAGATATTATAAAGTTGACAAAACAGTAGAGAACAAGACCAATAAAACTTAGGCATTGTAAACATTACAGGACTTCCAAAGGAGACAATAGTCAAACCAGAATGGGCATCTTAGTGAATCTTATTGCCTTCAAAGTAGTTGCCTATACCCTCAAACTTGATACTATCATACAGAATGGAACAGTCTAATCAGTCAAAACAAGATCGTAGGAGTATTACAGGACTTCAAAACAAGTTAATAGGAAATCAAAAAGAGTTACTATTATATATCCTAATTTTTAAAATTTTTTCCCTTAATTAAAACAAACATAAGAAATAACTAAATAATTTTTTTAAAGAATAAGGGAGAGATTGAGATAAAACAGGACATAACAATATAACAATAGAGGTCAAAGCATGACTGTTTCAGCAACCTAGTACTTCACCACCAAATAACCCGACTTAATAGTAGTTACCATAGTGTCTGTCTTTTTCCTTGAAATATTTGGATAAAACTTCATATGCTATAGCTTCAAATATTTCCATATCAAGAAGCCCAGAATAAAGCCTTTCTAATTAATAAGTGAAAACTTTATAAGGCTTCAAGGCCACATAATGGGGAATCATGATTACCACATATTTTTATATATTTGAATCATTACTTACATTGTACATCTATTTTGAAGAAAATAAGAGACATTATGGTAGCTATTATTGATTTCCTAGTGTCTGGTCTTTAAAGGCCTTAAGTCTGATTCTTGCGTTTTCACTCCTTTTGTATTATTGTGATGTATATTAACTAATTGTGTATGAAGATCTGGACATCTATTTTGAAGAAATCAAGAGATGCCCTGGTATCCACTGTTGATTTCCTGCTGTCTTTTTCTAACATACTGTGTTATTTTCATTTTATTACTCTAATCTACTTTGTTCTGTTTTGATTTGCTTTGTTTTACTTCCTTTAAAATACAAATAAAAATAAATAAATAAACAAATAATGAAAAGAAAAAGGGAAAGAAAGTGCTGAAAGAGAAATTAAATTATATTGTTAGGCCAATCCCACATGCCTGAATCTGGTAGCCTGAGCAAGCATTTTTGGGAAAATGATATACAATATAACAACCATTGTTAAATTGCTATCTTCCTTTGAAATCCTGTGCTGTCACACAGAAGATTTTTTTTTTTTTTGCTTCATTATCATTTGGAATTTTTACATGTATTTTTATTTTAAAGAGAATAAAACAGATAAAAAACAATAAAGAAAATCAGAACAAAACAGGAAATCAACAATGACTACCATGTCTCTCCTTTCCTTCAAAATAGCTCTCCATGCTATTACACACACACACACACACACATTAGACAAAACAAAAGAGAACAAAACCAATCAAAACAAAGGAATGAAAGAATTGAAGGACTTCAAAACAAGGCAACAGGAAATCAACAATGACTACCATGTCTCTTGTTTTCTTCAAAGTAGTTCTCCAAATATAACACTATCAAATATAACACCAAACAGAACAAAATAGAATGAAATCAATCAAAACAAACAAATGAAAGTATTATTGGACTTCAAAACAAGATAATAGGAAATCATCAATGGCTAGTATAAAGTCTCTTGTTCAAAATAGCTGTTCATAGTTCCACACATAATAAAACCACCCCCCCAAAAAATAATGAAAACAAAAGAATGATAGCATTATAGGATTTCAAAAGAAGATAACAGGAAATCAACAATGCTTAGCATAATACATCCTGTTTTCTTCAAAATAGCTGCCCATACCATCTGGCACAGTAAAATTTAACAAAATATGACAGATTAAAGCAAACCGAATAAAATTATGAAAACAACACCAGGATTCAAAACAAGATATTAGGAAATTAACAGTTGTTATCACTTTCCCTTTTTAGGTGCTTCCTCCTCTATCACTTTTGTAATACCTGTTGTGCTTTTTGAATCCTACTAACTCAGATTTTTATGCTAGGGATACAACTTAGTGTTCACTTGTTTGAGTCCAAATCACTTCACCCATGAGCATGAACTTGAGTTGCATCCATTTACCTGCAAGTGCCGTGAGATTATCCTACTTTGTAGCTGATAGCTTTCCATTGTATGAAAATACCGTAACATTCTTATCCATTCTTTAGCTGATGGGCAAGTTACTTTTGCTTTTTTCTGCTCTCCCACCTCATGAAACACTTGTTTTATCTCCTTTAATTTTCAGTCCATGAATTTCCTTTTGAGTTAAATGTGTTTCTTTTATACAGTGTATTGATGGATCACGTTTTTTGATGCATTTTCCCCATGTTTCTCTCAGCCTGCATCAGGAGTTCTCTAAGGATGGCAGGCACACAGGTTTTTTTTTTGTTTGTTTGTTTGTTTGTTTGTTTTATCTGATTGTCTGTCTTGATGGGCATGGGCTGCCTGAAGAAAACAAGTATCTCAAATGTGGGCCTTTGGACCTACGTGTTAAATCTGGCTGTCTCCCTACCTCCATTTGCTGCCCACAGGAAGCAAGTCTTTTGATGTTGGCAGCAGGTGTGCAGGGTTGGATCTTTCTCTATCTCCCTGCCAATGCTGGCTGCCCATAGGAATCAAGCCTTCTGATCCTAATGTCAGATTTAAATTGTCCTATCAAAGACCTGCTTAATTTTTGTATCACATGTAAATGAAAAATTGAACATTGCATTTTTCCAATGATTCAGAGGTTGGCATTCGAGAAAATGATCAGATTCTGTGTTCTGTATTTGTGCCCTAGGTCTCATGACATTCAAGATTATGCTTATGTTTTTGCCAGGCTTTACCTTACTCTAGTCTCCTACCACAAGGCCAGACAATGTGTTCCTGAGAGATCTGTGTGTAAAGCCTTGAGAGTGAAGCTGAAGGCTCTGTGAAGACATGTTCTAAAGCAGCATATGTAGAGTTCATTAGGCAAAGATGGAGAAAATAGCACTATTCAAGAGCAAGGAGTGGACACGTAGAGAAACAAGATGCATTATAGTTTTGAATTAAATACAGTTGTAACTTGGTTCATGGACACCTTTGTTTTCAAACTATTTGGTTTGTGAACAAAAGCATTTAGCAAAATCTTGTTTTTGTTTGAAAATTGTGTTATGTGACAAACTTGAGTACAGTCATCTTTTGTGAACAAACACATACATGGCCATCTTTTCCAAAACCGTAGAACAAATTAAGATTATGAACTGATGTACTACTGTACATCTGAGACTGCACTGTGATTTAAATGCAAATTTTTTTGTATGTTTGTCCTCCTGTTTAATCTGTGTTAACCAGGTAAAGCACCTTAAACTGCTTCACTGAAGAAAAATATTTTTTGAGTTCAGCAATTTCCCATTTTTCCCTAATAGATAGCTCTTTTTGAGATACCCATAAAAAATTTATGTAGGTTTTCAGAGCAGCAGAATTCACTTAAAACATTATGAGATAAAAGACTGACAAGCTCAGGGTTTACATAGGACTAATAAAAGCCTTAAGGCTTGATAACATGAAGATTACATATGATTTCATTTAATACGTATGCTTCTATGTTAAATTTTAGGTGTACACTATCCTCTAAAAGTTCTATTTACATTGTCTTATTGATAAATAACCAGTTAAGATATTACCTCAAATGCTTGTGGTTCATATAGTTTAACAGTAGGCTAATTTAAATCATTTGATGAGAATAAATATATCATTAAATTTGGTAACATATTACCATCCAAGGCATTACATAACTCAAGATAATATAAAAATTATTTTACAAATGCAATATCTATTATCATCTTTGTATAATATATAAAGCATCTTGCTTGATCAAAGATAGTATAGCTTTACTAGAAGTGTTAATTGGTATAGTCATCCAAATTAATTGTTTTGCTATAATATAAAGATTATATTTAACCAGGTATTGTGCAAATGTATTGTAAGAATGTAAGACCGGTGTTGCTAAGGAGACTCCAAGGGCTCTGTTCTCATGTAAGAACAAAGGGATCTTTAATTATTCCGCGCGCACGGGGTCCTCCAAAGAGGTGGAAACGGAGAACCCTGAGTTGGGGCAAGGCTGGTGATTTTAAGGGGGAAAAAACCGCAATGTAAGCGTTTTTTTTACAGAAGCCAATCACAGCAGTTAGAGCGGGATAGTCGGCGGTCTGTCTATTTGTGGTTGGTTAGCTCATAAGGGATGACCAGCAGGTCAGAGTTAATTAACTGTCTTATTCTGCACAACTTATCTTTAGGACACCTGGTTTCTGTATGGTTCAAGTTTGACGTGTTTTACAACCCTGAGTAATGTAATCGGCAGGCTCTATCTCTGAGTTCCCTGGCACAGCACAGCCTGAGCATATCACAGCTGCAGATGTTTTCTTTGATCTCCCTGCAGGGCTGAGTTAGGACTGAGTCATGAGGCCCAGAGCTGTTTCTAGCTGAGAAAAAGCATCTTGTTTTTAACCCTTAAATTTCTGGTCCTTCAGTATATAATCCCAGCACTAGGAAGACTGAGGGAAGAAATTGCCAAAATTTTGGAGCCAGTCTCAGCTGCATAGTGAGTTCAAATGTAGCCTGAACTTCATAATGAGACCCTGTTTCAAAAAATAAATAAATAAAATAAGCTAAAATAAAAAGTTACATTTTCTGTCTCTAAAATAATACAGTTTTCTTAAAATATAGAGATGCTTTGGTGTAAAATTACAAAATTAGATTTAAAAGCAAACATTCCATGCGGTAAATCTGCAAATTATGAATGAGTTCCATTCTGAAAGAACATTCATAATTTAGATTTGTTCTTATTCCAAAAAGGCAGTTTTATGTGGTACACCTGTAAAAGCATGAAACTCAAATATTCATAAATCATGAACTTACTGTATTTTACTAAAATATTTTCTTGTGTTCCTATCATTAGTCATTTGGTTACCAAAAAGCAAGCTTTGTCAAGAAGGGTGATGCATGCCTATAATCCTAACATGAGGGAGGCTGTGGCAGCAGAATCACCATGAGTTTAAGGCCATGCTGGGCTACTTAGTGAATTCAAGGCCAGCCTGCACTTCAAAGCAAGACTCTTTCTCAAAACGACAACAAAATGTACTTTAAGAGTTACAGAGTATTTAAATATTAACTTATAAGATGTTTTCAATCAGTTTATAAGTGGTTAAGCAAACAAGTGTTATCTTAGTTTATGACATCATTTACATATTTGGGAATACAAACATGTATGCATCAAAAAACAAATTACACAGTGAATCTAAGTTTTAAAGGAAAATTTATAGAATTAAAACCACATAAATTTAATGTATACAGTGTAACAAGTAGATACTCTCTTTTACACAAATACATTTAGATCTTAAACATTTAAAATTATCAAACATTGGAATCTCTTTAAATTTCGCCCTGGCCAATTATGGTGGTACATGCATGTAATTCCAGCATTTATGGATAACCTCCATCAGTAGACAGTTCTAAGAACCAACGGGTTTGTAATCCTTATTCCTTTAAAAGAAGTGTCTGTAATGTACCTCCATTCCTCAAGCTGTCTTTCCATTCTACTACTCATGTTTTGGTTATGAGCACTTAGTAAAATTTGTTTATACCTGCTTAGAGGCTGCCAGCTTTAAGTGATCATACAAGTGGAACCAATAGTAAATGAGCCAGACTCCTTTAACTGGGGTCCACTGGATCAACCTTCTGAAGGGGACTCAAAACTGCTAAATCCCAACATGACTGCTATCCATTAAGTCTCTGAAAAAGCCCCATAACTGTGGTTTCTACTACATTGATCCATCTCAACTTGGAGAAGCTAGATTGAAACTACACTCAACCTTTTCTAAACAAAATGGGGGATAGTCTTTAGAAGGGAGAATTTTTTTTATTTCAAACAGAAAAAAAATAAAAACAGTTTCAAAGCAGGGTAGTGTAAGAGCAACAATAATGAATTTATGGTGTGTTGTTATATTCATGGAAGCTGTTAAGAGTACCACATATAGGAAAGAAATATTGTCCTAAAGTATTAGCACAAATCTTTCTTTTCAATGAAGAGAAACTAGCTGTATAATTATCTTGTGTATATATATTTTCTTTTACCTTCCTTTTCTTTTTCTCCTATAAGTTTTTATTTTCATTTTATTTACTTATTTTTGGCCCTGGGGATTGAACTCTTGGGGATCAAGCTCAAGACCTCTTGCTTGCCAGGCAGGTGCTTGGGCCACTGAGCTAAACTCCTGCCCCCATCACAGTTTTTATATTCATTTGAACAGTTACTCCTTTATTCATGATATCTACTGTACATTTTGGATTTTATTTACTCTTTCAGTTTCTCTAATGAGATAATATGTTTACACAGGTGGGTCTGGTTTATTTTACTTATGACTATGGTTTCACCTTGTATCCATTACCTATAAAAGTCTCAAGTTTGTCTCTCTTTTTGGCTGAATAATACTACATCATTATTACTAATTTCTATCTTTTTGAGACAGGGCTTGGCTATGCAGTTCAAGCTTAATTTGAGCTCACTTTGTAGTTCAGGCTTGTCTCAAACATGCAACAATCCTCAAGCCTCAGGCTCCCTGAGTGCCGGGATTACAGGCATGTGCCATCATGCCCAGCTGTTGTACCGAATTATGCTTTTTTTAAAAAAAGAAACACACACACACACACATCTTTTTTCATCCACTTCTTGGGTGATGGGCATTTTGGCTATTTCCAAGACTTAGCTATTAAAAATTGTGCTGCTATAAACATGGGTGCACATATATGGCTGTGGTATATTTCTTTAATTCTTCTGGGAAGACACCCAGCAGGAGAAGAGCTGGGCCAAATAGGACCTCCAATCCTAGCATTTTAAGGAATCTCCACACTGATTTCCACATTGGATATACCAGTCTACTCTTTCCAACAGTGGAGAATTGTCCCCTTTTCACCAGAGCCCTGTCAGCATTTGCTATTGATTTCTTCATAATAACCATTCTTTCTGGAGTGAGATGGAATCTCAGGATTGTTTTAATTTGCATCTCTCAAATCACTAGTGATGTTGAATATTTTCATATATTTATTTGCTGTTTCTATTTTGTCATCTGAGAAGTATATATTGATCTCAGATGCTCATTTTTGGATTGGCTCTTTGAACTAGGGGCCTGATTTTTTTTCAAGTTCTTAATATGTTTTAGATATAAGTCCTTTTTCTGAGGGACAGTTGACTATAACAATTTCCAACTCTGTGGGGGGTATTTTATCTCTGTTGGTGATTTCTTTTGTTGTACAGAATCTTTTTTTAAGGTGAGATCCCAGTTGTTGATTCTTTGTAGTATTTTTTGTGCAGTCTCAGTTTTGTTCATGAAGACTCTGCTGTCACCTGTGACTTCAACATTTCTATCTATTTTCCATTTCAGTATATTTAATGCTTTTGTTTTAATATTAAGATCTTTGACTCATTTTGACTTTAGTTATTACACAATGATAGACATGAGTCTAGCTTTAGTCTTTGGCATGTGGAAAGCCAGTTTTTTCAACAATATTTTTTCAGGGGACAACAATGTGTATGCATTGTGCATTGTCACCCCCAAATCATTCACCCATAGCAGAAGACATTTACATTCAATTGTCCAGACAATACTAGTTCAAATCTTTCTCTTCAGTGAACTCAGAGAAATCAGTACTATAACTAACTGAATTTTTTTATATACAAATACATCTACATGTACGCATGATGTTTCTTTCAGCTTCTCACACTAATGAGAGAATATGATGCTTGCACATGTGAGTTGTATTTATTTGACTAATGAGTATGGTCTCAAGTTGCATCTATTTACCAATAAAATTATCCTTGCCCCTCCTTATGGCTGAGTAGTTCTCCATTGTATAAAAATACCACATCTTGGCCATCTTTTGAGCAGTGTCACCTGAGGGTGTCTGCAGCAATCCCTACCTAGTTGTGCAGCCACAGACCTTTGCTCACAACCTGGTAGGGTTCTGGCTAAAGTTCACAAACAGTCTGGAACTTTTTGGACATAATTGGGGCCTGATTCAGCCCCACCCAGCAACCCTTAGATAGCTGGGAGATGCCTCATGTTGTGCCACATGACCTGAAGTACTCCACCATGATCCCTACCTAGAGGTTCAACCATAAGATTTTGCTTGGAATCTGGTAGGGCTCTGCCCAGGAATCCCAAATGTTCCAGGATCTTTGGGTCATTGCTCATGTCTTGGCTGGGCCCCACCCAGTGACCCCATGTAGCTGGGAGTAGCCACGTGTTGAGTGGCACAACCTGAGGGACTTCCAGAACAAACTCAAACTAGCTGTGCAGCCCTGGAAATTGCTCAGATCCTGGTTGGGCCACACCCAGTGAACCCCAGAATCTGGGGAGCTTTGGTGTGCTGCATGACATGAGCAGAAGGCATGCCCAGTGTACTCTACATACCTTTCAGCCTAAGTATGCCTCTAAGAACCTTGTAGAGCCTAGCCCAGTGACCTCAAGTAGCCAGAGAGCTTCAGTAAACCACATGGGATGTATTAAAAGTCTACACAGTGCACCCACTCACATTTGGGGAGCCTTTGAAAGCCACTAGTGACCCAGTAAGAACTGTTTAACATGCCCTTAACTGGGGAAACTCCCTGCAGTACAGATAACAATCTTCAATCCAAGAAACAACTGAGACTTTGCATTCCACTGCCACAGTGGAATACAGGAAAGTGGCAAAACAAAAGAGCAAAATGTAATCACAAACTTTCAGCCCATCCCAAACAGGCTTAGGGGTTATGGACACAGAAGACAATGTAAGCCATAGACCTGAAATTTCTGAAATAATAGCAACTAAAGTAAAGAAACATCTCCATGAAGTAAAGGAACTCAAATCAGAAATAACCTCCAGGATAAAAGAACAATTGATAAATGTAATAAAAGAAATGCTGAACACATCGAAAAAAGACAGTTAAAAAAAATTGAGAAGGGCTGCAAAAAGATGTAAACATTGAGTGAACAATATAAGAAAGAAAGAGAATACATGAAACAGATTTAAAGAGATATCCAGGATATGAAAAATTCCATCAAAAGCTGGCAAAAACACCTCAATGAATGTGAAAATAAAATCTGAGACTTAGAAGACAAGATTGTAGCTAGTGAACAGGAAAGGAAAGAGCATTTAAAAATAAAAAGGAATCTAAAAATAAAAATTCCAACTGTTACAAGATGATGCAAAGAAAAACAATATAAGATTAATAAAATAAAGCTGGGATTGGAAGTCCCATTTGTTCCAGCTATTCCACTTCTAGGCATCTTCCCAGAAGAACTGAAAGCATCATACCACAGTGATATATGTGCACCTATGTTTATAGCAGCACAGTTTGTAATCACCAGATCTTGGAAACAACCCAAGTGTCCATCAACTAAGGAATGGATAAAAAAGTTGTGGTATGTTTATACAATGGAGTACTACTCAGCTATAAAGAAGTATCACATTGAGGTATTTATCAATAAATGGGTGCAGCTTGAAACCATACTCATAAGTGAACTAAATCAAACTCGCATCTGTGAACACCAAATAGTTTCCCTAGTGTAGGAAATGACTCAAATATATAAAAGTATGTGATAACCATGATTCCCCATTATATGGCTTTGAAGCCTTAAAAATTTTTCACTCATTAATTGGAATGGCTTTATTCTGGGCAGTTTGATATTATGGCCTGTGATGCAATGAACAGCTACTTTGAAGAAAATAAGACATAATAATAGCTAGTGCTGATTTAATACCATCTTGTCTTAAAGCCACACCAAACTATGGCTCTTCTGTCTCCATTGATTTTATCATGCTGTAATTTGCTGGATTTTATCGTATGTGGTAGTATAAACAAAAATTGTTATAGGCAAAGGGATAATATTGAAACCATTGATCATTTTTTCTGTTAGCTGGTTCTAAATACTCTACAATGCTTTCATCCACTTGAATGGTGTTACACAATCTTGATATGTTTGATGCTATAGCATAGGAAGTTATATTCAAATATTTCAAAGAAAAATTCACTATGCTAACTACTATTAAGTTGGGTTATTTGGTGGTGAAGCACTAGGTTGCTGAAAGTGTCATGCTTTAACCTGTATTGTTATGTTGTTGTGCCCCCTTTTATCTCATCCTCTCCCTTAAAGAGAAAGGATAGAAGGGAAAAGAAAAAAATGCAAGTTAGTTATACCATTAGTGTCACTTAGTTCACTGAATAGGAAAGGTTGTGCTAATTTTGATTGAAGAAATTTTTATGCCTATATTTTGTACTTGAGTGACTAAAGATAATGATGTGTAATTTATCAACAATTGTTACTTTTTTATTATTTTGTTGTGAAAATTTGTTTTACCTTTTCTCCTTAATATTAACAAGTAAAGTAAAAAAAAAGAAATGATACCTCAAAATAAAGAAAAACAGATGAAGAATTTCAGACCACTAAGCCAACACTGTAAAGAATACTGAAAGATATTCTAGATAGACATTAAAATACCTATGACTTCAAGAACATCAACAGAAACACCATCAAGCAGCAAAAACAATTAAATGGAGGGAAAAGGTAAAGAAACAACAGCAAAAAGATAAAGTGACAAAAATGAGCCAATATATATCAGCTCTCACCATTAATTTAAATGACCTCAATTCTCCAATTAAAAGAAACAAACTGGCATACTGGATCAAGAAACAAAAACAAATCATATACTGTATACAAGAAACATCTAATACAAAAGAAAATAAATATACTGAACATCAAAGGATAGAAAATAATGCTTCATGCAACAGGAACTCAAAAACAAAAGTAGGGGTAGCTATTCTGTTTGTAGATAATGTGATAAATAAGATCATTACATACTGGTTAAGGGAAAATTTCAAAAGCAAGAGATAATAATCATATATGTATCAAATATGGGAGCACTCAGCTTAATAAAACAAATATTAATAGAATTGAAAACTAAAATAAGCAATCACAATTATAAAGAGAAAACACCCCACTGACACAAAAAGATTGATCAATGAGCCAGAAAATCAGCAAAGAAATAAAGGAACTGAATCAAACTCGTGAATAAACAGATTTAATAGATATGTACAGAGTGTTTCACCCAGCAACAACAGAATATGCATTGTCTCAGTTTCACGTTGGACATTCTATGTAATACATCAGATACTAGCCTATAAAACTTGCTCAAGTAAATGCAAAAGAACTGAAATTCTCTCATGCGTATTATCTGATCATAGTGCTATATAAAACTGGAAATTAATGACAAAGGAAATGGCAAAAACTCCATAAACACATGGAAACTAAATAATACACTCCTGATCAATCAGTGGGTCACAGAAGAAATTAAACAATTTCTACAAGTAAATGAAAACACAAGTACAACTTATTGGAGCATGTGGAATGCAATGAAAGTAGAACATAGGGGAAAATTTGTTGTGGTGAATTCTCACATCAGAAAAACAGAATGAACACATATAAACAAACTGATGCTACACCTCAAACATCTAGAAAAAAAAGAGCAAGTCAAGCATAAAACCAAATGAATAGAGGAAATTATAAAGATCATAGTGGAAATTGATGCAATAGAGACTAAGAAAACAACATAAAGAAATAATGAATCAAAGAACTGGTTCTTTGAAAGTAAACAAAGTTGATAAGCCACTAGATAATCTTATGTTAAAAAGGAGGGAAAAAACTCAAATTCATACAACAAGAAATAAAAAGGGTGAAATTACTACAGACCCTGTGGAAATACAGCAGATCATCAACATTTACTTTAAAAACCTTTACTTTTATAGGATTGATGACACAGAAGAAATGCACAGATTCCTAGAAACACAAAAATTACCAAAGTTGAATCAAGAAGATATAAAACTTCTGAATAATCAAATTTCAGTTAATTAAATTGAAAATATAATTAGAACCTTATCATCAAAGAAAAACCCAGGTTCTGATGGATACACAGTTGAAATCTACAAGAAATTCAAGGAAGGTTTAACGCCAATGCTCCTCAAACACTTCAGTGAAATTGAAAGGGAAACAATTCTTCCTAACTCATTCCTAGAAGCAAATATTACCCTAATACCAAAACCAGACAAAGACCCAAACAAAAAAGAGAACTACAGGTTCATCTCCCTAGTGAACATAGATGCAAAAATCTTCAATAAAATACTGGCAAACAGAATTCAGCAAATCAACAATAAGAATATACAACATGGCAAGGTGGGCCTCATACCAGGAATGCAGGGATGATTCAGCATATGCAAGTCAATAAGTGTAATACTTCATATCAATAGAGGCAAGGATAAGAATCACATGATCATTTGAATAGATACAGAAAAATCTTTTGATCAAGTCCAGCACTCATTCATGATAAGAGCCCTAAGGAATACTGTAACACATGGTCTATACTTCAATCTGATAAAAGACATCTGTGACAAATCAACAGCCATTATCATATTAAATGTTCAAAAACCGAAAGATTTCATTCTAAAATCAGGAACAAGACAAGGCTGTCCACTATCACCAATCCTATTCAATATAGTGCTGGAAATATTAGTAGAGCAATTAGACAAGAGAGAGAAATAAATGAAATAAACATAGGAAAGGAAGAGGTTAAACTATCATTATTTGCAGATGACGTGATGCTCTACATAAAAACTTCCAAAATGCTATTGAAAGACTTCCACATGTAACAACTGGATTCAGTCATGTAGCTGGATACAAAGTTAACACAAAAAAATTAACGGCAGTTCTTTACACAAAGAACAAACTCACCAAGAATGAAATATGAGAACGTACACCCTTCAAAATAACATTCAAAAAAGTGAAAAATTTAGGAACCAATGCACCATAGGAAGTAAAAGGTCTATTCACGACAATTACAGTACTCTGAAAAAAGAAATCTGAGAGGATTTCAGAAATTGAAAGCCATTCCTTGTTTTTGGGTAGGAAGAACAAACATTGTGAAAATGGTCATTCTTATACAGATTTAATGCAATTCCAACCAAAATACTATCAGTATAATTTACAGGTCTAGAGAAATCATTCCTAAAATTCACCTGGAACTAGAGAAGAAGTAGAATAGCAAAGGCAATTCTTGGCAATGAAGGCAAGGCAGGAGGCATCACAATCTTTGCCTTGAAGTTATACTAAAAAGCTAGTGTGATAAAATCGGCATGGTACTTGAATAAAAACTAACCTCAAGATAAACAGAATAGATTATAAGATACAACCACAACTACAAACACACTCAGCCACCTTATATTTCAAAAATTATCCAAACAGGCTCACTGGAAGAAAGATAGCTTCTTTAATAATTGGTGCTGGAAATAGTGGCTTTCCATATTCCAAAAACTGAAACTAGACCCATGCTAACCACCATGCACTAAACTAATGATAAAATGTATCAAGTTCTAAGCATTAAATTAGAAACACTAAATATGTTAAAAGACAAAACAGGTAGAAATCTGAAACTATAGAGGTCAGCAGAGAATTCATGAACAAAAATCAAACTGCACAGGAAATACTTCCCAGAATCAACAACTGGGATCTCATTTACTAAAATGTTTTTGCATGTTAAAAGAAACTTAAGAGAGTGAAAAGAAAACTCATGAATTAGGAATAAAATCTTAGTCAACTCTCCCTCAGACAAAGGACTTCTGTCTAGAAGATATAAAGAATTTTATAATATCAGACCTCCAAAATTCAAAGGCCCAATCCAAAAATGAGCATCTGAAATGAATACACACTTCTCAGATGAAGAAATACAAATGGGGGAAAATATATGAAAAAATGTTTAGCATCATTTGTCATAAAATAAATGCAAACTACAGCAACACAGATTTCATCTCACCCTAGAAAGACTAGCCACAATCAAGAAAACCACCAATAACAAATGCTGGAGAGGCTATGGAGAGAAAGGAACACTTCTGCACTGTGGGGGAAATTGTAGACTGATGCTACCATTGTGGAAATCAGTGTAGAGGTTCATCAAAAAGCTGGGGTTAGGGGTTGGGGATGCTCAGTGGCATAAGTGCCTCTCTGGCAAGTGCTAGGTTGTGAGTTTGATCCCCAGTACCAAGAAAGAAAATGAAAATGCTGGGATTGGAGGTCCAGTTTGACCCAGCTATTCCACTTCTCTCTATATTCACAGAAAAACTGAAAATATCATACCATGTGATATATATGCACCCATATTTATAGTGGCAAAATCTGTAATAGCTAAATCTTGAAAACATCCCAAATGCCCATCAACTGAAGAATAGATAAAAAAGTAGTAGTACTTTTTTTTTTTGGCACCAGAGATTGAACTCACGAACACCCACTTGCCAGGCAAGTGCTTATGCTGCTGAGCCAAATCCCCGGCCCAAGTAGTAGTATTTTTATACATTGGAGTACTGCTCAGCTATAAAGACCACATTGAGGCTTTTATAGGTAAACAGATGCAACTTGTGTCCATACTTGTAAGTGAAATAAATCAAACTCACATGTGTAAATATCAGATTCTCTCACTAGTGTAAGAAATTGAAAGAGTAAATAACATACAAACTGTTCATAAAATATTGTAAAAGGGTAAGAAACTGATCAACGAGGAAAAAATAACTCAGATATGGTAAAGGAGAAAAGAATGAAGAGAGTAGAAAAAATGTAGACTTGTATATATGCACTTAAGATTATTAAGATAGATGTAAGAGAAGATGGCAGAATAGTAAGCAGCAGAGAAAACAACCTCCTGAGAGAAACAATCCAGATGCTGAAATATAGTATCATGGGGAAGACAAGAAGAAAGAGAGTCCGCTTGACCCAGGAAGAACCTTAAGTGAGAATTGAAGCCCACAGAGAGAATTAAAAAATGAAACACTTAAACAAAGAAGAAGGTGGTAGGTGGAAGCACCTTCACCCAGAGCCAGACCCATCATGCGAGAGGAGCTGTTGAAACTTGGGGACACACGTTCACAGTGACTGTGGTGGCTGGTGAGTCTGAAGGCCTCTGCAAAGAGATTCAGTGGTAGAGGGGAGCAGTGGATGTGGAGAACTGCACTGGCTGGTGCTGAGTGCAGAGGACTCCGTCCTGGCACTGGAGAGGATGATTGGCTGGGAGCCATTTTGGAGTTGGGCAGGATAAGTCCAGAACCAGAACTGCAACCAGTTTCCTCCAGGAGTTCCTAGTGGGGAGCAGACTTATGGAAATTGCTTGGACTGAATCCCTAGTATAAAATCTAAGGGAGTTAGTGGGATCCAAAGTGTACAATACTTCCTGTGAACATTAAAGAGGAGGAATTGTTTAAAAAGGGAAGGCAGTGGCCATTGTGAATCAATTGTGATTTGAAACCCATATTATTTTCATTGTTCTGTTTAGTTTGGTTTTATTCTGTTTCAGTTTGTCAACTTGTATTAGATATGATGGCATGGACAGCTATTTCAAAGATAACAGGATATATTATAGTAACCATTTTTGATTTCTTATTAGCTTGATTTGAAGTCCTGTATTGCTTTCATTGTTTTGTTTTGACTCATTTTATTCTATTCTGTTTTGTTTGATTGTATCTTGTCTTATGGTATAAGGCAACTAATTTTAGGTAATAAGATGCATTATGATACCCCTTGTAGTTTTGCTATTATATTCTTTTATAGTACCTTACTGTTTCCATTGTTTTGTTTTTATTCATTTCATTCTGTGTTATTTTGCTTGCTTCTATTATGCCTGATGGTATGGGCAATTCTTTTGAAGATAACAAGAGTCGTTATGGTAGCCATTGTTGATCTCCTTATATTTTTTTAAGTCATGTGCCATGTTTATTGCTGTTTTAATTGACTATTCTGTTTTGTTTCATTTGGTTTTATTCTTTCTTTTTTTTTTTTTTTTTTTTTTTTTGTGGTACCGGGGATCAAACTCAGGGCCTCACACTTGCCAGGCAGGTGCTTATGCCACTGAGCTAAATCCCCAGCCCAGTTTTATTCTCTTTAAAATAAAAAATTTTTTAAATTTTATAAAATATTCCTAAGATGTTTGTACTAATAATTGTATTCTTGTAACAAAACAGTTAATATCTGGAGGATTAGATCAATATTGCATGTCTATATATGGTAATGCTAGTAAGACTTTTGGAGATAACTGTGCAAAACAGCAAAATTATTTATGTTCCTACCACCTTGCTTTGAAAGCCTACAGTGTCATTGTTTGGGAATTTTTGTCACAGTTATTTATTTTAGTATTCTTAGTTTTGTTACACTTTACTGTGTTTTAATTTATTTTTGTCTAATACAGAAAAAATAGATGTACATGTATAGGCTTATATATGCCCAGAATTTCACCTAAGTAGGTTGCAAGAATTGATTTTAATATGTGTGATGGTATGGACAGCTAAATTGAAAGAAAAAAATCATGGTAGCCACTGCAGATTTCCTACCTTCCTGTTTTAAAGTCCAGTGGTGCTTTTATTCTTGGTTTTGATTAGTTTTAATCTGTTTTCAATTATTTTATTTCAATATGTGTGAATGTATGGACAGCTATTTTGAAGAAAAGAAGAGTCAATATGGTAGCCACTTGATTTCCTGTTGTCTGGTTTTGGAGATTCATAAGGCTCTCATTCTTTTTTTCTGATTACTTTTATACTATTTTGAATTGTACTAATTTATTGTGTGTGAAGATATGAACAACTATTTTGAAGAAAACATGAGACACCTTGGTAGGCCAGGGATTTAGCTCAGTGGCATAAGCACCTGCCTGGCAAGTGCAAGGTCATGAGTTCAATCCCCAGTACAAAAAATAAGAGACAGTATGGTAGCCACTGTTGATTTCCTGTTGTCTTGTCTTGAAGTCCTGTGTTATTTTCATTTTTTTGCTCTGATACATTTTGTTTGATTTGTATTTTTGTTTTATACTTTTTAAAGTAAAAAACAAATACTGTATCTTTTTTATCCATTCCTCAGTTGGTGGGCATTTAGGTTGTTTCCAAGATCTTGCTATTACAAATTGTGTTGCTATTATCATTGCTGCTATAAATATGAATGCATGACACCCCACTTGGGGCCCCTTCTATCTGTAAGACAGAAGCTTTCTTTCTTTCAATAAACATATTCTGCTCTTGACCTACATCATTCCTATAATTCATTCTTAAATTTTAGAGAACACAAATTCTTACCGACATCTAGTAGGTTGGGAGTTTCATTCCCCTATTTCAATGGGATGTTTTCCACTTAGGTAATTGGACAAAGGTAAGAGTTTTCTTTGCTTAAATAAACTCTGGACTGTAACTCATTTGGGTAACAAATTTTATGCTTCAAATTTTCCTTTTCTCTTTGCCCATTGCTTACAGTTATTTGTGCCTTTTCCACTGCTTATAATTGCTTGTGATATAATTGCTTTCTCTCATGTAGTTTTCTTAAATAATGATAAATTTAAGTTAAAACATGGGAAGGTTATAAGGTTGTGATATTTCTTTAATGGAACACTTTTATTGTTATTTTGTTCTTGTACATGTTGCATTTGAAATACTCACCAAATTTACTGGTACTCCTTGCTTGACCTTATTTAGACATGTGCTAGAGAGTGTAGCATTAGAATATACCTAGTAAACTTTAATATAAACTTCTGTAAAATGTGTCCTCTTAAATAAAATCTAGCTCAGATTTAGAGAGTATGCATGCCTATGATAAAACTGGGACTCCTTCTACAGTTAAAACAGCATAAGGCTGATGATCAGACTTTAAGACATAGAGGACAGGTTTCACTGGGGGCAAACTGGTTCTGATCCTTCTCTACACTCTAGAGGAATGTAAAGCCTATTCTTCTTCAGTTTCCTTTCTTTGACTTTACTTCTAATGTTTTCCCCCACTTTGTACTTTCCTTTTTAGAGGCATGTGAAATTAGAAAGAACTCTACACTGTTCCAACCTTTTTCTCCTACTAAGTTAAGCTCATGGAAAATGAGCATTTGCTAATGCTGAAGAAAGGGAAGTCATCTTAGATGAGAGACACATATCCTGTCTCTGGATCAGATGAGACATTGGAATTTTGCCTGTCCAAGAGGACACACATAAAAGCCATGTCCCAGCTTAGTGTTCTGGGCAAGTGTCCTTTGGGAGACTGAACCTGAGAAACAGTGGAAACAACCGACTTCTGGATGAAACCAGTGCTGCATTTCCAAATGCAGCACTCTTATGGTAACAAAACACATTTAGGCTATGGATGCTTTCCAACCTTTTAGTTATGGACTTTAAAGTCTTTATTGTAAACTTATAAAGTATTAGGTCATGGTCTTGCTCAGGCTTTTAACTATCCCTTATACATATTTGATAAACAGTGGCTATTCTGCCAGCTAATTAAATACACTTAGAGCAACTTCCACTCTTAAAGTAGAAGAACAGATTTCCCCAGCACCTCTTTGGTGAATCCCCATTGATCCCAATGGCCAATGGAATCAATGGAACGTTGATCAGACAGACAGTTGGATTCTTTTCAACTGATCTCTAGTTGTGTGGGCCAATAGAAACTGAGGACAACTGAGGAGTCATAGCCAGGACACCCAAAATTTCCTAAGTAGAAACTGGCTCTCCAACTACAGAGAAATTTCTATGTATCTATAGTATTTATCTCTCTGATAGTAGACTAGAAGCTCTCCCTAAGGTTTTCAGTCAATTTTAAAACTGTCTCCCTCTTCAGATTTGGCTGATGCAGCTTAGGGCAATTGTATATATTTCACAGCAGCTAATAGGGGAATGATTTCCATTTATGCTTTAAATATGTTAATTAAGAGTGAATAGTGAGCCCTTTCTTGTATATGTGCACAGAAAAGTGATGTGCCTTTGCTAACATATCAAATGTTATTGCTAGATAATAAATATGTTTAACTTATACAAGAGCTTCAATGATAAAAAGATTAAATGAAGTATAGCCTTCTTTTTCTAGGAAATGTTATCTAGGTAAATAGATAGAAGATACAAATGTCTGGGGACTTCTTTGCCCTATTTCATGGAGCAAGTCTCCTCCAGTTAATTGTTCTATCTTTCTAGAGGTGAGCTCCTTTACAACCTGAAAAGGGCTCTAACTACTTCCATCTCTCTTTTTACTTATTCTCTCTTCCAGTGAACAAAAGCAATAGTTTATTACAAAGTTATGCTTCCTTCTTTAAACGTTCCTGCCACAGTTAGGATCAATTGTAATATAAGCTTATAAATGTCTTGTAGAAACAAAATACAAAAGCTATCAGGGAAGATAAGATTGGGCACCAGCTTGAGGATGGATAGACTAGCTGAATCATTTACTCTCTCCAGATGGCATGTGCCTGTCTTGGAGTGGAATCAACTCCAGGGGTGCCTTGATGACATTATCAAATAGGAATAAGAAAGGGATGCCTAATTATTTACTTTTGCATAGACAGGTGGCTTAGTGTCAAAGTCTCATCCACTACAGGTTGGAGACAAAATGGTCAGAATTGCCTTATGTTCAAATTTCTTATATTAAGTAATTAATCTTTTATTTTACAGGTGTAATTATAATTCATATGAGACTATCTCCATTCGCAGGTCTCTTTCTCTCAGTGACTTAAAGCAAATTAAGCTAGAGCTAGGAAAATTTTCAGATGACCCTGATAAATACATTGATGTCTTTAGAGGATTTATTCAAACCTATAATCTAGTCAGAATTGATATAATATTAATCTTAACATTGTTAATCAAACATTGACTTCTAGTGAGAGGTAAGCAGCGTTATAAGTTGCTATTTTATTTGAAGATAAATATCTTACTGTTAATTTTAGAAGGCCAGAAGACAGACAGTGAGGGGAACCACCAGATTCCATTGATGTACAAGCAGTTTCCACCCAAGACCCCTACTGGCCTGGCAACCAGATAGGAGATTAGAGCAGGAGACATTTTCAAGTGTGTATTTTTAAAGGTCTAAAAAGGATTTAAAAAAAGTCTAAGCCCTCTTGTTAGCTGTTTTTCAGGAGAAAGATGAAAACCCCTCTGACTTCTTAGGTAGCTTACTAGAGGCACTGGTAAAACACACTTCCCTAGATTCTGATTCAATTGAGGGAAAGATTTTGCTTAAAGACTTGTTCTTTATCCAGTCCACCTCAGATATTAGAAAAAGTTACAAAACATAGCCTTTGCTCCAGATAGTTCACTTGATGCTTTAATAAAACTGCCTCCTTAGTATTCTATATTCAGAACTGGGACAAAATCAAAGAGAGAAAACAAAGAAATCAAAAAGTGGCTGTGTTTGTTGTAGCTTTAAGAGAAACAGACCCTAAGTCTGGTTCTCTGGCCCCAAGAAGAGCTCAATGAAGACTAAACTGATCTGCTACTACTGTTAAAAGCCAGGCGAGTTTAAGAGAGACTACCTTAACAGGCCCCCAAAGCCATGCTTTGACTGCAATGGAGCTCAGACTGCCCACTGAGGCCACAGCCCCAGAGTTCACACTCATTCTATCAACTGGTCTGGCAAGACTGAAAGGCCTCAGGGCACTAACCTCTTTCCTCTGGCCATACCATCTTCTCCACCTTTCATCTCTGTGGAGGAGCCCTAAGTAATCATGACAAGAGGTTAAAAACCAGCCTATTGCTGGACATTGGCACATGTCTCTTTGTCCTTCTCAACTCTGGTCCTTTCTTCCAGGAATTGCACCTCAATGAACAGCCACCAAAAGATGTGTTTCTTAAGCTGTAACTGGGATAATGTTCTCTTGATTCATTTCTTTTAGTTATGTCTGAAAGCCCAACTCCAATCCAGAAGATATTTTATCTTGTCTACTAATCAAAATAATGCTGAGACTGGTTTTTCAAATACAATACATATTGTTGTTCATATATAAAAATACAAGAGAGTTTTTCACTAGTCAAAATAGTGTATTACTCTGGTTCTTCATATGTCATAAAAATTTAGACGTATTTACAAGTAAAGTTATAGAGATTCATGACAAAATGTCAGACTCCATCAATAAAGTGACTTAAATCAATGGATTACAATTGCTATTCCTTAAAAAAGTTTCTAAACCTTACCTGTCAGCTTTAATGCTCATTTGTTGATTGCACATGCCTTTGTATACATACTTTGATTATACATGCTTTGCTAAAAATTTGTTCTTGCCTAAAGAATGCCAAATCCCAAGTAATCACACAGATAATACAAATAACAAAAATGATAGACTCTTTTAAGATTCCTTTTACTGTGATCTTCCAGATCATGTTCAGAAAAAAAGTTATGACACATATTGAGGCCTTAAGTGATTGTACACAGTGAGCCTTAAATAACACAGTAACTGGTCTTTCTCTCCTACATGAAGAAGTAAAATTAATGAGACAGACTCTCCTCCAAAATTGGATGGTATTAGACATTCTAATAGCACCAAAGATAGTTGTGCAATTGTAAAAACTAAATGTGTGTACATTTCTGATCTTTCTGCTTGTATTTCAATAGTTGTCCGAGATATTAGATGACAAATCAATGACATGGCAGACTAAAATTTCATGGATATTATCCTTATCCTTTTTATGGGAAGCCATATTAGCACCTCTTGGTAGAAATCTTTGTTAACTATACTCATAATTATCCTGTTGATTCTATTAACTGGCCCATGCATACTTAATTATTTCTCTGGCTTTGTATCCTCCAGACTTAAAGCTGTACACTTGCCCGTGCTGAAAGTGCCTGGTGTCTATTGAGGGTTTTTAGATAGACCATATGTAGAGTATCTCTGCTGATCAAGAGCAAGGACCCATTTCAGCCTGAAGAAGCCAGATCAATTATCAACCATTTCTCCATCATAGCAGTTTGGGTTACTTCTTCAGAGGGGGCAGTTGAGTTAATTAGAAAGTTGAGTTTTATAGGCAGTTGAGTTAATTAGAAATATTATAAGCAGTCAGATGGGGCTAGACCTTCAAATAGCTAGTGCAGAAGACTTGATAATTTGTGACTTTGAAGGAGAACACATCCTGCTGTGGGCCAGACCTCAAGACAAAAGATCAGATACACATACATCCTAAGAACTAATATATTTTTTAAATTTTATTTTGAAAGTATACAACAGAACAAGATAGAATAAAGCCAACTAAGACTGTACAGTGAAATTGGTACAGAATTTCACAGCAGGTTATTGGGATAACAGTAATAGGTATCACAATATATTTTGTTATCTTTATAATAGTTCTTTCAATCATGTATATCAAATTGAGATAAAATATAGAACACTATAGAACTTATCAAAACAGAATACTGAATAGAGCAGTACCATTAATCAGAAAAGAGCAAAACAGTAATAAAAATATTTGCCTTCAAAGAGATGGTAGAAGGAAATCCCCCTTATTTGCTGTGGTCAACCTCCCAGGAGACGCTCAGATTTCTGGTTCCCATTTGCTAATAGGTGGCGGGGACGGGGGGAGAGGGATAGGGGAATGGGATATTTGACTCTAGGCCATGCATCAGCAGGTTCACTATTACTTACGGGGGGGGGGTGCTTGCTTTGCTTCCCAGCGTCCTAAGTTCCAACATGGTGCAGATCTCAGGAGCTGCTGCTGGTTCTCCCCCTGGAAGGGCTGCAGAAGAACTAATATTTTAAAAATGTCTCTATGACCCTGAGGAAGACAAGAGTCACTAGCCCAACACTCTACAGCCAAAGGTGCCCTGTTCTATATTCATGCACATTTCCTAAGTGACTTTCCTCCCCATTAGATCCCAATTTAATCAATTTCACCTGAGTAATTACACTCAAACTTACTGGTTAACCATAATTCTGTCCCATCTGATGCCCAGCTGCTTTGTGAATTCCCATTTTTCCCCACATGAGACCTGCCTCACCTCATAGTTTTGCTCTATTAAATTCCCTAGAAAAATGAAGGTCTTCAGCTCCTTCTCAAGATCCTTTATGTCTCTCTCTCTCAGACAGAAGTTTTCTTTCTCTCAATAAATACATTCTGCTCTTAACCTCCATTATTCCTAAAATTCATTATCTGATTTTAGAGAACATGAACTAGTACTGGGCATCTATTAGGCTGGGAATTTCACTCCCCTATATCACTAGCATAGAAAAAGTAATGATGGTTAGAAAGGAGATAAAGAAAATCATATATATATATATATATTGTTTTGTTTTGGTTTTTTTTTGTTTGTTTGTTTTTTGAGACAATGTCTTGCTATGCAGTTCAGGCTGGCTTTGAACTCACTTTGTAGCCCTGATTGTTCTTAAATTCACAATCATCTTCCTGCCTCAAACTCACAGGTAACTGGGATTACAGGCATGTGCCATCACATCTGACAGCAAGAAAATCATAATTTTAAAAATGAAAACTCTAGCTTCAGGATGCAAGATCAGTTTAATAATTTTTCTTTCTTTTCTCCCTAAACATTAAGCCTGGGCAATTTTCCTTTCAACTGAAAATTGGTATCTTTCACCTATGAATAGATCACCTATTTTTCCAATACATTAAAATAGGTTTTTTTTTAATAGGAATAGACCATTATTTTTCTATGGATAGCACACCATTTTAAGTCCCAAGAGGAAATTTTCAATGTTCCAAGCTCCAAACTATAGAATATGTCTCTCTCTCAAGGGCCAGTGTTCTATTTCTTTGAGCAAGTACTATACTTTAAATTTCTACCTACTGTATAGTAAATCCTCTTATACCTCTTTAAAAACTCTATTCCAGCCAAAGATTTAGCTCAGTGGCACAGTGCCTGGCTGGCATGTGTGAGGTCCTGAGTTCCACTCTTGATACCCAAAGGAAAAAAGTCTAGTTCCATGCTAGAATCTTATCAATACCTAAAAAATTAATTCAGGCATAGTATTATGTATCTTTAGGCACAGCTACTTAAGAGACTGAAGCCAGAAGATTTCAAAGTCAAGTCCACGTTGGGCAACTTATTTTTATATTTTTTTTTTATTTTAGTTACATGGTGTTTGGAAGGGTGGCAATAAGATTTTTCCTCATTTTGGTTTCAGAACATGAGTAGTGCTGATTAAAACTCCTTTAGTACCTACCACTTCTAAAACCAACATCTTTTTCACAAATGTTGGCTGTGTAGGTCCAGGTCCCTTCATTGTAATTTGTGTAATGTTTATGAATATCTGTATCTTATGGCTTTCATAAATGGCTAGTTGATACTCAAAAACCTATTTCTGTATTTTGAGGAGTGGGAAAAAAACACATGACAATTTAAGAAAGACATAGTCCTTCTGGATTCTAAGTGTGGGAAAATACTGTTGCAATGAAAATGTTGATAATTTACTGTAACAAGCAATCATTAGTTTCTCAAAACTAATAAATCTTTGCCACAGTATTGTTTTCTTTAAAAAAAAGTTTTTTAAAGGCCTGGTAATGCAGTTCAGTGGTAGACCATTTGCCTAGAATGCTTGAAGCCCAAGGTTCAATCCTCAGTACAGTACTACAGAAGGAAAAGAAAAAAAGAAAGAAAGAAATTTATAACATAATATCTGTACAATTTTAGTATCATGTAAATACAAAATTCCAGGAACAAACAACACTCTAGACTTTGTGGTTTATTCTTTCAAGTCATTTCAAACATTGCAAAAAACATACGGTTATATACCTACAGGTTTTGTTTTTACATTACTACATTTATATCACTATCATCAGATTTGCTTAACCACTGATTGGGGAGGGGACAGCCCTATGTAGTGCAGGTTGGTTTTGAACTTACAAGTCTACCTTAAGCTTCCAAAACCTGGGATTGCAGGCACAAACCACCACAACCAGAAACTGTATATATTTATCATATAACTTCTTTTTGTGTATGTGCCTGGAATTGAATATGGGACTTTGCACATGCTAGGCCAAAATTCTACCACTAAACCATATATATCACCAGCCATGATTTTTTTCTCTATAATTATACCAACTTTTATGATGATCATTTAATGACTTTCTGTAAGCGTTCTTTTGTGTGGTTATGGAAATCTCCACTTTCATAATCTACACTGTTACAGGAGCATGTCTTTAATGTTTCCAGACAAAAAGTTACAGGGTTAATCTGTTTGCATTTTGAGGTGCACCCTAGTAGGGAGAACCTATAAAATTAATGGGGGGTATTAAATAGTAAAACGCAACTTTTGTCTTGTGGAAAATAAAATCTTTTTAAAGGTAAAAATCCCTTGTCATACCTAAAACAATTCTTAACCAAAATTTTTCTGAAATTCTTACATGTTCAACTTATTTTTGTTTGAAATATGATTTTTCCCCTCTCTTCTAAAACTCTCAAAACAAGTGAATCTCTGAAAAAAAACCCAGACTATATATTTAACATTTTATGACTTTTGAGCTGTGTAAAAATACTGAATACTTGATACTCTGCTTTATTATGGAATTTATGAAATGGTGAAATGTATTAATAGTTCAACCATGTATTTATACTGTCTGCATGTTTATAGTTCTGTGGGAGAAATAGTTTGTCAATATACTCCACCTTGTAAGAATTTACTGTGAGAGTTTCACATCTAAATCAATAATGAAATGTCCTCATCATTTTAAAAAATGAGTGCACATATCTCATTGTGGTATGATGTTTTTAATTCTTTTGGGAAAATAACCAGAAGGAGAATAGCTGGGTCCAATGGACCCCTTAGTCCTGCATTTTGAGGTATCTACACACTGATTTCCCCAGTGGTTGCACCAGTCTGCATTCCCACCAACACTGGAGAAGGGTTACTATCCTCCAGCTTTTATTATTGCTCGATTTTTTGACAATATCCATATTTCTGGGGTGAGGTGGGATCTCAGTGCTGTTTTAATTTGAATCTTTCAAATGACCAGTGAGGTTGAACAGTTTTTCATGTATTTATTTGCTGTTTGTATTTCTTCATCTGAAAAGTGTGTTTTCAAATCAGATGCACTTTTTTGGATTGGATCTTTAAATCTTAGATGGCTGAGTTTTTGAGGTCTCTATATGTTCTTTTTGTATTTAAAGAAAGAGTAAACAAAACAGAAAATAGGTAGAAATAGTACATACATTCAGAGAAAAAAAGAGTAAGAAATCACTAGTTGATGTTGTCGTTTTACAAATAGTTGTTCAAGGTACAAAAATGGAACATGAAAGTGGGAATTCAAACAGAGAGACTGCAAAAAGTTCTAATCAACTGTCCAACAAAAACTTAGTAACATGGTTGTCAATCCTATACATTCAAATATACACACAGTTATCCATATTTTCATTTATGTTTAGATTAAACAAACTAAAGCAGGTTAAAATCATTTTGAACAAAGAATAATAGTATTGCTGGATTTCACATCATGACACTCTCTGATCAGCACTGGGTACTGTAGTGTCTTCTTTTTAAAACTGAATTTAAAGAAAGACTTAAAATACAGAAAACGGGTAGAAATAATACATAATTTCAAAGAAAAATAAACAGAAATCACTAATTGATGATTACAGATTGTCTTCTTACAAATAGTTCTTTAAGATACTAAATTAGAGCATATAAAGTGGGGATTCAAACAGTGTGATTGCAAACAGTTCTGTTCAGCTATCCAACAAAAACTTAGAAATATGGTTATCAATCCTCTACACTTAAACATATATGCAGTTACCTATATCTTCAATTATGTTGACTTTCAATAAATCCAAGCAGGTTAATATTACTCTGAACAAAGAATAACACTATTGCTGGGTTTCACATTATGACACTCCAGGATCAGCACTGGGTATTTTAGTGTCTCATTTTCTTCAAAATATCTGTTCATTTCATCAATTGTCATAAGATCAGTTCTCATAAACTGTTTATAGATTCTACATATGCATGGGTCTTAACATGTACTTTTTTTTTTTTTTTTAATTTTGAGAGTAGCAAATATGCAACAGTGCAAGACAGGACAAAGCCAATCAAGACAATGCAGTGAAATTGGTACAGGATTTCACAGTAGGATACTGGGATAGTAGTACTAAGTACTATGGTATATCTCTTTAATTTAACAATAGCTATTGAGTCACTTACGTATTGTAAAATCAAACCAAAAATAGAACATTGTAAAACCAATTGAGAATACTGAATAGAGCAAAAGAAATATAACAAAAAGTGAAAACAACCTATGCCTTCAAACAGAAGATAGAAGGAAATCCCCCATATTTGCTATGCTGCATATGGTCATCCTCGCAAGAGATGTTGAAATATCTATCCCCAGTAGGTAAGGGGGGAGGGGGGAGGGGGGAGAAGGATGCTTGATTTTCAGCTCATGTGGAAGTTGGCTCACAGGTAATGGTTCTCCTCCAGGCCCAAGCTGCAGGTGCTTATCAAGAGGGCAGGTGAATAAGCTGCCTGAGTCCCTCCATGACCAGAGCTCTGGAGCTCTGTTCTCCTGGCCCACGTTGCAAATGCTTACCAAGAGGGCGGGTGAATAAGCTGCCTGAATCCCTCCATGGCCGGAAGTCTGGAGCTCTGTTCTCCTCCTGGCCCACGTTGCAGATGCTTACCAAGAGGGTGGGTGAATAATCTCTCTATATGTTCTTGACAGTAATCTTTGAGGTACAGCTGGCAAACATTTTCTCTTACATTGTGGGTTGTGTCTTCACTCTGTTGGTGGTTTCTCATCCTGTGAAAAAGTTATTCTATAGGATTAGATCCCAGTTGCTGATTCTTTGTGATAGTTTCTGAGGTATCTTTTTAAAAAAAAATTTTTTTTTAAATTTTATTTTGAAAGTATACAACAGAACAAGACAGAATAAAGCCAACTAAGATGGTACAATGAAATTAGTATAGAACTTTACAGCAGGTTACCGGCCAGGTACCTTTTAATAAAGAGACTTTCTTCCAGTGTACCTGTTTGGCTCCATTATGGAAGATAAGGTGGTTTAGCATGTTTGGAGTTGCATCTTCATTTTCTAATCTGTTCCATTGATGCTGAAGTCAGTTTTTCCCCTGAAGGACCAGAAATTTAAAGGTTAAAAACAAGATGCTGTTTCTCAGCTAGAAACAGCACTGGGCTTCATGACTTAGTCCAAACTCAGCCCCGAGGGAGGATCAAAAAGAAAACATCTGCAGCTGTGATATGCTCGGGCTGTGCTGTGCCAGGGAACTCAGAGATAGAGCCTGCCGATTACGCTAATCAGGGTTGTAAAGCTTGTCAAACTCGAACCATACAGAAACCAGGTGTCCTAAAGATAAGTTGTGCAGAACAAGACAGTTAATTAACTCTGACCCACTGGTCACCCCTTATGAGCTAACCAACCACAAATAGATAGACTGCCGACTATCCCGCTCTAACTGCTATGATTGGCTTCTGTAAAAAATGCTTGCATTGTGGTTTTTTCCCCCTTAAAAGCACCAGCCTTGCCCCAACTCGGGGTTCTCCGTTTCCACCTGTTTGGAGGACCCCATGCGCTCGGAATAATAAAGACCCCTTTGTTCTTACATGAGAGTGGAGTCCTTGGAGTCTCCTCCACGACACCGGTCTTACACCCCCAATATCATGCTGATTTTATCACAGTAGCCTTGTAGTATAATTTTAAGTCTGTAGTATAATTTTAAGATTGTGATGCCTCCTGTCTTACCATTTTTGCCTAGGATTGCCCTGGCTATTCTAGGTCCTTTCTGTTTCCAAATGAAATTTAGAAATGTCTTCTCTAGATCCATGAGGCGCACTAGTGGCATTTTGATCCAAATTGCATTAAATCTGTATCACAGTTTTGAGAGTATGGCCATTTTCATGTTTGCTCTTCCTATCCAAGAGCAAGTGATATCTTTGCATCTTCTGATATCCTCTTCAATTTAATTTTTTGAGTACCATGATATTCAACACAAAGATTTTTCATACTCTTTGTCAGACTGATTCCTAAGTATTTAATTTTTTTTGGATTTTACTATGAAAACTGTTATTCCACAATTTCTCTCTCAGTGA
The DNA here is from genome assembly GCF_034190915.1 of Cavia porcellus. Lineage (NCBI taxonomy): Eukaryota > Metazoa > Chordata > Mammalia > Rodentia > Caviidae > Cavia > Cavia porcellus. The sequence goes on along the minus strand of NW_026947486.1, from coordinate 40,752,770 downwards.
GTTTGTTGTTTCTGTGCAAGAATGCCATTGATTTTTATCATCACACATTTTTATTTTTAGTTTTTAATTTTTGTATTTTAAAAACGATAAAACAAAACAAAACAGAACAAAGTGGGGCACAGTAAAGCAATGCAAATAAAACAGGATTTCAGAAAATGACAGCAGGAAATCAACAGTGACTACCATAATGTCTCTTGTTTTCTTCAAAATAGTTGTCCATACCTTCATACACAATAAGTTAATACAAAACAAAATAGTATAAAAACAGTCAGAAAAAAGAATGAGAGGTTTTCAAAACCAGACAATAGGAAATCAATAGTGGCTACCATATTGTCTCTTGTTTTCTTCAAAATAGCTGTCCATACATTCACACATATTGAAGTCAAATAATTGATAACAGAATAAAACCAGTCAAAACCAAGAATAAAAGCATTATAAGTAAGAGCCAAAAACAATAACAATGTGGGCTTTCAAAACAGTGATAGGAACATCGCAATTTTTGTTGTTTTGCATAGTTGTCTTCATAAGTCTTATTTGAATTACCAGATATAGTTATGCAAAATTGATCTAATCCTCCAGATGTTATCTGTTTTGTTCCAAGAGCTAATAGAATTAGCAGTATAATCGTCTTAGTAATCTTAAGTGTACATATATGAATTTAATATTATTTCTTTTTTTCTAACTTGTTTCAGTCTATGTAATGGCCTGTCTCACAGAAAGGAGAGTGTTAGAATAGGTTAGACTTTCTTGCTATAAACTCAAATTGTGACAGACTACTTTGATAATCTGTCAGAGTGTTGCTTGCACGAATTTAATATTGTTACATTTCTCTTCCTTCTTTTTTCCTTTTCCCTGTTTGACTTACTTATTCCTCTGAGCAGTTCTTTACCCTGTCACAATATTTATTGAATCTTTTGCATTGTATTTACTCTTTCAGTTTCTTACAGAAGGGAGCTAATACTGTATTTACAAATGTGAGTTTGATTTATTTCTCTTATGAGCATGATCTCAACTCATCCATTTACTTACAAAAGCCTCAATGTGGTCTTTCTTTATAGCTGAGTAGTACTCCATTGTATAAAAAAAAACCCTCATCTTTTTTATTCATTCCTCAGTTGGTGGGCATTTTGGCCATTTCCAAGATTTAGCTATTACAAATTGTGCTGCTGTATACGTGGGTCTACATATATCACTGTGATATGATGTTTTCACCTTACATGGGAATATGCAAAGAAGCAGCATAGCTGGGTCAAATTGGACCTTCAATCCCAGATTTCTGATGAACCTTCACACAGATTTCCACAGTGGTTGCACCAGTCTACACTCTCAGTACAGAAGTGTACAGAAGTGTTCTTTTTCCCCCACAGCCTCTCCAGCATTTGTTATTGGTGATTTTTATGATCCTGGCTATTCTTTCTGGATTGAGATGGAATTTCAGTGTTGTTTTAACTTGCATTTCTCTCATGACCATGATGTTGAAGATTTTTAAATGTATTTATTTTCCATTTGTGTTTCTTCATCTGAGAAGCATGTATTCATCTCAGATTCCTATTTTGGATTGGGTCTTTGAAATTTGGGTACCTGATTTTTAAAAATTCCTTACATGTTCTGGATAGAAGTCTGAGGGAGTTGGCTAAGATTTTTTCCCAATTTGTGGATTTTCCTTTCATTCTCCTTGAGATTTCTTTTGACATGCAAAACCTTTCTAATAAGGTGAGATTCCAGTTGTTGATTCTGGGAAGTATTTCCCGTGCAGTATCATTTTTGTTCTTAAATTGTCTGCCAAGCTCTATATCATCAATATTTCAACCTAATTTGTCTTCCAGCATATTTAGTGTTTCTGTTTTAATATTTAGATCTTTGATCCATTTTGACTTTAGGTTAGTGCATGGTGATAGGCATGCATCTAGTTTTAGTTTTCAGCATATGGAGAACCAGTGTTACTCTTTTTTATTTTGAAGAGAATAAGACCAAATGAGACAAAACAAAATAGAGTCAATCAAAACAGAAGGATCCACACAGAACATGACTTAAAAAATATATAAGGAGATCAATAATGGCTACCATGATGCCTCTTGTTATCTTTAAAAGAATTGCCCATCTCATCAGGCATTATAAAATTGAACAAAACAGTACTGAAGAAAATCAATAAAAACAAAACTTTAGAGACATTATAGGACTTCAAAAGAAGATAATAGTCCAACCAGAATTGGTTTCATAGTGTATCTTGTTGTCTTAAAGGAGTTTCCTATGCCATCAGACTTGATACTTTCAAAAAAACAGAATAGAATGAAATTAGTCAAAATAAAAAAGTGAAAGCAATACAAGGCTTCATATCAATCCTATAGAAAATCAAAAGTGGTTACCATAGTATATCCTGCTATCTTTGGAATAGCTGCCCATGCCATCAATACAAGTAGACAAACTGAAACAGGGTAAAACCAATCTAAACAAAACAATGAAAAAATATGGGTTTCAAATTACGATAATAGATTAATAGTTGCCACTGCCTTTCCTTTTTATACAATTCCTCCCCTTTCACTTTCATGAGGTGTATTGTACATTTTGGATCCCACTAATTCCTTTAGGTTTTATACTAGGAAGATAACCCACTATTCACCTAAGTGATTGTGAACCTTTGTATCCCTGAGCATGATCTCAAGGTGTATCCATTTGTCTACAAGAGCCTCAAGGTTTTCTTTCTTATAGCTGAGGAGTTTTCTATTGTATAAATGTGTCATGGTTTCATAACCTATCTGTAGCTGATAGGCAACCTACCCCCACTTTTTTCCTGGTTCCCTGTTACATAGAGCACTGTTTTCTCATCTTTGACTTTCAGTCTAGAAATCTCCTTTTGAGTTAAATGTATTTCTTATACAAAGCATATTGATGTACCTTATCCACTCTGGCTGTGTTTCTTTTTATTAGTGAATTGAGGCCATATTTACTAGTGGTTATAGCTAACCTCTGCCTCTTCTCTCCCATGCTATTTTTCTGCCTTTGGTTGTCTACTTTTCTGCTTCTTTCCACTGTCTGCCCCATTCATTGAGTGCCCTCTGCCACTGTTCCTGAAACCATGGGCTTTTCTCTCTCTCTGTTGAATGTCCTTCAGTATTTTTTTGTAGGGTTGGTTTGGTGGTCATGAACTCTCCCAGTTCCTCTTTGTCATAGAAACATCTTGTTTCCTGGTTTCTTCCAGACAAGTGGGTAGTGGGGTTCCTGGCACTTACTCTATTGTGTATAATTACTCTGAAGCATGCTGGCTAGGGATTTCTACTGTTTGCTGCCTTTCCCAGCCTGCTGGTGGCTACTGGAGTGTTAGCAGGGATGGGGTAGGCTGACCCCTCCTATCGGAGCTGGTCAACTGCAGGGAGTCTTCACTACAATAGTATGTGCAGGGTGGGTGATGCTGGTTGGAGATAGCTTTAGGGAAACTTTGGTGGTAGCTGTTGGACCGTACACAGAGGTAGGACTCAGTCCAAGCAATTCTCACCAGTCTGCTACAAACTAGGAGTGGCTGAATGAAGCCAACTGCAGTTCTGGCTCCGGGCTTATCCTGCCTGATTCCAAAATGGCCCCTGGCTAATTGCCCACTCCCACAGAAAGACTAAATCCCCCAAACTCACTGCCAGCCAGTACAGTTCTCTGGTACGTTGCTCCCCTCTGCCACCATGTCTCCGGAGAGTCCTTCGGGCTTTCTAACCACTGGCTTCACTGTGACTGTGTCTCCAGGTTCTAACGCACTTCTCATATGGTGGTAAATGGTTCCATTGAAAGTGCTGCCAACTCCTCCCTTCTTTTGTTTTGGTTCTTCTTTTTTTTTATTCTCTATGTGGGCTTCAGTTCTCACTTTAGTTTCTTTCTGGGTTGAAGGGACCCACTTCCTTCCTTCTTGTCTTTTCCAGAATGCCATGTTCCAGCATCGGCAGTTTTTTTTGTTTGTTTGTTTGTTTGTTTGTTTGTTTGTTTTACCAGAGAGGCTGTTTATTCTGCTGCTTATTGTTCTGCCACCTTTGTTGACTCTGGAGAGCCAGTTTTCCAGCATCACTTATTAAGGAGGCTAACTTTCTTCCGGTGTACATGTTTGGTCCCTTTGTCAAAGATAAGGCTGCTGAGTTGTGATTTATCTTCTAGTCTATTCCATTGATCTTCAGGTCTGTTTTTATTTCTGTACCATACTTATTTTATCATGGTAACTTTGTAGTATAACTTCAATTCAGATTGTGATGCCTCCTGCCTTGCCTTTGCTCCTCAGAATTGCCTTTACTCTTCCACATCACTTGTGCTTCTAGATTAATTTTAGGAATGATTTCTCTAGATCTATGAAACACACTAATGATATTTTGATTGGAATTGCATTAAATGTGCATAATAAATGTGTATAACAATTTTGAGAGAATGGCCATTTTTACGTTTGTTCTTCCTATCCATGAACAAGGAATGTCTTTCAAATTTCTGAGATCCTCTTTGATTTCTTTTTTTTTTTCTTTTAGGGTACTGTAATTTTCACTGAATAGATCTTTTATTTTCTTTGGTAGATGGATTCCTAAGATTTTCATTTTTTTGGATGCTACTGTGAAGGTTGTGGTTTCTCTTGTTTCCCTCTCAGTGAGTATATTGTGTAGAGGGATGATGTTAATTTTTCAGTGTTGATTTTGTATCCAACTACATTACTGAATTTGGTTATTATATCTAGAAGTTTTTCTATAGGATTTTTATGGTCTTCTATATAGAGTATCATGTCATCTTCAAATAATGATAGTTTAACCTCTTCCTTTCCTATGTTTATTCCATTTATTTCTCTCTCTTGTCTAACTGCTCTGGCTAATATTCCCAGCACTATACTGGGATTGGTGATAGTGGATGGCTTTGTCTTGTTCCTGATTTTAGAGTGAAAGCTTTCAATTTTTGAGCATTTAATATGATGCTGGCTGTTGGTTTGTCATAGATGGCTTTTATTGGATTCAAGAAAATCTGTTCTGATTTTCCATGGGGTTCTTATCACGAATGATTTTTGGACTTCGTTAAAACTTTTTCTGCATCTATTGAGATAATCATGTGATTCTTATCTTTGGCTCTATTGATATGAAGTATTATGCTTATTGATTTGTGTGTGTTGAACTGTCCCTGCATTCCCGGGATGGATCCCCCTTGGTTCTGGTGTATAATCTACTTGATAACTTGCTGCATTCTGTTTGCCAGTATTTTACTGAGGATTTTTGCATCTGTGTTCAGTAGGGACACTGGCCTGTAGTTTTCTTTTTTAGTTGGGTATTTCTCTGGTTTAGGTATTATGGTAATACTTCTTCTAACAATGAATTAGGGAGAATTGCTTCCCTTTCACTTTCTTTGAAGGCTTTGAAAAGTGTTGGCATTGTCTTCCTTGAATTTCTCATAGAATTCAGCTGTAAATCCATTCAGACCTGGGCTTTTTTTTTGTTGGTAAGGTTCTAATTACATTTTTAAAGTCATGAACTGAAATTGGGTTATTCAGCAGATTTACATCTTCTTGATTTGCCTTTGTAATTCATATGTTTCTAGGAATCTGTCCATTTCTTCTGTTATCAAACCTATGAGAGCAAAGGTTTTCAAAGTATATATTGATGATCTTCTGTATTTCTGTAGAGATTTCAAACTTTTTATTCCTTATTGTCTGAATTTGAGTGTTTCTTTCCTTTTAAAAATAAGATTGGCTAGTGGCTTATTGATTTTATTTATTGTTTCAAAAAACCAAATCTTTTGTTCATTAATTCTTTATATTGCTTTCTTAGTCTCTATTGCATTGATTTCTGCACTGATCTTTATAATTTCATCCCTTTTCATTTTGCACTTGACTTGGTATTCTTTTTCTAGATATTTGAGGTATAACATCAGGATGCATATTTGTGTTCATTCTGTTTTCCTGATGTGGGAGTTCACTACAATCAGTTTCCCTCTGAGGACTACTTTCATTGCATCCCACAGGTTCTGGTAAGATGTATTTGTATTTTCATTTACTTATAGATATTGTTTAATTTATTCTTTCATTTCTTCTATGGCCTATTAATTGTTCAGGAGTGTATTTAATTTCCATGTGTCTACAGAATGTTTGAAGTTTCTCTTGTCATTAATTTCCAGTTTTATAGCACTGTGATCAGATAGTATGCATGGGATAATTTTTATTCTTTTGCGTTTAGTTAGGCATGCACTATATGCTAGTACATGATCTATTTTAGAGAATATCCATGTGCTGCTGAGAAGAATGTATATCCTGATGTTGCTGGGTGTAACACTCTGTACACATCTACTAAGTGTATTTGTTCACAAATTTGATTCAGTTTTGTTATTTCTTTGCTGACCTTATGTCTAAGTTATCTATTTGTGTCAAAGGAGTATTAAAGTCTCCAATTATAAATTTTTGCTTATTTGATTTTTCATTTCTATTAATATTTTTATATAGGTGGGTGCTCCCATATGTGTTGCATGTATATTTAGAATTGCTATCCCTTCCTCTTAAAATTTTCCCCTAACAAGTGTATAGTGACCTTCTTTATCTCTTCTGAGTATTTTTGGTTTTAAGTTCACATTGTCTGCAAACAACCTGCTTTTGAGGGAGCCTCCTCTTGCATATTGTTTTCCATCTTTTGACTTTCAGTGTATTAATTTACTTTTGTTTACATGTATTTCTTGTATATAGCATATGGTTGGCTATGTTTCTTGATCCATTCTATCAGTTTCTTTTAATTGGTGCATGGAGGCCATTTATATTATAACTGATATAAATTGTTTCAGTTTTGTCATGTTATCATTCTGCTATTGGTGCTTTACCTTTCCCCTCTTTTTAGTTGTTTGCCCTGCTTAGTGGTTTTTTTTCCCATTCGTGTTCTTTGAGTCATCATTGTTTTTATGTTTATCTAGAACATATTTCAGTTGTCTTTGCAAGAATGATTTGGTAGTCATGAAGCTTTTCAGTTCTTTTTTTGTCTTGGAAGTATCTTATTTCTCCATCCATTTTAGAGGACAGTTTTTCAGGGTGCATCAATCTGGGTTGAAAGATATTTTTCTTTAGGATTTGAAATAGTTCACTCCATGCTCTTCTTAACTTCATTGTTGGTGTCAAGAAGTCTTCTGTGATTCTCATGGGCTTTCCTTTATAGGCTATCTTTCTCTTTTCTCTAGCAGCTTTTAATATTCTGTTCTTATGTTGAATTTCTGAGATGTTGATTATTATATGTCTGCATGTAGATTTACTTTGGTTATGGCTAACTGCAGTTCTTTTTTTAAAAAAACTAGAGTTCTACAAGCTTCACTTATCTGTATATCCATTTCCTTTTCCATGTTTGGGAAATTTTCTCCTATTACATCTGTGAATAGTCTTTTGGTGTCATTTGTGTTGTCACCTTTTTATTTACACCTATCCATCTTATGTTATTTTTCTTTGCATCATCTTGCAACAGTTTGTTATTTCCTGATTCTTTATTTTTAACATATATTTCCTTTCTTGTTCACTAACTGCAATCTTGTGTTCTAGGGAGGAAAGTCTATTTTCCCATGCATTCAGGTGTTTTGCCAGGTTTTGGTGGAATATTTGATTTCCTGGATATCTCCTTGAATCTATTTCATGCATTCTATTTTTTTCTAATTTTGTTTATGCAAGGCTTCCTTCTTTTTGCAGTGTTCCTCAATTTTTAACTATGCTTTCTTTAGATGTGTTCAGCATTTCTTTATTATATTTTTAATTTCTTCTTTTATCTGGGAGACTATTTCTGATCTGAATTCCTTTATAGCTTCATTGAATTTCTTCTTTACTTTAGTTGCTCTCATTATAGAAGTTTCAGGTGTATGACATGCTTTTTTCTATGTCCATGTCTCCTAGGCTTGTTTAGGTTGGGCTAGAAGTTTGATATTGCATTTTACTTTTTCATTTTGTTATTTTCCTGTATCTTCTGGATCCCTAGTGGCATTTAAATGCTCTAAAAATGGGTGCTAAACACTGGATGGACCTTCAGCATTCCCCAAATAGCTCATAGAAGCTCCCTAGCTGCTTGAGGTCACTGAGCAGAGCCCTAACTTCTGAGTGGTATATTGAGGCTGAATGGTATATGGAGTATACTGTGCACACTTTCAACTCATGACACATGGTACACCAAACCTCCCCAGCTCCGTGGGATCTCTGAGTTTGGTTCTACCAGGTAACAAGCAAAGATCTGCCACTGCACAGTTAACCAAGGATCACTGTGGCAGGCTTCAGCTCACACATGGCAGCTCCTGGATACCTGTAGGTAATGGGGCAGGGCCCAATCACGCACACACACACACACACACACACACACACTGAGGCTGGAGATTGCCATGAGTTTGAGGTCAGTCTGTGCTACATAGTGAGTTTAAATCCAGCCTGAACTACATCATGACAGCTTTTTTTAAAAATAAAAATAATGCCTTATTCAAGCAAAGATGGTGGATAGATAACAGCTGGCTACTGAGGCTCCCTGAGATAATCAACTTAGAATTCAACATAATACAGCATGGGGAGTTCCAAACAGAGGGAGATAAATTCTGTCTTCCCAAGAAGAAACTAAGGTGAGAACCAATCAAACATATAGTCCCAGTGCTATTACTGGAACAGCTAAAGCTTCAGTGCTCCCACCACAGCAGGCAACTTGGCAAGCTATCCCAGGTCCTGCCACCTCGACTCATTGGAGGCACAGTCACACTGAGGTCAGGAGTTATCCAGCTGAACGGACAGCTGAGCTGGAGGGGGAGCCTGCATCAACCAGTGGTGAGTGATGGGAGTGGAACTATTCCACAGAAAGGGAGGCTCTGGTAGATGGCATTCTGGAACCAGGCAGTACTGGTAAGTACAAATGGCAGTAGTGACTTCAGTCAGTTGTTCCCTTCCTGAATGGGATTAGTGAAGTATGCTTGGCCTGGGTCATGTGAACTGGCTGAGACCTAATAGGTTATCTGAAATCAGTTTCCTATGACAGCGGTGCACACTGATGCAGTGAAGGCCTCAGAAGTTTGACTGTCCCAGAGGGAAGGTGGTGCACAGTAATTAACTGAAGGTCTCACCAGCTTGACTGATCTGGAGGGGATGGGCCAGCATATCCTCCCCCTGTTTGCAACTCACTAGCACACTGCAGTGGGAAGGATCATCTAGCCAGTGTGCTTCAGAAGAATTGTAACAAAAAAAGAAACTGGGGCCTCCTGGAATAAACAAAAAAGATAGGATGAGGAAGCAACAAGAAAAAGTCCCCAACCCTGAGAACACTGACCCAGGACAGGTAAATACAAAGGAGAATGAGAACAGCAAACATGCAATATCAGACACAGCACCAGTGGACATAAAGAGATATCTTCAGGACCTCATAGATGAGTTCAAAAGGGAAATATTTAGCCAAGTAAAGCAAGATATAAGAAGACTAACAAAAAAGATGCTATGCACCCCTCAAGAAGACACAGATGGAAGAAGGGAGGAACTATAACAAAGGAGAGAACCATGTGATGAGGAATATAAAGAAAATATAGAATACATGAAGCAGATTCAAAGAGATTACCAGGAAACTAAAAATGCTATGGAAACATGACAAATCTGCTTGAAAGAAACTAAGGATAGATTCTCCAAACTGGAGGACAGTTTTCCAATGTGGGATTATGAAAGGAAAAAATTTCATAAAAATAACAAGGAAACAAACAGTAACAATACAAAGGCTAGAAGACAACAAGAGGATCTATAACTTGAGAATAAAGAATGTGAATGAAGAATCAGGTGTACAAGTGGGAGTAATAAAACCATAATGTGTAATTGTCATTGTACAAAAGAGAGGAAAAGAAAGTGCTCTAAAGGACATAACTGCATGTATATTTAAGTGTATAAGATAGGTAACCATATTACTGAGTTTTATTGGATCATTGAACAGAACTGTTTGCAGTCTCACTGTTTGAATGTCCACTTTATATGCTTTAATTTTGTAACTTGAACAACTATTTCTAAGATGACAATATGTAATCTATTAACTAGTGATTTCCTGTTTATTTTTTTTCTGAAATTCTGTATAACTTGTACCCTTTTTCTGTTTTTTCTTTTTTCCGTTTAAATAAAATTTTAAAAAAGAATCAGATGTACAAACAAAGGAACTACAAAGGCTATTCACAGAAATAATTAAGGAAAACTTACAAACATAGAAAAAGGAAATGATATTCAGATTGTATGAGGGATACAGAACTCCAGCCACCTACAACCAAAGCAGAACTACACCTAGGCATATAATAATCAAGATCCAAGAAATTCAATACAAGAACAGAATATTAAAAGCTGTTAAGAGACAAGAAACAGATAACCTATAAATGAAGGCCCATCAGAATAACGGCAGACTTCTCAGCACAAACCATCAGGTCAAGAAGAGCCTGGAGCAAAATATTCCAAGCCCTAAAAGAAAATAACCTCTAGCCCAGATTGATATACCCTGCTAAACTGTCTCTAGAAATTAATGGAGAAACAAGATGCTTCTAAGACAAAGAGGAACTTGGGAAATTTTCAACCACCAATCCAACTCTGCAGAGAGTCATGCAGGGCATTCTAGACAGAGAGAAAAGTACTAGGATTCCAGGAACAGTGGCAGAGGGGCCTCAATGAATGGAGCAAAAAACAGAATGAAGAAGATAACAGACAACTGGTGGGAAAAAATTAGCATGACAAAAATGAGACAGAGAAAGTTAGTTATATTCTCTAATATAGATGGCTTTGATACACTAAATTAAAAAAGAAAAAAAAAAAGAACCACACGTGGAATGGAGCAGGAGGTAGGGTCCACCGAGATGCTATTTATAGAAAATATAATTAACATGAAAAAAGAGTACATGGACTGAAAACCAAATATGAGAAAAACAATGCTCTATGTGACAGAGAACCAGGAGTAATAGGGGCAACTAGACCAGTATTTGTGGATAGGTTGGAAAGACAGGCTTTAATAGGTAAAGGAATACAATTAGAGATCAAGTTCAGGAGAGAAAAGGTTTGGAACCACTTAGGTAAATAACAGGTTGCCCCCCCCCAATTTAAAGCCAAGGGTCTTTGTGAGACCCAAAAATACACAGTGTACCCTGAGGAAGTGAAAGAGAAGGGAGAGTCTTAAAAAAGATGGCAGAAGATATTGTTAATAGTGTATCACGATTTAAAACCCACATAATTCACACCATTCTACTTTGATAGATTTTATTCTGTCCCAGTTTGTCTACTTGCATTAGATTTGAGGGCACAGACAAGTATCCCAAAACATCAGGATATAGCACAGTAATCATTTTTAATGTCCTATTAACTTAATCTGGACCCCTGAATGACTTATACTGTTTTATCATAACTGATCTTAGTTAAATGAGGTTTATTTGATTGCTGTTTGGTATTAGCAGATTTTATTCAAAACTAATTTGATTGATAGTATCAAATCTGAGAGTATAGGCAACTACACTAAAGATGACAAACCTCACTATGATACACATTCTGGTTTAATTACTGCCTGTTTTTGAAGTTTTATGCTATATACAAAGTTATGGTTTTATTCATACTCTTATGTATTTGTCTATTCAATTATACTATGTCTGATGATATAGTCAATTCTATTGAAGATAACAAGAGACAGCACAGGAACTATGGTAGAATTCCTTGTACAATGATCTTATCTGTCTTTTTCATCTCATGTGTTTATAGGAATATGTTGTGTTTTACCTTGCTTTTCTTTATTTCTCCCTCTAATATAGAAAGGATAGAAATACATGTTAAGACTCATCCATGTGTAGAGCCTATAAAGAGTTTATGAGAACTGATCTTATGATACATGATGAAATGAACAAATACTTTGAAGAAAAAGAGACACTAAAGTACCTAGTGCTGATCCTGGAATGCCATAATGTGAAATCCAGCAATATTATTATTCTTTGTTTAGAGTTGTATTAGCCTGCTTGGGTTTGTTCAGTCTCAACATAATTGAAGATATGGACAGCTGCATGTATGTTTAAGTGTATAGGATTGATAATCATATTTCTAAGTTTTTGTTGGGTAGTTGAACAGAACTGGTTGCAGTGTCACTGTTTGAATCCCCACTTTATATGCTCCATTTTAGTATCTTGAATAACTATTTGTAAGAGGACAATTTGTAATCATCAACTAGTGATTTCTTACTGTTTATTTTTTTCTTTGAAAGTATGTATTATTTCTACCCATTTTCTGTTTTGTTTAGTCTTTCTTTAAATAAAATTTAAAAAAAAGAAAAAAATAGGAGAGTAACAATAGTTAATATATTATTATCTTTACTCAGAGTACAAGATATAGGCATTTAATTGTCCAAACAGTATTAGTACAAACCTTTTTTCTCAATTAACTAAGAGAGATTAGTAGTATAATTACCTTAACTATCAGTACACACACACACACACACACACACACACACAATTTTCCCCTTCCTTTTCTCTTTTCCCTCACCCTAGTTTTTCTTTCTTTTTGAACAGTTTCTTCCCATTTTAGAGTATCAATTACAAATTTTAGATCTTATCTACTTTCAGTTTCTCACACTTGGGAGATAATATGATGTTTATGAAGGTGTATCTGGTTTATCTCACTTATGTGTATAGTCTTGAGTTATATCGATTTACTCATAAAAATTTCAATTTTATTCCTTTTTATACCTGAGCAGCAATCCATTGTATAAAAAAAGACTGTATCTTTTTCATCCATTCCCTGGTTGATGGACATTTGAGTTTTTTCCAAGATCTAGCTATTACAAATTGTGCTACTATAAACATCGGGGCACATATATCACTGTGGTGTCATGTTTTTTTTTTTCAGTTCTGGGAAGAAGCGGAATAGCTGGGTCAAACAGGACCTCCAATTCTAGTTTTCTGAGAAATCTCCCCACTGACTGCACCAGTTTACACTCCCGCCAACAGTGGAGATGGATCCCTTTTTCCCCATAGCCCCTTGTTATGGGTTGAGAACTGGTGGTCAACTTAATGCCAGCTGGATTACATCAGCATGCATTGAGCGGAGATGCGCCACCTGAGAAGGGTTGCCAGGATAAATAGGTGGAGAAGAAGGGTGGTGTTGAGGGTTGAGGCACTAAGGAGGCATTGTGTGTTCTCTGAAGAGTTGCTGTTTGAGCCATTGGTTCTCCTGGGGAAGCTTTGGTCCTCACATCGAGCATTGCTTCCTGGCTCCGGAGGGGAAGACACGTGCTGCTTGGTCTCCAGGATGAACTCGTCACACTGCTTCCTGGCACGTACCCAACTGTGCTTGTTGTCAGAGGAGCTCAGGGCCTCCGTGTCACTGAGGACAGCTGTGATGCCTTTCAGGATAGCCCTGGTCTTTGTGAGTGTGACTCCTCAGCTCCAGCGTAGAACCCTCATCCCACTATCACAGCTCCTTAATCCTGCTGGCATAGACTTTCTGGCTTTCCCCGCTGACCCTTGGATCTTCCTGGCATGGATCCATAAAACAGACTGGTGTGAGTCCTTCTTGTGGGCTCTGGACTTCCAGTTGGACTCATGGGAGGCATTGTCCTGAGCTCTGGGTTTTTATCTGGACTCATGTGGGACATTGCGGTGGGGTTTAAGGCTCTTGACTAAATAATCTATGTCTTTGCTGTTGCGGATAGATTTCCTGCATTTTCCTGTGTTAACTTCCCGTGACCATTATAAAAATATTATAAACTCCATGTCCTGATCTGAATTGTTCGCTGTGTACAACCCCTGACTACAACACCCCTCTAGTATTTGTTACTGGCTGATTTCTTGGTTATAGCCATTCTTTCTGGGGTGAGAGGAGAATCTTAGTATTGTTTTAATTTGTATCGCTTGAATGACCAGTGATGTTTAACATTTTCTCATATATTTATTTGCTGTTCATATTTTTTATCTGAGAAGTATACATTCATTTCAGATGCCCATTTTTTGTACTGGGTCTTTAAATCTGGGAGAGACTAAAGATTCTAAGGAGGGAAAAAACCCCTTGAATTGTTTAATATTGACTATAAAATTAGGTATGGGCTAGTCACATATAGCCTTTTATGTAGTGAGCTACATTTTTTACACTTAATTTCCAGCACAAAATGTATCCTGAAGAAAATGTAAAATGCTATCAAATGCTTTTTTCTGTAACTATTAAGATTTATTAGTTTATTTTTCACTTTGTGGATATGATGTGACACATTTATCACACTTTGAACCATGCTTGTATGTTCAGAATGAATCCTACTCTATAATGGCAAATCATCCATTTAGTGTGTGCCATTAAATCTGAATTGCTAGTATTTTTCTACCCATGTTCATCAGGAATATTGGCCTATTTTTAGTTTCCTCACCTGAATTTACTATCAAGATAATGTAAAACATATAAAAGTGGAAGTACTTATTCCACTTCATTTTTTTAATGATTTAGTGAAAAGTTAGCAATAGCTTATCTTTAAATGTTTTCTACAATTCAGCAAGAAAAGCACCAAACCTTATTCTGTTTAGAAGAAATTCAGTGATTCAATCTTATTAATGTATTCAAGTCTTCTATTCCTTTATGGTTTAGTACATTATATTTCTAAGAAGTTATCCATTTCTTCTGAGCTGTATAATTTCTTATGATCCATTGTACCTTGGTGGCATCAGTGCAATGTCCCTTTTTAAAAATGTGGTTCTGAGGAGTTGAAGTGAGAACTTCAAGCATGCAAAACCATGTGCTCTAACAGTGACATATATCCTTACACCATTCTTTCAGTTTTGATGTTGAGATTTTTAGTGCCAAAGTTGGGATACACAGAGATTTATCAATTTTATCTTTACAAAGAACCATTTTGTGTCTAATTTTTTAGCATTTTACCTTTTTATTTGGTGTATGTTTAGAGTACATAATCTTTACATTCATCTTAAGAAGTTACATGTACTTAAAATATCTTGATTATTTGTATTGCCTTTCACCTTCCGACTTACCTCCCTTGCTCTTTGGCTAAATCTCCTTTCCCTATTTTATTACACTTGTAGTTCACTTTTGCAACATATAAAGATTGCATTCATTGGGCATAGTTAGTATATACACAATGACACATCTTAAATCTTTTTATGTTTCCATCTCCTACCCTCTCCCTTCATCCTTAGTCTCTTGGTCTCCTTCCCATTTGCAAAAGATCTCCCAGTTTCATTTTATTAATCTTTTATTTTGTTCTGAATATGTACTTTGGATTATGCAAATGAGAAAGCATGTTATTTAAGTTTGTATTTTTCATTTATTCTTCAAGCTTTCTAATAGTTTTCTATGATCTATTTGTTTCCAATATAAACTTTGTGTTTTTTGTAATTATACTTATTTTAGTTTGATTTGTGATAACGCTTTTACTTGGAATCATTTTTTGTGTATTCCTTTAATGTTACACATTTTCCTACTAGAGCACAGTGCTAATTAATACACTATGTTTCCAATCTTGATTTATTAATTTACATATACATTTCTTCTTATCCACTGATTAATCAGTGACATTTAATTTCCATATGTTTTTGAATTTTCCAAACTTCCTCTTGTTATTTCCAATTTCCAGTCATTGTGATTAAAGTGCTTAACATGATTTCAATATTTTAAAATTCATTTTTTATGACACAACATATAATGTATTCTTGAAAAAGTTCCATATACACTTGAGAAAAGTGTTGCTTCACTGGCTGTGGGATGGAAGGCTATGTAACCATCAAACTCACTTGGTCTAATGTATAGCTAAAACCAGCATTTCCTTATGGATATTCAGTATGGCTATTCTGGCTATTGATTAAAGTGAGGTATTGAAATTCCTTGCCACTTTTGTATACAGTCTTTCCTGTCAAATCTCTTACATATTAGGTACTAAAGGGTTCGATGCACATATATTTACCTGTGTGGTAACTCTCTTGATGAACTGTTCCTTTTATTATTGTGCAATGGTTACCTGTATCTTTACATGATTTTCTAACTCAAATCATATTTTACCTGATAAATGTACCTGTGTTCTCTTTTGGTTTCATTTGCATATAATATCTATTTACATCAGTTTACTTTAACTCTATGTATGTCACAAAAAATTTAGTGTTATAAATCATCATATAAATATCTTCTTTTCATCTATTCATTCACTCAGTGCCTTCTGCTTGGGAAATTCAATCTGTTTGCATTCAAAGTAATTATGGACAATTTGTTTCTATGATTGCACTAATTGATTTTTTTTTTGTGTCTTTTTCATTTTTATCGGTACCGGGGATCGAACTCACGACCGCCTGCTAGCAAGGCAGGTACTTATGCCGCTGAGCTAAATCCCCAGCCCCGCACTAATTGATTTTGGATTGAGTTGTGTGTACTTCATGTTTTCCTGTCTTGCTTTGTGACTTGATTTTCTTTTCTATTTTTTTTTTCTTTGCTGGTAATGGAGATCAAATTCAGGACTCCGTGCTTGCAAGGCAGGTGCTTATGCCACTGACCTAAATCCCTAGCAGTGTGACTTGATTTTCTATAGCCATATGCTTTGAATTCTGTCTTTTTTTTTCTGTAATCTACTAAGGGTATAGGTTTTCTGGTTACCACAACTGTTATAAAAATCACTAGTCCACAGATTAGGTGTTATACTTTACATCTAGATTTTCTCTCAAAGTCTCATGTGGTCATAAATGGAGCTTTCCAGGGGTGGCTGGATGTAAGAAGTGTAATGCTTAGATTACAGACAAGACACAGGGATTAAAGGTGCAATGCTGCAATTAAAGGTAACCCACTCTGACTGTAAGTATTACCCACCAAAAGGGCAAGGAGCCTAGATGGAATGTAAGGGACAGAAAAACGGTGGCTGCTGCTTCCTCCTTGCTACTCAACTGCTTTGCTGCCTTCTCCTTGCCATGAATTGTTTTTCCTGTTTAATGCCCCTCTGCCATGCTATTCTGCCTTGGAGCCAGTCAATTATGGACTGAAACCTCTATAAACTGTGAGGCTACAATAAATCCTTTTGAGTGTTGAGTATTGTGTCTCAGCAACATGAAGAGTATCTAAGACACATTTCATACCAGGAGTGAGACTCTTGCTATAATTTCACCTGACCATGCAGTTTAGGACCCTTTGGAATTGGCTCGTGGGAAGAGTCTGGCAAGGTCTGGAGATCCTGGCTGAAGAAGTAGCCTTGGAGTACTTTAAGCTCTACTTCATTGGAGATTCTGGTCAGAGTTCAGAAAATCAAAATGCTGATAGAAGGGTCAGTAATTTTGCTCAATGGTGTTGCGTCTGCCTGGCATGCATGAGGTCCTGAGTTTGAGTCTCACTAACTCACTACCCAAAGAAAGAATTCTGATAGAAATGTAACAGATAAAGACCAGGCTCAGAAGGTTTCTCCTAGAAACAACTACTGTGTTAGCTCCTAGTCTCCAGACCATGTATTATTCTTTAGCGGAAAATTCACCTGAATTTACTCATGTTCAAAGACTTTGCCTGAAACTGAGATTAAGCCTAATTAATTTGGCAGAAGAAATTTCAAGGTAGTCTAATTTGAGGTAGTGGCATGGCTAATGGCAGAGGCTTTTAGCCAGACCTATGTTGAGAATCAACAGCAAATAGCCCATCAGAATGATTTAGAACATGCTTTGAATTTGGCCAGAAAGGAATCTCCTGTAAAGTTTCAGAATTTGGTTGCAAAAAAGGAACAGGACAATATAAAAGTGGGCCTGAGGACATCATTAAAACCAGCATGATTCCATACTTTGCAGCCTGAAGATTGCAAAGGTAAAAGACTTTGTTTGAGAAAAAAGCTCCAGAGTACTAAGTTTCAGAATGGCTGCTGCCTACAGAATTTGTTCCTCTGGACAGAGTTGACAGTGCTCAGCAATTCAGGCTGATAAGATTTTGGTGCTACAGAGACAAAGAAATAAGAAAACAGGCTTTTTTTGCAGGTATGAGAAAGCTGCAGAAGAGATGCAAGCACCTTGAGGTAAGAACAAAGAAATGGAAGTACTTTTATCATGTCTGGCTGGGGGAAGAGTTTGGGAGGTAGGCAAAATGACATCAATAGCTGACTTGAAAGAGGATCTCTGTGCACAAAACAGGAAACAGAAAGATTTACTGGAGGTTGAGGGTGGGACCTTTGGGTGTTTGTGGAGTCTTGGGATTGGATAGGGCTCAGTGCAGACACAAAAAGGGAGTGGGAGGTTTATTTCTGGAACTAGAAGAACATAGGAGTTACTCTTGGAGAGATAAGTTGCTTCTCCCAGTACCAAGTTGGGCAGATGTCATGTTGAAGACAGCTAAGCCCCAGGCTTTCAGAATCTATCATAGGCATTCCACTGCTACAGCCAAGAGAGAAGCAAATCTGGATATCACTCCAGCTGGCAGCACAACCTGGCATAATCTGTGGAGTTCTTATTTCAGTGCATGTAGAATGCAAGCATTCTGGGGTCAGAAAGGCTTCTGCCAGATTTCAACTATAGGAAGCCAAGTAGAGTGCTCCTCTCAGTGTGAAGCTGTGAGTTTGAAGCTGAAAAGTGCAGTGGAGACCCTAAAAGGTTGGAAAAGCCAGGAATGCAGATTGTCTCAGAAAAGCTGCATACAGAGAGCAAAGCTGGCTCAAAAGAAATTGAGGGAGCTAAAACTACCTGCAGTCCCATAGATGCAGACCCACCCAAGCCCTTTGGAGTTCACGTCCTATCACAGACTGCACCAGACACTGGACATGGAACTATGGGACTTAATGTTTGCCCTGCTGAATTTGGGGCTTACTTTAGTTCTACTTTCCCCCCCACTATTTGTACCTTCTGGAATGGAAATGTTTATCCTGTGCCACAGTATATTGGAAGACTTTAATTTTTTTTTCATTTGTACAGGGGCTCTCAGATAAGAGTTTGTGTTAAATATCAGAGGAGATTCTGTTATCTGATATCAGATTGGACTGAACTTCTGGACAGATTGGACTGGACTTGAACTTTTTAGCAATGCTAAATCTGTTAGGAATGTGAGAACTCTCAGAGGTAGACTCAATGCCTTTTTCATAAAGGGATGTTTGTGCAACTTTTGGGGAATGGGGCAGAATGTTATGGCTCATTATATAGATGTTCTCCAAATCCTCATTAGTTGTAGATGGAGCTTTTTAGATGTGACTGGATTTAGGGTGTGTGATTCTGGGATTATAAAGGTGATTCTGGGATTAAATGTGTAATGCTGGGATTAAGAGTGACTCACTCAGCCGGGCGTGGTGGCTCATACCTATAATCCCAGCACTTGGGAGGCTGAGGCAGGAGGATCATTGTGAGTTCCAGACTAGCCTGGGCTACAAAGTGGGCTCAAGGCCATCCTGAACTACATAGCAAGACCCTGTCTCGAAAAGACAAAAAAAAAGTGATTCACTCTGGGTGTAAGTGCTACCCATCTAAAGGGCAAATAGTCTAAATAGAATTTAAGGGTCATATAAAAAAGGCTGTTGCTACATGTTATTACTTTACTGCCTTTCTGCCTGCCTTGACCTGTTTCTTTTCTATGCTATCATGCCTCCCTGCCTTGGAGGCCACCAACTGTAGACTGAAATTTCTATAAACTGTGAGATACAAGAAACTTCTCTTTTAATTTTAGGCATCAGCTATTAGGTCTCAGTAAAGAGAAAAGTAACTAAGATTATTGTACCCCTATATATAGTAAGTATCTGTTCATGATTTCAAGGTTTTGTGCTTTTTCTTTTGCTTTCTACACTTTATGATACACCCAAGAGAGGTCTTTTTATTTTTACAATACTTGTCATTTAACATTTTGCATCTGTAAATTTTTCTATTTTACTGAGTTGGGGGAATATTTTTTTTGCTTATTTATTTATTTTTAACTGATGACCTCATACTTGCCAGGCAGGGGCTGTGCTGCTGAGCTATATCTCTGCTGGAAATATTTTATATATTCAGCTTCCATTACTAAAAAAGTTTTTGGCCTATTTTCTTTCTCATCTCCATTTGAAATTCCAATTATGCATAATTACAACTGATATAAGCCAGTAAGTCCCCAACACTTGGTTCTGTCTGTTCCAATCTTTTTCTACTTTGTTCTCCACCTAAAGATTATTAGAGTTACTCTATTTTGACATTCCTTTAACTTTTTTCTTTATCCACTGAGCTTTTCACTTCAAAAACTGTACTGTTCATTAATTTACAATTGTTTTATTTTCCTGGCTTGGATTTCTGTATTGAGAATAACTTTTTCTGCTACTATTGATTTGTACACTGAAAATATGTCATTTTATTGTACTGAAAATAGTTAAAAGTATTCACCTGAAAATTTTTGTATTTGGTTCACATTACAGACAAAATTAAATTTTTTTTTCCTCTGGAGCAAATATCAGTCAGTATGCTGTTTTTTTTTTTTTTTTTTTTTTTTTTTATAAGTCAAGAATGTACTTTGCAATGAACCTTGTAAGGGTAACAACTATGGGGTTTTATTCTATCAACCTAATAGAAAAATAACAGCTAAAGAGCAAACATGAAAACTAAAAATAGGATTCCACAAACAAGGAGCAGAAGAAACAGATAAAACAAAATAAAATGCAAAACTCCAAAAAAAGTTCATCAGAAACTACATTAATTGTTGTCAGAGTAGGCAATATAATTCAGTTAGAGCTTACAAAAATTGATCAAAAAAGTAAAAATTAAATGATTTTCCAATTCTAAGAAATGATTTTAAAATATAAAGAAAGTGGTAGGTTGAAAGTAAACACACAAAAAAGTATAAGACTGAAATGGCTATATTAATAACAAGATAAATTTCAAAATAAAACAGTACCAGAATGCAGGAACTCTTACTAATGACAATAATAAAAACTGATTCAATAAAACCAACAATTAAAAAATGTAGATGCATTGAAAATCAATTATCAGGGTAGAGACACAGCTTAGTCAGAAAGCATGTGTAAGAAACCATTGGTTTAATTCCGAGCAGCACAAAAACCAACCAAACAAATGAACAACAACAACAAAACCCATGTATCAAACTTCATAACATAAACATGGGCAAAATTAAAAGCAAAAATAGTTCACTCATAATCAATCACAACTGGTTATTTTAAACTCATCACTCATCAATTGATAAACTTTAGAGGATGCTGGGAAACCAAGCAAGCAGCTCCCCTCCCTGGTAAGTGGCTGTGGTGTGGCCAGCTGCACCCCTTCCAGGGGGAGAACCACCAGCGACTCCTGAGATCCATGCCATGTTGGAACTTAGGGTTCTGGGAAACCAAGCAAGCAGCTCCCCTCCCTGGTGAGCAGCTGTGTTGTGGCTGGCTGCAGCACTTCCAGGGGGAGAACTGCCAGTGTCTCCTGAGATCTGCACCATGTTGGAACTTAGGACACTGGGAAACCAAGCAACCAGCTTGCCTCTCTGATAAGCAATAGTGCATGGCCTAGAGTCAAACATCCCACTGGTGCATGGCCTAGAGTCAAACATCCCACTTCCCTTACCCTTCTTCCCCTGTCTCCCCATTAGCAAATGGGAACCAGAAATCTGAGCATCTCTTGGGAGTTTGACCATAGCAAATAAGGGGGATTTCCTTCTACCATCTCTTTGAAGGCAAATATTTTTATTACTGTTTTGCTTTATTCTGATTAATGGTATTATTCTAGTCAATATTCTGTTTTGATAAGTTTTATAATGTTCTGTATTTCATTTTATTTTGATATACGTGATTGAAAGAACAACTATTGTAAAGATAATGAAATATACTGTGATATCTATTACTGTTATCCAAGTAACCTGCTGTGAAGTTGTATGCCAATTTCACTACCTGGTCTCAGTTGGCTTTGAAAAAGAGCATTGATAAACTTTAAAAAATGTCAGAAAGACATAATGATCTGACATTATCAATAATATAGGCACTATTTTTAAAGATACAACAAAAATTGCACACATATCTATTTTTTCAATATCACAAGATAATTTTACCAGAATAGATAACATTCTAAACCATAAAGACTTTCAGTATAACTGAAAACACTTGGATCAGAAAGAGTACATTCTCTCACCATAACAGAACTAAAATAGAAAACAAAACCACATATTTGGAAATTCAGTAATATTTTTTGTTTAGTTTTGTTTTGTTTTTTCCTTTCCCTTTTTGAGACAAGAGTCTTGCTATGCAATTCAGGCTGGCCTTCAGCTCACTTTGTAGCCCAGGCTAGTTTCAAACTTGCAATGATCCTTTTGCCTCTCAGCCTCTTGAGTGCTGGGATTATAGGTGCATGTTACCCTGCCCAGCTCTACTTTGATATAATATCAGAACCATTAACAATATCCAGAGAAAAGAGTTAATTACTGTTAAGTAAACTATAATGAAATACAATAATATAATATGTGGAATAAAGCTAAGAAGAAAAATGTGTAAGTTTAAATGTCTATGTAGAAGAGGCCTCAAATCATGATCTAAACCACAAGTGATCAAAATACAACTTCTATGACTGCATTCTTTGTTTTATTAGAACACAGTCACATTCACTCATGTAGGTATTATCTATGATTGTTAACTTTAGCTACAATGGCAGAGTTGAACAGTGGGTCTATAAAGACCAGATAGTATATAAAAGTAAAATAATTATTATGTTGCCCTTTTATTCCTGGTTTTCCTATACCTGCTCTAATCACATTAAGCACAATTTGTTTAGATAAATTAAATGCAAAAAGAAAGAAATTATAAAGAGCAAAATAAATCAAATAGTAGAGAAAATAATTAAGGCACGTCTTAATAAAACTGATAAATGTCTAGCTATATAAGAGGAAAAGTCACATTTCTAATTATTCAGAATTAAGGGACATTGCTGTAGACAGACAGAAGGCTTATACATTTAAAGGATAACAAGAAGGCCTAGGAATATAGCTCAAAAATGCAGCATCTTCCTGGCTAGCTCAAGATCCTGAGTTCAATTTTTGGTACCCCCTAACCTCCCAAAAAAAGGATAAGAAAGTATTAATAAGTTTTTATGGAGATACTAAGTGAAAAAAGCAAAAGTGTTACAGAAGATATATAGTTCACTCTATGTAAGAAGAGAAAATATGAACCATCTATCAAATGACTAAAGCAGAAAACAATTGATTTTTCTATATGGTTACCTATAAGGGGTGGGAAGTGAATGAGATATATATATGTGTATGGTTTTTATACACTTTATTTTTAAAAATAATGTTAGTATCTCAAATATTCCAATACTAAATTTGTTATTGAGAATGAGATGAAAAATTAAAACTAAATTAACTGAACCTTGTTGCATTTTGCATTTGTACTATGATAAAGGCAGAAAAAAAAATGAAGACAGAAATGGACAAGTGAAGGAAGAACAGAAAGAAAGGCAGACAGGCAACCTTGCTTGTTTCAAATCTCATAAATAGCCTGTGGGAAGGAGTAGCAATGTGTGTGGGGAGTAACAATAGAGAAGCAGACAAATCTTTAGTTATTTTGAGTAGGTTTATTGTTTCTTAAATGAGAGATTTTGAAACTATTTTAGATGTAAAATAAGATCATACTATGGAGCAAAATGTTTCTGAATAAAGTTTTTTTTGCTGTTGGATCCAGTTTCCTCATGGAGCTTAGAAGGCACATACAATTGTAGAATGAGGAACAGCAAAGAAAGAATACTGGAAAGATGAGTGGGATCTGAAGATACAATATGAACCTTCACAGTTTTTAAAATATGTGTATGTCTGTGTGCATATATATTTGTGTATCTCTGTATATAAATGCATCATTTGTAGTTCTAAATGAATAGTCTAACAAAGAATGATTTGCAAGGAGTAATGAGCAACTTAAAATTACAAATACAATCTTGATTTGTAAATACAGTTCTCCCACTAAAAGGAATTAGGTCTTTTAGCAAAAAAGGAGGATTACTAAAATAGGGTGTGCAACGAAAATCTTATCACAGAAAGTATGGAAGTGCTCCAGGCTAGACATAAAGCTACAAGGAACACTCTGAAGTGGCTTCCACTGGCCAGTTCTAGAACATTGAATACAAAATAATAAATCATTGCTAAAAGCCAGAAATTTTAGTTCCTTTTAATAGCAAATAAATAAATCACAGAGAAAGGAGGCTTTGTGATTACAGTATTATGGTGAGATCTAACTAGTAAATCTGTAATGAGTACCACAGTTCCAAAGTAACCATGTGTAAAGAATGAGCCAGAACAAAGAGCAATCAATGATCCTAAACCCAGGAGAATATTTTGACAAGGAGCAAGACATGTTTGTGAAAGAAAGAAAAAGAGATAAGAGGGGAAAAAAGGAAAGGGAGAGAGGGAAAGAAGAAGGGAGGAAATAAATTCTTGAGAAAAAGGTTTTGGTAGATGATAGTAAAAAGATCAACCCTAAAAGAACCAACAATTAGACTTCATTAAAAAAATCAAATCCCTCCACTTTACAAGACAACATTCAGAAAATGAAAGACATGTACTAGAAGAATTTGTAAAGCACATATTGCATTAAGAAAATTGTATTATTTGGCTGGAGATTTAGCTCAGAGACATAAGCGCCTGCCTTGCAAGCAGGCAGTCGTGAGTTTGATCCCCGGTACCGATAAAAACGAAAAAGACAAAAAAAAAAAAAAAAAAGAAAGAAAGAAAGAAAGAAAGAAAAGAAAAGAAAATTGTATTATTTAATACATATCAAGAACCATTAACTCAGTAATAAAATAAAACAAACATTCTACTTTAAAAATTGGGCAAAAGCCACAGATATAGCTCAGCAGCACAAGCATCTGTCTACCTGGCAAGCTTAAGGTCCTGAGCTCAATTCCTGGTACAAAACAACTGGGCAAAAGATTTAAATAGACATTTTATCAAGGAATATATTAAGAACACAAATAAAGAATTTTACATGATTCCCTATTTCATTACTCATTAAAGAAATGCAATGAAACCACATGAGAAACGATTCTATTTCCACCAGAATGCTTTTAGTAAAAGTTGGTAAGAAATGTAGATAGGTAAGCTGGGCGTGGTGGCTCATGCCTATAATCCCAGCACTTGGGAGGCTGAAGGCAGAAGGATCATTGCGAGTTCGAGACTAGCCCCCAGCTACAAAGTGAGTTCAAGGCCAACTTGAACTGCATAGAGATCCTGTCTCAAAAAGATGAAAAAAGAAAGAAAGAAAGAAATGTTTGAGTACATAGAGAATCTCTTAAGAGAAATGAAAGCAAGTCTACATAAAGTACTTGAATATTCATACATTTGCACTTGAATATTCATAGAAACATAATTCACATAAAAGTCTACCCAAAGCCATGCATGGTGGCACAAGCCTGTAATCCCAGCACTTGGAAGGTTGAGGCAGAGAACTGCCATGAGTTTGAGACCAGCATGTGCAACATAGCAAAAACATCTTTCAAAAACAAAAACATAAAGCAAAAATCCCAAAAGTCTAACTAGGTATCTAGACAATGAAAGAAAAAAATTAAAAAGATAAAACAACAAAACCAAAAGCTGATTCATTGAAAACATGAATTCATAACCTCTAGCAAAATGATCTAAAAATAATGAAGATACAACCTATCAATACCAGAAATGACACCAAAGATATTAAGGTTATTATGAAGGAATATTACAATGATATGCTCACAAATTTGATGAATTATATAAAGTAGAACAATTATTTGAAAGATATAAACTATCACAATTTGCTCAAGAAAACCTAAATAGCCCTACTGTGTAATAAATCAGCTCGAACTTATAAACCTCTTAAACACTATTGATTCAACCAAACTGTGATAGCTCAGACCCCAGAATAAAACCCAAGGAAGAAAGAAATTAAAATTTGGGGATCAAAGGCTTTATTTTAGGCCAGGCCTGGTGACCAGACACAATCCCCAGGAGCCAATTTGGAGACTGCACGCCTTATAGCTAGAAAGCTTGGGTTTTAAAGCTGAAAACCACAGGAATGTAGTAACTGTTAACACAGCTAGATAACAGTTGGGCTTTACAGAACTTCCTGTAATTTCTTTGAGGTTAAGCATTTCTTAAAGAACAGCACAATTAGCACATTTTATGATAGACCACCGGTAGGGAAGGGAGTTAACCAGGAACTGAAACCTAAGGCTTTTATGGCCTTTTGGGAAATTGAAACTTAACCTAGATAGATAGGAGGGGGAAAGGGGAGGGGGACGCAGTACGACATGCACAGAACAGACAATGAGGTGCAATGGTTAGGGCTTAGGCTATAACAAAACAAAGAAGAAATAATAGTATCAATTTTATTGCATCATTTCCATTAAATAGAATTATCATATGGTCCAGCAATCCAAAGGAATTGCCCAAGATAAATATACAAATATTGTAAAGTAGAAAAAATTGTTAATTACATTGATTTAATCATTCTATAATATAAACATACAGTAAAACATCACCTTGCACCCCATAAATAAAAAAACAGGTACCACTAAAAAAAAAAACTCAGAAATGAGATATAGTTCAGTTGTAGAACATTTGCCTAGTACATTTGAGATGATTTTGGCTACAATTTCAATTTCTGAGAGAAACTACATATCAATATCTGTAGTGGTAAAAGATGCAGGAAAAGGCACTTGTCAAATTCAATACATTTTTATGAAAAAACTTTTTAGCAAATTAAAAATAGACTGGAAAGTGTTCAATCTAATAAAAGGCATCTATCAAAGACCTTTAGTTAACACAGACATAACATACAAACTGAAAATAAAAGTATGCCATCTCTTTCCATCATATTTAATACTGTACAGGAAGGCCTACCCATTAAGTAAAGCAAGGAAATTAACTACAATATATTTTGAATAAAAATTTATAGTTACAGATCTAACAAAATCAAGAATCAAAGTAAATACAAATTTGAATATAAATGGATTTCACAGGTTAAGAAAATGAAGGGCATTGTTAGAGCACTAAAAAGACCACCATTCAGTTCTGACAAGTATCAATCACCCTCGGTGGCATAACCACAAATATAAAAAAAAATTGACAGAACTGTAGACACATAAATCTACAATTGTAATTAGAGACTTCAACAATCCTGTATCATTAATAGAGTAAGTAGAAAGAAGTCAATGAGGTTATGGACACCTAAACAACTCTAACAATGAGCTTGACCTGATTTACATTTGCAACCCCCTCAACAGAATACATATTCTTTTCAAGAGCACAAGGAATTTTCTCAAAGATCTTGTATTTTTAATCAAATACAAATTTTTACAAATTTTAAAGAATTTAAGCTATACAAAGTGTGTTTTCTGGAAAAATAAACTAGAGGTGAGTACCAGGATTATACCTGGAAATAAAATTATACATGGAAATGAAACTACACACTTCTGCATACTCCACATAGGACATGGGGAATGTCTCAGATGAAATCTAAAAATATGTTCCTGATTGGAAATCAAAATACAATTTATCAAAGTTAAGAGGTGAAAAATAAAGCAGTTTTAAGAATATTTTAAGCATTAAATAAAGGTCTTATAAAAAGTCTATCAACATTCTAAGTTTCGAATTTAAGACCCCAAAAGTTGCACCATAAGCAGCAAAAGAAATAAAAAATATCTGAGCACAGATGACTAACATTACAAACAATGTATTAATGAAACTTAAAATAAGTTTATGGAAAAGCTTTTATAAAATTGCTAACCAACTGGCAAAAATAACCATTACAATGAGAGAAAAAAGAACTTATGAATATCAGTAATAAAAGAGTAGGCATTATTATACAACCCATACAAACTAACAAATTAATACTGCATACTACACGACAAAAAGTGAGCAACTTAAAGGAAATAATTTCTTCAGAAACAGTACTTTTTGTTGTTGTGAAGAGTTAAAACATTCAGGAAACCCTTCTTGCCTTGTCACTCAGTCAGAACAACCAGATGTTCTGACTTGATAGGGAAGTTGTGATCCGATGTCCCAAAAAATAAGACCACCATGAACTATCGACCCTGCCAGACAGGATATGAGTTTTCAAAAACATCAAGCCACCTGCAGCAGATAGCTCACCCACCAGTAAGCAAAGGACACAACCCCTATTAACCAATGCCATCTGCTTCTGTAACCAATGCTTGCTTTGAGGTTTTCGGCTATATATACTCTGTACTCCCTTACCTGGGGCTCTCTCCCACTCCCCTTTCCCACTGGAGTGCGGTTGGAGGGTCCCTCACATGCTCCGACAATAAAAACCCCTTGATTTTACATGAGAGCTGGATCTTTGGGGCCTTCTTCACGACAGAGATCTTACATTTGGAGGCCCCAGCGAGATCTGCCCCCCCCCCCCTTGCCGAAGGAGGCCCCAAAGGCCACAAAGTGTCTCTCGGGGTAAGTACAGCCGTTCCTTTTAGTTTCATTTTTGTGATCGATCGTTTGTCTTAACTGCCCTAAATCGCTTCTGACCCATACCTTGTGATCCTAATATAGGACAGTTTCTTTGGGGGATGCCCCAAAAAGATTTTCTTGGGAGTCCATTTGTCCCTCAGACTCCCAGTTTGTTAGGAAGGGTCTCTTCCCCCCTCATTGGTGGTGGATTCACCGATCTGGTGAGTGTGGCTGGCCAGAACGTGTGATGTGTTTTGTCTTATTGGTGTTCTCTGTTGTCTCAGTCTTTGTCCTCTATTTTGTCATGGGACAAAGTGTCTCGACCCCTCTTTCCCTTACTCTAGACTATTGGTCAAAAGTAAGGGAACTGTAATAACCTAAGGCCCCCTAACTATTGCTGTGAAGCCTGTTCTGTATAAGCCCGCCTACTGCTTTCCCTTCCTCTTCCCCCTTCAAATCTAACTAGGTCAAGTTTTAACTTCCTAAAAGACCATAAAACAAAGGCCTGGGGTGATAGCTCCTGACAGCTCCCCCCCCCCTCTACCAGGTAGTCAGTCACAAATTGTGTTAATTGCATTAGATAGTAATAGCTTCATTTGTATCATAACAATACCTGTGTGTTCCTTTCCCTCTGAGTAAAGGATTGATATGTTTAATCAATGCTGTGTAAAGAATTGTAAAATCTTACCTAATTGATATGTTAACCATTGTTGCCCTCTACAAATAACAGTTGTGGTGCTAAAGTATGGTAACCAAGGTTGTTAATTGCTTTTAGACTTCTCTATTCTTTGCTAAGAAAAACAAGATTTCTTCTTATCTAAACTTGCTAGTATGCAGGGAAACTTGCAATTGCCGTTTCTGCTTTGTAATGTGTCACAACCCCATCCCCCTCCTGACACTGTGTGACCAGCAGCTGTTTGTGGATTTACAAGATAAAAAGTCCTGACTTTTAGCTGTGAGGGTGCAATCTCCAAATTGGCTCCTGGAGACTCATCACCAAGCCTGGATTTTACCTAATAAAGCCTTTGCTTCCCAAATTTTAATTTCTTGCTTCCTTGAATTTCATACCGGGGTCCGAGTTATCACATTTAGGGGCTCAGTCCGGGATGAGAGCAAGACCCCAGACTCATTTCTGAACATCTGAAAATAAGTACTCTGGAGGGTTTGTTTGGGCCATGGTCAATTTGTAATTTGGAGGGAATGCCCTCAATTTGGCAGTGGGAACCTCTCAAGGACAGAGTCAATTTGTTTTTCGGACAAACTGTCCATCTGTGACTCTGCCCCGGGTGGGGAACCGCTCTGTTAGGAAGGGGACACCCTTAATTTGGGGAGTGAAACCTCCCGAGGACAGAGTCAGTTAGTTTTTGCCATTTGTGACTCTGCCCTGGGTGGGGAACTGCTCCATTAGTTAATTCCTCCAGATCCCAAAATTTGACTAATTTTTGAGCAAAGGCTATTTTTGCTGCAGCTTGTCTTGTGTGTCTGTTTGTGTGTCCATTTGTTCTAATTGTTCTCCTTTTGGTTACCCCAAATCTAACAGAACATTCTCTCCTAGGAGCCCCTTCTACGAGCCCAAAATGGACTAAGGGATTTAGATACTTATGTTCAGAGTTTTTGTACTTTAGAATTGTTTGCCTGTTTAAATTTGTTACTAACTTAGGGGCTTGTTGTCCATTTCTGTTGCAGGATCCATATGGCTTATTAGATTCAAGGTTCATAATAAGAAAAATTATTTCCTTTAGCTCACCAAACTGTGCAGGAAGCACCCTTTGTTTGTGTCTTTAATGTTCTGGCACCTTGTTTAATATGTTAGTCCTCAATTGATTGCTTGTGACCTCGGCATGCCTTTTAAAAGGAGTATTTTTCTTTCTGGTTAAAATGTAAACATATGTGCACATATACATGTATATTTATGGTTTGTAAGAATCATATCAACTTTACCAAGTAAAAACCAGGTCATACTATATTTGAGCCAGTTAAAAGGTTACAGTTTTGTTTTTAAAAAATACAGCATTTTTATGTGGTAAAAAGACATAAAATAATTAAGTATGTTTTAGACTACTAAAAGAT
The DNA here is from genome assembly GCF_034190915.1 of Cavia porcellus. Lineage (NCBI taxonomy): Eukaryota > Metazoa > Chordata > Mammalia > Rodentia > Caviidae > Cavia > Cavia porcellus. The sequence goes on along the minus strand of NW_026947486.1, from coordinate 40,722,412 downwards.
GACTTCAAGGGTTTTGTTAAGAGTTTTGATGTTGCCTGAGAAGCAAAAAAAAAAAAAAAAAAAGGTAATTGACTGGTAATAGTAAAAAGAGGGACAAAAAAAGTGGTTTTGTCTTCAAGTAAAAATGTCTGGCTGTGCCAGAATGTAAAAAAGATAAAAGCTTAACTTGGGGGGGTATATTGTAAGTTGTAGAAGGCTTAAGAGGATGTGAATTGTATTTGTCTTTGTTTATAGTACTGCGAATAACAGGTTTGACAAGAATTAAATTTGTTCAGAATTTCACAGTATTAGATCAGTTTTGGTAAAAGTATTCATAAGATTGTACTTTGCTGCAAAATGTTTCCATTAAAATGAGATTATAGGTGATACTAGAGATAAAATACAAGTTCTTGCATGTGCTGTGAACATCTGGGAGATTATGCAGCACAATTTTGTTACCTATGAAAAAGCCCTTTTTTTGTTAAGAATATAATTTCAGTAAAATGATGGCCTGCCACGTGACACCCTTGGACAAAAAAGCGGTGTGCCATCCAAATGAAGCTGGCTCTCTGATCCAGAATGCTAAAACCATGTTCTCCTTTTGTCCCACCCTGATTGGACATCCAGAGGTAAGGAGATTTCCCCAGTATCACCAGTTGTTCTCTTTGCAACTCAGTCGGCCCCACATGTTAGACAAAAATTGCAAAGGTTTGAGACATTTAAGGAAATGCCCCTCAGCCAGTTAACAGAGATAGCACAAAAGGTCTTTGAGAACTGAAAAAATTTACAGGAAGCTACTAACAAAAAGATAACCAAGGTGTTAGAATTGCTCTATGAGAGAAAATTTTTTTAAAAAGCAGACGAGAGTTTCTGGGGTGGTTGGATACTGTAGGCTAAATTTTACTGAAAAGCTTGCCTCTGTATGACTCCCATAAGGGAGAAACTCAAAACTCACTTAACTGGACTGATGAATGTGAACAGGCCTTCCAGCAACTCAAGCGGGCCTTGACAGAGGCCCCAGCCCTGGAACTCCCTGATGTTACCAAGCCGTTCACCTTGTTCATAGATAAACTCAGGTGCATTGCCAAAGGAGTCCTAACTCAGAACATTGGCCCTTGGAAGAGGCCTATAGCCTACCTCTCCAAAAGACTTGATCCAGTGACAGGAGTATGGCCCCCATGCCCAAGAATACTAGCTGCTGTGACAATGTTACTTAAGGAGGCGAAGAAACTCGCTTTGGGCAAGTGATTTCTGTGGTAACCTCTCACAGTTTAGAGACTCTTATCAAAACCCCTCCTGAAAAAAGGCTCTTGAATGCCAGAATTCTACTGTCAGGCCCTGCTTCTAGACCCAGAGTCAATGATATTCAGACTTCTTCAGCTTTAAACCCAGCCACCCTTATGCCTGATGATGACCTGGAGGAACAAAGGACACCTCTCCATAAGTGTGCTGACATTCTTGAACTGCACCAGAACCTACGGGCTGATCTTACCAACCAGCTTTTAGGAAATGCCGACAACTATTTCATCGATGGAAGCAGCTTCATCCAGAATGACAAATGAGTGGCCGGGGCAGCAGTGACCACCAAAAAGGAGGTACTCTGGGTTAAGTGGTTAGAGCCTGGCACCTCTGCCCAAAAGGCAGAGCTTGTTGCTTTGACTGAGAGGCTAAAACTAGCCACGGGAAAGAGGGTAAACATTTTTTTTTTTCACTGACAGTAGATATGCCTTTCCTACTGTACATATATGTGGAGCCATCTATCAAGAGCGAGGTCTCTTAACCTCAGCTGGGACTAAGATTAAAAATGCTCCACAGATTCTAGACTTGCTGGCAGTTGTCTGGCTGCCTCAACGGGTTGCTATTATTCATTACAAGGCTCACCAGACAGGAGATGACACTGTCACCTTAGGAAACAGTTTGGCAGATCAAGCCACTCGAAAAATAGCAACCACATCAGAGGGGCCAACCAAGGAAGTAACTGCTCTGATGCTAGTCCCTCCAACCTTGTCAGAACCAGTCTACACAAAGAAAGACCTATAGTTAGCATCTTAACTTGGAGTAAAGTCCCCCACCCCAGGGAGCTGGTACCAGTTAAGTGATACACAAGTAATGTTACTGGAGGCACTAGGGCGGGAGCTATTACACCTTGCAGAATTGTTCAGAACTCAGTATTTTATTCCAAAACTCTACAAACTGACCACCTCTTTGAGCTCCAGATGCCCACAGTGATTGTTAGTCAACTCAGCTAAGAGCTCTATGCTGGAGACCACCCGACATTAAAGAATTGTTCCAGGACTTCTGGGAGAACATGGCGGACAGATAACAGCAGCTATGGAGGCTCTCTGAAAGACTCGGCTCAGAAGTCAGGAATGGTGCGGAATAAGGAGACATAAGTTGGTGGAGATATGCTCTGCTGACCCAGGAACGAACTGGGCTGAGAGAAACCAACTTGGAATGCAGTCCTGGTGCTAGAACAGGAACAGAAAAGCCTCAGTGTGGAGGCTGGAGCCCACGCCATTGGAAGCCGCAATTTGGGTTTCCTGCTGCGTGGTGGCTGCGTCTACATCGGCTCGGCAGGGAGAGAGACGCATGGAAGCTCTGAGAATAGGAATCTGAGAACGGAGTCGAAAACAGGACAGGCAGGGAGCCATGCACTGACTTGTAGTGAGGTGAGTGAGAGAAACTGACACTCTACCACAGTTTGACTCCAGCGGAGGACATTCTGGGACTGGGCAGACTTGTGGGAGTAGGGCGCTGTGGCGACTTCAACCACATATCCCTCTCTCAGGTGGGATTGGTGAGAAGTGCCTAGCCTACGTGACGCTGCTGATGGACCCAGTAGGCTAGCCCAACCCAGATCCCAGAGCCTGAGGGTGGTCTGAAGGGGCAGGCCCCGTGTAGGCTGCCTGGTCTGGAACTTCCTGGTGTGCTGCGGTGGGCGGGAACACCTAGCCAGTGCAATTTGATCAGGCTGTGGCTGACAGGGAGGGAAGCTGGGCCTCCTATATACACTTGCATATATAAGGAACAAAGAATATGGGAAGAGAAAGCAACAAGAAAGGGTCCTCGGCCCCTAATCCTGAGAAACAGGCAATAGCGGACACCGCACCAATAGACATAAAGCGCCATCTAGAGAACCTCATAGATCAGTTCAGGAATGAAGTTATTAATGACCTGAAGCTAGAAATAAGCAGAATAGTTAGAGAAATGCTAAGCACCACCCAAGAAAAAACAGATGGTGGAATGGAAGAACAGAAAAAGAGGGGAGAATTGTTTGATGGAGAAAATAGAGAAAGCATAGAATACATGAAGCAGGTTCAAAGGGACTACCAGGAAACTAAAAACTCTATCAAAAACTAGCATAATAGCTTGAAAGAAACTAAGGACAGACTATCTGAACTGGAGGGCAGATTTGTAATATGGGAGAATGAAATGAAAAACTTCTTAAAAATAACAAAGAAACAAACAGCAATAATACAAAGACAAGAAGATGATAAAAGGATCCATAACTTAAGAATTAAGAACATAAAAGAAGAAGTAGGGACACAAACAAATGAACTACAAAAGCTACTCACAGAAATAATCTAGGAGAATTTTCCTAATTTAGCAAAAGATAAAGATACTCAGATGTATGAGGCATACAGGACCCCAGCTACCTACAACCCAAACAGAGCAACACCCAGGCATATAATAATAAAAATTCCAGAAATTCAATATAAGAACAGAATATTAAAAGCCATCAGAGACAAGAAACAGATCACTTACAAGGGAACACTCATCAGAATTACAGCAGACTTCTCTGCACAAACCATCAAATCACAAAGAGCGTGGGGAGAAATAATTCAAGCTTTGAAAGATAATAATCTCCAGCCAAGATTGAGATATCCTGCACAACTGTCCCTGGAAATTGATGGAAAAACAAGGTGCTTCCAGCATAAAGAGGAACTGGGGGAATATGCAACCAACAATTCAACTCTACAGAGAGTATTGCAGGATATTCTAAAAAAAGAAAAATACAAAGAATCCAGAAATAGTGGCAGGGAGGCCACAATGAATGGAGCAGAGAACAAAATGAAGAAGACAAACTGACAACTAATGACAGAAAAAGAGCTCAACAGAAATGAGGCAGAGAAGATTGGATGATAGGAACAGCTATTTTGGAGAAAATGACGTCTTAATAGGTAATACTGATTTAGTATTATCTTGTTTTGAAGTCTCATCAAGCTTTTGTTCTTCTGTCTCCATTGGTCTAAACAGGTTGTATCTTATTGGATTTTATTATGTACGATAGTATAAGCAAAAACTTTTAAGGACAAGGAGATTATACAGAAACCATTGTTCATTTTCTGTTAGTTGATTCAAAATACCCTGTAATGCTGTCATTCTCTTAAATGGTTTTACATTGTTTTGATATATTTAATGCTACAGTATATGAAGTTGTACTCAAAGATTTCAAGGAAAGAGACAATATGGTAACTACTTTTATGTCAGGATTATCTTGTGGTGAAACACTATTCTGCTTAAATGGTTATGTTTTGATCTGCGCTGTTTTGCTGTTATGCCCTCTTTTATCTCAATCTCCACTCCATTATTTACTTTTTTATTTTTATCCTTTTAATTAAGGGAAGAATAAATAAAAATAGCAGGATATATTATAGTAACCCACTTTGACTTTCCATTATCTTGATTTAAAGCCCTGTATTACTCTCACCATCTTGTTTTTGACTGATGTCCCCTTATTCTGTTTTGCTGGATCGTACCAGGTTCGAAAGTTTAGGCAACAGCTGTGAAAATAGTGAGATTCATTATGATGCCCATTCTCGATGACTTTTATCTACTTTTGAAGATCTACAATGTCTCCAATGTTTTGGTTTTGTCGGTTTTGTTCTTTACTGTTTTGTTCAATTTTATTATAACTGATGACATAGGCAATTCTATTAGAGATAGCGGGAGGCATTATGGTAACCATTGTTGATAACCTTGTATTATGTTTTACATTATTTTTTATGTCCACCCTTTTGATTTGACCGACTCTGTTCTGTTATGTCACATTGGTTTTACTGTCTTCCAAAAAAAGAAATAATAACCGTGGGAGCAATAAAACCCAAAATGTATAATAGTCATTGTACAAAAGAGAGGAAAAGAAAGTGCTCTAAATGATATAACTGCATGTATATTTAAGTGTATAAGATAGAAAATGATATCACTGAGTTTTATTGGATCATTGAACAGAACTGTTTGCAGTATCATTGTTGGAATGTCCATTTTACAAGCTTTAATTTTGTGACTTGAACAATTATTTCTAAGATGACAATATGTAATCCATTAACATTTGATTTCCTACTGTTTATTTTTTTCTGTAAATCTGTATAACTTGTACCCTTTCTCTGCTTTTTTTCTCCTTAAATAAAATTAAAAAAAAAAAAGAAAAGAATTGTTCCAGGAGAACATTGGGAAGTAGACTTCATGGACATGGTAAAACTTAATTTACAGGGACACCGCTATCTCTTGGTATTAATAAACACTTTTACTAGCTGGGTTGGGGCTTTCCCTACTAAGTCTGAGTCAGCCTCAGTGGTAGTTAAAGGGCTATTGCATGAGATCATACCTTGATTTGGCTTCCCACTATCAATGGGGTCTGATAATGGCCTGCTTTTCATAGCCCAAGTCACCCAAAAGTTAGCCCAGGCATTAAAAATTAATTGAAACTCCACTGTGCCTATCAGCCACAAAGCTCAGGGAAAATAGAACATATAAAGCAAAGTCTCAAGGACATTTTAGCTAAGCTGTCTTTAAAAACTGGCGATAATTTGATGAGCCTTCTTCCCTTTGCACTAAGAGCTAGATGTACCCCATATGTTTCTGGAATTTCCCCCATTAAAGCCATGTTGGGAGGCCTTTGCCATTGGTTTCGGGATTGCCAAAAAAATAAACTAGCTAAAATAACTAATCAAGATCTCATTAAGTCCTGGCAGACTCTCCAACCCGTGTTGACTTCAATCCACCAGCTGTTTAGACTAGACAAAAACACCCAGATCTGCCTTCAGAGACACCTCTCAAGGTGCCGATTGAGCCAGGGACTCCAGTCTTGGTGCAATGTCACCACCGTGACTCCCTCAAACCCCGCTGGGAAGGACCTTTCACTGTGGTGCTCAGTACCCCCACTGCCATCAAGGTAACAGGAAAAACTGCGTGAATTCACTACACTCACGTAAAGCCACTGGAAACAGTGGACAACGAGGGACATACTCAGTGGACTACACAACAGACTGAAAACCCCTTAAAGTTAAAATTGACTAAGACATAGTTAGATTATGCTGGTCATAAACTGTTTTAGCTTGGTTGCTTTGATTTTAATAACATTGATGCTGACCTTGCACGGCGGCTCTGGTCCCCCTGTAAGCAAAGAACAATTGTTAAGGTCTTTATGTGGGAGCTCCTGTGATTGTAGAGGGGGCTATATTACTAAAGGTAAAGACACCAACTGGGGGGAATTATACATACAATAGAAAACAAAGATCGAGATCCTCCCCACACAAGTGATAAATTGTATACATACGGTCTTCGGACAGATTGTGGGGACAAGTTAACATTCCTTGTTGCTATACCCTCAGTTACAGGGGGTTTGACTAAAAGGTAGATGTAAATGATAAAGCCCCATGTGATACCTAACAAAGGCAGCCAGTGAGGGCCATGCCCTCAAAATTGTTTAGTATTCAAAAATGCATTCCTCCTGCTATGACTCTGTACAAAAATATATAGGCATAGATAGCAAAACTTACTTCACTGCTGAGCTTATGAGGACAAAGGCTAAAAGAGTTAAAGGTGATTGGTCGACAAATCCGACAGTGATAGGAGGTTCAAAGTATGCCCAAGCCTCATGTCTCAACATGGTTGGTAAATCTGTGCTGGAGCAGGGTGGCCCCTATACATGTGTCTGATAGGGGCGGGCCACAAGATAAGATCAAAAAGCTCTGGTGGTTAAAAAATGAGTCAAGCTGCTAATAAAAATAAGCTGCCTAAATCATGGGGAGTTAATCTAGATGCTCAAACTTACGATATTCTAGAGGCCACTCATAAAGCCTTAAATGCTTCCAACCCAACTTTGGCTATAATCTCTAGGATTAGAGATCCTCACAAAAAAGGGGGGGGGAGATGAAGAGTTAAAACATTCAGGAAACCCCTCTCGCCTTGTCACTCAGTCAGAACAACCAGATGTTCTGATTTGATAGAGAAGTTGTGATCCGATGTCCCCAAAAATAAGACCACCATGAACTATCGACCCTGCCAGACAGGATATGAGTTTTCAAAAACATCAAGCCACCTGCAGCAGATAGCTCACCCACCAGTAAGCAAAGGACATGACCCCTATTAACCAATGCCATCTGCTTCTGTAACCAATGCTTGCTTTGAGGTTTTTGGCTATATATACTCTGTACTCCCTTACCTGGGGTTCTCTCCCACTCCCCTTTCTCACTGGAGTGCAGTCAGAGGGTCCCTCGCATGCACAGACAATAAAAACCCCTTGATTTTACATGAGAGCTGGATCTTTGGGGCCTTCTTCACGACAGAGATCTTACAGTTGTTGTTGTTGTTGTTGTTTTGTTTTTGAGACAGGGTCTGGCTATGTAGTGCAGGTTAGCTTTGAACTCCCTTATGCCGTCTATGTATCCCAAATTGGCCTCCAATTCAGTGATCTTCCTGCCTCACCCTCTCAAGTGCTGGTGTTAAAGCAGCTGAGTAAGATAGAAATATTGTAGGTAGTAAGACAGGGCTGGGCCCTCAAAGGCCCCAGTTCAAAAGACCAGATTCCTTGCAACATTGGAGGAGACAGACACCTCTCCTGTGGGCCAGATCTCAAGACAAAAGCAAATGCAACCACACACTAAGAATAAACATCAGTGATTGACATTCTAAATAGGTATCAATCACCTTGTGGAAGACAGAAGGAGCTATTCATCCAAACTCTTACCAGCAACTGACTGTGTTCTGTATTCATGCCCACTTATTATATGACTCACCTCCCCATTTGATCTTGATTTAATCAATTTTTACCTGAGTAAATTACATTTGTAATCTTATTGGTTGACCATAGTTCTGTCCCACCCCATGCCCACTTACCTTAGAGTTCCCTATTTCCCCATCTAGAACATGTGTCACCTTGTGATTTTGCTATATAAAAGTACCTAGAAAAGACAGTCACTAGCAACCCATTCAGGACCCTTACTGTCTCTCTGACAGAAGCTTTCTTCTCTATCAAAAAAAAAAATTCTGTTCATGACCTCAATTGTTCCTAAATTTCATTCTTCAATTCTAAAGAACACTCCTACTGGACATCTAGTAAGATGAAAGTTTCATTTCTCTATATCACTGGGATTTCAGGCATGTGCTACCATGCCCAGTTTGAAAAATATTACTTATCAGAACTAAGAGGATAAGCACAATTGTATAATATGTCACAGAAATTGTTGAAGTTATAATCAAAACTCTTCCACATATATACTGTTATAACTTGTAGTTTTCCACAGATCATTCCACACCATGTTCCTGTTCTGAATGTGTCACGCACCCCCCTCCCTTTTTCTGTTCTTTCTCAGCTGGGCTCATATAGATAAGTTAACTGATAGAACTGTGGGGACCAGCGGTGGCTGAAAAGATAAGAAGTATGAAATATAAATGACCTTTATTTTGAGAATGCAGGGAGAGACACCCCCAATCCCTTGGGGCATGGCAACACCCCCCCCATTGGCGATCTCTCTGTGGAACATGTGGAGTGGAGGCACGTAAGTAGCTTAAGTTTGGGTTGGAACCTAAGGGGCATTAGTGATGTGCAGGTAGCCCATTGGCACTCATGTGGTACCAGAGGTAAATTCCTAGGGGTGGGGGAGATGGAACTCCTTGGTTTCACCTGAGGCTTTACTGGCTACAGTGTCCTGTCTGGGCCAAAACTCTTTCATTAACCATCAGCTTTGTACCTCTCCCACCCCTTTATCATAGAAACATTCTGCATCTAGCCCTCAGTCCAATGCAGCCCAACACCCCATTTTCTGAGATCACTGTGCTCCAGATGTCCTTTGTAAAACTCCCTGGAATCACACTCTGTCTTGCAAACCTCCCACCCTGTTTTGTGTTTTTTCTTTTTTCTATTTTTTTTTTCTTTTTTTGCCAATAAAAGCTATGCCCCACGCTATCTCTGCAAGCAGACATGGTTAGTCTCCACTGCTCCCTGTGTTGCTGGCTACCAGCTAAATAAAGTGCTTCTTTTTCTTCAAAAACATCTTGCCTCATTCTGAGCAACATTTGGGGATCTCATTTCTGGGGTGGAACATTTGGGGGCTTGTCTTGGAAGGACTGAGACCACCCTGAGTCCCCTATTTTCAGCTAGAACCCTTTTTTGGCTTCATTCAACCATCAGCCTCACAACCTCCCTTGAAGGACCTCTGTAAGTACATTTTGAAACTTCCAATCTGCATTTGACTTTGTGGGAGTGGGACACCCTCCAAATTGGTAGCATTATTTGCTCTATTTGTCTCTTTGTAGAGAATTTCTTTCTTTGTAGGGACTATTTGTCTATTCTCATTTGGTGGATTAGGTGGTCTTATGGAGCTTTTTGGTTGTGAAGGCATATTTTACCATCCTCTTAGAGAACAAAAGGCCTAAGATACTGGTACTATTGTGTCTTGTCTACCGTCTTTTGTGTTTTCAGTCAGTGTCATTTGTGTCCTTCTAACAGAACATTTTTCTTCACAGGACATGGGCCAAGGAAATTCAGCAAACTCCCTTGATCCATTAACACTTGTTCTTAACCATTTTAAGGAATTTAAACAAAGAGCCCGAGGCTACGGAGAACCAGTCCACCCAGGCCGCCTCTGAGTCTGTGTTTCACTAGAATGGCCACAGGGGGTTCCGGGTTGGCCACCTGAAAGTTCTTTTGACATGCCTCTCAAGGAGGCAGTTCAGAGATACGTCTTCCACCCCTCTTCCCACCCTGACCAAATTGTTTACATACAGGTTTGGATTGATCTCATAAATGATTCTCCCCCTTGGATAAAGAAATATACACAGGCTTCTTCGCATGAGCCTGGGAAACCCGCACTGCTCGCGCCCTTAAAGGAAAAACTGAAACCAACAGCGCAACTCTTAGAAGGAGATACTGAAGAAACCTTGCGCCCCCTTATCACCCAACAGGTCAACAATCCCCTCGAGATGAGGAGCCCACTTCGCCTGAGGGATTCCCTCCGGCACTCAGTCCTAGTCAAACCCAGAGCCACTACAGACCGGTCTCCCCAGATTCCTCTTCTGCCACACCTGCCTTGCTTCCCCTCCAAGAAGTCCCCAACCCTGAGGACCCAGCTCATGCTGTCCCTTTCTCTACTTCTGATCTCTATAACTGGAAGGGACAAAACCCACCTTTCTCTAAGGACCCTCAGAGTCTTATTTCCCTCATTGAATCCATCTTTTCCACTCACCCACCCACTTGGGATGACTGCCAGTAGATTTTGCAAGTTCTTTCTACAGCTGAGGAAAGGGAGCATATTGGGTCGCTGGGGCAAAAGGCAGTTTGTGACACAGGTCTTCTGACCCGGCATGGCTAAACCTTGTTTTCCCCTTGACCTGACCCAAGTGGAATCCCAACACAGTGGGAGGTAAGGAGTCTCTCTAACACTACGAGTTATTCTTGGAAGCCCTTAAAGGTGCAGCTAAAAAACCTACTAACCTGCCAAGACCCCAGATGTAAGGCAAGTCCCCTGTGGGTTTTCTGGAAAGATTACAGAAGGCCTATTGCATTTACACTTCCTTTGACCGGGTGGCACCAGAGAATGCAAGGGCCATAAGTATAGCCTTTGTGATGCAGTCAGCCCAGATATTAAAAGAAAATTGCAGAAACTAGATGGATTTGAAGGGATGCCTCTTAGCCAGTTATTAGAAATTGCTCAGAAATTGTTTTAGAATTATGAAGACCCTAGAGACCAGAAGCTGACTAAAGTATTAGAAGTTTTAACTGAAAAGGTGACTTAGAAGAATAAAAAGGCCCGGCCACCTATTGATAAGAACCAATGTGCCTATTTGAAGGAGATGGGACATTGGTGAAAAGATTGCCCCATACTGAAAGCATAATTAAAGTAAGAGGCAAAGGCCTTGTTGTCTCACAATTAGGAATGTTGGGGCTCACATGCTCCCCTGGAGCCCAGGCTAACTTTGTCTGTGGTGGGCCAACCAATTGATTTCTTGGTGGATTCCAGCTCAGTCTTAACATGGTCCATAGGAACCCCTACGTGGGACAAATTAAAAGTATTAGGAGCCACTAGCATCACAAAAGTTTATCCGAAGTTCCAGGCTCAGTTAGCCTGACCAGGACAAAAGACCATTTCTCATGAATTCTTGTGTGTCCTGGAATGCCCAGACCCCTTACTAGGTCAAGACCTCTTACACAAATTAAAGGTTCATCTCAGTTTTGAAACAGCCACCTCACAGGTGCAAATAGATGATAACCTACTTGAATTCCCCAGTACAACCAAGGTTCTAGCCCTATACCCTGAAGGAGAAGCACATTTGCTATTGGCAAGCCCAAAAATTTTGAATGACAATAGCCTGTTACACCAATGGATGCAAGACATCCCCAGGGTGTGAGCAGAACATAACCCTCCTTGTTTAGCAGTAAATCAAGTCCCTCTGGTAACTGAGCTTATACCACAAGCTTCTCCCATCCAACTCAAGCAATATCCCATCAACCTGAAGGCCTGCCAAGGCATTGCAAAACATATACTAAGGCTGAAAGAACATGGTATATTGAAATCTTGTGTTTCTCCTTGGAATATCCCTTTGTTGCCAGTCCAGAAGTCAGGAACCCAGGATTACTGACCAGTACAGGATCTCAGAGAAGTAAAAAAAGAGTTGTAACCCTCCACCTGACTGTGCCTAACCCTATACTTTGTTGAGTCTACTAAACCTGGAACGAACTTGGTATTCTGTATTGGACCTGAAAGATGCCTTCTTCGCTCTACTTATCACCTTGGTAAGTCAACCCATTTTTGCTTTTGAGTGGGCTGACCTCCTCATGTGGGTCTCTGAACAACTGACTTGGACACACTTGCCTCAAGGTTTCAAAAATGTGCCCACTTTTTTGATGAGGCTCTATCCAGAGAACTTCTGGGCTACAGAGAGGATTTTCCCGAAGTGATTCTCTTGCAATACATAGATGACCTCTTGGTGGCAACCCACTCCCATGAATATTGTGTAAGTGCCACCCAGGCCTTACTAGAGGCTCTAGATAAACTGGGCTATAAGGTCTCAGCAAAGAAAGCTCAGTTATGTCAAAAACAAGTAACCTATTTGGGCTGCCTGATCAACGAAAGGAAACATACTCTCTCCCCTCAACGGATACAAGCTATCCAACAAATTCCCACCCCTACAACTAAAAAGCAAGTGAGAGAATTTTTGAGGGTGGTGTGGTGCTATCAACTCTGGATTATCAACTTTGCTGAGATAGCCCAGTCATTATATGGTTCATTGAGTGGAGCCACACAAGACCCTCTGGAATGGACAGACTCACAGGCCCAGGCTTTCAGTCAACTAAAGATGGTCCTAACCGAGGCACCAGCCCTCATGCTCCCGAACTTGCAAAAACCCTTTTCCCTTTTTGTGGATGAAAAATGAGGAATTGCAAAAGGGGTTTTAACCCAGAGCCTAGGAACATAGCAAAGACCCGTCACCTATCTCCAAAAGACTAGATAATGTGGTGGCTGGGTGGCCACCACACCTGTGAGTGGTTGCCTTGGTAGCCCTACTGGTTAAGGAGGCTCAAAAACTAACTTTTGGACAAAAACTCACAGTTGTCTCCTCTCATTCACCGGATACCCTCTTTAAAGACCACCCCAGACTGGTGGCTGTCAAGTTCTCGAGTCTTGCATTATCAGGCATTGCTCTTGGATCCAGCTACCATCAATTTCAGGGAAACCACTGGCCTGAATCCAGCAACCCTGCTGCCTGATCATGACCCCACTTTACCTCTTCATGACTGCACTGAGATTATGGAGCACCTCACAGGACTTCGACCTGACTTGACAGATGAAGCCCTACCCGGGGTCCCCACCTATTTTTCTGATGGGAGCAGTTATATCCATCAAGGTAAGCAGGTTGCAGGAGCTGCTGTTACCACAGACTCTCAAGTTCTATGGGAACAAACTCTGGAACCCAGCACCTCAGCTCAGAAGGCCAAACTTGTGGTACTGACTGAGGCCCTAAAATTGGAAAAGGAAAGAACATAAACATCTACACTGATAGCAGGTATGCATTTGCCACTGCTCATGTCCATGGGGCCATTTATCAGGAACAGGGTTTACTAATTTCAGGGGGCCAAAAGATTAAAAATTCCCCCCAGATACTGGACTTTTTGGCTGCCATTTGGCTACCAAGGAATGTAACCATTATCCATTGTAAGGCCCACCAAAAGGGAGAAGTCCCCATGACACATGGGAACAATTTGGCAGATCTCACTGCATGGGAAGCAGCCATAAAATCACTGGGGATTGAGACAGTCTGGACATTTTTGTTGATTCCACCTACCCTGTCAGAACCTGTGTATACTCAAGAGGACTTGCATCTGGCAACACAACTTCAAGCAAAACCTGATATCCCAGGAGGCTGGTATCAACTGCTTGATAAATGAATTCTCCTTCCTAAGGTTTTAGGATGGAAACTACTTCAGCAGGCTTACCAATCAACTCATCTGGAAGGGTCCAAACTGGCTGCCTATTTCGAGACAGGTTCTGTATTCCTCGATTGTCAAGGCTTGCCCAGTCAATAAGTTCAAGGTGTCCACAATGCCAGCTTGTAAATCCTAAATGACCTCAACAAATGGAAACAATCTGTTATTGAGGAGCTATGCCCAGAAAACATTGGGAAATAGACTTTACTGAAATAGGAAAACCTGGGCTCCATTGACACAAGTATTTGCTAGTAATGTTCAACACCTTCACTGGCTGGACTGATGCTTTCCCCACTAGGTTAGAGTCAGCATAAATTGTAGTTAAGAAGCTTTTATATGAAGTTGTACCTTGATTTGGCTTTCTCTTATCCATGGGGTCCAACAATGGGCTGGCTTGTATAGCTCAAATAACTCAAAAATTAGCTCAGGTTTTACAGATTAATTGGAAGCTCCATTGTGCCCACTGGCCTCAAAGTTCAGGGAAAGTAGAAAAGATGATGGGGCTGGGGGTTTAGCTCAGCGGCATAAGTGCCTGACTTGAAAGCAGGCAGTCGTGAGTTCGATCCCTGGTACCGATAAAAAGGAAAAAGACCAAAAAAAAAAAAAAAAAAAAAAAAAAAAAAAAAGAAAGTAGAAAAGATGAGAGCCAAACCCTAAAGACTAATAACCAAAATGGCCTTAGAAACTGGTGAGAACTGGGTGAGTATCCTTCCTTTTGCTCTCTTGTACGTGCATTGTACTCCCTATGTTGCAGGGATTTTTCCTTTCAAAGCTCTATATGGAAGACACGCCCTCTTATTCCTAAAATCTCTGAGGAAAAACTAGCAGAAATGACTAACCAGGATCTTATTAAGTCCCTCCAGGATGGCCAGCCAGCCCTGGCATCCATTCATCAGTTGTTCCAGCAGCAGAACCCTCCACCTGAGGTGAACCCACCTAGGGATCAGCAACTGATTGCAGAACCAGGAGCATTGGTCCTCATCAAAAGGCACCATCAAGAAACACTTGAGCCTCACTAAGAAGGCCCCTACACTGTAGTTCTCAGCACCTCAACTGCCATCAAGGTCACTGGAAAGACTGTCTGGATTCATCATTCCCACATCAAGCCAGTACCTCCCTCAGAGGTTCAACTTACAGATAAGTGGACTGTAACCCCCTTCAAGGACCCCTTAAAAGTTTAAAATTATAGATGTGACTGATGTGGCTGTATATTCTAGTCTGTCTGATCCCTGCAGTTTCACTTAGCAAACTTCAGCATACTGCCTATTATGGGACCTGGAAAATAACTGATTAGAACACAGGTGAACTCCTGGCAGCCAATTCCACATCCATGGAAGGATTAAAATAGATTTATATGTCAAATAACATCCCAACAAGAATTAGACATAAGAGGATGTTATTAGGTCAGCACGCTGACCGGAGCCGCGGGAGACAGGAGACCAAACTCGAGCAGGATCAGCTCTCAAACTTTATTACGTACAGCGAACCGGACCTAACAAGGTCTGCCACCCTCAACGTTTGTTCCTCTTCCGCCGTTGGGGGCAGGAACAACCTCTTATAAGGGGAAGCAGTATCCAATCACAGAGAAGCGTGCCTAACAAGCTGATAGGCTAGCGTCACGGGTAACTGGGCAGATATGACAATTTGGCGGGCTTGTTCAGGCCGGGAAGAACCCGGAAGCAGGAAATGGGCGCCATCATAGGCGGCTTCCCACATCTCCCCCTTTTTTATATATTAAAATAGGATGGTCTGTGGGTCCCTCCAAGGTGTCTATGACCTTGTTGCTGTTAAGACACCTAGGAGTGGGCCTACCTTGTAGGCCGAGGCATGAGAGAATGTAGAGGTCTATACCCTGCTGTGCATCACCCTGTTTTGTGCATATCCTTGCGGCAGGACCATGCTCAAGGTGAGTGGTTCATTTTTTCGCAGGGCCAGGCTTTTGTGAACCGAACCTGGATGCATATAGACATTCATTCCTGCCTTCCCCCCAACCTTTGGGGTGGATGGCACTGCAGTACCCTTGGTCTCGCATCTCAATGCCAATAATTTGACTCCGGGAGGGACCCCTGGCCTTATAGGCCATGTATATCTGAGTGGAGCCTGTCTTAGGTTGACCGGGAGGGCTTTTCCCGTCTTACCCGTCATTGGCTTGCCCACTCAGCTCTTATAGCTGATGTTCTGCAATGTGAAGGAGATATGCGGTGGCCTGCTGGCCTGATGGACCACCTGCTGCCATTTGCATGGCTGCCATGGCTGTGATCTTAACCTGCTGCTGAGTTTGTATGAGGCGATCTAACAAGCATTTGATAACCACAAGCCCTACTAGGATAGCCATGGCAATTAGGATCCAAAAAGAGGTAATAATAGGAACCCACAGAATAGAAGAAGCTCCAAACCAGACATTTTAGTTTGTAGATGGTCTCGGGCACTGAGCGTCGGTCCCAGAAGGGTCAAGTTGACTTGTGTCCGCGGGCTTATCCTCCTGTGCTTTATCAGGAACTGGTGGGGAGTTTACTGCTCGCGTCAATCTTTCCGAGACCCACAGCGGTTCGCGACCTGGTTCCTGTGGGAAAACACAAACCGCACCTCGGGTCCAGCTAACCACTGCATCCGGGCCCATCCATTGTCCTGTAAGGACATCTTTCCATCTCACCAGCCCTTTGTCGGCTGGGGACGGATTGCTATGTTCCATGGCAGGGGAATGATTATGGTAAAGAGTGCCAATGATATTCTTCCTTTGGGCGTTAGGCCGTGGCCACCCAATTCACGGTACAGGCGTGTCCACTCTTCTAAGGACCTATTTTTGTTAGTTCTTAGGACATCACAGCACTCCTTAGTGCACTGTTCAAAAATCAATTGTTTTATGAGAGGGTGAGCCGCCTCAGCATCTGGAAAAATCCTGTTAGCAGCCTCAAGCATGCGGGCCACAAAGTCTGAAAATGGCTCTCCCTGCCCTTGTATAATTTTTGTAAGGTGACCCGTATGTTCTCCCTTTCCAGCCAGCCGTCTCCAGGCCTGGAGGCCACAGCAGCTAATTTGTTCATAAACCTGGCGAGGGTATTGAGTTTGATCTTCCTCAAAGGCTCCTCGCCCTAATAGCATATCCCTGTTCCACTCTCTCTGGTTATTTTCCCTGTTGGCTGCCGCCTGCTCTACACAGAATTCCTCATTCCAAGACTTCCAATCTAAATACTGTCCAAGGGAAAGGCAGGCACGCGCCAGCTGGGTCCAATCTCCAGGAGTTAAAAGCAGACCTGCCAATGCCTCTAAAAGCGCCATGGTAAATGGCGCATTGGGCCCATAAGCTGAAACTGCGTCCTTGATAGTTTTAAGTTGTTTAATTTCTAAGGGCTCATAATATCCTCCTCCTCCCCTGCCTCCTACTTGTACCGGGAATGCATGGAGACCGGAACACTCAAAGGGAAGCCGCGACCATACCCTCTGGTGGAAGGAACGTCCTCCTCCCTCCCCAGATGGGGGCGCAGAAGGCAACCCAGGAAGTAGCTCTCCCTCTAACCAGGGCGGTGCCATAGTAGGGCCTGGCGCCCTGAAGGGGGCGACCATGGGTCGCGAGCTTGCCAAGGAGCGGAAGGGCTTAAGCTCCTCCCGTAAGGCGGAGTAGCTCGGGCAGGGTGATGTTTGGTTCCCCTTTTTATCTTCCCGAGCCCTGAATTCCTCTTTAAGCTGTGCAGGAGGGTCCTGTTTAGCGAAGACAACCTCCTCTTCTGAACCTTCCGAATCAGAATCAGAATTAGAGCCCTGAGGGTCCTCCGGAGACCCACAATTGGCAGTGGCTCCGGGCTCCTCTGAGCATTCCGATCGAGCTTTATCAAAAGCCTGTCGGGCTGTATTAGCGAAGCGAAAGCAAAACAGATGCAAAGGGAAAAGAAAAGAAAAAAAAAAAAACCGGCGTCCACTCGTGTGGCGCTCAAAATCTGTTAGGTGCGTCCACCCAACCCAGGTGACCCAGTACTCACCTGTCCCGGGAACCGCTGTATCTCACGTAGCTGATCAGGGTGAAGAGAAGAGGCGCTCGCGGCCTTCCGTTGTTATTGGGCCAGGTCCTCCGTCGTACCGCAGGCGACAGCAATTGCACCTCCCGGCCGAAGAGGCACGTCGCTGAGTCTTTTACCTTTTTCCCCGTACGGGCCACCAGATGACCGGAGCCGCGGGAGACAGGAGACCAAACTCGAGCAGGATCAGCTCTCAAACTTTATTACGTACAGCGAACCGGACCTAACAAGGTCCGCCACCCTCAACGTTTGTTCCTCTTCCGCCGTTGGGGGCAGGAACAACCTCTTATAAGGGGAAGCAGTATCCAATCACAGAGAAGCGCGCCTAACAAGCTGATAGGCTAGCGTCACGGGTAACTGGGCAGATATGACAATTTGGCGGGCTTGTTCAGGCCGGGAAGAACCCGGAAGCAGGAAATGGGCGCCATCATAGGCGGCTTCCCACAGCACGCCATGCAATATGATCAACTGCTAATGGGAGGAAAACCAATCAGGTCCTGTAGAGGCTTAAACAGTCCAAAAGAAAATTAAGGTCCATCAGTTGGTATCTCTGTCCTCAGCTCCAGTACAGTGGAGGAGTTGCTGACTCATCCAACACCAAGTACTGCTCCTATGCTGACAGTACAGAATTCTTTTGTTATGCCTGGAGATGTGTAACTATTGCTTACTGGAAAAATGTAGATGAACACCTCAAATTAACCCTCAAGACCTCCACTTCCTGCCAATTGAACCAATGTAATCCTATGACCTTCACAATAAAACATCCCACTAGCTCAATATGGAAGACAGGATTACATTACGGTATTAGGTTGTGGGTCAATGGATATAACCCAGGCAAATCTTTTACCATCCAATTTGTCCTTGGTCACCACCACCAATTGCTTGCTCACCCCATAGGGGCCTTAGCTTAGGGCTTCCTCCCCACCCAACTGTTAAAGAGTCTGCCTCCACTCTGGCCATTAATATGCTTGCTACTACTGGCCCAGCACTCCAGATGTCTGACCCTCTCTCTCTGGACCCTTTTTGCTTTTAGATACAGTCTTTAAATATGTGAACCTCAGTAACCCCAATCTCACTAATGACTGCTGGTTATACCTGCCTGCTCGCCCCCCATTTTATATGGGAATTCCTATTACCATTAAGGTGACAGACATCAACAATTCAAGTGAAGATGACCCTTATTGCTGGTGGAATAAGGATACTAGCCCCTTACTCACTTTGGCTGATGTCCAAGGTGAACCTGGTACTTGCATTTATTCTGCCTCTTATCCACTTCCCCACCCCTCTCTACTTGTCCCTTTAAAAGTCCCAATTCTCAGAAGAGATACAAAAAAGATCTTATTCAGCTAACCAACATTTAGGAGCACCTAATGGAACCTGGTTTGCTCTTACTTCAGGGATTACATGCTGTGCCATGTTCTCACTGTCCTCCTCTCACCCAAAACCAGAATTATGCATCTTAGTGCACATTCTACCACAGGTTTATTGGTACTCAGGAGAAAATGGCCGAAGCCACGCTCTCCCCAGAGGTGAGTTGGGCCATCTTTTTAGGGAAAAAAGAAACCCCATATTCCTCCCTATCCTTTTGGGTGCTAGTATAGCTGGATCTATTGGACTAAGCATAACCACTCTTGTACGGGAGAACAAAACTACCAACATTTGACAAACTTAATAAATCAAGACCTGTCCAGCCTGGGAGATACTATAGAAAAATTAGGGGATTCTTTGAGCTCACTAGCTGAAATGGTTTTGGAGAACAGACAAGGACTAGATCCCCTTTTCCTTAAGGAAGGGGGCCTTTGTCTAGCTCTAGGTGAAACTTGCTGCCGGTACGTGAATCATTCATGCACTTTTAGGCAAAATCTAGCAACAACAAAAAGGAGATTACAAGAAAGAGGGCAAGCTGTTCTCACTAGTCAAACCTGGTTTGAACGCTGGTTCTCATTTTCACCCTGGCTGGCCACCATCTTGACCGTGGCAGCAGGCCCTTTACTAATACTCCTCCTACTAGTAACTGTTGGATCTTGTGTAATCAAAAAATTAGTCTCATATGTTTAAATAAGAATGCAATCTGTTCAACAGATGATTTTAAGAAACCAAGGATATGAATTGGAACCTAGGGAATAAAATTAAGAGTCAAGGATTTGACTCTTTGCAATGAAATCAGTGGGGAATGTTATAACTTGTAATTTTCCACAGACCACTCCACGCCGTGTTTCTGTTCTGTATTCATCACCCACCCCTCTCCCTTTTTCTGTTCCTTCTCAGCTGGGCTCATATAGATAAGTTAACCACCAGCCTTGTACCTCCCCCCACCCCTTTATCATAGAAACATTCTGCACCTAGCCCTCAGCCCAACGCAGCCCAACACACCGTTTTCTGAGATCAGTGTGCTCCAGATGTCCCTTGTAAAACTCCCTGGACTCCTACCCTGTCTTGTGAACCTCGACCCTGTTTTGTGTTTTTTGCCAATAAAAGCTGTACCCCCCACTATCTCAGCATGCAGAGGTGGTCAGTTTCCACTGCTCCCTGCGTTACTGGCTACCAGCTAAATAAAGTGCTTCTTTTTCTTCAAAAACATCTTGCCTCATTCTGAGCAACATTTGGGGATCTCATTTCTGGGGTAAAATATACACTATAAAACAAATGACCAAACTTGGTTTCAGTGCACCTCCTCCTCAAAAACTAAGAGGAACAGAACACTTGCCAAATGTGATTCCAGACTACTCTTGTTACAGGCAGTGGAGTTAGTTAGAAATATTACAGGCAATCAGACAGGGCTGAGTATTCAAAGAACACAGTATAGAAGACCAGATACCTTGCAACCTTGGAGGAGAGACACCTTTATTGATCTCACCACAATAGGCAAAACAAATGCAACCAATCCCTAAGTATAAACATCAGGGATTGATATCTTAAATAGGTATGGATCACTTTGAGGCAGCAAGGACTCCCCATTCCATCCTCCTACAGGAAGAGTCACTGCTCTTTAAGCATGTCAGCTTGCTATGTGACTGGCTTCTCTATTTGTTCCTGATTTGGTCAATTTTACTTGAATAATTAATCTTATTGGTTGATTATACTTCTGTACCACCTTATGCCTTCTGCCTTGTCAGTTCCCATGTTTTCCCCATCTTGGATCTATCTCACTTCCTGGTTTTGTATAGACAGCTGGGTTAGTTAGAAAAATTATAGGCAGTCAGACAGGGCTGAGCCCACAAAGGAGCCAGAGCAGAAGTTCAGATTGTTAGACTTTGCTGCTGCAATAAAAGAGCACAATATAAGAAAAATCAAAAATGCTTTTTTATTTGAAGCATGTAGAGAGGAGCCCACAACCAGCAAGGGTTCCACTTTTTTCTCTGCCCCATATGGGGGTGTGGGGTATATGTGACCTTTGACCAGATGTGGTGCTTGGG
Organism: Cavia porcellus; assembly: GCF_034190915.1. Classification (NCBI taxonomy): domain Eukaryota; kingdom Metazoa; phylum Chordata; class Mammalia; order Rodentia; family Caviidae; genus Cavia; species Cavia porcellus. The sequence continues at coordinate 40,701,296 of NW_026947486.1, read as the reverse complement.
GCAGGTGTTGATGATGCATGAAGAGCTGATTGGAATTTTCTTTTTGTGCACTGGGAAATGAAGGAGGAAGTTGTACTGGGGAAGAAGGAGTAAGTGGCCATCAGGGTAAGCATCTCCAATTTGGCCCTCCACCATGTTGAACTATGCCATAGTGTCCTATAATTTATTCCAGGGCAAACCTCTTTCATTCTCATCTTTTAATTGTTAGGAAAAGGGTGAAGACTCTCTCTTATTATTTTGTGCTGAATTGGGTTGTCATGTTGGGGTTTAGGAGGGTCAACAGGGTGATGGTCAGTGTCCACATAGAGGCTGGTACCAGGTGTTTTTTAGCCAGGATAACTTTATCATTGGTGAATACTCACATCCTAGATTGGAGAAATAAAAAGACAAAGTGCTATGAGGAGGCCCTTTTTAAATCATATTTAAAAAGGACCCAGGAGAGGTAGAAGGAAAGGCAGCCTTGATCCAAATGTATTGTTCCATCAAGGCCTTGATGAGGGAGAATTTGAAAAATGAGCATGGAGTTGGAGGAGGTGAAGTTACAGGAGGCAAGTGTTTTATTTTATCTGAAAGAATAAAAGTAAGAGTGTAGCTAGTACTTGTCATTGGTCCAGAGGTTGACCTGGAAAGAATAGGAAGCATGAGGAATATAAGGCCTGACAGCTGAATCATGTTTGGGAAATTATAGAGTAGGGATGTGGAGAGCCATGACTTGTTGTACCCCAAAATGTTGTACTTCAAAAACAGGGCAAGACATCTTTAAAAGGAAAAAGAAGTGCTTTGTTTAAGCTGGTACCCAGTGGCACAGTCACATTGGAATCTGCAAAGCTGTGCAACTAGGTTAGGTTACAGGGAGGTTTATAAAAGGAAAAAATGCAAAGAAGAGGGAGGAAACTTATGCAAACAGGCAGTTAATCATTGTGAAATGTTTTACAACCAAGGGTCAGCCAGTTCCAGGAACAACTTGCTTTTCTTGGAAGGGGGTAATTCACAGGAAAGAGCAATTAGAACAAAGGTCAGGGCAATGACACTTACAGAACAAGATGGCGGCGCTTTAGTTAGGTTACATCGTTCCCCACTGATTTTAGTCAGTGAGTCAAATCATTGGCTCATGGGAAGGGACTTCAGAAAAAGAGTATTTGTTCATATCCTTGGGTCCTTAAGATCATTAATTTAATAGTTTGAACTCAGTCTTTGACATAGTTTACTAATTTACTAATGCAAGGTCCAATAGTTACACAGATTAGGAGGATTAACAAAAGCCCTGCAACTGCTGTTATCAAAGTTGTTAATGCTCTAAAACCCCCCCAACAGGTGGAGTCATCCATAGAGGAGATTAAAAGCTGATTTGCCCTAACATCAATTACAGGAGTACCCATATAGAAAGGTGGTTGAGATGGGAGGCATAGCCAGCAGTCAGCAGTGAGACTTGCAGTACTAAGATTAAGGAATTGGTATGCAATATCTAGAGGCAGGAAAGGGTCTGGGGGTGGCACAAGAGTTGCTCCAAGGGGAGAAACAGGGGTCCCAGAGGGAAAGGAAGGGAGGTGTGTGGTGAAAGGAGGTTGAGGTGGCTAGGGAGCTTGAGGGCCTATCAGTCTGGTAGGGGCTGTCTGGATAGGCCCAGGAACAAACTAGATAGTAAAGGTATTTCTGGGGTTATATCCAGAGACCCATATTATAATTTCATAATGGATCCTGCTTTCCAAATAGGGTCAGTTGGGACTTTCAGTTGTAAAGTCATAAGGTTACATTGGTAGACGGTACAGGAAGATGGGGTCTCACGGGTAAGGTGGGTGTCAACTTGATTTCCATGCCAAGAGGATATAGTTTCACAACCCCAATATCTACAAAAGTATTCTGTCTCTAAAGATTCTGAGCACCTCCAGGTATCATAATCTCTAGATACTCCAATACGGGCAAGGTCAGTAGCTAGTTGTGGTATCTGGGGGCAGAGGTATCAGCCAATGGACTGTAATTTATTTTGTCTATTCAGGTCTTTGCAAGGCCCAGTTTGTCTCCCTTCAATCTGCCGGATGTGCTGCATGGCATACTTTCCTATTTCCATTCTCTTCTGTCTAATTTTTACTGGGATGTTATTTAATAGGGCACATAAATCTAATTTAATTATCCCATAGAGAGTGGCATTGGTTGTCAACATTTCACAAGTATTATAATCTGTTATCTTCCAACTTCTAAGTTGAGGATCATGAGACATGCCCCTGAAGTCTCCATAAAGGAGTACCCATAAGAACAAGACTATTAGGTACATTTAGCAATCTTCCACTTTAAGGGGTTCTTGGAGGATACGATAGTCCACTTATCTGTAGGCTTGTTATCTTCAGAGCCTGGGATGGGCTTGAAGTGGGAATGATGGATCCAGGCAGGTTTCCCAGCAATCCTGACGGTGGTTGGAGTGCTAAGGACCATGGTGTAGGGGCCCTCCCATCATGGTTCGAGAGATTCTCGGTGATGTCTTCTGATGAGGACTGGTGTTCCAGGTTCGACTGCAGGTGTTTGTCCTCAGAATGGGCTGCAGGCAAAGGATGTTGTTGTTGGAATAACTGGTGGATGGAAGTCAGAACTGGCTGAAGGGGCTGGGGGAACTTAATAAGATCTTTGTTAGCTAGATCAGCTAGTTTTTCTTCAGAAATCTTAGGGATGAGGGGAGGGGTCTCCCATACAAAGCCTTGAAAGGGGAATTACCAGCAACATAGGTGGTACATTGCACACTTAAGAGGGCAAAAGGAGACTCCCCCAGTTCTTGGCAGTTTCCAAGGCCATCTTAGTTATTATTGTTTTTAAAGTCTGGTTCATCCTTTCCACTTGTCATGAACTTTCAGGCTGGTAAGCACAATGGAGTTTCCAACCAATCTGCAAGGTTTGGTCAGTTTTTGAGTTATCTGGGCTATAAAAGCCAGGCCACTATCAGACCCCATGGATAAGGTAAGGCCAAATAGGGGGATGATCTCATATAAGAGCCTTTTAACTACTATCAGGGCTGATTCAGACTTAGCAAGAAAAGCTTTGACCCATCCAGTGAAAGTATCAACCATTACTAGTAGGTATTTATACCCTTGAATTCCAGGTTTTCCGATCTCTGTAAAATCTATTTCCCAGTGTTCTCCAGGCATGGTCCCATGGTAGCGAGTGGTTGCTATTTGTTGCTGTCACTTTGGGTTCACCAATTGACATTGGGGGCGCCTGAGGCTCACAGACTGGGTAAGCTTTGATAATTGGGGAATAAAGAAACAATCTAAAAATAGGGCAGCAAGCTTTGATGCTCCCAGGTGAGTGGACTGATGGGCTTGTTGGATGAGCTCACGTTCCAATGCCTTGGGGAGGAGGACCCACTTATCAGGCAGTTGGTACCAGATGGAGACAGGAGATTGGAGATGAGATGACCACTCAGGATGTTTAGTCAGGGGAGTTAGGGTTAGGAGAGCACCAGTTAGCTTGAGTGATGTAGAAACAGAATGGCAGTTTAGCAACCATGACCGCTGTCAGAATTCTGAGGAAGACTAGGTAGGGGCCACTCCATTTTGGTTGCAGTCCTATTGAGAGATCTGAGAAATAAAGGTAAGAGCATTATGTAACTGGATACTCTGAGGTAGACCAAAGCTTGGAATGATTTTTTGTAACAGGACTTTAGTAACTACATAAGCAGTCTCCCTGGTGATGCAAAGGCTTCTATCCATCCTGAAAATGTACAAACAAAGGTGAGAAGATATTTGAGAGATATGTGGCAGGCATGAGTATAAAATCTACCTGCCAGTCCTGACCAGGTGTGTGTCCCTGAAATTGATGAGTAGGAAAGGAAAGGGGTGGTATGTGTCCCTGAGGAGAGGTTATAATATAGAGATGACAGGTGTAAGTTGCTGAGACCTGAGAGTGTCTGGATCAGTCTACATAAACACAAAGTAATCCTGACGATCAGGATGTAGAGAGGATGGTAAAAAAAAGCATCTTTAAGGTCTAAGACTATGAAGTGAGTGGTGGAACAAGGGATACAACAGAACATAGTACAAGGATTTGGCACCATTGGGGAATTGGGGTAACAGCATCATTGATTACCCTAAGGTCTTGTACCAGACAATAAGACCCATTAGGCTTGAGTATCAGGAGAATGGGAGTATTGTAGGGCAAATGGGTAGGTTTAAGAAAACCATTGTCTAAAAGATGTTTGATTATAGGTTTCAGTCCCCTAAATGCTTGGGAATTATAGGATATTGGGAAACACAAGGAAAAATTGAAGGATCCCTGAGACGAATTAAAAAAGGTACAGAATGGATAGTGCAGGTAGGGTTGGAGGTATCTCAAAATATGGAATCAATCAGATAAGAAGGGAGAGGAGGGGATGGCTTTGCAGTGCAGTGTGAGGGTGTTTGGAAGATGAGAGCTGTAGGGAGGGGCAAGGTAAAAAAGAAGTTAAGCTTTTGGAGAATATCCTTACCTAAAAGGGATATAGGACATGTTGGAATTACCAGAAAGCTATGGGTGAAGAAAAGAGTTTGGAACCTGCATAGAATGGGCCTTGTTTGTAGAGGCTGTGTAGGTTGGCTGTCAACACCCACTACAGAGACTGAGGATTAAACATAATGGCCTGAAAAATCAGGAAGAACACTATACATGGCTCCTCTGTCTACAAGTACAGAGAATGTCTTACCTGAGACCTCCAGTGAGATGTGAGGCTCTGAGAAGTTTACCTTAATGGGGGCTGTGGGCCATGAATCTTCAGCAGCAAGTCCACGTAGATCAGCCAGTGATGAACCCAGGGGTGATGAGATCTCCTGTGAGGGTAAAGAGTTAGAGGATAGCTTACCCACACTCTGGTGGTTAGGATAGTCAATCTTCCAATGGCCCTTGAGATTGCAGAATGGGCATTCTCTTGCCCAGAGTACTTTTTGTTGCACTTGAAACATGGTCTAGGAGGAGCTCTGGCAACTCCCCTTTGTCTTGCTTTACCTGTCTTAGACCTCCAAGTGGCACTGCTAAAAGATCAGATTTTTATTTTCTTCCTTTTGATTTTTACCTATGGCTTTTACACAAAAAGCCATATTGAGAAAGTTTCCCTGTCTAGTTTGAGGGCCAAGTTTAGTCTTTCATCTTGGGATCTGGCCCACAGCAGGAGGTATCTGTCTCTTCCACGTTTACAAGACTTCTAGTCCTCTGTGCTGGCTCCTTTGATGCACTAGCCCTGTTTGACTGTCTATAATATTTTTAACTGACTTAGCTACCTGTAGCATTTTTTTTCTGAAGAAATAACCCAAACTGCCATGAGGGGTAATCAGACTGAAGGGGGCTGAAGTTGTAGAATGGCAGTCAGGGATACTCTGTAGTGCTTTTAACTAGTGACCCTCAGGAGATTACAGCCATATTTATCTTGGGTAAGTATAGGGTTTTAGGCCTAGAAAAGACAAAGGCAAAGAATCTATTAAGTATGCAGAAGCCAAATAGTAGAATCAACAGGATATTTATGAGTATGGTTTTAGTAATGGCTTCCCATAAGGAGGATAAGGATGAGATCCAGGAAACTTTAGAAACTGACATGTCATTCATTTGTCATACACACATTTATGTTTTACAATTGTATCAGTACTTGCTATGCTGTTAGAATGTCTACTGCCATCTGATTTTGGAGGATGGCATGTTTTACAAATTTTACCTTTTTTTTACTTAGGAGGGAGATCAGCTGTGATGTCATTTAAGGCCAGTTGAGTATAGTTAATTTATGGTGTCAGTATGCATCATATAACCTTTTTTTCTAGAAAAGATCTGGTGGATCCCAGTAATCAAAAAGGAATTTATAATTATCTTTAAATTTTAGTTGTTGAACATCCAGAAGAAAAGATTGATGACAGTGCAGTGTAGTAGAGGCAGTAAGCTTAACATAGAACATTAAATGGAACTGCTAATTTCTGTCTACATTACATAAATTTTTGTTTAAACATTATCATTTAACTAGTGAACTCATGTTGGTTTGACTGGAATCTCTTGGCTGAAGCACAATAAAAAGGAAGATGTCTGGCTCTGAAAGAAAATATTTACCATTATAAATAATCCCAATTTTATATTTGAAGGCATGTATATACCATAAGATCAGCAACAATGAATTGTCTTACTCATATAAACTTTAGTTGGGGTGTTTCCTATAAGGCTATGGAGATTATTGGGGCCTCTGCCTCTGATTAATGAATAACAGCTGCTTAAAGTTAACAGCTGGCCACTTTCTTATTTATCAATTGAAGTCTTGTCTAATTGCTCCTCACCCCAAAGGATTTTGTTTAACCAGTTTTAGCATCATTTTGATCAGCTGGCAACCTAGGTGAAAACATGTTTTTAAAATATATAACGCAAGAGATCTGGGGCACCTGCATCGGCCTCTCGGTGTGTCTGGAGGACTGTGGATATCTCTGCAAGCAGGGAGGTATAGCAGGTTCCTGAGGCACTGCGGCCTGTGGTGAGTGCTCAGCACACTCTGTCCAAATCCAAGACTGTTCCAGATACTCCAGGTTTCCAGGTGCAGTGAAGTGGAGAAGTGTCGATGTCGCTCCCGGCCAGCAGGAAGGACACACGACAAAGTCTGGCAGTGGACAACCTTTTCTTTTATTTTCCTTCTCCGTACAGCCTGCCCTGGGATCGCTCCCAGCCGAAGCCTCCTTTGGTCCGCTCCCCGCGGCTCCTTCTGGGCTTCTACTTCCGGGCTTCTTCTTCCCCCCCAGGGGTGGCACCAGTATATATACGGATACAGTGTCCAATCATGTTAAAGTAAGCAAGGCAAGCTGATTGGCTAACATCATCAGTTGCCAGGCAGACTATATTGTTGAGCGGGTTGCTTACGCGGTAAGCAGGAAACTAACGTGCTCGATGGGAGGGGTAATCTACCTCAGGCTTTACTCTTTACTACAGGCCTCACGTCCGCCAAGTGAGGCGACCGGGCTCGGGGCTGCGGCTCCCAACATCTCCCCCTTTTTTATTTTTTATGAATGTGCGCATCGTAGCCCTTCCTGGACTGGGTGCAGAGGCTTATGCCCTATGTGTAGGCCCACCGTAGGTCCTTGGCTTAGACCCTGGTCGGCCGTCCCATGGTCCGCCAAGGCCCTGAGGCCCTCGTCCTTTTTCTAGGGCCAGGCACAAACTGGACGGAACCTGGATGCACACAAGCTTGCACTCATTTCCTCTCCGTAAAGAAATCCCCTCGGAGAGAAATTTAGACCTGGGCAGCATCTAACAGTCCAGCGGCTTACGTGCAGAATGGGGTAGGGCCTGGCTTAGGTTGAGTCGCACCGGGGGAGTACGCTCTTACCCGTCATTGACTCTCCTACCCAGCTATGTCATAATTTTTTAGAGGAGGAGTGTGGGAAGCTCACCACCCCTAGACTCGGTCGTAGGCTAGGCGAGCGAGCCATGCATATGCCTGAGGATCTTCTTGTCCATTTCGGGCTACCGCTATTTCTATTCATCTTGTTGGTTGGTCTGTGATGGATCTCCGGTAGGGCAGGTCTGATCTTCAGTCGAGGGCTTTGTCGCCCGTGTCAGTCTCTCCGGTACCCACAGTGGTTCTCGTCCCGATTCCTGTGGGAAAACACAAACCGCGCCTCGGTTCCAGCTGACCACTGGATCCGGGCCCATCCATTGTCCTGTCAGGACATCTTTCCACTTCACCCACCCTTTATGGTTGGGGGAAGGGTTGCAGTGCTCCACGGCTGGGGAGCAATTATCATTATTTAAATTTAAAAAATTGTGTGTGAATAGTGCCATGGATAATCGTGCCTTTGGGGCCAGGCCTTGGCCTACTCCCCCTTTTTGTTTTTGTAAAATTTCTTTGAGGCTTCTATGAGCCCTCTCAATGATTCCTTGACCTTGGGGATTGTATGGGATACCATGTTTTAATTGAACCTCCATCATTTTGCAGAACTCATTGAAGGCTTTGCCTATATAGGCTGGTCCATTATCAGTTTTTAATATTTTTGGTTTGCCCCATGCGGCCCAAGCCACCAGGCAATGATTGATCACATTAGACACTTTTTCACCTGTTTCTGCTGTTGCGAATATGACGTGAGAACAGGTGTCTGTGGAAACATGAACATATTTAAGAGTCCCAAACTCCTGTATATGTGTAATGTCCATCTGCCAAACATCACCAGGGATCAAACCTCGAGGGTTTACTCCCATCGGTATGGCAGGTTTGTATGTGGCACAGGAGTCACATAGTCGCACGATATCTCGTGCATCTGCTCTGGAAACATGGAAATGGTTTGCTAGTGTCCTGGCATTGACATGAAACTTATCATGGAAGGCACGGGCTCGCTCGATTGGTGTTAGTAAGGTAAAAATCCATAACGGGCGAGTGGCAGTATCAGCAGCCGCATTCCCCTGTGCCATGGGCCCCGGCAGGGATGTATGTGCTCTTATGTGGGTGGTGAAGACCTTATGGTGTCTGTTCTGAAGCAATGTCTGGATAGACAGGAACAGCCCAGCCACTGTGGAAGTGGATCTAATTAAACCGGCAGTCTCAAGCACTTGCATAGCATTGACCACATACCTAGAATCGGAGACAATATTAATGGCTTCTGAGAACCGTTCAAGAATCATTTTAACGATCTGCAATTCCACCACCTGAGGCTGATCAGGTTCAAATTGTATGGTAACCGGGGGCTTGCCTAGGATCACATAGGCGCCTATCCCCGTCTTGGAGCCATCTGTGTATATTGTAGTTGCTGGGACTAATGGCTCAGAGGCAGTAACCTTTGGAAAAATTATAGGGTGCTGAGTGACAAATGACAAGATAGGGTCTTTAGGGTATTGATTGTTTATATCCCCATGGAAAACACATCTCAGAATGGCCCACGTATCTATGCAGGCAGCCAGGGTCTTGATCTGGCTGGCGGTATAGGGTACTCGGATGGCTTGTGGTCCTGAGCCAAAATGTTGGACAGCTCTATCATGCGCTTCAAGGGCTAATGAAGCGACTGCCTCCGGGTAATGCTCTATGACTTTTGCAGGTGAGACCTTAGGGTGTATCCACAGTAATGGTCCTTTCTGCCAAATCACCGCTGTGGGCTGTAGACTAGTCTGTAGCAAACAGACATCAAAGGGTCGCCCTGGTTCAATTCTGTGTAAGGTAGCCCCACCTAAGGCTTTTTCCACTCTCTGTAAGGCAGCTCTTGCCTCAGGAGTGAGCCTCCTGTGGGAGGCTATATCTGGGTCTCCCTTTAGAAGGTCGAACAGGGGTTTGAGATCTGAATTTGGTATATGTAAATATGGCCTAATCCAATTAATGTCTCCCAATAGCTTTTGCATGTCATTTAGGGTCCTAACGCCATCCGTCCTAATGGTGACCTTCTGTGGAGAGACTAGCATAGGGGAGATTTTCGCGCCTAAGTAGGTCACCATTTCTCCTCCCTGAATCTTGTCGGGGGCAACATGCAGATTAGCTTGTCTCAGGGCCTCGACCAACTGGCCGAGCATATTATTTAGCATGTCTGGGTCCCTGCCGCTGAGCAAAAGGTCGTCCATGTAATGCACACATCTTATCTTGGGAAAGGATTTCCGTAGGGGGGCCAGTAGGGAATCAAGGTAAATCTGACACATAGTGGGACTGTTGGCCATACCTTGGGGCAGCGTTATCCACTCGTATCTGAGATCAGGGCTTTCTTGGTTAATGGTGGGTAAAGTAAAGGCGAACCTATGAGTGTCCTCTGGATGCAGGGGGATTGAGAAGAAACAGTCTCTAAGATCTATAACATAAACTGGCCAGGACTGAGGGATGGCTGAGAGAGCTGGCAGCCCCCTCTGGACCGCCCCCAGGGACTGCATCTGCGCGTTGACCGCCCTTAGATCATGGAGCAGCCTCCACTTGCCAGACTTTTTCTTAATTATAAAAATGGGGGTGTTCCATGGGGAGGTTGACAGCTTAATGTGTCCTAATCTAAGTTGTGTACTGACTATTTCTGACAAGGCTAATAGCTTCTCCTTAGGCAGGGGCCACTGAGGTACCCAAACCGGATCATTTGACCTCCAGGTGATTTTGATCGAAGTGGGTAGGAGAGCTTCTTCAGCGGCCCCTAAGAAAAACCCAGCCCTTGCCTACCTTTCTTGTTCTCTACTGGTATTGGGGATGTCCAACCCTGTAGGGCATTGCCCAAGCCTTTGCCGGGGGTATGTCCCTGGTTCCTGAGTATATCCTTAGCCTGGGGGGAGCAGTTTGACGTAAGCGTGACATCCATCTGAGTGAGGATGTCCCTTCCCCATAGAGACACTGGCAACTGCAACACAAATGGTTGGAAATGGCCCTGATGACCCTCCTCATCGCACCAGAGCAGGGTTGAAGCACTAACCTGAGGAGCTGACACCATCCCCAGGCCCTGCAGCGTGTTATCTGCAGTGTTGGTGGGCCAGTTGGAGGGCCAATCCTTTCTAGAGATAATGGAACGGTCAGCTCCTGTGTCTAGGAGCCCTGTTATATTCTTGCCATTGACCTTAAGTGAGAGCATGGGCCTTTTATCAAGTATTATATGGAGTCCCTCGAAGACTTCCCCTGAGGAACCGAAACCTTGACTTTCTCTAATTTTCTGCTTTGAGGGGAATCTCTTGTGGAGACTGGGGAGCAGCAAGAGCTGCGCTATCTTGTCTCCTTTATTGATTACCATAGTACCCACAAGAGATTGAACCATAATTTTAATGTGTCCTGTGTAGTCTGAGTCTATGACCCCCGGGACTACTATGAGACCCCGAAGGGCCGTGGAGGATCTCCCGATCACCAGACCCACGGAATTTTCGGGTAACGGTCCCTTAAAGGTGGTTTCAACCACTTGAACACCCATATCAGGCACTAATATAAGTCTGGAGGCGACACTGAGGTCCACACCTGCTGACCCAGGGGTGGCCCTTGTTGAAGGCTGCCATCCTGAGCTGTCCTGTCTCTGGGGTGGGGGCCCGCCTGTGAAGGGGGCCCCCTCTGGCCGTTTTTTGGCCCTCTAGCATCTCGTCCACAAATACGGTTGCCCTGAGCATCAAAGACCGACCTACACTCCTCAGCTTTGTGTGATCCCCTCTTGCATCGCCCACAAACATATGGTTCTTCATTCCTAGGGCGAGGCCTAGCATCTGCATTGTTTGGGCAATGACGTTTAATGTGTCCTGGCTCCCCGCAGGCAAAACACCCTTTAGCCTTACATTCCCCTTCTAACCCGCGAGGTCCCCTCTGCTGTACAGCCGCGGCCAGGAGAGCAGCCACTCCCGAGTTGGAGAGCGGCCCCCCTATCTCTCTACATATCCTAATCCAGGCGTTGAGGTCCTTGTTCTTATGAGGAGCTATCGCTGCCTTGCACTCCTTTGTACATTGCTCAAAAATCAGCTGCCTTACCAGCGGTCGAGCCACTCCCGGATCAGAAAATATCTTATCGGCAGCATCTTGCATTCGGGCCACAAAGTCAACAAATGGCTCTGTGGTACCCTGAATTATTTTTGAAAGACACAAGGAGGCTGTTCCGGCACCACTTACCTGCTTCCAGGCGCGGAGCCCCATGGCGTTGATTTGTTCATAGACAGCGCCGGGGAACTGAGTCTGATCATCAGCGTGCCGACCTTCTCCCATAAGCATTTCCTTGTTCCACCCCCGGTTTCCCCGACTGGCGTTTCTCTCAGCCTGCTCTGCAGAGAACTCTGCATACCAGGCTCGCCAATCCAGGTAACTACCCGAGGGCAGACACGCCTTTGCCAGCTGAATCCAGTCCGCGGGGGTGAGGGGCCCAGAAGACAGGTTCTCCAGCATGGCAATGGTGTAAGGCGCAGTCGGCCCAAAGGTTGTAACTGCATTTTTAAGTTCTCTAATCTGCTTTATCTCAAAAGGCTCCCATGCATTACGTCCCTGGCCCATAGCTACTTGTACAGGAAATATCCCGTAGGGGCCACTATCTATCCCAGGTGGTGGATGTACCTCATGAGACAAACGTCCCCCCTGCCAAAGCCGCCTGTAAAAATACCGACCCGCCGGTGGCGGAGCATAAGACGGCGGCCATGATTGGGCGGAAAATGGGGGCCCGTGCATCACTTCCTGTTCTGGCGAAGGGGAAGGGAGCTCCCGGGCGGCTGCCTCGCGGCGAGGGATCGCCTCCGGGAACAGCCCCCAAGGTGGGGCGGAAGGCTTCGCCTCCCTCTCGCGCCGGGGAGCACTCAGGAGCTCTCTACTCCTCCGCAGACCAAGTTGAGCGGAGCGCAATTCGCGGCGCAACGCTGGGAAAGAACCCTGCGACTCCTTATCGAGCGACTTAGGCTCCTGACAGCTGGTCTCTTTGGCCTCCTTGCCATTCAACTTTCCCTCGTCCTCGGAGTCAGACGACTCCGAGGCTAGAGCCCCGTCCTTCTCCTTAGCATCTTTGTTCCCCTTGACGGGCCCCTCTCGGGAGCTCCCTGACTGGGCCTGCTCAAATACCCTGCGTACTTTTGTAAGCTCTTGAGAGCTTTCTCCACAACCACCCTCGCTCTTAGTGTTGCTACCTAGCATGTTTCCCATCTTTTAATATGTTACTCACCGCGTGAGGCCCAAGGAATCCGCCACTTACGCGTGAGCCTGAGGGGAGTCTAAAAGCCCTGTAGGTGCGCGCCACCCAGAGCCCAGGCTTATCCCCAACTCACCTGTCTCGCAGCTCTGTACTGGAGCGTTGTCCGCTGTCACGTCTCGGGGGTGATCAGTCCCCGTGCGGGCCTCCAAATGTCGATGTCGCTCCCGGCCGGCAGGAAGGACACACGACAAAGTCTGGCAGTGGACAACCTTTTCTTTTATTTTCCTTCTCCGTACAGCCTGCCCTGGGATCGCTCCCAGCCGAAGCCTCCTTTGGTCCGCTCCCCGCGGCTCCTTCTGGGCTTCTACTTCCGGGCTTCTTCTTCCCCCCCAGGGGTGGCACCAGTATATATACGGATACAGTGTCCAATCATGTTAAAGTAAGCAAGGCAAGCTGATTGGCTAACATCATCAGTTGCCAGGCAGACTATATTGTTGAGCAGGTTGCTTACGCGGTAAGCAGGAAACTAACGTGCTCAATGGGAGGGGTAATCTACCTCAGGCTTTACTCTTTACTACAGGCCTCACGTCCGCCAAGTGAGGCGACCGGGCTCGGGGCTGCGGCTCCCAACAGAGAAGTGGGTTTAAGGCCTCTACATCCACCTCCCCATCCTGGCTGCACTTGGAGAACTGCAGAGCTTCCAATGGGTGGGCGGGCCCACACTATCCCTGGAGCCCAGCCTGTTTCGGACTGCCGCGCCTAGCCATCAGTGTGCAGAGGGGGGGCTGGGTGAATTTGGGGCGACTGCATCGGCCTTCATGTGTGTCTGGAGGATTGTGGACATCTCGGCAGGTGGTGGAGCTTCACGGGTTCCAGAGGCCCTGCAACCTGTGGTGAGTGCCCAGCACACTCTGCGCAGAGCCCAGACTGTTTGGGTCCCTCCAGGCTTCCAGGTGCAGTGAAGTGGAGAGGTGGGTTTGAGGGGTCTATATCTGCCTCCACATCCCGGCTGCTATTGGAGAGCTGTGGAGCTCCCAAGGGGCAGGTGGGGGCACAGTGTCCCTGAGGCCCAGCTTGTCTGGAACTGTGGAGTTCTGAGCAGGCAGAGGGGAGCCATTGGTTCTGCAGGCCCAGTGGCTTGGGGTAGCATGGTGCCAGAGTCTCAGTAGCTGCAAACATAGAAGGGGATTTTCAAGAGATCCTGAGGAAGCTTTCAAATAACACTTCAAACACAGGAATTTAGAAAAATGACAAAACGAAAGACCAAATTACAACCTCAAAACTCCAGCCCATTTCAAGAAACCCGAGGAGCAATGTATATAGAAGAAAATATATGCGATTCACCTCAAATATCAGACACAATAGCTACTGAAATTGACAAGCAAATCCAGGAAACTTTAAAGAAATTCAAACTCAAAATAATTTCCCAGATAAAAGAAGAAATGATGAAAGAAATGAAAGAGATTCTGAATATATCTAAAGAAAACACAGATAAAAAATTGGAGGAACTAAACAAAAAGATAGAATCCCTAGACGAGCAATATAAGAAACAAACAGAATACATAATGCAGATGCACAGAGATTTACAGGAAATAAAAAACTCCACTGAAAGTTGTAAAAACCGCCTTAATGAAAGTGAAGATAGAATTTCAGACCTTGAAGACAGGATTGCAGCTAGTGAACAGGAAAGGGAAGATCTTTTAAAAATAACAAGGAACCAGGAAACAACAATTCAACAACTGCAAGATGATGCAAAGAAGAATAACATAAGAATGACAGGGATTAATTGAAAAGAAGGAGACAACATAAAGGATGTCAAGAGGATATTTAGAGAAGTAATAGCTGAAAATTTCCCAAGCTTGAGATCAGAAACTGACGTCAGGATCAGTGAAGCATATAGAACTCGAAATAGTCATAACCAAAATAAAACTACACCCAGACATATAATGATCACCATCCCAGAAATCAAACACAAGAATGGATTATTAAAAGCTGTCAGAGAGAAAAGACAGATCACTTATAAAGGAAAACCTATCAGAATCACAGCAGACTTCTCAGCACAAATGATAAAGTCAAGAAGAGCATGGAGTGAAGTATTCCAGACCCTAAAGCAAAATGATTTCCAACCTAGACTGATATATCCTGCAAAACTATCATTCAAAATTGATAGTGAAATACGATACTTCCATGACAAAGAACAGCTGAAGAACTTCATGAACACCAAACCAACCCTGCAAAAAATATTGAAAGACAATTTAGATACACAAAGGAAAAAACCACTAAGCAAGGCAAATAATTAAACAGAACAGAAAGATAAAGATACAACAGCAGAGAGATAATATTCCAACAATAAACCAGCATTTAACAGTAATGACCATTAATGTAAATGGTCTCAATGCACCAATCAAAAGAAACAGACTAGCAGAATGGATCAAGAAACAAAATCCAACCATATGCTGTTTACAGGAAACCCATCTAACCCAGAAGGATACTCACAGACTGAAAGTAAAAGGATGGAAAACAATACTTCATGCAGCAGTAATCCAAAAAAAGGCAGGTGTAGCCATTCTGTTTGCAGACAACGTGAATTTTAAACCAACAATGACCATAAAGGACAAAGAAGGTCACTACATACTCGTAAGGGGAAAACTCCAAGAGCAAGAGATAACTATCTTAAATATATACGCACCAAACTCCAGAGCACCCAGTTATATAAAACAACTATTAACAGAAATGAAAACTCAAATTATCAGTAACACAATTGTAACACGAGACATTAATACACCATTGACACCAAGGGACAGATCAACCAGACAGAAAATGAGCAAAGAAATAACAGAACTGAATCACACCTGCGAACAAATGGGTTTGATAGACATATACAGAATGTTCCACCCAACAACATCAGAATACACATTCTTCTCAGCAGTACATGGATCATTGTCTAAAATAGACCATATATTAGCTCACAGAACATATTTAAACAAATGCAAAAGAGTTGAAATCATCCCTTGCATGTTATCGGATCATAGCGCTCTGAAATTAGAAATTAATGATAAAAGTTACTGGAAAAATCCCGCAAACATATGGAAACTGAACAACACACTCCTGAGTAATCAGTGGGTCACAGAAGAAATTAAAGAAGAAATTAAACAATACCTAAAAGAAAATGAAAATGCAGATATAACTTACCGGAATCTGTGGGATGCAATGAAAGCCGTCCTGAGAGGAAAATTTATTGCACTGAGTTCCCACATCAGGAAAACAGAACGAATACAAATAAATAACTTGATGCTACACCTCAAACAGCTAGAAAAAGAAGCGCAAGTCAAGCCCAAAGCCAAAAGACAGAGGAAATTATAAAAATCAGAGCAGAAATCAATGCAATAGAGACTAAGAAAACAATCCAAAGAATCAACGAATCAAAGAGTTGGTAATTTGAAAGAATAAATAAAATCGATAAGCCCCTAGCCAACCTTATTTTAAAAAGGGAAGAAAAAGCTCAAATTCATGCAATAAGAAATGAAAAAGGTGAAATCACTACAGACCCAATAGAAATACAAAAGATCATCAACACCTATTTCAAAAACCTCTACTCTCAAAAGTTTGATAACGCAGAAGAAATAGATTCTTAGAAACATATGAAGTACCAAAGCTAGATCAAGAGGATGTAAAACTGTTGAATAACCCAATCTCTGTTAATGAAATTGAAAATGTAATTAAGTCCTTACTCACCAAGAAGAGCCCAGGCCCAGATGGATTCACTGCAGAATTCTACAAGAAATACAAAGAAGACCTAATGCCGACACTCCTCAAACTATTCAATGAAATTGAAAGGGAAGCAATGCTTCCTAAGTCATTCCTGGCAGCAAATATTACTCTAGTACCAAAACCTCAGAAAGACCCAACTAAAAAAGAGAACTATAGACCGATCTCTCTAATGAACACAGATGCAAAAATCCTCAATTAAATATTGGCAAATAGGATGCAGCAAATCATCAAGAAGATTATACACCATGACAAAGTGGGATTCATCCCAGGAATGCAAGGATGGTTCAACATATGCAAATCAATAAATATAATCCACCATATCAATAAAGCCAAAAATAAGAATCACATGATCATTTCTATAGATGCAGAAAAAGCCTTCGATAAGGTCCAACACTTATTCATGATAAGAACTTTACAGAAAATTGGAATAGATGGTCTTTACCTCAATATAATAAAGGCCATTTATGACAAACCAACAGCCAGCATCATACTAAATGGCCAAAAATTGAAAGCCTTTACTTTAAAATCAGGCACAAGACAAGGATGTCCTTTATCACCACTCCTATTTAATATAGTACTGGAAGTACTAGCCAGAGCAATTAGGCAAGAAAGAGAAATAAAAGGGGTAAAGATAGGAAAATAAGAAGTTAAATTATCATTGTTTGCAGATGACACGATACTCTACATAGAAGACCCCCTAAACTCCATTGAAAAGACTCTTAGATACAATAAATAAATTCAGTAATGTGGCTGGATACAAAATCAATACTCAGAAATCAATAGCATTCCTATACACAAACAACAAAATCACAGAGAGGGAAATAAGAGAAACTGCACTCTTCACATTAGCAAGCAAAAATTGAAATGTTTAGGAATTACTCTTAAAAAAGGAGTAACAGACTTATACAGTGAAAATTATAATACAATGAAAAAGGAAATTGAGGATGATCTCAGAAAATGGAAAGACATCCCTTGCTCATGGATAGGAAGAACAAACATTGTGAAGATGGCCATTCTCCCAAAACTGTTATACAGATTCAATGCAATCCCAATAGAAATACCATCAACATACCTTATAGATCTAGACAAATCACTCCTAAATTTCATCTGGAACCAGAAGAGATCTAGAATAGCAAAGGCAATTCTAAGCACTAAAGAAAGCAGGAGGCATCACAATCCCTGACTTGAAGTTATACTACAAAGCAACAGTAGTAAAATCAACATGGTATTGAAATCAAAACAGAGCTGAAGATCAATGGAATAGATTAGAAGATACAACCACAACTACAAACACACTCAACCACCTTATCTTTGATAAAGGAGCCAAGCAGGTTCACTGGAAGAACGACAGTCTGTTTAATAAATGGTGCTGGAAAAACTGGCTCTCCATTTGCCAAAAACTAAAGCTAGACCCATGTCTATCACCATGTACTAAATTAAAATCTAAATGGGTCAAAGATCTGAATATTAAAACAGAAACACTAAGTCTATTGGAAGACAAATTGGGTAGAAACCTTGGAGACATAGGGATAGGTAAAGAATTCATGAACAGGGCTCAAACCGCACAGGAAATACTTCCCAGAATCAATAACTGGGACCACTTCTTATTAAAAAGTTTCTGCATGTCAAAATCTCCAGCATAGTGAAAAGAAAACCCACAAACTGGGAAAAGATTTTAGTGAACTCTCTCTCAGACAACGGACTCTTGTCTAAAACATATAAAGAATTAAAAAACCTCAGACCTCCAAAATTCAAAGATCCAATCCAAAAATGGGCATCTGAGATGAATATGAAATTCTCAGATGAAGAAATGCAAATGGCAAATAAATACATGAAAAAATGTTCATCGTCATTGGTCATTAGAGAAATGCAAATTAAAACCATACTGAGATACCATCTCACTCCTGAAAGAATGGCCAGGATCAAGAAAACCAGCAACAACAAATGCTGGAGAGGCTGTGGGGAAAAAGGAACTCTGCTGCACTTTTGGTAGGAGTGTAGACTGGTACAGCCTTTGTGGAGGTCTGTCTGGAGATTTCTCAAAAAGTTGGGATTGGAAATCCCATTTATTCCAGCTATTCCACTTCTAGGCATATTCCCAGAAGAACTGAAAGCATCATTCCACAGTGATATATGTGCACCTATGTTTATAGCAGCACAATTTGTAATCGCCAGATCTTGGAAACAACCCAAGTGTCCATCAACTGAGGAATGGATAAAAAAGTTGTGGTATTTCTATACAATGGAGTATTATTCAGCTATAAAGAAGGATCACATTGAGATATTTATCAATAAATGAGCGCCGCTTGAGACCATACTCATAAGTGAAATAAATCAACCTCGCATGTGTGAATACTGAATAGTTTCCCTAATGTAAGTAATGATTCAAATATATAAAAATATGTGGTAATCATGATTCCCCATTATGTGGCCTTGAAGCCTTATAAAGTTTTCACTTATTAATTGGAACGGCTTTATTCTGGGCTTCTTGATATGGAAATGTTTGAAGCTATAGTATATGAAGTGTTATTCAAATATTTCAAGGAAAAAGACAGACTCTATGGTAACTACTATTCAGTCGGGTTATTTGGTGGTGAAGCACTAGGTTGCTGAAACAGTCATGCTTTGACCTGTATTGTTATATTGTTATATTGTTATGTCCTGTTTTATCTCAATCTCTCCCTTATTCTTTAAAAAAATTATTTAGTTATTTCTTATGTTTGTTTTAATTAAGGGGAAATTTTTAAAAAATTAGCAGGATATATAATAGTAACTTTTTTTGATTTCTTATTAACTTGTTTTGAAGTCCTGTAATACTCCCATGATCTTGTTTTGCCTGATTAGACTCTGTTCCATTCTGTATGATAATATCAAGTTTGAGGTTATAGGCAACTACTTTGAAGGCAATAAGATTCACTAAGATGCCCATTCAGGTTTGACTATTGTCTCCTTTGGAAGTCCTGTAATGTTTACAATGCCTCAGTTTTATTGGTCTTGTTCTCTACTGTTTTGTTCAACTTTATAATATCTAATGAGATAGACAATTCTTTTTAAGGAAACAAGAGACATCGTTGATAACCATTGTTGATAACCTTGTACTCTGTTTTACATCATGTGCTATGTCTATCCTTGGTTTTGACTGACAGCTTTGTTTTGCCATATTTGACTTGATTCTCTTCCCCCCAAAAATGTAATAAGAACTAAGGAGTAATAAAACCCAAAATGTGTAAATTTTGTTGTAAAAAAGAGAGGGAAAAAAAGAGCTCTAAAAGATACA
The DNA here is from genome assembly GCF_034190915.1 of Cavia porcellus. Lineage (NCBI taxonomy): Eukaryota > Metazoa > Chordata > Mammalia > Rodentia > Caviidae > Cavia > Cavia porcellus. Next base: position 40,681,742 of record NW_026947486.1, on the reverse strand, counting down.
ACAGCAGGTGTGTTTAGGGGTGTTAAATAGCTGACCATATTAATGTTTTTGGTTGGATCATTGAACACAACTGTTTGCAGTCTCACTTTTTGAATGTCCACTTTGTATTCTTTGATACTGTGAGTTGAGCAACTATTTCTAAGATGATAATATGTAATCTATTAACTGGTTATTTCTTACTGTTTTTTTTTTGTACTTCTGTATTACGTGTATGCTTACACCGCTTTGTTTTGTTTTGTGTCTTTCTCTTTTTCCTTTTAAATAAAATTTTTTTTAAAAAGAATTTCTACCAGGTACAGTGGTACACAACTGTAATCGCAACACTCTGGAGGCTGAGGCAGAAGGATCACCAGGAGTTCAAGGCCAGCCTGGACTACACAGGAAGATCCTGTAGACAAAAAATAATAATAATAAAATAAAATAAAACATCTACAAAAAAACCCCTGAAAATAGCATCATAATGAAATGATGAAAAACTAAAATGTCTTCCCACTAAGATCAGAAATGAGTTAACACTGTTCCTCTTAACCATTGCTTTTCAATATTGTTCTAACTAATGAAACAAGAGAAGAAAGTGAGTAAAAGTTATACACACCAGGAAAAATGAACTCAAATTGTCTTTTGACATACCATGATTATCTATGTAAAAATTATTATAGAACTGACAAAAACAAAAACAATTTTCTGGAAATAACAAATAATTGCAACCAAGGTTGCAAGATATAATGCTGATATACATAATTATTTCTACATGTACTAGCAATGAGCAAGTGGAATTTGAAATTAGAACTAAAATAGCAGACATTAGCCTTCTCAAAAATTAAATGCTTATGTGTAAATCTAAGAAAGTACACAAAATCTATGAGAAAAACTACAAGCCTCTTTTTTATAAGCCTTTTATGAAAGAAAAAAACTACATAAATGGAAAGACAATCCATGTTTATGAGTATGACAACTCAATACTGTCAACATGTGAGTTCTTCCTAATCTATAGATTTAATGCACTCATCAAAATCCCAGCAAATTGGGGCTGGGGATTTAGCTCAGTGGCATAAGCGCCTGCCTTGCAAGCAGACAGTCATCAGTTCGTGAGTCCCTGGTACTGATAAAAAGGAAAAAGACAAAAAAAAATCCCAGCAAATCTGTGAATATCAACAAACTGTGAAGTTTATAAGGAGAGGCAAAAGACTCAGAATATTCAATACAATATCGAACGGGAAGAATAAAGTCAGAGGACTGACACTAATTTATGTAATACAATGTTCTGTTGGAGAATGCATAGACAAATAAATCAACAGAACAGAACAGATGCCCAGAAAGAGCCATAATAATATAAATTTTGAGAAAAGAGCAAAGGCAATACAATAGAACAGGAAACAGTGCTGAAATAATTAGATATTCATATTTTAAAAAATAGAGAGTGATGGTCGCATGCCTATAGACTGGGCAGCATTCAGGAGGCTAAAGTGGGAGGACAGCTGTGAAATCGAGACCAGTCTGAACCACATAGCAAGACCCTGTCTCAAAAAAACACAAAAACAAACAAACAAAAAAACAACTTTACACCTTTGTAAACATTAGCTTTTACAAAATGATCGTAAATCTAAAGTAGACTCAAAACTATAAACAGAACTCCAAGATAATATCATAAAACAATTTAGAAGTCTTTGGGTATGACAATTTCCAGATACAACACTAAAAACACAATTCACCAAAGAAATACAAGCTAGATTTCACTAAAATAAAAAATTTTTACTCTGTAAAACACTGACAAAAGAATGAAATGACAAGCCACTAAGTAGAAAAAAGTTGTCTGAGATACACTTTGATAAAGACCTGTCCGTATTCAATAAATACCCTCAAAATGTTTAAAACTCATTTTTCTCCAATTGTAAACAAGCAACTCTATTTAAAAATGGGTGATATCTCAACAGAAATCTCACCAAAGAATACATACAGATGATAAATAAGCATCTGAAAAATCCTCAATATCATAAAATTAAAAACTAAGCAAGGTATGGTGGCTCATGCCTATAATCCCAGCACTTGGGAGGCTGAGGCAAGAAAATCACTGTGAGTTCAAGGCCAACCTGGGCTACAAAGTGAGCTCAAGGCCAGCCTGAACTACATAGTGAAACCTTGTCTCAAAAAGACAAAAATAAATAAATAAAAATGAAAAATGAAAAGGAAACAAAGAAAATGAATTTGTTGTCCTCCTTCTCTGGCAAGCAGTGGCAGTGTGGCAGACTGCAGCACTTCAAAGGGGAGTATCAGCAGTGTCTCCTGAGATCCACACCATGTTGGAACTTAGGACACTGGGAAGCCAAGCAAGCACCTCCCCTCCATGGTAAATGGTGGCAGTGTGGCAGATTGCGGCACTTCCAGGGGGAGAACCAGCAGCAGCTCCTGAGATCCAAGCCATGTTGGAACTTATGACACTGGTAAGCCAAACAAGCACCTCCTCTCACTGGTAAGCAGTTGTGGTCTGGCAAAATGCAGCCCTTCCTTGGGGAGAACCAGCAGCAGCTCCTGAGATCCACACCATGTTGGAACTCAGGATGCTGTGAAACCAAACAACCAGCCTGCCTCCTTGCTAAGCAATCGTGAACCTACTGATGCTGATGCATGGCCTAGAACCAAATATCCCATTCCCCTATCCCCCCCCCCCCCCGCCCATTAGCAAATGGGAACCAGAAATCTGAGTTTCTCCTGGGAGGTTGACATAGCAAATAAGGGGGACTTCCTTCTACTATCTCTTTGAAGGCAAATATTTTTATTACTGTTTTGCTCTTTTCTGATTAATGATACTGCTCTATTCAATATTCTGTTTTAAAATTCTATAGTGTTCTATATTTCATCTCATTTTGATATACATGATTGAAAGAACAGCTATTATAAAGATAACAAAATATACTGTGATACCTATTTCTGTTATCCCTGTAACCGGCTGTGAAGTTCTGTACCAGTTTCACTGTATGATCTTAGTTGGCTTTATTCTGTCCTGTTCTGTTGTATACTTTGAAAATAAAATTTAAAAAAGAAAATGAGGTTTTTTTTTTTTTTTTTTGGTACCAGGGATTGAACCCATGACCTCACGCTTTCCAGGCAGGTGCTTATGCTGCTGAGCTAATCCCCAGCACAAAAAATGAGATTTTAAAACTATACTTTTAAGAAAAACTAGTGTCAAAACACAAAAATTACTTTTGCCTTGTTTGCTTCCAGGATACACACATGCACATACACACACAAAATCTTCAAAGTCCTTTTACAATTTACAGTTAAGCCTGTAAATCCAGGCTCTTAGCCAATCCTTTTCAGGTAATAAATTGCACCTCCTCCATCTCCAAGAAGCAGCAATACTGGTGGACAGTGTACATGTATAGGTGGCTTTCTTTGTTACATGAGAATTAAAATACACATCCTACATCATCTATCTTAAAGACACACACTCAAAAGTACTCAGCCATCGTTCTTAAGGCCTCTCATTTCTCTGAGCTCCTCCCCCATTCCACTCTTGCATGCATCCTCATAAAACTTTCTCTTGCCTCTTACAAACTCATCCTAAAAATTATTTTTCCATCCTAAAAGTTGCTTCTCTGCAACTCAGCAAACCTGTAAATCTACTTTAAAAGGAGTGGGATAAATTTCTTATTCCAATTGCATGGACCTTTCAGTCCCCACCTGGTGACAATATCACTATACACCGCTTAGTACAACAAAAATCCAAAACTCAGATACACCAAATGCGGGTGAAAGTGTGGAATGACAGAAATTTTCATTAGCTGCTAGATGGAATGTAAAATCATATACTTTATTTTTTTCTGTGCAAAGGGATTCAATGGGATAGAACGACATTCCAAATAAATTCTGAGGCATAGTTCTAGACTACAATTTATTAGCCTCTTTAATCTTTACAAAACACAAATTAATCTGACTTCATATTAATAAATCACATCCCATAAATAGCTTCAACACAAAAAATCTTACTCTACCTTGCTAAGTTTTTCTTCACAATATTCCCTTAACAATTTACTCCTGAGACTACACTCACGATTCCGGAACATGAACCAAATGAACTCTGGGAGGCTGAGGAAGCAAAATCAAAAGTTGGAGCCCAGCCTGGGCAAATTAGCAAGGAAGAAAAAATTAATGTAGGGGATGTAGTTCAGGGCAAAGCTCCACGTTACATTCCCAGTACCAAAAGAAAATAAAAGACCACTGAGTCCTAGCATTTGTTAAATTGATACGTAAATTTCTTATTTTCCTAAATACTGCCAGCTTACTTTTCCAAAATATTGCAGCAATTCATACTCTACGACAATGTGAGATAAGGGCACTTAAATGATATTTCTTTTAATCACATAAATGTTCAACAGTAGACTAGATATCATTCTTAACTGTCTTTGTCATAAACCTGCTATGCTCAACATAAATTTATTCTCATCAAGAGATTTGAGCAGGAGAAATCTAGCTCGTTTCTTAGTGAGTAATCAACCTAATATCCTTAGTGAGTAATCAACCTAATAAAAGGTGGCGAGTCTCCCAAGACTATCCATGCAAACAAACACACCTACATAACTCGAGACGCTTCGAGAACAAATACTAAGTATTATTTACCCCCAAATTTTCATTTGGGGATATATAAAGAGCGTAGGGAATATGTTTCACCTAAAGTATATGAATAAGTTATAAATGGGTTAGTTTTATTAAAACTACGAATTTTAGACTTTAAAAGGAGAGCCAAGGAAATAAGGTAGAGGAAGTGCAAGGTTACCTTATCTCAGGGAGCGCTCTGGAAAATGCAATGTTGCAGTTGGAATCAATAAAAACCAACTTAGGAAAAAAAAGTGAGAGATGCCCAATCAGAATCCCTCCCAAGTGCTACTTTCTGAAACTTCCTAGGTTCATCAGTATAAATACGACGATTAAAAGGCAGAATTATTTTCAGATATTCTTAAGAGAGAAGAGAGCCAAAAGGAATACAGCCCAGGTCCCCTTCCCATTTAAGCCGCCTGACCCCGAAGGGTGTAGCCATGCTAATGGCCACTTCTCTAGCACTCACTATAACATACAAACCGGCGAGTTTCTTGAACTTTCCTTAGTAGAGTTATTCTTTAGCTGCCTTGACAACTCAGGTAAGTACAGAATTATGCAAAAGCCACCCTTTTCGATTTTATGCTAGCCCTAGAGCAGAAGCGTAGGCCAAATAGGCACCGCACCCCAACCGCAGTGCACTGCCTAAAAGGTCTGCGGGAAATGAGACCCAAGAACCTTGCTGCCTGTCCCCCAATTTTCTGACCTGTAGCACTTCCTTTCACAACTTTTATTATCTTCTTTAATATGCCTTTGTGCTCTCTCCTCTCCTTTCTCTTCATTACTCTTTTCATTCCAAATTTCTTTCACCTTTTCCTTGACTCTTCATCTTTCCGCGTCTTCAGATCTGTCCCTCTCCTTGATTTTACCTCAGACATGAATAGCACTTTATAATAGGCAAGGGTATCATTCACTTCTGTTGCCTAAATTATGTCAACTTTATAAGGTTAGCCAAGGACTGACCCCATCCCAGCCCCACCCCTGGTACTGGGGGTTGAATCCAGGGCCTTCGCACTAAGTTATGTCCTGGATCTGTTTTTTCATTATTTTTGAGACAGGGTTTTTCTTTTCTTAATGGATTACATATTGTCATATTAGAAATAATTGTTCAAGTCACAAAATTAAAGCTTGTAAAGTGGACATTCCAACAGTGAGACTGCAAACAGTTCTGTTCAATAATCCAACAAAACTCAGTGATATCATTATCTATCTTATACACTTAAATATACATGCAGTTATATTGCTTAGAGCACTTTCTTTTCCTCTCTTTTGTACAATGACAATTACCCATTTTGGGTTTTGTTGCTCCCACAGTTCTTATTACTTTTTTGGAAGGGAATAGAACCAAATGTGACATAACAGAACAGAGTCAATCAAATCAAAAGGGTGGACATAATAGATAATGTAAAAGCATAATACAAGGTGATCAACAATGGTTACCATAATGCCTCCTGCTATCTCTAATAGAATTGCCTATCTCATCAGTTATAATAAAATTGAACAAAACAGTAAAGAACAAAACCGACAAAACCAAAACATTGGAGACATTATAGGTCTTCAAAAGTAGATAATAGTCAATGAGAATGGGCGTCATAATGAATCTCACTATCTTCATAGCTGTTGCCTAAACTTTCGAACCTGGTACTATCAAGCAAAACAGAATAGGGGGACATCAGGCAAAAACAAGATGGTGAGAGTAATACAGGGCTTTAAATCAAGATAATGGAAAGTCAAAGTGGGTTACTATAATATATCCTGCTATTTTTAAATTTATTTTTCCCTTAATTAAAAGGATAAAAATAAAAAAGTAAATAATGAAGTGGAGATTGAGATAAAAGAGGGCATAACAGCAAAACAGTGCAGATCAAAACATAACCAGTTAAGCAGGATAGTGTTTCACCACAAGATAATCCTGACATAAAAGTAGTTACCATATTGTCTCTTTCCTTGAAATCTTTGAGTACAACTTCATATACTGTAGCATCAAATATATCAAAACAATGTAAAACTATTTAAGAGAATGGCAGCATTACAGGGTATTTCGAATCAACTAACAGAAAATGAACAATGGTTTCTGTATAATCTCCTTGTCCTTAAAAGTTTTTGCTTGTACTATCATACACAATAAAATCCAATAAGATACAACCTGTTTAGACCAATGGAGACAGAAGAACAAAAGCTTGATGAGACTTCAAAACAAGGTGATACTAAATCAGTATTACCTATTAAGATGTCATTTTCTCCAAAATAGCTGTTCCTATCATCCATTCTTCTCTGCCTCATTCTGTTGAGCTCTTTTTCTGTCATTAGTTGTCAGTTTGTCTTCTTCATTTTGTTTTCTGCTCCATTCATTGTGGCCTCTCTGCCACTATTTCTGGATCCTTCGTATTTTTCTTTTTTATAATATCCTGCAGTATTCTCTGTAGAGTTGAATTGTTGGTTGCATATTCCCCTAGTTCCTCTTTATCCTGGAAGCACCTTGTTTTTCCATCAATTTCCAGGGATAGTTGTGCAGGATATCTCAATCTTGGCTGGAGATTATTATCTTTCAAAGCTTGAATTATTTCCCCCCACGCTCTTCGTGATTTGATGGTTTGTGCAGAGAAGTCTGCTGTAATTCTGATGGGTGTTCCCTTGTAAGTGATCTGTTTCTTGTCTCTGATGGCTTTTAATATTCTGTTCTTATATTGAATTTCTGGAATTTTAATTATTATATGCCTGGGTGTTGCTCTGTTTGGGTTGTAGGTGGCTGGGGTCCTGTATGCTTCATACAACTGAGTATCTTTACCTTTTGCTAAATTAGGAAAATTCTCCTGGATTATTTCTGTGAGTAGCTTTTGTAGTTCATTTGTTTGTGTCCCTACTTCTTCTTGTTTGTTCTTAATTCTTAAGTTATGGATCCTCTTATATCTTCTAGTCTTTGTATTATTGCTGTTTGTTTCTTTGTTACTTTTAAGAAGTTTTTCATTTCATTCTCTCATATTACAAATCTGCCCTCCAGTTCAGATAGTCTGTCCTTAGTTTCTTTTAAGCTGTTATGCCAGTTTTCGATAGAGTTTTTATTTTCCTGGTAGTCTCTTTGAACCTGCTTCATGTATTCTATGCTTTCTCTATTTTCTCCATCAAACAATTCTCCCCTCTTTTTCTGTTCTTCCATTCCACCATCTGTTTTTTCTTGGGTGATGCTTAGCATTTCTCTAACTATTCTGCTTATGTCTAGCTTCAGGTCATTAATAACTTCATTCCTGAACTTGTCTATGAGGCTCTGGAGATAGCGCTTTATATCTATTGGTGCTGTGTCTGCTATTACCTCTTTCTCAGGATTGGGGGCCGAAGGGCCTTTCTTGTTGCTCCCTCTTCCCATATTCTTTGTTCCTTATATATGCAAGCGTATATAGGAGGCCCAGCTTCCCTCCCTGTCAGCCACAGCCTGATTGAATTGCGTGGCTAGGTGTTCCCACCCACCGCAGCACACAAGGAAGTTGCAGACCAGGCAGCCTATGCAAGCCCACCCCTCCAGGTGACCCTCAGGCTCTGGGATCTGGGTTATGCTAGCCTACTGGGTCACGTAGGCTAGGCACTTCTCACCAATCCCGCTTGAGAGTGGGATCCGTGGCTGAAGTTGCTGCAGCGCCCCGCTCCCGCAAGTCTGCCCAGTCCCAGAATGTCCTCCGCTGGAGTCTCCTAAACTGTGGACGAGTGTTAGTTTCTCTCACTCACCTCACTGCAAGTCAATGCACAGCTCCCTGCCTGTCCTTTTTTCAACTCTGTTCACCGATTCCCATTCTCAGAACCTCCGCGAGTCTCTCTCCCTGCCGAGCCGATGTAGACTCAGCCGCCGCATGGTGGGAAACCCAAATTGCGGCTTCCAATGCCGCAGGCTCCAGCTTCCACACTGAGGATTTTCTGTTCCTGTTATAGCACCAGGATTGCATTCCAAGTTGGTTTCTCTCAGCCCAGTGCATTCTTGGGTCAGCAGGGCATATCTCCACTTGCTTATGATTCCTTACTCCGCACCATTCCTGAATTCTAAGCTGGGTCTTTCAGAGAGCCTCCATAGCTGCTGCTATCTATCCGCCACGTTCTCCTGGAAGTTTGAGACAGGATTTTTCTAAATTTTCCCAGGCTAGGTTGAAACTTGCTATCCTCTGGCCTCAGCCTCTCAGAGTGTTTAGATTACAAGTAGTACCACCACGCCTGGCTATGTTACAGAAAAGAAAACCAAGACCCTAGGAAATAACCCAATTTCTCAAAAGTTCCAACATCTATTAAGTGTTTAACAGACTGCAACCTAATTATTGCCATTCTAGTAAGTACAATGTTAAACTTCAGGTCTACTTCAGCAACTAACTGAAAAAAAATAGGAAAACAATGAGAAACATTCCAGCCTAAATCAAACCCTGCATCAGCAAATGGTAAAACTCTGTTCAAAACAAGTGCTTCTTTAATTCTGTAACAGAAAGGTTCTTCAAAAAGAAATTGGGAAGTCACAATCTGATTTAAAAGGCCTTCTTCCTTCTTTTAGACTCAGTTCAAGTCTTGGCTCATCTAGGAGCCGTCTAATTTTTCCAGGACTTTCAGGTTTTATACTCTTCCCCATAAGGAAAAATACACTGACTGAATCCCCACCCCCAAAGTATTACAAAAAGAAAAAAGAAAAAAATAGGAGGGGCTGAAAGTTGTAGTTATGAAAAAGGCTCGGAGGGAATGTTTTGTGCTGCAAAGGCAAGAAAAACACAATTTAGAGTTCCTAATATTTTTCTAAGGCCATATTTTGTCTTTACATTGTAAAGCTATCTCTGGCTTTCTACAAGAACACAGCAACTAACACCTCTTATTCTATTCATTCACATTGTTATTTATGTTTATTGTGACACTGTCACACTCAAATAAAGGGTAGAGGTAAAGAACTATATAAACTTCTGGGCACTGACCATCAGGGGTAAAACAACACATGGAATCAATATGTATTAAATTGTCAGTAATGTATCAGTGAATGAGAGGATTCAGTTTAGCTTAAATTTCCATCTCCTAGGATTTAAGCATACTTGTGCATATATTGGAAATGTGTAGGACAGATACCAGAATTTAATCAGAAAAAGAACTCCTGGGATGAAAAACCTCATCTTACATCAGACAGGAATCAGACCAAAAAAAACCTACGATGAAAAGGAGATTAATTCTGAGTATTTCAGGGGATGTGTGGATTCAACATCTTTTCCCATCAAGAGGCGTATCTCTTGGTTGTACCACTCAGTATGCATTTTCAGTTAATAACACAGCATCTCTCTTTTGTGACTTAATGGCAAATAGAAAGGTGGAGAAAAATGAGTAGAACCTGTTGTGGTTTTGCTCTGATAACTCTTGAGACTTTCTGTCTAGAAAAAATGATTATTGGATTTCAAAAAAATATATAAGTATGAATAAATAATATGCAGGAAAGACCAGTAGAGAAAAAGGGCTTGTGAAGGTGAAAGTCAAATTTTAAAAAGGAAAACCTGACAATACTGGTTTTGTATGGTGATGTTTTATACTGAAAGCTACTGGATCCAGAGATATGCAGGGCAGAAAAATCTGTATTAATTCACAGCCAATGGGAAAATTTCAAAGACTGCCATCAGGTATTCATGTTTACCCTAGTCTATTTGCCTCTATTCCAACCTAAGAAAAGTGTCACTGATAAAACATCAGAATTTGGCTGCCAGATTACAATATTGGCTCAAGACAAATTATAGCTTCCTAAACTACTGATCCTATCAGTAACTCTTCCATTCTTGGTGGAAACCCACCTTTATGTTTTTCATAAATAATTGTTTCAGTAATAAGAAAGCAGTTTCTGTTCCTCAGGTTCATAAGCATGATGATTGGGTGTTCATGCTTGATGCATGACATGTGCCTCCTTTGAACCTTGTTACGACCTTGGCACATTACCCATCTGACATGAAAAAAAAAAAAGAAAGCAGTTTCTTACAAGGTTATAAAATAAAATAGGCAAATGAATAATTGAAATTTCACCATCATTCAGCCATATTCAGCAGACACATATTTTACAATTTTGTTACTCATATAATAGCAATGGCAGCAATACTGGGACAATAGCTCCTATGATCTATGCATTCACTATCTAAAAGAAATGGATAGCAGACTTACATTATAATCAACATGATAGATATGGGGAGGGTTAGAGTAAAACACGAATTGGAAAAAATAACAGTTTTGGAAGTACAACCATTTTCACTATATTTGTTCTTTCTATGTAGGAGCATAGGATATCTATCCATTTTCTAATATTCTGTTCAATCTTCTTTTTCACAGCACTGTAGCTTTCATTGTAGAGGTCTTTTACATCCTTTGTTAGACTGATTCCTAGGTGTTTCTTTTCTTTTTTCAATGGTATTGTAAAAGTTATTTTTTTCCCTAATTTCTCTCTCAATGATAGGAAGGCTCCTCATGTATAGGAAGGCTATTGATTTCAGAGTGGTGACTGTATTCAGGTACACTACTGAATTTGCTTATTAAATCTAGTAGCCTTTTGGTAGAGTTTTTGGGGTCTTTTATGTAGAATATCATGTCATCAGCAAATAGTAACAGTTGAACTTCTTCCTTTCTTATCTTTATTCCTTTTATTTGTTTTTCTTGTCTAATTGCTCCAGCTAAAGTTTCCAGGACTATGTTGAATAAGAGTAGAGACAATGGACAACTTTGTTTGTTCCTGATTTTAGAGAGAAAATTTTCAGTTTTTGTCCACTTAGTATGATGTTGGCTGTTGTTTTGTCATAGATGGCCTTTATCAGATTGAGATAAAGACCATCTATTTCAATTTTCTGTAGGGTTTTTAACATGAATGGATTCAGATTTTTGTGAAAAGTTTTTTCTGTGTCTATTGAGATGATTGTGTGATTTCTGTCCTTGGCTCTGTTAATATGGTGTATTATATTTATGAATTTATGTAAGATGAGCCAAGCCTGCATCCCTGGGCTGAATCCCACAAGATCATGGTGTATAATCTTTTTGATGATTTGCTGCAGTCTATTTGCCAGTTATCTTATTGAGGATTTTTGCATCAATATTCATTACAGAAATTGGCCTGTAAATCTCTTTCTTAGTTGGGGCCTTGTCTGGTTTTGTTATCAAGATAATGCTTGCTTCCAGGAATGAATTTGGGAGTATCGCTTCCTTTTCAATTTCATTAAAGAGTCTAAGAAACAATGCAATGTCTTCTCTACATTTCTTGTTGAATTCAGCAGTGAATCAGTCAGGACCTGGGCTTAATTTTTTGGATAGATTTTTAATTACATCTTTGATTTCATTGATTGATTTTGGTTTATTTAGTATGTTTAAAAGCAGACATAATTTTCTTTAATTTATACCTTTTTTTTTTTTTTTGCCTTTTTGAGACGGGGTCTCACTATGCATTCAAGCTGGCCTGGGTCTCACTTTGCAGCCCAGACTGGTCTCAAACTTGCAACAGTCCTCCTGCCTCAGCCTTCTGAGTGATGAGATTACAGGCATGTGCCACCATGCCCGGCATTTAATTTATACATTTTTGTCAAAATATAAACTAGCATTAAATTTTCAGTCTAAATTAGACTAAATAGAAATCTGTTATACAACCAGTGAATGGATTTATAGCATGACAGTGTTCCTTGAGCATCTTGTCATCTTCTTCCACCTTTTTCCTTTTCTCTAACTACTTTCTGCACTAGTCTTCATTTATCACATGTACTTTATTCTATCAAAATCACTTTCAGAGTCAATCTACTTGAATAACCATTAAAACAATTTCAGAGTATTCCAAATCTTTTTTTAAAATTTTATTTAAGAGGAAAAAGACAAAAACACAAAACAAAACAAAGTGGTGTAAGGTTACACATAATACAGAACTACAAAAAAAACAAAAAAGTAAGAAATCACCTGTTAATAGATTACATATTATCATCTTGGAAATAGTTGCTCAAATCACAGTATCAAAGAATACAAACTGGATATTCAAACAGAGAGACTACAAACAGCTGTGTTCAATGATCCAAAAACATTAATATAGTCAGCTATTTAACACCCCTAAACACACTTGCTGTTATATCCGTTAGAGCTCTTTTTTTTTTCCTCCCTCTCTTTTTTACAACAAAATTTACACATTTTGGATTTTATTACTCCTTAGTGCATATTACTTTTTGGGGGGGAGAGAATACAGTCAAATATGGCAAAACAAAGCTGTCAGTCAATACCAAGGATAGACATAGCACATGGTGTAGAACAGAGTACAAGGTTATCAACAATGGTTATCAACGTTGTCTCTTGTTTCCTTAAAAAGAATTGTCTATCTCATTAGATATTATAAAGTTGGACAAAACAGTAGAGAACAAGACCAATAAAACTTAGCATTGTAAACATTACAGGACTTCCAAAGAAGACAATAGTCAAACCAGAATGGGCATCTTAGTGAATCTTATTGCCTTCAAAGTAGTTGCCTATATCCTCAAACTTGATACTATAATACAGAATGGAACAGAGTCTAATCAGTCAAAACAAGATCGTGGGAGTATTACAGGACTTCAAAACAAGTTAATAGGAAATCAAAAAGAGTTACTATTTATATATCCTAATTTTTTAAATTTTTTCGCTTAATTAAGAAAAACATAAGAAATGACTAAATAATTTTTTTCATAAGAATAAGGGGGAGATTGAGATAAAACAGGACATAACAATATAACAATAGAGGTCAAAGCATGACTGTTTCAGCAACCTAGTACTTCACCACCATATAACCCGACTTAATAGTAGTTACCATAGTGTCTGTCTTTTTCCTTGAAATATTTGGATAAAACTTCATATACTCTAGCTTCAAATATTTCCATATCAAGAAGCCCAGAATAAAGCCTTTCTAATTAATGAGTGAAAACTTTATAAGGCTTCAAGGCCACCTAATGGGGAATCATGATTACCACATATTTTTATATATTTGAATCATTACTTACATTAGGGAAACTATTCCGTATTCACACATGCGAGATTGATTTATTTCACTTCTGAGTATGGTCTCAAGCTGTGCCCATTTATTGATAAATATCTCAATGTGATCCTTCTTTATTGCTGGATAATGCTCCATTGTATAGAAATACCACAACTTTTTTATCCATTCCTCAGTTGATGGACACTTGGGTTGTTTCCAAGATCTGGCGATTACAAATTGTGCTGCTATAAACATAGGTGCACATTTATCACTGTGGTATGATGCTTTCAGTTCTTCTGGGAATATGCCTAGAAGTGGAATAGCTGAAATAAATGGGACTTCCAATCCCAACTTTTTGAGAAATCTCCAGACAGATCTCCACAAAGGCTGTACCAGTCTACACTCCCACCAGCAGTGCAGGAGAGTTCCTTTTCCCCACAGCCTTTCCAGCATTTGTTGTTGGTTTTCTTGATCCTGGCCATTCTTTCAGGAGTGAGATGGTATCTCAGTGTGGTTTTAATTTGCATTTCTCTAATGACCAATGATGATGAGCATTTTTTCATGTATTTATTTGCCATTTGCATTTCTTCATCTGAGAATTGCGTATTCATCTCAGATGCCCATTTTTGGATTGGATCTTTGAATTTTGGAGGTCTGAGTTTTTTTAATTCTTTATATGTTTTAGACAAGAGTCCCTTGTCTGAGAGAGAGTTCACTAAAATCTTTTCCCAGTTTGTGGGTTTTCTTTTCACTGTGCTGGAGATTTCTTTTGACATGCAGAAACTTTTTAATAAGAAGTGGTCCCAGTTATTGATTCTGGGAAGTATTTCCTGTGCGGTTTGAGTCCTGTTCATGAATTCTCTACCTACTCCTATGTCTCCAAGGTTTCTACCCAATTTGTCTTCCAATAGATTTAGTGTTTCTATTTTAATATTCAGATCTTTGACCCATTTAGATTTTAATTTAGTACATGGTGATAGCCATGGGTCTAGCTTTAGTTTTCGGCAAATGGAGAGCCAGTTTTTCCAGCACCATTTATTAAAGAGACTGTCATTCTTCCAGTGAACCTGCTTGGCTCCTTTATCAAAGATAAGGTGGTTGAGTGTGTTTGTAGTTGTGGTTGTATCTTCTAATCTATTCCATTGATCTTCGGTTCTGTTTTGATTCCAATACCATGTTGATTTTACTACTGTTGCTTTGTAGTATAACTTCAAGTCAGGGATTGTGATGCCTCCTGCTTTGTCTTTGCTGCTTAGAATTGCCTTTGTGATTCTAGGTCTCTTCTGGTTCCAGATGAAATTTAGGAGTGATTTCTCTAGATCTATAAGATATGTTGATGGTATTTCTATTGGGATTGCATTGAATCTGTATAACAGTTTTGGGAGAATGGCCATCTTCACAATGTTTGTTCTTCCTATCCATGAGCAAGGGATGTCTTTCCATTTTCTGAGATCATCTTCAATTTCCTTTTTCAGTGTAATATAGTTTTCACTGTATAAGTCTTTCACTTCTTTCGTAAGAGTAATTCCTAAATATTTCATTTTTTTGCTTGCTAATGTGAGTTGTCCAGTTTCTCTTATTTCCCTCTCTGTGATTTTGTTGTTTGTGTATAGGAGAGCATTCCAAATCTTAAAATTTGTCTTTTCAACTATATATCCCAATGTATTACTTTTCTTACTTGTTTTGGTTAGTAGCAGAATGTTCCATTAAGAAGCAGTAAGTGAGCATCTCCCCTCCCTGGTAAGCGGTGTTGGTGTGACAGACTGTGGCCCTTCCAGGGGGAGAACCACCAGCAGCTCCTGAGATCCACGCCATGTTGGAACTTAGGACCCTGGGAAACCAAACAACCAGCCTGCCTCCCTGCTAAGCAATTGTGAACCTACTGATGCACAGCCTAGAGTCAAACATCCCAGTTCCCCTAGCCCTGTTCTCCTGTCCCCCATTAGCAAATGGGAAACAGATATCTGAGTGTCTCCTGGGAGGTTGACCATAGCAAATAAGGGGGACTTCCTTCTACCATCTCTTTGAAGGCAAATATTTTTATTACTATTTTGCTTTATTCTGATTAATGGTACTGCTCTATTCAATATTCTGTTTTGATAAGTTCTATAGTGTTCTATATTTCATCTCATTTTGATATACGTGATTGAAAGAACAACTATTATAAAGAAACAAAATATACTGTGATACCTATTAGATTTATCCCAGTAACCTGCTGTGAAGTTCTGTACCAATTTCACTGTATGATCTTAGTTGGCTTTATTCTGTCTTGTTCTGTTGTATTTTACCACTTTCAAAATAAAATCTAAAAAATAATTAAAAATAAAGAACCAGCAAGTGGGCTGGGGATTTAGCTCAGTGGCATAAGTGCCTGCCTTGCAAGTGCGTAGCAGTGCGAGTTTGATCCCTGGTACCGCCAAAAAAAAAAAAAAAAAAAAAAAAAAGAACCAGTAAGTGTTTTATTTCTCTAAAATGAATAAAAAATATATTCAGTGGCTGTTAGTTTAGCCACTTAATGACAGTACATCAAAAGAAATTCATCTTTATGTTAATTGACTGAAATTATAACAAATTAAGCTACTTTTGTTATTTACTTAATGCTTACTAGTCATTCAAAATTACAAAATAATTTCCCATAACTTGACATTTACTTTCCAAAGACTTCACATTTCATCTTCATATCTCTACAAAGAAAAAAAATCCAAACATGCTTTCCTTATCTAAAACCATTACAAGAGGCTAAAAGGTATTTAGGCTCTTTATACATCTTTGAAAAATAGTGTTACACTTCCAACATGCATTAACTTATAAATCAGTTCTGCAACACAGCTTCAACTTAAGTGCATTATAGTTAAGTTAACCAGGTACTGAATCAGATTGTGGAGTTAGAATTTGCATCAAGACTCTTATTCATAATTTCTGCTTTTAAATTTGGTAAAAGTTCTCTAAGACTACATGATTCCCCAAGGCTGCATGGTTCTGTGATCCTCAACTTTTGCTCCACTGGAGATAACTTAATTAATGGTGAGAGAGACCATTTTCTTTCACCAAGGAACATGCATAAAGATGACTTTGCATAGTCAGTGAGTAAATCATCAGTGTCCAAAAAGTGAAACATACTTTTTACTTGCATTGTTTTTTGGCTGTAGGGATAACTTTTGGCTTGTGTCTTTTAAGCACTTCAGGATTAGAAAGGTAAGATTCTTCCATTGTCTTGGAAACAGATTTGTTTATAGCCTCATATCTACTGTGTATAGCCTTTAAATTGAACTCTGATTCTGGAGCAATCTGTCTTCCTTTCATAACATCATCCAAAAAATGCAACTGTGCACAGGGCTATTTGATTACAGTTCAAAATTTGTCTTGGGGGCTGGGGACTTAGCTCAGTGGCAAAAGTGCCTGCCTGAAAAGCATGAGGTTGTAAGTTCAATCCTTGATACCAAAAAAAAGTGATAAAATAAAATTGTCTCAGAACTACTAAAGCTATTAAGATTTAGGTGACTAACTTCTTCTGGGAGAGTTTCATGTAATATGCCAAAATCCATATCATTAACACTCTTGAAACTAATTCCACTTAATATTTGAAAAGAAGGGGCTAGGGATTAGCTCAGTGACATAAGTTCCTGCCTAGAAAGCACATGGTTGTGAGTTCAATCTCCAGTACCGATTAAAACAAAATTTTGAAGAGTCCCATAACAGAGTTTTATGCATGTAAGTTTCATCATGAGGAGCCTGTGAGTGGCCCAATGTTTTAATATACTTATCTTTACTTCTACCCACCATCATACTAATTCTATTATGTACAGAAGGGGAGACTCCCTCTATTTAACTAGTTTCTGAGAACTTGGTGGGTAAAGTCATACATTCTCAATCTTGCTTACAAGCTATTTTCTTATTTAACAAATCTGAGATATTTTCTTTTGGGTATTTGCTGATATGACCTGTCACAATGTATTTCTGAAGCACATCCTCAAGAGAATCCAGAGCAATTTTCTCTTCAGGAAAATAAGACTGGTCAAAATCTGAGAAAAAATTGACCATGCTAAATTCTCTTTGATTGTGCAAAACAGGTAAGGATTCTGGCAACACTTCTGCATGGTAAGTATCCGTTTCAATTGGTTCTGTACTTGTGATAGCTTCCATTTCAATAACTTTTCTCCATGAGTTCATAATTTCAGTTATCAAGATTTCTGGAGTTCAGGGAATCTGTTTCCTTGTTAAGAAGGGGTTAGAAATTATAGGTCAATTAGTTCCTCTAATTTTTCTTCTTTTCCTTCAGAGACCTGTGGTGAGTCAGATAAAACTGCTCTAGCAAACTCTTCTACCACATGATCTTGTTCTTTTTGGAATGGATCACAGTTTTGGGCTGGCAGAGATCCTCCAGATGTTCTATTCTCTGTGTCCTTTGCAATATCCAACAATGGAGAGTCTTGCTGATTAAATTCTGGTATTTTGTTAGAAATTATTTATTCTTTATCTTTGGGAGTTCTCACCATTGTATCCTTTTCAAGCAGTATAACATTGTTTCTCTCTGATGATAAAGCTGACTGCAACAGGAAGGAGGCAGAACCAGTGGCTCTGTCACACCGAGTTCCCAAGGTATCAGTGTCTCTTTGGCAATCATTTTCTTGTTTATGTTGCTTAGGTATTTCTGGAAGTGAAGCAACATACTGAAAAAGAATACTCTTTCCTTATATTTCCTCCAAGACAGGATCAAATGAGAAGGGACACATAGATAGTAAAAGACCCATAGCTGGAATCCAAACTTTAAATAGACTGAAAGGAGACAGACCAAGAAATTCTTTCTATTTCTTATCCCATTCTCCTTGCTTTTTGTGTTAATCAGGGTTTTACTAGAGGAAACAGATATAACATAAGATATACAAATGCATAAGAAATTACAAGATTGGCTTACAGTGGACAGCCAAAGAGTCAGATGAGGAAGGATGCAGAGGGTGTCTGCACGCTGGAGACTGAATGATTCAATCCAAGGTCTGGAATTCATGCCAGTGTCCTGTGCAAGTCTGAACTATCAGGCCGGTGGATCTGTGACAGAAGACAGAGGGGTCTACACCGGAAGACTAAAGAATCTATGCCAGAAGCCTGAAGAATCTATGCCAGCAGGCTGAAGGCTCCAAGGAAGAAGCCAAAGAGTCTGCAGTGTAAGCCAGAGGTGACCTCTAAGCCAAAGGCAAATACTGGAGCTCCTCCAAAGAACATAACTCATCCATCCTTCCTCTTTACCTTTCATACCATACAGTTATAAACCTCCTTAGGGTGGATCTTCTACACCCTACAGTGTAGAATCACTAAGCCAATTTCATTAAATTTCTAAATGTCTCAAGTTGACACAATCAATCAACCACTATAATCCACCCTTTGTCAGCTCGGCAACAAGACACATTTCTTTAAACCAGTCTCCAGATACAATAAACCCTCCAAAACTTATAAGCTAAATAAATCTTTCCTTCCTTCATTTTGGGTGTCAGATATTTTGTCTTAACAATAAGAGAAAAGTGACCAAGACAGAATTTGATACCAGTGGAATGGGCTCATTGCTGTGACTATACTCGACCATATAGTTCAAGAACCTTTAGGAATGGCTTGTGGGAAGAATTTGGAAAAGTTCGGAGATGTCACCTAAAAGAGTGGTGCTGAGATGCCTTAGGCTGTACTGCATGGGAGATTCTAGTCAGAGCTCAGAATATCAGAAGGCTGATAGAAAGTCTGCCAGTAAAGACCAGGCTTGCGAGGTTTCTGCTGGGAAGGAGGACCTACATTGTTTGTCAGACTCCAGGTTATGTGTGTTATGGCTTGGCAGAAAGTTTGTCTGCATTTTACTTGTGTCAAAGCTTTTGTCTGAAACTGAGATTAAGGGTGACAAACTAATTAATGTAGCAGAAGAAATCTCAAGTCAGTCAAATGTTGGGGCAGTGGCATGTCTATTGTTGAGGGCTTTTAGCCAGATTTATGTAGCAAATCAAGAGCAAAGAGCCCAGCAGAGTGATTTAAAACTTTGTGCGTTTGGTCATAAAAGAAGCTCCAGTAAGGCTGTGGACTATAAAGATAGAGCTAAGATGTCAATTGCTAAGAAGGAACAGTATGGGAAGTAAAGATCCAGAGGTCTGGTTGATGGCCCTGGCAGAGGAGAGGGTCCGAGCAGACTCGGACCTGGAATATCCTGGGCAGACTGAATGAACCACACTGCCAGACACTACCCTGCTCCGGCCCCACTCCCAGAAGCCTCCCTCATCCTTCCAGGGATGCTATCTAGGCTTTGCCCCCATCCTGGTGTTAGCCCTGCCTATATAAGAGGGCAGGCGACATATTAAAGTTGGTTTGGTGCCATCAGCCTGCTCTCTGGTGTGATTTATTCCCGCCATGACTCTGCACCACTTCCCACGTGCCCAGGTCCTCACAACAACAGAACAGAGAAATAAAAATGATGGCCTGTGAATATTACAGGAAGAGATAGCAGGATGCCATGCTCTGCAGTCTCAAAACTGCAAAAGTGAAAGGCTTTGCTTGGAGGAAAAAGCTGCAGAGTTCAGTGTTCCAAATGGTAGCAGAGGTCACACAAGGTTCCAAAATGACATCAATTGCACCAGGTTCCAGAATGGCAGGAGCATACAGAATATTTTCCTTGCAATCACGTTCAGAGCACTCAGAGATACCTGCACTTAACCCCTACAGCAAAGAGAAATGACAGCCTGGCTACTGTCCAGCTGGCAGCAAACTTTGGCAGCATCCACATGGTGCTGGTTTTAGGCACATGGAGAATAAATGAGTGCTGAGGTTAAAAAATCTTCCACCCCAATTTTAGAGGGCCTGGGAGGCCAGGCAGTGTGCCCCTGAGAGGGCTATGTGTAAAGCTGTGATTATGAACCCAAAAGTGTAATGGAGAACCCAAAAGTTCAAAAGTCAGGAGTGTGGATCATCTAAGGAAATCTGCAAGAATTGAGCAGAAAAGGCCTAAGGGAGAAGCCATGGGAGTTGCACCCACCAGAAGTGCCATGGGACTGGAGTCACTCAAGCCATTTGGAGCTTACAGTCAGACTGCTTTAGTTCCTAGTCTAGACTGCTAGACTAGGAACTTCAGGACTTAATGCTTGTCCCCCTGGATTTTGGGCTTGTTTTGGTTCCAATCTTTTGTATTCCATTTGTATTTTTTAAAATGGTAATGTATATTTTGTACCATTGTATGTTGGATGTGTTTAATTTTGTTTTTACTTTTACAGGGGATTACAGCTAAGAGTCTGCCTTGGATCTTGGAGAATATTTGGGACTCAAACTTTTCAACAGTGCTGAAATTGTTGGACTTTGGTAAATCTTGGAAATGGATTAAATGTATTTTGCATAAAGGATGTGCATGAGCCTTTGGGGGGACAGGGGAGGCACCTTCCCCTGTCTGGATGGTTTATATTTGGATGGCCCCCAAGCCTCATGCAGTTATCCAGGCAGCTTAATCTAGTGTTGGTGATTGAGTTGTTGTCTAGCACTGGGATTAAAGGTGTGAGTGCTGCATCCATCCAGAGGCAGGTAGTTGACATACTATATAAGGACAAGAAGGAGACACACTTTGCCCTTTTTACCCTTTTACACTTGTTGCTTGTGGCTGCCGTGAATGGCTGCTCTTTAGCCATGCCACCCTGTCTTGGAGCCAGCTGAGTATGAATCCTCCAAAAACTGTAAGCTAAATAAATCTTTCCTTCTTTCATTTTGAGCATTAGGTATTTTGTCTCAACAATGAAAGAAAAGTAACCAAGACACTTTTCAACAACAGAGCATCCTATATTAAAAGAGTTTCTTTTATTTTACACTTCATATGATTCAAATTTGATAATCTTTCCTTCTGAAATTTGGTCTATTTTTCAAGATAGTGGCAAACTATGGTGGAACTTGCTTGGTAAGAGTGATGATATGTTTCATAAATTTCAGGACTTCATTTAGCAGATGAATAACTGTCACATCTATTTCTCTGTTTTGTCAAGAAAGAGATTTAGAATATTAATAACAAAATTACTTCCATCTAAATCATATTGGTTAACAAGACTAAGGACTGAAATTAAGAACTTCACTTTCTCTTTCCAAAACTTTATGTCATTTACTTAGGTCCACAAAGATTGAACCTTCTCAGTTTTCTCTTTTATAATATTTACTCATCAGAGGGTTCCATTTTTTATTTAGTTTTGCAATCCTATATATACTGGTCTCAAATTCTGAACTAGCTTAACTGATAATTGGGCATTTTCCTGATATTTTTGGACAACACAATCTTCTCTTTATAAAATTTATAAAACTCCTTACATGCTATATGATATCTGGAAAGGCACTTGTGCATATCTTGTGTCTTTATATTAAATGTTTCTGTAAAATGTAGAGAAGAACTTTTGAAATTGGTCCCAATATATTTCATTGCAACAACTCTTGCAAAATGATATATCAAATGAATAAACTTAGAACCACCAAGAGAAAGAAAAAGTGAGCCAAGGACTTGAGAAAAGCTACTTTCACATTTGTCAGACATATTTTTTAACTATTCACAACAGTGTTTCTGGAATTTGGTGTCACTTTTCAGTCAAATGGAGATCAGCAAAACTTGAAAACTTCTTTGATGAGAGACTGGTCTAGCATTTGAAACAAAAATAAACTATTTGAAAGGCATCATGGCTCAGTTCATCCAACATGTTCACTCCAAGTTGTGTGTGCAACAAAATCTTCCTGTGGACCATGATAGCTGGGCCTGGCTTGAAGCTGAGCACCTACAGATATGTCCAGAAATGCTGCTTCTCAACAGAAGTGACTCAGGCAGAGCTCATCTTCATGGTTGGCTAGATGAATTCAAAGGAAAAAAGCTGAGGTTCCCAAGTGACTGTGAGGCTCTATTCAGGATCCTTCACTACAGGCAGCCAGAACTTGCAATGAACACCACTTCCATGCTGCCAGCTGCTTTCTCTCAAAGAATCATTTCACATCAAACAGCCAAACGGTGCTACAACCAATGTGGCCATTGAGGTTTTTGGAGTAAAGGACTACAAAATGATGAGAAAATAAAATAGAGACAAAGCTAGGGTCAGGTGGAGCCATTGTTCTCCTGATGTGAGGAAAAAAACTGGCTTTACACTGCAGGGGCATTTATTTGTACTTTTTATTTTATTTTTATCATTTTATTTTAAAGAGGGTAGAGCAAATATAAAACAGAACAAAGCAGATCAGAAGAAAAAATTGCAAGTGACACAGTTTTTCAAAACAGGACAACAGAAGATCAGCAGTGGCTACCATAATGTCTCTTGTTTTTTTCTAAATAGTTGTCTATATCTTCACAGACAATGAATTGAAACAAAAACAAAATAGTATAAAAGTAATCAAAACAGAAGAATGAAAGCATTACAGGCTTTCAAAATGAGACAATAGAAAAATCAACAATGGCTACAATAATGTCTCTTGTTCTCTTCAAAATAGCTGTCCATTCCTTCATATATACTGAAATTAAATAACACAAAACAGACTGAAACCACTCTAAACCAATACAAAAGCATTACTGGATTTCATGGCCTGATGAAATCAGCAATGTCTACTATAAAGTTGTTATTTTACATAATATAATCTGCAGAAGATTTCCTCAGATTGCCAGACACAAACATACAGAACTGATCCAATCATATAAATGTCAACTATTTTGTTTCAAGAATGAATAGAATTAGTAGTATAATCATTTTTGCTATCATACACATTTCTATATTTTTCCTTTGGCTTTCTATTTTTTTCCTTTTCACTGAGTTATTTTTTCCCTTTAAGTAGATTCTTACCCTTTCATAATATTTAATGAGGATTTTGTATCTTATTTACTCTTACTGTTTCTTACAATAGGGAGACCATATGGTATATGCACATGTGAGCTTGCTTTATTTCACTTATGAGTACAGCCTCGTTACATCCACGTACTTGTAAATGTCTCAATGTGATCATTCTTTATAGCTGAGTAGTACTCCATTGTATAAAAGTACCACATCTTTTTATCTATTCCTCAGTTGATGGACATTTAGGTTGTTTCCAAGATCTGACTATTATAAATTTTGCTGCTATAATCATGGGTGCACATATATCACTATGATATGATATTTTCAATTCTTCTGGCAACATGCCCAGAAGTAGAATAGCTGGGTCATATGAGACTTCCAGTCCTAGCTTTTTGAGGAATATCCAGACTTGATTTACACAGTGGTTGCACCAGTTTACAACCCCACCAAAAGTGTAAAAGTGTTCCCTTTTCCCCACAGACTCTAGAGCATTTGTTGTTGAAATTTTTCTGGCCATTCTTTCTAGAGTGAGATGGAATCTCAGTGTGGTTTTAACTTGCATTTCTCTAATGACCAATGATGCTGAACATTTTTTCATGTATTTATTTGCCATATACATTTCTTCATCTAAGAACTATGTATCCATCTAAGATGCCCACTTTTGGATTGGTTCTTTAAATTTTGGGGGCCTGATTTTTAAAAATTGTTTTTATGTTCTAGATAGAAGTCTGTCATCTCCGGGAAGGTCGACTAAGATTTTTTCCAATTTTTGAGTTTTCTTTTTCACTTCCTTGGAGATTTCTTTCAACATGCAGAAACTTTTTAATAAAACAAGATCCCAGTTGTTGATTATGGGAAGTACTTCTTATGCAATTTAATTTTTGTTAATGAATTCCCTGCCTACCCCTATGTCTTCAAGATTTCTACCTACTTTGTCTTCCAGTTGATTTAGTGTTTCTGTTTTAATATTTAGTTAGATTTTTGATCAATTATGATTTTAGTTTAGTGCACGGTGATAGGCATGGGTCTAGTTTTAGTTTTTGGCATACAGAGAGCCAATTTTTCCAGCACCACTCATTAAACAGTCTACCTTTCTTCCAGTGAGTATATTTGACCCCTTTGCTGATTTTATCACAGTAGCTTTGTAATATAGCTTCAAACATGATGAATGGTGATGTCTCCTGCCTTGCCTTGATTGCTCAGGATTGCCTTTGCTATTCTAAGTCTCTTCTTGTTCCAGATCAATTTTAAGAATGATCTCTCTAGATCTGTTAGGTGTGCTAGTGATATTTTGATTAGAATTGCATTAAATCTGTATAATAATTTTTGGAGAAAGGCCATTTTCACAATATTTGTTCTTCTTATCCAAGAACAATGAGTGTCCTTTCATTTTCTGAGATCCTCTTTGATTTTTTTCAGAGTAATGTAATTTTCAACATATAGATTTTTTTTTCTCCTTTTGTTAGATTGACTCCTAAGGATTTCATTTTTTGCATGCTATTGTGAAGGGTGTAGCTTCTCTTATTTCTCTCTCAGTGATTTTATTGTTTGTGTAGAGGAATGCTATTGATTTTTGAGTACTGACTTTGTATCCAGCTACATTGCTGATTATTTACACCTTTTAGCAACTTAATGTCACATGATACCCCATTGTCCTAGCAACCCACTGTTCAGATTGTCTTTGGGCTAGGTGTTTTTCTGAACTCAAGCAACTTCTTCATGTGGCTTGCCCCAGGCATCTTTGTGCTTGGGATGGTTGTACTCCAGTCTTGCACATGTGGTCAATTTGCAGCTTCAAGAGCTCCCAAAATATCCCTCTCTTTTGTTGTTGCACAGTTGTGGGTGGCCTGTAGAAGCTGTAAGAGCTGTTAAGAGAACTCCCACAATTTAAACCCTGTAAAGTCCATTAATCTGTAACATCAGACAATTACCAGGATAGCCAACAGTTGTCAGAAGGTGTTAATGATTTAAGCTTGTTTCATAGTTAACATATTACTATGAAATTGTATTATACTTCTTGAAGTTGTACTTTTCTGCAGAATGTTCAAGACCAAGTTAAGGTGAGACCTATATTTAATTTAGTCTCTTGCTATCTGTCAAAGTCAGTTAAGTGTCCTCAGGAATTGCCTTGGAAAAAATGCATAGCACCTCTTAGTTCTATTGTCAGTGTCAGCCACCTAGATGAGTCATAGCCATTGCTTGACCAAGTTGCCTTCCATGAAAGCTTGAGAGATTTTTTTCTCATGACTCTCCTTAGGCACACCACATTGATGATTACTTTTCTCTGTGGTCTTACAATCTTCTTAACCAGAAGACCAGGGACTTACTGAGTATCGGATGTCACAGCAGAGGTTCTCTTATATCCTGGGTCCTCGTTAATCTTGGAGGGCAAGGGCCAAAATATTGGCCAGCCTCCTAGCCCATCTATCTCTCTAACTTTTGGTCTCTAAACCTCAGTTGTTGAATATCCAGAAGAAAATATTGATAAAAGTACAGTGTAGTAGAGGAAGTAAGTTTAATAATACCATTTTCTCTGAATATCAAGCATCTTAGAGCATTACGTGAAACCATTATATCCTATTAGCCATGGATGTTTTAATATTTGAATACCTGAATAATGCTAACAAACAGTTACATATGTTACACAGAAAATTAGAAATTTAAATCATACATAATATTATAGAGTGACAATCATGATGACATTTTGTAACACACTTGATTTTGAGTTTTTGACATAAGATATTTCATTTTTGGTTAATCCTCCCTATTTGATACATAAAAGCTTTTACTTAACTTGTTGACCTTTAGTGGGATGTACATCTCATAAGCATTTGTTGAAGGTGGATCTCTGAATCTGAAACAAAATTCTGTCACCATAAACAATTCCTGTTTTATAATTTTTTGGACCTATACATCTGGAGGCATGAATACATGAATACACACATGAATACACGAATACATGAGGTTATAACAATTTATCTTAGCCATATGAAGCCTTTGTATGGGCATTTTATTTATTTAGTATCAGGAGTTAAACTCATGACCTCTTGCTTTCCATGCAGGTGCTTAGTTCACTGAGCTAAATCCCTAGTCCGTGTATGGCCATTTTGAAATAAAAAAGGTTATTATATTATTTTTTCTGATGATGACCAACGTGAGCATGTTAAATAATATTTTTTATAACTTTAGTTGTAGTATCTCCCATAAGGCTGCAGAGATCATTGGGTCCTCTTTGATCAATGAACAAGAATTTGGTAAACATGTTACCAGACAGTGGCTTTCTTATTCGTCAATTGGAGTTCTGTCCAATAACCCCAACCCTAAGGGATTTTGTTTATTCATCTTAATAATTTTTGATGACTTTTGAAAAATCCAACCATAACGTTTTGATCCATTAATTTTTAAATATTGAGAGACTTTCAAGTCAATAATAAACAACAATATATGTTACATTTATATAACCAATCTTCATATCATTTGGATCAGCTGACAAGTCAAGTGAAATTTGGACCAGCTGGCAACCCAGATAGAAGCATGCCTCATAAATCTGTAACCCAAAGAAACCTTTGATCAAATGATCCAAGATGAAAGAGAAAAAGGAAAAGAGAAAATTGTTGAGCTCAAACTAAAAAGAACAACTGTTCACAAAACAGACAAACGGACAAACATAGACAGACGATCTGTTCAGATTGGGACAGACATAGAAATAAACACATGGTTTGGTGTGTTCATAAGAAATCTCTAAGTTCCCAGGGGGCTATTTAAGCACATGTATCATGCTCCTTTTTTGAAGTAGCTCAGCTCATTTCTTACACACTGTGCTCTTGGAGCTGAAATACCTGTTCACCTCCAGCACCTCATACTCTCAAGATGCTTCTCCTTGTGCCCTTGAGCATTCCTATGTGGGCACTTGTGCATTTTACTCTGCAGGTGTGAATGATTACTAGCTCAGTTTACTCCCAACAACTGCTTAACAAACTGGACAAACAGATACATAGGGAGACTGACAAATACCTTAGAAAAGCAGAATACACTCAAATATATTTTTCACCAAGTTTAATCACATTTTTTTTACAAATTTAAAATTTATAACTATAAATTGACTAGTCAGATTTGTAAAATAGCAAAGATCTTGTGTCAAAGGATTTACAAAGGACAAAATCTTATCTATAGTAAACATATTTTTGTGTTTTATCTTTAGACGATTAGTAAATTTTGTGTTTCCTACTTTCATTAAACTTTCAATTTGGTTATCTCTGTACAATCTGATCACCTATTTAGCCCTTTGGTTCTTGTTTTTCATTACCATCTCCTGAGCATCCTGTGTCAGTTCCTTCAACCGGCTCCAGGTTTGGTTTAACTCCATTCTTTTCTATCAGTTGTGGTATGGATTCTGAGACATCACTGTCATAGTGTTATAGGCAGCTGAGTTAGTTAGAAATCTATAGACCATGAGACAGGGCTAGGTCCTCCAAGGAGCCAGTGCAGAAGCCCAGATACCTTGCCACTCTGGGGAAGACAGACACCTCCTGCTGTAAGCTAGGGCTCAAGACAAAAGATCAAACGAATGCATCCATATCCTAAGAACTGATATACTATAGTTCCCTATCACCCTGAAGAAGTCAAGAGTCACCATTCCCACCTCACAAGGAAGAGTCACTGCTCTCTAAGAATGCCCACTTTCTGCATGACTCACTTCCCCATCTGTCCCCAATTTAATCAGTTTTACCTGAACAGTTAATCTTATTGGTTAACCATAGTTTTGTCCCACCTTATGCCCATCTGCCTTGTGAGTTCTCAGTTTCCTCACCTTGAACCATCTTACCCCATAATTTTACTCTATAAAAGTCCCTAGAAAAGACTAGAGTCCCTGGCAACCCACTCTGGACCACTTCTATCTCTCTCTTAGACAGAAGCTTTCTTTCTCTCAATAAATATCTTGTGTTCTTAACCTCTGTTGTTCCTTTAATTTATTCTTTGATTTTAAAGAACATGAACTCATATTGGACATAGTAGGTTGGGAATTTCATTCTCTTATATTATTTGGGGGTTTCACTGAGATCACTGGACAGAGGTAATATTCTACTTTTGTTTTATAGACTTTGGACTGGGACTCATTCTGGTAACAAATTTTTATGCTTCAAATTTTGTTTTGTGTTTCATTGTTTATAATTGCTTTGTCTAACATAGTTTGGTTGAATAATTGTATACCTAAATTAAAACATGGGAAAATTATAAAGTTATATTTCTTTAATGGTCATTTTTATTATGTTATTCTTATACATGTTGGATTTAAGTTAGTTGCTAAATATACTAATATTCCTTGGTTGACTGTATTTAGACAGTAACAGTAGAGATAATAATAACAGAACATCCTTAACAGATTTTAATGTAAGCTTCTGTAAAATGGTTCTCTTAAATGAAATTTAACTCAGACTTAGAAAATATATATACCTATAACAAAACATGGGACTCCTTCCACCATTTAAAAAGCACTAGGCTGGTGGTCATTCTTCAAGACTTGGACACAGATTTGGCCAAGGTGGATTGGCTCTGATCCTTCTCTATTCTAGAAGAAATGTCAAGCCTGTTCTGCTTCATTTTCCTTCCTTTGACCTTACCTCAACTCTTTTCCCACTTTGTACTTTCCTTATAGAGGCATGTGAAATTAGGAAGAACTTTAGATTATTCCAATCTTTTCCTTCGAAGTTAAGCCCATAGAAAATGAGCATTTGCTAATGCTGAAGATAGGGAAGTAATCTTAGATGAGGGACACATATCCCATCTCTGGGTCAGATGAAACCTTAGAATTGTGCCCTGTCGGGGGAACACACATGAGAGCCATGTCTCCACTCAGGGTTCTGGGATAATCTCCTTTGTAGATTAAACCTGAAACAGAGTGGGGAGAAGTGACTTCCATGTGACAATGGAAGAAGCTATCCTCAAAAGCAGCACACATATGGGACCTAAACACATTTAGAGTAAGGAGGCTTTCCAACCTTTCAAGTTGTGGACTTTAAGCACTAGGTAGTGATCTTGCTCAGGCTTTTAATTATCCCTTATAGAACTCTGACAGTCAGTGGTTACAACAGCTGTCACTCCTAAAAGCAGAGGACAGATTTCCCTAGCATCTGTTTGGTGAATCCCCACTGCCAGTGGCCAATGGAGTGAATAGAATACTAACCAGACAGACAGCTGGATTCCTTTCTGGAGACTCATCTCTGGTTGAGCAGTGCCCATTGAAACTGAGAACAACTGAGGTGTCATGGCCAAAGTTTCCTCAGTGATCACTGGCTCCCCAACCACAGAAAATCTCCACTTACCTATCTACTTAGATCTTTCTTCTAGTAAGCTAAAGATATTCCCTAAACTTTTCAGGCAGTTAGACTACCTCTCTCAAAATTAGGTTAAGGCACCATGCAACAGCTTTTTACATTTCAAAAGAAATTTTCTAGCAGAGAAGGATTTGCATTTGTGCCATACATATGTTAATTAAAAGTAAATAGCCTTTTCTTTCCATTGTTCCTAAAAGACTGGTAAAATGTGATTGCTAGATTATTTAACCTGTGAACTTAAAAGATATAGAAATTTTAATAAAGTGTAGCCTTGTCCTGTTACTAGGAAAGTTTACCTGGACAATTAAATGGGAGACAAGTGTCTGGAGGGTCCTTTGCTCAGTGCCCAGGGCAAAGCTCCTCAGGTCAATTGTTCTACCTATCTCTAGAGGAGAGTTACTTTACAACCTGAGAAGCACTCTACTACCAACTCACCTTTTAACATATGCTCTCTTCCAATAAACAAGGTAGTAGTTTATTACAAAGTTAGGCTTCCTTCTTTAAGCATTCCTTATGGAAACAAATCACACGAGCAATCTGGGAAGATAGGGTTGTGTGTCAGGCCGAGCAAGGGTGAATAGGCTGACTGAATCTATCTTCCACTTTCTCCAGAAGACATACACCTGCCCTGGAGCATTTTCAACTCAAGGGACATCTTGAAGACATTTATCAAATAGGAATAAAAAGGGACACCTTATTTTATTTCCTTTTTGCATAGCTAGATAGCTCAATATCAGTTATAGCTCAGCAAAAGTTCCTGAGTTCAATTCCTGGTATAAAAACAGTATCACGCATTTATGCCTTGCTTTTACATTACAGACATGGGCTAGACAATGCCAAAGCCCCACTGGAAGATGTTTGACTGTTCTATGTTGAAAAAGAGCCAATTGGTATTTCTTTGCATGAGTACATCACCTACCTACCCTTTAGAGCCAAAATGGAATACAGAAGGAAGTATTATGATGCTCTTTTACAACTAGAGACATACTATAAAAAGGAGGGAAAATGGTCAGAGTGGTCCTATCTTCAGATATTCTATGCATTGAGAAATACTCCTTATTTATATTCTAAATGTAAATATGAGCCACAGGAAAACTCAGCACTCAGGCCCTTAAGGCATCTACTACCCAGAGCCTAAACTTATTCTTCCCAAAACTTTGGAATCTGAGGACAAAATAGCCTCAATCAAATCTACCTCCACCTTTACTGAACCTAAGATTTCCCCCACTTGCCCTGCCAGCCTTGAGGATAAGGCTTCTAGACTAGGTATAATCCAGGCCTCTACAGAACTATACCCATCCTTAACTAAGTTTAAGCAAGCTCCTCAAGGAGAATATCTTTACGGGAAGTACATGAGAATTTAGAACTTTCAGAGTTCATGTACCTTTCTCTCTTGGTGACCGAAAACAGATAAAATTAGATCTTAGGAAATTTTTAGATAACCCTGATAAGTACATTGTGTGATAGCTTGGACCTCAGAATAAAACCCAAGGAAGCAAGAAATTAAAATTTGGGGAGCAAAGGCTTTATTTTAGGCCAGGCCTGGCGATGCAATTCCCGGGAGCCAATTTGGAGACTGTGTGCCTGGCAGCTAAAAGTCAGGGCTTTTATCTTGTAAAAACCACAAACAGCTGCTGGTCTCACAATGCAAGGAGGGGGGCTGGGGTGCACTATAGGATGGGAATGTGGTGATTACATTGGGAAGAGCAAAGTTCAGGTAAGGGTTGGGCTAACAAGCAAGTCTCCCTGCATACAAGCAAGTTTAGATTGGGCAAACATCTTTCCTTTAGCAGAGAATAGAGAAGTCTAGCAGTAATTAACAACTCCTGTTAGCTTATTTTAGCACCACATCTGTTACGTGTAGAGGGCAAATATGGTTAACATATCAATTTTTTAAAGAACAGCACATTTTATTACAGATAGCCAGATGAGGGGTAGGAGAGGGGATTACAGGAAACTGATACCTAAGGCTTTTACAGCTTTCTCAAGAAATTGAAACTTAACCTAGAAAGATAGGAAGGGAAGGGGGGGGCTGAGCAGCACATACAAAACAGAAATGAGGTGCAATGGTTAGAACTAGGCTATAACATATTGATGTCCTTAGAGGGTTTACTCAGTCATGAGCTAGATTAGAAAGATGTAATGTTACTCTTAAATCAGACATGGACTTCTAGTGAGAGAGTGGCAGCATTACAGGCTGCTATTGTTTTTGGAGATGAATACCATATTGTTAATTTTAGAAGGCCAGAAGATAGCCAGGGGAACTACCAGTTCCCACTGGATCACAAGCAGCCCCTATGCAAGACCCCTACTGGCCTAGATGGATGATTGGACTAGAAAACATTTCCACATGTGTGTTCTTGGAGGTTTAAAAAGAATAAGAACTAAACCATTCAATTATTTTAAGTTATCAGCTATTTTAACAACAACAACAAAAAAGGAACACCCTTCTGCCTTCTAGATCGATTACGAGAGGCATTAATGAAACATACTTTAGATACTGATTCAATAGAGGGACAGATTATCCTTAAAGATAAATTTATTACACAGTTAGCCTCAGATATTAGAAAAAAGTTACAAAAGATGGTTTTGCTCCAGATAGTTCACTTGATATTGTTGTACTGTAAGAAAAATAACTTCATTATATGTGTACTGTAGCAAAGCCTGTAATGTGGCCTTACTGTATATGTGTTTTCCTTCTCCCTCTGGGTGACCTAATTGATATGTTAATCAATGCTCTCCTCTGTAAAGAATTGTAAAACCTTACCTAATTGATATGTTAAGCATTGTTGCCCTCTACAAATAACAGATGTGGTGCTAAGATAAGCTAACTGGAGTTGTTAATTACTCCTAGGCTTCCCCATTCTCTGCTGAGGAAAACAGGATTTCTTCTTATCTAAACTTGCTTGTATGCAGGGAGACTTGCTTGTTAGCCCAAACCTTACCTGACCTTGCTCTCCCCAAGGAATGTAATCTCACCATATTTTCTGTTTTGTAATGCACTGCACTGCCTTCCCCCTTTCCCTACCCAGTGGTAGTCTGTCATAAAATGTGCTAATTGCGCTGTTCTTCAGAAATGCTTAACCTCAAAGAAATTACAAAAATGTTGTGGCTTAACCCTAATGCACCAAAAAGGTTAGGTTCCAAATCCTTGTAAAAACTTAAGTTTCAGCTTCTTGTAACTTTTGACCCCTTCGCACCTGTTAGCAATCACGAGCTGTCCTGAGATAATTAACTTTCTGCTTTCTTCTCCAAATGTTTTTGCAGATGTGCTATTCCAAGATAATGCTTATCTGCAGGATGGGAGTAACTTGAAAGGCACCAAAGGCTCCTGATGTTGTCAGAACTAAGTGGACAGCTTTACAGTTTCCAGACTTGGGTCAACAGCTTAACAGCTCTGCGGGTTTCTTTTGTTTCCCTCCCCCTTCTCCAGCTTTTAAAATCCCCTTCTCCAGTCTTGGGGGTGTGCAGTCTCCAAATTGGCTCCCAGAGACTCATCACCAGGACTGGCTTAAATAAAGCCTTTGCTCCCCAAATTTAATTTCTTGCTTCCTTGGATTTTATTCTGGGGTCTAAGCTATCACAGATACTTTAGCAAAAATGGCCTCCTCACTATTTTATAACTGCGATGAGAGGGAGGTCAAAGAGAGAAAACAAAAAAACTGAGGAAAAACAGCTGCTTGTGCTACAGCATTAAGATAAATCCTAAGTCTGATTCTCAGGGCTCCAAGAAGAGCTCAATGATGACAACACTTACTTGCTATTGCTGCCACAAATCAGGTCATCTTATGAGGTACTGCACTCAAAAGCCCCTGGGCCATGTGCTAGCTGCACAGGTGACCACTAGACGTTGGGCCACCCTCTAAGGCCAAGGCCCCAGGGTTCAGACCCATCCTATCAATTGGTCCAGCAGGACAGAAGGGCCTTAGGGCACTTGTTGCCCTCTCCCCCTGGTGAGACTGTCATCTCCATGAAGAAACCACAGGTAATCATGACTACAGAGGGAAAAGAAACCAGCATATTGCTGGATACTAGTCCAAGCTTCTTGGTTCTTCTTTTCAATCCTGGTCTTCCTCCTCCTCACCATACCTCAGTGAAAGGAGTCATTGGAGAGGAGGTAATTTGCTATTTTTCACAAATAGCTGTACACCTTAGGCTGTAACTGGAATGGTTTTCTTTTTGCACATTCTTTTTTGACTATGCCTGAAAGTCCAGTTCCCCTCTTAGGAAGAGATATTTTATCACGTTCGAATATTGTGATATAAATGCAACCAGGTCAGGTACACTACCTTCCCCTCGTGGAGACAGAAATAAATCCTGAAATATGAGAAACTAAAGGTAGAATAGGTAGGGAAATAAGAGCTGCTCCAGTACAGATACATCTCAGAGATTCTACAACTTTTCCTCATCAGAGATAGTATCCTTTAAGACCCAAAGTTAAGAGAGGATTAATACTTATAATTAATAATCTAAGGGCACAAAGTTTACTTGAGCCCTGTAATAATCCATGTAGCGTTCCAATCTTGGGAATTCAGAAACCCAATGGGGAATGGAGGTTGGTACAAGACATTAGATTGATAAATAAGGTAGTAATGCCCATTCACCCAATGGTACCAAATCCATATACTCTCCTTTCTCAGATACCAGAAGATGCCAGTTGGTTTTCAATGTTAGTTTTAAAATATGCCTTTTGTATTCCTGTACATACAGATTCTCAGTTTCTTTTTGCTTTTGAAAACCCACAGGACCAAGCATCTCAAGTTGACATGGTCTGTGTTTCCCCAAGTGTTCAGTGATAGTCCATATCTTTTTGTACAAATGCTTTCCCATGACGTGGCATTTTTTGAGTTTTCCCCAGTCACAATCTTGCAACATGTAGATAATATACTGTTATGTGTCCCCTCAGAAGAGCTCTGTAGCCAAGGCACTTGTGCTCTGCTAAATTTTCTAGCAGATAGAGGTTATAAGGTTTCTAAATCTAAGGCACAACTTTGCAGTCTTGAGGTAAAATATTTAGGCCTCATCATATCCAAAGGAACTCAAAGACTAGGAAAAGAAAGAATTAAACCCATTCTCTCTTTCCCACAATCCAATACTCTAAAATAGCTAAGGGGATTTTTAGGGGTTACAGGCATTTGCCACATTTGGGTACCCAGATATGGGAAGACTGCACAACACCTCTATCAACTTATATAAATGAGACCCAAAAGGCAGATACCCATATTTTATGCTGGGAACCTTATTCCTAAACTGCATTCCAGAAGCTTAAACAAGTACTTCTAAATGCGCCAGCCCTGAGCCTACCCACAGGATACCTTTTCAATTTATATGTAGATGAGAGGTGAGGCATGGCTTTGCTAGTGCTTACACAAGATTGAGTACCTGCTCAATAGCCTATAGGATATCTGAACCATGAATTAGACATGCATTAGTAGCAAAGGGATGGCCTGTTTGACTTAGAGCTGTGGTAGCTGAAGCTTTCTTATTGCCAGAGGCATCCAAGCTGACTTTATGCATATACTTTATTAGGCACATACTTTAGGTATGTACTTTGTTGTATACACACCTCACAATGTGGCAGGACTCCTTTCTTCCAAGGGAAGTCTATAGCTTTCTGATAACTGACTTCTTGAATACCAGTCTCTACTTCCAGAAGGACCAGTCATTTAAATAAAGACATGTTTCTCCTTAAATTCCACCACCTTCTTACCAGAACAAGAGGAGGAAATTGAAATTGACTAACATAACTGTGAACAGATAATTCTTCATACATGTGTAGCCAGAAAAGATTTATTAGACATCCCTCATCTCACTGGCTAAATTTCAACAAACTCTTCAAGAGCTAACAAAGGTTCTTCTGTGGTGGCAGCTCCTTCATGGAAGATGGGGAAAAAAAGGCAGGGTATTCAGGGGTAACTTTACACCACACTCTTGAAAGCTCCTCACTTGCACCTGGAACTAGCACTCATCTAGCAGAGCTCATAGCTCTGACCAGAGACTTACAATTCAGCAAGGGACAAAATGTCAATATTTACATTGATTCTAAGTACTCTTTCCTAGTATTACATGCTCACACAGCTATATGGAAAGAAAAAAATTACCTAACAGACAGTGGATCTCCTATAAAATATCATAAGGAGATAGATGATGTTTATTATCTGTTTATCTACTATGCAAAGTGGCAGTAATTCACTGCAAAGGACATCAGAAACAAGTTGATGAAGTATCTCAGGGAAGTCAATTGGTTAACACAACAGCTTAAAAGGCTGATTGAGTGACCCCTATTTAAGCCCCCCTGATCTGGGAGGGGTCCCTTGGACATATTAGACCCAAATACTCTCAGCCAGAAATTGAATGGGCTCTCTCTCATGAATGCCAGCTTCTTTTTTTATTTTATTTTATTTTATTTTATTTTATTTTATTTAAGAGGAAAAAGAAAAATACAAAACAAAACAAAGCGGTGTAAGGGTACACATAATACAGAACTACAAAAAAAAAAAAAAACCATAACAGTAAGAAATCACCTGTTAATAGATTACATATTATCATCTTGGAAATAGTTGCTCAAATCACAGTATCAAAGAATACAAGGTGGACATTCAAACAGGGAGACTGCAAACAGCTGTGTTCAATGATCCAAAAACATTGATATAGTCAGCTATTTAACACCCCTAAACACACTTGCTGTTATATCCGTTAGAGCTCTTTTTTTTTCCTCCCTCTCTTTTTTACAACAAAATTTACACATTTTGGATTTTATTACTCCTTAGTGCATATTACTTTTTGGGTGGGAGAGAATACAGTCAAATATGGCAAAACAAAGCTGTCAGTCAATACCAAGGATAGACATAGCACGTGGTGTAGAACAGAGTACTAGGTTATCAACAATGGTTATCAACATTGTCTCTTGTTTCCTTAAAAAGAATTGTCTATCTCATTAGATATTATAAAGTTGGACAAAACAGTAGAGAACAAGACCAATAAAACTTAGCATTGTAAACATTACAGGACTTCCAAAGAAGACAATAGTCAAACCAGAATGGGCATCTTAGTGAATCTTATTGCCTTCAAAGTAGTTGCCTATATCCTCAAACTTGATACTATAATACAGAATGGAACAGAGTCTAATCAGTCAAAACAAGATCGTGGGAGTATTACAGGACTTCAAAACAAGTTAATAGGAAATCAAAAAGAGTTACTATTTATATATCCTAATTTTTTAAATTTTTTTGCTTAATTAAGAAAAACATAAGAAAAGACTAAATAATTTTTTTCATAAGAATAAGGGGGAGATTGAGATAAAACAGGACATAACAATATAACAATAGAGGTCAAAGCATGACTGTTTCAGCAACCTAGTACTTCACCACCATATAACCTGACTTAATAGTAGTTACCATAGTGTCTGTCTTTTTCCTTGAAATATTTGGATAAAACTTCATATACTCTAGCTTCAAATATTTCCATATCAAGAAGCCCAGAATAAAGCCTTTCTAATTAATGAGTGAAAACTTTATAAGGCTTCAAGGCCACCTAATGGGGAATCATGATTACCACATATTTTTATATATTTGAATCATTACTTACATTAGGGAAACTATTCCGTATTCACACATGCGAGATTGATTTATTTCACTTCTGAGTATGGTCTCAAGCTGTGCCCATTTATTGATAAATATCTCAATGTGATCCTTCTTTATTGCTGGATAATGCTCCATTGTATAGAAATACCACAACTTTTTTATCCATTCCTCAGTTGATGGACACTTGGGTTGTTTCCAAGATCTGGCGATTACAAATTGTGCTGCCATAAACATAGGTGCACATTTATCACTGTGGTATGATGCTTTCAGTTATTCTGGGAATATGCCTAGAAGTGGAATAGCTGAAATAAATGGGACTTCCAATCCCAACTTTTTGAGAAATCTCCAGACAGATCTCCACAAAGGCTGTACCAGTCTACACTCCCACCAGCAGTGCAGGAGAGTTCCTTTTTCCCCACAGCCTCTCCAGCATTTGTTGTTGGTTTTCTTGATCCTGGCCATTCTTTCAGGAGTGAGAGGGTATCTCAGTGTGGTTTTAATTTGCATTTCTCTAATGACCAATGATGATGAGCATTTTTTCATGTATTTATTTGCCATTTGCATTTCTTCATCTGAGAATTGCGTATTCATCTCAGATGCCCATTTTTGGATTGGATCTTTGAATTTTGGAGGTCTGAGTTTTTTTAATTCTTTATATGTTTTAGACAAGAGTCCCTTGTCTGAGAGAGAGTTCACTAAAATCTTTTCCCAGTTTGTGGGTTTTCTTTTCACTATGCTGGAGATTTCTTTTGACATGCAGAAACTTTTTAATAAGAAGTGGTCCCAGTTATTGATTCTGGGAAGTATTTCCTGTGCAGTTTGAGTCCTGTTCATGAATTCTCTACCTACTCCTATGTCTCCAAGGTTTCTACCCAATTTGTCTTCCAATAGACTTAGTGTTTCTGTTTTAATATTCAGATCTTTGACCCATTTAGATTTTAATTTAGTACATGGTGATAGACATGGGTCTAGCTTTAGTTTTCGGCAAATGGAGAGCCAGTTTTTCCAGCACCATTTATTAAACAGACTGTCGTTCTTCCAGTGAACCTGCTTGGCTTCTTTATCAAAGATAAGGTGGTTGAGTGTGTTTGTAGTTGTGGTTGTATCTTCTAATCTATTCCATTGATCTTCAGCTCTGTTTTGATTCCAATACCATGTTGATTTTACTACTGTTGCTTTGTAGTATAACTTCAAGTCAGGGATTGTGATGCCTCCTGCTTTCTTTAGTGCTTAGAATTGCCTTTGCTATTCTAGATCTCTTCTGGTTCCAGATGAAATTTAAGAGTGATTTCTCTAAATCTATAAGGTATGTTGATGGTATTTCTACTGGGATTGCATTGAATCTGTATAACAGTTTTGGGAGAATGGCCATTTTTAAAATGTTTGTTCTTCCTATCCATGAGCAAGGGATGTCTTTCCATTTTCTGAGATCATCCCCAATTTCCTTTTTCAGTGTATTATAATTTTCACTGTATAAGTCTTTCACTACTTTCATAAGAGCAATTCCTAAATATTTCATTTTTTTGGTTGCTAATGTGAATAGTCCAGTTTCTCTTATTTCCCTCTCTGTGATTTTGTTGTTCATGTATAGGAATGCTATTGATTTCTGAGTATTGATTTTGTATCCAGCCACATTACTGCATTTATTTATTGTATCTAAGAGTCTTTCAATGGAGTTTAGGGGGTCTTCTATGTAGAGTATCGTGTCATCTGCAAACAATGATAATTTAACTTCTTATTTTCCTATCTTTACCCCTTTTATTTCTCTTTCTTGCCTAATTGCTCTGGCTAGTACTTCCAGTACTATATTAAATAGGAGTGGTGATAAAGGACATCCTTGTCTTGTGCCTGATTTTAAAGTAAAGGCTTTCAATTTTTGGCCATTTAGTATGATGCTGGCTGTTGGTTTGTCATAAATGGCCTTTATTATATTGAGGTAAAGACCATCTATTCCAATTTTCTGTAAAGTTCTTATCATGAATAAGTGTTGGACCTTATCGAAGGCTTTTTCTGCATCTATAGAAATGATCATGTGATTCTTATTTTTGGCTTTATTGATATGGTGGATTATATTTATTGATTTGCATATGTTGAACCATCCTTGCATTCCTGGGATGAATCCCACTTTGTCATGGTGTATAATCTTCTTGATGATTTGCTGCATCCTATTTGCCAATATTTAATTGAGGATTTTTGCATCTGTGTTCATTAGAGAGATCGGTCTATAGTTCTCTTTTTTAGTTGGGTCTTTCTGAGGTTTTGGTACTAGAGTAATATTTGCTGCCAGGAATGACTTAGGAAGCATTGCTTCCCTTTCAATTTCATTGAATAGTTTGAGGAGTGTCGGCATTAGGTCTTCTTTGTATTTCTTGTAGAATTCTGCAGTGAATCCATCTGGGCCTGGGCTCTTCTTGGTGGGTAAGGACTTAATTACATTTTCAATTTCATTAACAGAGATTGGGTTATTCAACAGTTTTACATCCTCTTGATCTAGCTTTGGTACTTCATATGTTTCTAAGAATCTATTTCTTCTGCGTTATCAAACTTTTGAGAGTAGAGGTTTTTGAAATAGGTGTTGATGATCTTTTGTATTTCTATTGGGTCTGTAGTGATTTCACCTTTTTCATTTCTTATTGCATGAATTTGAGCTTTTTCTTCCCTTTTTAAAATAAGGTTGGCTAGGGGCTTATCGATTTTATTTATTCTTTCAAATTACCAACTCTTTGATTCGTTGATTCTTTGGATTGTTTTCTTAGTCTCTATTGCATTGATTTCTGCTCTGATTTTTATAATTTCCTCTGTCTTTTGGCTTTGGGCTTGACTTGCTCTTCTTTTTCTAGCTGTTTGAGGTGTAGCATCAAGTTATTTATTTGTATTCGTTCTGTTTTCCTGATGTGGGAACTCAGTGCAATAAATTTTCCTCTCAGGACGGCTTTCATTGCATCCCACAGATTCCGGTA
The DNA here is from genome assembly GCF_034190915.1 of Cavia porcellus. NCBI lineage: Eukaryota > Metazoa > Chordata > Mammalia > Rodentia > Caviidae > Cavia > Cavia porcellus. The sequence continues at coordinate 40,641,518 of NW_026947486.1, read as the reverse complement.
AGTTATATCTGCATTTTCATTTTCTTTTAGGTATTGTTTAATTTCTTCTTTAATTTCTTCTGTGACCCACTGATTACTCAGGAGTGTGTTGTTCAGTTTCCATATGTTTGCGGGATTTTTCCAGTATCTTTTATCATTAATTTCTAATTTCAGAGCGCTATGATCCGATAACATGCAAGGGATGATTTCAACTCTTTTGCATTTGTTTAAATATGTTCTGTGAGCTAATATATGGTCTATTTTAGAAAATGATCCATGTACTGCTGAGAAGAATGTGTATTCTGATGTTGTTGGGTGGAACATTCTGTATATGTCTATCAAACCCATTTGTTCGCAGGTGTGACTCAGTTCTGTTATTTCTTTGCTCATTTTCTGTCTGGTTGATCTGTCCCTTGGTGTCAATGGTGTATTAATGTCTCGTGTTACAATTGTGTTACTGATAATTTGAGTTTTCATTTCTGTTAATAGTTGTTTTATATAACTGGGTGCTCTGGAGTTTGGTGCGTATATATTTAAGATAGTTATCTCTTGCTCTTGGAGTTTTCCCCTTACGAGTATGTAGTGACCTTCTTTGTCCATTATGGTCATTGTTGGTTTAAAGTTCATGTTGTCTGCAAACAGAATGATACTCCTGCCTTTTTTGGATTCCTGCTGCATGAAGAATTATTTTCCATCCTTTGACTATCAGTCTGTGAGTATCCTTCTGGGTTAGATGGGTTTCCTGTAAACAGCATATGGTTGGATTTTGTTTCTTGATCCATTCTGCTAGTCTGTTTTTTTGATTGCTGCATTGAGACCATTTACATTAATGGTTATTACTGTTAAATGCTGGTTAATTGTAGGAGTGTTATCTCTCTGCTGTTGCATCTTTATCTTTCTGTTCTGTTTAATTATTTGCTTTGCTTAGTGGTTTGTTCCTTTGTGTATCTAAACTGTCTTTCAATATTTTTTGCAGTGTTGGTTTGGTGTTCATGAAGGTCTTCAGCTGTTCTTTGTCATGGAAATATCGTATTTCACCATCTATTTTGAGTGATAGTTTTGCAGGATATATCAGTCTTGGTTGGAAATCATTTTGCTTTAGGATCTGGAATACTTCACTCCATGCTCTTCTTGACTTTATCATTTGTGCTGAGAAGTCTGCTGTGATTCTGATAGGTTTTCCTTTATAAGTGATCTGTCTTTTCTCTCTGACAGCTTTTAATAATCTATTCTTGTGTTTGATTTCTGGGATGGTGATCATTATATGTCTGTGTGTAGTTTTATTTTGGTTATGACTATTTGGAATTCTATATGCTTCACTGATCCTGATGTTGGTTTCTGATCTATCCTTGGGAAATTTTCAGCTATTACTTCTCTAAATATCCTCCTGACATCCTTCTTGTTGTCTCCCTCTCTTTCATTAATCCCTATCATTCTTATGTTATTCTTCTTTGCATCGTCTTGCAGTTGTTGAATTGTTGTTTCCTGATTCCTTGTTATTTTCAAAAGATCTTTCCTTTCCTGTTCACTAGCTGCAATCCTGTCTTCAAGGTCTGAAATTCTATCTTCACTTTCATTAAGGCGGTTTTTACAACTTTCAGTGGCGTTTTTTATTTCCTGTATATCTCTGTGCATCTGCATTATGTATTCTTTTTGTTTCTTATATTGCTCGTCTAGGGATTCTATCTTTTTGTTTAGTTCCTCCAATTTTTTTATCTGTGTTTTCTTTAGATATATTCAGAATCTCTTTCATTTCTTTTATCATTTGTTTTTTTATCTGGGAGATTATTTCAAGTTTGAATTTCTTTAAAGCTTCCTGGAGTTGCTTGTCAATTTCAGTAGCTATTGTGTCCATTATATGAGGTGGATCGAATATATTTTCTTCTATATACATCGCTCCTAGGGTTTCTTGAGATGGGCTGGAGGTTTGAGGTTGTAATTTGGTCTTTCATTTTGACATTTTCCTATATTTCTGTGTTTCAAGTGTTATTTGAAAGCTTCCTCAGGATCTGTTGAAAATCCCCTTCTATGTTTGGAGCTACTGAGTCTCTGGCACCATGCTACCCCAAGCCATTGGGCCTACAGAACCAGTGGCCCAGTGGCCCTCCTCTTCCTGCTCAGAACTCCACAGTTCCAGACAAGCTGGACCTCAGGGACATTGTGCGCCCACCTGCCCCTTGGAAGCTCCACAGTTCTTCAATGGCAGCCGGGTTAGGGTACTCACCCCAGGCCACGGTGCCTCAGGAACCTGTGTTCCCTCCCTGCTGGCAGAGATATCCACAGTCCTCCAGACACACGGAGAGGCCGATGCAGGCACCCCAGATCCGCCCAGCTCTTCCTCTGTACACCGATGGCTAGGTGTGGCTGCAAAACAGGCTGGGCTCTGCTGATAGTGTGGGCCGGCCCACCCGTCGGGAGCTCAGCAGTTCTCCAAGTGCAACCGGAATGGGGAGGCTGATGTGGAAGCCTCAAACCCACCTCTCCCCTTCACTGCACCTGGAAGCCTGGGGGGACTGCAACAGTCTGGTCAGAGATATCCAGAGTCCTCCAGATACTCAGAGAGGCCAATGAGGGCACCCCAGATCTGCCCAGCTCCTCCTCTGCACACCGATGGCCAGGCGCGGCAGCAAAACAGGCTGGAATGCCAGCTTCGTCCATCAGAATGATTGCAATCAAATGATGGAAAATGTTTTCTTCTTGGTACTAGTCAATGGAAAATAATTAAGCCTTTACACCAAACCTTTCATCTAGGGCGAGACAAAACTCAGCAAATGGCCTCAAAGTTAGTCATAGGAAAAGGACGTACTGAGACAACAAGACAGGTAACTAAGACTTGTGAGCTCTGCCAAAAAACCAATGCTCTTAACTGAACCGAAGTTCCTCTAGGCATACAGGGACCTGGTAAACATCCCAGAGAAGACTGGCAGCTTGATTTTATTCACATGAGACTTGTGTCCCATGGGACTTCAATAATTAGTGGTCTGAGTAGGTACTTTCACAAACTGGGTTGAGGCTTTCCCCTGCAGAACACAAAAAGCACAAGAGGTATCAGAAATCACCCCCAGATTTGGACTTCCTAAGAGCTTACAAAGTGATAATGAATCTTCTTTTAAAGCAACAGTCACACAAAGTCTCTCTCAGGCATTGGGCATTCTCTGTCACCTTCATTGTGCATGGAGGCCACAGTCATCAGAAAAAGTAGAAAAGGTAAACAAGATCCTAAAAAAGGCAACTTCATAAAATGGCACAGCAAACCCACCTTCCGTGGCCTCACTTACTACCTTTAGCTTTTATCAAAATGAGAAATACACCTCAAATCCTAAGCCTCAGTCCATTTGAAATGCTTTATGGGTGTTTTTTCCTCACTAATGATATTCTCTTTTACAGAGAAACAAATGCCTTATCACCTCACTAGCTAAATTCCAACAAACTCTTGAAGAGCTAAAAAAAAGTTCAGCCTACAGTAAATCTTATATTCCACCCTGGAGATTTAGTACTGGTAAAATCTTTTCCCTCATCATCTTCTTTCCTAGGATCAACTTGGGAAAGGACCTTAAACTGTAAGCCTGTCGACTTCTTCTGTGATCAGAAAACAGGCCTGGCCTCTTGGATACATCACACCAGACTCAAACCTTGGAAATCAGAGACTGTCATTGGGTGAGAACAACCACCCACATAGTTCTATGAACTCATAGAAGACTTAAGGTTCCTCTTCAAGGAAAAAAAAAAAAGACTCAGATAAGTAATTAGCCCTTTCACTAATCACTTCACCACTTAAAGGAGGATGCAATTCCTCTCTAATGTGGGCAAAAGAATATGCAAAATCATTACAACAAATCTCTTGCTGGATATGTGGCTTACTGCCCTTGTGCAGTACATCAGGACTTCCTTGGTGGATATCTCCACTTCAAGGAGATGATTGGAATAAATTACAAGATTATATTAATGAGATACAAAGAAGTTCAGGAGTGCATAGTTCAGCCCACAATTACAAAGTAGTAAAATGGCCTACAAATTATACTCTTAACTTTCCTGGACATAATCAGATTTTTTCTAATAATGCCACTGAAACCTCTCTACAAGCTCTACTAAGGCCCATATTAGATAAAAATAAATGTCTTATCCTAAGGGCCAACAACCACAGATATCAAGGTGGTTATTTTCAAATATAGAATGAATATATATGGTTAACTCCCACCATAGGATATCTCAGTAGAAAAGCTCCCTTATATTGGGAACCAAAAAAAAAAAAACCACTCATTCCCGTTGGCTTAATGCCACTAAATACTTGGGATAGACACCCCTTGTACAATGTGTACACACAGTAACTTTACAAGCTAATGGCTGGTTTGCAACAGACTGGTTTAAACACCCTGGAATTAGAAGGTGATCCCCCAATGGCACTCACTGATCATGTGGAATCAATCTGTGGTCCTTGTTGTCCCCTGGATGGATAGTCAGATAGATGCACATTAGGATTTGCATGGTTACAAGAAAGAAACATCAAAAATATAGGGAAACCTCCAAATTTACCACACCTACAACATCGGTGATCCAGAATTGTGTTCCACTGGTATGATCACTTGGCTTCTGTCTTTATCCCTTCCCTAGGATTAAAATACATCATGCAACAGATTGAGCCCTTGACTAACTATACTCAGCAGGCCTTAAAGGACACTGCTGTTGGTCTCTCTTTCTTAAATGAAGAAGTAAAATTAATGAAACAGTCTGTTCTTCAAAATCAGATGACATTAGACATTCTAACAGCAGCATAGGGGGTACTTGTGCAAGCATAAAAACTGAATGCTGTGTATACATTCCTGATTCTCCTGCTAATATCTCAGTAGCTATTCAAGACGTTAGACAGCAGGGGCTGGAGGTTTAGCTCAGCGGCATAAGCGCCTGCCTTGCAAGCAGGCAGTCGTGAGTTCGATCCCCGGTACTGATAAAAAGGAAAAAGACAAAAAAAAAATGTTAGACAGCAAATTAACAACATGTCACTCTAAGACTCATTGGGCCTTGTCTTTCTCCTCCTTATGAAAAACTATTACTAGTTCCTCTTGGTGGAAAACTTTGTTAATTATACTCATAATTACCTTATTGATTTTATTCTTTGGCCTGTACATACTTATTTTTTTTTGGCTTTGTTTCCTCCAGACTTAAAGCTATATGCCTACCCAAGATGAAAATGATTGGTGTCTATTGAGGGCCTCTAGACAGGATCTTTGCAGAAGTACCTCTGACTACCATTCAACCTCTATGACCCTCTTCAGCCTGAAAAAGTCAGTTCAGTTATTGACCATTTTCCCTCATGGCAGTTTGGGTTATTTCTTCAGAGGGGGGAATGTTATAGGCAGCTGAGTTAGAAATACTATAGGCATTCTGGAAAGATGACAGAACAGTAAACACAGAGTAAAAAGCCTCTCTCAGAGAAACAGCCCAGATGATGGAATGTAGCATTCTGGAGAAGACCAGAAGGAAAGAAATGGGTCCCCCTGACCCAGGAAGAAACTAAAGTTAGAACTGATGCCCACAGAATGAATAAAAAGAAAGAAAAAGAGAAAAGAAAAGAAAAACTTAAACAGAAAGCAATAGCCAGAGGTGCTATCACTGGGGCTGGTCCCACTGTGTGAGAAGCACCACTGGTATCTGGAGATGCATGGTCACAGTGAAGCTGGAGGTTGGCAAGCCCAAAGGCCTTGGTGAGAAGATGTAGTGGTGGAGCAGAGCAGTGCACTGGAGAACTGCACTTGGTGATGAGTGTGGGGGACTCAGTCCTCCTGCAGGAGTGGGTGATTGTCTTGGGGCCATTTTGGAGTAAGGCAGAATAAAGCCAGAACCAGAACTGAATCTGGCTTCATTCAGCCACTCTTCATGTGGAGCTGATTGGTAAAAATTGCTTGGACTGAGTCCTGCCTCTATGCGCGACCCAATAGCCAACGCTGAGGTTTCCCTAAATCTCTCTCTAAACAACCCACCTGTGTGGCACACACTAATGTGATGAAGACTCCAGTGGTTAACCAGCTCAGAAAGGAGGGGCCAGACTACCCCACCCCTGCTTATACTCCAGTGGTCACCAGCAGATTAGGGAAAGCAGCAATCCCTAGCCAGTATGCTTCAGAGTAATTATAACCAATACAGGAAGTACCAGAGACCCCACTACCCACTTATCTGGAAGAAACCAGGAGCATGACAAGAGGAAAAAGTGAAAGGAAGTGTCCAGCCTTCAACCTAAGCAATACTGGCCCAGGAGAGGTAAACACAGAAGAGATCAGGAGTCCAGCACCTGCAGTGAAGCAACAGCAACTGACATAAAGAAACAATATCGTGAAACTATAAAAGAACTTAAAACAGAAATACTAATACAAGTAAAGGAAGACATAAGAAAACTAATAAAAGAAATGCTAAGCACCTCTAAAGAAGTCACAGATGGAAGAATAGAAGAGCACAGAAAAAGGAGGGAAATCTTCAATGAAGAATATTAAAAAATTTAGAATACATGAAACAGATTCAAAGACATTACCAGGAAATTAAAAACACTATTGAAATCTGGTAAAACAGCTTGAAAGAAACTAAAGATAGACAATCAAACCTTGAGAACAGGTTTTCAATTTGCAATCATGAAAGGAAAGATCTCTTAAAAATAACAAGGAACCAGGAAGTAACAATACAAAGGCTACAAGATGACAAGAGGAAGTATAACTTAAGAATAAAAAAAATGTGAGTGAAGAAGTAGGGTAAACACAAATGAAATACAAAGGCTATATACAGAAATAATTAAAGAAAACTTCTCAAGCATAGGAAAAAGAAATAATATTCAAACATATGAGGCACACAGAACTCCAGCAAGCTATAACCAAAATAGATCTATACCCAGACATATAATAATCAAGATCCCAGAAATTCAGTACAAGAAGGGAATATTAAAAGATGTCAAAGAATAGAAACAGATCACCTATAAAGGAAAACAATCAGAATCATGACAGTGGACTTATCTACACAAACCATCAAATCAACAACTTGGATTGAAGTATTCCAAGCCCTGAAGGAAAATAACCTCCAACCCAGATTGATGTACCTAGAAAACTGCCTCTCAAAATAATGGAGAAACAAGATGCTTCCATGACAAAGAGGAACTCTTTCATGACCACCAATCTAACCCTACAAAAATCCTGAAGTACATTCTAGAGAGAGAGAAAAAAAGACCATGGTTTCTGGAACTATATCAGAGGGGACTCACTGAATAAGGCAGACAGTGGAATGCAGGGGAAAAGTAGACAATCAATGGCAGAAAAATATCATGGCAGAGGTGAGGCAGAGAAGATTGGTTATAATCACTAATATAGATGGCCTCAATATACTAATAAAAAGAAGCACAGACAGAGTGGATCAGGAGATAGGGTCCATTAAGATGTTCTATATAAGAAATATAATTAATCTGAAAGAGGGTTTATAGTCTAAAAGTCAAAGATGAGAAAATAATGCTCTATATGACAAGGAATTAGAAAAAAGTGGGGGTAGCTTGCCCATCAGATTCAGATTGATTGGAAAGACATAACACTTTTATGCAGTGGAGAACTACTCAGCTATCAGGAAGGAAATCCTTGAGGCTCTTGTAGTAAATGGATACAACTTGAGATCATGCTCAGGGGTAAAAAGGTTTAGAATCACTTAGGTGAGTAGCAGATTGCCTCTGTAATCCAAAAGGAGTTAGTGAGATATAAAATGTACAACATACCCTGTAAAAGTGAAAGGGGAGGAATTGTCTAAAAAGGGAAGGCAGATGACATTGTTAATCCTGTATCATTATCTGAAACCTATATTGTTTTCATTGCTTTGTCTAGTTTGGTTATATTCTGTTCCAGTTTGTCTACTTGTACTAGATTTGATGGCATGGACAGCTATTCCAAAGATAGCAAGGAATACAGTGGTAACCATTTTTGATTTCTTATTAACTTAATTTGAAGCCATGTATTGCTTTCACTGTCTTGTTTTGACTGATTTTATACAAACCTATTTTGTTTGGTTACAGTCTTGTTTTGACTGAGTTTATTCAAATCTGTTTTTTTGATAGTATCAAGTCTGAGGGTATAGGCAACTACTTTGAAGACAATAAGATTCACTATGATACCCATTCAGGTTTGACTATTATCTTTTTTTGAAGTCCTATAATGTCTCCAGTATTTTGTTTTTATTAATTCTTGTTCTGTGCTGCTATGCCCAATTTTATTATGCCTGATGATATGGGCAAGTCTGTTGAAGATAACAAGAGGCATTGTGGTAGCCATTATTGATGACCTTGTATTTTGGTTTTAAGTCACATACTGGGTCCATCCTTTTGTTTTGATTGACCCCATTTTGTTTTCTCTCATTTGGTTTTATTCTCTTCAAAAAAAAAAAAAGAAAGAAAGAAAGAAAAACAAATACTATAGGTAGTGAGACAAGGCTAGGTCCTCCAAGGAGCCAGTGCAGAAGCCCAGATACCTTGCAACTATGGAGAAGACAGACACTTCCTCCTGTGGGGCAGGGCTCAAGACAAAAGATCAAACAAATGCATCCATAACCTAAGGACTGATATTCTTTAGTTCCCTATCACCTTGAGGAAGTCAGAAATCACCATCCCAATCCCATAGGGAAGAGTCAAGGTTCTCTAAGAACACTCACTTTCTGCATGACTCACTTCCCCATCTGTCCCCAATTTAATCAGTTTTACCTGAACAGTTAATCTTACTGGTTAACCATACTTATGCCCACCTTATGCACATCTGCCTTGTGAGTTCTCAGTTTCCTCATCATGAACCCATCTTACCCCATGATTTTACTCTATAAAAGTCCCTAGAAAAGACTAGAGTCCCTGGCAACCCACTCAGGACCCCTTCTATTGTGATAGCTCGGACCCCGGAATAAAACTCAAGAAAGGAAGAAATTAAAATTGGGGGAGCAATGGCTTTGTTTTAGGCCAGGCCTGGCGTCACAGTCTCCAGGAGCCAATTTGGAGACTGCATGCCTCACAGCTAAAGGCAGTGACTTATAAAGCAAAAAACCACAGGAATACTGTTGCTATTGACAAAATTAGATTGCAGCTGGCAGCTGAACCTTACAGAACTTTCTCTAATTTCCTGAGGTTAATCATTTCTTAAAGAACAGCAAGCACTTCTTTTGTAAAGAACAGCACAATTAGGGGCTGGGGATTTAGCTCAGTGGCATAAGCACCTGCCTTGAAAGTAGGCAGTCGTGAGTTCGATCCCTGGTACTGATAAAAAAATGAAAAAGACCAAAAAAAAAAAAAAAAAAAAAAAAGAACAGCACAATTAGCACAGAAACTGATACCTCAGGCCTTTCAGAAAATTGAAACTTAACCTAGTTAGATGTGAAGGGGGGAAGGGGAGGGGGAGCAGCACGGCGCTTTATAGAACAGGCTACATGGCGCAGCAGTTAGGGGGGCTTAGGTTATAACACTATCTCTCTCTTAGACAGAAGCTTTCTTTCTTTTTTTTTTTTTTTTTTTTTTTTTTTTTTTTTTTTTTTATTTAAGAGGAAAAAGAGAAAAACACAAAACAAACCAAAGCGGCGTAAGGGTACACGCAATACAGAACTACAAAACAAAACAAAACAAAAAACCATAACAGTAAGAAATTACCTGCTAGTAGATTACACACTATTTTCTTGAAAATAGTTCCTCAAATCACAGTATCAAAGAACACAAGGTGGACATTCAAACAGGGAGACTGCAAACAGCTGTGTTCAATGTTCCAAAAACATTGATAAAGTCAGCTATTTAACACCCCCAAACACACTTGCTGTTATATCCGTTAGAGCTCCTTTTCTTTTTTTTTTTTTTTCCCTCTCTTTTTTACAACAAAATTTACACATCTTGGATTTTATTACTCCTTAGTGCTTATTACTTTCTTTGGGGGGGGGGAAGAATACAGTCAAATATGGCAAAACAAAGCTGTCAGTCAATACCAAGGATAGACGTAGCACATGGTGTAGAACAGAGTACAAGTTTATCAACAATGGTTATCAACGTTGTCCCTTGTTTCCTTAAAAAGAATTGTCTATCTTATTAGATATTATAAAGTTGGACAAAACAGTAGAGAACAAGACCAATAAAACTTAGGCGTTGTAAACATTACAGGACTTCCAAAGAAGACAATAGTCAAACCAGAATGGGTATCTTAGTGAATCTTATTGTCTTCAAAGTAGTTGCCTATGTCTTCAAACTTGATACTATCATATAGAATGGAACAGAGTCTAATCAGTCAAAACAAGATCGTGGGAGTACTACAGGACTTCAAAACAAGTTAATAGGAAATCGAAAAGAGTTACTATTTATATATCCTAATTTTTTTGAATTTTTTCTTTAATTAAGACAAACATAAGAAATGACTGAATAATTTTTTTTGAAACAATAAGGGGGAGATTGAGATAAAACAGGACATAACAATATAACAATAGAGGTCACAGCATGACTGTTTCAATAACCTAGTACTTCACCACCTTATAACCTGACTTAATAGTAGTTACCATAGTGTCTTTTTCCTTGAAATATTTGGGTAAAACTTCATATACTCTAGCTTCAAATATTTTCATATCAAGAAGCCCAGAATAAAGCCTTTCTAATTAATGAGTGAAAACTTTATAAGGCTTCAAGGCCACCTAATGGGGAATCATGATTACCACATATTTTTATATATTTGAATCATTACTTACATTAGGGAAACTATTCGGTATTCACACATGCGAGATTGATTTATTTCACTTATGAGTATGGTCTCAAGCTGTGCCCATTTATTGATAAATATCTCAATGTGATCCTTCTTTATAGCTGAATAATACTCCATTGTATAGAAATACCACAACTTTTTTATCCATTCCTCAGTTGATGGGCACTTGGGTTGTTTCCAAGATCTGGCGATTACAAATTGTGCTGCTATAAACATAGGTGCACATATATCACTGTGGTATGATGCTTTCAGTTCTTCTGGGAATATGCCTAGAAGTGGAATAGCTGGAATAAATGGGATTTCCAGTCCCAACTTTTTGAGAAATCTCCAGACAGATCTCCATAAAGGCTGTACCAGTCTACACTCCCACCAGCAGTGCAGGAGAGTTCCTTTTTCCCCACAGCCTCTCCAGCATTTGTTGTCGGTTTTCTTGATCCTGGCCATTCTTTCAGGAGTGAGATGGTATCTCAGTGTGGTTTTAATTTGCATTTCTCTAATGACCAATGATGATGAGCATTTTTTCATGTATTTATTTGCCATTTGCATTTCTTCATCTGAGAATTGCATATTCATCTCAGATGCCCATTTTTGGATTGGATCTTTGAATTTCGGAGGTCTGAGTTTCTTTAATTCTTTATATGTTTTAGACAAGAGGCCCTTGTCTGAGAGAGAGTTCACTAAAATCTTTTCCCAGTTTGTGGGTTTTCTTTTCACTATGCTGGAGATTTCTTTTGACATGCAGAAACTTTTTAATAAGAAGTGGTCCCAGTTATTGATTCTGGGAAGTATTTCCCGTGCGGTTTGAGTCCTGTTCATGAATTCTTTACCTACTCCTATGTCTCCAAGGTTTCTACCTATTTTGTCTTCCAATAGATTTAGTGTTTCTGTTTTAATATTCAGATCTTTGACCCATTTACATTTTAATTTAGTACATGGTGATAGACATGGGTCTAGCTTTAGTTTTCGGCAAATGGAGAGCCAGTTTTTCCAGCACCATTTATTAAAGAGACTGTCGTTCTTCCAGTGAACCTGCTTGGCTCCTTTATCAAAAATAAGGTGGTTGAGTGTGTTCGTAGTTGTGGTTGTATCTTCTAATCTATTCCATTGATCTTCAGCTCTGTTTTGATTCCAATACCATGTTGATTTTACTACTGTTGCTTTGTAGTATAACTTCAAGTCAGGGATTGTGATGCCTCCTGCTTTGTCTTTGCTGCTTAGAATTGCCTTTGCGATTCTAGGTCTCTTCTGATTCCAGATGAAATTTAGGAGTGATTTCTCTAGATCTATAAGGTATGTTGATGGTATTTCTATTGGGATTGCATTGAATCTGTATAACAGTTTTGGGAGAATGGCCATTTTCACAATGTTTGTTCTTCCTATCCATGAGCAAGGGATGTCTTTCCATTTTCTGAGATCATCTTCAATTTCCTTTTTCAGTGTATTATAATTTTCACTGTATAAGTCTTTCACTTCTTTCGTAAGAGTAATTCCTAAATATTTCATTTTTTTGCTTGCTAATGTGAATAGTCCAGTTTCTCTTATTTCCCTCTCTGTAATTTTGTTGTTCGTGTATAGGAATGCTATTGATTTCTGAGTATTGATTTTGTATCCAGCCACATTACTGAATTTATTTATTGTATCTAAGAGTATTTCAATGGAGTTTAGGGGGTCTTCTATGTAGAGTATCATGTCATCTGCAAACAATGATAATTTAACTTCTTCTTTTCCTATCTTTACCCCTTTTATTTCTCTTTCTTGCCTAATTGCTCTGGCTAGTACTTCCAGTACTATATTAAATAGGAGTGGTGATAAAGGACATCCTTGTCTTGTACCCGATTTTAAAGTAAAGGCTTTCAATTTTTGGCCATTTAGTATGATGCTGGCTGTTGGTTTGTCATAAATGGCCTTTATTATATTGAGGTAAAGACCATTTATTCCAATTTTCTGTAAAGTTCTTATCATGAATAAGTGTTGGACCTTATCGAAGGCTTTTTCTGCATCTATAGAGATGATCATGTGATTCTTATTTTTGGCTTTATTGATATGGTGGATTACATTTATTGATTTGCGTATGTTGAACCATCCTTGCATTCCTGGGATGAATCCCACCTGGTCATGGTGTATAATCTTCTTGATGATTTGCTGGATCCTATTTGCCAATATTTTATTGAGGATTTTTGCATCTGTGTTCATTAGGGAGATCGGTCTATAGTTCTCTTTTATAGTTGGGTCTTTCTCAGGTTTTGGTACTAGAGTAATATTTGCTTCCAGGAATGACTTAGGAAGGATTGCTTCCCTTTCAATTTCATTGAATAGTTTGAGGAGTGTCGGCATTAGGTCTTCTTTATATTTCTTGTAGAATTCTGCAGTGAATCCATCTGGGCCTGGGCTCTTCTTGGTGGGCAAGGACCCAATTACATTCTCAATTTCATTAGCAGAGATTGGGTTATTCAACAGTTTTATATCCTCTTGATCTAGCTTTGGTACTTCATATGCTTCTAAGAATCTGTCTATTTCTTCTGTGTTATCAAACTTTTGAGAGTAGAGGTTTTCGAAATAGGTGTTGATGATCCTCTGTATTTCTATTGGGTCTGTAGTGATTTCTCCTTTTTCATTTCTTATTGCATGAATTTGAGCTTTTTCTTTCCTTTTTTTAATAAGGTTGGCTAGGGGCTTATCGATTTTATTTATTCTTTCAAAGAACCAACTCTTTGATTCGTTGATTCTTTGGATTGTTTTCTTAGTCTCTATTGCATTGATTTCTGCTCTGATTCTTATAATTTCCTCTCTTCTTTTGGCTTTGGGCTTGACTTGCTCTTCTTTTTCTAGCTGTTTGAGGTGTAGCATCAAGTTATTTACTTGTATTCGTTCTGTTTTCCTGATGTGGGAACTCAGTGCAATAAATTTTCCTCTCAGAACGGCTTTCATTGCATCCCACAGATTCCGGTAAGTTGTATCTGCATTTTCATTTTCTTTTAGGTATTGTTTAATTTCTTCTTTAATTTCTTCTGTGACCCACTGATTACTCAAGAGTGTGTTATTTAGTTTCCATGTGTTTGCGGAATTTTTGCAGTATCCTTTGTCATTAATTTCTAATTTCAGAGCGCTATGATCCGATAATATGCAAGGGATGATTTCAACTCTTTTGCATTTGCTTAAATATGTTCTGTGAGCTAATATATGGTCTATTTTAGAAAATGATCCATGTACTGCTGAGAAGAATGTGTATTCTGATGTTGTTGGGTGGAACATTCTGTATATGTCTATCAAACCCATTTGTTCACAGGTGTGATTCAGTTCTGTTATTGCTTTGCTCATTTTCTGTCTGGTTGATCTGTCCCTTGGTGTCAGTGGTGTATTAAGGTCTCCTGTTACAATTGTGTTACTGATAATTTGAGTTTTCATTTCTGTTAATAATTGTTTTATATAACTGGGTGCTCTGGAGTTTGGTGCGTATATATTTAAGATAGTTATCTCTTCCTCTTGGAGTTTTCCCCTTACGAGTATGTAGTGACCTTCTTTGTCCTTTATGGTCATTGTTGGTTTAAAGTTCACGTTGTCTGCAAACAGAATGGCTACTCCTGCCTTTTTTTGGATTCCTGCTGCATGAAGAATTGTTTTCCATCCTTTGACTTTCAGTCTGTGAGTATCTTTCTGGGTTAGATGGGTTTCCTGTACACAGCATATGGTTGGATTTTGTTTCTTGATCCATTCTGCTAGTCTGTTTCTTTTGATTGGTGCATTGAGACCATTTACATTAATGGTTATTACTGTTAAATGCTGGTTAATTGTAGGAATGTTATCTCTCTGCTGTTGCATCTTTATCTTTCGGTTCTGTTTAATTATTTGCTTTGCTTAGTGGTTTTTTCCTTTGTGTATCTAAACTGTCTTTCAATATTTTTTGCAGGGTTGGTTTGGTGTTCATGAAGTTCTTCAGCTGTTCTTTGTCATGGAAGTATCGTATTGCACCATCTATTTTGAACGATAGTTTTGCAGGATATATCAGTCTTGGTTGGAAATCATTTTGCTTTAGGATCTGGAATACTTCACTCCATGCTCTTCTTGACTTTATCGTTTGTGCTGAGAAGTCTGCTGTGATTCTGATAGGTTTTCCTTTATAAGTGATTTGTCTTTTCTCTCTGACAGCTTTTAATAATCTATTCTTGTGTTGGATTTCTGGGATGGTGACTATTATATGTCTGGGTGTAGTTTTATTTTGGTTATGATTGTTTGGAGTTCTATATGCTTCACTGATCCTGATGTCAGTTTCTGATCTCATGCTTGGGAAATTTTCAGCTATTACTTCTCTAAATATCCTCCTGACATCCTTCATGTTGTCTCCCTCTCTTTCATTAATCCCTATCATTCTTATGTTATTCTTCTTTGCATCGTCTTGCAGTTGTTGAATTGTTGTTTCCTGGTTCCTTGTTATTTTCAAAAGATCTTTCCTTTCCTGTTCACTAGCTGCAATCCTGTCTTCAAGGTCTGAAATTCTATCTTCACTTTCATTAAGGCGGTTTTTACAACTTTCAGTGGAGTTTTTTATTTCCTGTATATCTCTGTGCATCTGCATTATGTATTCTGTTTGTTTCTTATATTGCTCGTCTAGGGATTGTATCTTTTTGTTTAGTTCCTCCAATTTTTTATCTGTGTTTTCTTTAGATATATTTAGAATCTCTTTCATTTCTTTTATCATTTCTTCTTTTATCTGGGAGATTATTTCGAGTTTGAATTTCTTTAAAGCTTCCTGGAGTTGCTTGTCAATTTCAGTGGCTATTGTGTCCGATATATGAGGTGGATGGGATATATTTTCTTCTATATACATCGCTCCTAGGGTTTCTTGAGATGGGCTGGAGGTTTGAGGTTGTAATTTGGTCTTTCGTTTTGTCATTTTCCTATATTTCTGTGTTTCAAGTGTTACTTGAAAGCTTCCTCAGGATCTGTTGAAAATCCCCTTCTATGTTTGGAGCTACTGGGACTCTGGCGCCGCGCTACTCCAAGCCATTAGGCCTACAGAACCAGTGGCCCTCCTCTGCCTGCTCAGAACTCCGCAGTTCCAGACAAGCTGGGCCTCAGGGTCACTGTGCGCCCACCTGCCCCTTGGAAGCTCCACAGTTCTTCAATCGCAGCCGGGTTAGGGTACTCACCACAGGCCGTGGTGCTTCAGGAACCTGTGGACCCTCCCTGGTTGCAGAGATATCCACAGTCCTCCAGACACGCAGAGAGGCCAGTGAGGGCACCCCAGATCTGCCCAGCTCCTCCTCTGCAGACCTATGGCCAGGCGCGGCAGCTAAACAGGCTGGGCTAGGCTGGTTGTGTGGGCCAGCCCACCTATCGGGAGCTCAGCAGGTCTCCAAATGAAGCCTGGAATGGGGAGGCTAATGTGGAAGCCTCAAACCCACCTCTCTCCTTCACTGCACCTGGAAGCCTGAGGGAACTCCAGCAGTCTGGGCGCAGAAATCCAGAGTCCTCCAGACACGCAGAGAGGCCAGTGAGGGCACCCCAGATCTGCCCAGCTCCTCCTCTGCAGACCTGTGGCCAGGTGTGGCAGCTAAACAGGCTGGGCTAGCCTGGTAGTGTGGGCCAGCCCACCTATTGGGAGCTCAGCAGGTCTCCAAATGAAGCCGGGAATGGGGAGGCTGATGTGGAAGCCTTAAACCCACCTCTCTCCTTCACTGCACCTGGAAGCCTGAGGGAACTCCAGCAGTCTGGGCGCAGAAATCCAGAGTCCTCCAGACACGCAGAGAGGCCAGTGAGGGCACCCCAGATCTGCCCAGCTCCTCCTCTGCAGACCTGTGGCCAGGCGTGGCAGCTAAACAGGCTGGGCTAGGCTGGTAGTGTGGGCCAGCCCACCTATTGGGAGCTCAGCAGGTCTCCAAATGAAGCCGGGAATGGGGAGGCTGATGTGGAAGCCTTAAACCCACCTCTCTCCTTCACTGCACCTGGAAGCCTGAGGGAACTCCAGCAGTCTGGGCACAGAAATCCAGAGTCCTCCAGACACGCAGAGAGGCCAGTGAGGGCACCCCAGATCTGCCCAGCTCCTCCTCTGCAGACCTGTGGCCAGGCGCGGCAGCTAAACAGGCTGGGCTAGGCTGGTAGTGTGGGCCAGCCCACCTATTGGGAGCTCAGCAGGTCTCCAAATGAAGCCGGGAATGGGGAGGCTGATGTGGAAGCCTTAAACCCACCTCTCTCCTTCACTGCACCTGGAAGCCTGAGGGAACTCCAGCAGTCTGGGCGCAGAAATCCAGAGTCCTCCAGACACGCAGAGAGGCCAGTGAGGGCACCCCAGATCTGCCCAGCTCCTCCTCTGCAGACCTGTGGCCAGGCGCGGCAGCTAAACAGGCTGGGCTAGGCTGGTAGTGTGGGCCAGCCCACCTATCGGGAGCTCAGCAGGTCTCCAAATGAAGCCGGGAATGGGGAGGCTGATGTGGAAGCCTTAAACCCACCTCTCTCCTTCACTGCACCTGGAAGCCTGAGGGAACTCCAGCAGTCTGGGCGCAGAAATCCAGAGTCCTCCAGACATGCAGAGAGGCCAGTGAGGGCACCCCAGATCTGCCCAGCTCCTCCTCTGCAGACCTATGGCCAGGCGCGGCAGCTAAACAGGCTGGGCTAGGCTGGTTGTGTGGGCCAGCCCACCTATCGGGAGCTCAGCAGGTCTCCAAATGAAGCCTGGAATGGGGAGGCTGATGTGGAAGCCTCAAACCCACCTCTCTCCTTCACTGCACCTGGAAGCCTGAGGGAACTCCAGCAGTCTGGGCGCAGAAATCCAGAGTCCTCCAGACATGCAGAGAGGCCAGTGAGGGCACCCCAGATCTGCCCAGCTCCTCCTCTGCAGACCTGTGGCCAGGCGGGGCAGCTAAACAAACTGGGCTAGGCTGGTAGTGTGGGCCAGCCCACCTATTGGGAGCTCAGCAGGTCTCCAAATGAAGCCGGGAATCAAGAAGCTTTCTTTCTCTCAATAAATATCTTGTCTTCTTAACCTCTGTTGTTCCTAATATTTATTCTTTGATTTTAAAGAAAATGGACTCATATCAGACATAGCAGGTTGGGAGTTTCATTCCCCTGTATCAATAAGACTGAGCACCAGGTTCTTGAGAGGTAAGATCAACTCTGTGGGTTTGGGTCCATGATACAGTCAGACAGCACACTCAGGCACCCAAATAGGCCATTTAGCATTCCCTGGAATAACATAAGCATACTTTTGACCCCAAATTAGCACTAGACTGTTTGCTTTGTCTATTATGAATATATTTCCAAAGGACTTTTCAGCCTTTACCTGATTGATTGCACTATCTTCCTGCTGTGGTAGTTTCATCTTTATTAGAATTAAAAAAATTTTAAAATAGTATATACTGCCAAGTGAAATCTATTATGAGGTGAATTCCCCATTTTGTTTTTGAAATTTATATTGTGATCATGGTTTTAACTATTTAGGCACCAAGAACTACTTGTTGTTCCCACTTCAGGCTGTGGCTTCCATCTCCCAACCTTGAAGTGGTGGATGTGGCTGGCTGGTATGTAGGCAGGCTGTGGGAAACTCTAGGCTGCTTTGGGGGTGCATGCACATGGCTGCATTCACAGCCAGTTGATCCCAGGCTGTGGGCATGCAGATTGTGTTCTCACTCTGGACTTGAGGCCCTGTTGCTCTTAGGGATCTCAGTGCAGGCAGTGCCAGAACCTAGAAAACTTCTGATGCATAAAGCTCAGGTTCAGGTGATTGGAAAAGACAGAGGTATCTTGGGCATGTCAGAGACCTATCCCACCTTTTCAGAGTCACATACCACCTTCTTGGCCCTTGGCTATGTCATCAGCGGGCTTGTCATCATTGAAAGGCTTGTTAGGCCCTGGTGGCATTTGTCTCTCAGAATGTTGTGGGGAAATTCCCAAGCCAAATGAAAACAAACCAAACTAAACTGAAAAGAGGACTCTGCACCAATGTAATAAGACAGCATTTAATCTTGACACCACCAGACTGTTGGATCTTCATGCCAATGGACTCATGGGGGATAATTCTTCAAAAGTAAATACACAAAATTTAGGAAAAGTTTAGTTGATATAGAATTGACAAGTGGATGATACAAAGCACATGAGAAAATATTACATAATTGGTTACATACATTAAGTCATATTGACAGGCAGGCTGGTCTTGAAACAATAGAAACATTCTAAGAACAGGGGGAGGGGGCTCTTACAGAGTGGAACATAGCTAAGTGCATTACCATAATATGGGAACATTCTGGGGAGAAGAAGCTTGAATTAGCCCAGGGTGCCTTAAGGTATAGGCAACTACTCTGATTTAGTGTTTATCAGAGGTATGCAGCTGGGCTGTAGACACTGCCAAGGTCAATTGAATTTAGCAGAAGCAGCAGAACAGTAACTTGGTCAGAGACCTCTAATTTATCATGAAATAGCTATAAGTTTGCCATCTCATAAACATGTTCCTACATTGTAATTTGCTTCAAGAAGCACGCAGGAGGCAGGGCTGCAAACCCCAGCTTCATAGCATAGGTCCCACCTCACCAAGCTAGACCAGGCCAGGCCACAGGGGTGGGGGAGTGTCTCAGTGCCTTATAGCATTTATTTGCATTTTAAAGGTAAAATACTGAAATGGCTTATTCAGACCCTTCTGACTACAAATCAAATCAATGGCTGTTTTACCTGGTGACGGAAGTTCCCTCCATGCCCTTGAGGCTGCAATTCTAAATTGATCAAACATTTGCATACGAAAAACAAGTTGACTGCCTGTAGCATCAAAGGCATCCTCTTTGATTAACATATCTTTTATACTGGTTAAATTAGATTCAAAATCTTTTCATCCATAACAAATAATTCTATAGACTTAAAGATGTTTTTGCTTTTTCTTTCCAATCATTTGGGTGGGTTCATAATCTGTCATTTTAGAAATTTTATAAAACTCAAGGCAAATGGGTTAGTGAGGAAATGAGGAAAGCATCCCTGTTATTTGGGGAGGCCAAGTCAGGCCCTGCTAGAGGTTTTTCTGGAACAAGTAGGTCTTCCGTATCAGTTTTGAATTTACACTGAGTGGCCCAATGATATCATCATCTACATTTTGGACAGGTAGTTGAAGGTTTTGCTGAAGGGACAGTTAGTGGTTGTGTTGCCCCCACAGATGCAGAAGCACCACTTTTAGCAAAATGCCCCTTTCTTCTGCAACAAAAACAAGTAGCTTTGCTTCTTCTTTCCTTTAGGTTGTGAACTGATGACCTGAGTGATTATAATTTGTCATGGACTACTAAGGATTCAAAGTTTAGTAATAGAGTAGATAGGCTGGAAACCCTTTATGTACTCCTCCATTCATCTGGCTTGTTTTAACATCAATTTCAAGGGAAACAACAATGACAACAAAAAACCACTCTACTCCCTGAAAGGCAAAAGCTTTAACCTATGACATAGCAAAATTTCTGAGCCAAAAAGATGGGGATAGCTGCTTGTGGCTCAGTTAAAAATACCAGGTGTTATAACATACAATTCACAGCACAATTCTCCTCCTGTGAGGGAGTTATACCCCATCTCAACTTCCTTCCCTAATTGAGTAATGTTACTATTAGAGTTTTCTGATGCAATAGAGAAGCAAAAAGTACAAAAAAGAAAAGTACAGGTTTATTGAGGATGTGGAAAGGAGCACACAACCCATGGTGGTTGGGCTGTCTCCTTTGACCAGAATCAGAGAGGCAGAGGGTTATATGACCTCTGATTAGAAGCAGCACATGGGGCAGATGTTGATGATGAGTAAAGAATGGATTGGAATTCTTTTTGCATGCAAACAGGAAGGGGAGTTGCAATTAGGACTGAAGAAGAAAGAGGAAGTGGTAAGTGTTCCCATTTGGGCCTTCCACCATGTTAGACTGCTGCCATAATTGTACAGTAATTTGTACTAGGATAAGAACTTTTCAGTTACAAAGCTTATTAAATTGTATCAGAGTTTCTGTTACTCTGATATTTCTTCCCTGCTTGGGACTTGATTTTAAAATATTGCTCTGAGCCAATTTCCTTCAGCCATCCCAACAAGCCCAGAATCATCAAGACACTTTCTTATCAAAATCCACAAAAGAAAAGTAAATACAGGAATCACACATACCACAAACATTTCCATATACATTTGTAATTTTAAAAAAGTTGTTTGTCCCATAATTATATCATTAATGAAATCAATACACCTTTTTCTGGGGAAGGGGTTTCTCACAGTCCTGTTTGTAAGTGGCCCTAGAGAATAAAGGATTGTATCAATGCTCCACACTTTACACCTGATGAAGCCAATATCAATACACTCCAGTGATGACTATTGATCTATACCAATGCACTTCACCCTCTAGTTTCATACAAAGGAGAATTATCCCTTAACCCTCAGTCTTTTACCCCAACCCTGTTCAGGCACAATGTGTCAAGACTCACAGGGCCATTGAGGTTGTTGGGGTGAAAGACCATGAGAGGATGAGAAAATAAAGAAGAGACAAAGCTGGGGTCAGGTTGAGCCCTTATCCTCCTGATGGGAGGAAAGGGATTGGCTTCTCACTGAAGGGGCATTTAGTTATACCTTTTAGCAATTTAATGTCAAATGACATTGTCCTAGCAACCACTGTTCATATTGTCTTGGGGCTAGGTGTTTTTCTGGGCTGAAGCAGCCTCTTCATGTGGTTAGCCCCAGGCATGCTTTGTTGTTGGGATGATAATGCTACAGCCTTGCATGTGTGGTCAGCTTCAGTGGCTCCCAACAGAAAGGCATCCAGAAAATGGAGTGGTTAGAAATGCATTGGTGAAGTCACCACAAAACAACTAGGATTTTAATATCTTCTTTATTTAGTTTTGGTAATCATATGTATCTAGGAATCTGTCCAATTTTTCCATATTTTCCATCTTATTAGATTACAAGTTTTCAAAGCTGATAAAGATGATCTTCTGAATTATGCAGGGTCTGCTCTGATTTCACCATTTTCATTTCTAATTTCGTGGATTTGAGTCTTGTCTTTTTTTTATAAGATTGGCTAGGGTTTGTTGATTTTATTTAATCTTTCAAAGAACCAACTCTTTGATTCATTGATCTTTGTATTGCCATTTTAGTCTTCAGTGTGATAATTTCTCCTCTGAGATTCATAATTTCCTCTCTTATATGAGGTTTTGGTTTTGCCTGCTCTTTTGCTAGAAGTTGGAGGTTCACAAGCAAGTTGTTTATACGTGCTTGCTGTGTTTTCCTGATATGGGTAGTTCTTGTTTTAAATTTCCCTCTTAAGACTGCTTTCATTGTGCCCCACAAGTTCTAGTATGGTGTACTGTGGTTATCACTCAACTGTAAAAACTGGCTAATTTCTTCTTTAATTTCATCTATGACTCATTGGTAGTTGAATAGGGTGACATACAATTTCCAAGTATTTATGAAGTTCTTGTGGTTTCCTTGGGCATGGATTTCCAATTTCATTGCACTGTGGTTTGATAGCATGCATAGGATAATTTCAATTTCTTTGCATTTAGTTAAGCATGTTCTATGAGCCAAGATATGGTCTATTTTGGAGAATTTCCCTTGTGCAGCTGACAAGACTGTATATTTTGATGTTGTGGGGTGGAACACTCTATAGATACCTACCAAGTCCATTTGTTCAAAAGTTTGGTTGAGTTCTAATATTTAATTATTGATTTTTGTTTAGTTGATCAGTCTTTTTGTGACAATGGAGTATTGAGATCTCCCAGTACAATTGTATTAGGGCTTATTTGATTTTTCTTGTCTGTTAGTATTTGTTTTATATAGTTGGATGCACTGATATTTGTTGCATATATATTTATGGTTATTATCTGTTTCTCTTGGGTTGGTCCTTTTACAAGGATGTAGTAACTGTCTTTATGGCTCATAGTCAGTCTTGGATTGAAATTAATTTTGTTGGCAAATTGAAGAGCTATCCCTGCTTTTTCGGGGGGAGGTTCCTGTCACATGGCATATTGTTTTCTATTCTTTGATTCCCAATCTATGAATTTCTTTCTGAATTAAATGTTTCTTATATGCAGTGTATTGTTGGATCTTGCATCTTGATTCATTCTGCCAGTCTGTCTTGATTGGTGAATTGAGACGGTTAACATTGATGGTTACAGTGATTTGTATTAACATCCTTTTATGAATTTTTCTGTTGTTGGCTCCTCCACTGTTTTTCTCCTCTAATTGTTTGCCTTTCCTGGTGGATTCCTTCTGTTGGGGTTTATAGAGCTGCAGTCCTTACTGTCTCTTCCTAGAATGTCCTTCAGAACATTTTGAAGAGCTGGTTTGGTTTCACCTGAGAGATTATTTCTGATTTCATTTTTTCCAGAGCCTCATTCAATTGCTTTGTTGTTACCACTTCAGAGAAATCTGTTTGGGGGCTTTTGGGTTGTCCCACCTTGTAAATCCCTGGATTTGCCTTTAGTGAACTGGTCATCTAGGGTTTCATTTTGCTTAAATTTATTATTTTATTTTTTCTCTTTTTTAGTTTAATTTCTAGGATGATGCTTATAAGTTGTCTATATTGAGTTGCTTTATTGGTAGTTTTTAGGACCCTTAGGTGATGACTGCTTCTCTTAGGTATATTCCATGTGTAGCTGGCTTTTGTGTTTTCAATGTTGGAAGATCTTACCTCTGGATGTTTACCATCTGAGAGACTGTTTTCTCTGCTGCTTACTGGTTTACCATCTTCATGGAAGTCCTTATTTTTAATTGTTCATTATAATCTGTAAAAATACAGCTGTTTGTTGTATAATGGTTTGTATTCAGCAACATTATTAAAGTTGGTTTTTCTAGTTCTAGTAATTTATTCTGCATTTCCTGAAATATCAAATGTACAATATTGTGTTATATAAAAGTAGATGTAGTTTAACTTATTAACAATTCAGAAAGCATTTTTTCCTTTTTCTTACCTAATAACCCTGATAGAGCCTCCAGTACAAGATTGAACACAAGTGATCAAAGAGAACACCTTTGACTTTTCATTCTAAGGAAATTTTTCTTATGTATTATATTAAATGCCTATGCCACTATAACAAATTAGTGCAGTTAGTGACTTAAAATAATACAAATTTAGCCCTTATACTTCTGAAGACTAGAAGCCTCATATAAGTTTTGTTTGGTTTTAGAAAGCCAGTGCTCTTACTGGGCTCTAGAGGAGAACATATTTCCTTACTTTGACTTGCTTCTAGAGGCTAAGGATATGCCTTGATTCATTACTCCCCCACACTTTCCAATCTACCTGTGTAGCATCTTCTCTAACACTTTACCTCTGTTTACAGCTTTTCAGTTTCTTTTTTAACACCTATCCCCGGCCTGCCTCTTATAAGAAACCTTGTCAATGGATTGGGCCTATCCAATTCTTCCAATATGATCTCTCTGTCTCAATATATTAACTTAATTACATGTTCAAAGTCCCTTTTACCATATGAAGTAACATGCTTATAGATTTTGGGGATTAAGATATGAGTATCTTTGATTTGGCCATTACTCAGCTTACTAGAAATGACATTTCTCCTTATTCAAATGCAAAGTTTAACTTTTTTCCTATTCCTAGCTTGTTGATGTTTTTTTGTACCAGAGATTGAACTCAAGACTTTGTGTTTGCCAAGCAAGCACTTAGGCCACTGAGCTAAACCCCCAGCCCTTAAGCTTGTTGATTTTTTTCATGAAAAGATTTGGATATTTTCATATGATTTTTACACATCTTTTCCAATGATTTTGTGGATTTTTTGCTTAATTCTATCCTTAGGGCAATTGATTTTTCATATATTGAACCATATATATTTTATTGGAGGTGTGCATCTGTGTGTGTGTGTGTGTGTGTGCACCTATGTTTGGAAGTGATATTAACACTTAGTTTTCATTTCCCATAATTGCTATTGGCTTCCTGAGACAGAGTCTTGCTATGTTGTTCAGGCTAGCCTTGAGTTCACTATGCATCCCAGCCTGGCATTAAACTCACAGCAATCCTCCTGCCACAGCATCCCACATGCTGGGATTATAGGAATGGGCCATTATGCCCAGCTTTCTCATGATAATTTTATCTGGCTTTAGTATCAAAGTAATCTGGTGTCATCGAATAATTGGAAATTGTTCCATCCTCTATCATTTTATGGAGAAGTTGATGAAAGGATGTTATTTTTTCTTCTTTTTTTTTAGTTTTAAAGAGGGTAAAACAAACATAACAAAACAGAACAAAGCAGATCAGAAAAAAACCAATGCAAGTGACACAGATTTCAAAGCAAGAAAACAGGAGATCAACATTGGCTACCATAATGTCCCTTCTTTGTTCTAAACAGTTTTCTATCTCTTCACAGACAATGAATTCACATAAAATGACATATGATAAAACTGATCAAAACAGAATAATGAAGGCATTACAGGCCTGCAAAATCAGACAGTAGGAAAATCAATGATGGCTAGTGTAATGTTTCTTGTTCTCTTCAAAACAGCTGTCCACACCTTCATGTATGTTGAAATTAAATAATACAAAACAGGCTAAAACTGTTGGAGACCACTACGAAGTGGCTCTGAGAAGAATTTAAATTTTACTAATTGGCTTTCTATGTTTACCTGTGAGTCTGTTCTAGGCCTAGGCCCTTTGCCTGGTGATGGGAGTTGATTCATAGTAAGTGAACCTCTATAAATGAGGCCTGTAGTGGCCTGTGAGGCCAGAAATACTGGGCAAGATAAGGCCACAGCTGTAGACACTCTGGCTCCAAACCCAAATAACAAGGTAGAGATTGCAGCTGCAAAAATTACTCCTACAGTCTCACTTCTACCATGTCTTCATGATAAGACAGTGCTACTAAATTGACTTGATTCATGAGTTGGAGACATCCTTGAAGTGACTCCTAAGGTCCTGCTCATTGTCTACACTTTCCTCAATCTCTCCGCCCTTTGTCCTTGATCCTATTATAAGTGGACTGATGATCCAGAGAAGCTTTTGTCTTAACCCTCAAAGTCTCAAGCTTAATTAAAGGGTTTTGACCCTCCTGGAGCCCCAGAAATCATATAACTTGTCTCTTTTTATTTAACCCCCATCATACACTCATTTGGGAGATCAGGGATCTAGGTCAGAACCCCATAACTGGTGCCCAGAACAGTGATTTAAAAATATTTGGACTGGGAATTTATAACCTGAATGAGTAAGTCCACCTGGAGTGGAAAGATTTGGATACAGAGGAGGTCTTCACAGGACAAAAACTTGGCTGGGGATGCATGGAGAGAAGAGAGGGAAGAAAAAGAGTGAGTATTCCCACTGTGAAAAGCCACTTTATCTGGGAGTAAAATATGGGGCAAAAGGTTTTACCCAAGGAGCAAAGGTATTTACAACTGCCCCAAAGCCTGCTTAAATGCTAAGTTTATTATACTATTTAGATGTTATAACTCATGGTTTCCTCAAACAGGCATTGTAGAGATGCATATTTGGGAAAGAGTTGGAAAAAAATATTTAAAAATCCCATAGGGCAGGACAAATCATTTCCCAGGAGATGTTCTCAACTTGGAATCTGATCCATTCAGTTTTAAGTCCTTTAAAGAGCTCATAGTCCACAGACTCTGATTGGACAGAGAAGGAAGAGAGCTCCCTGGTGAGGTGTCTGCCACCAAAACAAAAACCCAGAGGAATTACCTCAGCAGGAGCCTGAGCCTTTACAAAAAATATCTCATATGGCTCTATCCAGAAACTTACAGGTAATGTGGGAAGAGGCAGCCACAAAGGGAGCAAATAATACCCTCCCTGCTTGCTTCTCAGTTGGAATTGAAACACATGCTAATGATCAGGAGTATTTTATTCATAAGCCTTTTAAAATACAACTGCTAACAAATCTTAAACAAAATGCAGGATTAGACCTCCCGCTGCTTGCAGAATCACTCTTATTGGAGGTGACAAACCCACCCTAATTCCCACAGGAATTTGGAGTCCCTCTCCTGAAGGAACAGTTGATCTTGTGCAGGGAAAGACTGATCTAAATTTAAGGAGTAACTATTATGCTTAGTGTGATTGATGGTGACTGTAGAGATGAAATACAAGTTCTTGCATGTGCTATGAATGTTGTCTAGGAGTTGGCCAGTCTTGGCTCCTCTTTGACAGACTATGAATAGAATAAGGAGAAATGCACAGATTACTCCAAGAATACTAAGATAAAGCCAGAAATGTGCCTTCAGATAGTTGAATGGATTTAATTGATCTAAAGCATTAGAAAATTTGTCACAATCTTGAATTTGTTCATCAAAATTTTGGGTTTGTTGGGACATTGACAAAACCTCCTTCTGGAGTACATCAATATCCATAGTAACATGTTGATGGGTAGCTCCTTGTACATTTTTCTTTACATCCTCCCAAGAATGTATAGATTTGTTATAAGACAAGGGAGTTATGTAGAAATCAGTGGCCTTATAATGGCACAATGTAAGAAGTCAAGCTTATTTTATAGTAAATCTCAGGTGGAGAAACTGTCAAAGTAAAAGATAGTTTTCTTGATCCTGGCCATTCTTTCTGGAATAAGATGGTATCTCAGTGTTGCAATTTGCATTTTTCTGATGACCAATGATGCTGAAATTTTTTCATGTATTTATTTGCCATTCATAATTCTTCATCTGAGAAGTATATATTCATCTCAGATGCCCATTTTTTTTTCAGATGCCCATTTTTTGATTGGGTCTTTGAATTTTGGGGTATGATTTTTAAAAATTATTTATACATTCTAGATAGAAGTCCTTAATCTCAGGGAAGATTGACTAACATTTTTTCTAATTCATGGATTTTCTTTTCACTCTCTTGGAGATTTCTTTCGATGTGCAGAAACTTTTTAATAAGATGAGATCCCAGTTGATTATGGGAAGTATTTCCTGTGCAGTTTAATTCGTGTTCATGAACTCTCTGCCTTCCCCTATGTCTTCAAGATTTCTACCTCTGTTTTCTAGCAGAATTAGTGCTTCTGTTTTAATATTTAGATCTTTGATTTATTTTGACTTTAATACATGGTGATATGCATGGGTCTAGTTTTAGTTTTTGGTATATAGAGAGCCAATTTTTCCAGTACCACTTATTAAACAGGCTATCTTTCTTCCAGGAAACATGTTTGACCCCTTTGTCAAGGATAAGGTGGCTAGGGGCTGGGATTTAGCTCAGTGGCATAAGCATCTGCCTTGCAAGCAGGCGGTCATGAGTTCCATCCCTGGTACCAATAAAAAGTTATAAAAAAAAAAAAGGATAAGGTGGCTGAGTGTGTAGTTTTAGTTGTACCTTCCAATCTATTCCTTTGATCTTCAGGTCTGTTTTTATTCCAATACCATGCAAGTTTTATTACAATAGCTTTGTAGTATAACTTCAAGTCAGGGATAGTGATGCTTCCTGCCTTGCCTTTGTTGCTCAGAATTGCCTTTGCTAGTTGTCTTAGTTACTTTTTACTTGTTGCTGAGACAAAAATACCTGAAGCCCAAGTTGGGAAAGGAGAGGTTTATTTCTTACAGTTTTAGGAGGCTTCAGTTCCAAGGCAGGCAGGTATGGCTGGGCTGCAGTTCATGGCGGTTGCAAACAGCAAACAGGAACCAGCAAAGAGGAAGACACACCTTCTTCCTGCCATTACATCACATTCTGGCTCCACCCCTATGTGGGTGTAGCACTGACACCATGAATCCAAGCACTAGACAATGAACCAATTACAAATGCACAGTGCAAACTCATGAGGCCTGGGTACCACAGACATAAACCATAACATCCCTCCCCTGGCCCCCAGGACTCATGTATGTCCTTTATACAAAAGACATTTAGTCCACCTCCAAGAGTTGCCAAAGTCCTAACAGCTTCAGCGTTGCTGAATAGTCCAAGTCCCAAGTCTCCTCCAAGATCTATGGCAAACTCTTAACTCTAACCCTTTGTATAAATGAAACAAGGTTAAACATTTCTGAAATGCAAAGGCACAAGATAAACATTACCATTCCAAAAGTTACAAACAGGGGAATAGAAAGCATTGGAAACAAAGCAAGTCCAACATCCAGCAGAACAAACATTAAGTCCTAGAGTTCCACACTCAGCATCTG
This sequence comes from Cavia porcellus, assembly GCF_034190915.1. Classification (NCBI taxonomy): domain Eukaryota; kingdom Metazoa; phylum Chordata; class Mammalia; order Rodentia; family Caviidae; genus Cavia; species Cavia porcellus. Next base: position 40,612,781 of record NW_026947486.1, on the reverse strand, counting down.
AAGCAATCTGGTTAAAAGCTCCAAAAGGCTTGGGTGATTCCACCCCCATGGCACTTCTGGCAATTTCAACTCCTGCAGCTTCTCTCTTAAATCCTCTCTGCACACTTTTTGCAGCTTTCCTTGGATCACCCACATTCCTGGCTTTTCCAAACTTCTGGGGTCTCCACTGCACCTTTGGCTTCACACTTACATCTTCACAAATTGCCCTCTCAGGGGCACACTGCTTGCTAGCCAGGCCCTTTGCAATCGAGGTGGAAGCCATCTTACCCTCAGAATTTGTGCATTTTCTTTGCACCTAAAATCAGCACCTTGTGGATGCCACCAAGGTTTGCTGCTAGCTGAAGCAGTAGCCAGGCTTTTCTCTCTCTCTTGGCTGTAGGGGTCAGTTGCCTGGATTGCAGAGCTCTGTTTACCTGACTGTGAGAAAAAGCTTCTCTATTTTGCCACCATTCTGGAACCTCATGTGGCCACTGCCACCATTCTGGAACATGGCACTCTGCAGCTTTTCCCTCTGAGCAAATTTTTTCACCTTTACCATGAGGCTGCACAGGGTGGGGACCCACTTCCTGGGATGTCCCGGGTCCATCTTTCTTATCTCTCTGTTTCTCTTCAGGAATAAAAATCTCAACTCTGTCTTTACAATCCACAGCCTTCCTGGAATTTTCCTTCTGGCCAAACTCACAGTATTGGAAATTATCCTGCTGGGCTCTTTGCTCTTGATTCAAAACATAAAGCTGGCTGAAAGCCCCCAACAATAGCCATGCCACAGCCTCAATGTTTGATTGCTTTTTAATTTCTTTTTCAAGATTAATCAGTTCATTGCCCTTTGTCTCAGTCTCAGGCAAAGTCTGTTGGCAGGAACAAAATGTAGACAAACTTTCTGCCAAGCCATAACACACATCAAGTGGAGTCCAACAACCAATCCAGTCCTTCTTCTCAGCAGAAACCTCCCAAGCCTGGTCTTTACCATGAGGTTTTCTATCAGCCTTCTGGTCTCTGGAGCTCTGACCAGAATCTCCTCTACAGAACAGCCTAAGCTGCTCTAGCTGTATGCATCCAAGCAACATGTCCAAACATTTCCAAAGTCTGCTCACAAGCCATTTCCAAAGCTGCTCAAAAAACATGGTCAGATATAGTCACAGCAAATGACCCCACTCCTCAGTACCAAATTCTGTCTTAGTTACTTTTTACTCATCGCTGAGACAAAATACCTGAAGGCCAAGTTGGGAAAGGAAAAGCTTATTTCTTACAGTTTTTGGAGGTTTCAATCCACACTCAGTTGGCTCCAAGGCAGGCAGGCATGCCTGGGCTGCAGTTCATGGCAGCTGCAAACAGCAAACAGGAACCAGCAAAGAGCAAGACACACCTTGTTCCTGCCATTACATCACATTCTGACTCCACCCCTATGTGAGTGTAGCACTGACACCATGAATCCAAGCACTAGACAATGAATCAATCACAAATGCACAACACAAACTCATGAGGCCTGGGGACCACAGATACAAACCATGACACTAGTCTAAGTCTTTCCTGATTCCAGATGAATTTTAGGAATAATTTCTCTAGATGTGTGAGGTATTCTAGTGGTATCTTTATTGAAATTGCATTAAATCTGTATAGCAGTTTCAGGGTAATGGCTATTTTCACAAAGTTTGTTTTTCCTATCCATGAACAAGGAATGTCTTTCCATTTTCTGAGATCTTCTTCAATTTCTTTTTTCAGGGTATTATAATTTTCACTGAATAGATCTTTTACTTATTTTGTGAGATTGATTCCTAAGTATTTCATTTTTCTGAAAAAAGGATCCATTTTGACTTTAGTTTAATACATGGTGATAGACATGGGTCCAGTTTTAGTTTTCTATTGAGAAGGGTATGGCTTCTCATTTCTTTCTCAGTGAGTTTGTTGTTTGTGTATAGGAATACTATTGATTTTGAGCACTGACTTTGTAGCCAGATACATTACAGAATTTAGTTATTAGAGGTAGGAGTTTTTCAGTGGAATTTGGGGTAGTCCTCTGTGTAGAGTATCATGTCATCTACAAATAATGAAAATTTAACTTCTTTTTCTATCCTTATTTTTTTTTTTGTATTTTTCCTTTTTTATCAGTACCGGGGATCGAACTCACAACTGCCTGCTTGCAAGGCAGGCGCTTATGCCACTGAGCTAAATCCCCAAACCCCTTCTTTTTCTATCCTTACTCCTTTTATTTCTCCTTGTCTAACTGTGCTGGCTAGTATTTCCAGCATTAAATTGAATAGGAGTGATGATGGTGGACATCCTTGTCTTGTTCTTGATTTTAGTGTAAAATCAATTTTTGATCATTTAATATGATACTGGCCGTGGCTTTGTCATAGATGGCTTTTGTCATATTGAGGTAAAGACCAGCTGTTCTGATTTTCTGTAGAGGTCTTACCATGAAAAGTTGTTATCAAAAGTTTTTTCTGCTTCTGTAGAAATTATCATGTGATTCTTATTTTTGGCTCTTTTGATATAGTGGATTACATTTATTGATTTGCATATGTTGAACTGTCCCTGCATTACTGGGATAAGTCCCACCTGGTTGTGATGTATAATCTTCTTGATGATTTCCTGCATTCTGTTTCCCAGTATTTTATTGAGAATTTTTGCATCTATGTTCATTAGTGTGATTGGCCTGTAGATCTCTTTTTTGGTTAGGTATTTCTTGGTTTTGGTATTAGAGTAATACTTGCTTCCAGGAATGAGTTAGGGAGAATTGCTTCTCTTTCAGTTTCATTGAATAGTTTGAGGAGTGTCAGCATTAAGTCTTTCTTGAGTTTCTTGCAGCATTCCACAGTGAATCCTTTATGACTTTGGCTTTTATTTGTTGGTAAGGTTATAATCACATTTTCAATTTCATTAATTGAAATTGGGCTATTCAGCAGTTTTACATCTTCTTGATTCAGCTTTGGTAGTTCATATGTTTCTAGCAATCTGTCCATTTCTTCTGTGTTTTCAAACCTATGGGAGTAGAGTTTTTTGAAGTAGGTATTGATGATCTTCTGTATTTCCACAGGGTTTGTAGTGATTTCACCCTTTTCATTACTTATTGCATGAATTTTCGTTTTTCTTTCATTTTTAAAAAAAGGTTGTTGGGGCTGGGGATTTAGCTCAGCAGCATAAGTGTCTGCCTTGCAAGCAGGCAGTCGTGAGTTTGACCCCTGGTACTGATAAAAATGACAAAGACAAAAAAAATAAGGTTGTCTAGGGGCTTATCTATTTTATTTATTCTTTCCAAGAACAAAGTCTTTGATTCATTGATTCTTTGTAGTGTTTTCTTAGTCTCTATTGCATTGATTTCCATTCTGATCTTTATAGTTTCCTCCCTTCTTTTTGCTTTGGGCTTGAGTTGCCCTTCTTTTTCTAGACATTTGAGGTGTAGTATCACATTGTTTATTTGTGTTCATTCTGTTTCTTGGATGTTGGTATTCACTGCAATAAATTTTCCTCTGAGGACTGCTTTCATTGCACCCCACAGGTTCTGGTAAGTTGTATTTGTATTTTCATTTGCTTGTAGATATTGTGAAATTTCTTCTTTAATTTCCTCTGTGACCCAATATTCAGGAGTGTATTATTTAATTTCCGTTTTTTCTGGAGTTTTAGCAGTTTTTTTGTGATTAATTTCTAGTTTCATGACATTGTAATAAGATAACATGCATTGGATAATTTTAATTATTTTGCATTTGCTTAAGCATGCTCTGTTTTCTGTAGAGGTCTAGCATATGTTCTATTTCAGAGAATGTTCCGTGTGCAGCTGAGAAGATTGTGTATCTGATGTTGTTGGGTGGAATACTCTGTATACATCCATTAAGTTCATTTGTTCATAGGTGTGATTCAATTCTGTTATTTGCTTGCTGATTTTCTATCTAGTTGATCTATCTCTTTGGGTCCATGGTGTTTTAAGGTCTCTCATTATGATTGTGTTATTGTTTATTTTATTTTTCACTTCTGTTAATATTTGCTTTCTGTAGCAGGGTAATCCTAAATTTGGTGTATGTATATTTAAGATTGTTATCTCTTTCTCTTGCCGTTTTTCTCTGACTAATTTGTAGTGATCTTCTGAATCTCTTTGGATAATTCTTCGTTTGAAATTCACATTGTCTGAGAACAGAATAGCTACCGCTGCTTTTTTTGGGTTCCTGTTGCATGAGTTATTGTTTTTCATCCTTTGACTCTCAGTCTATGTTTCCTTTTGGATTTGATGGGTTTCCTGTATACAGCATATGGTTGGTTTTTGTTTCTTGATCCATTCTGCTAGTCTGTTTCTTTTAATTGGTGAATTGAGGCCATTTTCATTAATGGTTTTAACTGATATATATTGGCTTATTTTTCACATGCTATCTTTATGCTCTTGGTTCTTTACCTTTCTCTTCTCTTTGTTTGCCTTATTTAGTGGTTTTTTCCCTATATCTATCTAGAATGTCTTCCAGTGTTCTTTGCAGGTTTTTGTTTGGTGGTCATGAAGTTCTTCAGCTGTTCTTTGTCATAGAAGTGTCTTAGTTCTCCATCAATTTTAAGGAACAGCCTTTCAGGGTACATCACTCTCGGGTGGAAGTCATTTTTCTTCAGCATCTGAAATATTTTAGTCCATGCTCTTCTTGATTTCATTGTTTGTGTTGAGAAGTCTGCTATGATTCTGCTCAGTTTTCCTTTATAGGTGATCTGTCTCTCCTCTCTAACAGCTTTTAATATTCTGTTCTTATGTTGAATTTCTGGGATATTGATTATTGTATGTCTATGTGTAGTTTTATTTTGGTTATGGCTATTTGGAGTTTTATATGCTTCATTTATCTGTATTTCAGTTTCCATTCTTGACTATTACTTCTGTAAATAGTTTTTTATCTCATTTGTTTTTTCACCTTTTTCATTTATAGCTATCAATCTTATGTTCCTTTTCTTTGTATTATCTTGCAACTATTGAATTGTTATGTCCTGATTCCTAGATATTTTAAAAGATGTTCCCTTTCCTGTTTACTAGCTGCAATTGTGTCCTCAAGGTCTGAAAGTGTGTCTTCCCTTTCATTGAGGCAATTTTGCTAACTTTCAATGGAATTTTTGATTTCTTGGATTATTCTTTGCATCTGTTACATGTGTTCTGTTTGTTTCTTAGGTTTTTTTTTTTTGGTCTTTTTCCTTTTAATCGGTACTGGGGACCGAAATCACGACTGTCTGCTTGCAAGGCAGGTGCTTATGCTACTGAGCTAAATCCCCAGCCCCTGTTTCTTATTATTGTTCACTCCAGATTTCCATCTTTTTGCAGTGTTCCTCTACTTTTTGTAACTATGTCTTCTTTAGATGTGTTCAGCATTTCTTTCATTACATTTATCATTTCTTCTTTTACTTGGGAGATTATTTCTGATCTAAGTTCTTTTATGACTCCCTGGAGTTGTATCTTTATTGCAGTCACTATCATTTCAAGGGTTTCAGGTGTATGGCTTATATTTACTTCTATGTCCCTGTCTCCTAGGCTTGGTTGGGATGGGCCTGGGGGTTTGAGATTCCATTTTGGTCTTTCATTTTGTCATTTTCCTATATTCCCTTAGGGAAGCTGAAGGCAAGGTATCAATTGTCTCAGGCTGTAAACGTCTATCCCTACTGCGAGGAGTTTCCTCAGTTGAGTGGATTTTGTTAGGAATTACCAGGTGACTCCCAACCATTCAGGGTCACTGGGTGGGGACCAACTAGGCCAGGAGGACCTTCATTTGTGTCTTCTGGTGATGGAGGACTCTAGGTGTTGCACTACTAGTTGAGCAATGACCTTCCTGGGAGTTCTTCTGTAATGGGGGATACTGGGATGAGCCTTACCAGCTCTGAGCAATATTCCAATGCCCTACCATGGGATAGAACTTGCTCTGTGCAGTTTAAGCTCCATGAGGTGGGGCAAAGGCAGCTCTGGGACACTCCGGGTTCTCTGGGTGGGGGCCAACTAGGCCAGGTAATTTTTTTTTTGATCTTTTTCTTTTTTATCAGTACCGGGGATCAAACTCATGACCACACACTTGCAAGGCAAGGTGCCTGTGCTGCTGAGCTAAATCCCCAGCCCCTAGGCCAGGTAAATTTTCTTAAACATTTAGTGAACTGACCTGTGAACATATATGGGAATGGGACTCTCTTTATGAGCTTTTATTTGATTACTAATTCTATCTCTTTAAGTGTTAAAGATATATTCAGATATTCTATTGATTCTTGAGATAGTTGTTGGCCATTTTTGTTATTCTAAGAATTTTTCCTTTTTTTTTTTTTTTTTGATACTGGGGATCGAACTCATGACATTGCACTTACCAAGCAGGTGCTTATAGAGCTAAGCTAAACTCCTAGCCCCAAATTTTACTATTTCAATTAAGTTCTCCAATGTGTTGGCATACAATCATTCACAGTATATTTATTTCTACTCTAGTCTTTGTTACTTATTATTTAGTATGCTCTTTTTTTCTAGTTTGCTGAGATGGAAGGTTAATAATTTGAAATGCTGGGGGATTTAGCTCAGGGGCATAAGTGCCTGCCTTGCAAGCAGGCAGTCATGAGTTCGTTCCCTGGTACTGATAAAAAGGAAAAAAGACAAAAAAAATTGAAATACTATGTGAGTATATGTGTATGTGTCTGTATGTGCATGTTTTCAGACAAGATCTTATCTTGTAGGCTAGAGTGGCCTCAAACTTGCAATATTTCTGTGTGCTGGGATTATAGGAATGTGCCACTGCATGTAGGAAAGCCTTTATTACTATATGCATTAACAGCTATAAATTTCCATATAAACATTAATTCAAGTGTCATTTATAAGCACTGGATATGACATGTCTTTGCTCTCTTTCTTTCTTTGTATTTTCAAGAGAGCAAACCAAACAAAATAAAAATGCAATAAACCAATCAAAACAAAACAATGAAAGTGATACAGAACTTCCAAACAAGATAATAGGAAATCAACAATGGCTACCATAACATATCCTGTTATCTTCCAAATGGCTACCCATACCATCTGACATAATAAAATCAAATAAAACAAAACAATAAAATTAAATCAAGCCAAACAATGAAGGACTTCAAAACAAGATAATAGGAAATTAACTATGGCTTCTATAATGTCTTTGATATCTTCATAAAGCTGTCCAGACCATCAGACATAGGCATGTAAAATAAACCAAACAAGAACCAAGTTGTGGCCTGGGGATTTAGTTCAGTGGCATAAGTGCCTGCCTGGCAAGTGCAAGGTTGTGAGTTTGATTACCAGTACAAAACAAAACAAAATAAGAACCAAGTTGCTTCTTTACTTCAGTTGTTATCTTTTCAGAAATTTTGGGCATGTGAACTCTAATTTGTACTCCGGCTGTGTCTCCTGAACTAGTTCTGTGTGGGTTGGAGGCCTGAGATTGTATTTTGCTTCTTCATCTCAACATTTTCTTGTGTTCCTCTGAATCAGCCCATTGCTATATCTCAGGTGTTTCTTATATTGGCTGCCTGTCCCTCAGGGTAGTGGATGGAACTAGGCACCTGGGTTCTTCCAATCTGGGATTCCTGAAGTGGTAAAGAAGCACGGAGGATGGGGCAGTTCACTGACACTTCCCTGATAGTGGCAGGGCCTCAGCGTGTGGCTTCTTCTTCTGGCTTGTGCTGGGCTCACTGCATCTCTTTAGGCAGCTGGCCCAGAGCCTCGGGATGTAACTTCTTCAGGCCAGTGCTGGTCTCACAGGATGTCTCTAGGTCACTGATGTGTAGCCTAAGGGCATGGTTTCTTCCTCTTAACACCATTCATTCACAAATTTGGTTCAACCCTGATATTTCTTCCTCAATTTTCTGTCTAGTTGACCTGTGTATGACAATGGAGTATTGAGATCTTCTGTTACAACTGTGTTATTACTCATTTGCCTTTCCATTTCTACCAATATCTGTCTTATATAATTGGGTATTTCTGTATTTGGTGCATATATACTTACGAGATTTATGGTATTTATGCTATTTCCTGCTTTCTTATTGGCCCCAATCAATCTTGTGTTATTTTTCTTTGCTTTGTTTTGTAGCTGTTGAATTGATTTTTTATGGTCTCTTGCTATTTTTAAGATATCTTTCTTTCTATGATTGCTAGCTGAAATTCTGTCTTCCAGATCAGAAATTCTATCCTTTTCTTAGTTCAGTCTGTTGCATATACTTTCAGTAGAGGTTTCAATGTCTTGGATTTCTGTTTGGCTTTATTTCATGGATTCCATCTCTTCTATGTTGGGCTTTTTGTTTCTATCTTTTTCTAAGTCATCTATTCTTTTATTTTTCTTCTCTATTATCTTTTGATTTTTTGACCCATTGTTTATTTATGAACATATTTTTTAACTTCCATATGTTTGTGAATTACCCAAAATTCCTTTGGTTTTTACTTTCTACTTTAATTATTCTTACCATTTATTACAATCTCACCATCTAGTATAGGCTGGCTTTGAATTCGTTCTGTATCCCAGATTAGCCTTGAACTTGCAATCCTACCTGAGACCCCAGAGTTATGCAATTACAGGCATGTGCCATCATGCTTTGCTTTACTTCTTTTATTTTAAAAAAATTTTTATTTTAGGAGCTGGAGATTTAGCTCAGCAGCATAAGCACCTGCCTTGCAAGCAGGCAGTCATGAGTTCAATCCCTGGTACCGATAAAAAGGAAAAAGACCAAAAAAATTTTATTTTAAAGACAAAACCCAACAAAACAAAACAGAACAAATTCAATAAAAATAAAGCAGTTAAATTGGTACAGAACTTCAAAACAGGATAAATAGGAAAGCAACAATGGCTATCATAGTATGTCTTATTATCTTCACAATAGTTGTCCATCCCATCTGATATGGAATAAAAAACAAAACAGGATAAAACTAATCAAAGCAGAATATTGAATAAAGCAAAGCAATTAATAAGAACAAAACAAAACCATGAGAACAATATTGGATTTCAAAAACAAGATAGAAGGAAATTCCCCTTATTTGCTATACTGCATACTGTTATCCTATGTATAGATGCTCAGACCGCCAGCCCCAGTCTTGTAAAGTCAACCAAAGAATACAAGCATTTAGTTGCTTTTTGGACCTCAATTTCTTTCAAGTCAGCCACTTCTGGTGTGCAGGTTGGCAAACAAGAAGTACCAATGCCTCCTTCCTCCACACCATAAGTGACCAGTGTATCTGGAGAAACACAGGCTGTTATGATAGCTATTGAGGAGAAATGTAATTAGATGCCTGTGTACTTTGGTGTTCTAGTAACACTACAGGTCTATGGTCAGTGGTCTGATCATGAGTTTAGAGAATAGTGGTATGCAGGGTAACACTTGGGGGGATCTTCTGAGGGTTGCAGCCATTGTTGATTCCCTATGGGCTTGTTTTGGAAGTTTTATACCATTTCCATTGTTTTGTTGGGTTGGGTTTTATTCTCTTTTGTTTTGTTTGATTATGTCAAATCTGATGGCAGGAGCAGCTATTTCAAAGATAGTATGAAATATTATGGTAGCAATTTTGAATTTACTATAGGCTTGTTTTGAAGTCCTTTACTGAATTCATTGTTTTGTTTTTATAGTTTCTATCCTATTCTGTTATGTTTGATTTTCACTATATCTGAAGTTATCTTCAACTGTTTTGAAGACATCAAAAGGCATTATGATAACTATTATTGATTTCATATTTTGAAGTCTTATATCTTTTATACTAGTTTGTTTTGATTGGTTTTGTTTTATCCTCTTTTTAAAAACACCAGAAAACAATTGTCAAAATGACAGTAGTATGTGCTATCTATCAAATTCCCTTATATGTATATAAATTAAATTGTCCAATTAAAAGAAATAGAGTAAAGTCTGGCAATGTGGGTCAGTGACAAATTGCTTGCCTGTATGCAAGAGGCCCTGGGTTTGAACTCCACACAGAAAGAAAGAAAAAAAAAAGACAGTGTGGATGAATGGGTTAAAAAAGCAAGACCTATTATGATTTAGATTAAAAATGAATCCTATAAGCCTCACGTGTTCAGAGGTGGGGCTTTTGGGGAAGATTGGATCATAGAGGCACTATATCTGACCTTTCTGCAGCTAGTGCCTGTTTGAAGGTGGGTCACTGTGAACATGACTGGGAAAGGTGTATCTCTCTCCCCATCTCCTTCTTTCTCACTCTGCTTCCTGGCCACCATGGCATGAGTAGATTTCCTCTACTATGCCCTTGTGCTCAATCCTTTCCTCCTGTAAGTTGTGGTTGTTAGATATTATGTCCCAGGGGAAAAATTTTAAAAATTAGCAGGATATATAATAGTAACTTTTTTTGATTTTCTATTAACTTGTATTGAAGTCCTGTAATACTCCCACTATCTTGTTTTGACTGATTAGACTCTGTTCCATTCTGTATGATAGTATCAAGTTTGAGGGTATAGGCAACTACTTTGAAGGCAATAAGATTCACTAAGATGCCCATTCTGGTTTGACTATTGTCTCCTTTGGAAGTCCTGTAATGTTTACAATGCTTAAGTTTTATTGATCTTGTTCTCTACTGTTTTGTTCAACTTTATAATACCTAGTGAGATAGACAATTCTTTTTAAGGAAACAAGAAACATTATGGTAACCATTGTTGATAACCTTGTACTCTGTTTTTACAACATGTGCTATGTCTATGCTTGGTTTTGAATGACAGCTTTGTTTTGCCATATTTGACTTTATCCCCCCCCCAAAAGTAATAAGAACTAAGGAGTAATAAAATCCAAAATGTGTAAATTTTGTTGTAAAAAAGAGAAGCAAAAAAAGTGCTCTAAAGGATACAACAGCAAGTGTGTTTAGGGGTGTTAAGTAGCTGACCATATTAATGTTTTTGGTTGGATCATTGAACACAACTGTTTGCAGTCTCACTGTTTGAATGTCCACTTTGTATGCTTTGATACTGTGACTTGAGCAGCTATCTCTAAGATGATAATATATAATCTATTAACTGGTGATTTCTTACTTTTTTTTGTAGTTCTGTATTACTTGTAACCTTACATTGCTTTGTTTTGTTTTGTTTTTTCTTTTTCCTTTTAAATAAAAATTTTTTTAAAAAGGATGTTATGTCCCAGTGATGGGAAAGTGACTAAGACAGAACACAACTGTATACTACTTATGAGATATTTACTTCACATAGGTTAAAAATTAAAAATTGATGAATGGGAAAAGATATTTGATGAAAATGAAAACAAACAGAGAGGAAGGTTAGCTATACATATATCAAATAAAATAGATTCTGTGATATCTTGATCTCTTTTTCACCAAGTGATTTTTATTTTTGGTTGCCAGGTAGGTACTGTGTTGCTGAGCTATATCCCAGGCAGTTAAAACAGATTTTAAGTGAAAACTATAAAATTAGATAAAGGTAATATAATGATAAAAGGATCAATTATTCAAGAAAATATAAGAAAGAATATATGTTTTAATGACTTTTCTCTCATTGCTGAGATAAAATATTTGACACACAAAGTTAAAAGGTGAAAAGTTTATTTGGCTCACAGTTTGTAGTAGTTTCAATCCATAATCGATTGACTCTCAGGCAGAATGGCACATGGCAGAGTTCATAGCAGCAGAAGACAACAAAAGCAATAAGGAAAGGTGACTAGATGCTACCTGTCCCTTATATTAAATGCAGGCTACCCATCCTAGGGCAGGTGTAGTACTTGCACTCGTAACTCTAGCCAGAATGATGCCAAATCAGTAAGTGGGCTGATTTAATAATCATATACCCTTAATCCTAGCATCCACAAACTTATATTCAACCACCTATGAAAAGGCCCTATGACAGCATGAGGATTTGGGGGAGACTTAGACACAAACTATGATAATATATAAATGCAGCCAATATTGGAGTGTTTAAATATGCAATCTAAAGCAAATATCAATAAATTTGAAGGGCTGGGGATTTAGCTCAGTGGCATAAGCGTCTGCCTAGCAAGTGGGAGGTGGTGAGTTTGATCCCTGGTACCAAAAAAAAAAAAAAATCTAGGGGCTGGGGATTTAGCTCAGCAGCATAAGTGCCTGGCTTGCAAGCAGGCAGTCGTGAGTTCGATCCCCGGTACCGATAAAAAAGAAAAAGACAAAAAAAAAAAAAAAGTCTGAAAAAAACACATAGACTACAACGCATGAATAAATTTCAATGCTCTTTCAATACTTTCAGCAACAAACAGAAAAAAATTAATAATAAGACACTGGATTTAAACTTTACTTTAGACAAATTGATTCTCATAGACACATAAAGAACATTTTATACAAGAGTTACAGAACATACATTCTTCTGAAGCATATAAAGGAACATTCTCCAGAATTTCTCATGGTGTGCCACAAAAGGAATCTTAATAAGTTTAATACATTTTCTGACCACAATGATATGAGTCTAGAAAACAAGAATATAGGGCTAGGGATTTAGCTCAGCGGCATAAGCGCCTGTCTGGCAAGCATGAGGTCGTGAGTTCAATGCCCGGTAAAGCAGAGAGCTGGGTGTGGTGGCTCATGCCTATAATCCCAGCACTCGGGAGGCTGAGGTGGGAGAATCCTTGCGAGTTGGAGACCAGCCTGGGCTACAAAGTGAGTTCAAGGCCAGCCTGAACTGCATAGTGAGACCCCGTCTCAAAAAAAACAAAAAACAAGAATATAAAAAAAAGCATAAATAGATGGAAAATTTTTAAATGCTCCTGAACAATGAATAGTTCAAAAAAGGAACTAATAGAAATTTTTGAAATATGAGGGGCTTAGCACAGTTGATAAGCAGCTGCCTGGCCTGGCATTCATGGAGCACTAGGTTCAATTTTCAACAGTGCAAAAAGAAAAGAAAGGGAAATGCTTTGAGACAAAATTGGAAGCACTATGCATTAAAACTTATATTAAATACCAAAGCTTATAGAATGCAGTAAAAAGAATTCTAAGCAGAAGTTTACAGTGTAAATGCTACTTCAGAAAAGGAGAAAGAAAAGGGATATAAAACTAAGTTCAAAGTAAGCAGAAAGAAATAATAAAGGTCAAAGTAGAAAAACATGAAATGCTAACTAGAAAAACAAAAAAATCAGCAAAACTAAGAGTTGATTAGTAGAAAGATTTAACAATGCTCACCAATCTTTAGCAAGACTGACAAAGAAAAAAGTGAGAAGACTTAGGTAAAAAAAAAATGAAAGGAAGAAATAAAAACTGACACCACAGAAATATAAAGGGAGGAAAAGACTACTACCAACTGTTGTAACCTACTTCTAACCATTGCACCTCATTCCTGTTCTGTATGCGCCTCTCAGCCCCTCCCTTCCTATCTTTCTAGGTTAAGTTTCTATTTCCTGAGAAAGCTGTAAAAGCCTTAGATTTCAGTTTCCTGTAACCTCTTCCCCTACCCCTCATCCGGCTATCTGTAATAAAATGTGCTGTTCTTTAAGAAATGCTTAACTTCAAGGAAATTACAGGAAGTTTTTAAGCTCAGATGCTACCTAACTGTGTCAGCGATTACAACATTCCTGGGGTTTGCAGCTTTAAAAGCCTGATCCCCCAGCTGTGAGATTCGCAGTCTCCAAATTGGCTCCTGGAGATTGCATTGCCAGGCCTGGCCTAAAATAAAGCCTTTGCTCCCCAAATTTTAATTTCTTGCTTCCTTGGTTTTATTCTGGGTCTGAGCTATCACACCAACAATTATAAGACTGGGGATTTAACACAATGGCATAAGTGTTTGCCTGGCAAGTGAGAGGTCTTGCATTTGATCCCAGTACCAAACAAACAAACAAACAAACAAACAAAAACCAGCAAAGAAATAAATAAGTTCCTACAAAGACATGACCTGCCAAGAATCCAAAAGAAATACAAAATCTTTTTTTTTAAATACAAAATCTTTACAGGACCAATTACAAGTGAGGAGACTGAATCAGTAATAAAATATCTCCCAATGAGAAAAGTCCAAAGCTAGCACATGCCAATAATTCAAACACACTGGGAAGCTGAGGCAGATGGATCACAAATTTGATCCCAACCTCAGCAATTTAATGACTTAGTGAAACCCTGTCACAAATTTTTAAAAGAAGTCTGGGGAATGTTGCTCAATGTAGTTTGCAGCTTTGTATATTTATGTGTTTGAGAATGAGGAAATCAAAGGAATTGATGAATCTGTAAAAGTTCCATCTTGGGACTTAGCCATTATGGGAAAAAGAATGACTAATCTACAGAAAAATAATGACCAATTTCACAGATGAAATGCATGAATCCAGTCTGTTTAAGGTGGGTGATGTAAGATGTTTGTTTTGCTTGAAAACATTCTTTGAATTCCACTCAGTCTTTTCCTTTAAGATCATGTTCTTTCCCTTAACTTATCAACTACATTAATTTATGGATTTAAAATATTTTTTAAATTTTTGGGTGTGATGGGCCTAGAAGGAAAGAAGCATAAACAGACCTATGAACTACAGATAAGCATAAACTTGATTAATTTTGATTCTGTTTTAAAGTATCAGTCAGCCAGGTGTGGTGGCTCACGCCTGTAATCCTAGCACTCTGGAGGCTGAGGCAGGAGGATCATTGTGAGTTTGAGACCAGCCTGGGCTAGAAAGTGAGTTCAAGGCCAGCCTGAACTGCATAGTGAGACCCCCGCTCAAAAAAGACAAAAAAAAAAAAAAAAAAAACAAAAAAAAACAGTATCAGTCTTCTTAAGAGTAGTTTTAGAACTATGATTTTCATTGCCTCTTTTCTGTCTTTACTTTTTTTTTTCTGTTGTACCTCATCTCCTCCACCTCATACACTGATCTCTTATTTTGTAGTGATTCAGTGGAGATGAAGTTTTACCTTACATGTGCTTCAGGCCTGTGGTGGATGGGGGTGAGGTAGTGGCTGCAGTGGCAAGGTGGTGGTGGTGATAATCCTACCAAACCTGGGATCAAATGTCTCACTTTGACTGATCTAAAGGAGATAAAAGAAGAGTCTTGAATCTTTATTCTTAACGTAGAAAAAGGATATGAATATTAGCAAGTCATTAACTTTTGAATTCCATTTTATAAACATGTTTAACAAGCAAGGGCCAAAGAACTTTGAAGAATATAGGCTCCAGAAGATGATAGAAGTCAGAAAAAATTAGGCAGCATCCTGAATAAGGCTTTTATCTTTAATATTAAACTCTCTAAACTTATGTGGCTAACATTGCTGAGATAACATAGTGAAATAAAGGAACTAAAAGAAAATGAAATTACAGGCCAATATTCCCAGTGAACATATATACAAAAGTCAGTAACATATTAACTAGCCAAATTAAACACATTGAATGGATCATTCAGCATGGTAAAATGGTACTTGTCCCAGGAATAAAAAGATAGTTTAACATAAACAAATCAGAACAGCAGAATATATTGAAAGAATTGAGGAAAAAAGGCACATCATCATTTCAATATATAAAGGAGTTGTATTTCACAAAATTAAACATTCTTTTATGTCAAAAATTCTCTTTGGGTGTGGTGGCACACACCTGTAATCCCAGGCTGTAGTAGGGGGATCACTGTGAGATTTAGGCCAGCCTAGGCTACATAGTAAGTTCAAGGTCAGCCTGAACTGCAAAGTAAGATCCTATCTCAAAAAACAAAGCAAAAATAAATCTCAGCAAATTACACATATAAGTAATGTACTGCAATAGAATAAAGGTCATGGGCCTGGGCTTTAGCTCAGTGGCACAGCTGCCTGCCTGGCAAGCAGGAGGTCATGAGATTGATCCTTGGTACCAAAAAAAAAAAAAAAAAAAAAAAAAAAAAGACAAAAGAAATAAAAGGCCTTAAAACTGTAAAAGAAGAAGTTAATTTTTTTCCTCTTTTCAGATGACATGATGATATATAAATAAAATGCTAAAGATGTCACTATAAATACTTCTATTTTTTAAATTTTTTTAAATTTTTTTTGTCTTTTTCATTGGTAGCGGGGATCAAACTCATGACTGCCTGCTTACATTTATATAATATACCTTAATTTTTTCTTAAATCACCTTCCCTTCCCTTCTTCCATCCCTCAATCTCCTGGTTCCCTTTGCATATGTAGAAGACCTGTCTTACTTTATCTTGTGACTTACCTTTTATTGTGTTTTTCATATTCCATTGACTGATAGGTCCATTTTTTTTCTTTTTTGCAAATATCATGCTGCTTTTATTTTTCTAATTTTTATATTTATTTATTTACTTGTTTGTCTTTTTGAGACAGGGTTTCACTATGCAGTTTAGGTTGGCCTTGGGCTCATTTTATAGCCCAGGCAGGTTTTGAACTTGCAACGATCTTCCTACCTCAGTTTCCCAAGTGCTAGGATTAGAGGGCCACCACATCCAGTTTACCTCCATGCTGCTTTTGTCACTGTAACTGTGTATTTTAAATTGAAGCCCAAAGTCCTGATGCCCCCTGCTTTACTCTTGCTGCTTAGGATTACTTTTGCCATTCTAGGTCTCTTCTGCTTCCATATAAATTTAGTAAGATTTTCTCCAATTTTATGAGGAATGCTATGGGTATTTTTCATTTTGATTATATTAGTTTTGTTTATCCAGGAACAGGGGATATCTTTCCATTTTCTCATGTCTTCTTCAATCTCATTTTGCAGAGTACAGCAATTATTGTTGTAGAGATTTAGTTTCCTTGATTAGACCAGTTTCAACGTAGTTAATTTTTCCTGATATTACTGTGAATGGTATTTTCTCCTCAATTTCTTGGTGAGTTTATTATTGCTCTATAAGAGCGCTATTGATTTTTGTGTGTTGATTTTGCATCCTGCTATCCTACTGAATTTGGTTCATTCTTCAGTTTCACTTATGATATTGCGTATGGCAGTGTTTCCACCTTTTTAAAGCTAAGTAACTTTTTTTTTTAAGCAACATAGTATTTCTTTTTTCTTAATTTTATTTAAGGAGAAAAAGAAAAGAAAAAAAAAGCAGAGAAAGGGTACAAGTTATACAGATTTACAGAAAAAAATAAACAGTAGGAAATCACCAGTTAATGGATTACATTTTGTCATCTCAGAAACAATTGTTCAAGTTACAAAATTAAAGCTTACAAAGTGGACATTCCAACAGTGAGACTGCAAACAGCTCTGTTCAATGACCCAACAAAACTCAGTAATATCTTATACACTTAAATATACATGCAGTTATATCATTTAGAGCACTTTCTTTGCCTCTCTTTTGTACAATGACTATTACACATTTTGGTTTTATTATCCCACGGTTCTTATTACTTTTTTGGAAGAGAGTAAAACCAAATGTGACATAACAAAACAGAGTCACTCAAATCAAAAGGGTGGACATAATAGATAATGTAAAAACATAATACAAGGTGATCAGCAATGGTTACCATAATGCCTCCTGCTATCTCAAATAGAATTACCTATATCATCAGTTATAATAAAATTGAACAAAACAGTAAAGAATAAAACCGACAAAACCAAAACACTGGAGACATTATAGGTCTTCAAAAGTAGATAATAGTCAACCAGAATGGGCGTCATAATGAATCCTATTATCTTCACAGCTGTTGCCTAAACTTTCAAACCTGGTACTATCAAGCAAAACAGAATAGAGGAACATCAGTCAAAACAAGACGGTGAGAGCAATACAGGGCTTTAAATCAAGATAATGGAAAGTCAAAGTGGGTTACTATAATATATCCTGCTATTTTTAAATTTATTTTCCCTTAATTAAAAGGATAAAAAAGTAAATAATAAATTGGAGATTGAGATAAAACAGGGCATAACAACAAATCAGCGCAGATCAAAACATAACCATTTAAGCAGAATAGTGTTTCACCACAAGATTATCCCGACATAAAAGTAGTTACCATATTGTCTCTTTCCTTGAAATCTTTGAGCATAACTTCGTATACTGTAGCATCAAATATATCAAAACAATGTAAAACCATTCAAGAGAATGACAGTATTACGGGGTATTTAGAATCAACTAACAGAAAATAAACAATGGTTTCTGTATAATCTCCTTGTCTATAAAAGGTTTTGCTTACACTATCATATATAATAAAATCCAATAAGATACCACCTATTTAGACCAATGGAGACAGAATAACAAAAGCTTGATGAGACTTCAAAACATGATGATACTAAATCAGTATTACCTCTTAAGACATCATTTTCTCCAATATAGCTGTTCCTATCATCCAATCTTCTCTGCCTCATTTCTGTTGAGCTCTATTTCTGTCATTAGTTGTCAGTTTGTCTTCTTCATTTTGTTTTCTGCTCCATTAATTGTGGCCTCTCTGCTGCTACTTCTGGATTCTTCGTATTTTTCTTTTTTAGAGTATCTTGCAATATTTTCTGTAGAGTTGAATTGGTGGTTGCATATTCCCCTAGTCCCTCTTTATCCTGGAAGCACCTTGTTTTTCCATCAATTTCCAGGGACAGTTGTGCAGGATATATCAATCTTGGCTGGAGATTATTATCTTTCAAAGCTTGAATTATTTCCCCCCACGCTCTTCCATGATTTGATGGTTTGTGCAGAGAAGTCTGCTGTAATTCTGATGGGTGTTCCCTTGTAAGTGATCTGTTTCTTGTCTCTGACGGCTTTTAGTATTCTGTTCTTGTATTGGATTTCTGGGATTTTAATTATTATATGCCTGGGTGTTGCTCTGTTTGGGTTGTAGGTGGCTGGGGTCCTGTATGCTTCATACAACTGAGTATCTTTACCTTTTGCTAAATTAGGAAAATTCTCCTGGATTATTTCTGTGAGTAGCTTTTGTAGTTCATTTGTTTGTGTCCCTACTTCTTCTTTTATGTTCTTAATTCTTAAGTTATAGACCCTCTTATCATCTTCTAGTCTTTGTATTATTGCTGTTTGTTTCTTTGTTGTTTTTAAGAAGTTTTTCATTTCATGCTCCCATATTACAAATCTGCCCTCCAGTTCAGATAATCTGTCCTTAGTTTCTTTCAAGCTGTTATGCCAGTTTTTGATAGGGTTTTTAGTTTCCTGGTATTCTCTTTGAACCTGCTTCACGTATTCTATGCTTTCTCTGTTTTCTCCATCAACACAATTCTCCCCTCTTTTTCTGTTCTTCCATTCCACCATCTGTTTTTTCTTGGGTGGTGCTTAGCATTTCTCTAACTATTCTGCTTATGTCTAGCTTCAGGTCATTAATAACTTCATTCCTGAACTTGTCTATGAGGCTCTCGAGATAGCGCTTTATGTCTATTTGTGCTGTGTCTGCTGTTGCCTCTTTCTCAGGATTAGGTGCTGAGGACCCTTTCTTGTTGCTGCCTCTTCCCATATTCTTTGGTCCTTATATGCAAGCGTGTATAGGAGGCCCAGCTTCCTTCCTTGTCAGCCACAGTCTGATTGAATTGCGCCGGCTAGGTGTCCCCACCCACCGCAGTGCACCAGGAAGTTGCAGACCAGGCAGCCTATGTGGGCCCCGCCCCTCCAGGTCAATCTACCTTCAGGAGCTGGGACCTGGGCTGTGCTAGCCTACTGGGTCTCAGCCAGCAGTGTCACGTGAGCTAGGCACTGCTCACCAATCCCATTTGAGAGGCGGATTGGTGACTGAAGTCACTGCAGCGCCCTCTTCCCGCAAGTCTGCCCGGTCCCAGAATATCCTCTGTTGGAGTCTCCTAGACCATGGGGAAGAGACCCAGTTTTCCCTCACTCACCGGAGGTGGATGCATGGCTCCCCGCCTGTCCTACTCTCAACTCCGTTCTCAGATTCCCATTCTCAGAGCTTCCGCGCATCTCTCTCCCTGCCGAGCCAATGCAGATGCAGCCGCTGCGTGGCGGGAAACCCAAATCGCGGCTTCCAATGGTGCGGGCTCCAGCTTCCATGCGGAGGCTTTATCTGTTCCTGTTATAGCACCAGGATTGCATTCCCAGTTGGTTTCTCTCAACCCAGTTCATTCTTGCATCACCGGGGCATATCTCCTCTTGCTTATGATTCCTTACTCAGCACCATTCCTGAATTCTAAACTGGGTGTTTCAGAGAGCCTCCATAGCTGCTGCTATCTGTCCACCATGTTCTCCCGGAAGTCAAAGCTAAGTAACTTTATTGTGCATATATTCGATACTTTCTTTACCCTTAATCTGACAATTGATACCTAGACAGCTTTCATATCTAAGCTATTAGGAATAATGATTCAGTGAACATGAGAGTGCAAATATTGCTTCAACATACTGATTTCATTTTTTTTCATATATAAACCAGTAACAGAACTGATGTATCATATGGTGGTTCTATTTTTAATATTTTGAACACTGTCCGTATTGTTTTCCACAACGACTGTACTAAATTACATTTCCACTAACAGTGGGCATGTGATCACTTTTCTCCACATTCATGCCAACAGTTGTTATTTTTTGTTTTTTTAATAACCATTTAAGTGGTTATAAGAAAATATATCATTGTGATTTTAGTTTGAATTTCTTTGAGGATTAGTGATTTGAATACTTTTTAATATATCTGCTGCACAGTTTATGTTATCTGAGAGATACCTATTTTTGAGATCTTTGCTCACTTTAAAATCATGTTATTTGCTTACTTTTCATTTCTTTGAGTTCCTTATATATAGGCTATTAACAGCTTATTACATGTATGGTTAGCACGTGTATACTTACGTTGTATAGGTTGTCTCTAAATCCTGTTGATAGCTTCCTTTCCTATGAAGAAACTACTTAACTGTATGCAATCTTAATTGCCTATTTTTGTTTTATAGCCTCAGCTTTTTGGATCATATACAAAAAATTATTGTGTAGGTCAATGCTACAGAATATTTCCCCTATTTTCCTCAATAATTTTGTAGTTTCAGGTCTAATGTTCAAATCTTTAATCCATTTTGAGCTGATTTTTGCATATGATATGGGTTTAATTTCATTCCTCTATCTGTAGATATCCAGTTGTCACAGCACCATTTGTTAAAGATCTTACCTTTTCTTATTTTGTGCTTTCTTGGCATCTTTATGAAAAGTTAATTAACCACACAAATTTATTTCTGGAATATTTATTTGTTCCTTTGGTCTATGTATCTGTTTTTATAACATTGATATGCTGTTTGATTATTGTAGCTTTATAGTAGGTTTTAAAAATAGGTAGTATGGTGTTTCTAGTTTTGCTCTTTTTGCTGAAATTGTTTTGGTTTTTTGGGATTCTCTATGGATCTATATGAATTGTAGTTTTTTTTCTCTACTTTTGTGGCAAAATGTCTTTGAAATAGTGATTGTGTTGATTTGGTAGATCCAGTAGAATGGAAATTGTAATATTTTACAATTCATCAATATAGAATAAATTTATTTCTATGTATTTGTTTCATCTTTATTTTCTTCCATCAATGTAAACATTGTAAATGTTTGTAATGTACAGGTACTTTAGTTCTTTATTCTATTTTCCAAATAGAATATTTTTCAAACTTATTCTATTTTCCAAATAGCTATTATCAGTAAAATTTTTTAAAAAATATTTTCAGTGGGCAAGCCAGGAAGATAACCAGTCAGCATCTCCTGAGATCCAGCCATGCTGGAATTTAGGGCACTGAGCAAGAAAGCAATACACCCTCCTTCCTGGTAAGTGGCCATGAGCTTACTGGCATGTGGGCTGGGAATCAAACAGCTGGGGTTCAGAGGTCTGAGCATCTTTTGGGAGGAGGACTGTATGCAATACAGCAAATATGGGGGATTTTCTGCTATCTTCTCTTTGAAGGCAAATATTGTTTCCACTGTTTTGCTTTGTTCTGATTAATTGTTTTGCAATTAATAAGCAAAACTATCTATCATAAATGACTGAGACTTTTCCAGATACATGAACTCTGAGGCAGTTCAATGGCGGAAATGCTAAAGGGAGTTCTTCAAAGTGAGAAAAAATGACATTAGTTAGTAACATGTGAAAGTATCAAATTTACTGATAAAAGTCTGTAAGTTGTAAAATTCAAAATAATATTGTAGCAGTTATTTATAAATCACTTACAATTTTTGGCATGAAGCTTATAAGACAAAATTACCAAATAATAGCTTATAAAAATTCATTAGAAGATACACAAAATAAAAATACACAGATTGTGATATTGAAAAACTAAGAGACAATAAACTTATATAGGATTTTAATGCAAAGTAAAGTTGTTGTTAGCCTAAAACAGCCTGTTTTAATTATAAAGGTGTTTTATATATGCTGCATGGTAATCAAAAGTAAAAACCTACAGCAAATATATAAAATATAAAAAGTAAGGAATGAAAGCAGACTACCTCAGAAAAGTCAAATCACAAAGGATAACAGCAAGAGAAGAAAGCAGTAAAAATATTTAAAATAACCACAAGAGGTTGGAGGTATACCTCAGTAGTAGAGCATTTGTCTACCATATACAAGGCCCTGGGATAGAATCCTAGCATCAATAAATTAAGAATAAATAAATAAATAACAACCAGAAAGCAATTACCAAAATGGCAGTACCATATTCTTATCCTTATCTATCAATAATAGTTTGAATCTAAATGAGTTGAATTTTCCAGTCAAAAGAGAAGTAGCTGAAATGATTAAAAAATAAAAGATCCAATTATATGTTGCCTATAAGAGCCTTAGTTCACTTGTACTGACACACATAGAGACTAAATATGATAACATGGAAAAAATATTCCATGTAAGTAGAAATCAAAAAAGAGTAAGGAATATCATACAAAGTAGAAATAAAAAACTATTACCTTCTCTTTCCTGTATTTGGGTCATGCTTTCATGTTTCTTTGCCTCTCTTGCAATTTTTTGTGAATACTGCACAGTTTAAATATGTCAATAAAATGTAATATTTTAAATAGTATAACGTCAATATTCTGGAACTAAAAAATTTTCCTCTCTCTCCTCAGTTTTGTTAGTGTGCTTTTTAGTAGTAATAGGTACTTTTTGTTGTTGTTTGAGGCCAGCTTGGACTATGTAACAAGATGCTGTCTCAAGAAAAGGCTACTAAATAAATCAGTAAAATTTGACGACAATGGATGTAAAACACATAAGTTTTGTAGATAATCTTTATTGGATTGAGGAAGATTCCTTCCATTCCTATTTTGATATGACTTTAACATCACAAATGGAAACTGAAAATCATTGCTTTCTTTTTGAGGCAACTTTTGAGTAGTTTTCTTTTTTAATAGATGAATATAGAAATTAATAATTTTGAAAATATTAAACCATCCTTACTATTCTTCGGGAAAATCCAGCTTATTCATAATCTAGTAAATATTTTTAATACATTTCTTAGTTTCATTTGCTAATGTTGTAATTAGGATCTTCATAAAATGGACCTATGATTTTTCATATTTATAATACCATCATCTATTTTTTGGTAGTAAGATAATATTAACTTTTTAAAGTGAATAAAGTGATAGCTCTTTTCCTTTTTAGTTCTCTAGAAGAACTTTTTTATATTTGGATTTATGTGGTGTTTGGCTTTTAAGAGAACTTGTCCATAAACTTGTATTGAAAATCTGTTTTTTTTTTGTTATGGGGAATCAAACTCAGGATCTTGCATGCTTGCTAGGCAGGTACTTACGACACTGAGCTATATCCCTGGCCTGACATTTTTATAAACAGATTTTTCTTACTTTTTCTGGTTTATGTAAATTGAAAAAAAATCTATGTAAATACACAGATCTCAAGTACACAACTTGATGAATTTTAATGTGTATACTTGTATAATCACTACTCCAATTAAGATAAAAATCATCCTTCCCTTGTGCTCCCTTTCAGTCAATCCTGTGAGTGGATTTTTAACCACTGATTCTATTTCTTTATCAGTTATGAGAGTAAGGTTTCTGATTTCTTCTTCTTTAGTAAGTTTTAGCAGTATTGTACTGTTTTGCTAATAAGTGCTCCCTTTCATCTAAGCATCAACATTTATTCACATAAGCTTATTAATAAACTTCTAATTATCCACTGCCTTGAAGCTAGGGATTTTTTAGAGAGCTCCTAAAATTAAAAGAAATCAAGTTCTTTTCTTTTTCTGATACTGAAATTGTAGAGGAATACTTTCTCCTCTTTAGATTTCGTCTCCCTCAGGCCTCCTCTGACTGCCTATACTGTACTTTTAATAGTTTTATACTACCACCTGGTGGTTAAATCAGGCAGTGTGTGTTTTTATTCCCTTGTCTGAATATCCAGATTACCAAAATGAAAAGCCTAGAATTAGGATAATCCAAACCTTTAAAAAATAATATTTGATTTATTTCTATTGTGTGCTATGCATTAGGGGTCCCAAAGTAGAGGATTAGTGACACAGCTAAAAACATAGCCACACAAATATTCCTGTATATCCCCATTTGAATCTAATTTAGGTAACTAACTGACTGTGAATAAATCACTTTTCCTTTTAGTTTATCAATTTGCAAGTCTGTGATCCTAAGGGTCTTATAAAATGGAGCCAAGCAATAAAGAAAATGAAGCCAGGTAGCTAAGGGGAGGAAGTAGAGGATTGAGAGTTAAGTAAAGTCTGAAAGTGACAAATTGCTGAAGAAGGCAGGGCTGCTCCAGGGTACTAAGACAAATATTTTTGAGGAATACAGTAGCATTCTAGATAAACACTTTGAGATACAGTGACTTATCAATGAAAATTTAAAATTCTGGGTAGAGAGGTGATACATATATGTTTATTGAACAGTTCATCTTAAGATTCTTTATAATGTCCACGCACCCTCATTTCCTTTTCAACTCCATAAATCATGTCTTTGTGATTTCTCTTGTTAAGTGCATTATTTTTGATTATCTGTTTTTTAATGTCCAACAAAATAAAATGAGGACAATGTTGTAACTATTTCCAGTGCAATGGCTGTTTAGAATCTGCAGTGAAACCACATAGAATTCTTGGTTTTTCTGTTCTTTTAGCCTAAAGTCAATAGCATACCTTGGTGGCTCAGAGGTCCTGTGTTCACTGTGAGTGTCTCTGATAATCATGCCAGTCAGTGACATTTTAGAGGCCTTATCTCATGAGTTTCCATGAAAAATATACTATGACAATCAGTGAGAGTGATCTACTAGCCTGATTGCCACTCCTGGAATCAAAGCTTGGCCACTGAAACCCAGAATAATCAATTTATAACTTGGTCTCTTCATTTTTGAAGATATTTTTGTGAAACCCAAGGTTTTAATTTCAAAGTGTCAGATTTATCAGTCCTTTATAGTCAATGTTCCTTGAGCTTTAAGAAAATTTTGCCTATTCCAAAGTCTAAATATATAAAACATTTCCATGACTGTAGAAATTTCAATTGGATAACAATGTATTAGAAGTACAGTAATCCTTTTAAAAAGTACAATAACTCTAATCATTCAGATGACTACTTTTTATGTGCCACTGTATATCCCTTATTTGGAATGACAAATCAGATTTTTTTTTTAATCCCAGTACTGGTCTGGTACTGGGGACTGAACCCAGAGCCTTTGCACTGCTGAGCTAAATCTTCAAATCCTCAGTCCTTTTATTTATTTATTTTTTTTAACTTTTTTTTCTTTTTCTTTTTGAGATCAGGTCTTGCTAAGTCACTGACTTGTCCAGGCTAGGCTTGAATTTAAGAATTTGAGGAACTTTCCTTTGCTTGAGCCTCTGGGAGTGATGGAATTACAGGCATGTGCCCCCTCAGATTGCTTTTGTAATGTAAAACAAGGGTATTTAAGCGGTAGCTTTTGTGGCTGAGAAGAGATTTGCATACATTGTTATTTATCAGTGGCCCCACCCAGGGCATGTTTATTGGTGGTATTTGGGTTAAAAAATAAGCTTTGCATTTGAACAAGCCTGCAATATATCCTTTGACTTTCTAATTATACCTGGTTTCTAACCTCTCCCTCTAAGTCTTTGTTGTTTCTCAAACAATGTAAGAATAGTTATGAGGATAATTGTTTCTTAATGAAATAATCAGGTTCCTGGGGGAAGCTTTTACTTTTTATTTTCCTAAACTGAAGTGTTAGAGATGGTACCCTGGGCCTTGCCTCAGGGTGATACATCCCCACCGTAATTTGGCTTTACCAGTTGCCAGTTACTGCCAACCAGTCACTATTGTGCTTTTAGGATTGATTGCTCCATTGTTATGATTGATTGCTCCATTGTTATGATTGATTGTTCATGGAGGAAGAAATAATAAAGATCAAGGACTAATAGCTTTAAAAATAGAAACAGGTCACAAACAGCACTTCTCGATTAGAGACCTCCTTAGTTACCAATTGAATCCTAAATACTTATGGTCTGGTCTCCATGAATAGGGGCCACCCAAGGTAAGGTGTTGAAAAAGTAAATACACTAACTTGGAGTCATGGTATGTGACCTAGTGAACTTCATTTAACCTTTATGGATTTCTGTCTCATAATGTATAATCCTCTAGTATCAGATAACGGAAAGGAAACTCCTTTGAGAATGGTCTTAATCTTAATGTGTTATTGTTTCTTAGCTTCTTGGGTCCAAAAGTTTGGTGGTAGAGCTACAAATGCTGGTTGAATGAGGTTACTTCCATCAACACATCAAAATTCTATTTTCCTCACCCCATAATCTCAAAATCAACACTTTCATATTTGCTATATAGCTTGTGGAGAATTTTAGAATCAGTTAATCGATTTGGTTTCTTGTTTCCATTTTATAGATGAAAATTTTGTAAGTGATGATTCTTAGACTTAAAATGAAGTCTACTTCCGGTCTAGGGTTCATTGTACATGTTAATTTATTTTTATTTTTATTTTTCATTTTTTGCAATTGTGTAAATTTTGAACTGTCTAAACTTCAAGAAGATGTCAAACCTTTAATTTTCTAGGCCACTCCTCTTCTGTGTTCTCCGCCTCCAGCTCCCCCCTCACTTCTTAAAGCCTTGCAGTTCTCTTCGGCGGCCATATTTCTTTCTCTCCGGGGGACAAGAGCTTCCTAACCGTAGGTCTCTCTCCATTTGTTATTCTTTCCGGGACATTTTGTAGCTCTCTAACTCCTTTTATAGGGTACTTAGCAAACAAAAGCAATCAGAATTACATAAAATATTTAAAAAAATTCTGTCTTTTCTTGACACCTCATTTGTCTCAATTTTCAGATATTGGTAATATTTTTGGGACATTTTTAATTTTAAAATTTTTATTTGGAATGAAATTTGTTTGATACCTGTGGCTTAATTTTTTTCTCCATTTTATATATTTTGCCCATCGGGGCCGTGGATACCTGCTTTAAATTTATTTGCCCATCGGGGCTGCGGATACCTGCCTTTTTTCTTTTTTTCCTCTTAGCCCATCGGGGCCTGGATACCTGCTGGTACACTAACCCTCCATTTTCTGGCCCATCGGGGCAATGGATACCTGCTTTTTTTTTTTTTTTTTTTAATTATGTGTGTGTTTGTTTGTTTGTTTTGGCCCACCGGGGCCCTGGATACCTGCTTTATTATTTTTTTCATTGCCCATCGGGGCCTCGGATACCTGCCCTAATTTTTTTTTTTTGCCCATCGGGGCCTTGGATACCTGCTTTAACTTCTTTGATTTCTTGTAGAAGCTCTTTATGTATGGAAATATGTCGTTTTCGTGGGTTATTGTGTTATCTGGAATGTCAGCATTTTTTGGTTGCTGTTTGTTGTGTGTGGTGTGTGAGTTTTATCTATGGCTTAGTCAAGGGAATGACTTTGCATTTAAGAGGGTGTTGGGCTGTGGAGAAAAAGTGGCCGCCATTTTAGGTTCGCCGCTGAGTGCTAGTTAGTTGTGCTATGTATAAATTAGGGAGGTGAAGTGGATAGTGAGCCAGGCGAGGTAGTCATTTGTGTTACATGACGGTTTTGCATGAGTAGGTTTGGAATTTTTTGGAGCTTTGCATAAATTGTGGTATCTGAGGCAGAAAACCAAGATCGTGTTCTGTATCAGTACTTACTGTTAGGTGAAAACGGCAGAGAGCTGATTTAAGAGAAGGGCTCAAAATGGCGGTTTGGACCTTGCGGCATGCTCAGCATGGCTCTCTGTGCTTTGTTGATTGCACAAAATGGCGGATCCAGTACTCCAAAATTTCAAGTGGCGGGAAGGCCACATTCCGATGCGTCAGGCTTTGTTTTAATGTACAGGAAGGTGGCGGATAATTTTGGTCACGTAATAAGAGGATGGCGGCCGAAGTGCTTGCTGTAGTGTAAAATATGGCGGGTTTTCTTTGTTTTTGACACGTTGATTTCATGGTGAATTTTGCTTCAGGGCAATGTGGCGCACGTTGTGAATGTTCATAAGATGGCGCCTCCTCACGTGGGTAACATGGCAGGTTTTGGTTGGTACGCTCTTGGCGGGTTTTGCACAAGGTGCATCTGCCCCATTGTTAAAGATGGCGGACGTTACCGCCTAGGTCACCCCATTTTGCCTTGGTAATGGTGGATTGCTGTGTGTTTTAACCAATCAGAAGTGAGAGTGGAACTGGACCTGGCCAATTGGAACAGAACATAGAATTAAAACTGTTGATGACAGTACCTTGTGAGGATTTGAGTGAGCCAACATGGCTCCTCACAAGTTTCCATATTCAGCCATTCAGAAGTGGAAAGGCCACATTTTATACCCCTCCTAGTGGATCACACCCAAGACCCTTCCAACGACATTTATCCTTTACATCTCCCTTCCCTCAAGTTTGAACTCTCATTTCTAGCAGAGCTTCTTGGAATCCTATCCTATAGGCTAAACCTCACCCAATTCTCTGTATTGGTGCCTTGACCTAAAGCTCCTTCCTGGTCTCTGGTCTAACATGCATGTGGCCATGGGCAGTGTTCAAGACCTTCCTGATCTGGACATGGTGGTAATCCATGGCAGAGACCATAAATGGATCTCTGATAATGACTGGCCAATGGGGGGCAAAAGAGGAACCCCTGCTTTCCTCAAGAGGAATGCTAAACCCATGGCTAATGCTAGAGTTGGATTATGATTTATATTAATTGTTTGGCTATCCATCAAGTATCAGGTTGTTTGGTTTGCTTAGTGTTTGAATTTAAATCTTAAGGAGCTATAGGGGCTGGGGATTTAGCTCAGCGGCATAAGCACCTGCCTTGCAAGCAGGCGGTCGTGAGTTCGATCCCCGGTACCGATAAAAATGAAAAAGCCAAAAAAAAAGGAGCTATTACAGAAATGGATTAGCAGCTTTATTTATAGAATTCACTTACTTGCCATTAACGAGTTTTAATTTCAGATTCTTTAACTTCAGTTTCATTTCATAAATCTCTTTATATTGGCAGTATATAGTCAAAGTCATTATTTGGCATTTAAAATTTTTTGCTGGTTATTTTTTTAAAAATTGGCTTGACAATGTATTTCTCTTTAAATTTTAGAAGCATTTTGTAGCACAGAAATAGTAAATAAAACATTTAACTTAATGACTGAGTGTAAAAGAATATCTGAAGGTTAACACCAGCCCAGGCTTTGCTTTGTTGGCCCCATCCTTGATACTGCACTAATTGACTAATGACCTGCCTGTTAGGCATTAAGCATGAATTGCTGTGGTCTGATGTTCTCCAATTTATTATATTGGAGTATTAATAACCTTATTTAAATTTTCAGTGATTTCATGCCTTTCTAGCACCCAGCTCCTCCCCAGCCCTGATCCCAGCAATTGCCCCGTCCCAAACCCCCTAGGTATGCCCATCCCCCTGCCCCTGCCGCTGCCCCTTCCCCATGCCCCAGCCCCAGCCCCAGCCCCAGCCCCAGCCCCAGCCCCAGCCCCAGCCCTGGGTCCAGCTCCCTCTCCCCATGGCTGCTTCTATTTCTAGAGTTATTCCAATCTTCATTGATTCAGAGACCAAAATAAATTGTCCATTGCTCACCTTGTTAGACCGAGATATCCTATCTGCCTGTAGCTTTGGAATCTCCAGTGCTGACTGCCCAAGACACCACTTTCAGGTAATGCGTACATGATATCCATGGCCTTATGTTATAACAAAGAATTCTCAATATGTTAATGCTAGAAAATGTTAATCAAGATCTTCTATCAAAGAAGTACTAAAAGTACAGTCCATAATATGACTCATCATCTTTTCAGTCCTTTGTCATTAAGGTAGGAGAAACCATTCTTTTGTCATTGCTGCAACAGTCTCAATTTTTTGAATAGTGCTCAATGATCTATTCTCATGAACTGTGTTGACCACCTAAAACTTTGTACTGAGTGTGTGTTTAATCGTCCATACTTTGTGCACTGGATTAGAACCCAGTGCAAACCCCTTTTAGATTCAACAGAAAGCCTTACACAACCCAATCTTCTGCTGGACAGTTAATATACTTAGTTCCAATTGTCAGAGCCTTGTCTATTAAACAAAGGCACCCAAGTACCCTTTTTGCTTTGCTGTGCTTTGGAGAGTCCTGCTGTTCTTTTTTTCTTTTTTTTAATTTTATTTAAAAGGAAAAAGAGAAAAACACAAAACAAAACAAAGTGGTGTAAGGGTACACGTAATACAGAACAAAAAAAAAAAAAAAAAAAAAAAAAAGAACAGCAGGAAACTCCAGGAAGCTGTTCTTGATAAAGTACAAAACAGTAATTTCATTGACTCATTAATCACAAAGATCTCCAATCCCCCTTTGCACTTGCTTTGAGTCAGTGCTAACTCCCTGAGACCTGTTTCTTAAATTATTGGATAATATTTCTTTTCACCTTGTTTACACAACCATAAGAGTGCCTATTTAATTTTCTTTGAGATATTAATGTATACAATCATAACTGTCTGCCTAACAAAAGAATCACTATAAATAATAAATTTATTAATATATGCATAATCCTAATTGAGTAGAATGGAACTTTTATGTAAGGATCTCTATACCATCTCTACTTTGTACCAAGAGATTGCTAATTACCTAAGGCACCTTCTCCTGAAATTGCTTTATAAAATTTCACTTGTCTTAAATTTTGGTTAGTCTGGAAACCCATACTCTTAGGCTCTTTATTGCATTGTTGGCACTGTTAAATTTGCATTATTACAATTGTAGTTCATTCTATTAAGATCTCACGGGGGTACACCTTATTAACATTACAGTTGAGCATTATAGTTGAGGGTGGTGAGCACTAAGACTCCTTTTGTACCATTAATGTGCATAATTGCATTTGGCCGCCTTCTGAGTCCTGATATCCTTAGTCTTACTTTGTCTGGTACTGAGCAGTAGATAATCTCTACTCCAGACTTCTACATAGGATACTTAACGTGAATCATTTGGCCAAATTATTACAGCAAGGGGTGTTAATCAGCTACATCATTACCTTCTTGGGGCTATGAATGCGTAAAATTTCAATATTCATAGTTCCTCTTTTTAAAAAAGTAATAATAATAATAATATCCCACCCTTTTTGTATTAAAGCAAGTAATGCTAACAACCCAAAGTCCTTCTCGGGATTCTTAGGTATTTTCAGTTGTCTATAATTCCATCCAATAAGTCAATATCCTGATTTTTCTGATTATAGAAAGGCATAGCACTTACCTGAATTCCTTCTGTCGACTGAGTTGTTGAGAAAAGTTGTCCTATCCAGCCCTCTATACTTCTTTGCATAACAGCAGGAGGCACTTCTTCAGCGCTGAAATGCACTTGATTAGAAGCAGTTTAAGCCCTTTTATATTAGAGTAAAAACCCCATTTCCTATCTCTATTTGCATTACCACAAAGACTTTTCACTAGTTAAGATTCACACTCCGACCGTGCATATTTAAATTTACTCCAGTTGTGTCAACCAATTGAGAACCTCATTGCTCTATTTATATTCCAGCAGGAAGAGGCTACTACTTCAGACTTTTAAATTAGTAAGGTCAATGTGCACAATCTTAGTTTTTCTGTACAAGCTCTGAATTGTCCAAAATTGTGCCTTTTAGGTCAGAACTCTAGTATTTATCAAAGCGCAGAAAGCTAACTAACATAAAGCCCTGCTCTTAAGACTCTAAATAGTACATAATTGCAGTCCTCACTGGTCCTTCAAGCTCGACTTTTGCCCTTGACCCCTTTTATATCTTCTTAAACTCACTGTGTGAGGTGGTATTTGCCTAATGCTCTTTTCTTCAGCTTTTTATGTGCATAATGGCAGTTAAGGTCTTTCCCTTTGATGCTTTGTTTGAAGTACAGCAGGGTGTCCTACATCCCCATTTTGGAGCCTGGGAGTGTATTTGTATGGAATTCTTTGCATTAGGAAAGGAACCCACCTCCCATCCGCCTGCCTTTTCCTTCCAGCAGGAACTGCCCACTAGGAAAGACCTTTACATTTGAAAATTTGGGTTCCGCATTGTAATGATAACCATACACCTTGAATACTAGTATTCATGACTTCACATGGCTCATCATTTGAATAAGATTCTGCCCTAACACTCACTTTACATTACAGCAGTGGTGCTTATTAATAGGACTTCTGTTATTGGCCTATTATACAGGTGATTTTATTTATTTAGGTTCCTGTATATTAGACAAGGAACTACCCCAAAGCCTACCCTGTCTATCTCCTTTCCTTTGCAAGTGGTTATGCTATAAAACCATTGCAGTTACACAGCTAAATTATACAGCTGTACTGACTGTGTCTATGCACCTTGAATACTAATGTATATAGCTCATTCCATTTGAATGAGATCCTCCACTCAGCTCCTTTTGCATTGCAGCAGGGATGCTGATCACTAAGGTTCCTATTTCTTGGTTTCTTATATGAGTAATTATCTTTGTCTGAATTTCTATGTACTAGACAAGGAACCTTTCCTTCAGCACATCGCTTGCCCTCAGTCTCCCCTGTTTGTCTTCCTTTCCTGACCAACAGGGACTTCCTATTCCATAAGAACTTTAAAATTGCACATTCAGAGTGCACAGTTGTAATAACCACAACCACGCACATGGAATGTTAATGTGCATACTTGCACATGAATCACTATTTGAATAAGATCCTATTTTTATCTGCTTTTTTAATACAGGAGGGGTGCTGATCACTAAGGCTACTATTTTTGTCCTGTTATGTGGTGATTGACTTCTTATGTTCTAGACAACCCCAGCCCAAACCCTACCTTCCTTTCTGTGTCTTCATTCATTCCCTTCTAGCATCGAATCCCTAAGTCAATGTGACCCTTGTACTTGAAAAGTCAGGGTGAATAATTGTAATGACTACAACCCTGAACCTTGATATGAATGTACCTTACTACACAGGACTCATTTCATTGGAATAAGATCCTACTCTCAGCCTATTTTGCAGTACACCAGGGGTACTGATCACTAAGGCCCTAGCCTTGGTCTTATATATTGGTGATAATATTTGTCTGGGTTCCTATGTACTAATGAAGAAAACTTCCCACCCTCCAACTCTGCCTTGTCCTCCCCTTTCACTCTTCCTTTCCCTTTCAATAGGGACTGCCCATACATAAAACCCTTATAGTGAACAGACACCTCAAGGGGCACAATTATAATGATCAAAGCCATGCACCTTGAATACTAATGTACATTATTGCACATGGCTCATCTCATTGGAATAAGAACCTAGTCTCAACACCTTTTGTAGTACAGCATGGGTGCTGATAACTGTGTCCCTAATCTTGGCCTCTTATGTGGGAGACTGTTTGTCTGAGTTCCTATGTGCTAGACAAAGGACTTTCCCCACAACCCTACTTTGCTCTCCCTTATCTAACTTGCTTTGCCTTAGAACAGGGAGTGCCCACTGGTAAGTCTCTTGTATTTGACCCATCAAAGGGCACAAATATAATGATCAAAATCATGCACCTTAAATTGTAACGTGCATGACTGCACATGGCTCATCTCATTGGAATGAAATCCTACTGGCAGAATTTCTGCAGTATAGCAGAGGTGCTGATCGGGAAGGCCCTTAATCTTAGCTAGTTATATGGGTGATTGTGTTTGTCTGAGTTCCTGTGTACTAGACAAACAAACTGTCAAACACGTCATACACCTCTGTATCCCACCCTCCCCTCTCCTATCCATCTTCCATTCCTTTCCAACAGGGACCACCCACAATAAGACCCTAACATTTAACCCATCAAGGTGCACAGCTATAATGACCAGAAGCATGCATCATGAATGCTAATGTGTATAACTGCACTTAGCCCCCTTTGCAGTACAAACAGGAGTACTGATTACTAAGGCCGTAACCTTGGCCTGTTATATGGATGAGTATGATTGTGTTGAGTTCCTGTGTACTAGACAAGTAACCTTCCCACCCTCAACCCTTCTCTGCCCTCCCTTATCTATCTTCCTTTCCAACAGGGACTGCCCACTCATAAAACCCCTTACATTTGATGCGTCAAGGTGCATAGTTGTAATGACCAACCAAAACCATGTACCTTGATTACCAATATATATAACTGTACATGGCTTACCTCATTGTAATAAAATCCTATTCTTAGCCCCTTTAGCAGTGCAGCAAAGCTACTGATCACTAACGCCCTAAACTTCGCCTGTCATATAGGTAACTCTGAGTTCCTGTGTACCAGTCAAGGAATTCTCGCACTGCCTAACCCTGTCCTGCCCTCCTCTATCTCTTTTCCTTTCCCTTCAAATGGGACAGCACAATCATAAGACCCTTACACTTGACCCATCAAGGTACACAACTGTAATGACCAAAACCATGTACCTTGAATATTAATGTGCATAACTGCACATGGCTCATCTTACTGGAATAAGATCCTATCAGTCCCTTTTGGAGTACAGCAAGGATACTGATCGTTATGGCCCTTATCTTGGCCTATGTTTGTCTGGGTTCCTGTGTACTAGTCAAGGAGCCTTCCCACCTACCAATCTTGCCTTGCCCTATCTATCTTTGTTTCCCTTAGTACAGGGACTGTGCCTACAGGTAAGACCCTTACACATAGCCCATCAAGGTGCACAACTGTAATGAACAAAACCATGCACCATGAATACTAAAGTGCATTACTGCACAAGGCTTATGTCATTTGAATAAGAATACTAAAGTGCATTACTGCACAAGGCTTATGTCATTTGAATAAGAACCTATTAACAGTCCCTTTTTTTTTTTGCAATACAGCAGGGTTACTGATCACTATGGACCTAATTTTGGCCTTATATTATATGGGTCCTTGCGTTTGTCTGAATTTATAAGTACTAGATAAGGAACCTGCCTTATCAGCCTTGCCCTGCTCTGTCTCATGAAACTTCCTTTCCCTTCCAACAGGGACTGGTCACTCATAAGACTCTTGTACTTGTCCACATTGAGGAGCACAACTGTTAAGACCATAACCATATACCTTAAATGCTAATATGCATAACTGATTGTGACTCATCTCATTGGAATAAGATCCAACTGTCAGAATTTATGCAGTATAGCAAAGGTGCTAATCATGAAGGCCCCTAATTGTGGCCTGTTACGTATGTGAGTGTGTTTAAGTTCCTGTGTACTAGACAAGGAACCTTCCTCAACCTCCAAGCCTGCCTTGCTTGCCCTTCCCATCCATCTTTCTTTCCTTTCTAGCAGGGACTGCCCAATCATAAGACCTTTACGCTTAACCCATCAAGGTACACAACTGTAATGACCCAAACCATGGAACTTGAATACTAATGTGCATAACTGGACATGCCTTGTGTCATTGGAATAAGAACTTGTTCTCAGCCACTTTTGCAGTACAGCAGAGGTACCAATCACTAAGGCCCCTAATCCTAGTCTATTATGTGGGTGATTGTGTTTGTCTGAGTTCCTGTGTACTAGACAAGGAACCATCATTTCCAACCCCAACCTGCTCTCCCTCATCAATTTCCTTTCCCTTCCAAGAGGGTCAGCCCACTCCTAAGACCTTTATACTTAACCCATCAAGGGGCACACCTTTGCTAATGTATGCTAATGTATGTAACCGCATGTGGTTCCTCTGATTGGAATTAGATCCTATTCACAGTCCCCTTGGCAGTATAGCAGAGGAATTAATGACTATGGCTCTGATCTTGGCCTGTTATATGGTTGATTGTGTTTGTCTGAGTTCCTAAGTACTAGACAAAGAATCTTCCCACTCTCTAACCCTGCTCTTCCCTCCCCATCTCTCCCCTCCCCCATCCATCTTTCTTTCTTTCTTTTCTAACAGGGACTGCCCACTCATAAGACCTTTATACTTATCAAGGGGCACAACTGTAAGGACCAAGACTATGCACCTTAAATGGTAACATGCGTAGCTGCATGTGGTTCATATTACTGCTATAAGATACTATTTTTAGCCCTTTTGCAGTACAGCAGGGGTACTGATAACTAAGGCTCCTAATCTTGGCCTTTTACATGGGTGACTGTGTCTGAGTTTTTGTGTACTAGATGAGGAACCTCCCCACCCCCCAACCCTGTCCTGCACTCCTTTATCCATCTTCCTTTTCTAACAGGGGCTACCCATGCATAGGACCTTTATGCTTGATCCATCAGGGTGCACAATTGTAATGACCCAAACCGTGTACCTTGAATACTAATGTGCATAACTTAACATGCCTTATATCACTGGGATAAGATCCTGTGCTCTGCCCCTCTTGCAGTGCAGCAGGGGTACTGATCTCTGAGGCCCTAATCTTGGCCTATTAAATGGGTCATTGTGTTTGTCTGAGTTCCTTAATACTAGAGAAAGAAGCTTTTATACCAACCCCTCTTTGCTCTGTCTCATCCAACCTTCTTTCCCTTCTAACAGGGACTGCCCACTCGTAAGACCTTTCCACTTAACCCATCAAGGGGTACAAACAAATGGAAGGACCAAAGCCATAAACCCTGTATGCTAATGTGTGTAACTGCACAAAGTCATCTCACTGGAAGAATATCCTGTTCTCAGCCCCTTTTGCAATACAGCAGGGGTACTAATCACTAAGGCCTCTAATCTTGGCCTGTTATGTAGATAATAGACAAGGAACCTTCCCACCCCCAAACCGTACCCTTCCCTCCCCTGTCCATCTTCCTTCATTTCTAACAGACACTGCCCAGTCTTACGACTTGTATACTTAATCTATCAAGGTGCACAATGGTAATGATCCAAACTACGCACCTTGAATGTTAATATATGATAATGTGCGTAACTGCACATGGCTCATCTCTTTGGAATAAGATGCTATTGTCATCCCCTTTTGCAGTACTGCAGGGATGCTGATCACCACGGCCCCTAATCATGGCCTGTTACATGGGTGATTGTGTTTGAGTTCCTGTGTACTAGACAAGGAACCTAGCCACCCCCCAAACCTGCCCTGCACTCCCCTATGTATCTTCCTTTTCTAACAGGGGCTACCCATGCATAGGACCTTTATGTTTGATCCATCAGGGTGCACAATTGTAATGACCCAAACCGTGTACCTTGAATACTAATGCACATAACTGGCCATGCCTCATGTATTTGGAGAAAGAAAGTATTAGTTCCTTTTACAGTACAGCTAAGGTACTGATCACTTGGCTCTAATCTTGGCCTGTTAGTATGGGTCATTATGTTTGTCTGAGTTCCTGTGTGCTACACAAGGAATTGTCCCTCTAGGCCTCATTTGAATAAAGTCCTACTGTCAGCCCTGTTTGTCAGATAGCAGGGTTAAGGATTATAAACCTGTATGTAGTATTGGCCTGTTTTATGGGTGATTGGGTCTGTCTCAGTTCCTGTATAGTAGACCCTCTCCCCAACTCTTCTGTTCCTTCCTTTATCCAACTTTCTTTCTCTTTCAAAAGGGATTCCTTACTCCATAAGACTCTTACAGTTGGCCAGTAAAAGAGCACAATAGTAAGCACTAAAATCATGTGTCTTGAATACTCATGTGCATGACTATATGTGGATCATCTTATTTGAATGAGATCCTGTTTTTAGCCCGTTGTTGCCATATAACACGGGTGCTGACTACTGAAATCTTTATTTTTGGCCTTTTATGTTGGTGATTATATTTTTCTGAGTTTCTGTGCATCAGACAGGAACATTCCTTCATAACTCTTTCCTGCCTTCTCCCATCCAACTTCCCTTCCCTTTTACTGGGATCTGTCTATTCCATAAGACCTTTATACTTTGCCAGTCAATGTGCATAATTATAACGATCAAAGTCAAGCACCTGGCACACTTAACTTTTGTAATTGCATGTAATTTGTAATAAGATCTTACTCTCAGCCCCTGCTGGAATACAGCAGATGTATTGATTGTTTGCTAAGGTTGCTGATCTTGGCCTATTGTATGTTGATTATGTTTGTCTGAATTCCTGTGTATCAGACAAGAAACTTTCCTCCTCAGCCCTGCTCTCTCTTCCCCCGCTTCAGCTAATGTTCTCTTCTAGCAGGGATTACTGCGTTACAGTTGAACAGGCAAAATGTATAATTGTAATAACCACAACTGTGCATGTTGTTTCCTCATGTGCCTTACAGCCTGTGGTTTATCCCATTTGAAAACGAGCCTACTTTCACCCTCCTGATACGCCAGGCGTGCTGATTATTAAGGGCATTAATCTTGGCCCATTATATCAGTGATTATATTTGTCAGAGTTCCTATGTACTAAATAAGGAACTTTTGCCTCCCCCATCCAACTTCCTTTCCCTTCCAGCAAAAACTGCTTATATGAAACCCTTACAATGAATAGTAAAGGTGCACAGTTCTAATTATGACAGCTATATACCTGGAATACTAATGTGTGTAACTGCATATGGTTCATCCCATTTGAATATGATCTTTCTTGCAGTCTCTTTTCCAATGCAGCAGACATGTTAATCACTAAGGCCCCTATTCTCCGCCTGTTACATGGGTTGTGTTTGATTTCCCATGTGTACTAGACAAGGACCTCCCTTCAAGTTCTCCCCTGCCTTCCTCCAGCCTACTTTATAGGACTCTTACACTGGCACAGTCAAGGTACATAACTATAATGACCAGAGTCATGTACCTTAAATACTAAGGTGTATAACTGTTCATGATTCATCCCATTTGAATAAGATCCTACTCTCAGCCCCTTTTGCAATACAACAGAGATGCTGATTATTAAGGCTCCTGTTGGTCTGTTATGCGGGCATTTATGTTCATTTGAATTCCTGTGTATTCGACAAAGAACCCTCTCAACTCCACCCTGCCCTCTCCCATCCATCTTTTCCTTTCTGAGTAGGACTGCCCAGTCCATAAGACTTATATTTGAATAATAAAGGTGACCATTTATAATGATCATAGTCATAAACCTTCAATACTAATGTACATAGCTGCACCTGGTTCATCCTATTTGAGTAAAATGCTTCCCTCAGGCAAGCCTTTTGCTGTGCAGCAGTGTTGATCACTAATGCCCGTATTCTTGGCTTATGTAGTCCTTTAAACTTGTCCAGGTTGTTGTGTACTATACAAGGAAGCTTGTGCTCTGATCCGTTTTCCAACTTCAGAGATGAGTTCCATAAAACATTATACTTAAACCATCAAAGTGCACAGTTACAATAACCACAACTATATATATTGAAAATTAATGTGTATAATTGCACATGGTTAATCTCACTTGAACAAGATCTTTCTTTCCAGATGCCTTTTTCAGTAAAGCAAGGATTCATTAATATAACTGTCCACCCCTATTTGGCATATTATTTTGATGATTATATTTGTCTAGGTTTCTGTGTACTAGACAGTGACCCTCTTCCCTTGCTTCCTCTTCCCCTGACTTCTAGCAAGATGAGGGCTCAGTAA
Organism: Cavia porcellus; assembly: GCF_034190915.1. Taxonomy (NCBI): domain Eukaryota; kingdom Metazoa; phylum Chordata; class Mammalia; order Rodentia; family Caviidae; genus Cavia; species Cavia porcellus. The sequence goes on along the minus strand of NW_026947486.1, from coordinate 40,573,293 downwards.
CCCTTAGATTTAAATAGTCCAGATGCACAGCTGTAATGGCCACAACCATGCATTTAGGACATTAATGTTTATAACTGCATGTGGCTCATTCCATTTGAGTAGATAAGATCTTATTCTCAAGCCCTTTGCAACAGAGCAGGAATGCTGTCCCTAAAGCCTCTTTCCTTGTTTTTTGTTTTGTTTTTTTTTTTCATGTTTTTAGTTACTGGATAAGGGTACTCTATCCCCCCCTTTTACTTTTCAAATGATAGTGCCCGCTGTTATAAGATCATTATACTTGTGCAAAATATGCAATTTTATTTGTCGCAGCTATGTCTCTGGGACAGTAATACATATCATCAGGACATAGTTCATCTATGTAGCTAGTACTTCCCTCTTGCCCTTCATTTGTAGCATACCAAAGTTTCTTACTTCGAAGTCCCTTTTTTGTGACCTGTTACTTGCAGTTTCATCAGTCAGGGAGACAAGAACACTCCATTGCTTGACTTCTGTTTTTTATATGAGCAGTGGTGCTTACTTTTTAAGACTTTTACTTTTGGACAAGTAATGTGCAATTATTGCAGTTGTCCACAACTCTGTTATTTCTAGGACCATTGTACCTCCTTTGCACTATTGCAGCGGGTATATACAATTGAAATCTTCTTTTGTCTTTGTCAGGGAAATAATAACCTCCACATTTTGTTTGGTTTACAGCATAATGTTGATAACCAAAGTCCTGATTTTAGGCTTTTAATATATATAATTGCATTTGTTCTTGTATTGTTCACTAGAAAATGACCCCACCTATTTTCTTAGTGTTTTCAGCAGAAAGTGCCCACTACTCAAGAGTCTTGCACTTGAAAAATTCATGTACAGACACATTTTCTAAGCATGTATTATATCAAAACTCTTGTACCTTTGCTTTAAAGCAGAGAGAGATGCTTTCTTCTAGTATCTTTTCTGTTGGGCTTCAGTGTGCATTATTAATATAATTGTCCCTCCCTTTTTTGGACTAGAATTTTTATCTTATACCCTCTTTGCATCAAGGGCATGTTAATGATGAGCAAACTTTCTCATGTGAATAGTAACATGCTTAACTACCTTTGAGGATTTGTGTAGTAAAAAAGGGACATGTTAGAATTTCTGCCTCTTGATGACTGCTAAGGAGTGCTATTTATAACTGCTGCCCTTGAACAATTAGTGTACAACAATAAGCAACTATAATTATCCTGAGCACTGATCATTAGATAGGAACCTGGGCCCTCTGCATGCATCAGAGGTGTTGATCAATTAAGACCTCTTGGATTGTTAGTGTGAATATTCTCAGTTACACACGCCTAGGTTACTATATCCTTATTACCCCTCTTTGCTTTACTGTAGGAGCTGCTGACCACCCAAAACATTTCTTGAGACTGATAACGGCACAATGGCAATTATTAATGTATTTTTTTTCTCCTAAAATTATCTTGGGACTGTCAATAGGTACAATGGCAATCATAAATTGTTATTTTTCTTTCCTGGCCCTATTAAACAATTCTCTCCAGTTTCCCATGGCATTAATAAAGTACAAACATTGCAGTATGCCATGTACTTATGCATTAAACAGTCATGCATAGTTTCATACCCCTTGTTTTGGTATATAAAATCCCAAGTAGCCATGGTCTCACCATTTATACAAGGTCTTCCCTCTCCTGGCCCTTTGTCTGCCTTGTATTCCTTCTTATGGACTATTATAAATGCTCATAATCTGGCCATAGATATGATTATATCCCTCTCCTTTTCCCTTAAAGCAGCAGAATACCCTGCCTCTTTTGCCTCTTTGCTGGATAATACTGACTGGGCAAGTACCTTTCCCTTGGCCTTACTAAGTTTAATAATCCCACATGTTACTGGTTTACCCACTTGGTATGGCTGTAATGTCTCAGCTATATCTTCCTTGGTCCTGCCCATTATACATGTAGTTCTCCACTTCTTTATATTTCTTCTGAGTAGAGCCAGTTACTCAAAGCCCTTGTGTGTGATTAGTGAAAATAGTATATATTGTTCCATTTTTTTACCCCATCAGTCCCAGATCTCCCTATAATTTGATGTGTTGGTGCAGTCTTAATTATTAAAAGCAGGCCTGACCTAGGTTGGGTGAGCCTTCACTCTTTATTCTATTTGTTAATTATCTCAGTTACAATTATTGGCATATTCTGGGGGCAGGAACGATTCCTGCTGACCCCTGTTACTGTTTTATTGTGGAAAAAATTCAAGTCAAGTGATGCTTAAAGCACTGGATTTTGCCACCTTCTAGTTGTGGTTTTCAGGTTTTCAGTATACAGTATCAACTGAAAAACTCCCCAAGCAGGAAAATTAGCACTTTATCTGCATTTTTCCTCTCAGAGCAAATTACCTCCTTAGGAATCCCAAGTCTTGTCCTTTGTGTGTTGCTGTTGTATAGTGCTAGTGGCCAGGTTACAACCAGAAAATTTGCTCTTGTTTTTATTTTTAGAGAAGGACATTTGGAATAAAAAGTGGAATTGATTACCTGTTCACTAGCTTTTATTGGAGCCAAAAAAAATCTGTTGTCTCATTTTACTGGGTTAGATCAATATGAATCTTACTATCTTAGTATTGTATTACTACAGGAATTCTCGAGTGAAACTTTTAGCACCAGAATGTTTGTTGGGGCTGTACTACAATGTAAGAACCGATTTTTCTTTGGGCTTTACCATGGTTCACTTTTAGGAAAATTATCTCAATTTTTCATCCTTAAATATCTTCATATTCAGCATTAGTCCTTAATTCAAGAAGATTGCTGTAAATGGATTAAATGAGAGAACATACACTGAGATGCTTTTAAAAACTATAAGGCACCTTATTTGATTAATCTATTATATAAAATGCACCATTTAATTCTGCTAATAATTTGAAGTATTTTGCAGAACTAACCTAAAGTAAAGACTTACTCTAAAATGATGGGAGCTGTTTCTCCATTTTAAGACAAATGAGTCAAGATCTAATCATTCTACTAAGCATAAACTTTTAACAAGTGTAATACATGCTTAGTAAGTAAAAAAGAGAAAGTATCCCATCCTCTAAGTGTCTGAGACAGTGATGGCAAACTTATGGCACACTTGCCACAGCCTATTGTTATCATTGAAAGCTTTAAAAGGTTCACCATCACTGCTGTAAGGTATTTGGTGGCAATTCAGTATTTAGAATGAAACAGATGAAATCAAATAACTGGTCACAACAGACATTCTTTTATAGTCATTGAGAAAAGATACTATTCCTCAAGAACAGACACACAACAGACATTCTTTATAGTCATTGAGAAAGAATACTATTCCTCAAGAAGGACATCAAAAGATCTTCTCAGCTTGGGGTGCAATTTGCACTACTAGCTACTTGAACAGCTATAAGAAGAGTTGCTGACTTTTTAGAATACGGTAAGTACCATTTTGTAGCTATTAACTGATCTTTTTCTCTTAGATGGTACCCATTGAAAACTCAGGTTTTAGCAAGTTTCTTTGCTTCTTCTCAAATTATCTGCAATATATACATACATAATACATAATTCATATATATGTTAACCAGCAATTTTATAGAATTAAATATTGTGTACCAAGCTCTATGCTAGGTTAACCTGAAATGAAAGTTAGAAATCATATTTTTATGTAACTTCATTCCTGGGATGGTTGTATTGTTGAAGAGCTAATACAAACACACTTGCAATAACTCTGGGAAATGGTGATCAAGTATTACCTTGAATGAATTATAAGTACTAGAAGGGTGTTTTTTTTTGGGGGGGGGGCTTTGAGACAAGGTCTACTATGTAATCTAGGCTGGCCTTGAACTTACTATGTAGCCCAGGCTGACCTCAAACTCAGTGATCTTCCTACCTCAGCCTTCTGAATAGTGGGATTACAGGCATGTAACACCATGCCTGGAAGTTATAGAGTTTCTAAAAGGGAGATCCTAAGGTTTGCAGTTAATAGAGTAAGTTTATTTATTTATTTATTTTTATTTATTTATGTCTTTTTGAGACAGAGTTTCACTATTCAACTCAGGCTGGCCTTGAGCTCACTTTGTAGACCTGGCTGGCCTCACTCAGTAATCCTCTTGTCTCAGCTTCCTGAGTGCTGGGATTACAGGTGTGCATCACCATGCGCAGCTGACAGGAGTTTCTGTTTTCTCTTTGAGCCAGGATGTGATTAAAACTGTAGCCATTAGATGGTCCAGTTGATTTATTTTAATGTCTTTTTAAAAGCCTGGAGACATGGAAAGATATTAAAAGGACATAGAGCCTAGCCATTGAGTTTAGCTGTGTGTCAAGGCTGGCAAATAGGTAATCATTAACTCATGCTTAAGCTTTTTAAAGTCTAGGACTTGGGTATATAATTTTGATATTTTGACTGCACCATTTTATTGTATTTTTGCCCAAGAAGAGATGGCTGGATAATCCAAATCAGATACGTTTTAATCTGAAATCTTGGCCAAGAGGGCAGTGGAAAAATACAAGTTTTATAAGTCTTGATCTTGTTTACTTTATATTATAGTTTGTTTTATACCTTTTTCCCTTCCCCTCTTTCAACAGGTACCACGGCAAGCTAAAACAAGTTTGTCGTTGATATAAATCAAACAGATATCCAAATTGAGGAAAAATGCTCTTTCACATAAAATTTGAACTTCTTTTGTTGCACATCTATACATTCTAGCAGGAGCAACAAGAGAACCATATAAATAAATTGGGCTTCTTTTACTGCCCCTTTCAATGTCCACAGTTTCTAAAAGCTTGCCCCACCCCCAAAGCCTAACACTATTGTCTGACTAGCCAAAGGAAATATATGTTTGCCTTGAATCTTTTTGGAATGTGGTCTGTGGCATTATTTCTCTACCTCTAGCTCTAGCTGTGTTTCAGAATGAAGTACCTTTTAAAGAAACAGTTTTCTGAGGTCTTAAAGAGTATGTGTTTTGTGGATTGCTGATTTAAGAGAGTTAAGTATAAACAAGTTTTCAAATTTTAAGTTATCTTTGTCAAAGACATGATTTACATACCTTATCTAGAACTTTCAGAGATGCATGACAATATATCCACTGCACCCTGAGAATTCTTATCACCCCAATTTGAGAAAAAGTGATCTATGTTTATTAAAATGCTTTCTTGGGGCTGGGGATTTAGCTCAGCGGCATAAGCACCTGCCTTGCAAGCAGGCGGTCATGAGTTCGATCCCCGGTACTGATTAAAAAAAATTAAAAAAAAAATGCTTTCCTGCTATTCATGAAATTATTATTCAATATCACCTATAACTATCATTGGAATTTGTTTTAAAAGGATGAATTTGGAGCTGGTTTCTGCACCCTGATTCAAGAGGAAGGATGACTTGATTTTAGGTGAATTGGTGACTGCTAGATAGCATCCTAAGGTGAATCTTGGAATTGCATTTTAATTCATTGCATAAAATAATCTCTGTAATTGAGAAAATCTGGCAATTGTCAAAAAAGTTGTGCGCATTTTGAAAATTGAGATACCTGTTTTAATTCAAATATTGTGCCAGACATTAGGATAACTAACAAAACCAAAAACATGATTTCTGCCAAGGAATTTGCTTTCTCATGGAGGATGCAAAAATGAACAAATCATAATGGTGGTGTACAAACTTTAATGAATAAAACAAATGCATTAAGAAGTTCTTGAAACATAGAGGAAGATGACAGCGGAATCCTAAAATGCTTGTCAATGAATATTGCACACTAGATTTGTAGTTCTGAATCACTTATAGAATTTAACCACTTTCTCTGGAATTAGATCTGTCCCTTTAAGGGAAAGGGCATGTTCTTTGAGCATGTCATTACCATTATAAGACAAAACTAGAGGGTTGACACTAACATTAATGCAGCCATAGTCCTTCTTCAACCTAACAAAATAGCAAGGTAGTCTAGATATACACTGCAATAACCTACCTATACACTGCAGTAACCTACAACTTATATAACATTGAGGGAGTCAGAATATCCACTGAGGCAGTCAGAATATCAGGTGTGTATGTGTGTAATATTTATTTCCTTTTAGATACCGTAAGTAGTCTATAAATGAATTTGCATTTGGAACTGCTAATTTAAAAATTTTTGCAGGGTGTTTTGGCTCATGCCTGTAATCCTAGCATGTGGGAGGCTGAAGCAGGAGGATCTCTGAATTTGAGGACAGCGTGGGCTACATAGTGATCCTACCTAAAAAAATGAAAAAAATTCTTTAGGTAAGTTTGGTAGCACATGGAGTGTTTATTTCCACTCATTAATGGGGGGTTTCAGGAAGGAGCTGAGTAAATACACATATGTATGAACTTCCTTAACTGAAAGCCTGGATTTGAGGGTGTATTGTCTAATCTTAGGTGTATAAGGATGGGGAAGGACATTTCCAAGAGATGTTAAAACTTGTTTCGCTCATTTTGAGAATATCATAGAGCACTGTTTCATTTTACAAGACAATTTATTTAGACAATAGTTGAGTAACTCATCTTCTATATACTAGTTAATTTATTTGATATTAACATAAAGGCCTATATCATTGGTCACCCTAATGAGAAATCTTCAGCCCTATGTTTATTTAGATTTCCAAGGTTTACCATCCTGGTATCCTCCACATCATATTTTCCAAAGTGTTTACATGGTTGCAGATTGGGTTTAGACCTGTTTCACCAAACTTGTCCTGTGATAAAGGTAGATAGCCAGTTATTAAAAATAGTCAAAACAGCTGCTCTGCTACCTTGTATAAAAGTATGTCTAGCAATAGGATGGCCTTTAGCTATAGATTTAGTCAGCCCTTAATGTTTGACTCATATTTTCATAGAGTTCTTTTTCTTCATATGCCTAATCCAGTGCTTTGTTATCTCAGGACCATTGGAAAACCAGACAGGCTAGAAAGTACAAACAGGAGACATTTACTGTGTCTAATACTTCAGGTTGTATATTATAGCCTTCCATCTCCAGTTAGGATTTTTTAAACAGTTTTGGTAGTTTACTGAACTTTATTATCTTTTTTGTCAAGGACATTCTAAGCATGTGAAACCTGAGGACTATGGACAGCTAGGCAAGACTCCAAATTCAGATTTTTCCTTTTGAGAATTTGGACAAGATTCAGCTACTCTTGCAGGCCATCTGGAGAAACAGGTAGTTTGAAGACCCTATTGCTATTAGATTTCCTGTCTTTTTTTGAGACAATTTTGCTATACAGTCCAGGCTGACCTCAAACCCCTGGTGATCCTCCTGCCTCAGCCTCCTGAGTGCTGGGATTACAGTTGTGCATTACCATACCTAGTTCTATATTCCATCATTTTTTCTGTGTTCTGAGGCATATAGCGAAGTCTTCTTTTGTGAGTGTCATTAATTATGCTTTGGAATATTCTGAATTGATTTAAGACATTTTCCTTTCATAGTCATTTCAACTTTAGGGAAGAGCCAGGAGTCACATGGTACCAGATCTGGTGAATAAGGAGGCTCATGAGGACACATAGTCATATTTTTACAACTGTGCCCTTCTGTTGGGTGGCATTGAATATTGGAATTCAGTATATTTTTTATCACACTTTGTAAAGATAGTCAGGAAAGAGAACTTTTTGAACTACCTCAGAAGGTGGCAAGAAAGATGGGATGAGTGAGGCAAAGTGAGGGGAGTAATACCAGGGGATTAATAGTAATCTTTCTAAAAATGAAATATGATCATTATATGCATCTAAAGTATACCAGTAAACTTAATTAAAACATTAGTAATCTTAATTTAAAAATTAATAATCTTCCTTTTCCTTTCATAAATTAAAAAAAATTTCTAAACATTTATCATGTATTTTGATCCCATCTTGTAGAGATCAATATAGCAATAAGGGAGGGTACACTCTTCAATACATACAAAGTGTAGATAATGAGTTAGATCAATCACTGGTTATACTTTGAGATAGTTTGCCAGTGTACTTGATTTTAAAAATTCATTCATTCATTCTTTTTGTTGTTGTTGTTCTTTTTTCCAGATCTTCTTTGGGAGAATAGACTTGTTGCTTTGCCGTGCTAGTGACCTATTCCCTTTGATGATCCCTAGGTGGAGATGGGGCATGAGGATCCTCCAGGGGAAAAGCTCACTATCACTAGGCAAAACCCTAGGTCTGGAGTTTTACTAGTTTTCCTAGACCCAGATAGAAAGATGAAGATGCGAAGACAGCCAGCATACATCAAGATGGGTAAGCTATCCTTAACAGTGTAATAGATACTTCAGTTTTCCACTAAGCTTGTACTTCATTGTGTCTGCTTTGATGAAAACGGCTTCCTGATGTAAAGCAATTGAGTGAGACTGGTGAAAGTGATGGTGTGAAGGCAGCAGGCTTCATGAGTTAGGATGTTTAAGGTAGAATTGTTGTGGAATCCTACTAAATTGTTCAAATTGTTGTATCTTTTAGGAGAACATGGACAACAACTGCCACATCAACAATACTGATTTCGTGAGCAAATCATTCTTTCACCTGGTCCTCAGTTTCCTTTGAAGCCCTCTTTACAGGAGAACTTTGCCAATCATTTATAAACTTAAGGTTCCTTGTGATGTCCATGGGATATTACCCACAATAAGCTGTTTGAAAAGATAAATGAGAATTGTGTCTTTTTATGTTATGCCTGCTGATTAATGGACGCTTCATTACTACAAATGGAAACCTAACCAAACACAGCACACAATTATTATCAGGTGAGATCTATTGAACTAGGATCTATGCTGTTCTTCCTATGTGAGACTGGTTATAACTCAAGATTTTTGTGGAGAGAACTAGGGCCTTATATTCTATAGGTCAGTGATGGGATGAGCTGATGAGGGAAGTGAAAGTTGGGAGATGAATGTCACTATCCAGTGCAGTAAATCCTTACTGTGTAAGCATTCCCTTAATACTTTTCAAAAAGAATGAGTACTATATAAATTCCATGAGATATTTTCATGGGAAGGAGCCTTTAATATGCTGTATTTAGCTGGGCGTGGTAGCTCATGCCTGTAATCTCAGCACTTGGGAGGATGAGGCAAGAGGATCGTTGCGAGTTCGAGACCAGCCTGGGCTACAAAGTGAGCCCAAGGCCATTCTGGACTGCATAGCGAGACTCTGTCTCAAAAAGACAGAAAAAAAAAAGCTATATTTGACTAGAAAGATCTATGAATTAGAAATTGAGAAAGTTACTAACAATTTGTTAGCCTAAAAAGTTAAAGTTAAGGTAAGAGTTTTCTAAGAAAATTTGTCTATTGTACTTAGAATTTTTTTTTTTTTCTTTGGTCTTTTTCGTTTTTATCGGTACCAGGAATCGAACTCACGACTGCCTGCTTGCAAGGCAGGCGCTTATGCCGCTGAGCTAAATCCCTAGCCCCCTGTACTTAGAATTTAAAGACCATTACCCTATGTAGATTTTATTATTGGGAGAATGACTTCCTCCTAGCAACTCAACATTTATAGCAGTTTTGGAAATGCTCTCCATGGTTGTCTTTCAGTGGTTCTGAGCAGTTTTTATTTGCTGAAAGCTAACTTAATCAGGTGTTGGTGTCACATGTTCCTGTAATTCCAGCTCTCTGGAGGCTGAGTTAAAGCAGGAGGATCACTGAGTTTGAGGCCTTCCTGGGTGACATAGTGAATTCAAGGCCTGTCTGAATCACTGAGACCCTGTATCAAAAAACAATACTAACTTGGATTGAATTTTTAGGCCCTATTCTCTTTTTACCTTTATGTTTACTTTTGTGATCTCAGTTATTAATCGTTTAAAGGAACTCCTTCAGCTGGTTGATATTTTAAACAAGATTTGTCTTCAATTTAAGGTATAAGTCTGACTGGTGATTGTCCCTTCAGTAACTCATCAAGTCTTTAGTGATGATCTTTTTCCCATTTAGGTCATAGTTTCTTGTTCTACTGACAAAGGAAAATTTTTTTTTATTATGACAAAGGAAATTTTATTCATTATATCTCTAGGGACCTAACAGCTTTAACTTTTTTCTTATACTCTATGGAAGCATTGTTTAATAGCTCACTAATTGGAATCTTTTATAACTATAGCATAGTACTCAGTACTTCTTTATAACATTTACATGGTTTCCTCTCTTGTTTTTTTGTACCTCCTGTCATTCCTTTCATATCTTTTAAATCATTATCCTTTCCAAAAGTAGTGCAAGTGCTGGGTCTTCAGCAGGACCAGGAAATGTAAACACATCAAAGGAAGCCACCTTTCCTATCTGAAGATGAACATGCCTAGTACTATAACATTTTAGAATAGCAGAATGAAGTAAGTTGATACTGCAATCCTATAGCTGTTTGGAGTTGGTATTAGATGGAGTATGGTGGTCTAACATGAAGTAGGGCCAGCTATGAATGAGATGGGAAGATGACTAACCTCCCTAGTCTCCCATATTACCAACTGAGTTTACTGAAATAACTCAAAAGATACTACCGTCTGCTTACCAGTTATATCAGAGAAATTTAGCCTCTATTTGTCCTATTGTATATCTTTGTTGCATTAAGTGCTCTGCTATTCTTATAGGCTTAAACATTGAAAAGCCTAAAAGATAGGTTTTGCTTTCTATTGAAAGCATGGCTCTTTCTCATCTCCATCTGTAAGAGAATCTGTTTATAGTTCAGATTTAGTGTGAAAAGAAAACTAGGTCTTGTAATAGCCATTTAATTGTGTAGACGGTAAAAGCCAAGTTAGTTTCTTAAAGGCATAGGGGAAGAAAAACCAAAAAATGAGAGTGTTGAATAAAAGCCCTTTATTAAAATATTCACTCGTTTGTGAAATCTCATTTGGCTTTTATGGAAATCCTTGTAAGTAGTTGTAGCAGAGTGTTAAAAAAAACATGTATTTTGTGTTTTAATCCATTTTGCTCCTTGGTAGATATGACTTTTGAGAATTTAAAGTTTCTAATTAGATTTGTCTGTTAATGAGGGTTAAATGAAATTGTGAGTATAAAATGCTTAGTGCAGTGCCTGATACATGGCAAATAAAAGGCAACCCAAGGAGTTCCTTAGACACAAAACAAGTGACCGCTGACAGTCTCTGGTGACAGGTGAAATGTTTTGGTTCTGTGTAAAAAATCCTAAAGCTAAAAGTTTACTAGTAGAAGAGCACCTGTGTTGTTTTTGGTGTTATTATATATTTTTATTATCAGTAGTAGTATTGGTAGAAATAATCACTTGTGATAGTTACTAACTGCAATTTTTTTCTTTTTGTGTCCCTTGTGCTCCTCTGTCTTCTCTTACTTCTTTTCTTTTCTGTTGGACTTTGCTTATCTTAGTCATAAATGTGTATTTCTCTGCTTGTCCATGCCTTCCTTGAATGTCTTTGTGCTTCTCTACCTTGAGTGTGTCTTCTTACTCATTTCCATGTTTGTCTTGTTAATTTTCTTTGTGTCTTTTTCTCATTTTGTTCGTAAGTATGGCCTGTGCCTTGTCTTAGATGTATATATCTCTTTTTTTTTTTTTCTCATTTTGTTTGTTTCTCTTTGTTCTCCTGGATCTGGCTTTTCTTTTACTTACTCTTTTATGTCTCCTCTTTGGTCACATGTTGTGTGTTTTTCTTGCACTTTGCTTATTGTTCATACCTTGCTTCTTTTTGTCCTTGTGAATTGTGATCGTCACTTTCCTCTTTTCTTGGTTTGACATTTCAGCTTTTTTTCTGATCCTGTCCTCTTTTCTACTCTTTCTATTCTTTTTCTCACATTTTTCTTTTCTGCATTTCCTTTCTCCTTTTCCTTTTCCTCCTTTGTGTATCAGTGTCTCAGCTGTTTGTGATTTTCTATTTCAGCATTACTGTCTGATTGCTTACATTACTTTTCTGCTTTTTCCTTTTCTCTTTTCTACACTTGAATATTTCAGCTTCTTCATGATTCTGTGTCTGCTCTTTGCTTTCATGTAATCCTCTCTTGGATATTGCTTTGTTTTTATGGCCATATGTACATGTATGTGTGTGCACTATGTGTGACAGAGGAGCTCCCTAGCACCTTTCCAATAGATGCAGAATGTTGGCTATCAAAACAAGAATTGCAGAGCTGTTCCTCGTGTCAGGCTGTCCGGTAAAGATGATCTTACACTAAAATACGTCCCTCGGATCAGGACTGAAGTGAAACTCAAAGCCTAAGAGGAGCAAGAGGTAGACGGTTCAAAATGGAAGACAAATGGTTGGACATGAAAAGTCCATGTTCCAAGACAGGGGGAAGTCACAGGCCTGAGACCATTATAAATCTCAAGAGCCAAGATACATAGAAAGTAACCTCAGTTACATAGAAAGTAACCTCAGTTGGATGGAAGGTTCAAGTCTTGAGTTAGAAGGCCAGAGATCTAGGATAACAAAGGCTCTTTCTGCAGGACAAATGGAAAGTTTAACAATTGGGACCTAACACAAGGCCTAAGAACTGAGTCAGCCTAAATGGCATGGTTTCAAGACATAAAAGCCAAGGATAGAAAACTTGATACAGATAAAACCCAGAAATCAAGCCTCTCTACATGGACAGATGGGCTAAGAAAAACAGATTTCAAGGCTAAAGACTGGAAACTGGAGGACTGTGACTCAGAACTCAGGAAGGAGAAACTCCAAGAACAGGGAAATTCCAAGATGAGAACTGTAAATCCAAGCTGTTTTCTATTGTTATACTTCTTACTCTTGGACAATTTTAGTTTCCCCCTTCCATTTGTCTTATTTCCATCTAATATTGCTTCTTTTGAGATGTGTTTTTTGTTGTTGCCTTATACCTTAAAAGAATGTGTCTTTAAATTAACAGCATTATGGATGACCAATCTTGAGCCCATTTTTCATCACAGATTTTAGCCATTCATTAAGGCTTTAGTGTTTTATAGACTTCCATTTCTCTTCACATATATTCAAATTGAGAAGGGCACCAAAATCCAGTTGCTATGGATTAAGCCTTTTGTTACTTCACTCAAAAGCAAGCATCCATTTAAATATTTTTCAGTGTTTTCTATCCTTGAAGCCCTAGCTGATGAAAGAGTAAAAGCCTCAGGTTGTGTAGGGAAGAAAGTGCCAAGCTATCTAGAGATAATGTGAAGAGATACTCCAGGATAATGAGAACAATTAGACAAGTAGACAGATGTTCCAGCCTTCTGAGAAGCACCAGCTGGCTCACCACCCTTCTTTAGGCTTAAGTGAACAGGATTCCTCTTAATTTCTAGTAATGGTTATGAAAGGGTGATTGGGCCTTGTACAGAGTGAGATCTGAATTCCCTGCTCATAATAGTGGTCAAATAATTAAGGCATTGTGCCAAACCTATGCCTGGGTTTAACACCCATCTCTAGACTTCAAGATGAGAGAACCTGAAACTGTTGGGTAACAGGGTTAATCTTTTCCTTGGTTTCAAGTTGATTTAGAGAAGTTGATGTAAATGATTGACAATATATATGAAGTATAAATAACAAGAAAAAAAGTATGGTGTGCTCATTAATATAGTATTGGCAATAAGGCACAGCTAATATTTGAATTAGCGATCATCACATTTTGTTCCGTAGGGGGTCAGAGTTTAAATACTTTAGATTTTGCAGGCTATATGATCTTTGTTGCAGAGTATTAATCTTTTAAAGAGATAAGAACCGCTTAGTTTCTGAGCTAAGTGGGTTTGGCTGCTACCCATGCCAGAGAATCTTTTCAGATGATATAGGTTTCCTTCTTGGTGCCTATCCCTGTCCAGGTAGTAGGATGCAGTGACGCTTTATGATCAAATCTAGGTGATCTGAAGAAAAATACATGAGTGTGCTTTATAAACTAAAACACATAAAAAACTTGTGAATTTCAGTGTTGATGAATTTAACGACATACTTTCTACTGTATTATGCTCTATAGATATGAAGATTAAAAGAAGCATAAATAAAAAACGAATATAATGCTCTGTAGACATAATAAGTGTTCAGTAAGTGAATAATTTTGTATATTTGAGGCCAATGTGTTTCTAATGCTTTGATGATTCCAGTTAGCAGAAAATAAAACATATGAAAACTGATTTAAACTGGAAAATATACTGCAAATATAAAGCATTTTAAGCCATTGTGGTAACTTCTAGTGTGAAAGTTATCATGCTAAGCAATAGAACTACCAAAGTGACAGATACTCTCCTGGAAAAAAAAATTTCAGAAGGGAAGCACATATTAAAGTACATATTGAATTAAAGCACCATAGAAATAAAACTTCCTTACTTGTTTATGAATGAATGAATATTAACTACCTCTTAATACATACCTACTATTGTTTGGATACATGAAATTCTAGATAAATTCTACCAAGTGATTCTCCCATGTAATAAGAGGAAAGCTCATGCTCTGTATTATTTAGATATAAGGAAAGAGAACTTACTGAGTTTAATCAGTCAGGAATTTACTGGCAAAATCAAATTAAATTGATAACCAGTGTATTTTCCCTGGTGACAGAGAAAAGATAAGGGAATATACATGTGCTCTATATACTGTAAGGTGCTATGAAAGACATTTTAAATATTTCTGTATGACTAAAACATTCCTGTAATATAGGCATTTTTTCTATAAGATTCTTAACTGTATTCTGGACTCACAATGAGAAGGATACTATAAATAGTTACACCAGCTTCGTGCATTGGTATGTACATCTGGTTCCAGCACTTGAGAGATTTAGGCAGGATCACATGAGTCCAGCCTGGAAAACATAATGAGACTAAAACTAAAGACTAAGCAATACATATGTCTTAAGGTTCTGTGAACTTGAATATACCATATAAATGTAACTATTGACTTACTCATTTGGTGCTAAATGCTAGGTTTATGAAATTGTATCACAGCTGTTATATGATGCGAATAAAGCTAAAATTGTTAAGTTTTAGCTATTGAACATTCAATATTAATATGTAAGTCATCCAATAATGAATACAAGCATGGATGATTATCAATTTTGTGTCAGTGTCCTTGATAGGCATTGAGGATGCAAAGATAAATTACGTATTGTTTCCTGGAAAGCAGTAGAAATTATGTGTAAAAAGAATTTATAATTTGTAAACTGCCATTCATTTATAAATAATATCTGGTGAGTAATAGGGATTATTTACTGTTATCCCTAGAGGTAGTAACTAAAAGCACTAAAATTGATTTTTGTCTTTAAACCTGCAACACAGGTCTGTGTGTAAATATACAATTTGGCATTAACTGTCGGTTTAATCAGTGAACATGATTTCTGTCTGTGAGATACAGAACTGCATACCTTGGGATATAAAAATGATTTTATTATTACCATCCTTTTATTATCCATTTTATTATTATCATCCTGTGGGTACAGAGTACTCACAAGAGAGAAATTCAGTAGTAGATATGAGATCCAGACCAAAAGTCCACTTCACCACTCCTTCCTTACTCAGTGATGAAGTCAGGAAGAAAGTAGAATTGATGAAATGGAAAGGTGATAAATTCTAAGCTAAGTGGAGGAATAAAATTTTTTCTAGATTATTTACCATCTGACTTGATTGAGAAAGTGGATTTAAAATACAAAATCAAGATGTTATGATTTTCCATTCAGTTTCTTATTGAGTGCTGCTGATCAAGGTGAATTAAAACCCCCTTGGCCTGGCTTAGAGAGCTTTATGAAGTGGTAATCATTTTAATTTATTTGATATACAAAGCTTTGTTTATGTGGGATATGCCTTCTAGGTCCTAACTATAAATTAGGTGAAATGGACCTAATAGAGGGAATAAGATCATTGATCATAGCTGAAGGCAGTAAACACCTTTAATTTGATTAAATAATATTTGGCTCTTCAAAGTAGCTTGATAAATTAAGTAGGTTTGTTCCAGAGGACCCATTGACTTGGATATTGAAAATCAAAAAAGGCAATATTCATTCAATACAAAATGGAGGCACTTTTTATAGCTCCAGAAAACCACAAGAAGCACTTACTGTCCTAAAGTTAAAAGGTTTGAGGAGAATCAAGATGAAACAACTGGTTTTGGAATGCTTTTGCTCATTCTGTGACTCAGATTCAGGACAACACTTGAGCAGTAAAAAATGTATTCAGTTACCATGTTTAGTTTTTTAAAATTTTATTAAATCTTAGTGCTATTACTAGATGCTGAGGAGAATGAACAAATTTTAAAACCAAAACCAAAGTACAGTTTATCTCTGTAGCTTAATGATGGGAATATGACACAGTGAAAAATGACAATTCTTAGTTGAAAAAGTATTAAACAACTATAATATGTAAGACACGGGTATGATGAGATAGACCACCTTGTTGGCATGTTTGGTATAATGGGAGTCAGAGGAGTTTCTATTTTCATTCATAGAAGTATTGCTAAGATGATGCTAAGTACTAAATGAAATTATTCAAAGAGCCACCTGGTCTGACTTAGAGAGGGACTAAAAAAGCACCATCTATAATGTAAAGCCAGTGTATTATTCCTGGACAGAAAATAAAGATCCTGACTATCACTTGTTTATTGGCTCAGGGATTAAGACTATAGGATGAACATGACCAATGATTTATTTATTCATCCATTCTACAAGTGTATTTGGGTATCTATTGAATATAAGATTCTTAGATCCTTTCCTGGCCCCAGAGACAAGAGAAAAGTTCCATGCCTTCACAGAGAACTTCCAAAACTTTCCTCTTTGTGAGGTTTTCTGGTTATGATAACAGCTTGGTCCCTAAATAGTGCTGTGTAATTTAGTTCCTACTTATATCTTCTATTCTGGCCACTATGATGAGCAGGTTGCTGACTTTAGAGGTGAACTTGTTCCTTAAGTTGCTGGAACCATTAATATAGTAGAAAAGTTTTTGCTAGTCTTCACCTCATGTAAAATTATTGACTAATGATGGCAAGAAACATGATGGCCAACTAGTTCTCAAACCCCAGTCTCTGGAAATGACCCATTCTTGAGCTGGTTATGAAGTGCATTTAAAAAAAATCATTTACAAGTTTTGTCTGTTTTTAGTTCTTTTTTATAGACTGGTGCGTGTACATCACCTCAGTAGGCTTTTCCCAGAAATAATGCTCAGATGGCACATAAGTAGATTTGAGATAGAGGCATGGTTTCTCTTACAACAGCTCAATTTGTACTTTAGAAATGTTCTTGCAGGGCCGGAGATTTATCTCAGCGGCATAAGTACCTGCTTGGCAAACACTCCGGTACCAAAATACAAAAAAGTTCTGGCCATTAAAATATACTTAAGGGCTTGTTATGGTAAAATATTATCAGTGGATGAAAATAGCTGAAACATTTACTAAGCTTGCTTAAAATTTATAGTAAAATAAAAATTGGAAATAAGTGACAAAAATTCGAGGAAAAATGCCCTCTAAATGCGTGCTTGACTGGGCTTTGATCTTTTCTATTTTGCAATCACTCACAGAGGGTGGGGCAGGAGGAAGAGTGAAGGAAAAGGTCAAACCTCTGCCAGGGCAAACTTCATTTTTTCTGGATTGGTGTGAAGAGTATTACTAGCTCAAGGTCTAAATTGAGATTGCTTTTCTAAGTTGAATGCAGTTCAAAAACTGATCATTGTTGACATGAGGAACTGACCTGTTACATTCATCTAAGAAATAATTTTGTTCAAATGGTTGCCACCTAAGCCTTGGGTTAGATAAGAATGTCTTAATTGAATCAGTGTGACCCTTCTATCATAAGGTAGTCTTAAAAATCAGAATTTTACTCCAAAATAAGAGGACCTTATTGTTCACTGTTGGTCATACATACATTGAAATTGTCTAAACTGTAGTTTGCACGGCAAGCCAAGAATGGCATCTATAAATGGAGAAGGAAATAGATAAATGGCAAAGGGTAGCTGGTGGACAAAGTTGAAAAAGGTCTGGGGGTGAAATTTTCTAGTGGTGTTGTCATCTGGGCCCAGGCACATTCCTTTCTTTAACTGGGGTGGTGATTTCCTGACTGACTGGAAAATAAAAATGAGAAACTAACTGAACCTTCCTTTCAACAGTTTCTGCAACTATTGATTAAGAATGAAAGAATGTGCACTCAACACCAGCTTTTGTCATGTTAAACTGGGAACAAGTCAGTTGTAGAGGAAATGACTTTGCATCTTCCTTTCTACCTCAAAGAAAATCTACATCAAAATGCTAGAATTCAAAACGTTTTGGACTTGCAAACTAATGTATAATACAGACTGTTGAGTACTGCCTGTTTGCAAGCTTTGAAAATCTTGCTTGGCATAAATGCCCATCAAAAAGGAATGTAAAGTTACTTACTTACCACATCTAGATAAATTTGGGAGTTTGTTTTTCAGTGTAAAATAAAATATTTTGTTTTGAAAACTTTGTGTTTCCGTGTGACAATTTCTAAGTTGTTCATTCATTAATACACTAATATCTGTTTTTCCTTTTTTCTATTTTTAAAAAACACTATAATCATCTTGATAGGGGAAATAATTTTTATGAAGGATATGAGCACACAAAAAATGCAAGAGGCAAAAGAGTATTGCTGGAGTAGGATGTTAGTATAAATAAACAGTAAAGTGGGAAGCGTTCTCAGACAAATCCATTTAGTTAAGTAACAGCCTTTGACCTTGGCTTGGAGAAGAAATCTTTGATTTTTCTTGAATTCTGAATTAGGTACTAAATAGTAGATTGGTAATCTTTATGCTATGAATCTATGCAGTGTTCTATGAACAATATTTCCACTGCTTTGTTTTTGACAAACTGAAAGCTGTTGCTGTGGGGAAAAAGAGCCTTAAGCAATTATGAGCCATGGGATTCTTCAGGATTATGTTCTCTGAGCCACTGAAGCTGGAATTTGACCACACCTATGGGTGCCAGGCAAGCTGGGTTTCAGAACAAAGATGACCTAGGATGAGCCACAGAAACTAGTGACTCCTGATCTCAAAACATCAGGCCCTTAGGTCGCCATACATGCAGATTACTAGGCAACAAGGTGTCATCTGACATTAACTTGCTAAATGAATATAGTAAATACTGCTTTGGGAGAGTTAATTCCTTTCCTCTAGCTGCGGGAAATTTCTCAATCAAACCTGAAAGTTTTCGGCAATAAAAGAATATAAAGTAAAAAACAGCCTTTATTCCAAGGACATGGAGAGGTGTCAGTGACCATAGATAGTCTAGCCACCTCTGACTGGACCGTGGGTTATGGGGTATGTGTGTGTGTGTGTATGTGTGTGTGTGTGTGTGTGTATGCATCTTCCTTTCTACCTCAAAGAAAATCTACATCAAAATGCTAGAATTCAAAACGTTTTGAATATATATATATATATATATATATATATATATATATATATTTGGTTGGTGCTTAGGATGGTCATTGATTGACATGCGAGGACTGGAGGAGCTGATTGGGGTTTTCTTCACGTGAAAGCAGGAAGGGGAGTTACAGTTAGGCTGAGGAAGAAGTAGGAAGTAGGCATTCCTGCTTTGGCTTTTTACCATGTTAGATCACCACCATAACTATACAGTAAGTTATACTAGGGCAAGGCCCTTTCATTCTCATCTTTGTATTGTTAGGAAAAGGGTGAAATCTCTTATTATTTCCTGCTGAATGAGGGCACCGTATTGGGGTTTAGGAAGGTTGACAGGACAATGGTACCAGGTGTTTTAGCCAGGACAACTTCATCATTGGTGAATGTCTGCATCTTAGACTGGAAAAACAGAGACAAGGTACTATGAGGAGGCAGGCCACTATCATATTTAAGGACCTAGGAGAGGTAGAAGGAAAGGTGTCTGATTTAAATATGCTGTTCCATCAGGACCATGGTAAGGTAGAATTCTGAAAAATAAGTGTGGGGTTAGGAGGAATGAAGTTATGAGAGGTAATTATTTCTCCCATTTGAAAGGGTAAATTTTAAAAGTGTAGGTAGGTAGAGCTTTTCTCTGGTCCAGGAGTTGAACTGGAAAGAATAAGAGGCATGAGAAATATAAAGCCCGATTGAATCATATTTGGGAAATTAGAGGAGGGGAAGTCCATGACTGTGTCAGTCAGTATAAAGGAGCTGAAAGCCTAAACCCACAGTGATTTCATGTTTAACTAAACAACTGAGGATAGAGAGAACTAAGACAAATTGTCATGCAGAGCAACATGACGATTTAATGTATGATGTGGAAGTCTTTGGGAAAGTCTGTTAAGAGGTCTGCTGTAAAAAATCATTAATTAATAGAATATAAGGGATTAAGAACCAAATTGGATAACAAAACATGAGTTAGCCTGAGAGTTGTGGCTCTGAGGTCTTGGTGAGATAGACATGTGTGGAAGATAAAAGATGAGATGACCTCTCAGAATGTGTAGGGTCAGGGGAGTTAGGGTTAGGAGGGCACCGCTTAGCTTTAGTGATTTGGAACCAGGATGGCAGTCTAGCAACTCTGACCACCCTTGAAGTTCTGAGGAAGACTGAGTAGGAGCCACTTTATTTTAGTTGTAGTCCTTGGGATGATTTTCTGTAACAGGACTTTAGTAACTACATCAGCAGTCTCCCTGGTTGTGGGAAAGGCTTTTATCCATCCTGAAAAAGTACAAACAAAGGTGAGAAGATATTTGAGAGTTTTGTGGCAAGGCAAGTATGTAAAATCTACCTGTCAGTCCTGACCAGGGTTGTGTCTGTGAAATTGACGAATAGGAAAGGAAAGGGGTGGTATGTGTTCCTGAGGAGAGATGACAGGTATAAGTTGTTGAGACCTGAGAGTGTCTGGATCAGTCTGCATAAACACAAAGGAACAAAAAAATAGACATTTTAAAGATCTATGACTGTAAATTGAGTGGTGGAGGGAGCGAGGAGGCATATGAGAGAGCATGGTATAAGGGTTTGGCACCATTGGGTGGACTGGGGTAATGGCATTATTGATTACCCCAAGGTCCTGCACTAGATGATAAGACCCATCAGGCTTAAATACCAGGAAAATGGGAGTATTATGGGGTGAATGGGTAGGTTTAGTAAAACCATTGTCTAAAGGGCACTTGATTATAGGTTTAAGTCCCTGTAAATGTTTGCGAGCTCTGAGATATTGGGGAATGCAAGGAAAAATTGGATGATCCCTAAGATGAATTAAAATAGGGGTGGCATGGGTAGTGCAAGTGGGATTAGAGGTATCTCAAACTATGGGATCAACCAGAGAAGAAGGGAGTCTGGAACCTGCATGGAATAGTCCCTGTCTCCACAGGCTGCATAGATTGGCTGTTAACACCCACGACAGAGACTGAGGACTTAATATAGCAGCCTGAAAACTCAGGAAGAACACCATACCTGGTCTCTATGTCCACAAGCACAGAGAATGTCTTAGCAGACACCTTCAGTGGGACTTGGGACTCTGAAAGGGATACCTTAAGGGAGGGCTATGGGCCCCAAGCCCTGTCAATCTTCAGCAGGAAGTCCTAGTAGATCAGTCAGTGATGAATCTGGTGGTTATGAGATCTCCTATGAGGGCAAGGAGTTAGAGGGTGGCTTACCTGCTCTTTTGCAGCTAGGACAGTTGCTCTTCCAATGATCCTTGAGATTGAAGTAGGGCCAAAGCCCCAGAGAAATGAAGGAGTTGGGGCACTCTCTTGCCCAATTTCCTTCTTTGTTGTGCTTGAAGCATGGTCCAGGAGGGGCTTGGCTGGCTCCACCTTTTATCAGTTTACCTGTCTCAGAGCTCCAAGTGTCCTTGCTAAATGATCAAATTATTTTTCCTTTTGATTATTTTTTTCGTCTTTTTCATTTTTATCGGTACTGGGGATCGAACTCACGACTGCCTGCTTGCAAGGCAGGTGCTTATGCTGCTGAGCTAAATCTCCAGCCCCTTTCCTTTTGATTTTTATCTCTGTTGTTGAAAACATGAAAAGTCATATTAAGAAGGTCTCCTTGTGAGATTTTAAGGCCAAGTTTAACCTTTTGTCTTGAGATCTATCTGTCTCCTCCATAGTCACGAGACATCTGGTTTTTATCTCAGGTAGGTATACAGCTTTAAGTCTAAACAAGACAGAGGCAAATAATCAAGGAAGTATGTAGGAGTGAAAAAATACAATCAACAGAGTTTTTATGATTATAATTTTAGTAATGGCTCCCATAAGGAGGATAAGGATAAAGTCCAGGGAACTTGAGAAACTGACATGTCCTTCATTTGTCATACACATTTAGGTTTTACAATTGTGTAATGCCATCTGGTTTTGGGAGGATGGCCTGTTTTATTAACTTTACCTTTTTTATTCAGGAGAGAGATCAGCTGTGGTGTCATTTAATGCCAGTTGAATATAGTTAATTATGGCCCCAATATGCATCATATAACCTTTTATTGGAAAAGATATGGTGGAGCCCAGCAAAAGGAATCGAAAAGGAATTTATAATTATCTCTTAGTTTTAGTTGTTGGCCATCCAGAAGATTGATAACAGTACAGGGGAGTAGAGGCAGTATGATTAACATAGAACATTGAATGAAACTATTATCATCTATTAACCATGGGTGTAAGACTGATAACAGTACAGTGTAGTAGAGGCCATAAGCTTAACATAGACCATTAAATGGAACTATTATTTTGTATCAACAATGGGCATTTTAAAAGTTGAACACTGAAGAAATTTGTGACATTGTTTGCACTGCTCACTATTTAAGCATCTCTAAGTGTTTATAACATGCACATACATAAATTTTTGTTTACAAATTATTATTTGACTTCTGATTTCATGTTGCTCTGACCTGAATCTCCTGGCTAGAGCCTAAGAAAAAGGCAGATGTCTGATTCTGAAAGAAAACACTTCTCATCATAAACAATCCCAGTTTTATATTTGAAGGCATGAATATATCATCAGATCAGCAACAATGAATTGTCTTAGTCGTATAAACTTTAGTTGAGGTGTCTCCCATAGGGCTATGGAGATTATTATGGCCTCTAATTAATGAAGAAGAGTTGGTTAAAGTTACCAAGTGGCCACTTTCTCATTCATTAACGGAAGTCCGGCCCAATGTCTCCTTACCCCAAGGGATTTTGTTTAACCAATTTTAGCATCATTTTGACCAGCTGACAGCCTAGGTGGAAGTTAAATATATAACCCAAATGAACCTTGATTAAGTGATCTGAAAATGTAAAAAAGGAGGAAAAAATTGTTGAGCTCAAATAAAAAGGAGCAACTGTTTACAGAGTGGGCAAATGGACAAATAGACAACAGGTATATAAACTGACAATCATCTTATAAAATCAAAGTGCATGCAAATATATTTGGCCAATTTGAACTATAATAAATAGAGTAATGTGAATTTTTTTGTAGATCAATTAATAGAGCTCTCTTGAAATAAGAATACCAAAAAAGGAACCTAATTTATAGCTAATCTGAGATAGGTCAGAGAGGGGAAAAGGAACATGAGTATTAGCTATTCCTTCAAGGCCAGCCTGTTTTTAAAGTGGGAGTAGAGATTGAGGCTGAGAACGTTGTGGAGTAGATGGCCACTGAGCGGTGAACCATCCAGCAGGCATGTGTGGGTAATTACCAGATCATTGGCTCTAAAATGTTGGAGAAATGGTGATGCAGGGAAAGGGGACAATAGAGCTATTCAATAGAACAGACAGCCGGGTGGGGAGATTGAGAAGTTGGAGACTAGGGAGAGAAACTAAGGGAATGGCTAAAGCTTATTGGGGGTGAGGAAGGGAGAGAGGACAGCACAGGGGGTAAGCCAGAAATATTGGGGCCATTATACAAGACAGAGTGAGAGAAGTACAAGTCCTTAAAGTGCCAAAGGCCTAAAAATGAAGAGTTTTGCCAACTTGTTGTCATTGTGGCAAAAGCATAAATAAAAGATCAGCTTTATGGTTTTTATAGCTTTCTTGAGGCTAAGAGCACCAAGGTTATGAACCAGGCACCCCAGAGGTGTGTTTTTTGGGGGACAGGAAGTGTCAGGTCCCCACGACAGAATTATAAGTGAGCTGAGAGAACAACTTTGCCTCAGGACGTAAGAGCTTTAGCTCTCTCCCAAGGAATTGGAAGCTGTCCTGGATCACACCTATCAAAAGAGATTGTCACCAGTTTTGAAAGTGTGACACAGAAAATTCCAACACCCATTTTCCTCGGGCCAGTCACTGAAAGAGTGTGGGATGGTGTCCCAGGGAACAAAAATAGCGGCTTTGCCTCAGGCTATGTGGCCTGAGGAATGTGAAAACTGGTATCCCTGTTCAGGGATAACAGGATAGGTTTTCTGATGCAAGCTTGTGTAGGAACAGAAACAAATAACCCCATACAGCAGCTCACCTGCTATGAGTGAGGAAGGTTCCTGTTGCATGTGGATTAACAGAGGCAAGTAAACAATCCCGGAGGAAAAATAAAGGTAGTTCTTAGGCAGGGGAGCTTCAACTGGGAGGGATTTTTTTAGGAGCTAACACACTCTGCCATCAGCCACAGAGCACCATTATGAAAGAGTTTTCCATGTGATAAAAGGGAAAATACAAAGTTAAAAATAGCCTTTATTACAAGAACATGGAGAAGAGTCCATGACTATAGATGGTCTAGCCACTTCTGACCAGAATATGTGGTATGGGATATCTATACCTATATCTATATCTATAACCTCTGATCAGGGTGGTGCTTAGGGTGTGTATTGATGACATGCAAGGAGCTGATTGAAGTTTTCTTCTCATGCAAACAGGAAGGGAATTTGCAATTAAGGCTGAGAAAGCAGGTAGGCATCCCTACTGCCATAACCGTACATTAATTTATACTAGGGCAAAAACCTCTCAAAACCAAACCAAAAGGAAGACTGCATCAAGGAGATATGTGGCTGACAAGTGAGAGGGCATAAATTCAAGCCCTGTTACAAAAACAAACAAATCTAAAAAACCCTCCCCAAAACAAAAACAAAACAACCCCCACAAATCCAACATTTTAATCTTAACACCAGTGGACTGTTGTAGGGATAATTCCTCCAAAGTAACCAGCCTGAATCAGGAAGGAGTTTGGTCTATATAGAATTAGAAGTGGGAGGTACAAAGCAAGTGACCGAACATTACATACATTGACTCATACATTGACAGAGAGGCTAGTCTTGAAAGAATAGAACCTGTTAGAGTTTTCTGATGCAATAGAGAAGTAAAAAGTAGAAAAAAGAAAAGAACAGTTCTATTGAGGACATGGAAAGGAGCACACAACCCATGGTGCTTCGGCTGTCTCCTTTGACCAGATACAGAAAGGCAGAGGATTATATGACCTCTGATCAGAAGCAGCACATGGGGCAGATATTGATGACATGTAAAGAACTGATTGAAATTCTTCTTGCATGTAAACAGGAAGAGGAGTTGCAACTAGGGCTGAAGAAGAAGGAGGAAGTGGTAAGCATTCCTACTTTGGCTTTCTGCCATGTTAGAACACTGCCATAATTGTACAGGAATTTATACTAGGATGAGAACCTTTAGTTCCCACTTTGTATTGCTAGGAAAAAGGTGAAGACTGTCTCTTACAACTTCCTGTTGGATGAGGGCATCATGTTGGGTTCTAGGGGTTGACAGAGTGCCAATTGATGCCATGTAGCATCTGATACCAGGTATTACAGTCAGAACAAGGAGTTTCTTGTTGGTAAATGCTCACATCTTAGATTGGAGAAATAAAAAAACATGGGACAAATGTTTCAGTGAAGGAGCAAAGATATTTACAACTACTCCAAAGCCTGCTTAAACACTCAGGGGCTCATGTACCAAAGAAAGACTTTACAAAAATTTTTAGACAGGTAACCATATGTAATCCATGGTTTCCTCAAACAGGCACTATAGAAATTGGTATTTGGGAAAGAGTTGGAAAAAAATCTTAAAAAGGCACACAGGGTGGGGCAAATCATTTCCCCTGAGAAGTTCTCAACTTGGAATCTGGTCTATTCAGTTTTAAGTCCCTTAAAGATCTCACAGTCAATAGTCTCTGATTTGGACAGTCTCTGAGGGAAGAGCGCTCCCTGCTGAGGTAACTGCCACCAAAACAAAATCACTACAGGGATTGCCTCAGCAGGGGCCAGAGCCTTTACAAAAATATTTCATATAACTCTATCTAAAAACTTACAGGTAATGTGGCAAGAGGCAGCTGCATGGGGAGAAAATAATACCCTCCCTACTTGCTTCCCAGTTGCAATTGAAAGAGATGCTAATGACGAGTATTTTGTTCACATGCCTTTTGAAATACAGCTACTAAAAAAAACATAAACAAAGTGTGGTTAACAATGGAGTCCAAAGTCCATTTATTGTAAGACTCCTACAAAATGTTTCAGATACATATCAATTGACACCTTATGATATCAAACATTTGGCACAAACATGCTTGTCTCCTCAATTCCTTCATTTTGATGTAAAGCTAAAAATTCTTGTTTCTGAGCAGGCTCATGAAAACTGGATGGGTCCCAATCCACGTCCAGCAATAAATGAAATACTTTCTGGGACAGGAATATATGCACCACTTGAGGAAAAGATTTGATGTTTTGAAGAGCTACTTGCACAATTGGCAGAATTAGTAACAAAGCATGGACAACTATTCCAGATGATGGGGCTCTGGTGATGTCCTTTTTACATATTTTGCAAGGACTCTAGGAGCCCTTTATTCAATTTGTGGCAAAATTACAAGAAGCTATTCACAGACAGGTTTCAAATAAAGAAACTGTGAACATTTTAACTTTACCATTAGCGTATGAAAATGCTAATTGGGATTGTAAAAAGGCTTTAAATTCTGTAAAGTCAACTAATGATTTAACAACATATATTTGAGCATGTCAGGACGTTAGAACTGAGTCCTATAAGACAACTATGATGGCTCAGGTTATAGCTGGTCTTGCAAATGCAAAAAGGAGTAATGTGAAATGTTTAAACTGTAAAAAAGGGACATACTAGAAAAAATTGCAGAGTTCTTGATAGATGTAATAGAACAGATACTGCAGCTGCAGCATGACAAGAGAGAAGTGCCTCTGGTAAGAAGCACTCAAGTTCCACGCCTTGACTCTGTCCAAAATGCCAGAAAAGGAGGCTTTGGGCCAAATATTGTCATTCTAAATTCCATAAGGATTGCACACCTTTGCCAAAAAACAAGATGAGGGCCTTTCCTCAGGCCAGCAAAACAATAGAGGAGGCATGGCCTGTGAGTCAAAATGGCAGTCACTTTTACCCAGTGCAAACTCACCAGGAAATTCAAGAATAGCATCAGAGTTTGCTTTCCAGAGAGATGTTAACTCACTCACCGGGGGAACTATTCAAAGTGCAGGATTAGATAGTCCTGAACTTGTAGAGTCATTCTTTTTGGAGGTGACAAGCCCACTCCAATTCCCACAGGAATTTGGGGTACCCCACCTGAAGGAACAGTTGGTCTTATACTGGGAAAGGCTGATCTAAATTTAAAAGGAGTAACTGTTGTGCTTAGTGTGATTGATAGTGATTGTCAGGATGAGAAACAGGTTCTTGCATGTGCTATGGATCTCTAGGTTTTTGAACAGGAAGGCTATGTGGTGCAGTTGATTTTGTTACATATAGAGAAGCCTTTTGTTAAATATAGACAGCTCAAGAGGGAGCAAGATCCTCCGAGCAAGACTGCAAAAACAGAAATTAATTTTACACAGGAAGTAACTAAAAACAGGCCTATGCGTTTTATAAAGATCAATGGAAAAATACTTTGAAGGCCTAAGAGACACTAGTGCAGATGTGTCTGTAATTGCATTAGAACAGTGGCCTGCTGTGTGGCTGATGTATAGGGCTCCTATGTCCCTTATTGGACTGGGAACTCCTTAACTTGCATTACAAAGTGCCTCAACTTTTCCTTAGGAGGGACCAGACCAACAAATTTTCTTTTTACCTTATGTGTCACCTATTCCAGTTAACTTGTGGGGAAGAGATTTGTTACAAAAGTGGAAATTAATGCTGACTAGTGATTCTGATTTTAAAGCCAAACAAGTTCCAATTTGGAAACTGAAAAAATAGATTCACATGCTAAAATTAAGAAAATGATGATTAAAATGGGATATCAGAAAGACGAAGGAGTAGAAAAAAACTTACAGGGAATCAAAGAGCCTATTAAGATTACACCTAAAAATGACAGGCAAGATATTGGATATCAACAGGTTTTTTTGACAAACGCCATTGATGCTTCTTCCCCCACCACAGCTCTGTCTTTACAATGGAAAACCAAGGAGCCTGTTTGGGTGGATCACTGGCCCCCTAAAAAGGAGAAACTAACTCCATTACACAAATTAGTTGAATAACAATTATAGCAAGGACATTTAGAAAGCTCACTTAGCCCTTGAATACTCCTGTCTTTGTTATTCCAAAAAAGTCAAGCAAATGGAAATTGTTACAAGATTTAAGAGCTGTAAATGCTTGCTTACTTCCTATGGGGGCGCTGAGACCAGGACTGCCAAATCCAACTACAGTTCCCAGAGACTGGCCTCTCATCATAATTGATTTAAAAGACTGCTTTTTTAACATTCCTGTTTTTTCCACAGATAATTATTATACTTTTTCCATGCTTAGTTTAAACTTTAAAAAACTAACACATCTAATAATGTGGAAGTGAGTTTATGCTTATGTCTTAACAGGTGAAACAACCACGAGAAATATGCAGCTTTGATAGAAGACACAACTAATGCTGAGGACAGCCTTAGGTGATGGCTCCACCAAGCTGGGCCCAGGGAGACCTGTCAATCAGCCAGAAAATCAACCTCCAGCTCCCCCAAGAGACTGGGAGACAAAACAGGAGATTCAGTGGAACAACATCCAAGCAACGATTCATGAGGCCAGAGATACAGTCACGAGAAGGGGAATTTCACCAACCCTTGAAAATCTTTTGGTTAACTTAATGGCTCTGCTGGAAGTATCTGTATGTATTACACCTGTCTCAGGGCTGCGGTAAGGGACTTATGTCCCTTATCCACCACTACTTAGACCTATTACTTGTGCAGATTCTCTATCTGAGATTTATCATAAACTAGACTTTTCTTCCTAAATTTTGCCATTACAAGGCAACTCATTTCTGCATAACTCCATTGCCTTATGACAAATCTATGCATCCTTTGGAGGATATAAAGAAGCACGTATAGGGAGCTATCCATCAAAATGTTACAATGGATATTGATGCACTCCTGAAAGAAGTGTTGTTAATGTTCCAACAATTCAAAAATTTGACAAACAAATTCAAGATTGGGATAAATTTTCTGATGCTTTACCTCAATTAAATCCATTCAACTACCTGAAGGCATACTTCTGGCTTTATGGTGATGTACTTGGAGTAATCTGTGTGTTTCTCCTTATACTATTCATAGTCTGTTGATGAGGAGCCATGATGGGCTGACTCCTAGTCATGACTGACTTACCCTGATTCAACTTTATTACAAAAACAAAAGAAAGGATATGTTGGAGACCACTAGTCAGTGGCTCTGAGCAGGATTTAAAATTAACTAATTGGCTTTCTGTGTTTATCTGTGAGTCTGTCCTAGGCCTCGACTCCTTGCCTGTCAATGGGAGCTGATTCATAGTAAGTGAACCTCTAGGAATCACTGGTCCTGGCTGAGGCCTATAGTGGCCTGTGAGGCCAGAGATACCGCAAAAGGTAAGATAAGGCCACAACTGAAGACACCTTGGCTCCAACACTAATTAAGTAAGTAGAGACTGCAGCTGAAGGAATTTCACTGTTGCAGTCTCAATCCTATTGTAAATGTCATTCTGTGTATAAAATGGTTCTCCTAAATTGGCATAAATTACTATTTGGAGAAGTCTTTGAAATGACTGCCAAGGTCATGCTCATTTCTCATGCTTTCCTCAGCTTCCCATTTTATTGTTGAACCTAATAATATGGGTGGTTCAGAGAAGTCTTTGTCTTAGCATTCAGAGTCCAGAGCTCAGCTAAAGGGTTTGACCCTCTTGGAGCCCTGAAATTATACCATTTGTCTCATTTTATTTATGTCTCCACCATTCACTTGTTTGGGAGATTGGAGATCTAGGTTAGGACCTGATAGGGTAACTGAGTCATTGATTATCTGAAGGCCTTGTAGCAAATGAGAGGACCCATTATGCCTGAGTATCAGGAGAATGGGAGTATTGTAGGGTGATTGCACGGGCTTAAGAAAACCATTGTCTAAAAGATGCTTTATTAAATATGTGGTAATCATGATTCCCCATTATGTGGCCTTGAAGCCTTATAGAATTTTCACTTATTAATTAGAAAGGCTTTATTCTGGGCTTCTTGATATGGAAATATTTGAAGCTATAGTATATGAAGTTTTATCCAAATATTTCAAGGAAAAAGACAGACACTATGGTAACTACTATTCTTTAAAAAAATTATTTAGTTATTTCTTATGTTTATTTTAATTAAGGGAAAAATTAAAAAAATTAGGATATATAATAGTAACTCTTCGATTTCCTATTAACTTGTTTTGAAGTCCTGTGATACTACCACGATCTTGTTTTGACTGATTAGACTCTGTTTCATTCTGTGCGATAGTATCAAGTCTGAGGGTATAGGCAACTACTTTGAAGACAATAAGATTCACTAAGATGCCCATTCTGGTTTGACTATTGTCTCCTTTGGAAGTCCTGTAATGTTTACAATGCCTAAGTTTTATTGGTCTTGTTCTCTACTGTTTTGTCCAACTTTATAATATCTAATGAGATAGACAAATCTTTTTAAGGAAACAAGAGACAACGTTGATAACCATTGTTAATAACCTTGTACTCTGTTCTACATCATGTGCTATGTCTATCCTTGGTTTTGACTGACAGCTTTGTTTTGCCATATTTGACTTTATTCCCCCCCCCCCAAAAGTAATAAGAACTAAGGAGTAATAAAATCCAAAATGTGTAAATTTTGTTGTAAAAAAGAGAGGAAGGAAAAAAAAAGAGCTCTAATGGATATAACAGCAAGTGTGTTTAGGGGTGTTAAATAGCTGACTATCAATGTTTTTGGATCATTGAACACAGCTGTTTGCAGTCTCTCTGTTTGAATGTCTACTTTGTATTCTTTGATACTGTGATTTGAGCAACTATTTCCAAGATGATAATATGTAATCTATTAACAGGTGATTTCTTACTGTTATGTTTTTTTTTGTAGTTCTGTATTATGTGTAACCTTACACTGCTTTGCTTTGTTTTGTGTTTTTCTCTTTTTCCTCTTAAATAAAAAAAAGATGCTTTATTATAGTTTTAAGTCCCCATAAATGTTGGGAGCTATAGAATATTGGGGAATGCAAGAAACAATTGAAGGATCCCTGAGACCAATTAAAACAGGCATGGCACAGGGAGTGTGGGTGAGGTTGGAGGTATCCCAAACTATGAGATGGACACATGAAAATGGGAGAGGAAGAGATGGGTTTACAGTGCATTGTGATGGTGTTTGGAGGATGAGAGCTGTGGGGGAGGGAGAAGGTAAAGGTGAAGTTAAGCTTTTGGTGGATATGTCTACCTAATAGGAGCATGGGACATTTTGATATTATCAGAAAGCTATTAATGATGAAGAGAGTTTGGAACCTGCATGTAATGGGCCCTGTGTGTAAAGGCTGTGTAGGTTGGCTGTCAACACCCACTACAGAGACTGAGGATTTAATATAACAGGCTGAAAACTCAGGAAGAACACTATACATGACATTCTTGTCTACAAGTATAGAGAATGTCTTACCTGAGACCTCCAATGAGACTTGAGGATCTGAGAAATTTGGTTGTAGTCCTATTGAGGGATCTGAGAAGTAATAGGGGCTGTGAGCCCTGAGCCCCATCAGTCTTCAGCAGTAAGTCCAAGTAGATCAGCCAGTGATGAATTTAGTGGTGATGAGATCTCTTGTGAGGGCAAGGAGTTAGAGGATGGCTTACCTGCTCTCTGGCAGCTAGAATAGTTGCTCTTCCAATGGCCCTTGATATTGCAAAGGGGCATTTTCTTTCCAGCATCCTTTTTGTTGCACTTGAAGCATGGTCTGGGAAGGACTTGGGCAGCTCCACTTTGTCTCCTTTTACCTGTCTTACTGCTCCAAGTGCCACTGTAAAAGATAAGATTTTTATTTTTCCTCCTTCTGAGTTTATCTCTGTTGTTGAAAACATGAAAAGCCATATTGTGAAGGTCTCCTTGTGGGGTTTGAGGGTTAAGTTTAGTCTTTTGTCTTGAGATAGGGGCAAAAAATAAAGTTATATGCTTCAATTAAGATCACAAGGTATCTGGTCCTCTGTGGTGGCTCCTTTAATGCCCTAGCACTCACTGAGTGCCTGTAATATTTTTAACTGATTCAGCTGCCTGTAGCATTTTTCCCTGTGAAGAAGTAACCCAAACAGACTTTGCTCTTCCTCTTCAAGATTGTTTTGGCTGAGATAGTAGCAGCTACGGAGGCTCTCTGAAAGACCCAGCTTAGAATCCAGGAATGGTGCGGAGTGAGGAATCCTAAGCAAGAGAGGAGATATGCCCTGCTGACCCAAGAACGAACTGGGCTGAGAGAAACCAACTGGGAATGCAATCCTAGTGCTCTAACAGTAACAGATAAAGCCTCAGCGTGGAAGCTGGAGCCCGCACCATTGGAAACCGTGATTTGGGTTTCCTGCCGCCGCAGCTGCATCTGAATTGGCTTGGCAGGGAGACAGACAGGTGAAAGCTCTGAGAATGGGAATCGGTGAACGGAGCTGAGAGCAGGATGGGCGGGGAGCTGTGCATCAACCTGCGGTGAGTGAGAGAAACTGGGACTCTTCCACAATCTAGGAGGCTCCAAAAGAGGACATTCTGGGACCAGGCAGACTTGCCAGAACAGGGCGCTGTAGTGACTTCAGTCATATATCCCCCTCTCAAGCAGGACTGGTGAGCAGTGCCTAGCCTATGTGATGCTGCTGGCTGAGACCCAGTAGGCTAGCACAGCCCAGGTCCCAGCACCTGAAGGTGACCTGGAGGGGTGGGCCCCGCATAGGCTGCCTGGTCTGTAACTCCCTGGTGCACTGTGGTGGGTGGGAACACCTAGCCAGTGCAATTCAATCAGACTGTGGCCAACAGGGAAGGAAGCTGGGCCTCCTATATACACTTGCATATATAAGGATCAAAGAATATGGGAAGAAGGAGCAACAAGAAAGGCCCCTTGGCCCCCCAATCTTGAGAAACAGGCAATAGCGGACACCGCACCAATAGACATAAAGCGCTATCTCCAGAGCCTCATAGACGAGTTCAGGAATGAAGTTATTAATGACCTGAAGCTAGAAATAAGCAGAATAGTTAGAGAAATGCTAAGCACCACCCAAGAAAAAACAGATGGTGGGATGGAAGAACAGAAAAAAAGGGGAGAATTGTTTGATGGAGAAAATAGAGAAAACATAGGATACGTGAAGCAGGTTCAAAGAGATTACCAAGAAACTAAAAACCCTATCAAAAACTGGCATAACAGCTTGAAAGAAACTAATGATAGATTATCTGAACTGGAGGGCAGATTTGTAATATGGGAGCATGAAATGAAAAACTTCTTAAAAATAACAAAGAAACAAACAGCAATAATACAAAGACTAGAAGATGATAAGAGGATCTATAACTTAAGAATTAAGAACATAAAAGAAGAAGTAGGGACACAAACAAATGAACTACAAAAGCTACTCACAGAAAAAATCCAGGAGAATTTTCCTAATTTAGCAGAAGGTAAAGATACCCAGATGTATGAAGCATTCAGGACCCCAGCCACCTATAACCCAAACAAAGCTATAGCCAGACATAGAATAATCAAAATATCAGAAATCCAATATAAGAACAGAATATTAAAATCCATCAGAGACAAGAAACAGATCACTTACAAGGGAACACCCATCAGAATTACAGCAGACTTCTCTGCACAAACCATCAAATCACGAAGAGCGTGGGGGGAAATAATTCAAGCTTTGAAAGATAATAACCTCCAGCCAAGATTGATACATCCTGCACAACTATCCTTGGAAATCGATGGAAAAACAAGGTGCTTCCAGGATAAAGAGGAACTAGGGGAATATGCATCCACCAATTCAACTCTACAGAGAATACTGCAGGATATTCTAAAAAAGAAAAATACGAAGAATCCAGAAATAGTGGCAGAGAGGCCACAATGAATGGAGCAGAGAACAAAATGAAGAAGACAAACTGACAACTAATGACAGAAATAGAGCTCAACAGAAGTGAGGCAGAGAAGACTCGATGATAGGAACAGCTATTTTGGAGAAAACGATGTCATAATAGGTAATGCTAATTTAGTATCATCTTGTTTTGAAGTCACATCAAGCTTTTGCTCTTCTGTCTCCATTGGTCTTAGCATGTTGTATCTTACTGGATTTTATTATATGTGATAGTATAAACAAAAACTTTTATAGAGAGGGAGATTATACAGAAACCATTGTTCATTTTCTGTTAGTTGATTCTAAATACCCTGTAATACTGTCATTCTCTTGAATGGTTTTACATTGTTTTGATATATTTGATGCTACAGCATATGAAGTTATACTCAAAGATTTCAAGGAAAGAGACAATATGGTAACTACTTTTATGTCGGGATTATCTTGTGGTAAAACACTATTTTGCTTAAATGGTTATGTTTTTTTCTGCGCTGTTTCGTTGTTATGCCCTCTTTTATCTCACTCTCCCTTTTATTATTTACTTTTTTATTTTTATCCTTTTAATTAAGGGAAAAATAAATAAAAAAAATAGCAGGATATACTATAGTAACCCACTTTGATTTACTATTAACTGGATTTGAAGCCCTGTATTGCTCTCACCACCTTGTTTTGACTGATGTTCCTCTATTCTGTTTTGCTTGATAGTACCAGGTTCGAAAGTATAGGCAACAGCTGTGAAGATAGTGGGATTCATTATGATGCCCATTCTGGTTGACTATTATCTACTTTTGAAGACCTATAATGTCTCCAATGTTTTGGTTTTGTTGGTTTCGTTCTTTACTGTTTGTTCAATTTTATTATAACTGATTATATAGGTAATTCTATTAGAGATAGCGGGAGGCATTATGGTAACCATTGTTGATCACCTTGTATTATTGTTTTTACATTATCTATTATGTCCACCCTTTTGATTTGACTGACTCTGTTCTGTTATGTCATATTTGGTTTTACTCTCTTCCAAAAAAAGTAATAAAACTGTGGGAGCAACAAAACCCAAAATGCCTAATAGTCATTGTACAAAAGAGAGGAAAAGAAAGTGCTCTAAATGATATAACTGCATGTATATTTAAGTGTATAAGATAGACAATGATATTACTGAGTTTTGTTGGATCATTGAACAGAACTGTTTTGTCTGTTTGAATGTCCACTATTTAAGCTTTAACTTTGTAACTTGAACAAATATTTGTAAGATGACAATATGTAATCCATTAACTAGTAATTTCCTACTGTTTATTTTTTTTGAAATTCTGTATAACTTGTACCCTTTTTCTGCTTTTTTTTCCTTTTTCTCCTTAAATAAAATTAAAAAAAAAAAAAAAAAACCAAAAAAACCGAAGTAACCCAAACTGCCATGATGGGCTATGGGCAATGACTGATATGGCTTCTTCAGGCTGAAGGGGTTTGAAGTTGTCAAATGGCAGTCAGAGATACTCTGTAGAGCTTTTAACTAGTGGCCCTCAGGAGATAGCAGGCATTTTCATCTTGAGTAGGCTTTCAGTCTAGAGGAGATTGTCATGGTTTATGTCTGTGTCCCCCAGGCCTCATGAGTTTGAATTGTGCATTTGTTATTCGTTCATTGTCTAGTGCTTGGATTGATGGTGTCAGTGTGCCACCCACATAAGGATGAAGCCAGGATGTGATGTAATGGCAGGAAGAAAGTGTGTCTTGCTCTTTGCTGGTTCCTATTGTTTTTGCAGCTGCCATGAACTACTTACCCAGTCATGCCTGCCTGCCTTGGAGCCAACTGAGTGTGGACTGAAACCTCCAAAAACTGCAAGAAATAAACATTTCCTTTCCCCACTTTGGGTTTCAGGTGTTTTGTGTCAGCAATGAGTAAAAAGTAACTAAGACAGAGACAGAGGCAAAGAATCAATGAGGTATGCATGGGCCAAATAACAGAATCAACAGGATAACTATGAGTATAGCTCTGCTAATGGTTTCCCATAAGGAGGACATGGATAAGGTCTAGGGAATTTTAGAAATTGATATGTCATTGTTTTGTCATAAACATACTTAATTTTTACAATTGTGTAAGTACCTCCTGTGCTGTTAGAATATCTATTGCCATCTGATTTTGGAGGATGGACTGTTTTATTAATTTTACCTTTTTTTTTTTTTGCTTAGAGAGATCAGCTGTGGTGTCATTTAAGGCCGGTTGAGTATAGTTAATTATGGTGTCAGTATGTGCCATATAACCTTTTTTTCTGGAAAATATTTGGTGGATCCCAATAAAAAGAATCTAAAAGGAATTTATAATTATCTTTTAATTTTTCGTTGTAAACATTCAGAAGAAAAGATTGATAACAGTGCAATGTAGTAGAGGCAGTAAGCTTAACATAGAACATTAAATGGAACTTCTATTTTCTGTCTACATTACATAAATTTTTTGCTTAAAAAATATCATTTAACTGGTGATCTCATGTTGGTTTGACTTGAATCTCCTGGCTGGAGCTCAAGAAAAAGGACGATGTCTGGATCTGAAAGAAAGTGTTTATCATCATAAGTAATTCCAATTTGACATTTGAAGGCATGAATATACCATCAGATCAGCAACAGTGAATTGTCTTAGCTATATGAACTTTAGTTGAGGTGTCTCGCATAAGGCCAGAGAGATTATTGGGGCCTCTGATTAATGAATAAAAACTGGTTAAAGTTACCAGATGTCCAATTCCTTATCCATCAGTTGAAGTCTTATCCCAAGGGATTTTGTTTAACCAATTTTAGCATCATTTTGACCAGCTGACAACCTAGGTGGAAGCATACTTTTAAAATCTATAACCCAAATAAACCTCCATTAAATGTTCTGAAAATGCAAAAGAAAAAGGAAAAAAGATTGTTGAGCTCAAATAAAAAGGAACAGCTGTTTACAGAACAGGCAAATGTACAAACATGACATATGATCTGTAAAGCATAAACAGACTGGACAAACATACAACAGCTAACAGACTGACAAACATCTTACAAAATCATAGTACATTCAAATGTATTTGACCAATTTGAGCTAAACTAAACTAGTGTGAACCTTTTTGTAGGTTAATTAATAGAGAGTTCTTGAAATAAGAATAGCAGAAAAGTAATCTGATTTATGGTTACTCTGAGATAGATCAGTTAAAGAAAAGGGAACATGAATGTGAGCTAGTCCCTTGGAACCAGTCTGTTCCCAAAGGGGTAATATGGATTAAATGTGAGGAGGCTATGGAGTGGGAGATATAAATGGCCACCAAGCAGCCAGCCACCCAGTAGGCATTTATGGGCAGTTACTGCTGATCAATCACAATTTTGCCACTCATCACTATGTGACAGGCAAGTACAAGATAGTGACTGGTTACCATGAGACATATAACAAGATGGTTGCTGTTGGTTACATGCTGAGGGATCACAAGATGGTGACTGGTCACCATGTGACCTGCAACAACATGGCTGCTGATGAGGCACTGCAAAATGACTACCATTTACCCTGTGGTCTTATAAGATGGCAGTGCACTGTCACATGGAAGAAGACCACAAGATGGTGGCTCTCCTCTATGTGAGCTAAAGTAAAATGGCTGCTGAGACCCATGTGGTATAGGATTGTAAGATGGCAGTCCAATACCATGTGGCCTGCTAGGTGGCTGAAATGTGCAAGACTGGATATGGTGAGGTGACAGGTTTAATGGTGTTGCAGGAGTAGTGGGAACGGAAGTGGGGCTATCAGACAGGACAGATGGGTCAAGATGAGGGAACTGTGTCTGAAAGCAGGAAGAGGAAGTAAAGGAAGAATTAGAGACTGCTGGGGGTAAGGAATGGAAAGAGAATGAAACAGGGGCCTCAGAGACTTGTGATTGAAAAGGATGAAGACTTTGTACTTGGTGACTTTGTACTTGGGACAAGAGCAGTAAAGACAGGAGGCACATCATCTAAAGGGTCTGGTGGGGAGGAAGGGAGAGTTCCCAGTGGAGCAGAGTGAGCCAGAAATATTTGGGCCATTGTAGAAGACAGAATGAAAGAAGGACACATCCTCAAAGTGAACAAGGCCTAAAAATGAGGGCTTTCTACCAAATTTCTGCCATTGTGACATTGTATAAATGAAAGATCAGCTTTTTGGTTTTTATAGCCTTCTTGAGGCCAACAGCACCAATTTTATGAACCAGGCACCCGAGAAGTGTGTTTTTTATGGGACAGGCAGTGGTCCCCATGACCAAATTATAAGTGAGCTAAGAGAACAATTTTGCCTCAGGATGTAAAATCTTTAGCTCTCCCACAAGGAACATGAAAGCTATCTTGGATCACAATAAAAGAAGTCATCACCTATTGGAAAATGTGATGTGGAAGGTCCCAACATCTGTTCTCATCAGCCATCATTGAGAGTGTGGGGTGAGGTCCCAGAGAACAAGTGTGTAACAAATTTGCCTTGGACTGTGCTATGCAAGGAAAGTGAAAGTTGCTATCTGTGTCCAGGGATGGCAACATACAGATTTTCTGATGAAAGCTTGCAAATTTTAGAAAGTGGAACAGAAAACCTCAGACAGCAGCTCATCTTTGATGAATGAGGAGGGTCACTGTTGGATGTAGATTAGTGGTGGTAAATAAACAGGTCCCAGAGGAAAGAAACATGGTTCATAGGCAGGGGAGCTCAAACTTAGAGTGACTCTCAGGAGCTCACACCCTTTGCCAATTTGAGTCTTAAGACACTAAAATATTAGAGTTTTCTGGTGCAATAGAGAAGTGAAAAGTACAAAAAGGAAAAGAACAAGTTTATTGAGGGCATGGAATAGAGCACACATCACATGGCAGTTGGGCTGTCTCTTTTGACCAGATACAGAGAGGCAGAGGGTTATATGACCTTTGATTGGAAGCAGCGCATGGAATAGATATTGATGACATGTAAAAACTGATTGGAATTCTTTTTGCATGCAAACAGGAACGGGAGTTGCAGTTAGGGCTGAAGAAGAAGGAGGAAGTGGTAAGCATTCCTGCTTTGGCTTTCTGCCATCTTAGAATACTGCCATAATTGTACAAGAATTTATTTTAGGACAAGAACCTTTAATTCCCATCTTTGTATTGTTAGAAAAAGGTCAAAGACTGTCTTTTACAACTTCCTGTTGTATGAGGGCATTGTGGTAGGGTCTAGGGAGTTGACAGGATGATGGTTGATACCCATTTAGCATCTAGTACCAGGTGTTATAGCCAGGACAAGGAGTTTCTTGTTGGTAAATGCTTACATCCTAGATTGGAGAAATAAACAACACAAGGTGCTGTGAGGTGGCAGGCCACTATCATATGTAAAGAACCTAGGAAAGGTAGAAGGAAAAATGCCCTTGATGCTTTGGGCTGATGCCTTGATCTGAATGTTTCATTCCATCAGGGTCATGGTGAGGAAGAATAAAAAAAAAAAATAAGCATGGAGTTGGGAGGGGTGAAATTATGGGGACAATTATTCCCCCATCTAAAAAGGTAAAAGTAAAAGTGTCAGTAGGACCTGTCTTTGGTCCAGGAGTTGAGCTGGAGAGAATGGGAAGCATGAAAAATGTAAGGCCTGACAGTTGAATCATGTTTGGGAAATTATAGACTAGGGGGGTAGGGAGGGCTGTGGCTTTGTCACTATAAGGGAAATGAGAGCCTAGACACACAGGAGTCTCATGTTTAACTAAACAGCTGAGGGCAGAAAGAACTAAGGTAGGTGTTATGTAGAACAGCATGAAAGCAATTTTACATATGATATGGGAGTCTTTAGGAAAGACTGCCAAGAGCCTTACAGCCAAAAAATACTACTACCAATAGTTAATAGAATGCAAGGGATCAGGAACCAAATAGGATAACAAAACATACCAGGAACCAGGGGAGAGGGCTCTTCCAGAATGAGCAGAGTGAAGGGAATTACCATATTATAGAAATGACATTACCCTAATAGAGAAATGTTCTGGAAAGAGGGCCTTTACTGAATGAGCATGAATCAGCCCAGGGTGCCATAAGGTATAGACAATTACTCTTACTTAGTGCTCATCAGCAGTTGGGCTGTGGCCACTGTCAAGATCAATAGAATTTAGCAGAAACAGCAGAACAGCAACTTGGTCAGAGGCCTCTAATTGACCATGAAATATCTATAAGTTTATCATCTCATGAGTGTGTTTCTATATTATAACTGTGCCCCAACACTCTCATCAGGAGAGAGGGCTCCACTTGACCTCAGCTTTCATTTCTTTTTAAAAAACTTTTTCTCATTCTCATCAGTTCCCCCCTAGGGACATCAAGAGCTGCAGCCAGATGCAACAATTGGCACCTGAACATGGACTGAGGTAAGAAAATAGTGAGCAAGGGGATACTTATTTGTTTGCATGCAAAAGGGGGAAGTTCATTGGTAGTGCTCAGTATTTATCAGTGGGATGAATTGATATTGACATCATCAGGCATTAAACTTGGGATAGGAAATGGGTTCACTAGAGTCAGAGAGAGAAACAAGCTTAAGAGAAGCCAGGGAGATAGGCTTAAGAAAAGCCAGAGAGAAACAGACTTAAGAGAAGCTAAAGGGATAAATAGGCTTAAGAGAAATCAAAGGGAGAAATAGGTTTACAAGAAACAAAAGACAGAAATGTACTGATTTTGTCAGTTGTTAAACACTGGGCAACAGAGTCTGAAGAACCACAGTGCTGTGGGAAAACTACCAGATCAAACCAAAAGGAAGCTATCTCACTGAGGAGATAAGAAGACAACATTTAATGCCCGTGGACTGTTGCAGGATAGTTCCTCAAAGGAAACAGCCCTGAGTTTACATAGAGTTTAGTTTATGTAGATTTAAAGAGTGGGAGGTACAAAGCAAGTGACAAAATGCTACATAATTGGTTATATGCATTGAATCATACATTGACAAGCAGGCTAGTCTTGAACAGATTTATTGAAACAAAGTAATTGTTTATCATAATGAAACATTTTGAGAACAAGGGGAGGGTGCTCTTAAAGACAAAACATTTTAAGAACAAGGAGGGGGCCCTTAACAGTGAAACATTGTGAGAGCAAGGGGCATGGGCCTTTATAGAGGGAAAATAGTTAAAGGTATCCTTGACTAGCC
Source organism: Cavia porcellus (assembly GCF_034190915.1). Classification (NCBI taxonomy): domain Eukaryota; kingdom Metazoa; phylum Chordata; class Mammalia; order Rodentia; family Caviidae; genus Cavia; species Cavia porcellus. The sequence continues at coordinate 40,532,236 of NW_026947486.1, read as the reverse complement.
TAGGGTACCTTAATGAATAGACAATTACTCTGAGTCAGTGCTTATCAGAGGTATGCAGCTGTGATTTTAGATACTCTCAAGGTCAATTGAGTTCAGGAGCAGAAATTTAGTCAGAGACCTCTAGTTTATATCATGAAATACCTATAAGTTTGCTATTTTATAAATGTGTTCTTACATTGTAATTGTGCCCCCCAAATCCCGCCATTTCTATTATACAGAAAAATGTTTCCTCAGTTTTTCCAGTTTCTTCAGTAGAAAGGAGCTGATAGAGGAAGTAGCTTGTAAGAGGAGTCAGTAGTGCATAGCTACAAAGCATTTGTTCAGAAAGCATGTCAAGATACAAGTCACGCATAAGCTTAGGAGAAGAATCACTAAAATGGTCATCAATGGTCCCAGGATGGCTCCTATCCAAGAGGAGAGAAAATCCCAGGATCCCCAACAGGAAGAATGTTCCATAAGATTGAGAACTCTTTGTTTAAGGCACTCTCATAACTGATTGAATTTTGTCTTACTATTCCTGACTCATTGGCATAGTAGCAACAGTCTTGTAAGAAAAGGAGGTACCTCCAATTTGGGGTGCCAGTAGGTCTAGAGCTCTTTGATTATCAAGGTCAGCTGCAGCCAAAAATCTATTTGATCCTGCAGTGTTTCTGTTGAGGTTTGTATACTGGCAAAATCTCCAGCAATCTGAGCACTTAACTACGGACATTGTTGTTGGCTTATACTCATAGCCAACAATAGCATGAGTGTTAAAAGTTCCTGCTATTGCTATTCCAGCCAATATGGGCAATATCACAGAGTCACATTTCTGATGTGACTTATTAGCATGGATAGCATGTGCTGGTACTAGCTGTCCTGGATTGACAGGGAGGTCCAGTGCTAGAAAGGCAAACATGCAAAGACTCATCTTTGTTCTATTTAATGCATCAGCACAGATGAAAAAAGTTCCAATTGGAGCTGCTAAAGAGTCTGAAGTGACAGTACAGTTAGCAGAGGCATTTTGGCTTTTACTATTACCCAGAAAGAAGGAAGTGTTTCCCTAAATTTTGATATACTCCTAGAATGCTAATACATATTATCCACAAGGGAAAGATTTTTACTGCAGGTGTAGACACTTGAAAGTAAGCATTCAAAGGTTAATATTTATAAAACAAAGAACAGTGTGCTGGAGTTGCAGTCCAGAGAATAATAGGTAATACTAAGATTAACAGAAGACATGGAACTAAGAAACAAGCAATATAATAATACCTTGAATCTATCACTCAACAAAACAAAGCAAGGTGCACAGAATATTAGTTATACCAATACAAAAGAGAAATAAGGTGGCTTTTTGGGGAACTGTTCAGCCCTCTGGTGACACAAGCAAAAGTCATGTAGCAAGCACTAAAATAAATGAAAAGAAAAAAGAATAAAAACCCCACCAAGGTAACAGAATATCAGTCAATCAGGATAAGTATTTCCATGTAAGTTGTCTATTCAGTCTTCAGCTGTGCAGTCATCTGCCAGCTTTTGGAGTGGCAGAAGCAAGGCTTTGAGTGTGTTTTCTCTTCAGGGTAGTCTTTAGTGGATCTGACTTGTCGGGACAAGTCTCCCAGAAGTCATCAAAATGAGCTTGCTTGATCCTGGAGTGATGGATCCAGGGCTGGGTCTCTGTTACTTTTACCATGGTTGGAGTGCCCAGAAAAATTGAACATGGGCCTCTCCAAGATGGAGACAGAAGGTTCTTTTTCCAATCTTGGACACAAATCATATCACCTGGATTGTATGTGTGAGGGTATGTCAGTGGGTATGGGTGATCTCTCTGTTATATTCCTATGTATCTGAGAGAATATTTTCCTAACTGAAAAGTAGTGCTTGCAAGCTGATTATTTCTTAACTGGTGGAGAATTTCCTTGGAGGACTTTAATGAGTGGTGGAGGCCTCCCAAACAGGACCTCAAAGGGGGTATCATCTGGTAGGTCCAGATGAAGTTCTGACTTTCAGGAGGGCCATAGGTAATAAGTCTAACCATGGCATCTGAGTTCTTGGTAGTACTTTGTCAATATTAACTTTAGAGTTCTGTTCATTTATTCTACTTTGCTAGCACTCTGAGGTCTATACACAGTGTGGGGATTTCATTTGATTTTTCAGTTCCTTGGCTAATTTCTGTATTATTTCTGCTACAAATGATGGCCCATTGTCCCTGCCTATGGTTAGAGACAGCCCATATCTAGGAATAATTTCTCTTAATAAAACTTCATACCTCATAGGCTTTCTAAGTCTTTTTTTTTGGAAATGTCTATGGCCATCCAGAATAAGTACAGACAAAAAAACAGCAAGTACTTGCAACCCTGACATGGTTTGATTTTAGTAAAGTCTATTTGGAGGTCTTTAAATGGTGAAAGTCACATGTGTTGTATTACAGGCAGTGGCCTTGGGCCTGTGAAGGCTCAGTACTTGCACAGATTTTACATCTCCTGCTGATGGCTGTGCAAAGTGCTGAAAAATTTGACATGTGGTAGTATTGACCTAGCAGTTGGTCCACTGCAGTTTTTCCTCTGTGAGTGCTGTCATGGAGATTTTCTCCAAAGGTGCAAGCTAATTCTTTTGGGGTGATTATTCCTTCATTAGGCAGTATCTAGGCATCATTTGGGTTTACTGTAGCCCCTTTCTGTTTTGCCCAGTCTGTTACCTCTTGGCTATAATTGAGGGGGACTTTGTGTAAGCTAAGTTTAGTCTTGATGGAATCTCATGTAGCCTTTTAAAATTTTTAACCACCACATTGTTTGTCCATGTTGAGGCCTCAGCAGCAAATTTAGCAACCTCATCTGCTTTATGTTTGCCAAGAATAACTGAGTCTTTTACTTTTTGATGCCATTTGCAATGGATAACAGGTTTCTGTTTTTAGGCTTCTGAATTGCAGTCAACAGGTGAGAAACCCCATCCTTATTCTTAATTTATTTTCCTCCAGTTGTCAGGAGTCCATGTTCCTTGAATAACATCCCATGGACAAAGACTGTAGCAAAGGCATAACAGAAATCTGTGTGAATATTTACTTTCTTCTCTTTTGCCAACCCAAGGGCCTGTATAAGACCCAGAGCTCATCCCATTGAGCTGACCTGTTGAGAAGAGGTTAGAAACATCTCTTCAGTGGTGACAATAGCATAGACATTCCTGCATTGTCCATTTATTTATTTATTTATTTTTGTTTTAAAGAGGACAAAACAAGCCATAAGAAAACAGAACAATGTAGATCAGAAGAAAACAATGTAAGTGACACAAATTTCAAAGCAAGACAACAGGGGATCAACAGTGGCTATCATAACATAACGTCTCTTGCTTTCTTCTAAATAGCTGTCTATATCTTCACACACAATGAATTCATAGAACACAAAATAGTATAAAGCTGATTAACACAGAATAGTGAAGGCATTAAAGGCCTTCAAAACTAGACACAGGAAAATCAACAGTAACTACTGTAATGTCTCTTGTTCTCTTCAAAATAGCTGTCCATACCTTTGTGTATGTTGAAATTAAATAATACAAAAGAGACTCAAGCCACTCTAAACAAAGAATAAAATCATTACTGGATTTTACAGCGTGACAATAGGAAACCAACAATGGATACCATAATGTCTCTTTTTCTTCAAAGTAGCTATTTATACTATCACATATATTAAAATCTATTCTCATTAACAGTTTAGGAGAAGTTCTAGGTATGTACAAAGCTCTGCATGCATATCTATATTTTCTGTACTAGAGGGAAAAAAGAAAACAAATTACAAGAAAAACAAGATACAAAAAAGACAAATAAATAACAATAACAAAGATCCCCAGAAAATGACAATATAGGCCTTCAAAACAAAGTGGTTGGAATGTAACTAAGGTTGCTATTTTACATAGTCATATTCAAAAGAGTTCCTCAGTTCATCAGACACAAACATGCAAAATTGATCCAATCTTATGAATGTTAACTATTTTTCCCAAGAATTAATAGAATTTGTAGCACAATTATCTTAGCTATCTTAAGTGTGTTTATACACATTTAGATATTTTTCCTTTTCTCTTCTTTTTTTCCCCTGAGATATTATTTTTCCCCCTTTGAGCAGATTCTTACCTTTTCACAGTATTTACTAAGGATTTTGTATCTTATGTACTCTTACCATTTCTTACACTAGGGAAACAATATGGTATTTACACATGTGAGTTTGATTTATTTCACTTATGAGTATAGTCTCATCACATCCATTTACCTATAAAAATCTCAATGTGATCATTCTATATAACTGAGTAGTAAGTACTCCATTGTATAAAAATACCACAACATGAACAAAGAATGTCTTTCCATTTTCTGAGATGCTCTCCAATTTATTGGGTATTATAATTTTTACTGAATAGATCTTTTGTTAGAGTGATTCCTAAGTATTTCATTTTTTTATGCTGTTGTGAAGGTTATGGCTTCTCATTCTCTGTCAGTGAGATTATTGTTTGTGTATAGAAATGCTATTGATTTTTGAGTGTTGACTGTATCCAGCTACATTTAGTTTTTATACCTATGAGTCTTTCAATAGAGTTTTGGAGGTCTTATATATACAGTATCATATCTTCTTTTTTTTTTAAATTTTATTTAAGGAGAAAAGAAAAAAAAACAGTGAAAGGGTACAAGTTATACAGATTTACAGAAGAAAAAAATGAACAGTTGGAAATCACTAGTTAATGGATTACATATTGCCATCTTAGAAATAATTGTTCAAGTCACAAGATTAAAGCTTGTAGAGTGGACATTCCAACAATGATACTGCAAACAGTTCTGTTCAATGATCCAATAAAACTCTGTGATATCATTTTCTATCTTATATACTTAAATATACATGCAGTTATATAGTTTAGAGCACTTTCTTTTCCTCTCTTTTATACAATGACTATTACACATTTTGGGTTTCATTGCTCCCACGGTTCTTATTGCTTTTTTGGAAGAGAGTAAAGCCAAGTGTGACATAACAGAACAGAATCGGTCAAGTCAAAAGGGTGGACATAATAGATAATATAAAAACATAATACAAGGTGATCAACAATGGTTACCATAATGCCTCCCGCTATCTCTAATAGAATTGCCTATATCATTAGTTATAATACAATTGAACAAAACAGTAAAGAACAAAACCGACAAAACCAAAACATTGGAGACATTGTAGGTCTTCAAAAGTAGATAAAAGTTAACGAGAATGGGCGTTATAATGAATCTCATTATCTTCACAGCTGAGTATCATATCTTCTGTAAATAATGATAATTTAACTTTTTCTTTTTCTATCCTTTTCTTTTTATTTCTCTCTCTTTTCCAATTGCTCTGGATAGTGTTTCCATCACTCTATTGCATAGGAGTAGTGATAATGGACATCTTTCTCTTGTCCCTGATTTTAGAGTAAAAGCTTTCAGCTTTTTGCCATTTAATATAATGTTGGCTGTTGGTTTGTTATAGATGACTTTTGTCATATTGAGGTAAAGACCATCTATTCCAATTTTCTGTGATGTTCTTATCATGAATGAGTGTTGGACCTTACCAAAAACCTTTTCTGCATCTTTTGAAATGATCATGTGATACTTATTTTGGCTCTATTGATATGTTGAATTATATTTATTAATTTGTGCATGTCGAACCATTCCTGCATTCTTGGAATGAGTTCCACTTGGTTGTGGTGTATGATCTTGATGATTTGCTGCATTCTGTTTGCCAGTATTTTATTGAGAATATTTGCATATATGTTCATTAAGGATATTGGACTGTAGTTCTCTTCTTTGGTTGGGTCTTTCTCTGGCTTTGGTATTAGAGTAATACTTGCTTTCAGGAATGTGTTAGGGAGAACTGCTTCCCTTTCAATTTCATTGAATAGTTTGAGGAGTGTCGGCATTAAGTGTTTCTTGAATTTCTTGTAGAATTCCGTGGTTAATCCATCATGACCTGTACTTTTCTTTGTTGGTAAGGTTTTAATTATGTTTTCAATTTCATTAATTGAAATTGGGTTATTCAGCAGCTTTTCACCTTCTTTATCCAGCTTTGATAGTTCATGTGTTTCTAGAAATCTGTCCATTTCTTCTGTGTTATCAAACTGTTGAGAGTAGAGGTTTTAGAAGTAGGTATTGATGATCTTCTGTATTTCCACAAGGTCTGTAGTTATTTCACCATTTTCATTCCTTATTACATAAATTTGAGTAAGGTTGGCCATGGGCTTATCAATCTTATTTATTCTTTCAAAACACCAACTCTCTGATTCATTGATTCTTTGTATTGTTTTCTTAGTCTCTATTGCATTAATTTCTGCTCTGATCTTTATACTTTCTTCCTGTGTTTTGGCTGTGTGCTTGACTTGCTTTTCTTTTTCCACATGTTTGAGATTATTTGGGTTTGTTCAGTTTTCCTGATGTTAGTATTTACCATAATAAATTTTCCTCTGAGGACTGCTTTCATTGCACCCTACAGGTTCTGCTAAGGTGTATTTTTATTTGTATTTGCTTTGAGATATTGTTTAATTTCTTCTTCAATTTCATCTATGACACATTGATTACACAGGAATGTGTTATTTAATTTCCTTGTGTTTGTGGAGCTTCTTTTACAATTTCTAGTTTCTTGGCACTATGATCTGATAGCATGCATGGGATAATTTCAATTCTCTTTTTATTTAAGCACATTCTGTGGGCTAGTATAAGGTCTGTTTTAGAGAATGTCACATGTGCTGCTGAAAATAATGTGCATGCCGATGTTTTTGGTGGAACACTCTGTACACATTCACTAAGAAAATTTATTCACAAGTGCGATTCAGTTCTGTTATTTCTTTGCTGATTTTTTGTCTAGTTGACTTGTGTCCATGTCAATGGGGTGTTAAGGTCTCCTACTTTAATTTTGTTACTGTTTATTTAATTTTTCATTTCTGTTAGAATTCATTTAGTATAGCTGTGTGCTCCCAAATATAGCTGTGGTACATCTATATTCAAGATTGTTATCTGTTCTTCTTGAAATTTTCCTCTAACTAGTATGTAGTGACCTTCTTTATCTCTTTGGATCATTCTTGGTTTGCAGTTTACATTGTCTGCAAATGTAATAGCTACCCCTGCTTTTTTTTTGGGTTCCTTTTTCATGAGTATTGTTTTCCACACTTTGGCTTTCAGTCTGTTTGCTTTTGAGTTTGGTGGGTTTCCTGTATACAACATATGGTTGCATGTTGTTTCTTAATTCACTCTGCCAATCCACTTCTTTTCATTGGTGAGTTGAAGCCATTTACATTAATGGTTATAACTGATATATATTGGTTTATTTTTGTCATCTTGTCTTTCTGCTCTTGATTCATTATGTTTCCCCTCTGTTTAATTGTTTGCCATGCTTAGTGGTTTTTTCCTATGTCTGTCTAGAAAAGTTTTCAATATTCTTTGCATGACTGGTTTCAGTGATCATGAAGTTCTTTAGCTGTTTTTGTTGTGGAAATACCTTATTTCTCCATCAGTTTTGAAGGATAGTTTTGCAGGTACACCCATTGGGTTTTTTTTTTGTCTTTTTCTTTTTTATCAGTACCAGGGATCGAACTCATGACTGCCTGCTTGCAAGGCAGGTGCTTATGCCTCTGAGCTAAATCCCCAGCCCCCACCCATTGGGTTTTGAAGTCATTTTCCTTTAGGATTGGAAATACTTCACTCCATCCTCTTGACTTCATTGTTTGTGTTGAGACGTCTGCTGTCATTCTGATACATTTTCCTTTATAGGTAATCGATCTCTTCTCTCTAGCAGCTTTTAATATTTTGTTCTTATGTTACATTTCTGGGATATTGATTATTATATGTTGGCATGTAGTTTTTTATTTCAGTTATGCTATTTGGAGTGCTATATGCTCCACTTATCTGTATGTCAGTTCCCATTCTCATGTTTGGGAAATTTTTGGCTATTACTTTTCTAAATGGTCTTTTGATATCATTTGTGTTGTCACCTTCTTTTTCATTTATATCTATCTTATGTTGTTTTTCTTTGCATCATCTTGCAGCTGTTGAACTGTTATTTCCTGATTCCTTGTTATTTTCAAAAAATTTTCCTAGTCGCTAGCTGCAGTCTTGTCTTTGAGGTCTGAAAGTCTATCTTCACTTTCATTGAAGCACTTTTGCCAACTTTTGATGAAATATTTGATTTCCTGGTTATAACTTTGAATCTGTTTTATGCATTGTTTGTTTCTTATATTGTTCATTCAAACTTTCCATCTTTGCACAATGTTACTCTAGTTTTAGGCTATGTCCTCTTCAGATATGTTCAGCATTTCTTTTTTTCATTTTTTTTGTCTTTTTCTTTTTTATTAGTACCAGGGATCAAACTCACAACTGTCTGTTTGCAAGGCAGTAGCTCCTGGCTACTTGGAGCTGCTGGGTGAGGCCTTGCTTGCCCCAGAGGGACCTTTCTGAGGGTCCTCTGGTGATAGAGGATGAAGGGCAGCTCCTTGTCAGGCTCTGAGCAGCCTCCTGAGGCTGCATAGCTAGATGGAGATCATTGCACAAGTTTTTGACACATGAGGCAAAGCATAGAGGCTCCAAGGCCACTAAAGGGCCATTGGATAGGGTGCCACTAGGCCCAAGGGTCCTCCCATGATGAGGGATGCTGAATGGTCCCCTATCATCTTGAAGTGATTTCCCAAGGCTGCAGTGCTGGATGGAGATGGTTGTACAAGCTTCCCGCTTGTGATGCAGAGTACAGGTAGCTCTAAATCCTTCTAAAAATTGTTATTCATTCTGATTCTTTTTTTAAATTTTAAGATAATAAAACCAAAGAAAATGAAATAGAATAAAGCCAATCAAACCAAACCAGTGTAAGTGACACAGGATTTCAAAACAATAGGAAATCAGCAATGGTTACAATGAAGCCTCTTGTTATCTTCAAAGTAGCTGCAGATAGCTTCAGACGTGGTAAAAGTCAAACAAAACAGAACAGAATAGAACCAATAAAAACAAAGCAATGAATGTAATAAATAACTTCTAAATAAAATAAAGTAAATCTAAAATGGCTACCATAATATATCTTGTTATCTTGAAATAGCTGCCCATATCATCAGACTTAATAAAATGAAACAAAACAAAACAAAACAAAACAAAACAGAATAAAACCCAACTCAACAAAACAATGAAAATGATACTGGACCTTTAAACATGATAATAGGGAATTAAGCATGGCTACCACCTTCAGAAGGAGACCCCCCATAGATGTTATATTGTGTGCTGTTATTCTCTGAATAAATGATCAGTGTTAGGCCTGCAAAGTCAGTGAAACATTAAACACTACATGCAATAAATTGTATTTTGCCTCAGTAGTTCTTATCAAGTCTGTATTTCTCCAGATCAATCAGTCATTTATAGTGGGGGTGATGTTGATTCTTCTTGTTTCCCAGCCCATGTGCCTGAAGTGGCTGGCATCTGGCTGTCCTTGCAGTGGTCCATACATGGCACAATTTGCAAGGAAATTTTTTTCTTAGTGACTTCTTGTTCTCTTTCCCCTTCTGATTCTTACAAAGAGATCTGTTAATTGACCAAAAAAGTTCTGACTAGTATGTTTACAATTACAAATTTAAAAATTATGAATTATTATTCAGTTTGACCAAAAATATCTGAAAGTTCTGTGATATTATAAGAGAACTATTTTCCATAGTTATTTTATTCATAGATAAAAAGAAAGAAAAAAGAAGACAAAAAAAGAAAAAAAACTAAAAAAAATTTTAAAAGTACATCAGTCAGGGAGTAATAACATACATGTAGTTATCCATATCTTCATTTATGTTGAGATAAAACAAACCAAAGCAGACTAAAATCACTCTGAACAAAGAATAATAGCATTGCTGGATTTCACATCATTACACTCAGGGAACAGCACTGGGTACTGCAGTGTCTTTTTTTTTTTTCTTTGAAGTATTTGTTCATTTTGTCATGTGTTGTAAGATCAGTTCTCATAAACTGTTTATAGGTTCTATGCATGCATGAATCTTAACATGTATTTCTATCCTTTCTAGATGGGTGGGAGGAAGCAAAACAAAGCAGGACAAAACAAAATCTATTCCTATAGACAGATAAACCAAAAAAGACATATAAAATCACTGTACAGGGAGTTCTACCGTGATTACATTGATGTCTCTTGTTTTCTTCAATAGAATTGGCTATATCATCAGATATAGTATAATTGAATATATCAGTACATAAGAATATTAATAGAAACACAACTTTGTAGATAGTGTAAAACTACAAAAACAGGTAGTAATCAAGCCAGAATGGATATCATAGTGAATCATTGTCATTTTCTGTTATAGTTGTCTATACTCTCAGACTTGATAATATCAATCATAACAGTTTTGAACAAAATCTGTTGATACCAATCAGCAATCAAACAAGATATAACTAAGATCAGTCATGATAAAACAGTATAAGTTATACAGGGCTTCAGATTAAGTTAATAGGAAATTAAAGATGATTACTCTGCTATATCTTGATATTTTGGGATAGCTATCTGTGCCCTCAGATCTAGTGCTTATAGACAAACTGTGACAGAATAAGTTCTTTCTAAGCAGAGTGGTGCAAGTAATATGGGTTTTAATTACTGATACACTATTAACAGTATCTTCTGCTGTCTTTTTTAAGGCTATTCCTCCCCTTTCACTCCCCCAGGGTATACTGTACACTTTTGGGTCTCACCAACACCCTTGGTTTTAAATTGGGGGGCAACCTGCTATTTACCTAAGTGGTTCCAAACCTTCTCCCTTCTGGACTTGATTTCTAGTTGTACTCCTTTATCTATTAAAGCCTATCTTTCCCACCTATCCTCAAATACTAGTCTAGTTGCTCCTATTACTTTCTGGTTTCCTGTCACACAGAGCATTGTTTTCTCATATTTGATTTTTGGCCCATATATCATTTTCAGGTTAATTATATTTCTTATAAAGAGCATCTTGGTGGACCCTACCTCCTAATCTACTCTGCATATGATTCTCTTTTTTTAAATGTAGTGTATCAAGGACATCTATATTAGAGATTATAGCCAATCTTCTCTGCCTTATTTCTGTTGTTCTGTTTTTCCATTATTAGTTGTCTGTTTGTCTTCTTCATTTTGCTTTCTGCTCCATTCATTGAGACCTCTCTGCCACTGTTCCTGGAACCCTGGACTCTTCTCTCTCTATAGAATATCCTGCAGTGTTCTCTGTAAAGTTGAATTGGTAGTCGTGAATTTCTCCAGGTCCTCTTTGTCTTGGAACAATCTGGGATGGAGGTTATTTTCTTTCAGGGCTTGAAATACTTTCCTGCAAGCTCTTCTTGATTTGACTTTTTTTTATTGGTACCAGGGATCGAACTCACAATCACACGCTTGCAAGGCAGGTGCTTATGCCACTGAGCTAAATCCCCAGCCCTGATGGTTTGTTTTGAGAAGTCTGCCATAATTCTGATGTGATTTCTCTTATAAGTGATCTGTTTCTTGTTTCTGATAGCTTTTAATATTCTCCTCTTATATTGGATTTCTGGGGTCTTGATTATTATATGCTCAGGTGTAGTTCTGTTTTTGTTGTAGGTGGCTGCAGTTTTGTATGCCTCATACCTCTGAATATCATCTCATTTTCCTATGTTTGGGAAGTTTTCCTTAATTATTTCTGTGAATAGCCTTTGTAGTTCCTTTGTTTGTACCCCTGCTTCTTCACTCACATTCTTTATTCTTATGTTATAGATCCTCTTGTCGTTTTCTAGCCTTTGTATTGTTATTGCTTGTTTCCTTGTTATTTTTAAGAAATTTTTTCTTTCATGATCCTACATTGCAAACCTGTTCTCCAGTTTGGATAATCTATCCTTAGTTTCTTTCAAGCAGTTTTGCCAACTTCCAATGGAGTTTTTAATTTCCTGGTAATCTTTTTGAACCTACTTCATGAATTCTATGTTTTCTTTATCTTCTTCATCAAATGGTTCTCCCCTTTTTTGTGTTCCTCCATTCTTCCACCTGTGTCTTCTTGAGAGGTGTTTAGAATTTTTTATTAATCTGTTTATATCTTGCTTTACTTGGCTAAATATTTCACTTTTGAACTGTTCTATGAGGTTCCAAAGATATTTCTTTATGTCCACTGGTGCCGTGTCTGATATTGTATGTTTGCTGTCTTCAATTTCCTTTATATTTACCTTTCCTGGATCAGTGTTCTCAGGGTTGGGGGCTGGGGACTTTTTCTTGTTTCTTCCTCTTGTCACATTTTTTATTTCTTCCATACAGGCATTTCTTCCATAGAGGCGAGTCCCCAATTTCTTTTTTGTTAGTTTTAATTTTTCTGAAGTGTACTGGCTAGGTGATCCTGCCCACTGAAGTGTGCTATTAAGGTGCAAACAGGTACAGCATATGCTGGCCCCTCCCCTCTGGTCAGTCAACCTGCTGAGGCCTTCACTGTCTTAGTGTGCTGCCTCCCCTCTGGGGCAGTTAACTTGCTGGGGCCATCACTGCATTAGTGTGCACCGCTGGGCATAGGGAAGTGGTTTGAGATAACTTATTGGGCCTCAGCCAGGGCCATGACTTAGGCCAAGCACACTCCAGCAATATTTTGGGAAGGGAGCAACTGACTGAAGTCACTGCTGCCCCTTGTTCTTGCCAGTCTTGCCCAGTCCCCGAATGTCATCCATTTGGAGCCTCTTTTTGTGTGGAATGGTTTTATTCCTTGCACTCACCGTGGGTTGATGCAGGTTCCCTGCCACCTCAGCTCTTTGTTTGGCTTGCCGACCTCCAACCTCAGTGTGACTGCATTTCCAGTGAGTCAAAGTGATGGGATTTTGGACCACTCAGTAAGTCATGGCTGTGTGAGTATGGGTGCTGCAGCAGGAGCACCGAGCCTTTAGTTGTTTCAGTAGTAGCACCGGGACTGTATGTTTGGTTGGTTCTTTTCAACTTAGTTTCTTTATGGGTTGAGAGGATTCATCTCCCTCTCTTTGGGACTCCCCATGCTGTATTATTTTGAAATCTAAGTTGACTACCTCAGGGAACCTCTGTAGCATGCTGTTATCTATCTGCCATCTTTACTGGAACCCCTATCCCACATGTTCTGGTATGTTATATTGTCATTATCATTCAATTGTACAAGTTGTCTAATTTCTTCTTTAATTTAATCTTTAAAACATTGATTGTTCTGTAGGGTTCTATTTAATATTAATGCTTTTATGAAGTTCTTGTGGTTTCCTTTGGCATGGATTTCCAATTTATTGCACTGTGATTTGATACCATGCATGAGATAATTCCAATTTCTTTTACATTTATTTAAACATGTTCTATGAGCCAGGATATGGTCTATTTTGGAGAAGTAACCTTATGCAGCTGACAAGACTGTATATTTTGATGCTGTGGCATGGGACACTATATAGACATCTACTCTGTTTATTTGTTCAAAAGTTTAGCTGAATTCTAATATTTTATTATTGATTTTTTTTGTCTAGTTGCTCAGTCTTTTTGTGACAGTGAGATATTGAGATCTCCCAGTACAATTGTATTAGGGCTTCTTTGATTTTTCCCATCTGTTAGTATTTGTTTTATATAGTTAGGTGCACTGATATTTGTTGCATATATATTTATGATTGTTAAATCTTCTTCTTTTATTGGTCCCTTTATGAGGATGTAGTAACTGTCTTTGTCTCTCTTAATTGGTCTTGGATTGAAATTTACTTTGTCTGTAAATAGAATATCTTCCCATGCTTTTTTCTGGATTCTTAATGCATAAAATATTTTCCATCCTTTGACTTTCAGTCTATGAATTTCTGTTTTGAATTAAATGAGTTTCTTGTATGCAACATATAGTTGGATCTTGCTTCTTGATTCATTCTGCCAGCCTATGTCTTTTGACTGGTGAATTGAGACCATTAAAATTGACTCTTAAAATTGATGTGCATTCACTTATCCTTGTCATGTTATTTTCCTGTTGTTGGCTCGCCCCATTTTTTCCCTGTAATTGTTTGCATTTCCCAGTGGATTCCTTCTGTTGGAGTTCATGGATCTGTAGTCCTTATTATCTTTTTCTAGAATGTCCTTCAGAACATTTTGGAGTTCTGGCTTGGTCAAATTTCCTCACACGTTCTTTTTCATGGCTGGATTTATTTCTCCATCAATTTTGGAAGACAGTTTTGCATGACACATCAGTCTGTGTTGAAACTTGTTTTCTTTTAGAACTTGGAGTTCTTACCTTCAAGCTTGAGAGTTTGTGCTGACAAGCCAGCTGTGATTCTAATGGGCTTTCTTTTATAGGTGATTTCTTTCCTTTTCCTAACAGCTTTTAAGATTCAATTCTTGTGTTAAATTTCTGGAATCTTGACAATGATATGCCTCATTGTAGATTTTTTTATTATTGTTAATTGGAGTTCTATATGTCTCATTTATTTGTATGCCAAATTCTTTTCCTCAACCTGGAAAGTTTCCTGTCACAATGTCTTTGAACATGTTTTTAACATGTTCATCATTTGTGGTATCTCCTGCTTGTTCAGTGATTCCAATTAATCTTAAATTATTCTTTTTGTCTTATCTATCAGCTGCTGGATTGATTTAGCATATTCCCTTGCAAGTTTGAAGAAATCTTTGTTTTTATGTTCTATAAATGCAAGTTTGTCTTCAATATCTGAGTGAGCTTCTTCACATTGGCCTTCCCTGCTATGAATACTTTCAGTGTAGTTTTTATTCTACTGGGTATCTGCTTTATGGATTCCATTTATTTCCTATGGTATGCTTCCATAGTATGCTTTAGTTTATCTATTTTTTTTGTCTGTGTCTGTTCTAACATTCCTAAGCAGGATGTGTATTTTGATAATCTGTATAGTTATTTGGAGAATTATTTTTGATTTCATTTTTTTCCAGAGCCTCATTCAATTGCTCGGTTGTTATCACTTTGGAAAGACCTGGTGGTGTGTTTTCAGACTGTCCCACTTTTGTGAACAGTATGCCTGGGGTTGCATCTTTTTAATTGTCTTCTCATTTCTTTTTTTTTTTTTAATTCGTAGGGTTTAGTTAATTCCTATGGTGATGCCTGTAAGTTGCCTATGGTGAGTTGTTTTATTGGTAATATTTAGGATGGTTAGGTGATGATTCTTCTTCTGAGGGATAACCTAAGTGTAGCTGGTTTTTGTGTTTTGAGTCCTTTGGAAGCTCTTACCTCTTCAGCTTGGTGGAGACAAGAAATTGTTGCTAGTTTGACCTAGTATTTGGTTCTTTGGCACTGTGCCACATTATTTTCTGTGAGCTTTTCTTAATCTCAGTCATGGATTATCAGGACTAACAGCTGTTTAGAACAATTATGTCAATTTTGGCTGCAGTTGTACCCATAGTATTAAACACAGCCTATAAAACAACAAACTGAGCTAACCCTTAATTTGAAACTTTTAAGCATATGAACTAGATTTGTGATTATTTAAAAAACATAAAACAAATCAGATAATTATATGTAATATGTAAGTCTGTAATGTGTTAATTTTGTCCTCAGGGTTAAAATTTAAAATGTATTAAGGAGAAAATAGAGAAGTGGAAAAAGAGAAAGAGATTACAAATAAGGTTGGAGGATAAAGATGGATCCCATCAAGTTGGGAAAAGTGGTGTAGAAGATTGAAAGAAAAGAGGTGGAGGAGATAAAAGGTAGACCAAAACATATCCACACCCACAAAGAGGATAGGAACCACTCTCACACTCATAAAAAATAGAAGAGAAAGGGAAATAAAAAACAAACTGAATAAAACAAAAAAAAACAAGAAAAAAGAAACAACAACAAAACAAAACAAAAAATATACCAACAAAGCAAAAACAGAGCAGAGTCCACTTCCAGGATTCTCTCTGGGTTCACTAGTTGACAGCCTGTGGAGACATAGTCCTGAATTGTGCCACTGTATTCCAACAAGCCAGCTGTTGCTTTATGGCAGAGTAGTAGATAACCACTGCAGGTCTGCTCCAAGACCAGATTCATTGGACTTGCCACAGTTCAAGCAGGTCCCACAGTTCTGCACCCAGCTGAAAGCTGCTGGAAGAAGCCAACAGTCTCTGGTTCCATGTTTGTCTAGCTTAACTCCAAAATTGCTCATGGCCAGTTGATCTGTCCTGAGGGAGGACTGAGTCCTTTGCACTCACCACTAGCCAGTGAAGTCTTCTACATTTGCTGCTCTTCTCCACTGCTGCATCTCTCTACAGAGTGCTCTGGGGTGCTCAGCCACCACTGTCACCATGGCCATGTGTTTCCAGGTTCCAACAGCTCCTCTTAAAAAGTTACTCTGGCTCAGGTTGAAGTTACTACCAGCTACACTTTCTTCTTCATTGATGTTTTGGTTTTACCTCTCTCTGTGGGCTTCAATTCACACTTCAGATTCTTCCTTGGTCCAGGGGACCCACTTTCCTTCTTCTTGTCTTCCTCATGATGTTCTATTTCATCTTCTGGGTGGTGATTCTAAGAGAGGCTGTTTTCTCTGCTGCTTACTGCTCTTCCACCTTACCAGAAGTTCAATTTTTTTAAAGTGTGCTTGTCAGCCTCTCCAATTGTAAATAGTATACTTAGAGCTGTCTTGTTTGAGTTCAAAGTTTTTCTTTTTGCCTTTTAGATTTTTTTTGTCTTTTTCCTTTTTATCGGTACCAGGGATCGAACTAATGACTGCCTGCTTGCAAGGCAGGCGCTTATGCCGCTGAGCTAAACCTCCAGCCCCTGCCTTTTAGATTTTTAAAACATTTGTGTATAATTTAAACTGGCAGATGAATATCACTAAAGTTAAAGACATGCTTTCATCCAGTTTGCCAGCTGATCAAGATAATGTCAATACACATTTTGCAAATGCAGTGCATACTGCTGTCAGTGTATAATAACTCAAAAATCTTTCATTGTTTAAAATATTGAGTTGTTATGATCTGGTTCTTAGAGATCATCAAAAATTTGTTAAGATTATTAAATAAAAATGCCTTAGACTGAAAATGTTGAACAGGACTCCCCTTGATAAATAAAGAAGCAGCTGTCTGAAAATATTTTATTTCACCCTGATAGTCTCTACATCCTTATTGGAGACATTCCAATAAATGTTAAATATATCATTGTGACAGGTTTACATTGAACATTTTCAAGAGGTTAAGTTTTCTAAAAATAAAAATAAAGTTTTCTTATTAAAAGATGCTCTTGTTACAAAACAAAGTGAACAAAGATTTTCATATAGCCACATCATTCATTATTACTAATTTCACATTGTACCAAATACATTCATGCCTTCCATGTATAATAGTTCTAAAACATAAAACAATCATAAGACATGATTATTTATGGTGATATCCTGTTTCTAGACTCTGATATCTGTCTTTCTATTGTACTCCAGCTGTTGGTAATAAGAGGTAGATGTCAAACCAGCATGAGTCCACCTGTCAAATAATAGATTTTTATTTAAACTTCTGTGATATATATGTTATACATGTGTCATTATATTTAGAGACACTCAGACATTGAGCCATGCTGGAACTTGGGGGACCAACTAGAGGAGCAACAAGTCAGCCTTCCTGGTAATAGGCATGAGCTGTGGGCATGCCAGGGAGAGAATAAGTCAGTCAGTGTCTCCCATGGACCTATCAGTGTGTGGTCTGAGAACCAAATGTCTCATGTCCATTGCCACCCCCACCATTAGCAACTGGATGATTTTTTAAATCAGTACCGGGGATTGAACTCACAACCATGTGCTTGCAAGGCAGGTGCTTATGTTGCTGAGCTAAATACCCAGCCCAGCAACTGCATGATTTAGAGGTCAGCTGGAGTTGATAGCAACTAAGGTACATAAAGCAACTAACTGCTTGTATTGTTTGGTTGATTAAGCTGATGTGGGGCCAGAGGTCTGAGCATCTCTTAGGAGGATGACACTATGCAATATAAATATGGGGGATTTTCTTTTGTCTTGTCTTTGAAGGTCAATATTATTTTCACTGCTTGTTTTTTTTTCTGATTGTTATTGTTCTATGCAATATTATGTATTTATTGTTTTTATTTTGAAGAGAATAAAAACAAATAAGACAAAGTGAAATAGCCAATCAAAACAAAAGGATGAACATGGTGCATGACTTCAAAACAAAATACAAGCAGATCAATAATGACTAACATAATGCCTGTTGAAAAGAATTGCCCACAGCATCAGGCATAACAAAATTTAACATGATAGTATAGAACAAAGCTAACAACAACAACAACAACAAAAAACCAATGGAGACATTATAGGACTTCAAAAGAAGATAATAGTAAAATGCAATGGGAATTGTAATGCATCTTATTGTCTTCAAATAGTTGCCTATACCATCAGACTTGATACTATCAAACAAAACAGAATAGAATAAAATCACTCAAAACAAAACAATGAAAGCAATGCAGGGCTTCAAATCAAGGTAATAAAAAATAAAATGGTTATCATAATATACTCCATCTTTCGAATAGCTGTTCATGCCATCAAATATAAAACAAGTAAAAAAAACTGAAACAGAATAAAACCAAACTAAACAGAACAATGAAAACAATATGGGTTTCAAATCATGCTAATAGAAAAACAATGGTCACTGTCTTCCCTTTTTAGACAATTTATCCCCTTTCACTTTCCCAGGATGTATTATACATTTCAGGTCCGAATAACTCCTTTGGTTTTTATATTAGGGAGGCAACCTGTTATTCACCTAAATGACTCCGAAGCATTTTACTCCTGAGCATGATCTCAAGTTGTATCCATTTACCTACAAATGTTTCAAGGTTACCTTTCTTTATAGCTGAGTAGTTTTCCATTGTATTAAAGTGTTATGGATTTCTAACCAATCGGAAACTGATGGGCAAGCTACCCCCACTTTTTGCTGGATGGCTGTCACATAAAGCATTGTTTTCTCATCTTTGACTTTCAGTCCATAAATCCCCTTTTGTATTAAATGTATTTCTTGTATAAAGCACATTGATGGACTCTGTCTCCTGATCCACTCTGCCTGTGTTTCTTTTTATTGGTGAATTGAGGCCATCTACATTAGTGATTGTGGCCAATCTTCTCTGCCTCATCTCTGCCATGCTATTTTTCTGCCATTGGTTGCTATTGGTTGCCTACTTTGCTTCACTGTCTGCCCCATTCAGTGACCACCCTCTGCCACTGTTCCTGAAACCAAGGTCTTTATTTTTCTCTCTCTAGAATGTCCTACAGTATTTTTGTAGGGTTTTTTTCTGGGTGGTCATGAATTACTTCAGTTGTTCTTTGTCATAAAAGTATCTTGTTTCTCCATTAATTTTGAAACAGAGTTTTTCAGGGTACATCAATCTGAGCTGGAGGTTATTTTCTTTCAGGACTTGGAACACTTCACTCCAAGCTCTTCTTGATTTGACGGCTTGTGTCAAGAAATCTGTCATGACTGTGATGAATTTTCCTTTGTAGGTAATCTGTTTCTTTTCTCTGACTGACTGCTTTTTAAATTTTTAAAAAAATTTATTTAAGAGGGAAAAAAAACAGAAAAAGGGTACAAGTTATACAGAATTTCAGAAAAAATAAACAGCAGGAAATCACTAGTTAATAGATTACATATTGTCATCTTAGAAATAGTTGTTCAAGTCACAAAATTAAGGCATATAAAGTGCACATTAAAACAGTGAGACTGCAAACAGTTCTGTTCAATGATCCAACAAAAACTCAGTAATATGGTTATCTATCTTATACACTTAAATATATACACAGTTATATCTTCTAGAGAACTTTCTTTTCCTTTCTTTTGTACAATGACAATTACACATTTTGGGTTTTATTACTTCCACAGTTCTTATTACTTTTTTTTTTTGAAGAAAGTAAAACCAAATGTGACATACCAGGACAGAGTCAGTCAAATCAAAAGGATGGACATAATACATAATGTAAAAACAAAATACAAGGTGATCAACAATGGTTACCATAATGCCTCTTGTTATCTTAAAAAGAATTGCTTATATCATCAGTTATAATAAAATTGAACAAAACAGTAAAGAATAAGACCAATAAAAATAAAACATTGGAGACATTAGAGGACTTCAAAAGAAGATAATAGTCAACCAGAATGGGCATCACAATGGATCTTATTGTCTTCATAGTTGTTGCCTAAACTTTCAAACTTGGTACTATCTAGCATAACAGAATAGAGGAAAATCAGTCAAAACAAGATGGTGAGAGCAATACAGAGTTTCAAATCAAGTTAATGGGAAATCAAAGTGGGTTACTATAATATATCCTGCTTTCTTCATTTATTTTTCCCTTAATTAAAAGGATAAAAATGAAAAAGTAGATAATAAAAAGGAGATTGAGATTAAAAAAAAGAGGGCATAACAACAAAACAGTGCAGGTCAAAACATAGCCATTTAAGCAAAATAGTGTTTCACCACAAGATAATCTCGACATAATAGTAGTTACCATAGTGTCTCTTCCCTTAAAATCTTTGCATGCAGTTATATCCTTTAGAACACTTTCTTTTCCTCTCTTTTGTACAATGACAATTACACATTTTGGGTTTTATTACTCCCACAGTTCTTATTGTTTTTTTTTGAAGAGAATAAAACCAAATGTGACATAACAAAACAGAGTCAGTCAAATCAAAAGGATGGATATAATACATACTATAAAAACAAAATACAAGGTGATCAACAATGGTTACCATAATGCTTCTTGCAACCTTAAAAAGAATTGTCTATATCATCAGTTATAATAAAATTGAACAAAACAGTAAAGAACAAA
The DNA here is from genome assembly GCF_034190915.1 of Cavia porcellus. Classification (NCBI taxonomy): domain Eukaryota; kingdom Metazoa; phylum Chordata; class Mammalia; order Rodentia; family Caviidae; genus Cavia; species Cavia porcellus. The sequence continues at coordinate 40,511,529 of NW_026947486.1, read as the reverse complement.
ACCAATAAACCAAAACATTGGAGACATTGCAGGACTTCAAAAGAAGATAATAGTCAAACAAGAATGGGCATCATAATGAACCTTATTGTCTTTATAGTTGTTGCCAATACTCTTAAACTTAGTAGTTTCAAGCAAAACAAAATAGAGTAAAAGCAGTCAAAGCAAGATGGTGAGAGCAATACAGGGTTTCAAATCAAGTTAATAGGAAATCAAAGTGGGTTACTATAATATATCCTGTTATGTTTTTATTTTTCCCTTAATTAAAAAGATAAGAATAAAAAAGTAAATAATAAAAAAGGAGATTGAGATAAAAGATGACATAACAACAAAACAGCACAGGCAAAAACATAACCATTTAAGCAAAATAGTGTTTCATCAACAGATATCCTGACATAAAAGTAGTTACCATAATGTGTCTTTCCTTGAAATCTGTGAGTATAACTTCATATACTGTAGCATCAGACATATCAAGCAATGTAAAACCATTCAAGAGAATGACAGTATTACACAGTATTTCGAACCAGCTAACAGAAAATGAACAACGGTTTCAGCATAATTCCCTTGTCTATCAAAGTTTTTGTTTATATTATCACATATAATAAAATCCAATAAGATACATTATGTTAAGACTGATGGAGACAGAAGAACAAAAGCTTGATGGGACTTCAAAACAAGATGATATTAAATCAGCACTAGCTATTATAATGTCTTGTTTTCTCCAAAATAGCTGTTCCTACCATCCAATCTTTTCTGCCTCATTTCTGTTGAGCTCTTTTTCAGTCATTAGTTGTCAGTTTGTCTTCTTCATTTCACTTTCTGCTCCATTCATTGTGACCTCTCTGCCACTGTTTCTGGAATCTTGGTATTTTTCTAGTTTTAGAATGTCCTGTGGTATTCTCTCTAGAGTTGGATTAGTGGTTGCAAGTTCTCCTAGATCATCTTTATCCTGGAAGTACCTTGTTTTTCCATCAATTTCTAGGGACAGTTGTGTAGGATATATCAATCTTGGCTGGAGGTTATTATCTTTCAAAGCTTGAATTATTTCCCCGCATGGTCTTCCTGATTTGATGGTTTGTGCTGAGAAGTCTGCTATAATTCTGATGGCTGTTCCCTTGTAAGTGATCTGTTTCTCGTCTCTGATGGCTTTTAGTATTCTGTTCTTATATTGGATTTCTGGAATTTTGATTACTATAGGCCTGGGTGTTGTTCTGTTTGGGTTGTAGGTGGCTGGGGTCCTGTATGCCTCACACATCTGAGCATCTTTACCTTTTGCTAAATTAGAGAAATTCTCCTAGATGATTTCTGTGAATAGCCTTTGTAGTTCATTTGTTTGTGTCCCTACTTCTTTTATGTTCTTAATTCTTAAGTTATAGATCCTCTTATCATCTTCAAGCCTTTGTATTATTACTCTTTGTTTTCTTGTTATTTTTAAGAAGTTTTTCATTTCATGCTCCCATATTACAAATCTGTCCTCCAGTTCAGATAATCTATCCTTAGTTTCTTTCAAGCTGCTATGCCAGCTTTCAATAGAGTTTTTAGTTTCCTGGTAATCTCTTTGAACCTGCTTCACGTATACTATGTTTTCTCTATTTTCTCCATCAAACAATTTTCCCCTTTTTTTTGTTCTTCCATTCCACCATGTGCTTTTTCTTGGGGTGTGCTTAGCATTTCTTTAACTATTCTACTTATATCTTGCTTAGGTTGTTAAATACTTCACTTTTAAACTTGTCTATGAGGCTCCGGAGATATCACTTTATGTCTATTGGTGCCGTGTCTGATAATGCATGTTTTCTGTCCTCATTCTCCTTTGTGTTTACCTTTTCTGGGTCAGTGTTCTCAGGATTGGTGGCCGAGGACTCTTTCTTGTTGCTCCCTCTTCCCATACTTTTTGTTCCTTCCATAGAAGTGTATATAGGATGCCCAGTTTCTTTCTTTGTCGGATACAGTTTGTTTGAATTACACCAGCTAGGTGTTCCCACCTACTGCAGTGTACTAAGCAGACACAGACTAGGGCAGCCTCTGCTGGGCCCTCCTGTCCAGGTCAACCGAATGAAGGCTTCACTGCTAGGGTGCACCGCCAGGTGCTGGGACCTGGTTTGGGCTAGCCTACTGGTTCTTAGTCTGTGACATCACGCAGGCCAAGTTCTCCCTACCAATCCTGCTTGAGAGGGCAATATGCATCCTGTTCCAGAAAGTCTGCCCAGTCCCAGAATGTCCTCTGTTGGAGCCTCCTCATCTATGTAAGGGTCCCTGTTTCTCTCACTCACCACAGATGATGCAGTGTTCCCCGCCAGTCCTGTTTTTTTTTTAAATTTTATTTAAAAGGAAAAAGAGAAAAACACAAAACAAAACAAAGCGATGTAAGGGTACAAGTAATACAGAACTACAAAAAAAAAAAAACCAATAAGAAATCACCAGTTAATAGATTACATATTATCATCTTAGAAATAGTTGCTCAAATCACAGTATCAAAGAATACAAAGTGGACATTCAAACAGTGAGACTGCAAACAGTTGTATTCAATGATCCAACCAAAAACATTAATATGGTCAGCTACTTAACACCGCTAAACACACTTGCTGTTGTATCCTTTAGAGCACTTTTTTCCCTCTCTTTTTTACAAGAAAATTTACACATTTTGGGTTTTATTACTCCTTAGTTCTTATTACTTTTTTGGGGGGGAGAGAATAAAGTCAAATATGGCAAAACAAAGCTGTCAGTCAAAACCAAGGATAGACATAGCACATGATGTAAAACAGAGTACAAGGTTATCAACAATGTCTCTTGTTTCCTTAAAAAGAATTGTCTATCTCATTATGTATTATAAAGTTGAACAAAACAGTAGAGAACAAGACCAATAAAACTTAAGCATTGTAAACATTATAGGACTTCCAAAGGAGACAATAGTCAAACCAGAATGGGCATCTTAGTGAATCTTATTGCCTTCAAAGTAGTTGCCTATACCTTCAAACTTGATACTATCATACAGAATGAAACAGAGTCTAATCAGTCAAAACAAGATAGTGGGAGTATTACAGGACTTCAAAACAAGTTAGTAGGAAATCAAAAAAAGTTACTATTATATATCCTGCTAATTTTTAAAATTTTTCTCCTTCATTAAAACAAACATAAGAAATAACTAAATAATTTTTTAAAGAATAAGGGAGAGATTAGGATAAAACAGGACATAACAATATAACAATAGAGGTCAAAGCATGACTGTTTGAGCAACCTAGTGCCTCAAAACGAAATAACCCGACTTAATAGTAGTTACCATAGTGTCTGTCTTTTTCCTTGAAATATTTGGATAAAACTTCATATACTATAGCTTCAAATATTTCCAAATCAAGAAGCCCAGAATAAAGCCTTTCCAATTAATAGGTGAAAACTTTATAAGGCTTCAAGGCTACATAATGGGGAATCATGATTACCACATATTTTTATATATTTGAATCATTACTTACATTAGGGAAACTATTCGGTATTCACACATGCGAGATTGATTTATTTCACTTATGAGTATGGTCTCAAGCTGCGCCCATTTATTGATAAATATCTCAATGTGATCCTTCTTTATAGCTGAATAATACCCCATTGTATAGAAATGCCACAACTTTTTTATCCATTCCTCAGTTGATGGACACGGGTTGTTTCCAAGATCTGGCGATTACAAATTGTGCTGCTATAAACATAGGTGCACATATATCACTGTGGTATGATGCTTTCAGTTCTTCTGGGAATATGCCTAGAAGTGGAATAGCTGGAATAAATGGGACTTCCAATCCCAGTTTTTGAGAAATCTCCAGACTGACCTCCACAAAGGCTGAATCAGTCTACACTCCCACCAACAGTGCAGGAGAGTTCCTTTTTCCCCACAGCCTCTCCAGCATTTGTTATTGTTGGTTTTCTTGATCCTGGCCATTCTTTAGGAGTGAGATGGTATCTCAGTGTGGTTTTAATTTGGATTTCTCTAATGACCAATGATGATGAACATTTTTTCATGTATTTATTTGCCATTTGCATTTCTTCATCTGAGAAGTGCATATTCACCTCAGATGCCCATTTTTAGATTGGATCTTTGAATTTTGGGGGTCTGAGTTTTTTTAATTCTTTATATGTTTTAGACAAGAGTCCCTTGTCTGAGAGAGAGTTCACTAAAATCTTTTCCCAGTGTGTGGGTTTTCTTTTCACTCTACTGGAGATATCTTTTGACATGCAGAAACTTTTTAATAAGATGTGGTCCCAGTTATTGATTCTGGGAAGTATTTCCTGGGCGGTTTGAGTCCTGTTCATGAATTCTCTACATACTCCTGTGTCTTCAAGGTTCCTACCCATTTTGTCTTCCAATAGATTTAGTGTTTCTGTTTTAATATTCAGATCTTTGACCCATTTAGATTTTAATTTAGTACATGGTGATAGACATGAGTCTAGCTTTAGTTTTTGGCAAATGGAGAGCCAGTTTTTCCAGCACCATTTATTAAAGAGACTGTCGTTTTTCCAGTGAACCTGCTTGGCTCCTTTATCAAAGATAAGGTGGTTGAGTGTGTTTGCAGTTGTGGTTGTATCTTCTAATCTATTCCATTGATCTTCGGCTCTGTTGATTTTACTACAGTTGCTTTGTAGTATAACTTCAAGTCAGGGATTGTGATGCCTCCTGCTTTGTCTTTGCTGCTTAGAATTGCCTTTGCTATTCTAGGTCTCTTCTGGTTCCAGATGAAATTTAGGAGTGATTTTTCTAGATCTATAAGGTATGTTGACGGTATTTTTATTGGGATAGCATTGAATCTGTGTAAGAGTTGTGGGAGAATGGCCATTTTCACAATGTTTCTTCTTCCTATCCATGAGCAAGGGATGTCTTTCCATTTTCTGAGATCATCTTCAATTTCTTTCTTCAGTGTATTATAATTTTCACTGTATAAGTCTTTCACTTCTTTCGTAGGAGTAATTCCTAAATATTTCATTTTTTTGCTTGCTAATGTGAATAGTCCAGTTTCTCTTATTTCCCTCTCTATGATTTTGTTGTTCGTGTATAGGAATGCTATTGATTTCTGAGTATTGATTTTGTATCCAGCCACATTACTGAGTATATTTATTGTATCTAAGAGTCTTTCAATGGAGTTTAGGGGGTCTTCTATGTAGAGTATCATGTCATCTGCAAACAATGATAATTTAACTTCTTCTTGTCCTATCTTTACCCCTTTTATTTTTCTCTCTTGCCCAATTGCTCTGGCTAGTACTTCCAGTACTATATTAAATAGGAGTGGTGATAAAGGACATCCTTGTCTTGTGCCTGATTTTAAAGTAAAGGCTTTCAATTTTTGACCATTGGTATGATGCTGGCTGTTGGTTTGTCATAGATGGCCTTTATTATACTGAGGTAAAGACCATCTATTCCAATTTTCTGTAAAGTTCTTATCATGAATGAGTGTTGGACCTTATCAAAGGCTTTTTCTGCATCTATAGAAATGATCATGTGATTCTTATTTTTGGCTTTATTGATATGGTGGATTACATTTATTGATTTACGTATGTTGAACCATTCATGCATTCCTGGGATGAATCCCACTTGGTCATGGTGTATAATCTTCTTGATGATTTGCTGCATCCCATTTGACAATATTTTATTGAGGATTTTTGCATCTGTGTTCATTAGGGAGATCGGTCTATAGTTCTCTTTTTAGTTGGGTCTTTCTCAGGTTTTTGTACTAGAGTAATATTTGCTTCCAGGAATGACTTAGGAAGGATTGCTTCCCTTTCAATTTCATTGAATAGTTTGAGGAGTGTCGGCATTAGGTCTTCTTTGTATTTCTTGTAGAACTCTGCAGTGAATCCATCTGGGCCTGGGTTCTTCTTGGTGGGTAAGGACTTAATTACATTTTCAATTTCATTAACAGAGATTCAGCTATTCAACAGTTTTACATCCTCTTGATCTAGCTTTGGTACTTCATATGTTTCTAAGAATCTGTCTATTTCTTCTGTGTTATCAAACTTTTGAGAGTAGAGGTTTTCGAAATAGGTGTTGATGATCTTCTGTATTTCTATTGGGTCTGTAGTGATTTCACCTTTTTCATTTCTTATTGCATGAATTTGAGCTTTTTCTTCCCTTTTATAAATAAAGTTGGCTAGGGGCCTATCGATTTTATTTATTCCTTCAAAGAACCAACTCTTTGATTCATTGATTCTTTGGATTGTTTTCTTAGTCTCTACTGCATTGATTTTTGCTCTGATTTTTATAATTTCTTCTCTTCTTTTGGCTTTGGGCTTGACTTGCTCTTTTTCTAGCTGTTTGAGGTGTAGCATCAAGGTATTTATTTGTATTCGTTTTGTTTTCCTGATGTGGGAACTCAGTGCAATAAATTTTCCTCTCATTGCATCCCACAAATTCCGGTAAGTTGTATCTGCATTTTCATTTTCTTTTAGGTATTGTTTAATTTCTTCTGTGACCCACTGATTACTCAAGAGTGTGTTATTTAGTTTTCATGTGTTTGCAGGATTTTTGCAGTATCTTTTATCATTAATTTCTAATTTCAGAGCGCTATGATCCGATAACATGCAAGGGATGATTTCAACTCTTTTGCATTTGTTTAAATATGTTCTGTGAGCTAATATATGGTCTGTTTTATAGAATGATCCATGGACTGCTGAGAAGAATGTGTATTCTGATGTGGTTGGGTGGAACATTCTGTATACGTCTATCAAATCCATTTGTTCACAGGTGTGATTCAGTTCTATTATTTCTTTGTCATTTTCTGTCTGGTTGATCTGTCCCTTGGTGTCAATGGTGTATTAAGATCTCCTGTTGCAATTGTGTTACTGATAATTTGAGTTTTCATTTCTGTTAATAGTTGTTTCATGTAACTGGGTGCTCTGGAGTTTGGTGTGTATATATTTAAGATAGTCATCTGTTCCTCTTGGAGTTTTCCCCTTAGGAGTATGTAGTGACCTTCTTTGTCCTTTATGGTCATTGTTGGTTTAAAGTTCATGTTGTCTGCAAACAGAATGGCTACTCCTGCCTTTCTTTGGATTCCTGCTGCATGAAGTATTGTTTTCCATCCTTTGACTTTCAGTCTGTGAGTATCCTTCTGGGTTAGATGGGTTTCCTGTAAACAGCATATGGTTGGATTTTGTTTCTTGATCCATTCTGCTAGTCTGTTTCTTTTGATTGGTGCCTTGAGACCATTTACATTAATGGTTATTACTGTTAAATGCTGGTTTATTGTTGGCATGTTTTCTCTCTGCTGTTGCATCTTTATCTTTCTGTTCTGTTTAATTATTTGCTTTGCTTAGTGGTTTTTTCCTTTTGTATCTAAACTGTCTTTTAATAGTTTTTGCATGGTAGGTTTGGTGTTCATGAAGTTCTTTAGCTGTTCTTTGTCATGGAAATATCGTATTTCACCATCAATTTTGAATGATAGTTTTGCAGGATATATCAGTCTAGGTTGGAAATCATTTTGCTTTAGGATCTGGAATACTTCACTCCATGCTCTTCTTGACTTTATTGCTTGTGCTGAGAAGTCTGCTGTGATTCTGATAGGTTTTCCTTTATAAGTGATCTGTCTTTTCTCTCTGACAGCTTTTAATAATCTATTCTTGTGCTGGATTTCTGGGATGGTGATTATTATATGTCTGGGTGTAGTTTTATTTTGGTTATGACTATTTCGAGTTGTATATGCTTCACTGATCCTGATGTCAGTTTCTGATCTCACGCTTGGGAAATTTTCAGCTATTACTTCTCTAAATATCCTCTTGACATCTTTTATGTTGTCTCCTTCTTTTTCATTAATCCCTACCATTCTTATGTTATTTTTCTTTCCATCGTCTTGCAGTTGTTGAATTGTTGTTTCCTGATTCCTTGTTATTTTTAAAAGATCTTTCCTTTCCTGTTCACTAGCTGCAATCCTGTCTTCAAGGTCTGGAATTCTATCTTCACTTTCATTAATGTGGTTTTTACAACTTTCAGTGGAGTATTTTTATTTCCTGTATATCTCTGTGCATCTGCATTATTTATTCTGTTTGTTTCTTACATTGCTCATCTAGGTATTCTATCTTTTTGTTTAGTTCCTCCAATTTTTTATCTGTGTTTTCTTTAGATATATTCAGAATCCCTTTCATTTCTTTCATCATTTCTTCTTTTATCTGGGAGATTATTTGGAGTTTGAATTTTTTTAAAGCTTCCTGGAGTTGCTTGTTAATTTCAGTGGCTATTGTGTCTGATATTTGAGGTGAATGGCATATATTTTCTTCTATATACATTGCTCCTCGGGTTTCTTGAGATGGGCTGGAGTTTTGAGGTTGTAATTTGGTCTTTTGTTTTGTCATTTTCCTATATTTCAGTGTTTGAAGTGTTATTTGAAAGCTTCCTCAGGATCTGTTGGAAATCCCCTTCTATGTTTGTAGCTACTGAGACTCTGGCACCACACTACCCCAAGCCACTTGGCCTGCAGAACCAATGGCCCTCCTCTGCCTGCTCAGAACTCCGCAGTTCCTGCCAAACTCGGCCTCAGATACACTGTGCGCCCACTTGCCCCTTTGAAGCTCCACAGCTCTCCAATAGTAGCCGGGATGTGGAGGCAGATGTAGACGCCTCAAATCCACCTCTCCACTTCACTGCACCCAGAAGCCTGGGGGGTCCAGAACAGTCTGGGATTTGGGCAGAGTGCGCTGAGCACTCACCATAGGCCATGGTGCCTGAGGAACCTGGGATCCCTCCCTGCTTGCTGAGATATCCACAGTCCTCCAGACACATGGGGAGGCCAATGCTGGTGCCCCAGATCCGCCCAGCCCCTCCTCTGCACACCGATGGCTAGGCGTGGCAGTCCGAAACAGGCTGTGCTCTGGGGTTTTAAAACGGACTATACCCACATACTCATCCTTATGAAGATAATCAAATTAATAAATTTGTTTTAATTAAATATTGAAACTCCAGATTCTTCCCAGAAGAGTGGAAGAGACCTCCCCGGGTCATTTATAGCACTCCAAGGGGTATTCACCTATAAGACCTTCCACAGTGGATTCTCTGCTCCACAATAAAATTGGCAATACATCTTACCCTTCCTCTTCATGGAAGTCACAAAAAATCTCCACATCTGTCTGACTGGTCAGAATCCCAGAAAACATCTAAATGCTTTTTTCACTGTCTATCTTATCACTTCTCCTATTTTATTCAATCAGTCTATCCTGACCTGTCCTGGTTTCAGCCTAACTTCTTTATGCCAGTCTTTCTATACTTGTATAGGAGTTCTTTATCAGGGTATTTTGTATGATGTCCCAGAGGAGGTCACACGGTTTTCCCTTTTCCTTACTTTTTCCTGTTTAATGAATAGAAAGAACCCTAAAGTCTTCCATTCTATTAAACACTTTATTGCAAATTTTACTTTCAACTTTACTGTTATTCCTGTCTTCCAGTTCAGGAATGGAGTACCTTTTCCCTGTACTTGCATTCACCATAGCTCTAGTTAGACTCCTCCATTATTACGTACAAACTCTGGCCTACTTGACATTCCTTTTTGTTTCACCACACTCTGGTATTGCTCTCCTGCAGTTTCATTATGTCATTCCATTATCTGTACAAAAATCTTATTCTCAACTCATTCCTTGTTGAAGCACTTCAATCCTAACCTAGCCAAAGGTTAATAGCTCTGCATTCCTATGTCTACAGCAACTTATATGCCATGTTAGTGCCTTCATTTCCTGGCCTGTGGGTAAGTCCATGGAGACCCTAGAGGGGGAGTGGGGATGAGAGGTGACAAGAGACACAAGGAATGGAGACAAGACAGAATTCTGATCAAGTCTTGTTTATTCAAGGAAAAAGTAACAAATATATAGGGTATTGTGGAAGGGGCTGGGTTTTGACATGTCAGCAGGTAACTTAGCAACAAGGAAGTTCTAATGAGGCTAGGGGCTATAGGGTAATTTGAGTCTCCTGTGTGAGGGCCCATAAATCATGCTAATTAGCATGTTTGCTGTACAGGCTGAACCACAGGGAGATGTGACACGATAGGCGAGGAAAGATAGAAACTTAACTACTAAATAGAAACTTAACATAAGATAATGGCCAATTGCAGGGTTTCCCACACCTTCCTAGGTCTGGGTTTTCACCAATCTCATCTACCACAATAAAAGTGAAATAAAGGTTCCACTCTATCCCCTCAACAGAACATGTATAGCCATGGTTCCTAATCAGTAGCAAGACAAAAACTTCTAGGTAGGATGTATGGACTGATACTTGCAGCCTTATTTTGTTGACATTTCTGTGTTCAAGAACTCAATTTAGCCTTTACATAGCTCCAATATCACTGATACTCTTTTGACTTTTCTGGAGACAGAAATGGGCATAACAGTGTTAACTACTTCCCTGACCTCATACCATCTTCTCTCTCAAGAGCTTTCTGATGGCCTCAGACAAATATCTGACTCTTTTTTCACTTTAACAAATCAAATAGACTCCCTAGCAGTGATAATCCTTCAAAATCAGAAGCTTAGAACTGTCACAGCAGAAAAAAATAGGTTATGTGCCTCTCTTGGAGAAAAATGTTTTTACACAAATCAGTCAGGCATAGTATGGGATGCAGCCAAGCGATTGTCAGAAAAGTCTTCAAAAATTAGACAGTGCTGAATTCCCACCCAGCCAAGCCCCACCAGTATGCAAGGGCTTGATGATTCCCACATACCCCAGTACTGCCAGCCCATTGCCCTTGGGCTTTCCAGCCCAGCATTCCTCCATGAGCTCACAAGGGTGCAATGCTTCCTGTGCACCATGCCATCAGCCTGCTGCCCTTGGGGACATCCCCACCACCTGGAGCTACTGTTGATCTTCAGCTCCTCCTTCTCCTCCTCCCAGAACCTTGGACTGCAGTGTATTAACTGCACTGGGTTGATGGGAGTATCAGTAAAACCACACCCAAACAGAAGAGTTCAGCAGTCAAGCCAGTGTGGTGAATGCACCCCTAAATTAGAGGTCTTCAATGGGTAAAGGAGCAGTAGGAGCAGTAACAAAGTTCACTCCAGCTGTAAGACCTTGGTGAACTTGGCAAGAGTGTAGATGATTCCTTCCTCTACAAAGAGAACATCAGGCATGTTAAGGAGTGTGCTAATAAGACTCCCCCAGGCTGGAGAAAATTAAAAGGGCTTATGAGACACCCAGTGATAAATTAAGGCCTCAGCAGAGACAAACACTATAGAGAGGGAGATTTGGTGACCTAGAACAACCTGAAGACATAGTAACAGCAGGGACTAATGGTTGACTTACATAAATCCTCAAAGGCTAGTCAGCCCAGGAAGAATATAGGACTCACCCACCCAATAGATTCTGCAGGAGGAAGTTAGGTGACTGGCCCTCATCTTCTTTGTGGTATACAACAATCAGACAAACATCAACCACACAGTATGACCTTAAGATACACACTGCTGATAGTTGAGACTCTCAGCAGTGAAAGACAAAATATTAGCCTGAAATGTGAAAGTGAAAAAACCAAAAAGCAAAATGCATTCTCAAACATCTAGTCCATCAAGAGCAAGTGCAGGCAATATTAAAATAGAGGGCTTTAAAAGTCATACACCAGATATCTCTGAGAAGATAGTAAATGAAATAAAGAAACAAATCCATGAGGCTATAGAGGAAAACAAGAAACAGCTTCTCACATAAAGACAGAAGTAACAATCTTAGTAAAGGAGTTTCTCAGCATAGCTAAGAGAAGAAATAGATAAAAAAGTACAGGAGCATGGGAAATTGATTGAAACCTTGAATGAAAAATACAGAAAACAAGCAGAATCCATGAAAGACATTCAAAGAGATAGCCAAGAAAAAAATATTCTACTGAAAGCTGGCAAAATCATTAAAATGAAGCTGAGGATACAATTTCAGACATTGAGAACAGGATTGCAGTTAATGATCATGAAATTACAGAACTTTTAAAAACAATGAAGTAGCATGAAATGACAATCCAGTAGTTCAAGATGATGCCAAGAGAAACAATATAAAACTAAGAGGCATCAATGAAGATGCAGGAATCAATGCAAATGACATCACTAAACTATTCACAGAAGTAATAGCAGAAAATTTCCCAAACATGGGGAAAAATAAGTTATACAGATGAGTGAGGCACATAAAATGCACCAGTCACAACCAACATACATGTACATCAAAGCATAATAATTAAGATCCCAGACATACAGCATAAAAATAGAATACTAAAAGCTGTTAGAGAAAAGACACAACTCACCTATCATGGAAAGCCCATTAGAATCACAGCAGACTTTTCAGCACAAACCCTTAAGTTAGGATGAGTTTGGAGTGAAGTATTTCAAATCCTGAAAGAAAACAACTTTCAACCCAGACTGATGTACCCAGAAAAACTGTCTTTCAAACTTAATGGAGAAACAAGATACTTCCATGGGGGGGGGGAGGGGAAAAAAAACAACTGAAGAAATTCACGTCCAACAAACCAACCCTAGAAAGAATATAGAAAGACATAATAGATAGAAATAAAAATGACCACAATCTCCAGAACAACAACAGAAAGAAACTACCAGGCAGAAAAAGCAATTAAAGAAGCTGGAAAAGAAGAAAATCAACAACAGGAACATAACATGACCAAGTTGAGTCAGTACATATTAGTTATTTCCATTAATGCAAATGGCATCAATTTACCTATCAAAAGAAATAGGTTGACAGAATGGATCAAGAAATAGGATCCCACAATATGCTGTATACAAGAAAGACATCTGACTTAAAAAGAAACTCATAGATTAAAACTCAAAGGATGGAAAACAGTATCCCATGCAACAGGAATGCAAAAACAAAACAAAACAAAACAACCCAAAAAAACCCCCAAAAAACAAGTGTAGCTATTCTGTTAGCAGACAATGTAAACTTCAAACCTAAAATGATTAAAAGAGATAAAGAAGGTCACTACATACTCATTAGTGGAAAACTTCAAGAGGAAGAACTAACAATTATAAACCAATATGCACCAAACACAGGAGCATCCAACTGTATAAGACAAATACTAATTGACAAGAAAATCCAAAAAAACAAGAACACAGTTTTAACAGGGGAACTAATATTTCACTGTCACAAAGAGGTAGATTAACTAGACAAAAAGTCAGCAAAGAAATAATAGAACTGAGTCATACATGTGAGCAAATTGACTTAGATGTTTACAAAGGGTTCCACCCAAACACATCAGAATATACATTCTTCTCAGCTGCAGATAGGACAATCTCCAAAATAGACCATATATTAACCCATAAAACATTGTTAAGTAAATGTAAAGGGATTGAAATTATTCCATGCAAAATAACTGACCATAGTGCACTGAAATTGGAAATTAATGGCAAAATAAATTTCAAAAGCTGCATAAATACATGGAAATTAAATAATAACCTTTTGAATAATAAGTGGGTTACACAAAATATTAAAAAAAGAAATAAAACAATACATAAAATACAGTGAAAATGTGAATGCAACATACTATGGGACCTAAAGTAACTGTCGGATGCAATGAAAGCAATACTAAGAGGCAAACATATAGCAATAAAGAGTCACATTAGAAAATGGAACAAGCACAAATAAACAACCTAATGCTACATCTCAAGCTTCTAGCAAAAGAAGAGCAAGTCAAATTCAAAGCTCATAGAAGAGAGGGACTTGTAAATATCACAGCAGAAATCAATGCAATTGAAATTAAAAAACAATACAAAGAATTAATTAAAGAGCTGGTTTTTGCAGGGAATAAACAAATTGATAAATCTGTAGCCAACCTTATGAAGAAAAAGAAAGAAAAAGCTCAAATTCATGCAATAAAGACTGAAAAGAGATAAATTACTATAGATCCCATGGAAATTCAAAAGGTCATAAATACTTACTTTGAAAACCTCTACTCACATAGGGTGGAAAACAAAGAGAAAATGGATAGATTTCTAGAAACATATTAACTACCGAAGCTCAATCAAGGGCATATAACAATTTTGAATTGTCAGTTGTATAACAATATTTAATATCAGCTACTGAAATTGAAAATGTGATTAAAAACCAACAAAGAAAAGCCCAGATCATGATGGATTCACAGATGAACTCTACAAGAAATTTAGAGAAGATTTGACACCAGCACTTCTTAAACTCTTCAATGAAATTGAAAGAGAAGCAATCCTCCCTAAATCATTCTTGGAGGCAAGTATCACTCTGATAGCAAAACCAGAGAAACACTCAACCAAAAAGGAGAACTATAAGACTATCTCACTAATGAACATTGATGCAAAGTTTCTCAATAAAATACTGGCAAATAGAGTGCAGCAAATCATCAAGAAGATTATACATCACAACCAAGTGGGATTTATCCCAGGAGAGCAGGAATGGTTTACCACACACAAATTGATAAATGTAATACACCACATCAACAGAGCCAAAAATAAAATTCATATGATCATCTCAATAGATGCAGAAAAAGCTTTTGATAAAGTCCAACACTTGTTCATGACAAATACCCTACGGAAACTGGGAACAGATGGTATTTACATCAATCTCATAAAAACCATCTATGAAAAACCAACAGTCAACATTACACTAAATGGACAAAAACTCAAAGCTTTCATTCTAAAATCAAGAACAATACAAGGATGTCAACCATCACCACACCTATCAGTATAGTTTGGGAAATGTTAGTCAGGGCAATCAGACAACAGAGATAAATAAAAGGAATAAACATAGGAAAGAAAGCAGTTAAATTATCACTATTTGCAGATGACATGATACTTTATATAGAAGACCTAAAAAACTTCATTAAAAGACTACTAAAGATAATAAACAAGTTCAGTAGCATAGCTGGAGACAAAGTCAGCCTTCAAAAATTAATATCATTCCTGTACACAAACAAAAAATTCACTGAGAGAGAATTTATGGAAATGTCACCTTTCATGGTAACATCTAAAGTATGAAATACTTAGGAATCAACCTAACCAAGAATGTAAACGACCTTTATGCTGAAAATTATACTACTCTTAAAAAGGAGATCGAAGAGGATATTAGAAAATGAAAGTATATCTCTTGCTATTGGCTAGGAAGAACCAACATTGTGAAAATGGCCATACTCCCAAAACTCTTATACAGATTTAATGCAATCCCAATCAAAATACCATTGACACAATTTACAGATCTAGAGAAAACACTCCTAAAATGTATTTGGATACAGAAGAAACATAGAATAGCAAGGGTGGTTCTGGGCATCAAAGGCAAGGCAAGAGGCATCTCAATTCCTAACCTGAAACTATACTACAAAGCTACAGTGATAAAAATCAGCATGGTACTGGCAAAGAAATAGACCAGAGGATCAATGGACCAGATTAGAAAATACAAACACAATAAAGTGTGTTTGTAAAAAACACACTATAAAGACACTCAGGCCCCTAATATTTGACAAAGGGGCTAAATATGTTCACTGGAAAAAGGATAGCCTCTTTAATAAATGGGTTGGAAAAATTGGCTTTCCACATGCTGAAGTCTAAAACTAGACCCATGCCTATCACCATGCACTAAACTAAAGTCAAAATGCATCAAAGATCTAAATATTAAAACAGAAACACTAAATCTACTACAAGACAAGGTAGGTAGAAATCTTGGAGATATAGGGGTAGGCAGAGAATTCATGAACAAAATGCAAGGCACATGGGAAATACTTCAAAGAATCAACAGTAGGGATCTCATATTATTAAGAAGTTTTTGTAGTTCAAAAGAAATCACAATCAAGGTGAAAAAATCCCCACAGAATGGGAAAGGTTTTTGGCTGCGAATCCCTCAGACAAAGGACTTACACCCAGAACATATAAAGAGTTGAAAAACATCAAGGCCTTCAAATTCAAAGACCCTCTCCAAAAATGGACATCTGAGATGTAAACACATTTTCAAATCGCCAATAAATACATGACGAAATGTTCACCATCTCTGGTCACTGGAGAAATGGAAATTAAAACAGTATTGAGACTTCATCTTTGGAAAGAATGGCTACCATCAAGAAATCAACTGATAACAAATGTTGGTTACACTGTAGAGAAAAAGGGACACTTCACTGCTGGTGGGGGTGTAGACTGGTGCAGCCACTATGGAAATCTATATGGAGATTCCACAGAAGATTAGATTGGAAGTTCCATTCAAACCAGCTATTCCTCTCCTGGGTATTTTCCCAGAAACACTGAATATGTCATGTCACAGTGATGTATATGCACCCTTGTTTATAGAAGCACAATTTTTAATAGCTAAATCTTGGAAACAACCAAAATGTCCATCAATTGAAGAGTGGATGAAAAAGATGTGGTGGTTTTATACAATGGAATATGACTCAGCTATAAAAAGGATGATCTTGAGGCTTTTATAGGTAAATGAAGGCAACTTGATACTGTCCTTATAAGTGAAATATATAACACTCACATTTGTTAATATCACATTGTTACTCTAGTGTAAAAAAGAATAAAAACTGAAGGAGCAACAAGATCCAAAATGATATTATAAAAATTGAAAGGGAGGGAAAATTCTCT
Organism: Cavia porcellus; assembly: GCF_034190915.1. Lineage (NCBI taxonomy): Eukaryota > Metazoa > Chordata > Mammalia > Rodentia > Caviidae > Cavia > Cavia porcellus. The sequence goes on along the minus strand of NW_026947486.1, from coordinate 40,495,002 downwards.
AAAAGTTATAACTATGTATATTTAAGTGTGTAAGATAGATAACCATATTACTAAGGTTTTGTTGGATCATTGAACAGAGTGATTTGCACTGCCACTGTGTGTCTATCACTTTTTATGCTTTGATTTTATAACTTAAACAACTATTTTTAAGATGACAATATGTAATATATCAACTAGCGATGTGAAGTTGATCAATTTAATGACAAAACATTCTTTCCAAAGAATTAAATTAATAGTATAATTATCATAGCTATCTTGCATATATATATATAATTATCATAGCTACCTTGCATATATATATATATATATATGCAAGATAGCTATGGTATATATATATATTTTTTTCTCTTCCTTTATTTCTCCTTTACCGCATACCAGTTGTTATTTCCTTTTGAGAACTTTCTTTCCATCTCGTGGTATCTATTATAGGTTTTTAATCTTACTTACTTTTTCAGTTTCTTACACTAGGGAGACAATATGATGTTTACACATATTATTCTGGTTTATTTCACTGATAAATGTGATTTCTAGTTGTATCCATTTTCATATAAAAGCCTTAAGATTATCTGAAGGAAAGTTTTGAAGGACACATAATTCAGGGTTCGAATTATTATCTTTTAGGCATTGAAACACTTTGCTACAAGCTCTCCTGGTCTTTAAGGTTGTGAAGGGAAGTCTCTTGTGATTCTAATATGTAAGAGACTGGGCAATGAAGATTGCAGCTTAACTGACAGTCTCTTCAAGTGCAAAGGAGAAAAGCACCAAGTCATGCCTCTTTGGCAAAATGCAGGCATGCTGGCATACTGCAGGTTCCAGGGAAGGGTCAGCACACTTGAGATCTGGTTATTTTCCTGGGAATATATTATAGATAACAGTAGGTAGATGAATCTGCTACATTAATTGCTTGCTCCCATGTCTAAGCAAATAAAGGTGAAGTGAGCCAAATACTCAGGGCTCTTTGCCCACTAGAAGTAAGGGCCTCCTGGCCCCTCTTTCAAAATTACCTGTCTTTCCCTTAATCTCTGTTCACCTCCCGGGGTGGGGATAAACTCATAGCCTGGTTCCTACAAGTGGCACCTGGACAGAGACCTGACTAAGGAAAGTCTATCCAGGTTGAAGGTATAGTGAGTAAGCAATGGGGAGTTCCATAGTGGAAAGGAGATGAGTCAGTTGGTAAAAACAAAAACAAGACAAAAAAAAGTGAGTACCTGACAGGATTCAACATGGCTGAATAAAAGACTCACATTGGTAATCACATTGTAATTGGTTGGTAATCACATTTTAGTAATCAACTAAAAGCATATGAATTGAAAGAAAGGGAGGGACATATATTGTAACACCAAAATTAATCTGTAATAAGAGACTTAGAGATCAAACAAAGCATAAGCATATAATTTTATAAAATGATAAATGAGCCCACTCCCTGTGTGGTTCCCAGCAGTGGGATGACAGAATGAACCAACATCCCCAGGAAGTTACCTCTCCAAAAAACAGAGATTGCAAAGGTGTAACAAAATCAATCTTCACAAGATAAATCTAAAATATAAGGTCCTTCACCTCTTTTGATTTCCTGCCAACAGAAGACTCTGCAACCTGGAAACAAATTTTGCTGGTATACACAGAGGTGATTGCCAGAGCCCTGATCAACAGGCTGCCAGGTTTTTATCATTTTTTCCTTTCTTTTTTCTACTTGTTTTTTCTCTGTTGAGCACCGTAACAGCTAACTGGAAACCCATATCAACAATAAGGTTAGGAACCAGCCAAGGCACTGAAGATTGCTAGAGAAACAACTTCTCATGCCATAGCACCAGGAAAGAGAGGGACTTTGACCATCTCACAGCAGCTAGGACAAGCACTTCTCTAGACTGACCAGTGACAAGTAGCATGAGAACCCTTGGGTGGTAAGGCAGCGCTTCCTCTGACCTATGACCTGCAGTGCAGGGACAAAGAGTGGGAAACAATAACTTTCTACTCTGTTATGCATAGTGTAAAAACCCTTAGGCTGGGAAGTCAATACTCAGTCCAACCTATGACACACAGGGTGGGACAAATTTATGACAATCAGCACAGGACAAGGAAAGCATATCATGAGAGGAGCCAGTTATGTATAAGAGAGCAAGCTGTACTAGGTCCAACAGAGGCCAACTATACACAGGACTTGGAACAACTTTGGGCTGTTTCTCTTTGAGGATGCCACAGCTGCCAGGAGAGCAACACAAAGACAATCAGGGCAAGAGTAGTGAGTGGGTTATCCAGAAAGTTGGTGAGACACAAGCCCCATACCAGGAGGCCAAAATCAGCCCTACATCCAAACCAGTGCTAATCCTATTGCGGAATAGATGGGTTACTAATTTGGGAATTACCACAGAACAGTGGACAGGAGAGGAACATTACATTTTTCTTTGTGTGTATTGTTTCCCTTTTCTTGTTTGTTACTGTTCATTTGCTTTTTCTTTTATTCTTTTCTAGGTTTGTACATACACTTTGCTCTATTCCATGCATCTTATCTCTCTCTCTTTTCTCTCTCTCTCTCCTCATCTACCTTTCTTGATCTCATATCTTCATGTAAGTCTTGTTCCTAAACTTTCTGAACCTTGTTCCTAAACTTTCTGATTCACTTGATAATCTTTTTTTCTCTTTCATTTTTTCTGTCCTACTTTCTTCTCTAGTTTCCCAAAGATGGTGCAATCATCCTTTGTCCTCCAGTCTTGCTGTGACTATATTTCTCTTTATCTCTCTCTCTCTCTCTCTCTCTGTCTATTTTGTCCTTTGTGTTCCCCACAAAGGCTTAAATTTCCCAACTACAGAGTAAAATCACTCTACTAGAGGAAAACTCATTGCATACAAATTCTTGATTTTGATATATAACTGTAGATCTTGTCCCTACAGTTAAAGATACCAAATCAAGACTTACCACAGTTTTCCATTTCTAGGTCACATGTGATGTTATTGCTAATTGTAATACTATAGCCAGGATGTCATACTTGCTGTAATCAGCTGTTTTCCCTTCTGTAACAATACTGTAGCTGCCTGGGTTCATAACCATCACCATAACCAACTACCAAAGGAACAGGGGCTGAGTCAAATAAGTGGCAACATTTCATACTCAATAAATTGGAAAGCTAGGATCTTGGGACAGACACAAAAACCAAGAACCTGCTACATATAGAAGACACATCTGAAGAACAGATATTTGCTATGGAACCTTCAATATTAGAGATAAAGCTATCTAATGTAAGAAATACACAAGCATCAACACAGAAAACAATATGATTAAATTAAAAATAGAAAATGACAAGACATAGAAGCAAAGCCCAGCCACAGACCTCCAACCCACCTAGGATAAATTCAAGGGTTGATGACATAGTAGAAGACAGAAGCCACCCATAAGAAATTTCTGAAATGACAGCAGCCAAAGCTCAAAAATAGGTGCTTAAGAGAACAGAGGAAATCAGATCTGAAATAATCTCCCAGTTTAAAACAGTGGATGACTACTATAATGATAGACTTACTCAGCAAGTAGGGAGTAGATATAGATTTTAAAAAATAGAATAGCATAGGCAAATGATGGAAACTATGAATAACTAACATGGGAAAGAAATGTAATCCATGAAACACAACCAAAAAGACATCTAAGAAATTAAAAATTCCACTGAAAGTTTGCAAAATTGCATGAATGAAAGTAGAGAAAGAATTTCAGACCTAGAAGACAGGATTGTAGATAGCAATCAAGAAAGGAAGAACTCTTAAAAATAACAGGGATTATGAAAAAAACACTCTGCTGCAAGATGATGCAGAGAATAACATAAGAATTATTGGAGTCAATGAAAATGCAGGAGCCAGCACAAATGACATAAAAAACTGTTCATTGTAGTAATGGTAGAAAATTTTCCACACAGAGAATTGAAGCATAGACAACTACAATTAACCAAAATAAATATATCTCAAGGCACATAGTAAATATTCCAGAAAGTGAGCACAAGTAGAGAATATTAAAAAGGTGTTAGAGAAAAGAAACACATATCTATAAAGGAAAGCCCAACAAAATTACAGCCAGACTTCTCAGCACAAACCCTTAAGTTAAGGAGAGCTTGGAGTGAAGTAATTCAAGATCTAAAAGCAAATAACTTCCAAGCCAGATTGATGTACCTTGCAAAACTTCTTTCAGAATTAATGGAGAAATAAGATACTTCCATGAAAAAGAACAATTGAAGAAATTCGTGACCACCAAACTATCTCTACAAGTTCTAGTTCTGAAAGATATTGTGGAGAGGAATAACATGGTCAAATCAAAGAACACCAATAGGAAAAAGTCACTAGACAGGGCATGCAGTTTCACATAGGAGAAAGACAAGAAACCAACAGCAGTTAATAATATGATAAGGATATGTTAATACATGTAAGTTACAACCATGAATGCAAATAGTCTCAATTCAACAATCAAAAGAAATAGACTGAAAGAATAGATAAGTACACAAGATTCAAAAGTATGCTGCATAAAAGAAACACATTTGACTCAAAAAGAAATTCACAGAGTAAAAGTCAAAGGGTGGTAACAAATTCCATGGCATGTAAACCCAGAAAAAAGTAGGGTAGGTATTCTATTTGAAGACAATGTGCACTTCAAGCCAGGATAGATCAAGTAAGATAAACAAAGTCACTACATTATTTTTAAGGAAAAACTTCAGGAAAGAGAGATAGCAGTCATAAATATATATGAACCAAACACAAGAGTACTCAACTATATAAAAATATTAATTGACAAGAAAAATCAAATAAGCACTAACACCATTGTAATGGGGAACCTTAATATCCCATTGTCTCAAAAATAGATTAACTAGACAAAAAATCAATAAAGTCATGTGAGAACAGAAGCACAACTGTGAACAAAAGGATTTAATAGATGTTTATAGACCATCTCATATCACAATATCAGAATGTACATTTTTCAGCTTCCTATGGAATGCTTTTCAAGAAAGAACACTTACTAGCCTATAGAACCTACTTAAGTGAAAGTAAAGGAATTAAAATTATCTTTTGCATATTATTAGATCAAAATGCAATGAAATTGGAAATAAACATCAAAAGAAACAAGAAAAACTCCATAAATAAACAGAAATTAAATAACACCCTACTGAACAACATATGGGTTGCAGATGAAATTAAAGAAGAAATTCAACAGTATCTATAACTAAATGATAATGCTGATACAAAATACCAGAACTTAGGTAACACAACGAAAGGAGTACTAAGAGGGAAATTTACAGTGATGAATACTCATATTAGGAAGACAAAACAAACTGAAATAAACCACCAAACTTTGAAACTTGAACTTCTAGAAAGAGTCAAGCCCAAAGCTCACATGGGGGGAAAATTATAAAGATCAGAAATTAATGCAATGGAGACTAAAGAAACAATACAAACATCAGTGAATCAAAGTGTTGGTTCTTTGAAAGATTAAGCATGATTGATAAAGTCTTAGTCAATTTTATCAAAGAAATTAAGACTCAAATTCATGCAAGTAGAAATGAAAAGTTTCAAATTACAACAGATATTGCAGAAATTCAGAATATTTTCAATATCTACTTTGAACTTTTATTCTAATAAAAAAGGAAACACAGATGAAATGAATATATTCCTAGATACGTATTAATTACAAAAAATGAATCAGGAAGATACAAAAATTATAAATAACCCAATTCAACCAATGAAACTTAAAATATAATTAAAAATTACCAACAAACAAAAGCTCAGGTCCTGACAGATTGACTTCTGAATTGTATAAGAAATTTAGAGGAGAACTAATGCCATTACTCATCAAATGCTCATTTAATGATATTGAAAGAAAAGCAGTACTCCAAAAGTCATTGCTGGAAGTAAGTACCACCCTGAAAGTAAAGGCAGAGAAGGAACAACCAATAAAAGTGAACTATAAGCCAATTTTCCTAATGAAAAGAGATGCAAAAATTCTCAATAAGTTTCTGGCAAAAAAACTCACCAAATCATTAAGGAGATTCTACTCAGTGACTAAGTAGGATTCATCACAGTGTTGTAGGGATAGCTCAACATATGGAAATCAATGAATGTAAAATGTCATATCAACAGAGCAAAGAACAAAATGTATGTAATCATCTCAATAGATGCAGAAAAAGCATATGACAATGTCCAACACTGATTGGTGATTAAAAACCCCACAGAAAACTGGAATAGATTGTCTTTATCTCAATCTGATGAAAGCCATCTATGACAAATCAATAGCCAATATTATATTAAATGGTCAAAAGCTTAAGTTTTCATTGTAAAATCAGAATCAAGATGAGGATGCCAACTCTCACCATTTCTATTCAATATAGTTCTGGAAACATTAGCTTAAGCCAATTGCACAAGAGAAAGAAATGAAAGAAATAATTATAGGAAAGGAAGAAGTTAAATTATTGTTATTTTCAGATGACACGACACTCTACAAAGAAGATCCCAAAAACTCTACCCCAAATTCAATAGCATAGTTGGATAAAAAGGCAGCACTCAAAAATCAACAGCATTCCTATACACAAATAGCAAACTCACTGAGAAATTAGAGAAATCACATACTTCAAAATAGCATCAAAAAAGATGAAATACTTATGAATCAGTCTAACAAAGGAAATAAAAAATCTCTACATTGAAAACTATAGTACACTACAAAAAAAGTAGATTGAAGAGGATATTAAAAACAATGGGAGGGGCTGGGGATTTAGCTCAGCAGCATAAGCACCTGCCTTGCAAGCAGGCAGTCGTGAGTTCAATCCCCGGTACCAATAAAAAGGAAAAAGACCAAAAAAAAAAAAAATAAAAATAAAAAATAAAAAAAAAAATAAAAAAAAGAAAGGGAAATATCTCTTGTTTTTTTGGTAGGATGAAGCAATATAGTGAAAATGACCATACGCCCAAAACTGCTGCTCAGAATTAACGCCACCCCAATCAAAATACCATTAGTGTACATCATAGAATTTTGAGAAAACATTTCTAAAATTTATATAGAACCAGAAGAGACCTAGAATAGTAAAAGCAATTCTGGACAACAAAGGCAAGTCTTGGAGCATCACAATTCCCAATGCAAAATCATACTACAACACTGCTGTGATAAAAACAGTATGGTAAAATAAAAAACACAGATCTGAGCAACAAAATAGTGGAACAAAATAAAAGATGCAGAAGCAACTCCAAACACACATAGGCACCTGATTTTTGACAAAGGAGCCAAACAAATTCACTGGAAGAAAGACAGCCTTTTTTTATTAGTGATGCTGGGAAAACTGGCTTTCCACTAGACCCATGTCTATCACCATGTCTATCACCATGCAACTAAACTAGAATCAAAATGGATCCAATATCTAAATATTGAAACAGAAACACTAAATCATCTGAAAGAAAGAATAGATAGAACTCTCTCTTTTTTTTGAGACAGGGTCTCACAATGCAGTTTAGACTGGCCTTGAGCTCATTTTGTAGCCCAGGCTGGTCTCGAATTCACAATGCTCCTCCCGCCTCAGCCTCCCCAGTGTTGGAATTACAGGCATGAGCCACCACACCTGGCTAGGTAGAAATCTTTAGGACAAAGGTGTATGCAAAACTTAATGAAACAAAACTTCAATTGTGGAGAGCAGGAATCGGTGAACCAAATTTAGAGCAGAGCTGGTGGGGAGCCCTGCATTGACCTGCAGTGAGTGAGAGAAATGGGGACCCTTCCATAGACTAGGAGGCTCTAACAGAGGACATTCTAGGAATGGGCAGACTAGCTGGAACAGGATGCTGCAGTGACTTCAGTCACATATTCCCCTCTCAAGCAGGATTGGTGGGAAGTGCTTGACCTGGGTGACACTGCAGACTAAAACCCTGTAGGCTAGCCCAAACCAGGTCCCTGTGCCTGGCAATGCACCCTAATGCAGTGAAGTCTTCAGCATGTTGATTGACCTGGAGGGGTGGGGCAAGCATAGGCTGCCCCAGTCTGTGTCTCCATAGTACACTGCAGTGGGTGGGAACACCTAGTTGGCATGATTCAAACAAACTGTAACCAACAAAGAAAGAAACTGGGCCTCCTATACACACTTGTATGGAAGGAACAAAACATATGGGAAGAGGGAGCAACAAGAAATGGTCCTCAGTCCCCATTCCTGAGAACACTGATCCAGGAAAGGTAAATGCAAAGGAGAATGAAGACAGAAAACATGCAATATCAGGCACAGCACCAATAGACACAAAGTGACATCTCCAGGACCTCATAAACGAGTTCAAAAGTGAAGTATTTAACCAAGTAAAGCAAGATATAAATAGAATAGTTAAATAAATGCTAAGCACCTCCCAAGAAAAAATAGAGTGTGGAATGGAAGAACAGAAAAAAAAAAAGGGAGAATTGTTTGATGGAGAAAATAGAGAAAACATAGAATACATGAAGCAGGTTCAAAGAGATTACCAGGAAATTAAAAACTGTATTGAAAGCTGACATAACAGCTTGAAAGAATCTAAAGATAGATTATCTGAACTGGAAGACAGATTTGTAAAGTGGGAGCATGAAAGGAAAAACTTCTTAAAAATAACAAGAAAACAAGCAGTAAAAATACAAAGGCTAGAAGATGATAAGAGAATCTATAACTTAAGAATTAAGAATGTAAAGGGAGAAGCAGGGATACAAACAAATGAACTGCAAAGGCTATTCACAGAAATAATCAAGGAGAACTTCCCTAATATGGGAAAATAGTAAAGATACTCAGATCTATGAGGCATACAGGACCCTAGCTACCTACAACCCAAACAGAACTACACCCATGTATATAATAATCGAAATTCCAGAAATCCAATATAAGAACAAAATATTAAAAGCTGTCAGAGACAAGAAACTTACAAGGGAACATCCATCAGAATTACAGCAGACTTCTCAGTACAAACCATCAAATCACGAAGAGCGTGTGGGGAAATAATTTAAGCTTTGAAAGACAATAACCTCCTAGCCAAGATTGATATATCCTGCACAACTGTGCCTAGAAATTAATGGAGAAACAAGGGGCTTCCAGGATAAAGAGGAACTAGGGGAATTTGCCACCACCAATTCAACTCTACAAAGAATACTGTAGGACTTTCTAAAAAAAAGAAAAATACCAACTTTCCAGAAACAGTGGCAGAGAGGTCACAATGAATGGAGCAGAAAGTGAAATGAAGAAGACACACTGAAAACTAATGACAGAAAAAGAGCTAAACAGAAATGAGGCAGAGAAGGTTGGATGGTATGAACAGCTATTTTGGAGAAAGCAAGACATTATAATAGCTAGCGCTGATTTAATATTGGCTTGTTTTGAAGTCCCATCAAGCTTTTATTCTTCTGTCTCCATCGGTCTTAACATGTTGTATCTTATTGGATTTTATTATATGTGATAATATAAACAAAAAATTGATAGACAAGGAGATAATACAGAAACCATTGTTCTTGTTCTGTTGGTTGGTTCTAAATACCCTGTGATACTGTCACTCTCTTTAGTGGTTTTAAATTGTCTTGCTATGTTTGATGCTACGGTATATGAAGTTATACTCAAAGACTTCAAGGAAAGAGACACTATGGTAACTACTTTTACATCGGGATATCTTGTGGTGAAACACTATTTTGCTTAAATGGTTATGTTCTGACCTGTGCTGTTTTGTTGTTATGCCTTCTTTTATCTCAATCTTCTTTTTCATTATTTATTTTTTTATTCTTATCTTTTTAATTAAGGGAAAAATAAATAAAAATAGCACAATATATTGTAGTAACCCACTTTGATTTCCTATTAACTTGATTTCAAACCCTGTATTGCTCTCACCATCTTGTTTTGACTGCTTTTACTCCATTCTGTTTTGCTTGATTGTACCAAATTTGAGAGTATAGACAACAACTGTGAAGACAATAAGACTCACTATTATGCCCATTCTGGTTTGACTATTATCTTCTTTTGAGGTCCTGTAATGTCTCCAATGTTTTGGTCTTATTGGTTTTGTTCTTTACCATTTTGTTCAATTTTATTATAACTGATGATATAGACAATTCTTTTAAAGATAGCAAGAGGCAGTATGGTAACCATTGTTGGTCACCTTGTGTTCTGTTTTTACAGTATGTACTATATCCATCCTTTTGATTTGATTGACTGTTTTGTTATGTCACATTTGGTTTTATTCTCTTCAAAAAAATTAATAAGAACTGTGGGATTGATAAAACCCAAAAAGTGTAATTGTCATTGTAAAAAAGAGAGAAAAAGAAAGTGCTCTAAAGGATATAACTGCATGTATATTTAAGTGTATAAGATAGATAACCATATTACTGAGTTTTTGTTGGATCACTGAACAGAACTGTTTGCAGTCTCACTGTTTGAATGTGCACTTTATATGCTTTAATTTTGTAACTTGAATAACTATTTCTAAGATGACAATATGTAATCTATTAATTAGTGATTTCCTACTGTTTTTGTGAAATTCTGAATAACTTGAACCCTTTTTCTGTTTTTTTTCTTTTTTTCTTAAATAAAATTTAAAAAAATTTTTAAAAACTTCAATTGCACAGGGACTATCAAAAAATAAATCAACAACTGTCATCTCATCTTACTAAAAAAAACCTTTTTCACAACAAAAGAAATCACCAACAGAGTGAAAAGACACCCCACAGAGTGGGAAAGAATTCATGCGATCTTTTGTTCATGAAAAATGCTAATGCATAGAGTATACTTTCAGAAGTACAAGTGGCAAATTAATATCTGAAAAATTGTTCAACATTCCTGGTCATTTGAGAAATGTAAATTAAAACAATGTCAAGGTTCCACTCCATTCTAGAAATAATGGTTATTATAAAGAAATCAGCTAATAACAAATGTTGGTCGGACTGTGGGGGAAAAATGAACACTTTTCTACTGTTGGTGGGAGTGCAGGCTGGTGCATCCACTATGGAAATCAGTGTGGAGATTCTTTAAAATCTAGGAGTATTGGTCCTATTAAACCCATCTGTTCAACTTCTGGGTATATTCCCAGAAGAATCAAAAGCATTATACCAAAGCAATATATGCACAGCCATGTTTGTAGAGACACAATTTGTAATTGTTAATTCTTGGAAGCAACTCAAATACCCATGAAATATATAGAAAAGATATGTGTTTTATATAATGGGATATTAGCCAAAAATAAAGACCAATTTGAGATATTTATAGCTAAATGTACAGACGCTGATATCATCCTCATAAGTGAAACAAATTGGACACACATGTCTAAATATCACATTATCCCTCTGGTGTGAGAAACTGAAAATGTAAATAAGAACATACATGTGCAATAAATATTGTGAAATAGGAAGACACTATTGAGAATGAAATAGGGAGAGGGGATGGGAAAAGAAAGAAGGTAAAGTAAGAAAATGATAAAACAAAGATAAACTAAAAACCAAACTCTGTGAATTGGGAGAGGAAAGGGATTTGAAAAGAGGGAATGGGAATGGAAAAAAAGAGGAATCAAGATATATCATTTATAGATAGAAATTCCCTATAATAAATGTGGTCATTATACCTAACTTGTACCAATAAACATAAATATTGCTGCCAGGATGCAAAGTATTGTGTTTTCAGGAAGGCAAAAGAATAATGGGATCTTGTATTCCAAATTTATTCTGTGTGGCTTGTGTTTGCCACACTATTGTAGTCCTTTTTTTTTTTTTTTTTTGGGTACTTCCCAGAATGCCAGTTTCTGATCCACATGCATGTTGACTTCCTACAGGTAGCCAGAAAGAAAGAGAGAGAGAAAGAGAAAAGAAAGAAAGAAAGAAAGAAAGTAAGAAAAAAGAAAGAAAGGTAGAAAGAAAGAAAGAATTATTCTAGATAGAAATGTAGCACAAAAATTCTTATAAAAGTTCAAGCAAAGATAAATAAAAAGCAACAGAAATAATCAATAAATGAAACAACCGAGTCTTTGAAAACATAAACAAAAGAGCCTGTGGGCTACTTTGCCATTTTATTAAAAAAAAGTCCTATGCCTGTGTTTTGTTTGATTTACAAGTCTATTTTGGATTGATCTTCTGACATCAGATGTACACCTCTCCCTTTCTTCCATTTATCTGTGTTTTTAGATGATTTTCTTTTAGTAATTACAACATGGCTCCCCCTCTATTCAGCCATGTTCAGTAGGTTTCATTAGTTCTTTACTTTCATCAAGTTATTGCACTACTCATTTTTTTATAATCTCTTGGTTGTTTGGTATTTCCTGTGTATCTATTAATGTATCCAATTTTCTGGACTGTTCAAATCATTGGGGCATTTGTTCCCAAAGTATTTGATAGTAATTTAAATTTCAACCATGTCTATTTTGATGTCAAATTTTTCATTTGTATTTGAATTTATTGAAGATTTTCCCCCCACAAGATTGGCTAGGTGTTCATCTATTTTGTTTAGGTTTTCAAAGACTCAGTTGTTTCATTTATTGATTATTTCTGTTGCTTTTTATCTGATTTTTATTTATCTTTGCTCGAATCTTTATAAGGATTTTTTGTGCTACATTTCTATCTGGATCTTTCTTTCTCTCTCTCTTTCTTTCTCTCTCTTTCTTTCTTTCTTTCTTTCTTTCTTTCTTTTTTCTTTCTTTCTTTCTTTCTTTCTTTCTTTTTTTTCTTTCTTTCTTTCTTTCTTTCTTTCCTGGGAATTGAATTCAGAACACTGCTCTTGCCAGGCAGGGACTTGTGCCACTGAGCTATATCCTTGGCCCTGTTCTTTTCTTTCTAGGAACTTGAGGTTAATCATTAGGTTACTTACTTAGGCTTGCTCTGTTTTTCTGATGAAGGCATTTACAATCTTTTCTTTAAAATTTTTTTTTATTTTAAAAAGGGTAAAATTAAACATAACAAAACAGATCATAAGAAAACAATTTAAGAAACACAGATTTGAAAGCAAGACCATTGGAGGTCTTCACTTTCTATCATATTGTCTCTTGCTTTCTTCCGAATAGCTGTCCACATCTTCACACACAGTGACTACATACTGAACAATATAGTACTAAACTGATCAGAACAGGATGATGAAGGCATTTTAGGTCTTCAAGACTAGACAATAAGGAAGCCAACAATGGCTGCCATAATGTATCTCATTTTCTTTGAAATAGCTGTCCATATCCTTATGTATGTTAAAGTTAAACAAAAGAAAATAGACTAATTCTCTGTTCAGACAGAGAATAATAGTATTGCTAGATTTTATATCATACTGGGTATCTTAGTGTCTCTTCTTCAGAGTATCTGTTCATTACCTCATGCATTATATACTTTATTTTCATACACTGTTTAGAAGTTCTACAAATGTGTGAATCTCTGCATATATACCTATCTTTTCTGTACTATAGGGAAAAACACATCAACACAAGACAACAAAACAAATTACTAGGAAAACATGAAATGAAAAAGGCACATAAAACCACAATACTAAGTGATCTACAGTAGTTACTATAATGTCTCTTGTTATTTTCAATAGAATTGTCTATATCATCAAGCATAAATATAATCGAACACAGCACTACATAGCAATATTAATGAAAACACAACTTAGAGACATTGTAGGACTTCAAAAGCAGTTAATAATCAAACCAGAATTGGTATCATGTTACATCTTGTCATCTTCAGAATAGCTGCCTCTACTCTTAAACTTGATACTATCAAGCATACTAAATTCAAATAACATCAGTCAAGACAAAACAGCGATTTAACAAACCAGATTCAAATAAGATCAGTCAGAGTAAGACAATGTAAGTAATACAGGGCTTCAGTTTAAGTTAATAGGAAATTAAGGGTATTTACCTTAGTATATCCTGCTATTTTGGGGATAGCTGTCTGTGCCCTGAAATCTAGTACAAGTAGACACACTGGGACAGAATAAAAATCAAGCTAAACAGAGTGATAAGACTAATGTGGCTTTTAAATCCTGATACACTATTAAGAATGCCCTCTGTCTTCTAAGACATTTCCCCCCTTTTCCCTTTCTCAGGGTGCTTTGTACATTTTGGGTACCATTAACTCCTTTAGTTTTCAGATTAGGGAAGCAACCCATTATCTACCTAAGTGATACTAAACCTTTTAATCCCTGAGCTTGATCTTGAGCTGTATTCCTTTACCTACTAAAGCCTAAAGTTTTTCCTTCCTTATAGTTGAGTAGTTCTCCACTGTACAAAAGTGTCATGACTTTCCAACCTATCTGCAGCTGCTGGATGAGCTGTTCCTATTTTTCTTTGTTTCCCTGTCACATAGAGTATCATTTTCTCATTTTTGACTTTCAGTTTATTAACCCTCTTTCTGGTTAAGTATATATCCTATTCAGAGCATCTCGATGAATCCTATCTCCTGATCTACTCTGCCTGTGTTTCTTTTTGTTAGTGTATCAAGGCTATCTATGTTAGAGAATATAGCCAACCTTCTCTGCCTCATCTCTGCTGACTATTTTTCCGCTATTGATTGTTTACTTTTCTCCTTCATTCCACTATCTGCCATATCCATTGAGGCCTCTCTGCCATTGTTGCTCAAATCCTGATATTTTTTCTCTCCCTCTAGAATGTCCTACAGTATTTTTTATAGTGTTGGATTGGTGGCCATGAACTCCCACAGTTCCTCTTTATCATGGAAACATCTTGCTTCTCTATTAATTTTGAGAGACAGTTTTGCAGTGTACATCAATCTGGGTTGGAGGTTATTTTCTTTTAGTGCTTGGAATACTTTGCTTTAAGCTCTTCTTGTTTTGATAGTTTGTGTCAAGAAGTCTGTCATGATTTTAATGGGTTTTCCTTTATAGGGCTCTGTTTCTTTTCTCTGACCACTTTTAGTATTCTGTTCTTCTGATGAATTTCTGGGATCTTCATTATTATATGTCTGGGTGTAGATCTGTTTTGGTCATAGGTGGCTGGAGTTCTGCATGCCTCATTTATCTGGATATCATTTCCTTTTTCTGTGCTTGGGAACTCTTCCCTAATTATTTCTGTGAAAGTCTTTGTAATTCATTTGTGTTTACTCTTGCTTCTTTGGTCATATTTTTTATTCTTAAATTATAGATCCTCTTGTCATCTTCTAGCCTTTGTGTTGCTACTTCCTGGTTCCTTGTTATTTTTAAGGGGTCTTTTCTTTCATGACCACACTTTGCAAATATATCTTCAAGTTTTGAAAGTCTAACTCTAGTTTCTGTCAAGGAGTTTTGTCAGCTTTCAATAGAGTTTTTAATTTCTCAGTAATCTTTTTGGATCTGTTTCATGTATTCTAGAATTTGTTCATTTACTTCATCAAAGGTTTCTGTACTTTTTCTGGATTCCTCCATTCTTCCACCTGTGTCTTCTTGAGAGATGCTTAGTGTTCCTTTTATTAATATTATTATATCTTGCCTCACTTGAATTAGAATTTCAATTTTAAGTTCATCTATGAGGTCACAAAAGTATTTCTTTATTTCCACTGATGCTGTGGCTGATGTTGCATGATTACTGCCTTGAATCTCTTCTGAATTTACCTCTCCTGGACTTATTTTCCCTGGGTCAATGGCTGGAGGCTTTTTCTTGTTTCTTTCTCTTGTCATGTTTCTGGTTTCTTTCAGAAAGGTGTATGGTGGTAGTCTCAGGCCCTTCCCATATTGGTTATGGTTTTTCTGAAGATTGCTGGCTAGGGAGTGCTGCCCTCTCCAGTTTACTATTATCTAAGGTGCATGCAGGGATGATGTAAGCCGGCCTTTCTCCTCTGACCCAGTCAACTGCAAGTGTTTTCAGCACGTTAGTCTGCACTGTGCAGACGCCACAGGTTCAGGACTATTTCATTCCTGGTTATTGGGTCCCAACAAGAGGCGTGACATAGCCCAAGCAAATCCCATCAGTCCTCTTTGGGCCAGGGGTGGGTGACTGAGGCCACAATGGATCCAGGTTCAGGACTGTCCTGCCCAAGTCCAATATGTTGTCCAGCCAGTCACCCCCTCCACGGGACCCAATTCCTAGCACTCACAACAGATTAATGCAGCTCTCAACATTGGTTCCACTCTCCATTGTGCCACAGCCTCCTGCTAAGGGCCCTGGGTTCACCAACTCCTGATTTTCGTGGCTGCAACTTCAGTGTGACCTTGAGTCATCTGACTCCAAGGTGTATCCAGTACAGTGCACGACCAGCCCCAATGAGAGCCTTTTGTCTACATTTTTCCTTCCTTTTTTTCTTTTTTCTTTTTCTTTTTCTTTTTCTTCAGTTTCTTCCTGGGTCATGAGATTTCCTCTCCTTTCATCTGGTCTTCTCCATGGTGTCAAATTCTAGTGTCTGAGTTGTTTTTCTCAGAGAGGCTCTCTACTTTGCCACCTGTCAGGTCACCATCTTCAGACTGGATCCTCAATCTTTTCTTTAAAGACTGCTTTAATTATGCTCCATAAGTTCTGGTACGTTCTACTGGTATTATCCTTTGATTCTAGGAACTTTCCAATTTGTTTTTTGACCTCTTTTGTGAGCTTTTTATTATTTGAGGATACTTTAAAATTTAAATATGCCCCCAGTCCAGCGGAACTCTTTTCCCTGCCTGGGGGCCAGGCTGAGGCTCCCTGTCAGGACTAGTAAGTTGAGCAGAGGGAGGAAACCCCGTCCCAGCCTGGTGGAACTGTCTTCCTGCCTGGGAGCCAGGGAATGACTTCCTGTCAGCATCAGTGAGTCAGAAGGGGGCAGGGAATCCCGTCCCAGCCTGGCAGAACTCTCTCCCTTGACAGGGGCTCAGGCCACAGCTTCCTATTGGGATCAGTGAGTTAGGAGGGGGCAGGGAATCCTGTCCCAGCCTGGCAGAACTCTCTCCCCTGCCTGGGGGACAGACTGTGGCTTCCTGCCAGGAACAGTGAGTCTGGCCAAACCACAGAACCCGTCACAGCCTGGCTGACCTCTCTCCCTCACTTGGAACAACACTTGCAGTTCGAAAATATAGGAAAATGACAAAACAAAAGACCAATATGCAATCTCAAACATCCAGCCCACCCCAAGAAAGTCTAGGAGCCATGTGCACAGAAGAAAATATATGCCACATACCTGAAATACCTGAAATAACAGTAACTGAAATAAAGAAACAACTCTGAGAAGCATTAAAGGAATTCAAACTAGAAATAATCTCTCAGGTAAAAGAAGAAATGATAAAAGAAAAGAAGGAGATGCTGAACATATCTAAAGAAGACACGGTTAAAAATTGGAGTAACTAAACAAAACGATAGAATCCCTGGATGAACAATATAAGAAACAAACAGAATATATAAAGCAGATGAAAACAGATATATATGGAAATCAAAAACTCCATCAAAAGTTGTAAAAACTGCTTCAATGAACATGAAGATAGAATTTCAGACCTCAAAGACAAGATTGCAGCCAGTGAACAGGAAAGGAAAGATTTTTTAAAAATAACAAGAAATCAGGAAAAAAACAATTCAACACCTGCAAGATGACACAAAGAGGAAGAACATAAGGTTGATAGGGATAAATGAAAAAGAAGGGGACAACATAAAGGATGTCAAGAGGATATTTAGAGAAGTAATAGCTGAAAATTTCCCAAACATGAGATTGGAAACTGATGTCAAAATCAATGAAGCATATAGAACTACAAATAGCCATAACCTAAATAAAACTACACCTAGACACACGGCCATCCCAGAAATCGAACAAAAGAATAGAATATTAAAAGCTGTCAGAGAGAAAAGACCAATCACCTATAAAGGAAAACCTATCAGAATCACAGCAGACTTCCAGCACAAACAATAAAGTCAAGAAGAGCATGGAGTGAAGTATTTCAGATCCTAAAGGAAAATGATTTCCATCCTAGGCTGATGTATCCTGCAAAACTGTCCTTCAAAATGGATAGAGAAATAAGATACTTCCATGACAAAGAACAGCTGAAAAACTACATGATCACCAAGCCAACCTTGCAAAGATTACTGAAAGACAGCCTAGATACATTTAGGATAAAACCACTAAACAAAGCAGACAATTAAACAGAACAGAAAGATAAAGATGCAACAGCAGAAAGGTAACATGTCAACAATAAACCAATATATAATAGTTATAACCATTAATGTAAATGGTCTCAATGCACCAATGAAAAGAAACAGACTGGCAGAATGGATCAAAAAACAAAATTCAACCATATGTTGTCTACAAGAAACCCATCTAACCCAAAAGGATACCCACAGACTGAAAGTCAAAGGATGGAAAACAATACTTCATGCAACAGAACCCCCCAAAAAGCAGGGGTGGCTATTCTGTTTGCAGAGAATGTGAACTTCAAGCCAATATGATCAGAAGGGATAAAGTAGGTCACTACATACTGGTTAGGGGAAAACTCCAAGAGGAAGAGATAACTATTCTAAATATATATGCACCAAATACCAGAGCACCCAGTTATCTAAAACAAGTACGAACAGAAATGAAAAATCAAATTTTACAGTAGCACAATTCTAACAGGAGATCTTAACACACCATTGACACCAATGGACAGATCAACCAGACAGAAAATCAGCAAAGAAATAAAAGAACTGAATTGCACCTGTGAACAAATGGACTTAATAGACATATACAGAGTATTCTGCCCAACAACAACAGAATACACATTCTTCTCAGCAGTGCATGCGTCATTCTCTAAAATAGACCATGTATTAACTCAAAAAATATATTTAAATAAATGCAAAAGGGTTGAAATTACCCCTTGCATGCTATTGGACCATAGCGCTATGGAATTAGAAATTAATGATAAAAGATACTGCAAAATTCCCACAAATACATGGAAACTGAATAACACACTCTTGAGTCAACAGTGGGTCACAGAGGAAATTAAAGAAGAAATTAAACAATACCTACAAGACAATGAAAACACCAGTACAACTACCTGGAATCTGTGGGATGCAATGAAAGCTCTCCTCAGAGGAAAATTTATTACACTCAGTTCACACATCAGGAAAACAGAACGAATATAAATAAATAACCTGATGTTACACCTCAAACATCCAGAAAAAGAGCAAGTCAAGCCCAAAACCAGAAGAAGAGAAGGAATTATAAAAACCAAAGCAGAAATCAATGCAATAGAGACTAAAAAAACAATCCAAAAAAATCAACGAATCAAAGAGCGGGTTCTTTGAAAGAATAAATAAAATTGACAAGCCCCTAGCCATCCTTATTTTAAAAAGGCAAGAAAAAGCTAAAATTCATGCAATAAGGAATGAAAGGGGAGAAATCACTACAGACCCTATAGAAATATAGAAGATCATCAACACCTGTTTTGAAAACCTCTACTCTCAAAGGTTTGATAACAGAAAATAGACAGATTCCTAGAAGCATACAAAGTACCAAAGCTAGATCATGAAGATGTAAAACTGCTGAATAACCCAATTTCTATTAATGAAATGGAAAACATAACTAAACCTGTACCTACAGAGAAGAGCCCAGGCCCAGACTGATTCACTGCAGAATTCTACAAGAAATACAAAGAAGACCTAATGCCAACACTCCTCAAACTCTTCAATGAAATTGAAAGGGAAGCAGTCCTTCCTAAATCGTTCCTAGAAGCAACCTGCTCAGGATTTTAAAATAAAACAGTAGGAAATCAACAATGGCTACAATAAGAGTAGCTTGTTTTCTCCAAAATAGCTGTCCATGCCTTCACACACAATGTTATTATAAATCAAAATAGTATGAAAGCAATGAAAGCAAAAGAATGAGAGCCTTAAAGGCTTTCAAGACCAGAAACTAGGAAATCAGTGTTGGCTACCATAATGTCTCTTATTTTCTTCAAAATAGCTGCCCATACCTTCATGCATATTGAAATCAAATAATTGAAAAGACTAAAACCAATCAAAACCAAGAATAAAATTACTAGACTTTGAAACAATTGATAGGAAATCATCAATGTCTACCATGTCTCATTTTCTTCACTGTAGTTGTTCATACTATCACATATACTACCACACAACAATCAGTCTTGAATGTATCACCAACCCCCCTCCCCCTTTTTGGTGCTGCGGATCAAACTCACGACCTCGTGTTTGCCAAGCAAGCACTTACATTGCTGAGCTATACCCTCAGCCCCTATCACACATACTAAAATCAAATCTTGTGAACACTTTAGGTGAAATTCTAGACATAAATAAGCCTGTACATGGACATCTATCCTTTCTGTAACTGAGGGAAAAACAAAACAACAAATAAATAAGGGCCCCAAAACAGTAACATTATTCTTTTACATTTTTTAAAGAGGGTAAAATTAAACATAACAAAACAGATCATAAGAAAACAATTTAAGAAACACAGATTTCAAAGCAAGTCCACTGGAGATCTTCACTATCTAGAATATTTTCTCTTGTTTTCTTCCAAATAGTAGTCCATATCTTCACACACAGTGAATACATACCGAACAATATATTGATCAGAACAGGATGATGAAGGCATTTTAGGTCTTCAAGATCAGACAATGAGGAAGTCAACAATGGCTGCCGTAATGTAATGATAACAATGTTGACTTTTAAAACAAGGCAGTAGGCACAAAATAAAGTTTGTTGTTTTGCATAGTAATCTTCAAAAGTCTTACTCAGATTAGCAGATATAGTCATGCAAAATTGATATAATCCCAGAGATGCTGTTTTTTTCCAAGAGCTAATAGAATAGTAGTACAATAACCTTAGTAATCCTGTGTATATATACAAATTTATATTTTATTTCATTTCTCTGCCTTCCTTTCTACTTTACCCTCTCTGAATTTTTTTCTTTGAAGTTTCGTACCATTTTGCAATATTTATTGAAGATTTTGTATCTCATTTACTCTTTCACTTTCTTATAGTAGGGATACAATATTATATTTACGTATGTGTGTTTGAGTTATTTCACTTAGGAGTATGGTCTCAAGTCACTTCCACTTACTTATAAAAGCTTTGCTATAGTCTATTTTTACAGCTGAGTAGTATTCCATCATATAAAAATACCACATCTTTTTTATTTATTCATCAGTTGATAGGTGTTTTGGGTGTTTCCAAGATTTTGGTAATACAAATTATGCTGTTATAAACATAGGTGCACATATATCACTGTGGTATGATGTTTTCACTTCTTCTGGGAATATACCCAGAAGTGGAATAGCTGGGTCAAATGGGACCTCCAATGCCAGTTTTTGAGAAATCTCCGCACTGATTTTCACAGTCACTGTATCATTCTAAATTCCCACCAACTCCAAAACTGTTCCTTGCAGCCCACAGCCTATCCAGTATTTGTTATTTGTGGGTTTCTTTATCCTGGATATTCTTTCTGGAGTGAGATGGAATCTTAATGTTTTAATTTGCATTTCTCTAATTACCATTTTTTTCACGTATTTACTTGTCATTTTTATTTTTTTATCTGAGAAATGTGTATTCAGCCTAGATGCTCATTTTTAGATTGGGCCTTTGAATTACAAGCCCTGAATTTTTGAAAATTCATTATAAGATCTAGTTAGAAATCCTTTATCTAATGGACAGTTAGCTAAGAATTTTTCCCAATTCATCACTTTTACTCTTGCTTTGTTGGAGATTTACTTTGACATGAAAAAGTGTTTTAATAAGATGAGATCCCAAGTGTTGGTTCTAGGACGTATTTCCCTTGCAGTTTGATTTTTGTTCATGAATTCTCTGCCTAACCCTATGTCTTCAAGATTCTTTTTACCTGACTTCCAGGAGAACATAGCGGACAGATAGCAGCAGCTATGGAGGCTCTCTGAAAGACTCAGCTTAGAATTCAAGAATGGTGCTGAGTAAGGAATCATAAGCAGGAGGAGATATGCCCCGGTGACCCAAAAACAAACTGGGCTGAGAGAAACCAACTTGGAATGCAATCCTGGTGCTATAATAGGAACAGAAAAGCCTCAGTGTGGAGGATGGAGCCCGCGCCATTGGGAGCCACGATTTGGGTTTCCCGCAACACAGCAGCTGCGTCTACATCAGCTCGGCAGGGAGAGAGACACGCGGAAGCTCTGAGAACGGGAATCAACGAACGGAGTTGAAAACAGGACGGGCGGGGAGCTGTGCATTGACTTGCAATGAGGTGAGTGAGAGAAACTGACACTCTTCCACAGTTTAGGAGACTCCAGCAGAGGTCATTCTGGGACTGGGCAGACTTGCGGGAGCGGGGCACTGCAGCGACTTCAGCCACATATCCCCCTCTCAAGCGGGATTGGTGAGAAGTGCCTAACCTATGTGACACTGCTGGCTGAGACCCAGTAGGCTAGCACTACCCAGAACCCAGAGCCTGAGGGTGGCCTGGAGGGGTGGGCCCTGCGTAGGCTGCCTGGTCTGCAACTTCCTGGTGTGCTGCGGTGGGCGGAAACACCTAGCCGGCGCAATTTGATCAGGCTGTGGCTGACAGGGAGGGAAGCTGGGCCTCCTATATAAGCTTGCATATATAAGGAACAAAGAATATGGGAAGAGGGAGCAACAAGAAAGGCCCTTCAGCCCCCAATCCTGAGAAACAGGCAATAGTGGTCACTGCACCAATAGACATAAAGCTCCATCTAGAGAGCCTCATAGATGAGTTCAGGAATGAAGTTATTAATGACCTGAAGCTAGAAATAAGCAGAATAGTTAGAGAAATGCTAAGCACCACCCAAGAAAAAACAGATGGTAGAATGGAAGAACAGAAAAAGAGGGGAGAATTGTTTGATGGAGAAAATAGAGAAAGCATAGAATACGTAAAGCAGGTTCAAAGAGATTACCAGGAAACTAAAAACTCTGTCAAAAACTGACATAACAGCTTGAAAGAAACTAAGGACAGACTATCTGAACTGGAGGGAAGATTTGTAATATGAGAGAATGAAATGAAAAACTTCTTAAAAGTAACAAAGAAACAAACAGCAATAATACAAAGACTAGAAGATGATAAGAGGATCCATAACTTAAGAATTAAGAACATAAAAGAAGAAGTAGGGACACAAACAAATGAACTACAGAAGCTACTCACAGAAATAATCCAGGAGAATTTTCCTAATTTAGCAAAAGGTAAAGATACTCAGTTGTATGAAGCATACAGGACCCCAGCCACCTACAACCCAAACAGAGCAACACCCAGGCATATAATAATAAAAATTCCAGAAATTCAATACAAGAACAGAATATTAAAAACTGTCAGAGACAAGAAACAGGCCACTTACAAGGGAACACCCATCAGAATTACAGCAGATTTCGCTGCACAAACCATCAAATCATGAAGAGCGTGGGGGGAAATAATTCAAGCTTTGAAAGATAATAATCTCCAGCCAAGATTGATATATCCTGCACAACTATCCCTGGAAATTGATGGAAAAGCAAGGTGCTTCCAGGATAAAGAGGAACTAGGGGAATTTGCAACCACCAATTCAACTCTACAGAGAATATTGCAGGATATTCTAAAAAACAAAAATACAAAGAATCCAGAAATAGTGGCAGAGAGGCCACAATGAATGGAGCAGAAAGTGAAATGAAGAAGACAAACTGACAACTAATGACAGAAAAAGAGCTCAACAGAAATGAGGCAGAGAAGATTGGATGATAGGAACAGCTATTTTGGAGAAAATGATGTCTTAAGAGGTAATACTGATTTAGTATCATCTTGTTTTGAAGTCTCATCAAGCTTTTGTTCTTCTGTCTCCATTGGTCTAAACAGGTTGTATCTTATTGGATTTTATTATGTATGATAGTATAAGCAAAAACTTTTAAAGGCAAGGAGATTATACAGAAACCATTGTTCATTTTCTGTTAGTGGATTCTAAATACCCTGTAATGCTGTCATTCTCTTAAATGGTTTTACATTGTTTTGATATATTTGATGCTACAGTATACAAAGTTATACTCAAAGATTTCAAGGAAAGAGACAATATGGTAACTACTTTTATGTCAGGATTATCTTGTGGTGAAACACTATTCTGCTTAAATGGTTATGTTTTGATCTGCACTGTTTTACTGTTATACCCTCTTTTATCTCAATCTCCACTTCATTATTTACTTTTTTATTTTTATCCTTTTAATTAAGGGAAAAATAAATAAAAAATAGCAGGATATATTATAGTAACCCACTTTGACTTTCCATTATCTCGATTTAAAGCCCTGTATTACTCTCACCATCTTGTTTTTGACTGATGTCCCCCTATTCTGTTTTGCTTGATAGTACCAGGTTGAAAGTTTAGGCAACAGCTGTGAAGATAGTGAGATTCATTATGACGCCCATTCTCATTGACTATTATCTACTTTTGAAGACCTATAATGTCTCCAATGTTTTGGTTTTGTCGGTTTTGTTCTTTACTGTTTTGTTCAATTTTATTATAACTGATGATATAGGCAATTCTATTAGAGATAGCGGGAGGCATTATGGTAACCATTATTGATCACCTTGTATTATGCTTTTACATTATCTATTATGTCCACCCTTTTGATTTGATTGACTCTGTTCTCTTATGTCACATTTGGTTCTACTCTCTTCCAAAAAAGTATTAAGAACTGTGGGAGCAACAAAACCCAAAATGTGTAATTGTCATTGTACAAAAGAGAGGAAAAGAAAGTGCTCTAAACGATATAACTGCATGTATATTTAGGTGTATGAGATAGATAATGATATCACTGAGTTTTGTTGGATCATTGAACAGAACTGTTTGCAATCTCACTGTTGGAATGTCCACTATACAAGCTTAATTTTGTGACTTGAACAATTATTTCTAAGATGACAATACGTAATCCATTAACTAGTAAAAAAAAAAAAGATTCTTTTTACCTACTTTTTCTTCCAGAAGATTTAGTGTTTCTGTTTTAATATTTAGATTTTTGAACATTTTGACCTTAACTTAGTGCATTGTGATAGGCATGGGTCTAGTTTTAGTTTATGGCATATAGAAAGGCAGTTTTTCCATCACCATTTGTTAAACAGTCTGTCTTCCAGTGAATGTGGTTGTATGCTTTGCCAAAAATAATATAGCTGAGTGTGTTTGTAGTTGTGGTCGTATCTTCTAATCTATTCCACTGATTTTCAGGTATGTTTTTACTTCAGTATTATGCTAACTTTATTAAAGTAGCTTTGTAGTATAACTTCAAGTCAGGGATTGTGATGCCTCGTGCCTTGCCTTGTTTACCCAAAATTGCCTTTGCTATTCTAGGTCACTTCTGGTTCCAGATCAATTTTAGGAATGATTTCTCTAGATCTGTGAGGTATGCTAGTGGCATTTTGATTGCATTACGTATGTATAAGAGTTTTGGGAGAATGGCCATTTGCAAGGTTTCTTCTTCCTATCCATAAACAAGGAATAGTTTTCCATTTTCTGTGATCCACTTTGAATACTTTTTTCAGATTACTATAATTTCACTGAACATAACTTTTTCTTCTTTTGTTAGATTGATTCCTAAGCATTTCATTTTTTTAGTACTATTGTGAAGGGTGTGATTTCTCTTATGTCTCTCACAGTGAATTTCTTGTTTGTTAACATGAATACTATTGATTTTTGAGTGTTGACTTTGTATCCAGCTACATTAATGAATTTGGTTATTACATCTAGAAGTCTTTCAATGGAATCAGGGGGTTCTACTAGATAGAGTGTCATGTCATCTACAAATAATGATAGTTTAAACTGTTGCTTTCCTATGTTTATTTCTTTTATTCCTCTGTCTTGTGTAATTGTCCTGCTAATATTTCAAGTACTATTGAATAGGAATGGTTATAGTGGATAGCCTTGTCTTATTCTTGATTTTAGACTGAAAACATTCACCATTTAATATGATGCTGGCTGTTGGTTTGCCATGGATGACTTTTATCAGATTAAGGTAGAGAACATCTATAATAATTTTTTATTAAACATTTTTTAAAAAGCAGAATAAGATAAAAGAGGACATAACAACATAACAACATAGGTCATAACAGAACAATTTAAGCAATATAGTGTTTCACTACAAGATAACCCAACATAACAGTAGTTACCGTAGTGTCTCTTTCCTTGAAATATTTGAGTATAACTTCATATACTGTAGCATAAAATATAACATGACAGTACAAAACCATTTAAGAGAATGAGGGTATTACAGGGCATTTAGAACCAATGAACAGAAAATGAACAATGGTTTCCATATTATCTCCTTGTCTATAAAAATTTTTGTTTATATACACATATAATAAAATACAATAAGATACAACATGATAAAACCAATGGAAGCAGATGAACAAAAGCTTGATGGGGCTTCAAAACAAGCTGATATTAAGTCAGCACTAGCTATTATACTGTCTTGTTTTCTTCAAAACAAATTTTCATACCATCACAGAAAATAAAATCAAACAACCTAAAATAAAACCATTCCAGTTAATGAATGAAAACATTATAAGGCTTCAAAACAATATAATGGGGAATCATGATTACCACATACTTTTCTTACACTAGGGAAACTATTTGATATTCATACTTGTGAGTTTGATTTATTTCACTTCTGAGTATGGCCTCAAGCTGTGCTCATTTATTTATAAATATCTCAATGTGATCATTTTTATAGTTGAGTAGTATTTCATTGTATAAAAATACTACAACTTTTTTATCCATTCCTCAGTTGATGGACACTTAGGTTGTTTCCAAGATCTGCCTATTACAAATTGTGCTGCTATAAACATGGGTGCACATAAATCACTGTGGCATGATGTTTTCAGTTCTTCTGGGAATATGCCTAGAAGTGGAATAGCTGGAACAAATGGGGCTTCCAATCCAAGCATTTTGAGAAATCTCCAGACAGACCTCCACAATGGTTTCACCAGTCTACACTCCCACCAACAGTGCAGGACAGTTCCTTTTTCCCCACAGCTCTCCAACACTTGTTGTTGGAAGTTTTCTTGATCTTGGCCATTTTTTCAAGAGGGAGATGGAATCTCAATGTGGTTTTAATTTGCATTTCTCTAATGACTAATTATGGTGAACATTTTTTCATGTATTTATTTGCCATTTGTGTTTGCTCATCTGAGAATTGTGTATTCACCTCAGATGCCCTTTTTTGGATTGGAACTTTGAATTTTGGGATCTGATTTTTTTTTATTCTTTATATGTTTTAGACAGAAGTCTTTTGTCTGATGGACAGATCACTAAGATTTTTTCCCAGTTTGTGGATTTTCTTTTCACTATGCTGTAGATTTCTTTTGACATGCAGATATTTTTTAATAAGAGATGATCCCAGTTTTTGCTTCTGGGAAGTATTTCCCGTGCAGCTTGATTCCAGTTCATGAATTTACTACCTACCTCTATGTCTTCAAGGTTTTTACTCAATTTGTCTTCTGATAGATTCAGTGTTTCTGATTTAATACTCAGATCTTTGATCCATTTAGATTTTAATTTATAATATGGCGATAGGTATGGGTCTAGTTTTAGTTTTTGACATATGGAGAGCCAGTTTTTTCAACACCATTTATTAAAGATACTTTCATTCTTCCAGTGAATATGTTTGG
This sequence comes from Cavia porcellus, assembly GCF_034190915.1. Taxonomy (NCBI): domain Eukaryota; kingdom Metazoa; phylum Chordata; class Mammalia; order Rodentia; family Caviidae; genus Cavia; species Cavia porcellus. The sequence continues at coordinate 40,467,560 of NW_026947486.1, read as the reverse complement.
CCTCTAATCAAAGATAAAGTGGTTGAATGTGTTTGTAGTTGTGGTTGTATCTTCTAATCTATTCCATGGATCTTTGGCTCTGTTTTGATTCCTGTACCATGTTGATTTTACTACAGTTGGTTTGTAGAATAACTTCAAGTCAGGGATTATGATGCCTCCTGCTTGTCTTTGCTGCTTAGAACTGTCTTTGCTGTTCTAAGTCTCTTCTGGTTCCAGATGAATTTTAGGAATGATTTCTGTAACTCTATGAGGTATGTTTTTTAAAAATTTTATTTAAGGAGAAAAGAAAAAAAAGCAGAGAAAGGGTACAAGTTATACAGATTTGCAGAAAAAAAGTGAACAGTAGGAAATCACTAGTTAATGGATTACATATTGTCATCTTAGAAATAATTGTTGAAGTCACAAAATTAAAGCTTGTAAAGTGGACATTCCATCAATGATACTGCAAACAGTTCTGTTCAATGATCCAATAAAACTGTGATATCATATTCTATCTTATACACTTAAATATGCATGCAGTTATATAGTTTAGAGCACTTTCTTTTCCTCTCTTTTGTACAATGACTATTACACATTTTGGGTTTCATTGTTCTCACGGTTCTTATTACTTTTTTGGAAGAGAGTAAAACCAAATGTGACATAACAGAACAGAATCGGTCAAGGCAAAAGGGTGGACATAATAGATAATGTGAAAACATAATACAAGGTGATCAACAATGGTTACCATAATGCCTCCTGCTATCTCTAATAGAATTGCCTATACCATTAGTTATAATACAATTGAACAAAACAGTAAAGAACAAAACCGACAAAACCAAACCATTGGAGACATTGTAGATCTTCAAAAGTAGATAAAAGTCAACGAGAATGGGCGTTATAATGAATCTCATTATCTTCACAGCTAATGCCTAAATTTTCGAACCTGATACTATCCAGCAAAACAGAATAGGGGAACATCAGTTAAAAACCAGATGGTGAGAGTAATACAGGGCTTTAAATCGAGGTAATGGAAAGTCAAAGTGGGTTACTATAATATATCCTGCTATTTTTTTCCTTTAATTAAAAGGATAAAAATTTAAAAAAAAGTATTAAAAAAGTAAATAATGGAGTGGAGATTGAGATAAAAGAGGGCATAACAACGAAACAGCACAGATCAAAACATAACCATTTAAGCAGAATAGTGTTTCACCACAAGATAATCCTGACATAAAAGTAGTTACCATATTGTCTCTTTCCTTGAAATCCTTGAGTACAACTTCGTATACTGTAGCATTAAGTATATCAAAACAATGTAAAACCATTTAAGAGAATGATAGCATTACAGAGTATTTAGAATCGACTAACAGAAAATGAATAATGGTTTCTGTATAATCTCCTTGTCTTTAAAAGGTTTTTGCTTATACTATCGTACATAATAAAATCCAGTAAGATACAACCTATTTAGACCATTGGAGACAGAAGGACAAAAGCTAGATGAGACTTCACAACAAGATGATACTAAATCAGTATTGCCTATTAAGATGTCATTTTCTCCAAAATAGCTTTTCCTATCATCCAATCTTCTCTGTCTCATTTCTGTTGAGCTCTTATTCTGTCAGTAGCTGTCAGTTTGTCTTCTTCACTTTGTTCTCTGCTCCATTAGTTGTGGCCTCCACTATTTCTGGATTCTTTGTATTTTTCTTTTTTTAGAATATCCTGCAATACTCTCTGTAGAGTTGAATTGGTGGTTGCAAATTCCCCCAGTTCCTCTTTGTCCTGGAAGCACCTTGTTTTTCCATCAATTTCCACGCACAGTTGTGCAGGATATCTCAATCTTGGCTGGAGATTATTATCTTTCAAAGCTTGAATTATTTCCCCCCATGCTCTTCGTGATTTGATGGTTTGTGCAGAGAAATCTGCTGCAATTCTGATGGGTGCTCCCTTGTAAGTGGTCTGTTTCTTGTCTCTGACAGCTTTTAATATTCTGTTCTTGTATTGAATTTCTGGAATTTTTATTATTATATGCCTGGGTGTTGCTCTGTTTGGGTTGTAGGTAGCTGGGGTCCTGTATGCCTCATACATCTGAGTATCTTTACCTTTTGCTAAATTAGGAAAATTCTCCTGGATTATTTCTGTGAGTAGCTTTTGTAGTTCACTTGTTTGTGTCCCTACTTCTTCTTTTATGTTCTTAATCCTTAAGTTATGGATCCTCTTATCATCTTCTTGTCTTTGTATTATTGCTGTTTGTTTCTTTGTTATTTTTAAGAAGTTTTTCATTTCATTCTCCCATATTACAATTCTGCCCTCCAGTTCAGATAGTCTGTCCTTAGTTTCTTTCAAGCTGTTATGCCAGTCTTCGATAGACTTCTTAGTTTCTTGGTAGTCCCTTTGAACCTGCTTCACGTATTCTATGCTTTCCCTGTTTTCTCCATCAAACAATTCTCCCCTCTTTTTCTGTTCTTCCATTCCACCATCTGTTTTTTCTTGGGTGGGGCTTAGCATTTCTCTAACTATTTTGCATACTTCTAGCTTCAGGTCGTTGATAACTTCATTCCTGAATTGGTCTATGAGGCTCTCTAGATGGTGCTTTATGTGTATTGGTGTGGTGTCCGCTATTGCCTGTTTCTCAGAATTGGGGGCCGAGGAGCCTTTCTTGTTGCTGCCTCTTCCCATATTCTCTGTTCCTTATATATGCAAGCTTATATGAGAGGCCCAGCTTCTCTCCCTGTCAGCCACAGCCTGATCGAATTGCGCCGGTTAGGTGTTCCCACTCACCGCTGCGCACCAGGCAGCCTAGGTGGGGGCCCGCCCCTCCCGGCCTCAGTCAGGCTCTGGGATCTGGGTTGGGCCAGCCTACGGGGTCCGCTGGCAGCGTCACGCAGGCCAGGCACTTTTCACCAATCCCGCCCGAGAGGGGAATGTGTCGCTGGAGTCGCCACCGCGCCCTGCTCCAGCAGGACTGCTCGGGCCCAGAAAGTCCGCTGGAGTCAAACTGTGGTGGAGTGTCAGTTTCTCTCACTCACCTCGCCACAAGTCAGAACATGCCTCCCTGCCCATCCTGTTTTCAACTCCGTTCGCAGACTCCCGTTCTCAGAGTTTCCGCACGTCTCTCTCCTTGCCGAGCCGATGTAGAGGCAGCCAGCCACCGCGCGGCGGGAAACCCAAATCGCGGCTTCCAATGGCCCAGGGTCCAGCCTCAGCAGCGAGACTTTTCTGTTCCTGTTTTAGCACCAGGACTGCATTCCAAGTTGGTTTCTCTCAGCCGAGTTCATTCCTGAGTCAGCAGAGCATAACTCCACCTGCTTATGTCTCTTTAGTCTGCACCATACCTGGCTTCTGAGCCTAGTTTTTCAGAAAGCCTCCGGTAGTTGCTGTTATCTGTCTGCCATGTTCTCCCAGAAGTCCTCTATGAGGTATGTTGATGGTATTTTTATTGGGATTGCATTGAATCTGTATAACAGTTTTGGAAGAATGAACGTTCTCACAATATTTTTTCTTCCTATCCGTGAGCAAGGGCTGTCTTTTCATTTTCTGAGATCTTCTTCAATTTCTATTTTCAGTGTATCATAATTTCCTTCTATAGGTCTTTCACTTCTTTCATGGGAATAATTCCTAAATATTTCATTTTTTTCATTGCTAGTGTCAAGGATGTGGCTTCTCATTTTTCTGTCAATGACATTTTTGTTAGTGTATAGAAATCCTATTGATTTTTGAATATTGATTTTGTATCCAGCTACATTGCTGAATTTATTTATTATATCTAGGAGTCTTTCAAATGTACTTTTGGGGGTCTTTCATGTAGAGTATCATGTCATCTGCAAATAATGGTCATTTAACTTCTTCTTTTCCTATCTTTCCTCCTTTTATTTCTCTCTCTTGTCTAATTGTTTTGGCTAGTATTTCCAGTACTATATTAAATAGGAGCAGTGATAAAGCACATGCATGTCTTGTGCCTGATATTGAGGTAAAGGCCTTCAATTTTTTGCCATTTCATGTGACACTGGCTGTTGATTTGTCATAGATGGCCTTTATTATATTGAGATAAAGACCATCTATTTCAATTTTCTGTAAGTTTCTTATCATAAATGAATACTGGACCTTATCAAAAACTTTTTCTGCATCTATAGAAATGATCATGTGATTATTACTTTTGGCTTTATTGATACGGTGGGTTACATTTATTGATTTACATATGTTGAACCATCCCTGTATGCCTGGGATGAATCCCACTTGTTCATGGTGTGTAATCTTCTTGGTGATTTGCTGCATCCTATTTGCCAATATTTAATTGAGGATTTTTGCATCTGTGTTCATTAGGGAGATTGGCCTATTTTTCTCTTTTTTAGTGGGGTCTCTCTCAGGTTTTGGTACTAGAGTAATATTTGCATCCAGGAATGACTTAGGAAGGATTGCTTCCTTTTCAATTTCATTGAAGAGTTTGAGGAGTGTTGGCATTAGGTCTTCTTTGTATTTCTAATAGGATTCTGTAGTGAATTTGTCTTGGTCTGGCCTCTTCTTTGTAGGTAAGGACTTAATTACATTTTCAGTTTCATTAATAGAAATTGGGTTATTCAGCTGTTTTACATCTTCTTGACCTAGCTTTGGTACTTCTTATTTCTAGGAATCTGTCTATGTCTTCTGTGTTATCAAACTTACCAGAGTAGAGGTTTTCAAATTAGGTGTTGATGATCTTTTGTATTTCTATAGAGTCTGTAGTGATTTTGCCTTTTTCATTTGTTATTGCATAAATTGAGCTTTTTCTTCTCTTTTTAATAAAGTTGGCTAGGGGCTTATCAATTTTATTTATTCTTTAAAAAGTTGTGGTATTTCTATACAATGGAGTATTATTCAGCTATAAAGAAGGATCACATTGAGATATTTATCAATAAATGGGTGCAGCTTGAGACCATACTCATAAGTGAAATAAATCAGTCTCGCATGTGTGAATACCGAATAGTTTCCCTAATGTAAGTAATGATTCAAATATATAAAAATATGTGGTAATCATGATTCCTCATTATGTGGCCTTGAAGCCTTATAAAATTTTCACTCATTAATTTGAAAGGCTTTATTCTGGGCTCCTTGATATGGAAATATTTGAAGCTAGAGTATATGATGTTTTATCCAAATATTTCAAGGAAAAAGACAGACACTATGGTAACTACTATTAAGTCGGGTTATATGGTGGTGAAGTACTAGGTTGCTGAAACAGTCATGCTTTGACCTCTATTGTTATATTGTTATGTCCTGTTTTATCTCAATCTCCCCCTTATTCTTTAAAAAAATTATTTACTTATTTCTTATGTTTGTCTTAATTAAGGGAAAAAATTTAAAAAATTAGGATATATAATAGTAACTCTTTTTGATTTCCTATTAACTTGTTTTGAAGTCCTGTAATACTACCACGATCTTGTTTTGACTGATTAGACTCTGTTCCATTCTGTATGATAGTATCAAGTTTGAGGATATAGGCAACTACTTTGAAGGCAATAAGATTCACTAAGATGCCCATTCTGGTTTGACTATTGTCTTCTTTGGAAGTCCTGTAATGTTTACAATGCCTAAGTTTTATTGGTCTTGTTCTCTACTGTTTTGTCCAACTTTATAATATCTAATGAGATAGACAATTCTTTTTAAGGAAACAAGAGACAACGTTGATAACCATTGTTGATAATCTTGTACTCTGTTCTACATCATGTGCTATGTCTATCCTTGGCTTTGACTGACAGCTTTGTTATGCCATATTTGACTGTATTCTCTCCCCCCCCCCAAAAAGTAATAAGAACTAAGGAGTAATAAAATCCAAAATGTGTAAATTTTGTTGTAAAAAAGAGAGGGGGGAAAAAGAGCTCTAATGGATATAACAGCAAGTGTGTTTAGGGGTGTTAAATAGCTGACTATATCAATGTTTTTGGATCATTGAACACAGCTGTTTGCAGTCTCCCTGTTTGAATGTCTACTTTGTATTCTTTGATACTGTGATTTGAGCAACTATTTTCAAGATGATAATATGTAATCTATTAACAGGTGATTTCTTATTGTTATTTTTTTTGTAGTTCTGTATTACGTGTACCCTTACACCGCTTTGTTTTGTTTTGTGTTTTTCTCTTTTTCCTCTTAAATAAAAAATTTTATTTATTCTTTCAAAGAAGCAACTCTTTCATTAATTGCTTCTTTGGATTGATTCCTTAGTCTCTGTTGCATTAATTTCTGCTTTGATTTTTATAATTTCCTCCCTTTTTGGCTTTGGGCTTGACTTGGTCTTCCTTTCCTAGATGTTTGAGGTGTGGCATCAGGTTATTTATTTGTATTCATTCTGTTTTCCTGATGTGGGAACTCAGTACAGTAAATTTTCCTCTGAGGACCGCTTTCATTGCACCCCACAAATTACGGCAAGTTGTATTTGTATTTTTGTTTGCTTGTAGGTATTGTTTAATTTCTTCTTTAATTTCCTCTGTGACCCACTGATTATTCAGTTTCCATGTGCTTGTGTGACTTTTGCTGTACTTTTTATCATTAATTTGTAATTTCATGGCACTATTATCTGATAACATGCAAAGGATAATTTCAACTCTTTTCCATTTGTTTTGAGATGCTCTGTGGGAATACATATGCTCTATTTTAGGGAATGTCCCATGTACTTCTTAGAAGAGTGTGCATTCTGGTGTTCTTGGTCAGAACACTGTATGTCTATCAATTCCATTTGTTCACAGGTGTGATTCTGTTCTGTTATTTCTTTGCTGATTTTCTGTGTGGTTAATTTTTCCGTTGGTGTCAATGGTGTGTTAAGGTCTGTTATACCTGCATTATTTCTAATTTCATTTTTCATTTCTGTTAATACTTGCTTTGTATAACTGGGTGCTCTGGAATTTGGTGCATATATATTTAAGGTTGTTATCTCTTCCTCTTGAAGTTTTCCCCTAACCAGTATGTAATATCCTTCTTTATCCTTTCTGATCATTATTGGTTTGAAATTCACATTGTTTGCAAACAAAATACCTACCCCCTCTCTTTTTTGGGTTCCTGTTGCATGAAGTATTGTTTTCCATCCTTTGACTTTCAGTCTGTGAGTATCCTTTTGGGTTAAATGGATTTCTTCTAGACAGCATAGGGTTGGATGTTGTTTCTTGATCCATTCTGCCAGTCTGTTTTTTTTTTAACAGGTGCATTGAGACCATTTACATTAATGGTCATAACTGTTATATGTTGGTTTATTATTGACTTATTATCTTTCTTCTGTTGAATCTTTATCTTTCCATTCTGTTTAATTGTCTGCTTTTCTTAGTGTTTTTTTTTTCTAAATCTATCTAAACTGTCTTTCAGTATTCTTCACAGGGTTGGCTTGGTGATAATGAAGTTCCTCAGCTGTTCTTTGTCATGGAAGTATCTTATTTCTCCAACAATTTTGAAGGACAGTTTTGCAGGGTACAGCATTCTAGGTTTGAAATCATTTTCCTTTATGATGTGAAATACTTTACTCCATGCTCTTCTTGACTTTATTATTTGTGCTGAGAATCCTGCTGTGATTCTGATAGATTTTCCTTTATAGGTGACCTGTTTTCTCTCTGACAGCTTTTAGTATTCTATTTTTGTGTTGGATTTCTGGGATAGTGATTATTATATGTCTGGATGTAGTTTTATTTTGATTATGGCTATTTGGAGTTCTATGTGCTTCACTGATCCTGATGTTAATTTCCATTCTCATATTTTGGAAATTTTCAGCTATTTCTTCTGTAAATAGCCTCTTGACATCCTTTATGTTGCCCCCTTCTTTTTCATTTTCCCTGTCAATCATATGTTGTTTTTCTTTGCGTCATCTTGCAGCTGTTGAATTGTTCTTTCCTGGTTCCTTTTTATTTTTAGAAGATCTTTCCTTTCCTGTTCACTAGCTGCAATCTTGTTTTTGAGGTCTGAAATTCTGTCTTCACTTTCATTGAGGTGGTTTTTACAACTTTCAATGTATTTTTGATTTCCTGTATGTCTCTGTGCATCTGCTTTATGTATTGTTTGTTTCTTATATTGTTCATCCAGGGATTCTACCTTTTTGTTCAGTTCCTCCAATTTTTAAACTGTGTCTTCTTTGTATATGTTCAACATCTCTTTCATTTGTTTTATCATTTCTTCTTTTGCCTGGGAGATTATTTTTAGTTCAAATTCCTTTAAAGCTTCCTGGAGTTGCTTCTTTATTTCAATTGCTATTATTTCAGGTATTTCAGTTGTATTGCATATGTTTTCTTCTATGTACATAGCTCCTACGGGTTTTTGGCATGGACTGGAAGTTTGAGCTTACATTTTGGTCTTTTGCTTTGTCATTTTCCTATATTTCTGTGTTTCAAGTGTTTTTCCCAGGTTTCTCGTGGAGGTGTTGGAAATGTATCTTGTGCCCTAGGCTCCTGGGACTGAATGGGAGTTCCTGAGCCTGGTCCAGTTAGGCTCTCAGGCCGTCCCATGCCACCTTCCGTGTTCAAGGTAGCTGCGCAGGGATGTAACCACTGTGGGCTGGGCTAAAGCCCTCCCTGAGTGAAGACCAATGCCTTGGAACTCAGATCACATACTCTCAAATCTCGTAACTGAAGAAGGTCACTGGGCATAATATAGTTGGCCCAGAAAACCTCTCAAGGCCAGTCTAGTGTGCCTGGGCTCTGGATGGGTCCCTGAGCTCCAGAACAGATGATCTTCACATCTGCAGCGGCTCAGGGTGGCACGTGGACTTACTCCAGCTGCCAGCTGAATTTTCCAGTTTGGGAGAAGGTCACTGGGCATGTCCTGGGTGGGCCTGAAACTTGCCAAGCGCAGTTTAGTGTGGCTGGGCTCTGGGCAGGTCCTTGAGCTCTGGAGGAGATGGTAGTAAAGTCTCCTGGGACTTAGGGTGGTGTGCAGAGTCACTCCAGCCACCAGTTGAATCTCTTTAAAAAATATGTAAATTATAGAGTTAAAATGATGTAACAGTATGGGTTAATTTATTGGTAATTTATTATTTTACAGCAGGATGTTTTCAGCAGACATTTCACGAGAGGTAATCAGGCAACTCCATTTTCATTTTAAATTTATTACGGACTTAAGACTTCTTAATATAATTTATTTTTAAAAATTAATGTAAATTACCTTATTGTTTCATTGTACACCTCTTTGTCCTTTAGATGATACTTCCTTTTCTACTTTCAGTTGATTCAACGTTGGTCTGCAGAAACTGTTTCTTTTCATATGTTGGATAAATCTAAAGCCTTATTGCCAAAAAAGAATTAAATTGAAGCATTTTGAGCATTAGTTATACAGTAATTAATGTTTTTATAAAAAGAGAGTAGGAGCAATCTGTAAATGTTGATTAAAGGTATGAGGTTTCAGATATTTAAGAAGACTGAGTTCCACAGATCACCTACAGCATGGGGACTGAATTTAGTAATACTATCTTGTGTATTTGAACTTCATTGAGTTGATCTTAAATGTCCATCCCACCTTATACACACATGCACACTTACAACTATGTAATGAGATGTCTATTTAATTGGTTTGATTTTAGTAATCAAGACATCACACTGCACAGCTTAAATATATGCTATTACATTTGAAAAATTAAAAACTGAGTCAATATGTAATTCAGTTATCTTATATTTGACAATATCTTTTAATAAATGTCAATTTTATTCATTGTCATTTGTATTTTCTCTTGTATGAACTCTGTTCAAACCTTTAAGTCACAACTCCTTATATTTAATTAATTAATTAATTAATTAATCTTAAATAGAATAAAACCCGTAAAAACAAATCATTGTGAAAGATACGGGACTTCAAAACGTTAAGAAATCAATAATAGCTACCATAATGCCTTTTGATGTATTCAAAATAGCTGTAATTCCAGACATAGTAAAAATCAAACAGAACACAATACAATACAATTAATAAAAACAAAACAATCAATGTAATAAAAGACTTCCATCCAAGCCTACAGTAAATTCAAAATTGCTACAATAATATGTCTTGCTATCTTTGAAGTAGCTGCTCCTGCCATCGAATTTGACATAATCAAACAAAACAAAAGGTAATGAAATTCAACTCAACAAAACAATGAAAATCATATAGTACTTCCAATATAAGAATATAGGGAATTAATGATGGCTGCAATGCTCAGAAGAAGATCCTCTCAGATGTCACACTGCTACCACTGTCCTCTGCACCTATGACCAGACCACTGACCATAGAACTGCAATGTTAATGAAACACCGAAGCACCACAGGCATCCAATTGCATTTCACTTCCATAGCTATCACCAAAGCCTGTGTTTCTCCAGATAAGCCTGTTGCTTATGGTGGGAGGGTGGAGGACTTGGAACTTCTTGCTTGCAAGCCTGCACCCCATAAAGGGCTGGGATGTGTCTGTTCCAGTCCAGCAGCAGCTTGTGCATGGTGCTGGTTCCCAGACTGGGCTTGATTGCTGGTCTGGCTTTGGACTCTCTACCCCTATCTGTGAATGGTGCTGACTCACAGGGAGAGACTGGGATCTGTCTGTTCCACTCTGGCAGTGACCTGCTCATGGCACTGATTCCCAGACTGCAACTGCTTGCTGATGTGACTTTGTTTTCTCTCTTCCCTGTCCACAAATAGTACTGACTCATGGAGAAAGGCTGCAGTCTGTCTCTTAAATCACATCTCAAAGAAACTTTTAAATATCTGGAAAATGGGGAAACAAGGAAACAAGCTGTATCCCATAGTGGATGAATCAATAAACTAAATGTAACATGTATATACATTGATATATTATTTATATTTAAAAAGGAAAAATGTCAGATACATGATGTGTCTTAACCTGTTTTTGCTGCTACACCAAAATACCTTAGTCTGTGTAATTTATATATTATAGAAATTTATTCTAAAAGCTATGTAATTCAAGATTGAATCTCTGGCTGGTTCAATACCTGATGAAGGCTGCCGCTTTGCTTACAACAGAGTGCCGTTTTGTTGTTCTCACACTGTGGGTAGACAAGAGATGAATTCCACATTCTCAGGTGACAGAAGAAATGAAAGAATAAGTGACACTAAGGTACTCCTTTAAACTTCTTTTATAAGAGCACTAATATATTTATGAAGATAGAACCTTTATGATTCAATCACTTCTAAAAAGAGGTTCATTCTTTAATACTATCACATTGGATACTAGATTCCATTATATGAATTTTGGAGTGACACATGCATTTAAACCATAGCATTTTGTTCTTGGCTCCCTCATAATTTACATCTTTTTCTCACATGCAAAATACATGCATACCATTCCAATCATTCCCTGAGTAGTATTCCAGCTACTACTTTAAAGTCTAAGCCCACAGTATGCTCTAAGTGTCATCTGAATCACATATGACTGATATTCAAAGTATGTGTATCCTAAGTTAATTCCCATCCAGTGGTGAGCCTGAGAATTTAAGCAAATTATGTGCTTTGACAATAAAATGGGACAGGCATTGGGTAGCCATTCCTATTCTAAAGCTGAGAAATAGAAAATAAGAAACAGGTAAAATGCCCTAAGTAAGTTCATAACCCAATAAGGCAAACAAATCTTAAGACTCCAGCTTTATCTTCTCTGATTCCAGGTCCTACTTTCTGGACACACTGTGGAAAGATTGTGCCAAGAAAGCACTAAAGATCTTTAACCCCATGATTTTACTGGGCTTAGCACATGCAGCCCTTGAATTCTTACCAGTTCAACTCAGATTCCTGAACCTCTCCCTTGTTGTTGCACAGTGGTGAGGTTGAAAATTCTGGGGTCTTGGGGGCAACTTCATTCTCATTCTGGCCATTCCTTAGTATGGGATCTCTGCCCTGGATTAGTCTTATGGAATTGCTAAGCAATGATCTTGTGGGAACTCTCTAGAGCTGCACCACCCCTGCTTGGTGCTTGATCCTGACAGCTCCCAAAAATATCCTTTGAATTTGTAGCTATTTCTGCACAGCTCATGCACTCCATTGGGTTGCAGAATTGCTAATACATGGACAGCACAAATGATTATCATTTGGTCATTTTGGAGGGAGGAGCTGTTTGAGCTGTACCTGTGGTCATTAGCTATTCTCCAATTTTCATAATTTAAATATCATAGGTTACTACACGAGGTAAATTTCCCAATTGCCCAAGCAGTACAATGTGGGGTACTGTAGTTCATGATGGGAACAGCACAACAGTTGGTCTCCACCCAGAAGATACTACAGGTAAGAGTTTTCTTCAGGCAGTTTGATTACTATTTTAAATTTTGCCTGCCTACCACAACTCATTATTTTCCTCTTCTATTGATAAAATAATAGTCCAAAAATAAATATAAAAAGGATGTAAGGATGTAAAAGTGAGGTTAGCATAGAGTACCTTCATAGTTTCAGCAGCCCAGTAGAAAAAGAAGAAAATTGACATTTTCTTGGGTTGGACTTTTATCTCTTTGAGTTAGGAAGTACGAGTTCAGGGTAGAGGAATAGGAGTTGAAAGAACTTCAATTTATAAGTTTTCTAGCTTGCATTCCCAGAGTGCTAGAATTATAGATAAAGCCATTACACCAAGCTATTTCTTAAAATGATATTATCACCACTATATTTGGTTTCCTAGTGATAGCAATCACAGGATTTTATTGGCAGTCCCTTGAATTACTTTATGTTGAGATAAAATTTGATTCATACCAAAAACGATGAAAACTAAATAAAATCTCCAAGTGTCAAATAGTAACTTTTATATATTTTTCACAATTTTCTCCCTTGGAAACCATGCAGCTACACTGGTAAAAACTAAGTTTTCAATAGGTTCAACTATTGAGACACAAGGCATGGTCTTACCACCTGCGAGCAAAGTTCCACGTTTTCCCTGTGCACTGGAATTCAACCCCCATGTGTTCGGGGCCCAGGACTGTATACTGGACCCGGCTTGCTGCTTGGAGTTCACTGGGTGTGGCCTGGTTAGGCCTGATGGTATATATATATATATATATATATATATATATATATAAGCATTTGCATATAGTGAATTTCTGTTGTCATTTAGGTCTAAAATGTTCCCCAGAAGTCTCATGTGTTCAGACATAGGGATTTTGATAGGTGACTGGGCTATGGGGATACTATGATTTTTTTTCAGGCATTCATTCACTGATGAGTTCATAGCTGAGCCTGTTATTGGGAGATAGATCTTGTTGGAAAAGCTGAGTCACAAGGATGTAACATGGAAGAGTGCATTCTTGTGCCTGTCTCTCTTTCTCTTGCTCTGTCTCTCTTGCTCACTCACTTGCTCACTCTCTTGTTCTCTCACTCTCTTGCTCTCGCTCTGCTTTCTGGTGGCCATGAGATGAGCAGATTTCCAGTTCTAGGCTATTCTGCCTGCCATTTATGCTTTGGAGTCAGATAACTATGGACTAAATGCTGAGAAATTGTGAACCAAATAAACCTATCTTCCTTTAATTTGTGAGTGTCAGGTGTTTTCCCAGTGACAGGAAGACCAACACAAATATTTCTTAATCCATTCTTTAAGAGAATGCTCACCTAATGTCTTTCTGTCACTGTACAGGGTTTGAAGATGTTCTGAAATTGACAACAGGCACCTCAACTCACCTTTTCCACCTTGGAGAAGTTTCTCTAAATCTCACTGCAAAACACATCAGACAGCCTGGTATAGTGACCCACATCTGTAATCTCAGCATTATGGAGGCTGAGGCAAGAGAATTGTTGTGAGTTAAAGGCCAGTCTGGTCTATAAAGTGAATTCAAGGGCAACCTGAACTACATAGTGAGATTCTGTCTCAAAAAACGTGACATATTTTGGTCCAATCCCAAGCCCAGACTGCTCATGGGTTGAATTCCAGCACATGGGGAAAACTTGGTACTTTGCGCCCAGGCGGTAAGACCATGCCCTGCATCTCAAATCACCCTAAGACACACGAGAGGTACCAACAGGCTTAACCAGGCCACACTCGGTGAACTCTAAGCAGCAAGCTTAAAGTCGACCTAGTACCTATCAGTGGTATCCATAAATGTAAATGGCCATAACTCATCTATCAAAAGAACTAGATTCACAGAATGGATCAAGAAACTTGATCCCACAATACGCTGTATACAAGAAACACATGTGACCCAAAAGGAAACTCATAGATTAAAAGTCAATGGATGGAAAACAGTATTCTATGCAACAGGAACCCAGATAAAAGCAGGGGTAACTATTCTATTTACAGATAATGTGAACTTCAAACCTAGAATGATTAAAAGAGAGAAAGAAGGTCATTCCATATTCATTAGTGGAAAACTTCAAGAGGAAGTGTCGATGTCCGCTCCCGGCCGGCAGGAAGGACACACGACAAAGTCTGGCAGTGGACAACCTTTTCTTTTATTTTCCTTCTCCGTACAGCCTGCCCTGGGATCGCTCCCAGCCGAAGCCTCCTTTGGTCCGCTCCCCGCGGCTCCTTCTGGGCTTCTACTTCCGGGCTTCTTCTTCCCCCCCAGGGGTGGCACCAGTATATATACGGATACAGTGTCCAATCATGTTAAAGTAAGCAAGGCAAGCTGATTGGCTAACATCATCAGTTGCCAGGCAGACTATATTGTTGAGCGGGTTGCTTACGCGGTAAGCAGGAAACTAACGTGCTCGATGGGAGGGGTAATCTACCTCAGGCTTTACTCTTTACTACAGGCCTCACGTCCGCCAAGTGAGGCGACCGGGCTCGGGGCTGCGGCTCCCAACATCTCCCCCTTTTTTATTTTTTATGAATGTGCGCATCGTAGCCCTTCCTGGACTGGGTGCAGAGGCTTATGCCCTATGTGTAGGCCCACCGTAGGTCCTTGGCTTAGACCCTGGTCGGCCGTCCCATGGTCCGCCAAGGCCCTGAGGCCCTCGTCCTTTTTCTAGGGCCAGGCACAAACTGGACGGAACCTGGATGCACACAAGCTTGCACTCATTTCCTCTCCGTAAAGAAATCCCCTCGGAGAGAAATTTAGACCTGGGCAGCATCTAACAGTCCAGCGGCTTACGTGCAGGATGGGGTAGGGCCTGGCTTAGGTTGAGTCGCACCGGGGGAGTACGCTCTTACCCGTCATTGACTCTCCTACCCAGCTATGTCATAATTTTTTAGAGGAGGAGTGTGGGAAGCTCACCACCCCTAGACTCGGTCGTAGGCTAGGCAAGCGAGCCATGCATATGCCTGAGGATCTTTTTGTCCGTTTTGGGCTACTGCTATTTCTATTCATCTTGTTGGTTGGTCTGTGATGGATCTCCGGTAGGGCAGGTCTGATCTTCAGTCGAGGGCTTTGTCGCCCGTGTCAGTCTCTCCGGTACCCACAGTGGTTCTCGTCCCGATTCCTGTGGGAAAACACAAACCGCGCCTCGGTTCCAGCTGACCACTGGATCCGGGCCCATCCATTGTCCTGTCAGGACATCTTTCCACTTCACCCACCCTTTATGGTTGGGGGAAGGGTTGCAGTGCTCCACGGCTGGGGAGCAATTATCATTATTTAAATTTAAAAAATTGTGTGTGAATAGTGCCATGGATAATCATGCCTTTGGGGCCAGGCCTTGGCCTACTCTCCCTTTTTGTTTTTGTAAAATTTCTTTGAGGCTTCTATGAGCCCTCTCAATGATTCCTTGACCTTGGGGATTATATGGGATACCATGTTTTAATTGAACCTCCATCATTTTGCAGAACTCATTGAAGGCTTTGCCTATATAGGCTGGTCCATTATCAGTTTTTAATATTTTTGGTTTGCCCCATGCGGCCCAAGCCGCCAGGCAATGATTGATCACATTAGACACTTTTTCACCTGTTTCTGCTGTTGCGAATATGACGTGAGAACAGGTGTCTGTGGAAACATGAACATATTTAAGAGTCCCAAACTCCTGTATATGTGTGATGTCCATCTGCCAAACATCACCAGGGATCAAACCTCGAGGGTTTACTCCCATCGGTATGGCAGGTTTGTATGTGGCACAGGAGTCACATAGTCGCACGATATCTCGTGCATCTGCTCTGGAAACATGGAAATGGTTTGCTAGTGTCCTGGCATTGACATGAAACTTATCATGGAAGGCACGGGCTCGCTCGATTGGTGTTAGTAAGGTAAAAATCCATAACGGGCGAGTGGCAGTATCAGCAGCCGCATTCCCCTGTGCCATGGGCCCTGGCAGGGATGTATGTGCTCTTATGTGGGTGGTGAAGACCTTATGGTGTCTGTTCTGAAGCAATGTCTGGATAGACAGGAACAGCCCAGCCACTGTGGAAGTGGATCTAATTAAACCGGCAGTCTCAAGCACTTGCATAGCATTGACCACATACCTAGAATCGGAGACAATATTAATGGCTTCTGAGAACCGTTCAAGAATCATTTTAACGATCTGCAGTTCTACCACCTGAGGCTGATCAGGTTCAAATTGTATGGTAACCGGGGGCTTGCCTAGGATCACATAGGCGCCTATCCCCGTCTTGGAGCCATCTGTGTATATTGTAGTTGCTGGGACTAATGGCTCAGAGGCAGTAACCTTTGGAAAAATTATAGGGTGCTGAGTGACAAATGACAAGATAGGGTCTTTAGGGTATTGATTGTTTATATCCCCATGGAAAACACATCTCAGAATGGCCCATGTATCTATGCAGGCAGCCAGGGTCTTGATCTGGCTGGCGGTATAGGGTACTCGGATGGCTTGTGGTCCTGAGCCAAAATGTTGGACAGCTCTATCATGCGCTTCAAGGGCCAATGAAGCGACTGCCTCCGGGTAATGCTCTATGACTTTTGCAGGTGAGACCTTAGGGTGTATCCACAGTAATGGTCCTTTCTGCCAAATCACCGCTGTGGGCTGTAGACTAGTCTGTAGCAAACAGACATCAAAGGGTCGCCCTGGTTCAATTCTGTGTAAGGTAGCCCCACCTAAGGCTTTTTCCACTCTCTGTAAGGCAGCTCTTGCCTCAGGAGTGAGCCTCCTGTGGGAGGCTATATCTGGGTCTCCCTTTAGAAGGTCGAACAGGGGTTTGAGATCTGAATTTGGTATATGTAAATATGGCCTAATCCAATTAATGTCTCCCAATAGCTTTTGCATGTCATTTAGGGTCCTAACGCCATCCGTCCTAATGGTGACCTTCTGTGGAGAGACTAGCATAGGGGAGATTTTCGCGCCTAAGTAGGTCACCATTTCTCCTCCCTGAATCTTGTCGGGGGCAACATGCAGATTAGCTTGTCTCAGGGCCTCGACCAACTGGCCGAGCATATTATTTAGCATGTCTGGGTCCCTGCCGCTGAGCAAAAGGTCGTCCATGTAATGCACACATCTTATCTTGGGAAAGGATTTCCGTAGGGGGGCCAGTAGGGAATCAAGGTAAATCTGACACATAGTGGGACTGTTGGCCATACCTTGGGGCAGCGTTATCCACTCGTATCTGAGATCAGGGCTTTCTTGGTTAATGGTGGGTAAAGTAAAGGCGAACCTATGAGTGTCCTCTGGATGCAGGGGGATTGAGAAGAAACAGTCTCTAAGATCTATAACATAAACTGGCCAGGACTGAGGGATGGCTGAGAGAGCTGGCAGCCCCCTCTGGACCGCCCCCAGGGACTGCATCTGTGCGTTGACCGCCCTTAGATCATGGAGCAGCCTCCACTTGCCAGACTTTTTCTTAATTATAAAAATGGGGGTGTTCCATGGGGAGGTTGACGGCTTAATGTGTCCTAATCTAAGTTGTGTACTGACTATTTCTGACAAGGCTAATAGCTTCTCCTTAGGCAGGGGCCACTGAGGTACCCAAACCGGATCATTTGACCTCCAGGTGATTTTGATCAAAGTGGGTAGGAGAGCTTCTTCAGCGGCCCCTAAGAAAAACCCAGCCCTTGCCTACCTTTCTTGTTCTCTACTGGTATTGGGGATGTCCGACCCTGTAGGGCATTGCCCAAGCCTTTGCCGGGGGTATGTCCCTGGTTCCTGAGTATATCCTTAGCCTGGGGGGAGCAGTTTGACGTAAGCGTGACATCCATCTGAGTGAGGATGTCCCTTCCCCATAGAGACACTGGCAACTGCAACACAAATGGTTGGAAATGGCCCTGATGACCCTCCTCATCACACCAGAGCAGGGTTGAAGCACTAACCTGAGGAGCTGACACCATCCCCAGGCCCTGCAGCGTGTTATCTGCAGTGTTGGTGGGCCAGTTGGAGGGCCAATCCTTTCTAGAGATAATGGAACGGTCAGCTCCTGTGTCTAGGAGCCCTGTTATATTCTTGCCATTGACCTTAAGTGAGAGCATGGGCCTTTTATCAAGTATTATATGGAGTCCCTCGAAGACTTCCCCTGAGGAACCGAAACCTTGACTTTCTCTAATTTTCTGCTTTGAGGGGAATCTCTTGTGGAGACTGGGGAGCAGCAAGAGCTGCGCTATCTTGTCTCCTTTATTGATTACCATAGTACCCACAAGAGATTGAACCATAATTTTAATATGTCCTGTGTAGTCTGAGTCTATGACCCCCGGGACTACTATGAGACCCCGAAGGGCCGTGGAGGATCTCCCGATCACCAGACCCACGGAATTTTCGGGTAACGGTCCCTTAAAGGTGGTTTCAACCACTTGAACACCCATATCAGGCACTAATATAAGTCTGGAGGCGACACTGAGGTCCACACCTGCTGACCCAGGGGTGGCCCTTGTTGAAGGCTGCCATCCTGAGCTGTCCTGTCTCTGGGGCGGGGGCCCGCCTGTGAAGGGGGCCCCCTCTGGCCGTTTTTTGGCCCTCTAGCATCTCGTCCACAAATACGGTTGCCCTGAGCATCAAAGACCGACCTACACTCCTCAGCTTTGTGTGATCCCCTCTTGCATCGCCCACAAACATATGGTTCTTCATTCCTAGGGCGAGGCCTAGCATCTGCATTGTTTGGGCAATGACGTTTAATGTGTCCTGGCTCCCTGCAGGCAAAACACCCTTTAGCCTTACATTCCCCTTCTAACCCGCGAGGTCCCCTCTGCTGTAAAGCCGCGGCCAGGAGAGCAGCCACTCCCGAGTTGGAGAGCGGCCCCCCTATCTCTCTGCATATCCTAATCCAGGCGTTGAGGTCCTTGTTCTTATGAGGAGCTATCGCTGCCTTGCACTCCTTTGTACATTGCTCAAAAATCAGCTGCCTTACCAGCGGTCGAGCCACTCCCGGATCAGAAAATATCTTATCGGCAGCATCTTGCATTCGGGCCACAAAGTCAACAAATGGCTCTGTGGTACCCTGAATTATTTTTGAAAGACACAAGGAGGCTGTTCCGGCACCACTTACCTGCTTCCAGGCGCGGAGCCCTATGGCATTGATTTGTTCATAGACAGCGCCGGGGAACTGAGTCTGATCATCAGCGTGCCGACCTTCTCCCATAAGCATTTCCTTGTTCCACCCCCGGTTTCCCCAACTGGCGTTTCTCTCAGCCTGCTCTGCAGAGAACTCTGCGTACCAGGCTCGCCAATCCAGGTAACTACCCGAGGGCAGACACGCCTTTGCCAGCTGAATCCAGTCCGCGGGGGTGAGGGGCCCAGAAGACAGGTTCTCCAGCATGGCAATGGTGTAAGGCGCAGTCGGCCCAAAGGTTGTAACTGCATTTTTAAGTTCTCTAATCTGCTTTATCTCAAAAGGCTCCCATGCATTACGTCCCTGGCCCATAGCTACTTGTACAGGAAATATCCCGTAGGGGCCACTATCTATCCCAGGTGGTGGATGTACCTCATGAGACAAACGTCCCCCCTGCCAAAGCCGCCTGTAAAAATACCGACCCGCCGGCGGCGGAGCATAAGACGGCGGCCATGATTGGGCGGAAAATGGGGGCCCGTGCATCACTTCCTGTTCTGGCGAAGGGGAAGGGAGCTCCCGGGCGGCCGCCCCGCGACGAGGGATCGCCTCCGGGAACAGCCCCCAAGGTGGGGCGGAAGGCTTCGCCTCCCTCTCGCGCCGGGGAGCGCTCAGGAGCTCCCTACTCCTCCGCAGACCAACTTGAGCGGAGCGCAATTCACGGCGCAACGCTGGGAAAGAACCCTGCGACTCCTTATCGAGCGACTTAGGCTCCTGAAAGCTGGTCTCTTTGGCCTCCTTGCCATTCAACTTTCCCTCGTCCTCGGAGTCAGACGACTCTGAGGCTAGAGCCCCGTCCTTCTCCTTAGCATCTTTGTTCCCCTTGACGGGCCCCTCTCGGGAGCTCCCTGACTGGGCCTGCTCAAATACCCTGCGTACTTTTGTAAGCTCTTGAGAGCTTTCTCCACAACCACCCTCGCTCTTAGTGTTGCTACCTAGCATGTTTCCCATCTTTTAATATGTTACTCACCGCGTGAGGCCCAAGGAATCCGCCACTTACGCGTGAGCCTGAGGGGAGTCTAAAAGCCCTGTAGGTGCGCGCCACCCAGAGCCCAGGCTTATCCCCAACTCACCTGTCTTGCAGCTCTGTACTGGAGCGTTGTCCGCTGTCACGTCTCGGGGGTGATCAGTCCCCGTGCAGGCCTCCAAATGTCGATGTCCGCTCCCGGCCGGCAGGAAGGACACACGACAAAGTCTGGCAGTGGACAACCTTTTCTTTTATTTTCCTTCTCCGTACAGCCTGCCCTGGGATCGCTCCCAGCCGAAGCCTCCTTTGGTCCGCTCCCCGCGGCTCCTTCTGGGCTTCTACTTCCGGGCTTCTTCTTCCCCCCCAGGGGTGGCACCAGTATATATACGGATACAGTGTCCAATCATGTTAAAGTAAACAAGGCAAGCTGATTGGCTAACATCATCAGTTGCCAGGCAGACTATATTGTTGAGCGGGTTGCTTACGTGGTAAGCAGGAAACTAACGTGCTCGATGGGAGGGGTAATCTACCTCAGGCTTTACTCTTTACTACAGGCCTCACGTCCGCCAAGTGAGGCGACCGGGCTCGGGGCTGCGGCTCCCAACAAGGAAGGAAGGACTAACAGTCATAAATATATATGCACCAAATACATGAACACCCCACTATATAAGACAGATACTAATGGACATGAAAACCAAATACACAAGAACACAGTTATAACGGGGAACGTTAGTACCCCATTATATGTCACAAAGAGATAGATAAACCAGACAAAAAGTCAGCAAAGAAATAATAGAACTGAATCATAACCACAAGCAATTGGTTGTGGTTTAGTAGATGTTTAGAGAGTGTTCCACTCAACCACATCAGGATATACATTCTTCTCAGCTGCGCATGGGACATCTCCAAAATACCATATATTATCCCATAAAACATTCTTAAGTAACTGCAAAGGTATTGAAATTATACCATGCGCAATATCTGGCCATAGTGCACTGAAGTTAAAAATTAATGGCAAAAGAAACCTGCATAAATACATGGAAATAAAACAATCACCTTTTGAACAATCAGTGGGCTACAGATGAACTTAAAGAAGAAATAAAGCAATATCTGTAATTCAATGAAAATGCAGAAACAACATACTGCCATCTGTGGGAGGCAATGAAAGTGGTCCTAAGATGGAAATATATAGTACTAAATTGTCATATCAAGAAAACAAAACTGGAGTCCTGTCCTGATCTGGGGGAGCTCTCTTCATCGCCTGGAGAACAAGCCTGCAGTTTCCTGCCTGGACCAGCAAGTCAGCCAGTGGTTTCCTGCAGGAACCAGCGAGTGGGGCCTAAGCATGGAGTCCCGCCTTGGTCTCAGGGAGCTCTCTTCATCTCCTGGGGACCAGTCCACGGATTCCTGCCGGGACCAGAAAGTTGGGTAGGCATGGAGTCCTGCCCCAGTCGGGGGGAGCTCTCTTTGTCACCTGGGGACCAGCCCATGGTTTCCTGCGGGGACCAGCAAGTTGGCCAGCGGTTTCCTGCAGGGACCAGCAAGTGGGGCCTAGACACAGAATCCCCCCCACCACCAATCTGGGGAAACTCTCTTTGTCGCCTGGGGACCAGTGAGTCAGGTAGGCACTGAATCCCACCCCAGTCTGGGGGAGCTCTCTTTCTCACCTGGGCGCCAGGCTGTGCTTCCCTGCGGGGCCCAGCAAGTGGGGCCATGGAGCAAAACCCAGCCCTAGGCTGGGGGAACTCTCTCCCTCACTTGGAACAACACTTGAAGTTTAAAAATATAGGAAAATGACAAAACGAAAGACCAAAATGCAACATCAAACATCCAGCCCATCACAAGAAAGCCTAGGAACCATGTACATAGAAGAAAACACATGCCACATAACTGAAATAGCTGAAATAATAATAACTGAAATAAAGAAGCAACCCTGGGAAGCCTTAAAGGAATTCAAACTAGAAATAATTTCTCAGATAAAAGAAGAAATGATAAAAGAAATGAAGGAGATGCTGAACATATCTAAAGAAGACACAGTTAAAAAATTGGAGGACCTAAACAAAAAGATAGAATCCCTGGATGAACAATATAAGAAACAAACAGAATACATAAAGCAGATGCAAGAGACATACAGGAAATCAAAAATTCATTGAAAGTTGTAAAAACCACCTCAATGAATGTGAAGATAAAAATCTCAGACCTCGAAGACAAGATTGCAACCAGTGAACAGGAAAGGAAAGATCTTTTAAAAATAACAAGAAATCAGGAAATAACAATTCAACACCTGCAAGATGACAAAAAGCAGAACAACATAAGGTTGATAGGGATAAATGAAAAAGAGGGGGACAACATAAAGGATATCAAGAGGATATTGAGAGAAATAATACTTAAAAATTTCCCAAACATGAGATTGGAAGCTGATATCAAGATCAATGAAGCATATAGAACTCCAAATAGCCATAACCAAAATAAATCTACACCCAGACATATAATAATGACCATCGCAGAAATTGAACAAAAGAACAGAATATTAAAAGCTGTTAGAGAGAAAAGGCAGATCACCTATGAAGGAAAACCTATCAGAATCATAGCAGACTTCTCAGCACAAACAATAAAGTCAGGAAGAGCATGGAGTGAAGTATTTCAGATCCTAAAGGAAAATGATTTCCAACCTAGGCTGATGTATCCTGCAAAACTGTCCTTCAAAATGGATGGAGAAATAAGATACTTCCATGACAAAGAAAAGCTGAAAAACTACACAATCACCAAGCCAACCCTGCAAAGAATACTGAAAGACAGCCTAGATCCAGTTAGGAAAAAACCACTAAACAAAGCAGACAATTAAACAGAAAGATAAAGATGCAACAGCAGAAAGATAACATGTCAACAATCAAACAATATATAACAGTTATAGCCATTAATGTAAATGGTCTCAATGCACCAATTAAAAGAAACAGACTGGCAGAATGGATCAAGAAACAAAATCCAACCATATGGTCTGGATGACTGCGGATATCTCAGCAAGCAGGGAGGGATCACAGGTTCCTGAGGCACCACAGCCTGTGGTGAGTGCTCAGCACACTCTGTCCAAATCCAAGACTGTTCCAGACACTCCAGTTTTCCGGGTGCAGTGAAGTGGAGAAGTGGGTTTGAGGCCTCTACATCCACCTCCCCACCCTGGCTGCACTTGGAGAACTGCTGAGCTTCAAATGGGTGGGCGGGCCCACACTATCCCCGGAGCCCAGCCTGTTTCGGACTGCCCCGCATAGCCATCGGTGTGCAGAGGAGTGGCTGGGCAGATCTGGGGCGCCTGCATCGGCCTCCTTGTGTGTCTGGAGGACTGTGGATGTCTTGGCAGGCTGTGGAGCATCGCGGGTTCCGGAGGCCCTGACCTGCAGCCTGTGGTGAGTGCTCAGCCCACTCTGCCCAGAGCCGAGACTGTTTGAGACCCTCCAGGCTTCCAGGTGCAGTGAAGTGGAGAGGTGGGTTTGAGTGGTCTACATCTGCCTACACAACCTGGCTGCGATTCGAGACATGTGGACTTCCAAGGGGCAGGTGGGTGCACAGTGTCCCTGAGGCCCAGCTTGTCTGGAACTGCGGAGTTCTGAGCAGGCAGAGGAGGGCCATTGGTTCTGCAGGCCCAGTGGCTTGGGGTAGTGTGGTGCCAGAGTCTCAGTAGCTACAAACATAGAAGGGAATTTCCAACAGATCCTGAGGAAGCTTTCAAATAACACTTCAAACACAGAAATACAGGAAAATGACAAAATGAAAGACCAAATTACAACCTCAAACCTCCAGCCCATCTCAAGAAACCCTAGAAGCAATGTATATAGAAGAAAATATATGCCATTCACCTCAAATATCAGACACAATAGCCACTGAAATTAACAAGCAACTCCAGGAAGCTTTAAAGAAATTCAAACTCGAAATAATCTCCCAGGTAAAAGAAGAAATGATAAAAGAAATGAAAGAGACTGAATATATTTAAAGAAAACACAGATAAAAAATTGGAGGAACTAAACAAAAAGATAGAATCCCTAGATGAGCAATATAAAAAACAAACAGAATACATAATGCAGATGCATAGAGATATACAGGAAATAAAAAACTCCACTGAAAGTTGTAAAAACCACCTTAATGAAAGTGAAGATAGAATTTCAGACCTTGAAGACAGGATTGCAGCTAGTGAACAGGAAAGGAAAGATCTTTTAAAAATAACAAGAAATCAGGAAACAAGAATTCAACAATTGCAAGATGATGGAAAGAAAAATAACATAAGAATGATAGGGATTAATGATAAAGAAGCAGACAACATAAAGGATGTCAAGAGGATATTTAGAGAAGTAATAGCTGAAAATTTCCCAAGCGTGAGATCAGAAACCAACATCAGGATCAGTGAAGCATATAGAACTCCAAATAGTCATAACCAAAATAAAACTACACCCAGACATATAATAATCACCATCCCAGAAATCCAGCACAAGAATAGATTATTAAAAGCTGTCAGAGAGAAAAGACAGATCACTTATAAAGGAAAACCTATGAGAATCACAGCAGAATTCTCAGCACAAATGATAAAGTCAAGAAGAGCATGGAGTAAAGTATTCCAGATCCTAAAGCAAAATGATTTCCAACCAAGACTGATATATCCTGCAAAACTATCATTCAAAATAGATGGTGAAATACGATACTTCCATAACATAGAATAGCTGACGAACTTCATGAACACCAAAACAACCCTGCAAAAAATATTGAAAGACAATTTAGATACACAAAGGAAAAAACCACTAAGCAAAGCAGATAATTAGAACAGAAAGATAAAGATGCAACAGCAGAGAGATAACATGCCAACAATAAACCAGCATTTAACAGTAATAACCATTAATGTAAATGGTCTCAATGCACCAATCAAAAGAAACAGACTAGCAGAGTGAATCAAGAAACAAAATCCAACCATATGCTGTTTACAGGAAACCTATGTAACCCAGAAGGATACTCACAGACTGAAAGTCAAAGGATGGAACACAATACTTCATGCAGCAGGAATCCAAAAAAAGGCAGGAGTAGCCATTCTGTTTGCAGACAATGTGAACTTTAAACCAACAATGACCATAAAGGACAAAGATGGTCACTACATATTCATTAGGGGAAAACTCCAGGAGGAACAGATAACTATCTTAAATATATACGCACCAAACTCCAGAGCACCCAGTTATATAAAACAACTATTAACAGAAATGAAAACTCAAGTTACCCTGTTACACAATTGTAACAGGAGACCTTAATACGCCATTGACACCAAGGGAGAGATCAACCAGACAGAAAATGAGCAAAGAAATAACAGAACTGAATCACACCTGCGAACAAAGGGGTTTGATAGACATATACAGAATGTTCCACCCAACAACATCAGAATACACATTATTCTCAGCAGTCCATGGATCATTCTATAAAACAGACCATATATTAGCTCACAGAACATATTTAAACAAATGCAAAAGAGTTGAAATCATCCCTTGCATGTTATCAGATCACAGCGCTCTGAAATTAGAAATTAATGATAAAAGATACTGCAAAAATCCTGCAAACACATGGAAACTGAATAACACACTCTTGAGTAATCAGTGGGTCACAGAAGAAATTAAAGAAGAATTTAAACAATACCTAAAAGAAAATGAAAATGCAGATACAACTTACCGGAATTTGTGGGATGCAATGAAAGCCGTCCTGAGAGGAAAATTTATTGCACTGAGTTCCCACATCAGGAAAACAGAATGAATACAAATAAATACCTTGATGCTACACCTCAAACAGCTAGAAAAAGAAGCGCAAGTCAAGCCCAAAGCCAAAAGAAGAGGGGAAATTATAAAAATCAGAGCAGAAATCAATGCAATAGAGACTAAGAACACAATCCAAAGTTGTGGTATTTCTATACAATGGAGTATTACTCAGCTATAAAGAAGGATCACATTGAGATATTTATCAATAAATGGGCACAGCTTGAGACCATACTCATAAGTGAAATAAATCAATCTCGCATGTGTGAATACCAAATAGTTTCCCTAATGTAAGTAATGATTCAAATATGTAAAAATATGTAGTAATTATGATTCCCCATTATGTGGCCTTGAAGCCTTATAAAGTTTTCACCTATTAATTGGAAAGGCTTCATTCTGGGATTCTTATATGGAAATATTTGAAGCTATAGTATATGAAGTTTTATTCAAATATTTCAAGGTAAAAGACAGACACTATGGTAACTACTATTTAGTCGGGTTATTTGGTGGTGAAGCACTAGGTTGCTGAAACAGTCATGTTTTGACCTGTATTGTTATATTGTTATGTCCTGTTGTATCTCAGTCTCTCCCTTATTCTTTAAAAAATTATTTTGTTATTTCTTATGTTTGTTTCAATTAAGGGGAAAAAGTTAAAAAATTAGCAGGATATATAATAGTAACTTTTTTTGATTTCCTATTAACTTTTTTTGATGTCCTGTAATACTCCCACTATCTTGTTTTGACTGATTAGTCTCTGTTCCATTCTGTATGATAGTATCAAGTTTGAGGGTATAGGCAACTACTCTGAAGGCAATAAGATTCACTAAGATGCCCACTCTGGTTTGACTATTGTCTCCTTTGGAAGTTCTGTAATGTTTACAATGCTTAAGTTTTATTGGTCTTGTTCTCTACTGTTTTGTTCAACTTTGTAATATCCAATGAGATAGACAAGTCTTTTTAAGGAAACAAGAGACAACATTGATAACCATTGTTGATAACCTTGTACTCTGTTTTACATCATGTGCTATGTCTATCCTTGGTTTTGACTGACAGCTTTGGTTTGCCATATTTGACTTTATTCTCTCCCCCGCAAAAAGTAATAAGAACTAAGGAGTAATAAAACCCAAAATGTGTAAATTTTTTTGTAAAAAAGAGAGGGAAAAAAGAGCTCTAAACGATACAACAGCAAGTGTGTTTAGGGGTGTTAAACAGCTGACCATATTAATGTTTTTGGTTGGATCATTGAACACAGTTGTTTGCAGTCTCACTGTTTGAATGTCCACTTTGTATTCTTTGATACTGTGATTTGAGCAACTATTTCTAAGATGATAATATGTAATCTATTAACTGGTGATTTCTTACTGTTTTTTTTTTTTGTAGTTCTGTATTACTTGTACCCTTACACTGCTTTGTTTTGTTTTGTGTTTTTCTCTTTTTCCTTTTAAATAAAATCTAAAAAATAAATAAATAAATAAAATCCAACCGTATGTTGTCTACAAGAAAACCATCTAACCCAAAAGGATACTCACAGACTAAAAGTCAAAGGATGGAAAACAATACTTCATGCAGCAGGAACCGAAAAAAAAAGCAGGGGTAGCTATTCTCTTTTCAGACAATCTGAATTTTAAGCCAGTAATGATCAGAAGGGATAAAGAAGGTCACTACATACTGGTTAGGGGAAAACTTCAAGAGGAAGTGATAACTATCTTAATATATATGCACCAAACTCCAGAGCGCCCAGTTATATAAAACAAGTACTAACAGAAATGAAAAACCAAATTAGCAATAACACAATAATAACAGGAGATCTTAACACACCATTGATACCAATGGACAGATCAACCAGACAGAAAGTCAGCAAAGAAATAAAAGAACTGAATTGCACCTGTGAACAAATGGACTTAATACACATATACAGGGTATACCACCCAACAACAACAGAATACACATTCTTCTCAGCAGTGCATGGGTCATTCTCTAAAATAGACCATATATTAATTCACAGAACATATTTAAATAAATGCAAAAGGCTTGAAATTATCCCTTGCATGCTATCGGACCATAGCGCTATGAAATTAGAAATTAATGATAAAAGATACTGCAAAAATCCCACAGATACATGGAAACTGAATAACACACTCTTGAGTAATCAGTGGGTCACAGAGGAAATTAAAGAAGAAATTAAACAATGCCTACAAACAAATGAAAACACCAATACAACTACCTGGAATCTGTGGGATGCAATGAAAGCTGTCCTCAGAGGAAAATTTATTGCACTGAGTTTCCATATTAAGAAAACAGAATGAATACAAATAAGTAACCTGATGTTACACCTCAAATATCTAGAAAAAGAAGAGTAAGTCAAGCCCAAAGCCAAAAGAAGAGAAGAAATTATAAATATCAGAGTAGAATTCAATGTAATAGAGACCAAAAATAATCCAAAAAATCAACGAATCAAGGAGCTGGTTCTTTGAAAGAATAAATAAAATCAGCAAGCCCCTAGCTAACCTTATTTTAAAAAGGGAAGAAAAAGCTCAAATTCATGCAATAAGGAATGAAAGAGGTGAAATTACTACTGACCCCACAGAAATACAGAAAATCATCACTTATTTTGAAAATCTCTACTCTCAGAGGTTTGATAACACAGATAAAATAGACAGATCCCTAGAAGCATACAAAGTGCCAAAGCTGCGTCATGAAGATGTAAAACTACTGAATAACCCAATTTCTATTAATGAAATTGAAAACATAATTAAATCTTTACCTACAAAGAAGAGCCGAGGCCCAGATGGATTCACTGCAGAATTCTACAAGAAATACAAAGAAGACCTAATGCCAACACTCCTCAAACTCTTCAATGAAACTGAAAGGGAAGCAGTCCTCCATAAATCGTTCCTAGAAGCAAACATTACTCTGGTACCAAAACCAGAGAAGGACACAACTGAAAAAGAGAACTACAGACCAATTTCCCTAATGAATACAGATGCAAAAATCCTTAATAAAATATTGGCAAATAGGTTGCAGCAAATCATCAAGAAGATCATACACCCCAACCAAGTGGGATTCATCCCAGGCATACAGTGATGGTTCAATATACGCAGATCAATAAACATAATCCACCATATCAATAAAGCCAAAAGTAAGAATCATATGATCATTTCTACAGATGCAGAAAAAGCCTTTGATAAGGTCCAACATTCATTCATGATAAGAACCTTACAGAAAATTGGAATAGATGGTCTTTACCTCAATATAATTAAGGCCATCTATGACAAACCAACCGCCAATATCATACTAAATGGCCCAAAATTAAAGACTTTTACTTTAAAATCAGGCACAAGACAAGGATGTCCCTTATCACTGCTCCTATTTAATATAGTACTGGAAATACTAGCAAGAGCAGTTAGACAAGAGAGAGAAATAAAAGGCGTAAAGATAGGAAAAGAAGAATTTAAATTATCATTATTTGCAGGTGACATGATACTCTATATAGAAGATTCCCAAAAGTCCGTTGAAGACTCCTAGATATAATAAATAAATTCAGTACTGTAGCTACATACAGAATCAATACTCAAAACTCAATAGCATTCCCATACACTAACAACAAAGTCACAGAGAGAAAAATAAGAGAGGCCACACCCTTCACACTAGCAATCAAAAAAATGAAATATTTAGGAATTACTCTCACGAAAGAAGCGAAAGACCTATACAGGGAAAATTATAACACACTAAAAAATGAAATTGAAGATGATCTCAGAAAATGGAAAGACATCCTTTGCTCATGGATAGGAAGAATAAATATTGTAAAAATGGCCATTCTCCCAAAAATTTTATACAGATTCAATGCAATCCCAATAAAAGTACAATCAACATACCTCATAGAACTTGAGAAATCACTCCTAAAGTTCATCTGGAGTGAGAAGACACCTAGAATAGCAAGGACAGTTCTAAGCAGCAAAGGCAAGGCAGGAGGTATGACTATCCCTGACTTGAAATTGTACTACAAGGCAACTATAGTAAAATCAACATGGTACTGGAACCAAAGCAGAGCCGAAGATCCGTGGAATAAATGAGAAGATACAACCACAATTACAAACACACTCAACCACCCTATCTTTGATAAAAGGGCCAAACATGTTCACTGGAAGAATGACAGTCTCTTTAGTAAGTGGTGTTGGATAAACTGGATCTCCATTTGCTGAAAACTAAAACTAGACCCATGTCTATCACCATGTACTGAAATAAAATCTAAATGGATCAAAGTTCTAAATATTAAAACAGAAACACTAAATCTATTGGAAGACAAATTGGGTAAAAACCTTGAAGACATAGGAGTAGGTAGAGAATTCATGAACAGGACTCAAATCACCTGGGAAATACTTCCCAGAGTCAATAACTGGGATTGCCTCTTATTAAAATTTTCTGCACATCAAAGGAAATCTCCAGCATAGTGAAAAGAAAACCCACAAACTGGGAAAAAATCTTAGTGAACTGCCCCTCAGACAAAGTACTTGTGTCTAAAACTTATAAAGAATTTAAAAAATCAGACCCTCAAAATTCAAAGACCCAATCCAAAAATGGGCATCTGAGATCAATAAAGAATTTTCAGATGAAGAAATACAAATGGCAAATAAATACATGAAAAAATGTTCACCATCACTGGTCATTAGAGAAATGTAAATTAAAACTACACTGAGATTTCATCTCACTCCTGAAAGAATGGCCAAGATCA
The DNA here is from genome assembly GCF_034190915.1 of Cavia porcellus. Classification (NCBI taxonomy): domain Eukaryota; kingdom Metazoa; phylum Chordata; class Mammalia; order Rodentia; family Caviidae; genus Cavia; species Cavia porcellus. The sequence continues at coordinate 40,436,809 of NW_026947486.1, read as the reverse complement.
AGAAAACCACCAACAACAAATGCTGGAGAGGTTGTGGGGGAAAATGGAACTCTCCTGCACTGTTGTTGGGAGTGTAGACTAGTGCAACCATTGTGGAGGTCAGTCTGGAGATTTCTCAGAAATCTAGGACTGGAAATGCCATTTGACCCAGCTATTCCACTTCTATGCGTATTCCCAGAAGAACTGAAAGCATCATACCACAGTGATATATGTGCACCCATGTCTATAGCAGCACAATTTGTATTAGCCAGATCTTGGAAACAACTTAAGTGTCCATCAACTGAGGAATGGATAAAAAAGTTGTAGTATTTTTATACAATGGGGTACTACTCAGCTATAAAGAATGATCACATTGAGATATTTATAAATAAATGGACACCGCTTGAGACCATACTCATAACTGAAATAAATCAAACTCACATTTATAAATACCTTCTTGTTTTGAAGTCCCATCAAGCTGTTGTACATCTGTTTCCACTAGTTTTAACATGTTGTATCTTACTATATTTTACTATATGCGTTAATATAAACAAAATTTTATAGGCAAAGAGATAATATAGGAACCTTTTTTTGTTTTCTGTTAACTGGTTCTAAATAACCTGTAATTTCTTCATTCTCTTGAATAGCTTCAGACTGTCTTGTTATGCTTGATGCTGTAGTATAAGAAGTTATACTCAAATAATGCAAAGAAGGAGGCAGTCTGGTGACTACTATTATGTTAGATTATCTGCGGGTGAAACACAATGATGCTTAAATTGTTCGGTTTTGACCTGTGTTGTTCTATTGCAATATCCTCCTTTATCTCAATCTCCACTCTTTTTAAAAATTAATCTATTTTTCTCTTACATTTTTTTCAATTAAGGGAAACCTAAATTAAAAATGGTGGGATATATTATAGTAACTTTTTTGTTTTTCTATTAACCTGCTATGAACCCTAGTATTGCTCTCCCCATCTTGTTCTGTCAGATTTTACTGTATTCTATTTTGTTTGATAGCATCAAGTTTGAGGGTATAGGCAACCACTTTGAAGGCAATAAGATCCACTATGATGCCCATTATGGTTTGACTATTATCTTCTTTTGAAATCCTGTAAGGTCACCAGTGTAGGTTTTATTGGTCTTGTTCTGTACTGTTTGGATCAATTCTATTATACCTAATGATATAGGCAACTCTTTTTAAAAATAGCAAGAAACACTATGGTACCCATTTTGATCACCTGATATTCTATTTTTGCACCATGTTACTATGCCCATCCTTCTGTTCTAACCGACTCCGTTTTGTTTAGTCATGTTAGGTTTTATTCTTTTGAAAAAAAATAATAAGAACTGTGGGAGTAAAAAAAAGCATAATTGTTATTAAAAAGAGAGGAAAGGAAGATGGTCTAAGGGATATAACTGCAAGTATCTTTGAGTGTGTAGTATGAAAATTCGTATTACTGAGCTTTTGTTGGACCATTGAATGGCATTGTCTGCAATCTCATTGTATGAATGTATACTTTATATGCTTTAATTTTATAATTGGGACAACTGTTTCTAAGATGACAATATGTAACCTATTAACTAGTGATATCTTACTGTTTTTTTCTTGAAATTCTGTATTATTTGTACTCTTTTACTGTTTTGTTTTTTTATTTATTTTCTTTTTTCTCTTTAAATAAAAAAGAAAAGAAAACAGAACAAGCACAAATAAAAAATCGAATGCTTCATCTCAAGCTTCTAGAGAAAGAAGAGCAAGTTAAACCCAAAGCTCATAGAAGAAAGGAAATTATAAAGATTAGAGCACAATTCAATGCAATTGAAACTAAAAAAATACAAAGAATTAATAAATCAAAAAGCTGTTTTTTGAGAGAATAAACAAAATTGACAAACCTCTACATAACCTTATAAAAAAGAATGAAAAAGCCCAAATTCATGCAATAAGGACTGAAAAGGGGGAAATTACTACAGATCTAATGGAAATTCAAAAGATCATGAATACCTACTTTGAAAACCTCTACTCATATAGGGTGGAAACACAGAGGAAATGGACAAGTTTCTAGAAACCTATGAATACCATAGTGAACCAAGAAGTTATATCAATTTTGAATAACCCAATATAAGCTATTGAAATTGAAAATGTAATTAAAAACTTGCCAAAATGAAAAGCCCAGGTCCTGATGGATTCATGTTTGAATTCTACAAGAAATTTACAGAAGATTTGATGCCAATACTCCTTAAACTCTTCAATGAAATTGAAAAGGAAGCAATCCTCCCTAAATCATTCTTGCAGGCAAGTATTACTCAGATAACAAAACCAGAGAAAGACACAACCAAAAAGAAGAACTATAGGACTCTCTCACTAATGAACATCAATGCAAAGATTCTCAATAAATACTGGCAAATAGATTGCAGCATATCATCATAAAGATTATACATCATGACCAAATGGGATTCATTCCAGGAATGCAGGGATGGTTTAACATATGCAAATCAATAAATGTAATGCACCACATCAAAAGAGTCAAACATAAAAACCACACGATCATCCCAATAGATACAGGAAAAGCTTTCCATAAAGTCCAACACATGTTCATGATAAAAACCCTTCAGAAACTTGGAATACATGGTGTCTATCTCAATCTTATAAAGCCATCTATGACAACCATCAGCCAACATTATACTAAATGAACAAAAACTGAAAGCTTTCATTTTAAAATGAGGAATAAGACAAGGATTTCCACTATCACACTCCTATTCAATATAGTTCTGGAAACACTAGCCAGAACAAGCAGACAAGAGAGAGAAATAAAAAAAAAATAAAGATAGGAAAGGAAGAAATTAAATTATCACTGTTTGCAGATGATGTGATACTCTATATAGAAGACCCAAAAATTCCATTAAAAGACTAGTAGAAGTAATAAACAAATTCAGCAGTGTAGCTGGATACAGAGTCAGTGTTCAAAAATCAATAGCATTCCTGTACACAAACAAAATCTCACTGAGAGAGAAATTACAGAAATATTGCCCTTCACAATGGCATCTAAAAAATGAAATACTTAGGAATCTACCTAAGAATGCAAAACACCTATGTGCTAAAAATTATGCTACATTACAAAAGGAGTTTGAAGAGGATATTATAAAATGGAAGGATATTCCTTCCTTCCTTGGTTAGGAAGAACCAACATTGTGAAAATGGCCATATTCCCAAAACTCTTATACAGATTTAACCCAATGCCAATCAAAATACCATTAACATACCTCACAGATCTAGATAAAACACTCATAAAATTTATTTACAAACAGAAGAAACCTAGAATAGCAAAGGCAATTCTGGGCAACAAAGGCAAGGTAGGAGGCATCTCAATTCCTGACTTGAAAGTATCCTACAAAGCCACAGTCATAAAATCAGCATGGTACTAACAAAGAAATAGACCAGGGGATCAATAGAACAGATAAGAAGATGGAAGTGCAACTACGAAGAGACTCAGCCATTTGATATTTGACAAAGGGGCTAAACATTTTCTCTGGAAGAAGGGTAGCCTCTTTAATAAATGGTGTTGGAAAAATTGGCTCTTTACATGCCGAAGACTGAAACTAGATCCATGCGTATCACCATGCACAAAAGTAAAGTCTAGATGGATCAAAGATTTAAATATTAAAACAGAAACACTAAATCTACTGGAGGACAAAGTAGGTAGAAGTCTTGGAACATGGGGGTAGGCAGAGAATTCATGAAGAAAATGCAAATTTCACAGGAAACACTTCAAAGAATCAAAAACTGGGATATCATATTATTGAAAACTTTCTACACTTCAAAAGAAATCACTAATAGAGTGAAAAGCAAACCCACACAATGGGAAAGAATTTTAGCCTGAAATCCCTCAGAAAAAGGACTTATATCCAGAACATATATAGAATTGAAAAACATCAAGCCCTCCAAATTCAAAGACCCTCTCCAAAAATGGGAATCTGAGATGAACACAGTTCTCAGATGAAGATATACAAATGGCAAAGAAAAACATGAAGAAATGTTCACCACCTCTGGTCATTTGAGAAATATGAATTAAAACGTCATTGAGATTTCATCTCACTCTGGAAAGAATAGCTGCCATCAAGAAATCAACTGATAATAAATGTTGGCAAGGCTGTGGGGAAAAAGGAACACTGCTCCACTGTTGGTGGGATGTATACTGGTGCAGCCACTATGGAAATCTGTATGGAGACTTCTCAGAAGACTAGAATTGGAAGTTATGTTCAATTCAGCTATTCCTCTCCTGGGCATTTTCCCAGGAAAACTGAAAAGGTCATATCACAGTGTTATATGTAAAATTATGTTCATAGCAGCACACTTTGTAATAGCTAAATCTTGGAGACAACCAATATGTCCATCAACTGCAGAGTGGATGAAAAAGATGTGGTGTTTTTTTTACTATGGAATATCACTCAGCTATAAAAAAGATGATCCTGAGGCCTTCATAGGCAAATGGAGACAACTTGAGGCTATCCTCATTAGTGGAATAAATAAAAATCATATTTATAAATGTTACATTGTGTATCTAGTGTAAAAAGTAATAAGAGTAAGAGTAATAAAAGTAAAAGTAAGAGTAATAAAGGTAAAAAGTGTAAGAGTAATAAAACACAAAATGTGTAATTGCTATTGTAAAGGAGAGAGGAAAATGAAGTGTTCTAAAGGATATACTGCATGTATGTTTAAGTCTGTATGGTTGATAACGTATTACTAAGTTTTTGTTGGATAGTTGAACAGAGCTGTTTGCAGTCTCACTGTTTGAATGTACCCTTTGTACACTTTACTTTTGTAACATGAACAACTGTTTCTAAGAAGACAATATGTAATTATCAACTAGTGATTTCTTAGTTTATTTTTTGAAATTATGTATTATTTCTATCCTTTATCTGTTTTTTTCTTTAAATAAAAAATGACAGATTTATTAGGCAGTTAGTTTAAAAAGTAAAGAAGGGACTGCAATTTCAGGAGCTGAAGAGTGCACATCTCTGAGAAAGAGTTTCTGTTAACCAAACAATGAGACCAGGTTTGTAGATTATCTGAATGGGACAGAATGTGACTTATAATTATCTCAGTTCTGGTTAGCAAGATGGCTCTAGGTGAAGCCCTTATTGTTTGAAGGAGCAATTTAGTCTCCATAAAATGTCTGTTTCTGCTTGGGGCAGTAGTGAAGACTCTACTGGACTACAAGGTGACCATAGGTTTATGGCAATGCTTTGAGGCTTTTGTGTACTTATTGTAGTTGAATGTCCCTGTCAATCTTTTTGACTTGGTATTCTCAGTCTTGAAAAAGGATAAGATAAGTTATACAAATTTAAGGATAATCAGCTTTGTTTTGTTAAGTTTTAGACAGGCACCAAGTAATTAATATATTTATATGCTAAGCTATAAAGTGATTTGACCCAAAGTTTTAAGGTACAGGATAATGGATACAAAGTGAAAGTCAAACTTTGTTTTGTGTTGAGCTTCCTACTGCACATCAGTAGGACCAACAAGAAGGTCATTGTTTTTAGAAAAACTGAACTGGAGGCCTTGACAGCCTCAGAAGAAAATACAATTCATGCTTTTGTTGAGTAACACCCTAAAGATCCAGGAGTTTGTTTATTCACTGTCCATATGATGGTCTTTGATTGTGTCCTTTTGACCCCCAATCAAGACATGGATTAACTTTAAAAATATATATATATCACCTATAATGTCTAATTTACCTGAGCCAGGTTGAGTAAAAAAAGTGTTCATATCATTTCAACTACAAGTTGTTAAATGATGATGATGCCTGGCAATTACTTGAGCACATGTAACAAACACTTTCTTGCTCAAATACATTTCCACTTTAAACTTCACTACAGCTTTGGAATGGATACTGTCATCACTTTTATTTTATCAATGAGGGAACAAAAGCAAAAATATTTAGTAACTTGCTAAAAATTTCATCCTAAGTGGCACCAGCAAAATATAAGCCCAAAATACTGAGCAGGCCTACAGCAACCTCCCCTCTCCCGGCAGTGCTTGGTGGACTCAGGAGTTCTGAGCAGGCAAGTGGGCACCATTGGTTCCAGAGGATGGGCGGCCTTGTGTAAGTGCCCCACGCAATGTCCCCTGAGTCTAGCTAGTTTGGGACTCTCGCTCAGCCCAGAGAGGGAACTTTGGCGCTTCCTGGTGCACTGGAGTAGTGCGGCAGGTCCTAGGCATGACTGCAGCGGCCTCCTGCTCCCAGCTGTGCTTGGGGGTGTCTGGAGCTCTGGGTGAATGGGCACCATCAGTTCCAGGGGCTGGGTTTGGGCAGGCCTACCCCACCCCTAATGACGCTCTCTCAACCCAGGGAGCTGGGGGGCCAGAGTTCCAGGAGCTGAGGGCTTAGACGAGGATCTTCAACAGACCCTAGGGAAGCCCTGAAATAACACGTAAGACACTTGAAACACAGAAATATAGGAAAATGACAAAATGAAACCCCAAATTACAATCTCAAACCTCCAGGCCACCCAAAGAAAATTTAGGAGCAATGTACATAGAAGAAAATATAAGCCATACACCTGAAATATTGGACATAATAGCAACTGAAATAAAGAAGCAACTCCAGGAAGCTTTAAAGGAATTCAAACTAGAAATAGTCTCTCAGGTAAAAGAAGAAATGATAAAAAGAAATGAAAGAGATGCTGAACATATCTAAAGAAGACACAATTAAAAAATTGGAGGAACTAAATAAAAAGATAGAATCCCGGGATGAGCAATATAAGAAAGAGAACACATAAAGCAGATGCAAACAGATATATAGGAAATCAAAAATTCCATTGAAAGCTGTAAAAACTGCCTCATGAAACTGAAGATAGAATTTCAGACCTCAAAGAAGAGATTGCAGCTAATAAACAGAAAAGGAAACATCTTTTACAAGTAGAAAGGAATCAGGAAATAACAATTCAACAACTGCAAGATGACGCAAAGAAAAAAACCATAATATTGATAGGGATTAATGAAAAAGAAGGGGCCAACATAAAAAATGTCAAGAGGATATTTACAGAAGTAATAGCTGAAAATTTCTCAAACATGAGATTGGAATTGTATTTATGTACAATGGAATACTACTCAGCTATAAAGAAGGAACATATTGAGATATTTATAAACAGGCACAGCTTGAGACCATACTCATAAGTGAAATAAGTCTAACTCACATGTATGAATCCCAAATAGTTTTCCTAGTATAAGAAATGTTCCAAATACATAAAAGTATGTGGTAGTCATAATTCCCCATTATATGGCATTGTATGGCTTATAAAGTTTTCACTTATTAATTGGAATGGTTTTATTCTGGGCTGTTTGATATTATTGTCTGTGATGATATGAACAGATATTTTGAAGAAAACAAGACATCATAATAGTGCTGATTTAATATCATGTTGTTTTGAAGTCCCATCATACTGTTGTTCTTCTGTCTCCATTGCTTTCATCATGTTGTATCTTATTGGATTTTATTATATGTGATAGTATAAACAAAATTTTTATAGGCAAAGAGATAATATAGAAACCATTGTTCACTTTCTGTTAGCTGGTTCTAAATACTCTGTAATACTTTCATCCTCTTGAATGGTTTCACACTGTCTTGAAATGTTGGATGCTATAGTATATGAAGTTATACTCAAATATTTCAAGGAAAGAGACACTATGGTAACTACTATTAAATCGAGTTATCTTGTGGTGAAACATTATGTTGCTTAAATTGTTCTGTTCTGACCTGTATTGTTATGTTATTATGTCCTCTTTTATCTCAATCTACTGGTTTTTAAAAAAAATATTAATTATTTTTTAATTAAGGAAAAAAATTTTAAAAATTAGCAGAACACATTATAGTAACTTTTTTGATCTCCTTTTAACTCGATTTGAAGCCCTGTATTGCTTGCACCATCTTGTTTTGATTGATTTTACTCTATTCTGTTCTGTTTGATATTATCAAGTTTGATGATACAGGCAACTACTTTGAAGGCAATAAGATTCATTATGATGCCCATTCTGGTTTGACTATTATCTTCTTTTGAAGTTCAGTAATGTCTCAAATGTGTAGGTTTTATTGATTTTGTTCTGTACTGTTTTGTTCAATTTTATTATTCCTGATGATAAAGGCAATTCTTTTTAAGGTAGCAAGAGGCATTATGGTAACCATTGTTGACTACCTTGTATTCTGTTATTACATCATGTACTATGTCCATCCTTTGTTTTGAATGACTGCTTTGTTTTGTCACATTTGGTTTTTTTCTCCTCCAAAAAAGTAGTAGTAACTGTGGGAGTAATAAAACCCAAAATGTGTAAATATTATTGTAAAAATGAGAGTAAAAGTAAGTGCTCTAAAGGACACAACTGCAAGTGTGTTAGGTGTGTAAGATAGATGACTATATTACTAAGTTTTTGTTGGATCATTGAACAGAACTGTTTGCAGTCTCACTGTTTGAATGTACACTTTGTATGCTTAATTTTGTTACTTGATTAACTATTTCCAAGATGACAATATGTAATCTATTATCTAGTGATTTGTTACTATTTATTTTTTTGAAATTCTGTATTACTTGTACCTTTTTACTGTTTTTTTTAATAAAAAAATATAAGCCCAAGCAATATATTTTCCGTGACTTCCCTTTGGATATTTCCAAAGATTTTAGCATAATGATGTAAATTAAGTAAAATAATTGAACACATCTCGTGAGATGAGAAGCCAAGCAAAAGTGAAAAAAAAGGAAATCAGCATCTGGAAAACAATCCAACGGCATTGAATAAGTCAGTATGTCTCACCATAACTGTCAATGTGAATGGTTTCAATTTCCCGATCAAAAGATACAGATTGGCAGAATGATTTAAGAAACAAAATCAATATGCAGTGAATTAGAAACACATTTAACTAAAAAATAAACACAAATTAAAATCAAAGAATGGAAAAATGACACTTTATACAATGAGAATCCAGAAAAAGCAGTAGTCGCTAAGATAGTCTCAGACAAAATGTATTTCACTCCAAGGCTGACCAGAAGAGACAAATGTTACTACATAAGAGTTGAGGACAATTCATCCAGAAGAGAAAAGATATATCTATGAAATACCAGTGTCCCTGAAAGTTATAAACATATGTACACAAAATACCAGTATACTCAACTTCCTACAATAAACTCTAATAAATATTAAAAAATCAGATAAACATCAATGCAATTTTAATGAGAGACTTCAGTACCCATAAATGGATAGATCAACCAGACTAAAAGCCAACAAAGTAATATTAGCATTTAGCCAAATCTTCACACAAATGAACTTCATACATATATACAGAGTGTTTTATCCAACAGTAACAAAATACACATTTTCTCTTGTAGTACCTGGGAAATTACCCAAAATTGACTAAATATTAGTTGATCGGGCATGCTTGTGCAAATACAAAGGAAACAAAATTATTCTGTGCATATTATCAGATCATAGTACAATGAAACTGGAAATCAGTGGCAAAAGAAACCATGAAAGTTATGCATACACAGAAATTAAATAATATGCTCTTAAACGATTATGAGTTATAATTGAAATCAAAGAAGAAATTTGACTGTTCCTGAAATCAAATAATAATGCCAATATAGACTACTAGAACCTTTGGGACATAATGCAGTCCTAAAAGGGAAGTTTATAGTGGTAAATTCTCACATCAGAAGAATAGAGCATGTGCAAATAAATAACCTAATGGTGCACCTCAAGGTCCTAGAAAAACAAGAACAGTCTAAACCTAAAACTAGTACAAGTAGGGAAATTATAAAGATCATAGAAGAAATTAATGAAATTGAGGAGCAATAAACAGTATCAATAAACCACAGTGTTGGTTTTCTGACAGAATAAGCAAAATAGACAGACCACTAACCAATCTAAATAATAAGGAAAGAGAAGACCAAAATCCATGCAATCAGGAATGAAAAAGACAAAATCTCAACAGATTATGCCAAAATCCAGAAAGGCATTGATAATGACTGTGAGAACCTATAGTCTAATCAAATGGAAGATTCAACAGTAATGAATCAATTCCTAGATACATATGAACTATTAAAGTTGAAGCAAAAGACATAAATATTGTTAATAATCCAGTATCAGTCAATAAATTTGAAGAAGTAATAAAACAACACCTACTAAGGGAAGTTCAAATCCTCTCAGATCCATTTTAAGATTCTACAAGAATGTTAGAGAAGAGTTAGTGACAATATTACTCAAACTCTTTAATATAATCTAAAGGAAAGCAGGACTCCTGAAAAGCAAGCATTATCCTAATCCAAAACCAAGAAAAGATCCAACTGGAAAAGAGAAGCACAGGCCCATCTCTTCAATGAACATAGATGCAAAAGCCCTCAGTAAGATAAAGGCAAACATACTATAACAAATCTTCAAAGAGATCATGCATCATGACAAAGTAGGATTGATTCCTGGATGTAGGGATGTCTCAATCTATGCAAATCAATAAATGTAACAGATCACATGAACAGAAACAAGGATGCAAATCACACGGTTGTCTCAATAGACACAGAAAAAAATGGACAAAATCCAGCATCCATTCATGATAAAAATCCTGAAGAAAATAAGTGTAGATTGACTTTGCCAGTTTAAGTCCAGTAGTCTGAGCATGTAGTAGGAGGATAACAGGATGCAATATAGCAAATATGGGGGATTTCCTTCTGTCTTGGTTTGAAATCCAGTATTGTTCTCACTGTTTAGTTTTGTTCCAATTTATTGTTTTTTAATTTAATGTTCAGTTTTGATTTGTTTTATTCTACTTTGATTTTACTATTTCTAATGGTATGGACAGTTATTATGAAGATAGCAATATATATTATGGTAGCCATTGTTGATTTCTTATTATACTCTTTTGAAGGTTGGTACCACTTTCATTGATTTGTTTTGAATGGCTTTATTCTGTTTGATTTTGTTAAGCTTTCTTCTCTTTAAAATAAAAAATAAAATAGGTATAGTAGATTTTTATCTCAATCTGATAAAAGGCATCTATGACAAATGCACGATCAAAATGATTCTAAGTGGAAAGATGCTGAAAGCTTTCACTCTACAGTCAGGATCAAGACTAGGATATCTTCTGTCAGCGCTCCAGATCACCATAGGTCTTGAAATTTTACCTATAGTCATTATACAAGACAAATAAAAGGAATCCAAAAGGAGAGAAAGAAATAAAGCTATATTTATTTTCAAACGATATGATCCTTTACATTGAAGGCTTCTCAAACTACACTAAAAGGTGCCTAGAGTTGATATCCAAATTGAATACTACAGCAAGATACAAAGTCAACACTCAAAAAGAGTGTTCCTTTACATTAATAATAAACTCAGCCAGAGAAACACTAGGAAAACTATTCACAATAGCATCAAGAAGACTGAAATTAGTAGTAATTAGTAATTAGCTTAGTAATTAGCTTAGTAATTAACCTAACCAAGGAAGTGAAAGACTTCTACAATGAAAACTACAGTACTCTGAAGAAGGAGATGGGAGTTGACATCAGAAAATGAAAATGAATTTTGTTCCAGGATAGGCAGAAAAAATATATTCACAATGGCTTTACTTTCTTTTTTTTTAAATTTTATTTAAGGAGAAAAAGAGAAAAAAGAAGCAGAAAAAGGGTACAAGTTATACAAAATTTCAGAAAAAAAATAAACAGTAGGAAATCACTAGTTACTGGATTACATATTGTCATCTTAGAAATATTTGTTCGACGTACAAAATTAAAGCATATAAAGTAGACATTCAAACAGTGAGACTGCAAACAGTTCTGTTCAATGATCCAACAAAACTCAGTAATATCTTATACACTTAAATATACATGCAGTTATATCATTTAGAGCACTTTCTTTTCCTCTATTTTGTACAATGACCATTACACATTTTGGGTTTTATTACTCCCACGGTTCTTATTACTTTTTTGGAAGAGAGTAAAACCAAATGTGACATAACAGAACAGAGTCACTCAAATCAAAAGGGTGGACATAATAGATAATGTAACAACATAATACAAGGTGATCAGCAATGGTTACCATAATGCCTCCTGCTATCTCAAATAGAATTACCTATATCATCAGTTATAATAAAATTGAACAAAACAGTAAAGAACAAAACCAGCAAAACCAAAACATGGGAAACATTACAGGTCTTCAAAAGTAGATAATGGTCAACCAGAATGGGCGTCATAATGAATCCCACTATCTTCACAGCTGTTGTCTAACCTTTTGAACCTGGTACTATCAAGCAAAACAGAATAGAGGAACATCAGTCAAAACAAGATGGTTAGAGCAATACAGGGCTTCAAATCAAGTTAATAGAAAATCAAAGTGGGTTACTATAATATATCCTGCTATTTTTTATTTATTTTTCCCTTAATTAAAAGGATAAAAATAAAAAAGTAAGTAATAAAATGGAGATTGAGATAAAAGAGGGCATAACAACAAAACAGCACAGATCAAAACATAACCATTTAAGCAAAATAGTGTTTCCCCACAAGATAATCCCGACATAAAAGTAGTTACCATATTGTCTCTTTCCTTGAAATCTTTGAATACAACTTCATATAGTGTAGCATCAAATATATCAAAACAATGTAAAACCATTCAAGAGAATGATAGTATTACAGGGTATTTCAAATCAACTAACAGAAAATGAACAATGGTTTCTGTATAATCTCCTTGTCTATAAACGTTTTTGTTTATACTATCACATATAATAAAATCCAATACGATACAACATGTTAAGACCTATGGAGACAGAAGAACAAAAGCTTGCTGGGACTTCAAAGCAAGATGATATTAAATCAGCATTACTTATTATGACATCGTTTTCTCCAAAATAGCTGTTTCTATCATCCAATCTTCTCTGCCTCATTTCTGTTGAGCTCTTTTTCTGTCATTAGTTGTCAGTTTGTCTTCTTCATTTTGTTTTCTGCTCCATTCATTGTGGACTCTCTGCCACTATTTCTGGAATCTTTGTGTTTTTCTTTTTTTGAATATCCTGCAGTATTCTCTGTAGATTTGAATTGGTGGTTGCATATTCCCCTAGTTCCTCTTTATCCTGGAAGCACCTTGTTTTTCCATCAATTTCCACGCACAGTTGTGCAGGATATATCAGTCTTGGCTGGAGGTTATTATCTTTCAAAGCTTGAATTATTTCCCCCTATGCTCTTTATGATTTGATGGTTTGTGCCAAGAAGTCTGCTGTAATTCTGATGGGTGTTCCCTTGTAAGTGCTCTGTTTCTTGTCTCTGATGGCTTCTAATATTCTGTTATTATATTGGATTTCTGATATTTTGATTATTATATGCCTGGGTGTTGCTCTGTTTGGATTGTAGGTGGCTGGGGTGCTGTATGCTTCATACATCTGAATATCTTTACCTTTTGCTAAATTAGGAAAATTCTCCTGTATTATTTCTGCCAGTAGCTTTTGTAGTTCATTTGTTTGTGTCCCTACCTCTTCTTTCATGTTCTTAATTCTTAAATTATAGATCTTCTTATCATCTAGTCTTTGTATTATTGCTGTTTGTTTCTTTGTTATTTTTAAGAAGTTTTTCATTTCATGCTCCCATATTACAAATCTTCCCTCCAGTTCAGATAATCTATCCTTAGTTTCTTTCAAGCTGTTATGCCAGTTTTTGATAGAGTTTTTAGTTTCTTAGCAATCTATTTGAACCTGCTTCACGTATTCTATGTTTTCTCTATTTTCTCCATCAAACAATTCTCCCCTTTTTTTCTGTTCTTCCATTCCACCATCTGTTTTTTCTTGGGTGGTGCTTAGCATTTCTCTAACTATTCTGCTTATGTCTTGCTTCAGGTCATTAATAACTTCATTCCTGAACTCATCTATGAGGCTCTTGAGGTAGCACTTTATGTCTATTGGTGCCATGTCTGCTATTGCCTGTTTCTCAGGATTGAGGGCCAAGGAGCCTTTCTTGTTGCTTTCTCTTCCCATATTCTTTGTTCCTTATATATGCAAGCGTATATAGGAGGCCCAGCTTTCTTCCCTGTTGGCCACAGTCTGCTTGAATTTGTGGGCTAGGTGTTCCTGCCCACTGCAGTGTACCAGGGAGTTGTGGACCATGCAGCCTATGCGGGGCCCTCCCCTGCAGGTCAGCCTACCGAAGGCTTCACTGCTAGGGTGCACCTCCAGACACTGGGACCTGGGTTGTGCTAGCCTACTGGGTCTCAGCCAGCAACATGATGTAGGCTAGGCACTGCTCACCAATCCCACTTGAGAGGGGGATATGTGACTGAAGTCACTACAGCGCCCTGTTCCGGCAAGTCTGCCCAGTCCCAGAATGTCCTCTGTTGGAGCCTCCTAGATCATGGAAGAGTCCCAGTTTCCCTCACTCACCGCAGGTCGATGCATGGCTCCCTGCCCATCCCGCTATCAACTCTGTTCACTGATTCCCATTCTCAGAGCTTTAGTGTGTCTCTCTCCCTGCAGAACTGATTCAGACGCTGCAGCGGGGGCAGGAAACCCAAATTGTGGCTTCCAATGGCACGGGCTCCAGCTTCCGCACTAAGGCTTTATCTGTTCCTGTTATAGCACAAGGATTGCATTCCCAGTTGGTTTCTCCCAGCCCAGTTCATTCTTGGGTCATCAGGGTGTATCTCCTCTTGGTTAGGATTCCTCACCCTGCACCATTCCTGGATTCTAAGCTGGGTCTCTCAGAGAGAGTTGGTAGCTGCTGCTATCTGTCCACCACGTTCTCCCAGAAGTCGTCACAATGGCTTTACTTTCAAAACTGTCATACAGATTTAATCAGTCTTAACATATCAATAGCATACCTTACCAAACTAGAGAAAACAATCTTAAAATTTATATGGAACCAGAAGAAACCTAGAATATCAAAAGCAATACTGAGCAACAAGGGCAAGGCAGGGAGCATCACACCCCTGGACATCAAGTTGTGCTACCAAGCTCAAGTGATAAAACAGCAAAGCACTAGCACCATAAACTACCCCAGACATGTAGATCAATAGACAAGAACAGAAGATGCAAAAACAATTCCAGCAACACTCAGTTATCTTTGACAAAGGGGCTGTATCTTTTCAGTATAGGAATGTAGCCTCCTTAAAAAATGGTGCTGGGAATACTGGTCAATCACATTCCAAGGACTGAACCAAGATCCATAGCTCTCACCTGCACTAAACTGAAATCCAGTGAACCAAAGATCTGAGTAATAAATTAGAAACATTAATCTGTTGGATGACAAAATAAGTAAAACTCTCCTAAAGACATAGGCATAGGCAAAGACTTTCTGAGCAGAACCATGGTTGCAAATAATAATAATGATAATAATAATATCAGAAATCAATAAATGGGATCACATAAAATTTAAAAGTTCCTGTACAGAAAAGGAAATTTAACAAGTGCTGTCATTGATAGACTGTGTTAACTTGCAAAGTCTAGAAGCTTAACTGAGTAACTCAGCAGCTCTCCATCCTGTCATGTAAAGGACATGCTGTTATCTCTCTAAGATATTGTCAATGTGTCATTGGAGAGGGTCAGATGTTTAAGTGATTTAGGAGGGAGCCAGGGTCCTTACTTTGCACAGCCTGTGCAAGAAGAAGGCATGGAGATGGTGGGAGTGCTATATCCATCTAAGGAGCATAGCCAGCTTACAATACAAAAGGGAAAACAAGCTTGTTACCCCCTCTACTTTTGTTCTTGAGACTTTTGCTGTCTTCTACTAGTTGGAATGTTACTCCTGTGTCATGCCACGTTGCCTTGGAGTCAGCTGATTATGGACTGAAACCTCTACAAACTGTGAGCTAAATAAACCTTTTCTTTGTTAATTTTGGGTGTCCAGTGTTTTGTTTCAACCATAAGGAAAAAGTAACCAAGACAACAAGTGAAAAGATGACCTAAAGAATGGGTAAAAAAATTGTGCTACCTACCTTTCAGACAAAGGACTAATATTAAGAATAGAAAAAGAACTAAAAAATTAGAACACCCAAATTTAAATACCCAATGAAAATAGGCACTTGAAATGAGTAGACACTTCTCAGATGAAGAAGTACAAATGTATAATCAGTACATGAAAAGTTTTCAACATTACTGGCCACTGGGGAAATGCAATTTAAAATAACACTGAGATTCCACCTCACTCTAGAAAGAATAGTTACCATCAAAAAATTCAAACAATAGTAAATTCTGGAGGAGTTGTGGGGAAAAAGAAGCCCTTCTTCATTGTTGGTGGGAGTGTAAATTGGTAAATGCACAACAGAAATGAATATGGAGATTCCTCAATGAACTAAAAGTAGAAATTTCATTTGATCCAGCTAGTCTCCTTCTAGGTATCTTTTCAAAAGATGTTTAAATACATCGTATCACAGAGATGAGCACAATTTACAATAGGTAAATCTTAGGATAACTTATAGGTCTATCAACAGATGAATGTTTAAAGGATATGTAGTATTTATACATAGTGTAGTACTATCTGCCATAAATAAGGATAAATTTGAGTCACTTTTAGGAAAACGGATGCACTTTGCCACTATGATGTTAAATGAATTTCAGACACAGGCTTAAATATCACATGGTTTTTCTTATTTGAGTAATTCAATGCATAAATAAAGTACAAAATAAAAGATAGACAATAGAAAAAATAGTAGACAATGATCTAAAATTGTACCTTGATTTTGTGTAATTGTCATACATATTTTTTCATGCTTTTGGGCTTGTTAGACTAGCTGTTAGTGTGCATTTATGATAATTAACTTGATAAATATTTATAAAATAAATAAATGATTCTAACATTGGAAAAAAAGTTTTAAAAGTCAGAAGGAGGAAAAGAATTAAGATAGGTTATGTATATGTCTAATTCCCCCCAATTAATTAAATTATTATACATTACAGGCATGTATTTAAAAATTTAAAAATAAATTGGGAAAATTTGAGGTAGTGTGGTTAGAAATTGTCATAAAAAACACAGTTTTCCAAAGAGAACATTTTATTTTAAAATGCACAAAAGCTCCTCAGTTTATTTCATGTGACATATAGATAACTTTACACTGTTTTTTGATGGTCATCAGTACTGAGCCAGATTTTTCAATCCATGAAACACTCAAGACTCAACAGAGCTTCTACACTACATATTATCTAGCGGTGCAAGTGTCTTTCATTCATTTTATATTTGATGTAGATTTCTTGTGAAGGTAGAGATTAATTAATTTCCTTTAAAAACATATTGGTTCACCACAATTTCATTAACAGGATGAAAGCAGATGGTGAGTGCATGTTCTCTTTTTCTTATTTAATCAGTAGTTGAATTGGTGGTAGAAACTGTTGAAAGGAAGGTTTTAGTTATTTTCTCCTTTCTATTTTCCAGTCATGCTTCCTCTACTCCCACTTGAAGAAAGGAGTATATCTGAGCCCAACTGAGGTGACATTCTTCCTTCCTTCCTTCCTTCCTTCCTTCCTTCCTTCCTTCCTTCCTTCCTTCCTTCCACCTTTCTGGTTCTTTGAGACAGGGTCTAGCTATGTAGTTCAGGCTGGCTTTGAATTTCCTACGCAGCTCAGGCCTTAAATCTATGGCAGTCCCCTTGCCTCAGCCTCTCAAGTGCTAGTATTATGATCATATGCCACCGTGTCTGGAAGAGATCAAAGTCAAACATTTAAAATATTTCAGTTCTATCTGATACTTAACTAAAAATATACAAGGTGAAAACTTGAAAATTTCAGCCTCAAACCTTTTCAATTTTGCTCTTTCCATCAGTTGTTTTTGTCATTTATCTATTTCCTTTTCCACTTACGGATGTCATCTTGGATTGCCAGATAAACTATACTTTAGATTCTTTGAAAGCATATATGAATGATAATGAACAATAAGGTCCTCTTTTTTGCAGCAAAATTCTGATTCTTGCTTTAAGACAATCTTATGATAAAAAAAGATCACATTGATTAGGTAAATCTAGTCTTATTTAATCCAAGGCTTAGGCAGAAACCATTTGGACAAACAATTATTTCTCAGAAGTGTATACCAATCAGTACCTTATCTCAATAACTATCAGATTTTGAACTGCGTTAAACTAAAAAGCTGTCCTAATTTAGATGTTGAGTCAGTAATTCTGCTAAGCCCAAACCAGAAAAAGGAAGTTTGACCTTTGACAAAGGTTTGATCTTTTCCTTCACTTTTTCTCCTACCATAACCTCTGTGAGTGATTGCAAAATAGAAAACATCAAAGCCTTATCAAGCATACATTTAAAGGACATTTTTTTAATTTTGTAAATTTTTTCTCCAATTTTTCTCTTGATTCCAATTTTTGTTTTACTAATCAAAAAACTTAAGCAAACTTGGTAAACATCTCAGCCATTTTCATCCACTAATACTTTGCCTCAACAAGCTCTTGAGTATATCTTGAGGCTAGAAAAGATATTGAGTAGAAATTTAACTACACAATGTTATTTAGGGACCAAGCCATAACCCGAATCAGAAAATATGCCAAAAAGTAAAGTTTTAGATATTTTCTGAGAAGCTATGAATTTTTTCCTGTCTCTGTTGCTAGTTAAGAATGTTATACCCAATAGATACTAAAATGTAGAATGAATGAATAAATCAATCAACAGTGACCTTCCTGCTATAGTATAATTTCTGAACCAATTAATAAATAACTTATTCTTCAAGATGTTTTTTGTTTTCTCTCCAGGATTTAACACAATAGCTTGATGTTATAGATGCTTCTATTTGGAGTAAAGAATACCACTCCATTTGCATCTGTTTTCATTCACTCTGCAAGTGACATTAAGTGCTGTTTGGAACAAATTTATTACATTTAACATTTATCATTGTCTTAGCAACATTTGTACAAATGCAAGAACAAAAACTTCTCTTATTCTTACAGTACCAACCATGCCAATGGGAAGGTGGTCAATTTATTCCAATGCTTTTTTCAATGTCTTACATTTTACAGTTGTTTTATAAACATTTTTCAACCAAAATAAGAAGTATAGTTTTTTTGATTAAATGTGTTCTTGTATTTCTATCACAAGCTACTGAAATAAAGTGTATTTTGGATTAAGCCTTTAAATCTATCCATTCTCATCAGCACTTAAAGATATCACTTTATTTAGATTTAATAAATTTTTACTACCATAGATGTAAAAGCAACTTTTTATTGCTCAAATGTCTTCCTGACCGTAAGATAGGTAGTAAGCAAATACTGTAGGAAAAGAGTTGTTTCATTTTAATATTCTCTTGAAACTTCAATTTAATAAAATCATAATGTTTAATTAATGAACCAAAGAACAAACCCAGAGTCTTTTTATCACCCTTCTGAATAATGTCAATGAGAAAGTAAAGGGTCCTGGAACTATGAAAAATGTCTCCATTACATATTGAATGAATTTTGCCTATTTCTTTTTTTTTAATCTCTAAGGCAAGTAAATGGGTCTTTTAAACTAGACCCAGTTAATTCTTTGAGGATAGACCCTTCTCACAGTTTCCAGTAGCATGGTCCTCATTTCTGTTTAGTTCTTTCTCAAGTATGGCCTTTATTCTTTTATGTCTGCAGGGGAAATCTAAACTAATTTTATTTTCTGTATCAAGAGTTTTCAAAATCATAGCAAAACTTCTATTTCGCACTAATCAGCTACTCTATGACTAATATTCAACTGAGATCTTCATGGAAATTTGCACAACATTATCCTTTATGGCTGCGATGTCATTTCTGGCAGATATCTGGAGTTTGGAGCTCTCTAAAGAAATATTATTTATGAATATCACTTAAGATGGTAGATGAGAGAGACAGTGTACTTTTTTTTACTGTGAGTCTAGTACTGCTGGTGGGACAAAGGGTCTTTATGGATGGATATAAAATATGTATACTTTTAAATGCTATTCTATAAATAAGAATTTGGTTTCTAAAAATTTTTTTTCATGAAAGACAGTGTGGATGTGGTTTACTGACTTGTGGTTTTTTTTTTTTTTTTTTTTTTTTTACAATCAATCTGGAGGCCCAGGAGGGGCAATGGAAGTCTGTGGAAGCTGGGAAGTGAAAAAACTTGGTTGGGGAAGGTGAGAAAAATGTGTTTTACACTAACATTTTAAATTATCTACCACAGCACTGACCTATAGAAGGAACTCAACTATTATTTATAGTATCTGGACTTACTCTTTTATGCCCTAGAATACTGAGAATTGCTTCATATCAAACAGAGAAATTTTTTAAAAGAGGAAAGTAATGGGGGCCATTTTGGTTTCCTTGATCACCAAATTGCTATTTCTACTTATCTATTATTTTTTAAAAAGTTATGCATGCATGACTGTATCTTGAGTACAAATTTTCATGTAAGAGTGCTAAGGGCAGAAGATGGGACAGGAGGCTACAAAGTTTAGAGAAAGGAGGCATGTTCTTTTTTTGAACCTATGTAGAAGGAGGAGGAAAAAGGAAGAGTATATTTAAGCTCTAAGGGTCATCAGACAATCAGCTTTTTAGTGAATGACAAAATATTTCCTCTTCAAAAATGTTGAAGAGAAAGTCCACCGCATCTATCAAACTTACAGTGATATTGGCCATTCTGTTTCTGCAGAATATAAGTGGATATGTCACCTAGGAGTTCCAAACACACAAGGAAATGTTCAGGCTAGAAGGATTCAACATATGATTTCAGTAACAATATAAATAAAGAGCAAGGTACCTGATGCAGATGTTCCAAAGTCTTCACCTGTTTGTGAGTTTAGATTTCGGAGCTTCTTCCTAGGGCAAAAATGTCCATTATAATTGTTAGTGAATAAGCTGACATTAAAATTTAGAATCACTCAAAGTGTATATTCATAAACATATGTTGGGAGCCGCAGCCCCGAGCCCGGTCGCCTCACTTGGCGGACGTGAGGCCTGTAGGAAAGAGCAAAGCCTGAGGTAGATTACCCCTCCCATCGAGCACGTCAGTTTCCTGCTTACCGCGTAAGCAACCCGCTCAACAATATAGTCTGCCTGGCAACTGATGATGTTAGCCAATCAGCTTGCCTTGCTTACTTTAACATGATTGGACACTGTATCCGTATATATACTGGTGCCACCCCTGGGGGGAAGAAGAAGCCCGGAAGTAGAAGCCCAGAAGGAGCCGCGGGGAGCGGACCAAAGGAGGCTTCGGCTGGGAGCGATCCCAGGGCAGGCTGTACGGAGAAGGAAAATAAAAGAAAAGGTTGTCCACTGCCAGACTTTGTCGTGTGTCCTTCCTGCCGGCCAGGAGCGACATCGACATTTGGTGGCCCGTACGGGGACTGATCACCCCCGAGACGTGACAGCGGACAACGCTCCAGTACAGAGCTGCAAGACAGGTGAGTTGGGGATAAGCCTGGGCTCTGGGTGGCACGCACCTACAGGGCTTTTAGACTCCCCTCAGGCTCACGCGTAAGTGGCGGATACCTGGGCCTCACGCGGTGAGTAACATATTAAAAGATGGGAAACATGCTAGGTAGCAACACTAAGAGCGAGGGTGGTTGTGGAGAAAGCTCTCAAGAGCTTACAAAAGTACGCAGGGTATTTGAGCAGGCCCAGTCAGGGAGCTCCCAAGAGGGGCCCGTTAAGGGGAACGAAGATGCTAAGGAGAAGGACGGGGCTCTAGCCTCGGAGTCGTCTGACTCCGAGGACGAGGGAAAGTTGAATGGCAAGGAGGCCAAAGAGACCAGCTGTCAGGAGCCTAAGTCGCTCGATAAGGAGTCGCAGGGTTCTTTCCCAGCGTTGCGCCGTGAATTGCGCTCTGCTCAACTTGGTCTGCGGAGGAGTAGAGAGCTCCTGAGCACTCCCGGCGCGAGAGGGAGGCGAAGCCTTCCGCCCCACCTTGGGGGCTGTTCCCGGAAGCGATCCCTCGCCACGAGGCGGCCGCGTGGGAGCTCCCTCCCCTTTCGCCAGAACAGGAAGTGATGCACGGGCCCCCATTTTCCGCCCAATCATGGCCGCCGTCTTATGTTCCGCCGCCGGCGGGTCGGTATTTTTACAGGCGGCTTTGGCAGGGGGGACGTTTGTCTCATGAGGTACATCCACCACCTGGGATAGATAGTGGCCCCTACGGGATATTTCCTGTACAAGTAGCTATGGGCCAGGGACGTAATACATGGGAGCCTTTTGAGATAAAGCAGATTAGAGAACTTAAAAATGCAGTTACAACTTTTGGGCCGACTGCGCCTTACACCATTGCCATGCTGGAGAACCTGTCTTCTGGGCCCCTCACCCCCGCGGACTGGATTCAGCTGGCAAAGGCGTGTCTGCCCTCGGGTAGTTACCTGGATTGGCGAGCCTGGTATGCAGAGTTCTCTGCAGAGCAGGCTGAGAGAAATGCCAGTCGGGGAAACCGGGGGTGGAACAAGGAAATGCTTATGGGAGAAGGTCGGCACGCTGATGATCAGACTCAGTTCCCCCGCGCTGTCTATGAACAAATCAATGCCATAGGGCTCCGCGCCTGGAAGCAGGTAAGTGGTGCCGGAACAGCCTCCTTGTGTCTTTCAAAAATAATTCAGGGTACCACAGAGCCATTTGTTGACTTTGTGGCCCGAATGCAAGATGCTGCTGATAAGATATTTTCTGATCCGGGAGTGGCTCGACCGCTGGTAAGGCAGCTGATTTTTGAGCAATGTACAAAGGAGTGCAAGGCAGCGATAGCTCCTCATAAGAACAAGGACCTCAACGCCTGGATTAGGATATGTAGAGAGATAGGGGGGCCGCTCTCCAACTCGGGAGTGGCTGCTCTCCTGGCCGCGGCTGTACAGCAGAGGGGACCTCGCGGGTTAGAAGGGGAATGTAAGGCTAAAGGGTGTTTTGCCTGCGGGGAGCCAGGACACATTAAACGTCATTGCCCAAACAATGCAGATGCTAGGCCTCGCCCTAGGAATGAAGAACCATATGTTTGTGGGCGATGCAAGAGGGGATCACACAAAGCTGAGGAGTGTAGGTCGGTCTTTGATGCTCAGGGCAACCGTATTTGTGGACGAGATGTTAGAGGGCCAAAAAACGGCCAGAGGGGGCCCCCTTCACAGGTGGGCCCCCGCCCCAGAGACAGGACAGCTCAGGATGGCAGCCTTCAACAAGGGCCACCCCTGGGTCAGCAGGTGTGGACCTCAGTGTCGCCTCCAGACTTATACAGAAGGTCACCATTAGGACGGATGGCGTTAGGACCCTAAATGACATGCAAAAACTATTGGGAGACATTAATTGGATTAGGCCATATTTACATATACCAAATTCAGATCTCAAACCCCTGTTCGACCTTCTGAAGGGAGACCCAGATATAGCCTCCCACAGGAGGCTCACTCCTGAGGCAAGAGCTGCCTTACAGAGAGTGGAAAAAGCCTTAGGTGGGGCTACCTTACACAGAATTGAACCAGGGCGACCCTTTGATGTCTGTTTGCTACAGACTAGTCTACAGCCCACAGCGGTGATTTGGCAGAAAGGACCATTACTGTGGATACACCCTAAGGTCTCACCTGCAAAAGTCATAGAGCATTACCCGGAGGCAGTCGCTTCATTGGCCCTTGAAGCGCATGATAGAGCTGTCCAACATTTTGGCTCAGGACCACAAGCCATCCGAGTACCCTATACCGCCAGCCAGATCAAGACCCTGGCTGCCTGCATAGATACATGGGCCATTCTGAGATGTGTTTTCCATGGGGATATAAACAATCAATACCCTAAAGACCCTATCTTGTCATTTGTCACTCAGCACCCTATAATTTTTCCAAAGGTTACTGCCTCTGAGCCATTAGTCCCAGCAACTACAATATACACAGATGGCTCCAAAACGGGGATAGGCGCCTATGTGATCCTAGGCAAGCCCCCGGTTACCATACAATTTGAACCTGATCAGCCTCAGGTGGTAGAACTGCAGATTGTTAAAATGATTCTTGAACGGTTCTCAGAAGCCATTAATATTGTCTCCGATTCTAGGTATGTGGTCAATGCTATGCAAGTGCTTGAGACTGCCGGTTTAATTAGATCCACTTCCACAGTGGCTGGGCTGTTCCTGTCTATCCAGACATTGCTTCAGAACAGACACCATAAGGTCTTCACCACCCACATAAGAGCACATACATCCCTGCCGGGGCCCATGGCACAGGGGAATGTGGCTGCTGATACTGCCACTCGCCCGTTATGGATTTTTACCTTACTAACACCAGTCGAGCGAGCCCGTGCCTTCCATGATAAGTTTCATGTCAATGCCAGGACACTAGCAAACCATTTCCATGTTTCCAGAGCAGATGCACGAGATATCGTGTGACTATGTGACTCCTGTGCCACATACAAACCTGCCATACCGATGGGAGTAAACCCTCGAGGTTTGATCCCTGGTGATGTTTGGCAGATGGACATCACACATATACAGGAGTTTGGGACTCTTAAATATGTTCATGTTTCCACAGACACCTGTTCTCACATCATATTCGCAACAGCAGAAACAGGTGAAAAAGTGTCTAATGTGATCAATCATTGCCTGGCGGCTTGGGCCGCATGGGGCAAACCAAAAATATTAAAAACTGATAATGGACCAGCCTATATAGGCAAAGCCTTCAATGAGTTCTGCAAAATGATGGAGGTTCAATTAAAACATGGTATCCCATACAATCCCCAAGGTCAAGGAATCATTGAGAGGGCTCATAGAAGCCTCAAAGAAATTTTACAAAAACAAAAAGGGGGAGTAGGCCAAGGCCTGGCCCCAAAGGCACGATTATCCATGGCACTATTCACACACAATTTTTTAAATTTAAATAATGATAATTGCTCCCCAGCCGTGGAGCACTGCAACCCTTCCCCCAACCATAAAGGGTGGGTAAAGTGGAAAGATGTCCTGACAGGACAATGGATGGGCCCGGATCCAGTGGTCAGCTGGAACCGAGGCGCGGTTTGTGTTTTCCCACAGGAATCGGGACGAGAACCACTGTGGGTACCGGAGAGACTGACACGGGCGACAAAGCCCTCGACTGAAGATCAGACCTGCCCTACCGGAGATCCATCACAGACCAACCAACAAGATGAATAGAAATAGCGGTAGCCCGAAATGGACAAGAAGATCCTCAGGCATATGCATGGCTCGCTCGCCTAGCCTACGACCGAGTCTAGGGACGGTGAGCTTCCCACACTCCTCCTCTAAAAAATTATGACATAGCTGGGTAGGAGAGTCAATGACGGGTAAGAGCGTACTCCCCCGGTGCGACTCAACCTAAGCCAGGCCCTACCCCATTCTGCACGTAAGCCGCTGGACTGTTAGATGCTGCCCAGGTCTAAATTTCTCGCCGAGGGGATTTCTTTACGGAGAGGAAATGAGTGCAAGCTTGTGTGCATCCAGGTTCCGTCCAGTTTGTGCCTGGCCCTAGAAAAAGGACGAGGGCCTCAGGGCCTTGGCGGACCATGGGACGGCCGACCAGGGTCTAAGCCAAGGACCTACGGTGGGCCTACACATAGGGCATAAGCCTCTGCACCCAGTCCAGGAAGGGCTACGATGCGCACATTCATAAAAAATAAAAAAGGGGGAGATGTTGGGAGCCGCAGCCCCGAGCCCGGTCGCCTCACTTGGCGGACGTGAGGCCTGTAGGAAAGAGCAAAGCCTGAGGTAGATTACCCCTCCCATCGAGCACGTCAGTTTCCTGCTTACCGCGTAAGCAACCCGCTCAACAATATAGTCTGCCTGGCAACTGATGATGTTAGCCAATCAGCTTGCCTTGCTTACTTTAACATGATTGGACACTGTATCCGTATATATACTGGTGCCACCCCTGGGGGGAAGAAGAAGCCCGGAAGTAGAAGCCCAGAAGGAGCCGCGGGGAGCGGACCAAAGGAGGCTTCGGCTGGGAGCGATCCCAGGGCAGGCTGTACGGAGAAGGAAAATAAAAGAAAAGGTTGTCCACTGCCAGACTTTGTCGTGTGTCCTTCCTGCCGGCCAGGAGCGACATCGACAAACATAGTGATAAAATATAGCCTTTTTATATTGGAAAGCAGGAGAGTAATTGAAAATACTGATAGTAACATTTTTTTACTTTTTAAAATTTTTGTTTATTACTATATTACATGCACATTTATATCCCTTATTGGAATACAGTAATATCATACTAAGATATATTTCAATTAAAAGAAGTGGGGAGAGATGAGAAATTTAAAATTTTGACTGTAAAGACAAAGAAAACATGTGAGTGGGGGAAAAGATCAAGGAATTTGGAGTTCTGCTAGATAATCTTTCACTGGATCTTTATATTTTTTATTACCTGGAAACAAATCACTAAATTTTCTAAACCAATGTGAACTTTGAGTGAATTTAGAATATTTAGCTAACAGAAAATGAGCTATTTTCTCAAAATCTTAGTAAGTAAAAATATACTTTGCCAAGAAGATTTTGTAACCCATAGAAAAATACATTTTTAAACCTCTATTCCTAGGATACTTTCAAATTGTATACTGGTTTATGTAAGGCATTTGTTGATGACATGTATTCTACTATAACAATTTCCACTATTTCCTACCAAAGAACAATGGGGTGAAATAAGATCAAATAAACAATACTTAAGTGGATAAATTTAAGAAATTGTAACACACACAAAGTTGTTATTTGTTACTATAGTTAGCAGTGCTGTAGAGAGTCATCTTTAAAGATGAATACCAGGTTTCAAAGTGATGGGTGTCCTAGTTATTTTTCTCATCACTGAGACAAAATAACAAGGTTTATTTAGCTCACAGTTTGTAGAAGTTTCAGTCCATAGTCAGTTGGCTCTAAAGCAAGATGACATGGCATAAGGGCTTCACAGAGTAGAAATAACCCATGACCAGTGCAGGGAGAAGGCAGCAAAGCAATGAAGTAGCAGCAAACATCAGTAGCAACAGAAGTGACAGCATGCAGCAAGGACAAAGCCTCTCCTATTTATCACTTCCACTCTACCAATCTTTTGCATGATGCCACCTATGTTCAGGGTGGGTCTTCTCATTGTCTGTACCCAGAAATAACCAATGCAGCTAACCAATCAACAGACTAATTTAGCAATTACACACCTTTAATCCAATGATCACACAATTTAATCTCAGCTTCACATACTTTAAAAGCAGCCATCTCTGAAAAGCCCTATATATGATCATGTTAGACTTGGCAGAATATCTAGACGTAAGACATAGCATTCTTTCTCTGGCTTCCAAAAGTTTCATGTACATCTCTATGCAAGTGGAAATTAGTCCATATCCAAGAGTTTCCAAAGTCCTAACAGTTTTAGCACTGCTGAAAAGTCCAAGCCCAAAGTCTCCTTTGAGAGTTAAGGCAAACTCTTAGCTGCAAGACTGTAGAAATGAAAAGAAGGGTAAAGACTTCCAACATACAATGGCACAAGATAAGATAAACATTATCATTCCAAATAAAGGAATAGAAATGAAAGGGACAAAAGTCTAAAATCCAATAGGGCAAACATCATGCTGTTCCATGTGTAGGTCTGAGGCAGTCTATGGCAGTACCACATGTATGAGGGTTCAAGTGCCTAGATTACTGAACACTAAGAACCAAATCCTGAGAAATAATTTCCATAGGCCACTGCCATTCAGAAAAATGGTGTTCTGGGGGGTTTTTTCAAAAGAAAGCCTTTGAAACTTTGAGAGTGCCAATGCTGGCCTCTTGCTGGTTCTTGTGATATCCTCAGATCTGTCTCTTCTATTGTCTTGTTTCTTCTCAGCAACCAAGATTTTCACTTCTCCATCTTTGCAATTTGCAACTTTACTAGAGTTTTTCTAGACACAGTATTTTTAAAACATTCTGGAGGGCTCTTTGCTCCTGATTCTCAACATAAATCTGGCTAACAACCCCAAGAGTAGCTGTGCTACTGCCTCAACATTAGATTGTGTTGAAATTTCTTCCACAAGAAAGTATGACACACATCATTTAGAGTTCAACAATTCAATTCTTGTTTCCATACAATGCTTGTTCCTACCTGAAACTACTTGAGTCTGGTTTTCCTGGTTGTATTTTTATCAGCATTCTGGTCTTTTGAGCTTGGACCAGAATCTCCCATCGTGGACAGTGCAAAGCATTCCAGGGCTGCTTCTTCAGCAGGCTTTTCCAAACTTTCATAACTCTTCCCATAAACCTTTTCCAAAGGATCCTGAACCACATGATCATGTACAGTCACAGTAATGGTCACACTTCTCTGGTACCAAAATCTGCCTTTTTTGTTGGAAGTGTTTAACTTTCATTTCATTTATACTGAGACTCAGAGCTAAGAGTCTGCCTTGAATCTCAGAAGCATTTTAGATAAGGACTTTGTACCAGTGCTGAAACTATTTGGACTTTAGCAAGCCTCCAAATGCCTTCTGCATAAAGGAATATGCATGATTCTTTGGGGGGTCATGATTGGAATGTTATGACTTGTACTTGCATGTCCCTCTAAAGCCTCATGTCATTACAGGCAGGTTTTTGGAGCTGGCTGGATCTAGGGTGTGCGGTTATGAAATTAAGTGTGTGATGCTGGGATTAAGGGTATGAGTGTCCTATCCTGGATGTGAGTACAACCCATATGGCGCATTGCCTCCATGGAATATGAGACAAATAGAAGACTGCTGCTGTTGCTTACTGCTGTTGTTTTTGTTGCTTCTGGCTGTCTTCTCCTTCCTCTGCCTGTTCTGTAATGGCCCTCTGCCATACCAAGTACCTTGAAGCTAGTTGATCACGGACTGAAGTGTATGAAGATTATAAGCTAAGATAAACATTTTCTGTTTAATTTTTTGTGTTGGGTATTTTGTGTCAGGAATGAGAAAAGTAAGTAAGGCAATGAAATAATGCTTTAGGAAATTGCACAGTTATAATCAAGAAAATTCTTTGAAATAAATCTTAAAATGCCTTAACAGTTGACTCCACCTTCTAGGTATAGATTTCAAGTAGGCAACCTAGTTGTCTTTCAAACATATATTTAAAAAATGGTTTTTCTGTCTATGCACAAAACAGTAGAATACCAAAATTTTGTGGATTTTTTACATAGGTTTATCCACTCCAGAGATTACTTTTATTTGATACAAGTCATGTTGTATGCATAGAAGATGTTTTTGATTCAAAAGGTATTGTTTGACCACCAAAATTTTCATTTTAACACCCATAGAATGATTCTAAAAGCTTAGCAAATTCTTTGCATTAATTAAAATAATGGGTATTATTTTGAGGTTATCATGAGCTGAAAAATTTTCTCATTACTCTGAGCTAACATTCTAGTCATTGAAAATTCCATATGAGGATTCTCTTTCCCTCCACTAGCAGTCTCATCATTAGACATGCTATTTCAGTTTACTTTTTGCCCTGGATGTTTTATTGCATCAAGAACAGACCAAATCTATCTTTCAAACAACATTATTGTTCCTTACAGTCAAAATCCTACATAGCAAATTTGTAGGTTTATTCATTTTATTTTAGTTGAAATTGATGTCTGTTGATTGCTAATTTCTGTGCTCTAAATTTTAAACTTTAGTTTTTTAAATTAGTGCGTGTTAGTAATACAGAATAGTGAAGTCCATTTTGAAAAATTGTAATGTCCATGACATAACCTTTTCCATCTCATTATCTCTCTCTCCCTTCCCTTTCCCCGATCTTATTCCCCATCTACAAACTATTGATTTGTACAATTTCATGTACATTTGTTTATTCATTTGGTTTCCCATGTAAAAGAAAATATTTGATATTTAACTTTCTGAATCTGGATTATTTCACTTAATATTATATTATCCAGTTCAATCCATTTTCCTATCATTGAAATAATTTCATTTTCTTTGTGGCTGCATAATACTTGTTATGTATGCTCACTACACTTTAAAAAATTTTTATTTAAAAAGAAAAAGAAAAAAACAGAAAAAGAGTACAAGTAATACAGAATTTCAAAAAATGAACAGTAAGAAATCACTAGTTAATACACTACATAATGTCATCTTAGAAATAGTTGTTTAAGTTACAAAATTAAAGCATACAAAGCAGACATTCAAGCAGTGAGACTGCAAACAGTTCTGTTCAGTGATCCAACAAAAAGTAATATGGCTATCTTATACACTTAAATATACATGCAGTTATAACCTTTAGAGTACTTTCTTTTCCTCTCTTTTGTACAATGACAATTACACATTTTGGGTTTTATTACTCCCACAGTTCTTATTACTTTTTTTTGAAAAGAATAAAACCAAATGTGATAGAACAAAACAGAGTCAGTCAAATCAAAAGGATGGACATAGTACATGATGTAAAAACAGAATACAAGGTAATCAATATTGGTTGCCATAATGCCTCTTGCTATCTTAAAAAGAATTGCCTACATCATCAGTTATAATAAAATTGAACAAAAGAGTACAAAACAAAACCAATAAAACTGAAAGACTGGAGACATTACAGGACTTCAAAAGAAGATAATAGTCAAACAAGAATGGGCGTCATAGTGAATCTTACTATCTTCAAAGTAGTTGCCTATACCCCCAAACTTGATACTATGAAGCAAAAGAGAATAGCATACAATCAGTCAAAACAAGATGGTGAAAGCAATACAGGGTTTCAAATCAAGTTAATAGGAAATCAAAATGGTTACTATAATATATCCTGCTATTGTTTTTATTTTTGGTTAATTAAAAAATAAAAAAAATAAAAAAGGAGATCAAATCAGATTTCCAATTCCAACTTTTTGAGGAATCTCCAGACTGACTTCCACAATGGTTCCACCAGCCTACACTCTCATCAACAGTGCAGGAGAGTTACTTTTTTCCCACAGCCTCTCCAGCATTTGTTGTTGATGATTTTCTTGATCCTGGCCATTCTTTCAGGAGTGAGATGGAATCTCAGTGTGGTTTTAATTTGCATTTCTCTAATGACTAATGATGATGAACATTTTTTCATGTATTTATTTGTCATTTGTATTTCTTCATCTGAGAAGTGTGTATTCATCTCAGATGGCCATTTTTTGATTGGGTCTTTGAATTTGGGTGGTATAATTTTTTTTTGTCTTTTTCCTTTTTATCAGTACCAGGGATCGAACTCACGACTGCCTGCTTGCAAGGCAGGTGCTTATGCCGCTGAGCTAAATCCCCAGTCCTGGGAGTCTAATTTTTTTAAAAAATTCTTTGTATGTATTAGACAGAAATTCTTTGTCTGAGGGACAGTTCACTAAGATTTTTTCCCAGTTTGTGGGTTTTCTTTTCACTATATTGGAGATTTCTCCTGACATGCAGAAACTTTTTAATAAGATCCAACTTATTGATTCTGGGAATTATTTCCTGTGTGGTTTGAGTCCTGTTCATGAATACTCTACCTACCACTATGTCTGCAAGGTTTTTACCCAATTTGTCTTCCAATAGATACAGTGTTTATGTTTTAATATTTAGGTCTTTGACCCACTTAGATTCAAGTTTAGTACATGGTGATAGGCATGGGTGTAGTTTTAGTTTTCGGCATATGGAGAGCCAGTTTTTGCAACACAATTTATTAAAGAGACTGTCCTTTTTCCAGTGAACATGTTTGGCCCCTTTATCAAAGATAA
The DNA here is from genome assembly GCF_034190915.1 of Cavia porcellus. NCBI lineage: Eukaryota > Metazoa > Chordata > Mammalia > Rodentia > Caviidae > Cavia > Cavia porcellus. Next base: position 40,405,328 of record NW_026947486.1, on the reverse strand, counting down.
GGTGGTTGAGTGTGTTGGTAGTTGTGGTTGTATCTTCTAATCTATTCCATTGACCTTCAGCTCTGTTTTGATTCCAGTACCATGTTGATTTTACTACAGTTGCTTTGTAGTGTAACTTCAAGTCAAGGATTGGGATTCCTCCTGCCTTCCCTTCATTGCTTAGAACTGTCTTTGCTGTTCTGTGTCTCTTCTCAATCCAGATGAATTTTAAGAGTGATTTCTCTAAATCTATGACTTATGTGAGTGGTATTTTTATTGGAATTGCATTGAATCTGTATAACAGTTTTGAAAGGATGGCCATTTTCACAATATTTATTCTTCCTATCCATGAGCAAGGGATGTCTTTCCAATTTCGGAGGTCCTTTTCAATTTCTATTTTTAGTGTACTATAATTTTCCCTATATAGATCTTTCACTTCTTTCACGAGAGTAATTAATAAATATTTCATTCATTTGGTTGCTAGTGTGAAGGGTGTGGCTTCTCTTATTTGTCTGTAAGTGATTTTGTTGTGAGCATATGGAATGCTATTGATTTTTGAGTATAGATTTTGTATCCACCTACATTGCAAAATTTATTTATTATATCTAAGAGTCTTTCAATGGAGTTTTTGGGGGTCGTCTGTGTAGAGTATCATGTCATCTGCAAATAATGATCATTTAACTTCTTCTTTTCCTGTCTTTATCACTTTTATTTCTCTCTCTTATCTAATTGCTCTGGCTGGTATTTCCAGTATTATATGAAATAGGAGCCATGGTAAGGGACATCCTTCTCTTGTGCCTGATTTTAAAGTAAAGGCCTTCAATTTTTGGCCATTTAGTATGATACTGGTTATTGGTTTGTCATAGATAGCCTTTATTATATGGAGGTAAATACCATCTATTTCAATTTTCTGTAGGGTACTTGTCATAAATGAATGTTAAAACTTATCAAAAACTTTTTCTTCATCTATAGAAATGATCATGTGATCCTTACTTTTGGCTTTATTGATATGGTGGATTACATTTATTGATTTACATTTGTTGAACCATCCCTGCATACGTGGGAGGAATCCCACTTGGTAATGGTGTATAATTTTCTTGATGATTTGTTGCATCCTATTTGCCAATATTTAATTGAGGATTTTTGCGTCTGTGTTCATTAGGGATATTGGCCTATTTTTCACTTTTTTAGTGGGGTCTTTCTCAGGTTTTCGTACTAGAGTAATATTTGCTTCCAGGAATGACTTAGGAAGGATTGCTTTTCATTCCATTTCATTGAGGAGTTTGAGGAATGTCGATATTAAGATTTCTTTGTACTTCTAGAATTCTGCCGTGAATCTGTCTGGGCCTTGTCTCTTCTTTGTAGGTGAGGACTTAATTACATTTTCAATTTCATTAATAGAGATTGAGTTATTCAGCAGTTTTACATATTCTTGACCTAGCTTTGGTACTTCATGTGTTTCTGGAAATCTGTCTGTTTCTTCTGTGTTATCAAACCTATGAGAGTAAATGTTTTCAAAGTAGGTGTTGATGATCTCCTGTATTTCTACAGAGTCTGTAGTGATTTTGTATTTTTCATTCCTTATTGCATATATTTGAGCTCTTTCTTCCCTTATTAAAATAAGGTTGTCTAGGGGCTCATCAATTTATTCTTTCAAAGAACCAACTCTTTGTTTCATTCATTCTTTGGATTGTTTTGTTAGTTTCTATTGCATTAATTTCTGCTCTGATTTTTATAATTTCCTTTCTTCTTTTGGCCTTGGGCTTGACTTGCTCCTCTTTTTCTAGATGTTTGAGGTGTACCATCAGGTTATTTATTTGTATTCATTGAGTTTTCCTGATATGGGAACTCAGTGCAACAAATTTTCCTCTGAAGACAGCTTTCATTGCATCCCATAAATTCTCATGAGTTCTATTTGTATTTTCGTTTGCTTGTTGGTATTGCTTAATTTCTTCTTTAATTTCCCCTGTGACCCACAGATTACTCAAGAGAGTGTTATTAATTTTCCATGTTTTTGAGGGTTTCTTTATTTAAAGAGAGAAAAAAAACCAAAACAAAGCAGTAAAGGCGTACAAGTAACACAGAATTCCAAGAAAAAAATATACAGTAAGAAATCACTAGTTAATAGATTACATATTGTCATCTTAGAAACAGTCGTCCAAATTACAAAATTAAAGCATACTATGTGGACATTCATACAGTGAGATTGCAGACAATTCTCTTCAATGATCCAACAAAATCTCAGGAATATGGTTTTCTATCCTACACACATAAATATACATGCAGTTATATCCTTTAGATCACTTTATTTCCTCTCTTTTTTACAATAACAATTACACTTTTTGGGTTTTATTACTCCTACATTTCTTATAATTTTTTTAAGAGAAAAAAACAAATGCCACAAAGCAAAACAGAGTCAGTTAGAACAGAAGGATGGACATAGTACATGATGCAAAAAACAGAATACCAGGTGATCAACAATGATTACCATTATTCCTCTTGCTATCTTAAAAAGGGTTGCCTATATCATAGTAGAATTGAACAAAACAGTACAGAACAAGACCAATAAAAGCTACATTGGAGACCTTACAGGACTTCAAAAGAAGATAATATTCAAGCCATAACGGGCATCATAGTAAATCTTATTGCCTTCAAAGTGGTTGCTTATACCCTCAAACTTGATACTGTCAAACAAAACAGAATATAGTAAAGTCAGTCAGACGAGTATGGGGAGAACGTTACAGGGGTTCAAATCAGGTTAACAGGAAAACAAAAATGTTACTATAATATATACCACTATTTTTTAATTTAGTTTTCACTTAATTAAAAAATAAGAAAAAATATTTTTTTTAAGAAAAGAGGGAGATTGAGATAAAAGAGGACATAGCAACAGAACAACACAGGTCAGAACTGAACAATTTAAGCATCATTGTGTTTCACCACCAGATAACCTGACATAATAGTATTCACCATAGTGTCTCTTTCCTTGAAATATTTGAGTATAACTTAGTATACTACAGCATCAAACATGTCAAGACAGGGTATAGCCATTCAAGAGAATGAAAGTATTACAGGATATTTAGAACCAGCTAACAGAAAATGAACAAGAGTTTCTATATTATTGCTTTGCCTATAAAATTTTTTTATACTATCACGTACAGTAAAATATATTGAGATACAACATGTTAAAACCAATGGAAACATGAATAACAGTTTGATAGGACTTCAAAACAAGATGATATTAAACCAGCACTAAGTATTATGATGTCTTTTCTTCAAAATTGATATTCATACTATCATAGACAATAAAATCGAACAACCAAGATTAAAACCGTTCCAACTAATGAGTGAAAACATTATATGACTTCAAACCAATATGATTAGGAATCATGATTACCGCATACTTTTATGTATTCTTATCATTTCTTACACTAGGGAAGCTATTCTGTATTTATACATGTGAGTTTGATTTATTTCACTTATGAGTATGGTCTCAAGCTGCATCCATTTATTTATAAACATCTCAATGTGATCATTCTTTATAGCTGAGTAGTACTCCATGGTATAAAAATACCACAACTTTTTTATCCATTCCTCAGTTGATGGACACTTAGGTTGTTTCCAAGATCTGGTTATCACAAATTGTGCTGCTATAAACATGAGTGCATATATACCACTGTGGTATGATGCTTTCACTTCTTCTGGAAATATGCCTAGAAGTGGAATAGCTGGGTCAAATGGGGCTTTCAATCCCAGCTTTCTGAGAAATCTCAAGACTGACCTCCACAATGGTTGCACCAGTCTACACTCCCACAAACAGTGCAGGATAGTTCCTTTTTCCCCACAGCCTATCCAGCATTTGTTGTTGGTTTTCTTGATCTTGGCAATTTTTTCAGGAATGAGATGAAATCTCAGTGTGGTTTTAATTTGCATTTCTCTAATGACTAATGATGATGAACATTTTTTCATGTATTTATTTGCCATTTGTGTTTCTTCATCTGAGAATTTGTATTCATCTAAGATGCCCATTTTTGGATTGGATCTTTGAATTTTGGGGGTCTGATTTTTTTTAATTCTTTACATGTTTTAGACAGATGTCCTTTGTCTGAGGGGCAGTTCACTAAGATTTTTTTCCCAGTTTGTGCGTTTTCTTTACACTATGTCGGAGATTTTATTTGATGTGCAGAAACTTTTTAATAAGAGGTGATCCCAGTTATTGACTCTGGGAAATATTTTCAGTGTGATTTGAGTCCTGTTCATGAATTCTCTACCTACTCCTATGTCTTCAAGGTTTTTACCCAATTTGTCTTCCAATAGATTTAGTGTTTCTGTTTTAATATTTAGATCTTTGATCCATTTATATTTTATTTTAGTACATGGTGATAGGTATGGGTCTAGTTTTAGAATTCAGCACATGGAGAGCGAGTTTTTGCAACACCATGTATTAAAGAGACTGTCGTTCTTCCAGTGAACATGTTTGGTCCATTTATCAAAGATAAGGTGGTTGAGTGTGTTTGTAGTTGTGGTTGTATCTTCTAATCTATTGCACTGATTTTCAGCTCTGTTTTGTTTTCAGTACGATGTTGATTTTACTACAGTTGCTTTGTAGTATAACTTCAAGTCAGGGATTGTGGTACCTCCTGCCTCATCTTTGCTGCTTAGAACTGACCTAGCTATTCTAGGTCTCATCTCACTCCAGATGAATTTGAGGAGTGATTTCTTGAGATCTATGAGGTATATTGATTGTATTTTTATCAGGATTGAATTGAATGTGTATAAAAGTTTTGGGAGAATGGCCATTTTCACAATATTTATTTTTCTTATCCATGAACAAGGGATGCCTTTCCATTTTCTGAGATCATCTTCAATTTCATTTTTCAGTGTATTATACATTTCCTTATATAGGTCTTTCACTTCTTTTGGGAGAGTAATTCCTAAATATTTCATTTTTTTGGTGCTAGTGTGAAGGGTGTGGCTTCTCTCATTTCTCTCTCTGTGATTTTGTTGTTAGTGTATAGGAATGCTTTTTATTTATTTATTTATTTAATTAATTTTATTTAAGGAGAAAAGAAAAAAAAGCAGAGAAAGGGTACAAGTTATACAGATTTACAGAAAAAAATAAGCAGTAGTAAATCACTAGTTAATGGATTACATATTGCCATCTTAGAAATAATTGTTCAAGTCACAAAATTAAAGCTTGTAAAGTGGACATTCCAACAATGATACTGCAAACAGTTCTGTTCAATGATCCAATAAAACTCTGTGATATCATTTTCTATCTTATACACTTAAATATACATGCAGTTATATAGTTTAGAGCACTTTCTTTTCCTCTCTTTTGTACAATGACTATTACACATTTTGGGTTTCATTGCTCCCATGGTTCTTATTACTTTTTTGGAAGAGAGTAAAACCAAATGTGACATAACAGAACAGAATCGGTCAAGTCAAAAGGGTGGACATAATAGATAATGTAAAAACATAATACAAGGTGATCAACAATGGTTACCATAATGCCTCCCGCTATCTCTAATAGAATTGCCTATATCATTAGTTATAATACAATTGAACAAAACAGTAAAGAATAAAACCGACAAAACCAAAACATTGGAGACATTGTAGGTCTTCAAAAGTAGACAAAAGTCAATGAGAATGGGCGTTATAATGAATCTCATTATCTTCACAGCTGATGCCTAAACTTTCGAACCTGATACTATTCAGCAAAACAGAATAGGGGAACATCAGTCAAAAACAAGATGGTGAGAGTAATACAGGGCTTTAAATCGAGGTAATGGAAAGTCAAAGTGGGTTACTATAATATATCCTGTTATTTTTTTCCTTTAATTAAAAGGATAAAAATAAAAAAGTAAATAATGGAGTGGAGATTGAGATAAAAGAGGGCATAACAGCAAAACAGCGCAGATCAAAACATAACCATTTAAACAGAATAGTGTTTCACCACTAGATAATCCTGACATAAAAGTAGTTACCATATTGTCTCTTTCCTTGAAATCCTTGAGTACAACTTTGTATACTGCAGCATTAAGTATATCAAAACAATGTAAAACCATTTAAGAGAATGACAGCGTTACAGAGTATTTAGAATCGACTAACAAAAAATGAACAATGGTTTCTGTATAATCTCCTTGTCTTTAAAAGGCTTTTGCTTATACTATCATACATAATAAAATCCAGTAAGATACAACCTATTTAGACCATTGGAGACAGAACAAAAGCTAGATGAGACTTCAAAAGAAGATGATACTAAATTAGTATTACCTATTAAGATGTCATTTTCTCCAAAATAGCTGTTCTTATCATCAAATGTTCTCTATCTCATTTCTGTTGAGCTCTTTTTCTGTAGCTGTCAGTTTGTCTTCTTCATTTTGTTCTCTGCTCCATTTGTTGTGGCCTCCCTGCCACTATTTCTGGATTCTTTGTATTTTTCTTTTTTTAGAATATCCTGCAATACTCTCTGTAGATTTGAATTGGTGGTTGCGAATTCCCCCAGTTCCTCTTTATCCTGGAAGCACCTTGTTTTTCCATCAATTTCCACGCACAGTTGTGCAGGATATCTCAATCTTGGCTGGAGATTATTATCTTTCAAAGCTTGAATTATTTCCCCCCACACTCTTCGTGATTTGATGGTTTGTGCAGAGAAATCTGCTGTAATTCTGATGGGTGTTCCCTTGTAAGTGGTCTGTTTCTTGTCTCTGACAGCTTTTAATATTCTGTTCTTGTATTGAATTTCTGGAATTTTTATTATTATATGCCTGGGTGTTGCTCTGTTTGGGTTGTAGGTGGCTGGGGTCCTGTATGCTTCATACAACTGAGTATTTTTACCTTTTGCTAAATTAGGAAAATTCTCCTGGATTATTTCTGTGAGTAACTTTTGTAGTTCACTTGTTTGTGTCCCTATTTCTTCTTTTATGTTCTTAATCCTTAAGTCATGGATCCTCTTATCATGTTCTTGTCTTTGTATTATTGCTGTTTGTTTCTTTGTTATTTTTAAGAAGTTTTTCATTTCATTCTCCCATATTACAAATCTGCCCTCCAGTTCAGATAGTCTGTCCTTAGTTTCTTTCAAGCTGTTATGCCAGTCTTTGATAGACTTCTTAGTTTCTTGGTAGTCCCTTTGAACCTGCTTCATGTATTCTATGCTTTCTCTGTTTTCTCCATCAAACAATTCTCCCCTCTTTTTCTGTTCTTCCATTCAACCATCTGTTTTTTCTTGGGTGGTGCTTAGCATTTCTCTAACTATTCTGCATACTTCTAGCTTCAGGTCATTGATAACTTCATTCCTGAATTGATCTATGATGCTCTCTATATGGCGCTTTATGTCTATTGGTGCAGTGTCTGCTCTTGCCTGTTTCTCAGAATTGGGGGTCAAGGAGCCTTTCTTGTTGCTGCCTTTTCCCATAGTCTCTGTTCCTTTTATATGCAAGCTTATATAGGAGACCCAGCTTCTCTCCCTGTCAGCCACAGCCTGATCGAATTGCGCTGGTTAGGTGTTCCCGCCCACCGCAGCACACCAGGGAGTTACGGACCAGGCAGCCTACGCAGGGCCCACCCCTCCCGGCCACCATCAGGCTCTGGGATCTGGGTTGGGCCAGCCTACCGGGTCCGCCAGCAGTGTCACACAGGCCAGGCACTTTTCACCAATCCGGCCCGAGAGGGGATGTGTGGCTGGAGTTGCCACCACGCCCTGCTCCCGCAGGACTGCCCAGGTCCAGAAAGTCCTCCGCTGGAGTCAAACTGTGGTAGAGTGTCAGTTTCTCTCACTCACCTCACCACAAGTCAGTGCACGCCTCCCTGCCCATCCTGTTTTCGACTCCGTTCGCAGATTTCCGTTCTCAGAGCTTCTGCGCATCTCTCTCCTTGCCGAGCCGCTGTAGAGGCAGTCGCCGCACGGTGGGAAACCCAAATCGCGGCTTCCAATGGCGCGGGGTCCCGCCTCCACACTGAGGCTTTTCTGTTCCTTTTTTAGCACCAGGACTGCATTCCAAGTTGGTTTCTCTCAGCCCAGTTCATTCCTGAGTCAGCAGAGCATATCTCCACCTGCTTATGTCTCCTTACTCCACACCCTTCCTGACTTCTGAACCAAGCCTTTCAGAGAGCCTCCGTAGTATCTGTTATGTGTCAGCCATGTTCTCCCGGAAGTCCATGCTATTTATTTTTGAGTATTGATTTTGTATCCAGTCACATTGCTGAATTTATTTGTTATATCTGGGAGTCTTTCAATGGAATTTTGGGGGTCTTCTATGTAGAGTATCATGTCATCTGCAAGCAACGATAATTTAACTTCTTCTTTCCATACTTTTGCACTTTTTATTTCTCTCTCTTGTCTAACTTCTCTGGCTAGTATTCTCAGTACTATATTAAATATGAGTGGTGATAAGGGATACCTTGTCTTCAGTCTGCTTTTAAAGTAAAGGCCTTTAGATTTTGTCCATTTAGTCTGATACTGGCTGTTGGTTTGTGATAGATGGCATTTGTTGTATTGAGGTAAACAACTTCTATTCCAATTTTCTGCAAAGTTCCTATCATAAATTAATATTGGACCTTATCAAGAGCTTTTTCTGCATCTATAGAAATGATCATGTGATTCTTACTTTTGGTTCTATTGATATAGTGGATTACGTTTACTGATTTTCGTATTTTGAATCATCCCTGCATGCCTGGGATGAATTGCACTTGGTCACAGTGTATAATCTTCTTGATGATTTGCTGCATCCTATTTGCCAATATTTTACTGCAGATTTTTGCATCTGTGTTCATTAGGGAGATTGTTCTGTAGTTCTCTTTTTCAGTTGGGTCCTTCTCAGGTTTTGGTCCTAGAGTAATATTTGTTTCTACCAACGAATTAGGAAGAATTGCTTCCCTTTCAATTCCATTGAAGAGTTTGAGGGCTGTTGGAATTAGGTTTTCTTTGTATTTCTTGTAGAATTCTACAGTGAATTCATCTTGGCCTGGGCTCTATTTTTTAGGTAAGTACTTAATTACATTTTCAATTTCATTGATAGAAATTGGGTTGTTCAGCTGTTTTTACATCTTCTTGACATAGCTTTGGTACTTCATATTTCTAGGAAGCTGTCTATGTCCTCTGTGTTATCAAACCTACAAAAGTAGAGGTTTTCAAAATAGGTGTTGATGATCTTCTGCATTTCTAAAGAGTCTGTAGTGATTTCCCCTTTTTCATTCATTAGTGCATAAATTGAGCTTTTTCTTCTCTTTTTTTAATAAGGTTGGTTAGGTGCTTATCAATTTTATTTATTCTTTCAAAGAACTAACTCTTTGATTCATTGCTTCTTTTGATTGTTTCCTTAGTCTCTATTGCATTAATTTCTGCTTTGATTTTTATAATTTCTGTCCTTTTTTTGGCTTTGGTCTTGTTTTCTTAGATGTTTGAGGTTTAGCATCAGGTTATTTATTTGTATTCATTCTGTTTTCCTGATGTGGGAACTCAGTACAATAAATTTTCCTCTGAGGACAGCTTTCATTGCATCCCACAAATTCCGGCAAGTTGTATTTGTATTTTTGCTTGCTTGTAGGTATTGTTTAATTTCTTCTTTAATTTCTCCTGTGACCCATCAATTATTCAATAGTGTGTTATTCAGTTTCCATGTGTTTGTGTAATTTTTGCTGTATCTTTTATCATTAATGTGTAATTTCATGGCATTATGATCTGATAACATGCAAGGGATAATTTCAACTCTTTTGCATTTATTTCAATAATGCTCTGTGGGAATATATATGGCCTATTTTAGAGAATGTCCCATGTACTGCTGAGAAGAATGTGTATTCTGATGTTTTTGGATGGAACACTCTGTATATGTCTATCAAGTCCATTTGTTCACAGGTGTGATTCAGTTCTGTTATTTATTTGTTGATTTTCTGTCTGGTTAATCTGTCCCTTGGTGTCAATGGTGTGTTAAGGTCTCCTGTTATAAATGTGTTACTTCTTTTTTTAAAATTTTATTTAAGAGGAAAAAGATAAAAAACAAAACAAAACAAAGCCGAATAATGGTACAAGTAATACAGAACTACAAAAAAGAAACACAGTAAGAAATCACCAGTTAATAGATTACACATTGTCATCCTAGAGATAGTTTCTCAAGTCACAGTATCAAAGCATAAAAAGTGGACATTAAAACAGCAAGACTGCAAACAGTTGTGTTCAATGATCCAACCAAAAACATTAATATGGTCAGCTATTTAACACCCCCAAACACACCTGCAGTTGTATCCTTTAGAGCACTTTTTTCCCCTCTCTTTTTTACAACACACTTTACACATTTTGGTTTTTATTACTCGTTAGGACATACTACTTTTTTTTCAAAGAGAATAAAGTCAAATATGGCAAACCAAAGCTGTCAGTCAAAACCAAGGATAGACATAGCAAATGATGTAAAAACATAGTACAAGGTTATCAATAATGGTTACCATAATGCCTCTTGCTTCCTTAAAAAGAATTGTCTATCTCATTAGGTATTATAAAGTTGAACAAAACAGTAGAGAACAAGACCAATAAAGCCTAAACCTTGTAAACATTACAGGATTTCCAAAGAAGATAATTGTCAAACCAGAATGGGCATCATAGTGAATCTTATTGCCTTCAAAGTAGTTGCCTATACCCTCAAACTTGATACTATAATACAGAATGGAACAGAGTCTAATCAGTCAAAACAAGATAGTGGGAGTATTACAGGACTTCAAATCAAGTTAATAGGAAATCAAAAAAGTTACTGTAATATATCCCGCTAATTTTTAAAAAATTTTCCCCTTAATTAAAAAATCATAAAAAAGTAACAATAATTTTTTAATGAATAAGTGAGAGATTGAGATAAAACAGGATGTAACAACGTAACAATACAGGTAAAAGCATGACTGTTTCAGCAACCTAGTGCCTCCCCACCAAATAACCCGACTTAATAGTAGTTACCGTAGTGTCTGTCTTTTTCCTTGAAATATTTGAATATAACTTCATATACTATAGCTTCAAATATTCCCATATCAAGCAGCGCAGAATAAAGCTATTCCAATTAATAAGTGAAAACTTTATAAGGCTTTAAGGCCACATAATGCTGAATCATGATTACCACATACTTTTATATATTTGAATCATTACTTACATTAGGGAAACTATTCGGTATTCACACATGCGAGATTGATTTATTTCACTTATGAGTATGGTCTCAAGCTGTGCCCATTTATTGATAAATATCTCAATGTGATCCTTCTTTATAGCTGAATAATACCCCATTGTATAGAAATGCCACAACTTTTTTATCCATTCCTCAGTTGATGGACACTTGGGTTCTTTCTAAGATCTGGTGATTACAAATTGTGCTGCTATAAACATAGGTGCACATATATCACTGTGGTATGATGCTTTCAGTTCTTCTGGGAATATGCCTAGAAGTGGAATAGCTGGAACAAATAGGACCTCCAATCCCAGTTTTTTGAGAAATCTCCATACTGACCTCCACAAAGATTGTACCAGTCTACACTCCCACCAACAGTGCAGGAGAGTTCCTTTTTCCCCACAGCCTCTCCAGCATTTGTTGGTGTTGGTTTTCTTGATCCTGGCCATTCTTTCAGGAGTGATATGGAATCTCAGTGTGGTTCAAATTTGCATTTCTTTAATGACCAATGATGATGAACATTTTTTCATGTATTTATTTGTCATTTCTACTTCTTCATCTGAGAAGTGTGTATTCATCTCAGATGCCCATTTTTGTATTGGATCTTTGAATTTTGGGGGTCTGAGTTTTTTTAAGTTCTTTGTATGTTTTAGACAAAAGTCCCTTGTCTGAGGGGGAGTTCACTAAAATCTTTTTCCAGTTTGTGAGTTTTCTTTTCACTATGCTGGAGATTTCTTTTGACATGCAGAAACTTTTTAATAAGAAGTGGTCCCAGTTATGATTCTGGGAAGTATTTCCCATGAGGTTTGAGTCCTTTTCATGAATTCTCTACCTACCCCTATGTCTTCAAGGTTTCTACCCAATTTGTCTTCCAATAGATTTAGTGTTTCTGTTTTAATATTCAGATCTTTGATCCATTTAGATTTTAATTTAGTACATGGTGCTAGGCATGGGTCTATCTTTAGTGTTTTGCAAATGGAAAGCCAGTTTTTCCAGCACCATTTATTAAAGAGACTGTCGTTTTTCCAGTGAACCTGCTTCACTCCTTTATCAAAGATAAGGTGGTTGAGTGTGTTTATAGTTGTGATTGTGTCTTCTAATCTATCCCATTGATCTGGTCTATTTTGATTCCAGTACCATGTTGATTTTACTACTGCTGCTTGGTAGTGTAACCTCAAGTCAGGGATTGTAATGCCTCCTACCTTGCCTTTGCTGCTTAGGATTTCCTTTGCTATTCTAGGTCTCTTCTGGTTCCAGATGAATTTCAGGAGTCATTTCTCTAGATTTATAAGGTATGTTGATGATATTTTTATTGGGATTGCATTGAATGTGTATAACAGTTTTGTGAGAATGGCCATTTTCACAATGTTTCTTCTTCCTATCCATGAGCAAGGGATGTCTTTCCATTTTCGGAGATCATCTTCAATTTCTTTTTTCATTGTATTATAATTTTCCCTGTATAGATCTTTCACTTGTTTTGTAAGAGTAATTCCTATATATTTCATTTTTTTTGCTTGCTAGTGTGAAGGGTGTGTTTTCTATTATTTCCCTCTCTGTGATTTTGCTGTTAGTGTATAGGAATGCTACTGATTTCTGAGTATTGATTTTGTATCCAGCTACATTACTGAATTCATTTATTATATCTAAGGGTCTTTCAATGGAGTATAGGGCGTCTTCTATGTAGAGTATCATGTCATCTGCAAACAATGATAATTTAACTTCTTCTTTTCCTGTCTTTACCCTTTTATTTCTCTCTCTTGTCTAATTCCTCTGGCTAGTACTTCCAGTACTGTATTAAATAGGGGTGGTGATAAACACATCATTGTCTTGTGCCTGATTTTAATGTAAGGCTTTCAATTTTTGGCCATTTAGTATGATGCTGGCTGCTGGTTTTTCATAAATGTCCTTTACTATATTGAGGTAAAGACCATCTATTCCAATTTTCTGTAAAGTTCTTATCATGAATGAATGTAGGACCTTATCAAAGGCTTTTTCTGCATCTATAGAAATGATCATGTGATTCTTACTTTTGGCTTTACTGATATGCTGGATTACATTTATTGATTTATGTGTGTTGAACCATCCCTGCATTCCTGGGATGAATCCCACTTGGTCGTGGTGCATAATCTTCTTGACAATTTGCTGCATCCTATTTTCCAATATTTTATTGAGGATTTTTGCATCCTCTGTTCATTAGGGAGATCGGTCTATAGTTCTCTTTTATAGTTGGGTCTTTCTCAGGTTTTGGTACTAGAGTAATATTTGCTTCCAGGAATGACTTAGGAAGGATTGCTTCCCTTTCAATTTCATTGAATAGTTTGAGGAATGTCGGCATTTGGTCTTCTTTGTATTTCTTGTAGAATTCTGCTGTGAATCCATCTGGGCCTGGGCTCTTCTTTGTAGGTAAGGACTTAATTACGTTTTCAATTTCATTAATAGACATTGGGTTATTCAGCAGTTTTACATCCTCTTGATGTAGCTTTGGTACTTCATATGTTTCTCAGAATCTGTCTATTTCTTCTGTGTTATCAAACCTTTGAGAGTAGAGGTTTTCGAAATAGGTGTTGATGATCTTCTGTATTTCTATTGGGTCTGTAGTGATTTCACCGTTTTCATTTCTTATTGCATGAATTTGAGCTTTTTCTTCTCTTTTTAAAGTAAGGTTGGCTAGGGGCTTATTGATTTTATTTATTCGTTCAAAGAACCAACTTTTTGATTCGTTTATTCTTTGGATTGTTTTCTTAGTGTCTATTGCATTGATTTTGGCTCTGATTTTCATAATTTCCTCTCTTCTTTTGGCTTTGGGCTTGACTTGCTCTTGTTTTTCTAGTTGTTTGAGGTGTAGCATTAGGTTATTTATTTGTATTTGTTCTGTTTTCCTGATGTGAGAACTCAGTGCAATAAATTTTCCTCTGAGGACGATTTTCATTGCATCCCACAGATTCCAGTACGTTCTATCTGCATTTTCATTTTATAGTAGGTATTGTTTAATTTCTTTTTTAATTTCCCCTGTCACCCAATGGTTACTCAAGAGTGTGTTATTCAGTTTCCATGTGTTTGTTTGATTTTTGCTGTGTCTTTTAATCATTAATTCTAATTTCAAAGCGCTATGATTCGATAAAATGCAAGGGATGATTTCAACTCTTTTGCATTGGTTTAAATATGTTCTGTGAGCTAATATATGGTCTATTTTAGAGAATGACCCATGTACTGCTGAGAAGAATGTGTATTCTGTTCTTTTTGGGTGGAACATTCTGTATATGTCTATCAAGTCGATTTGTTCACAGGTGCGATTCCGTTCTGTTATTTTTTAGCTCATTTTCTGTCTGGTTGATCTGTCCCTTAGTGTCAATGGCATGTTAAGGTCTCCTGTTACAATTGTGTTACTTCTCATTTCATTTTTCCTTTCTATTAATACTTGCTTTGTATACCTGGGTATACCAATACCTGGGAATTTGGTGCATATATATTTAAGGTTGTTATCTCTTCCTCTTAAAGTTTTCCCCTAACCAGTATGTAATGTCCTTCTTTATGTCTTCTGATCATTATTGGTTTGAAATTCACATTGTCTGCAAACAAAATTGCTACCCCTTCTGTTTTTTGCAAACAAAATTGCTACCCCTTCCTGTTGCATGAAGTATTATTTTCCATCCTTTGACTTTCAGTCTGTGAGTATCGTTTTGGTTTAGATGGGTTTATTCTAGACAGCATAGGGTTGGATGTTGTTTCTTGATCCATTCTGCCAGTCTGTTTCTTTTAGTTGGTGCATTGAGACCATTTGCATTAATGGTTATAACTGCTATATATTGGTTTATTATTGACATATTATCTTTCTGCTGTTGCATCTTTATCTTTCCATTCTGTTTAATTGTCTGCTTTCCTTAGTGTTTTTTTCTAAATGTATCTAAACTGTCTTCCAGTGTTCTTTGCAGTGTTGGCTGAAGTTCCTCAGCTGTTCTTTGCCATGGAAGTATCTTATTTCTCCATGGATTTTGAAGGACAGTTTTGCCGGGTACAGCATTCTAGGTTGGAAATCATTTTCCTTTATGATGAGAAATACTTTACTCCATGCTCTTCTTGACTTTATTGTTTGTGCTGAGAATTGTGCTGTGATTCTGATAGCTTTTCCTTTATAGGTGATCTGTCTTTTCTCTCTGACAGCTTTTAGTATTCTATTTTGTGTTGGATTTCTGATATAGTGATTATTATATGTCTGGGTGTAGTTTTATTTTGGTTATGGCTTTGGAGTTCTATATGCTTCATTGGTCTTGATATCCGTTTCCAATCTCATGTTTGGGAAATTTTCATCTCTTACTTCTCTAAGTCTCCTCTTGACATCCTTTATGTCGCCCCCTTCTTTTTCATTTTTCCCTGTCAATCGTATGTTGATTTTCCTTGTGTCATCTTGCAGGTGTTGTATTGTTATTTCCTGTTTTCTTGTTATTTGCAAAAGATCCTTTTTTTCCTGTTCACTGGCTGCAATTTTATTTTCGATTTCTCAAATTCCATCTTCGCCTTCTTTTAGGCAGTTTATACAACTTTCAATGGAGTTTTTGACTTGTGTATCTCTTTTCATCTGCTTTATATCTTCTGTGTGTTTCTTATGTTGTTCATCCAGGGATTCTATCTTTTTGTTTAGTTCCTCCATTTTTTTTAAACTCTGTCTTCTTTAGATATGTTCAGCACCTCCTTCATTTCTTCTATCATTTTTTTCTTTTACCTGAGAGCTTATTTGTAGTTTGAATTCCTTTAAGGCTTCCTGGAATGCTTCTTTATTTCGGTTACAATTATTCAGGGATTTCAGGAATATGACATGTATTTTCTTCTACGTACATGGCTCCTAGGCTTTCTTTCTTGGGATGGGCTGGATGTTTGAAATTGTATTTTGGTCTTTTGTTTTGTCATTTTCCTATATTTATGTACTTCAAGTGTTGTTCCAAAGCTTTCGCTGGGTGTGTTGGAAATTGTCGCTTATGTCCTGGACTCCTGGACTCCTCTTGTAGTGTAGCTCCCTCCTTGGGCAGCAAATCCCCTGGATTAAAAGAATGTTGCCAGGCTCCTCTCAGGTTAACCTAACCAGCATGTAATGTTCTTCTTTATCTCTTCTGATTGTTATTGGTTGGAAGTTCACATTGTTTGCATACAAAATAGCTACTCTCACTTTTTTTTGTATTCCTGTTGCATGAAGTATTGTTTTCCATTCTTTGACTTTCAGTCTGTGAGTATCCTTTTGGGTTAGATGGGTTTCTTGCAGACAGCATATGATTGGATGTTATTTCTTGATCCATTCTGCCAGTCTTTTTCTTTTAATTGGTGCATTGAGTCATTTACATTAATGGTTATAACTGTTATGTATTGGTTTATTGCTGACATGTTATCTTTCTACTGTTGCATCTTTATCTTTCTGTTCTGTTTAATTGTCTGCTTTCTTTAGTGGTTTTTTCCTATGTGTATCTAAACTGTCTTTCAGTATTCTTTGCAGGGTTGGCTTGGTGATCATGGAGTTCTTCAGCTGTTATTTGTCATGATTTCCCCATCGATTTTGAAGGACAGTTTTTCAGGGTACAGCAGTCTCGATTGGAAATAATTTTTACTTTAGGATCTGGAATACTTACCTCCATGCTCTTCTTAACTTTATTGTTTGTGCTGAGAAGTCTGCTATGATTCTGAAAGGTTTTCCTTTATAGGTGTCTGTCTTTTGTGTCTGACAGCTTTTAATATTCTATTCTTATGTTGGATTTCTGGGATGGTGATTATTATATGTTTGGTTGTAGTTTTATTTTGGTTATGGCTATTTGGAGTTCTATGGCTTCACTGATCCTGGATTAGTTTCCAATCTCATGTTTGGGGCATTTTCAGCTATTACTTCTCTAAATATCCTCTTGACATTCTTTAGGTAGTCCTGATCTTTTTCATTTATCCCTATCAATCTTATGTTGTTTTTCTTTGCATCATCTTGCAGCTGTTGAATTGTTATTTCCTGATTTCTTGTTATTTTTAAAAGATCTTTCCTTTCCTATTCACTAGCTGCAATCTTGTCTTCCAGATCTGAAATTCTATCTTCACTTTCATTGAGGCAGTTTTACACCTTTCATAGGAATTTTTGATTTCTTGTATATATCCTTGCATCTGCTTTATGTGTTCTGTGTGCTTCTTATACTGTTCATCCAGGGTTTCTATCTTTTTGTTTAGTTCCTCCAATTTTTAAACCATGCCTTCTTTAGATATGTTCTGCATCTCTTTCATTTCTTTTATCATTTCTTCTTTTAGCTGGGAGATTATTTCTAGTTTGAATTCCTTTAAAGCTTCCCAGAATTGCTTCTTTGTTTATGTTGCTATCATATCCGATATTTCAGGTGTATGGCATATATTTTCTTCTGTGTACATAGCTCCCAATGTTTCTTGTAAATGGCTGGTGGTTTGAGACTGTAATTTGGTCTTTTGTTTTGTCATTTTTCTATATTTATGTTTTTCAAGTGTTATTCCAAGGCTTCCCCAGGGCGTGTTGGAAATCCTCTTCTATGTCCTCAGCTCCTGGCTGCCCAGTTGCCCGGATTCAGAGAGGGTTACTGGCAGTGGAACAAGCTGGCTGAAGACCCACCAAGACGATCCATTGCAACAGGAAGTTGTGAAGTTCCCTTTCTGTGGTTAAGGGATGATCCCAAACTAGCTGGGCGCAGGGCATGGTGCTGGCACACTCACCCTAGGCCACCCTGCCTCTGGAAATAACGGTGCTGGCAGGCTCAGAACTCCAGAGTCCACTAAGTTTGGTAAGGAGTGGTGAGACCTGTGTAGGCTGCTTCAAGCCCCGCTGAGCTGGTCCAGTGCAACAGGAAGCTGCAAAATTCCCTGTCCAGGGCCAAGAGAGGATCCCAAACTATCTGGGCTCAGGGAATGGTGTGGGGACACTCACCTCCGGTAGCCCAGCTTCTGGAATGGATGGTGCTGACAGGCCCAGAACTCCAGAACCTGCCAAGTCCAGGAGGGAGTGGCAAGACCTGTGCAGGCCAGTTCAAGATCTACTAAGCTGATCTAGTGCAAGATGAAGCTGCAAAATTCCCTGTCCGGGGCTGAGCAAGGTTCTCAAACTATCTGGGTTCGGGAGATGGTGTGGGGACACTCACCCCAAGTCACCTTGCCTCTGGAATGGATGGTGCTGGCAGGCCCGGAACTCCAGAATCCTCACTACATTTTCTTTATACATACACGTTAATGGAGACATAAGTTTGATACCACAGTCACTGTAAATTGTGCTACAGTAAATAAATTCATACAAGTGTTTTATAGTGTTCTGACTTTAATTCCTTTTTGTATATGCCGTGGAGTGGTAGAGCTGGATCATATAGTGGTTCTATTTGTAGTATTTTAGGAACCACCATACTCATTTTAATGGTGATTATAGTAATTTACATTACCACAAGAATTTGAAAGTGTTCCTTTATCCCTGCATTTTAATCAGCACTTATTTTTAGTATCATTAATAATAGCTATTCTGCCAAGGGTGAGATAAATCTTGAATTAGTTTTAATTTCTTTTTAAATTATTTCATTTTAAAGAGAATAAAACAAAGCAAAACAGAACAAAGCAGATCAGAGCAAAACAATGCAAGCAACACAGGATTTTAAAACAAGACAACAAGAAATCAACATTGGCTACTAAAGTGTCTCCTGTTCTCGAAAAAGTTGTTCATATTTTCCCGTACAATATATCCAAACAAAACAAAGCAGAATGAAATTGAGCAAAACAGAAGAATGAAAATGTTACTGCCTATCAAAACCAGACAATAGGGAAATCAACAATGGCTACTTTAATGTCTCTAATTCTCTTCAAAATAGCTATCCATACCTTCACATATATTGCAGTCAAATAATAGAAAACAGACTAAAACCACTCAAAATAAAGAATGAAAGCATTATTGAACTTCAAAACAAGATGACAGAAAATCACCAATGGCTACCATAATGTCTCATTTTCTTCAGATTGGCTGTTCATGCCATCACACATAATAAAATCAATTTTTGTAAATTTTTTATGTTTTTTTGTTTTTTTAAAATTTTATTTAAGGATAAAAAAGCAGAGAAAGGGTACAAGTTATACGGAATTTCAGAAAAAATAAATGGTCGGAAATCACTAATTACATATTGTCATCTTAGAAATAGTTGTTCAAGTTACAAAATTAAAGCATATATAAGGGACTTTCAAACAGTGAGACTGGAAACAGTTTTGTTTAATGATCCAACAAAACTCAGTAATATGGTTATTTATCTTATACACTTAAATATACATGCATTTGGGGGCTGGGGATTTAGATCAGTGGCATAAGCGCCTGCCTTGCAAGCAGGCAGTCATGAGTTCATTCCCTGGTACAGATAAAAACAAAACAAAACAAAATAAAACAAAACAGAACAAAACAAACATATATATATATATATATATATATATATATATACATGCAGTTATATCCTTTAGAGCACTTTCTTTTCCTTTCTTTTGTACAAGGACAATTACATATTTTGGGTTTTATTACTCCCACAGTTCTTATTACTTTTTTTGAAGAGAATGAAAGCAACTGTGACCTTACAAAACAGAGTCAATCAAATCAAGAGGATGGACATAATACATACTGTAAAAACAAAATACAAAGTGATCTACATTGGTTACCATAATGCCTCTTGCTAACTTAAAAAGAATTGCCTATATCATCAGTTATAATAAAATTGAACAAAACAGTAAAGAACAAAACCAATAAAACCAAAATATTGGAGACATTACAGGACTTCAAAAGAAGATAATAATCAAACCAGAATGGACATCATAATGAATCTTATTGACTTCAGAGTTGTTGCCTGTACTCTCGAACTTGGTAGTTTCAAGCAAGACAGAATAGAGGAAAAATCAGTCAAAATAAGACGGTGAGAGCAATACAGGGTTTCAAATCAAGTTAATAAGAAATCAAAGTGGGTTACTATAATATATCCTGCTATTTTTTATTTATTTTTCCTTTAAAAGTATAAAAATGAAAAAGTAGATAATAAAAAAGAGATTGAGATAAAAAAGAGGGCATAACAACAGAACAGTGCAGGTCAAAACATAACCATTTAAACAAAATATAATCTCGACGTAAAAGTGGTTACCATAGTGTCTCTTCCCTTAAAGTCTTTGGGTATAACTTCATGTACTGTAGCATCAAACGTATCAAGACAATGTAAAACCATTCAAGAGAATGACAGTATTACAGGGTATTTAGAATCAACTAACAGAGAATGAAAAACGGTTTCTGTATAATCTCCTTGCCTATAAAAGTTTTTGTTTATATTATCACATATAATAAAATCCAATAAGATACAACAGGTTAAAACCGATGGAGACAGAAGAACAAAAGCTTGATGGGACTTCAAAACAAGAGGATATTAAATCAGCATTACCTATTATAATGTCTTGTTTTCTCCAAAATTGCTGTTCCTACAGTCCAACTTTCTCTGCCTCATTTCTGATGAGCTCTTTTTCTGTCATTAGTTGTCAGTTTGTCTTCTTCATTTCACTTTCTGCTCCATTCATTGTGGCCTCTCTGTCACTATTTCTGGAATCTTCATATTTTTCTTTTTTTGAATATCCTGCAGTAATCTTTGTAGAGTTGCATATTCCCCTGGTTCCTCTTTATCCTGGAAGCACCTTGTTTTTCCACCAATTTCTAGGGACAGTTGTGCAGGATATATAAATCTTGGCTGGAAGTTATTATCTTTCAAAGCTTGAATTATTTCCCCCCATGCTCTTCATGATTTGATGGTTTGTGCCGAGAAGTCTGCTGTAATTCTGATGGGTGTTCCCTTGTCAGTGATCTGTTTCTTGTCTCTGACAGCTTTTAATATTCTGTTCTTATATTGGGTTTCTGGAAGTTTGATTATTATATGCCTGGGTGTAGCTCTGTTTGGGTTGTATGTGGCTGGGGTCCTGTATGCCTCATACATCTGAGTATCTTTACCTTTTGCTAAATTAGGGAAATTCTCCTGGATTATTTCTGTGAATAGCTTTTGTAGTTCATTTGTTTGTGTCCCTACTTCTTCTTTTATGTTCTTAATTCTTAAGTTATAGGTCCTCTTATCATCTTCTAGCCTTTGTACTATTGCTGTTTCTTTTCTTGTTATTTTTAAGAAGTTTTTCATTTCATGCTCCCACCTTACAAATCTGTCCTCCAGTTCTGATAATCTATCCTTAGTTTCTTTCAAGCTGTTATGCCAGCTTTCAATAGAGTTTTTAGTTTCCTGGTAATCTCTTTGAACCTGCTTCATGTATTCTATGTTTTTTCTATTTTCTCCATCAAACAATTCTCCCTTTTTTTTTCTGTTCTTCCATTCCACCATCTGTTTTTTCTTGGGCGGTGCTTAGCATTTCTCTAAGTATTCTACTTATTTCTCGCTTTATTTCATTAAATACTTCATTTTTGAACTCATCTATGAGGCTCTGGAGATACCACTTTATGTCTATTGGTGCCGTGTCTGATATTGCATGTTTTCTGTCTTCATTCTCTTTTGCATTTACCTTTCCTGAATCAGTGTTCTTAAGATTGGGGACTGAGGACCCTTTCTTTTTGCTCCCTTTTCCCATACTTTTTGTTCCTTCCATACAAGCATATGTAGGAGGCCCAGTTTTTTTTTCTCTTTGTCTGTTACAGTTTGTTTGAATCCACCAGCTAGGTGTTCCTGCCCACTGCAGTGTACTAGTGAGACACAGACCTGGGCAACCTCTGCTGGGCTGTCCCTCCAGTTCAACCTAGTGAAGGCTTCACTGCTAGGGTATACCACCAGGCACAGGGACCTGATTTGGGCTAGCCTACTGGATCTTAGTCCACGGCATCACCAAGGCCACGCACTCCCCTCCAGTCCTGCTTGAGAGGGTAATATGCGACTAAAGTCACTGCAGGGCCCTGTTCCGGCTAGTCTGCCCATTCCCAGAATGTCCTCTGTTGGAGCCTCCTAGTCTATGAAAGGGTCCCCATTTCTTTCATTCACTGTCGGTCGATGCAGGGCTCCCTGCCAGTCCCACTGTCAATGCTGTTTAGTTTGACGATTCTCGCTGTCAGAGCTTTTGCGCGTCTCTCTTCCTGCTGTGCCGATTGGGATGCAGTAGTGGCAGCAGGAAATTCAAATCACAGCTTCCAATGGCATGGGATTCAGCTTCAGCACTGAGATTTTATCTGTTCCTGTTAGAGCATCAGGATTGCATTTCCAGTTGGTTTCTCTCAGCTTAGTTTGTTCCTGAGTTGGCAGAGTACATCTCCCCTCACTTAGGACTCCTCACACAGCACCGCTCTTGGATTCTAAGCTGGTAATCTCAGAGAGTCTCCATGACTGCTGTTATTTGTCCACCATGTTCTCCCAGAAGTCCAATTTTTGTAAATTTTTAAGGAGAATTTCTAGGCATGTATAAGCCTCTATATGTATCTCTATCCTTTCTATATTGGAGGGAAAACCAAAATAAAACAAAATCCAAAAAACCCAAAAAACAAAAGAGATAGATAAACTACAATAATGAGGAGCCCAAAACAATAACAATATGGGTTTTCAAAACAAGGTGGTAAGAAAATAACTGTTATTATGTTGCATAGTTATTTTCAAAACAGTTACTCAGATTATTAGATATACATATTCAAAATTGATCTAATCATATGAATGTAAACCATTTTATCCAAGAACAAATAGAATTGTTAGTACATTTGTCTTAGCTATCTTAACAGTATATGTACAAATTTACATCGTTTTTTCCCTTCCTTATTTTCTACTTTTCTCTATCTTTCCCTTTTAAGTAGTCTCTTATCCTTTTACAATATTTATTGAAGATTTTGTATCTTATTTACCCTTTCAGTTTCTTACACTAGGGAAACAATATGGCATTTACACATGTGAGCTTGATTTACTTCACTTATGAGTATGGTCTCAAGTTGCATGCATTTATCCATAAAAGCATCAATGTGACCCATCTTTATAGCTGAGTACTACTCCACTGTATAAAAATACTGCATCTTGTTTATCCATTCCTCAGCTAATAGGCATTTGGGTTGTTTCCAACATTTGGCTATTACAAATTGTGCTGCTATAAACATGGGTGCACATATATCACTGTGGTAATATGTCTTCAAATCTTCTGGGAATATACTCAGAAATAGACACTTTGGTTCAAATGGAACTTCCAATGCCAGCTTTTGAGGAACCTCCAGACTGATTTCCACAGTGGTTTCAGCAGCCTACATTTCCACCAACAGTGCAAAAGAGTTCCTTTTTCCCCATAGCCTCTCCAGCATTTGTTTTTGGTGGGCTTTTTTTTTTTAATCTTGGTCAATCTTTCTGGAGTGAGATGGAATCTCAGTGTAGTTTTAATTTGCATTTCTCTAATGACCAGTGATGCTGAACAGTTTTTCATGTACTTATTTGATGTTTTTACTTCTTTAGCTGAGAAGTGTGTATTCATCTCAGATGCCCATTCTTGGATTTGTTTTTCGAATTTTGAGGATCTGATTTTTTAAAATTCTTTATATGTTCTAGATAGAATTCCTTTGTCTGAGCAACAGTTGACAAACATTTTTTCCTAATTTGTGAGTTTTCTTTTCACTCTGTTGCAGACCTCTTTTGACATGCAGAAACTTTTCAATAAGATGAGATTCTAGTTGTTCATCCTGGGAAGTACTTCCCGTGCAGTTTGATTTTTGTTCATGAATTCTCTACCTAACCCTATTGTGGGGGATGAGGTGTCACTTTGTAGGCCCAACCCCCTCTAACCTGCAATTTACAATAGCCCCCCTGGTATGCGAGACCGAGGTAGAATAGGAATGCCTGTTCTCAGTGAGATCCCTCACCCTCTGGAATCCATACTGTGAGCTGGCTTTGTTTTGCAGAAGTCTTGAGGAAGTGGCTGGCCACCCTTTGTGACACTAACAGCAGACAAATTAACAACATTCTTGAGCTAATGAATTTCTTCCTGGGCTAGAGAAGTTATGAGAACTGGTTGTGATTATTTACTTCACTTAGATAGTTTTAGAATAAACATTGTAGTCTGTCACGTTGTAGCTTGCCACAAAGAATGCCTTTTCACCACTTAATTATCTGGGCTCTGTGAACTGATGGGGTTTACTATATATGAATCCTAAAATAAAGATTGTGCGTGCAATGCAGTGTAACGCGGTGCAGACAGTAAAGGTGCCATGTCCTGTCTTCCTTTCCGAGCACTGTACCCCCCGTGTCCCGATCAGGCGTGTTTGCATGTTTACCTTTCCCGGAGTTCAGAGTGCCCTAGACACTCACGACACCCTATGTCTTTCAGTTTTTTTACCTAGTTTGTCTTTCAGTAGGTTTAGTGTTTCTGTTTCAATATTTAGATCTTTGACCAATTTTGACTTTAGTGCATGTTGATAGGCATGGGTCTAGATTTAGTTTTCAGCATATGGAAAGCCAGTTTTTCCAGCACCACTTATTAAAGAGGTTATCTTTCTTCCAGTGAATGTGTTTGGTCCCTTTGTCAAAGATAAGGTAGCTGAGTGTGTTTGTAGTTGTGGTTGTGTCTATTCCATTATTCTTCAGGTCTGTTTTTATTCCAGTATCATGCTGATTTTGTCACAGTATCTTTGTAGTATAACTTGAAGTCAGAAATTGTGATGCCTCCTGCCTCACGTTGGTTGCCCAGAACTGCCTTTGCTATTCTAGATCTCTTCTGGTTCCAGATCAATTTTAGGAATGATTTCTCAAGATCTGTATGGTATGATAATCATATATTGATGGAATCACATTAAATCTATATAAGAATTTTGGGTGAATGGCCATTTTCACAATATTTGTTATTCTTATCCAAGAATAAGGAATGTCTTTTCATTTTCTGAGATCCCCTTCAATTTCTTTTTTCAGAGTGCTGCAATTTTCACTGAATAGATCTCTTTTTTTAATCACTTTTTGATTTTTTTATTTTAAAGACAGTAAAATACAACAAAACCAGACAGAACAAAGCCACCAGGACAATGCAGTGAATTTGGTACAGAACTTTAGAGCAGGACACTGGGATAACAATAATAGGTACTATAGTTTATGATGTTATCTTCACAATTGTTGTCGGTTCAATCAGATATAACAAAATCAAACCAAAACAGAACACTGTTAAATCAGTGGAAAGACAGTATTGAATACAACAAAACAATTAATCAGAACAAAGTAAAGCAGTGAAAACAATACAAACATTTAGTTGCTTTATGTACCTTAGTTGCTATCAACTCCAAACTGGAAACCATCCCATTTTTAATGAGGGGGGAAGAGAATGTGATGTTTGATTCTCAGCCTCCATGCCATTAGGCTCACAGGAGACATTGACTTGTTTTCTCCCTGGTGTGCCTGTGGCTCACTCACGTTGCTTACCAGGAAGGATTAGTCACTGCTTTCTTGGGAGATGCTGACTAGTTCTCTCCCTGGCACACCTGCAGCTTGCCTATGAGGCTTAAAACAGGAAGTATGGATTGTTGCTTTCTTGGTCAGTCCCTCAAATTCAAGCATGGCTGATTTTCAAGAGACACTGGCTTGTTCTCTCACTAGCACTCCTGCAGTTTACTTGCCCTGAATAGACCTGTTACATCCTTTGTTAGATTGATTTCTAGGTATTTCATTTTTTGGAAGGTATTGTGAAAGGTGTGGCTTCTCTCATTTTTCTCTCAGTGAGTTTGCTGTTTGTGAAAAAGAATACTATTGATTTTTAGTGATGAGTTTTATCCAGCTATATTACTGAATTTGCTTATTATTACATCTAGAAGTCTTTCAGTGGAGATTTGGGGGTCTTCTATGTAGAGTATCATGTCATCTGCAAATAATGATAAATTAACTTCTTTCTTTTCTTATTCTCTCTCTTATTCCTTTTATTTCTCTCTCTTTTCTGATTTCTCTGGCTAATGTTTCCAGCACCATATTGTATAGGAGTGGTGATAATGGACATCCTCATCTTGTTCTTGATTTTAGAGAGAAAGATTTCAGTTTTTCACCAATTAATTTAAAGCTGGCTGTTGGCTTGTCATAGATGGCTTTTATCAGATTGAGATAAATCCCACTATTCAAATTTTCCATAGGGATCTTATCATGAATGAGTATCAGACAGTATCAAAAGCTTTTTCTGCATGTAATGAAATGATCATGTGGTTGTTGTCTTTGGCTCTGTTGATATGGCTCTGTTGATATGGTGTATTATGTTTACTGATTTGTGTATGTTGACCATCTCTGCATCCCTAGAATGAATCTGAATTGACTGTGGTGTATAATATTTTTGATTATTTGGTTCATTCTGGTTGCCAGCATTTTATTGAGGATTTTGGCACTGATGTACATTAAAGAGATTTGCCTATAATTTTCTTCTTTGGTTGAGTATTTCTCTGATTTTTTAAATTAAAAAAATTAAAAGAAAGAAGGAGATTAAGATAAAAGAGGACATAACAACAAAGTAACATGGATCAGAACAGAACAATTTAAGCAACATAGGGTTTCTCCACAATATAATCCAACATAACAGTAGCTAACATAGTGTCTCCTTCATTGAAATACTTGAGTATAACTTCATGTATTATAGCATCAAATACAATATGACAGTGTAAAACCATTCAAGAGAATGAACATATTAAAGGGTATTAAGAATAAACTAACAGAAAATGAACAATGGTTTCTATATTATCTCCTTGTCCATACAAATTTTGTTTATACACACACATATAATAAAATTCAATATGATACAACATGATAAAACTGATGGAGACAGAAGAACAAAGGCTTGATGGGACTTTAAAACAAGCTTATATTAAATCAGCACTAGCTTGTTTTCTTCAAAATAACGGTTCATACCATCACAGACAATAAAATCAAACAACCCAGAATAAAACCATTCCAATTAATGAATGAAAACATTATAAGGCTTCAAAACAATATAATGGGGAATCATGATTACCACATACTTTTATGTATTCTTACCATTTCTTACACTAGGGAAATTATTTGGTATTCATACCTGTGCGTTTGATTTATTTCACTTATGAGTATGGTCTCACGCAGTGCCCATTTATTTATAAATATCTCAATGTGATCATTCTTTATAGCTGAGTAGTACTGTGTTGTATAAAAATACCACAACTTTTTAATCCATTCATCAGTTGATGGACACATAGGTTGTTTCCAAGATCTGCCTATTACAAATTGTGCTGCTATAAACATGGGTGCACATATATTGCTGTAGTACTATGTTTTCAGTTCTTCTGGGAATATGTCTAGAAGTAGATAGATGGAACAAATAAATGGGACTGTCGATCCCAGCTTTTTGAGAAATCTCCAGATTGACTTCCACAATGGTTCCAACAGCCTACACTCCCACCAACAGTGCAGGAGAGTTCCTTTTTCCCCACAGCCTATCCAGCATTTGTTGTTGGTAGTTTTCTTGATCTTGGCCATTCTTTCAGGAGTGAGATGGAATCTGACTGTGGTTTTACTTGCATTTCTCTAATGACTAATGATGATGAACGTTTTTTCATGTATTTATTTGCCATTTGTATTTCTTCATCTGAGAATTGTGTATTCATCTCAGATGCCCATTTTTGGATTTGATTTTTGAATTTTGAGGGTCTGATTTTTTAAATTCTTCATATGGTTTAGACAGAAGAGCTTTGTCTGAGGAGAGTTCACTAAGATTTTTTCCCAGTTTGTGGGTTTTCTTTCACTACAACCATGTGCAGAAACCTTTTAGTAAGAGGCAATCCCAGTTATTGATTCTGGGAAGTATTTCCCATGTGGGTTGATTCCAGTTCAGGAAATCTCTACCTACCCTCATGTCTTGAAGTTTTCCACCCAATTTGTCTTCCAATGGATTTAGTGTTTCTGTTTCAATATTCAGATCTTTGATCCACTTAGAATTTAATTTAGTATATCGTGATAGGCATGAGTGTAGTTTTAGTTTTCTGCATGTGGAGAGCCAGTTTTTCCATCACCATTTATTAAGAGTCTGTTGTTTTTCCAGTGAACCTGTTTGGCCCCTTTATCAAAGATAAGGTGGTTGAGTGTGCTTGTAGTTGAGGTTGTATCTTCTAATCTATTCCATTGATTTTCGGCTCTGTTTTGATTCCAGTACCATGTTAATTTTACTACAGTTGCTTTGTAGTATAACTTCAAGTCAGGGATTGCGATGCTTCCTGCCTTGCCTTTGCTGCTTAGGATTGCCTTTGCTATTCTAGGTCTCTTTGAGGAGTGATTTCTCTAGATCCTTGAAGTATGTTGATGTTTTATTTGGATTGCATTGAATCTGTATAGCAGTTTTGGGAGAAAGCCCATTTTCACAATAATTATTCTTCCTATCCATGTGCAAGGGATGTCTTTCCATTTTCTGAGATCCTCTTCAATTTCTATTTTTCAGTGTATTATCATTTTACCTATATAGCTTTTTTTAGTTCATTCATGAGAGTAATTCCCAAATATTTTATTTTTTGGTTGCTAGTGTGAAGGGTGTGGCTTCTTTTATTTCTCTTGCTGTGATTTTGTGGTCAGTTTATAAAAATGCTATTAGTTTTTTTTTTGTATTGACTTTGTAACCAGCTACATTGCGAATTTATTTATTATATCTCGGAGACATTCAATGGAGTTTTGGGGTCTTCTATGTAGAGTATCATGTCATCCACGAATAATGAATATTTAACTTCTTCTCTTCCTATCTTTACCTCTTTTATTTCTCTCTCTTGTCTAATTGCTCTGGCTTGTATTTCCAGTGCTATATTAAATAGGAGTGGTGTTAAGTGACATCCTTGTTTTGCGCATGATTTTAAGGTAAAGGCCTTCAATTTTTGGTCATTCAGTATGATACAGGCTGATGATTTGTCATAGATGGCCCTTGTTATGTTGAGGTAAAGACCATCTATTCCAATTTTCTGTAAGATTCTTATCATAAATAAATGTTGAAATTTATCAAAAGCTTTTTGTGCATCTATAGAAATGAACATGTGATTCTTACTTTTGGCTTTATTGATATGGTGCATTACATGTATTGATTTACATATGTTGAACCATCCCTGCATTCCTGGGATGAATCCCACTTGGTTATGGTGTATAATCTTCTTGATGATTTGCTGCATCCTATTTGCCAATATTTTATTGAGAATTTTTGCTTTTGTGTTCATTAGGGAGCTTGGCCTGTATTTCTCTTTTTTATTTGGGTCTTTCTCAGGTTTTGGTACTAGAGTAATATTTGCTTCCAGGAATGACTTAGGAAGGATTGCTTCCTTTTCAATTTCAATAAAGAGTTTGTGGAGTGTCGGCATTAAGTCTTCTTTGTATTTCTTGTAGAATTCTGCAGTGAATCCATCTGGGCCTGGGCTCTTCTTTGTAGGTAAGGACTTTACTATATTACCAATTTCATTAATAGAAATTGGGTTATTCAGCAGTTTTATATCTTCTTGACATACCTTTGGTACTTCATATGTTTCTAAGAATCTATCTATTTCTTCTGTGTTATCAAACGTATGAGAGTAGAGGTTTTCAAAATAGGTGTTGATGATCTTCTGTATTTCTACAGAGTCTGTAGTGATTTCACCTTTTTCATTCCTTATTGCATGGATTTGAGCTTTTTATTCCCTTTTTTATAAGGTTTGCTAGGGACTTATCAATTTTATTTATTCTTTCAAAGAACCAACTCTTTGATTCATTGATTTTTTGGATTGTTTTCTTAATCTCTATTGCATTAATTTCTACTCTGATTATAATTTCCTCCCTTCTTTTGGCTTTGGGCTTGGCTTGCTCTTCTTTTTCTTGATGTTTGAGGTGTAGCATCAGGTATTTATTTGTATTCGTTCTGTTTTCCTGATATCGGAACTCAGTGCAATTAATTTTCCTCTGAGGAAAGCTTTCATTGCATCCCACATATTCTGGTAAGTTGTATTTTTATTTTTGTTTGCTTGTAGGTATTGTTTAATTTCTTCTTTAATTTCTCCTGTGACCCACTGATTACTCAACAATGTGTTATTCAGTTTCCCTGTGTTTGTGGGATTTTTGCAGTATCTTTTATTATTAATTTCTCATTAATGGAGAGCTATTGTCTGATAACATGCATGGGATAATTTTAACTCTCTTGCACTTATTTAAATATATTCTGTGGGCTAATATATAAACTATTTCAGAGAATGTCCCATGTACTGCTGAGAAGAATGTGTATTCTGATGTTGTTAGATGGAACATTCTGTATATATGTATCAAGTCCATTTGTTCAGATGTGTGATTCAGTTCTGTAATATCTTAGCTGATTTTTCTGTCCTGTTGATCTTTCCCTTGGTGTCAATGGCGTGTTAAGGTCTCCTGTTATAATTGTGTTGCTGCCAATTTGGTTTTTCATTTCTTATAATACTTGCTTTATATAACTGCATGCTCTGGAATTTGTTGCATATATATTTAAGGTTGTTATCTCTTCCTCTTGAAGTTTTCCCCTAACCAGTATATAATGACCTTCTTTATGTCTTCTGATCATTATTTGTTTGAAGGTCATGTTGTCTGCAAATAGAATAGCTACCCCTGCTTTTTTTTTGGGGGGGGGGAGGGTCTCCTGCTGCATGAAGCATTGTTTTCCATCCTTTGACTTTCAGTCTGTGAGTATCCTTTTGGGTTAGATGGGTTTCTTGTTGACAGCATATGGTTGAATGTTGTTTCTTGATCCATTCTGCCAGTCTGTTTCTTTTAGTTGGTGCATTGAGACCATTTACATTAATGATTATAACTGTTATATGTTGGTTTATTATTAACATGTTATATTTCTGCTGTTGAATCTTTATCTTTTCATTCTGTTTAATTGTCTGCTTTGCTTAGTGTTTTTTTCCTGAGAATATCTGAACTATCTTTCAGTATTGTTTGCAGGTTTGCCTTGGAGACCATGAAGTTCTTCAGCTATTCTTTGTCATGGAAGTATCTTATTTCTCCATTGATTTTGAAGAACATTTTTGCAGGGTACAGCAGTCTAGGTTGGAAATCATTTTCCTTTATGATGAGAAATACTTTACTCCATGCTCTTCTTGACTTTATTGTTTGACCTGAGAATTCTGCTGTAATTCTGACAGCTTTTTCTTTATAGGTGATCTGACTTTTCTGTCTGACAGCTTTTAATATTCTCTTCTTATGTTGGATTTCTGGGATGATGATTATTATATATTTGGGTGTAGTTTTATTTGGGTTATTTGGAGTTCTATATGCTTCACTGATCCTGATGTCCATTTCCGTTCTCATGTTTGAGAAATTTTCATCTATTACTTCTCTAAATATCCTCTTTATCTCCTTTATATTGTCCCTTTCTTTTTCATTTATCCCTATCAATCATTTGTTGTGTTTCTTTGCATCATCTTGCAGCTGTTGAATTGTTATTGCCTGATTCCTTTTTATTTTTAGAAGATCTTGCCTTTCTGTTCACTAGCTACAATCCTGTCTTCGAGGTCTGAAATTCTATTTTCACTTTCATGCAGTGGTTTTTTACAACTTTTAGTGGAATTTTTGATTTCCTGTATATATCTTTGCATCTGCTTTATGTATTCTTTTTGTTTCTTATATTGTTGATCCAGGAATTCTACCTTTTTGTTTAGTTTCTTCAATTTTTGAACTGTGTCTTCTTTAGATATGTTCAGCATCTCTTTCATTTCTTTTATCATTTCTTCTTTTAGCTGGGAGATTATTTCTAGTTTGAATTCCTTTAAATCTTCCCAGAGTTGTTTCTTTATTTCAGCGACTATTTTTTCAGGTGTATGGCATATGTTTTCTTCTATGTATATAGCTCCTAAGGATTCTTGGGTTGGGCCTGAATTTTGCGATTGCATTTTGGTCTTTTGCTTTGTCATTTTCCTATATTTCTGTGGTTGAAGTGCTGATCCCAGACTTCCCCTGGATGTGTTGGAAATTGTCTCCTGTGCCCTAGGCTCCTAGGACTGAATTGAAGTTCCTGAGCCTGGTCCAGTTAGGCTCTCTGGCCCTCCTATGCCACCTTCTGTATTCCAGGTACCTGGGCAGACATGTCACCACTGTGGATGATGGATTAAAGCTCTCCCTGGGCCAAGACCAGTGCCCTGGAACTCACTTCACCTACTCTCAAATCCAGTTATTGAAGAAGGCCACTGGGCATAGTGTCGTTGGCTCACAAAACCTCCCAAGGCTAGTCTAGTGTGCCTGGTCTCTGGATGAGTCCTTGAACTCGGTAAGAGATGATCTTAAAGTTTCCCAGGGCTCAGGGTGATGCAAAAATTTACTCCAGCCATCTGCTCTGTTTCTCGGTTAGGTAGAACATCACTGGGAGTGTCCTGGGCAGGCTTGAAATCTTCCAAGTGCAGCCTAGTGTGGCTGGGCTCTGGGCAGGTCCTTGAGCTCTGAAAGAGATGTTCTTAAAGTCTCCCTGGGGCTCTGGATGGCATATTGACTTACCCTAGCCACCAGCTGAGTTTCCCGGTTTTGGAGAAGGTCATTGGTCATGTTCTGGGCAAGCCTGAAACCTGCCAAGCACAGCCCAGTGTGGCTGGGCTCTGGGTGAGTCCTTGAGTTCCAGAAGAGATGATCTTATAGTCTCCCTGGGCTCCCAACGATGCGTGGACTCACTCCAGCCACCAGTTGAGTTTCCTGACTTGGGAGCTATTTCTCTGATTTTGGTATTAGCATAATACTTGATTCTCTCCCTGGCATGTAAGTTAGGGAGAATTGCTTCTCTTTCAATTTCATTGAAAAGTTTGAGAAGTGTTGACATTAAATCTTCCTTAAATTTCTTGTAGAATTCAGCACTGAATCCATCAGGACCTGGGATTTTCTTTGTTGGTAAGGTTCTAATTACCTTTTCAATTTAATTAATTGAAATAGATTATTATTCAGTAGTTTTACATCTTCTGATCCAGCTTGGCCAATTCATATGTGTTTAGGATTCTTTCCACTTCTTCTGTGTTTTCAAACCTATGAGAGTAAAGGTTTCTGAAGTAGGTATTGATGATATTCTGTATTTCCACAGGGTCTGTAGTGATATAGCCCTTTTCATTCCTTATTGTAAGAATTTGAGTTTTTTCTTTCCTTTAAAAAAAATAAGATTGGCTAGGGGCTTATCAATTTTATTCTATCAAAGGACCAACTCTGATTAATTAATTCTTTGTATTGTTTTCTTTGTTTCTTGTACTGATTTGTGCTCTGATCTTTGTGATTTTTTTTGGCTTTGGGCTTGACTTGTTCTCCTTTTTCTTGATGTTTTGAGGTGTAGCATCAGGTTTTCTATTATTGTTCAGTCTGTTTTCCTGATATAGCAATTCACCACAATAAATTTCCCTCTGACTGAATGCATTGCTTTCTACACTTTCTGTTAGGCTGTATTTGCATTTTCATTTCTTGGTAGACATTGTTCCCATCCTTCTGTAATTTTCTCTGTGACTCATTGATTAGTCAAGAGTGTATTGTTTAATTTCCATGTGTTTATGGAGTTTTTGTAGTTTGTTTTGTGATTAATTTCTAGTTTAATGGCACTATGATCAGATAATATCCATGGGATAATTTTAATTCTTTTGCATTTACTTAAACATGTTATATGGGCTAGTATATGGTCCATTTTAGAGAATTACCCATGTGCAGCTAAGAAGAATGTATATTCTGATATCATTAAGTGGAACACTCTGTACATTTATACTAAGTCCATTTGTTCACAAGTTTGATTCAGTTCTATTATTTCTTTGCTGATTTTACATCTAAGTGATCTGTCACTTTGTGTCAGTGGAGTATTAAAGTCTCCCTTATTAATTGCATTGTTGCTTATTTGAGTTTTCATTTCTATTGATATTTGCTTTATATAGCTGTGTGCTTCCATATTTGGTGCATATATATTGAAGATTGTTATCTCTTCCTCTTGAACTTTTCCCTTAACTAGTATGTAGTGATCTTCTTTATTTTTTGATCATTTTTGGTTAAAACTTTACATTGTCTGAAAATAAAATGGCTAATTCTGCTTTTTTGTGTGTGTGTTCTTGTTGCACAAAATATTGTTTTTCGTCCTTTGACTTTCAGTTTATGAGTTTCCTTTTGGGTTAAGTTGATTTCTTGTATACAGCATATGGTTGGATGATTTTCTTGATGCATTGTGGTGGCCAGTTTCTTTTAATTGTTGAATTGAGGCCATTTAAATGTTATAACTGATATATATTGGTTCATTTTTGTCATGTTGTCTTTATGTTGTTGGTTCTTTTCCTTTCCTGTTTGTTTGTTTATGTTGCTTAGTGTTTTTTTTCTTTTTTAAATTTTTTTTATTTTAAAGAGATTAAGATAAAAGAGGACATAGCAAAGCAGAGCAGAACAGAGCAATTTAAGCAACACAGTATTTCACCACAATACAACGTGATATAACAGTAACTACCCATAATGTCTCTTTCCTTGAAACAGTTGAACATACCTATCAAACATAACAAAGTAATACACAATCATTAAAGAGAATGGAAGTATTTCAGGGCATTTAGAACCAAATAACAGAAAATGAACAATGGTTACTATATTATCTCATTGTTCATAAAAATTTGTTTATATTGTCACACATGATAAAATCCGATAAGATACTATATGATAGAACCAATGGAAACAAAGGAACAAAAGTATGGTAGGGCTTCAAATCAAGATGATATTAAATAAGCACTGGCTATTATAATGTTTTGTTTCCTTCAAAATAGCTATTCATACCATCACAGATAATAAAATCAAGCAACCCAGGATAAAACCATTCCAACTAATGATTGGAAACATTATAAGTCTTCACAGCAATGTAATGGGGAATCATGGTTACCATAAACTTTTATGTTCTCTTACCATTTCTTACACTAGGGAGATGATACAGTATTTATACATGTGAGTTTATTTCACTTATGAGTATGGTCTCAAGTTGTATCCATTTATTTATAAATATCTCTATGTGATCATTCTTTATAGCTGAGTAGTTAGTGGTTTTTTCTGTTGGTGTTCTTGAAGTCATAGTAATTTTTATGTTTATTTAGAATATCTTTCAGTGTTCTTTGCAGGGTTGATTTGGTAGTTGTGAAGTTCTTTAACTGTTTTTTGTTGTGGAAGCATCTTATTTCTCCATCAATTTTAAAGAATAGTTTTGCAGGGTATGTCAATCTGGGTTGAAGGTCCTTAACTTTAAGGGTTTGACATACTTCACTCCATGCTCTTCTTGACTTCATTTTTTGTGTTGAGAAGTCTGCTGTGATTCTGATGGATTTTGTCTTATAGGTAATCTATCTCTTTTCTCTAACAGCTTTTAATATTCAGTTCTTAAGCTGAATTTCTAGGATGTTCATTGTTATGTGCCTGGGTGCTTCAGTAATCTGTATGTGAGTTTCCTTTCCCATGTTTTGGGAAATTTCAGCTATGGCTTCTGTAAACAGTCTTTTAATATCATTTGCATTTTCACCCTTTTTATTTACACCCTTTCATCTTATTTTGTTTTTCTTTGCATCATCTTGCAACTGTTGAATTGTTATTTCCTGATTCCTTGTTATTTTGAAAAATATATTTGTTTTGAAAAAAATATTTTGTTATTTTCCTTTCCTGTTCACTAGCTGTGATCCTGTGTTCAGTGTCTGAAAGTCTGTCTTCATTTTTTTTGAGGCATTTTTGTCAGCTTTCCATGAAATTTTTGATTTCCTGGATATCTCTTTGAATCTGTTTGATGCATTCTATTGCTTTCTTATATTCTTCACTCAAGGTTTCCATCTTTTTGCAGTGCTCCTCAATTTCTTTTAACTGTGTCTTGTTTAGATGTGTTCAGCATTTCTTTTATTATGTTTATCATTTCTCCTTTTACCTGGGAAATTATTTTTGATCTGAGTTTCTTTACACCTTCATAGAGTTCTTTCTTTACTTCAGTTGCAGTCATTTCAAAAGTTTCAGGTGAATGGCTTGAACTTTCTACTCTGACCATGTATCTTAATCTTTTTGGGGGTTCATTGGAAGTTTCAGACTGCATTTTGCTCTTTTTCTTATTTTCCTGTATTTCCCTGGGGAAACCTAATGCAAGGTCTCAGTTGCTTCCTGGGTTGAGGATATCTGTCCATATGGCAGCACTTTCCCAAGTTCAGTGGGAGTCACTAGGCCTTATCAAATCCCTAGTGGCACTCAAAGGCTCCTCAAATGGAAGGAGTATGCTAGCTGTACCTTTAGTACACTCCACATGATACTCTGAAGCTGCTTTAGTTTTCTGTGCAAGACCTTACCAGATTCTGATTGGCATACCAAGGCTGAACAGCTAGATAGAGTAAGCTTTGTAGGTCTTCTTCTCATGTCACTCTGTGCACGAGGTTCTCTGACACTCGGGGTCATAGAGTTGAGTTCATTCAGGACCTGAGAGATGTACCAACACTCCTCAGCTGTTTGGGGATGTTGTAAAGGTTCTTACCAGGTTCCAAGTGAGGTGGTAATGATTCATGGATAGGTGGAGTCTGCTGTGTAGGCATTTCACTTGAGCTACTTGGTGCAAGGTGTTCCCCTATCCCTTGGGGTCACTGGGTGGGTCCAAACAGGACCTAGAGTGACCTACCAGTGCTCCCTGGTTGTTTGGGAATGCTGATTGGGCCCTACCAGGTTCTAAGTGAGGTGCTGAAGTTGCATAGCCTGGTGGAGTTGCTGTGCAGGCCTTCCTGTAGTTTTAATTTATGCAATGCCTAAGAGATATTAGATCTCTTTTCATATGTGTATTGACTTGTACTTGCCCTCTTAAGAAGTGTGTTAAATTCATTTGTCTATTTATTGATTGGGCTAATTGGATTTTTGGCACTAAAGATTTTGTTTTTTTATATAATCTAGATATTAATCCTATCATAAAAGTAGCTAGTAAAGATGTCACTTGATATGTAAGCACAAATTTAATTCTCTTAATTCCTTTGAAATCAAATATTTTTGATTCAATGTAGTACCATTTGTTGATATTTGCTATTATTATTATGATACTGGATTTCTATTCAGGAAGCATTTGCATGTGTCCATGGCTACAAGTGTTTCTCTTGTATTTTCTTTTATAGGGGAAAGTTTCAAATTTTCAGGTCTTATATCAGAGTCTTTTTTATTGCTTGTTTCTAGATGTCTTCCCAAAACATCATGAGCTCATTAGTGGGACTCTTCAATAGGAGCTGTCTATAGGGTGTGTAAAAATGTATTAAGAATGTGTAATAACTAAATTAGTCTGCTGATGGGTTTATTATACCTCTGGGTGTGCATAATGGGAAAGGCCATCCTGATGCAGGTGGCACAAACTGATAGATTTGTAGCCCGAGTGGTATAAATGGGAAATGGAGGTTCACTACTGCTGACTTTTTCCCTTCTTTGCCATGTTTCTCAGCTATGCCACACTACCTTGGTGCCAGCCAGCTATGGACTAAAATCTCTACAACCTTGAGCTAAAATAAACCTTTCCTCCTTTAACTTGTGGGTGTTGAGTATTTTGTTGCAGAAATGAGAAAATTGACTGAAACAGTCTTTGATCCATTTTAAATGGTTTATATACAGGTTTCAAAATAAGGATTTAGTTTTAGTCTTCTGTGTATGTATATCTAAGTTTGCTACAGATGCTATCTTTTCTTTCACATATTTTTGAACCCTTTGTCAAGAATCACATGGCTGCAGTTGTGTGGTTTGTCTCTGTGTGTCCTGTTTTATTTCATTGGTCTGTGTGTTTATTTTTGTGTTGGTGTCATGATATTTTTGTTAAGATTACTTGTACTATGCATTGAAATTAGATATTATTTCACCTACAACACTAATTCTTTTGCTCAAGACTATTTTCTAAACAAAATTAAACCTTGAGTGAAGTTAGTACATTTACTATTCAAAAAGGGGAGTATTTTCTCATTTGTTCAAAATAAAATATTTGAGGTAGGTTCTAAGTTTCTGGACAGGCTTTGAATCGACGCTTCTTGGGCCTTAGTCTCCTAGATAAGATGACAGGCAGGTGCCACTTACGCTTGACTTACTTCCCAATTTTTAAAGGAAGAAATGAAGACCTCAGATATTTTCAACTACTTGGTAATCCAACAGTATATTGTTGAATAGAACCTAACAGCTGTGACTTTTACAGAACATTGTGAGAAACTGCTTTACTCAAAATAGATTTGTTGCCTCTCTCACCATTTAAACTCTTAAGTTTTCAAGGAAAAATGTGTCACAATAACAGAAACAAAATTGAAAATAAGCTAATACCCAAAATATCTATGAGCATAGGCACAAATAAGAAAAAAATGAAAACAGGTAAGGATAAATCAGAAATAGATTGTTCTAGCTAGTCTATGGTGATGATACTTATCACAAGTTACCTAATTGTACTTTAAATTGTTTTCCATAGATTGTAGATAAGCAACTCCTGCATTGTTCCTGTACTCTTTCTTCTTCTTGAATGTGTTACAACCCAAATGAACTTAAGCATACATACATAAACAAGGAGGGGCTTGTTTTTATGCTTCCAATAATGACTGTCACATTATCATCACTGTCGCTGTCACTATAACTGATGTCATCTTCTTCCTCTATGGGTACCTGTGGCATAATCAGGATACAGTTAAAAGTGTCAAGACAGAAATAGGGCTAGTTAAAACTGGCAGTCAAAATGAGGGATTTATATCTTAATGTTAATATTAGTGTTAATAATTTTAAAGAAGGAAATAAAGTTGGGACAAAATTTATTAACCAGCTTTATAGTATAACCTGACCATTGCCCCTTGCTCATATCATGATAATTAGGTAAGTATCATAGTAACCTTTGGAATACAATGTTCTTGTGATGCTAGATTACACATTTTAACAATAGTACCAGTAACTTGAGGATATGGAAGAAATGTTTTATACTAACTCAATAGGGCCAGGGATTTGTCTCAGCCATATAAGTGTCTGCCTGACAAGTGTGAGGTCTTGAGTTCAATCCCCAATACCAAAAAACAAACAAACAAAGAAACCAAAAATCAATATAGTTGTGTTTTATTGACTGCCAATAATAATGATAATTCAATCTGGAAGTAAAATTAAATAAGAGTCTTTTATCATAGGAAGTTAAAAATGTTTAAAATTTCAGTACATAGAATATTTAAATAACCTCAGTTCCTATTTATAATTCTTGATTTGCTTCTTTTATTGCTATTTAGTTTTTCCAAATCTCAAAAAGAAATAATATCCATCAAAGTCTAATCTATTTTATCATTCCAGTGCAATCACTCTGGCTTCAGCATAGGCATACTGAAGCTATTTGCAAAGGTTATTACTTACGTAGCTGATTGCCAATATTCATAAATTTTATACTTGCAAATTCTCCTACATACAAAGTATATTTGTAGCACTGAAATCAATATTTGCAATGTACTTTCAGTCATTTTAAGATATGTCCACAGTGGTGAAAACTTAAGTCACTTGCAGTGCACATTTCCAGCTGGGGTAGAAGAAAGTGGTAACTTGCTTTCATTTTTCAGATCTCATACTGTAAACACATGTCTTTTATATTGGCTATTTAATGTCACATTTTCACAATTTTGTGTTCTTTGTTCATGATTTTGTTGTTAAAATGGTCCATAGACATAGTGCTAAAGAGCCATCTAATGTGTCTTAGCAGAAGAAGGCTGGGATTTGTCTTGAAAAGAAGACATGCTGTGTGGCACTGCATCAATCACTGTAGTCACTATAGTATCTATGCCATTTTGTAATTCTACAAGGGAAACATTGTGCTTTTCCATTAACATCTCTCAACTTCCCCACCCACATATGTGGCAACTATTACTAAACTCTCTGTTTCTTTAAAGTTGTCAAGTTTAGATGCTAAAAACAATATGATCAAGCATTTATTTGTCTGTTCATGGCATATTTCATGTAATGATCTCTTGGTTAATCTACATTGTCACAAATGATGGCTTTCCTTTCTCTTATGACTCTAAAATTTCTTTGTATGAATAAAATTCACTTTACCCCAACAAGTTTTTGTGTCTCCTCCATATGCAAAAGATAATTGTGCTAGGTGACACAAATGCTACCAATGAAGAATGTGGTAATTTCACAATATAAACCACAATAGATTGCACTATACACTCTAAATATATGATTTGGTTATTTTTTTGGTTTAGTGAATGAATGCCATTAAAGTTATCAAAGAACAACAGCAAAAAAGAAAACATATGCTAGATAAGCTTTGGTCAGGCATGAATTATAGTGCTTTTGGTCATGAGTTCAATGTTAGTGAATCAACAATATGTTTCAGTAAGGTAGCTTTAAGCAGAAACATGTAAAAACAAAGTTATGTCTGCATGGTTGATATAAATGTGGCTAGAGGCTCTTGGGAACTTAACTCTATATTTTTTTCTACAAATAGGGATCGGTATTTGCTAATTTAATGCTTGAAGCAACTTTACAGAGCATAACATTCATTATTGCTGAGTGTTGAGTATATTTGTATAGTACACAGTAGAAAAACTCTCAATTAAATACCAGTAAGTTTTACTAAAATGTCTTAGAATGGTTTATTGAAATACCTAAGTACTGATAGAAATTAGTATGGAGATTTTGCAAAGAAGTAAATTAGAAATTCCACTTGACCTAACTGTACCTGTCCTGAGTATATTCCTCAAAGAATTGATCATATCATGCTACAGTGATATATGCATATCTATCTTTATATCATTGCAATAAAAATAGCTAAAGTCTGAAAACAACCTGGATGCCCATCAATAGATGAATGGATAAAGAATATGTTATTTTATATAGACAATGGAATATTATTTAACCATAAAGAAGGATGAAATAATGTCATTTGCAGGAAAATGGAAGAAACTTGAAACCATAAAATTAAGTTAAATATCACATGTTTGTCTTGTATGAGAAACCTAAAATATAAGTAAATAAATGAATAAAATTGAAGAAAAATGGTAAAAAAATTTTAAAAAGACATCTTCTTTAGGATATGGGACTCTTTGGGAACTGGAAGAAGAAGAAGGTAAGGGAAAGGGGTAAAGGAATAAAACATTATCAAGATATTTTATATACAGTACCAATACCCCAGAATGAACTATTGTGCAGTGCAAACATACTAATAAAAAGAGCATTTAGAAATAGAAATCTACTTGTTAGGCCCCAGAATGGGACTTTAAAAACTCTTTTACAGTAACATCAGACTAACTGCATTTTCTATTTTGATATATTTACAGCCTTGAAAGATGACTGACGTAAGTTAGATCACACTGCAGTATGAACAGAACACTTGACTAGATATTTCATTCCACCTTTTAAGATAACATGGAGATATATGGGTTTAATTAACAATACAGTTAAGTGACCTCATTAGGGAATTATTGCAAGATATAAAAAGACTTCTGCTGATGTTCCATAATGTTGCACTGAGGTTTTACTCTACCACGCCCTGTCCTTTATAAAAATTTAGTTTCTTTTTCAGAAAAATAGTAAAATTGACTAATATAGTTTAATGTGTCAAGAAACTATATAAATGCTGGTTAAGACAGTAGAATAGAATTCTTTACATGATTCTGTGAATGAGAGGAGTCAAGAGTTAGAAAGGAGATTCTATATTACAAAGAAAGAAAGGAAGAACACTAGGAATCAAGAAATAGGTGACTAAAATATGAAAAGCAGAAATAAGAAGGCAAAAGTCAAAAAGTATGATGTAATCTGCCCTACCAATCCTGATTCCTTGTGAGGAGAGGAACATCACTCCACAAGCACAAGTTTGTGTTTGGAGAGGGCCAGCATCCCCAGTTATAAACATTTCCAGTGATGAACAACAAACTGATAGTCCTAGCCACAGGAGAAACCCATTGTTACTTTAAGGTGATATCTAGTGTGGGGATTTAGTTTGAAAGTGACTCCTCTTGCATGGCAGGATAGATTTGGAGAACAATGCTCATCATATCTTAGAGTAACATAATGAGGAACCATCTTGATTGTAGCTTATCGTTTGAGACTACTGGAGTGCAGAAGTCGGAGAAAAATCAGACTTCAAGGTCCCTAACAACACTGCCAGAGTGCCTGGGTGGGAGACAACCATAAGACATAGCTGAGGAGAGGTGGAGGGTTATATGCAAGCTTTCTGAGAATTTTAAGTTATAGGAGACAGAGTGTGGAGAGCATGGTGATCAATAGTACTGTACTACCTTCTGTGGTGAGAAATAAGGTTCATCACATGTGTTTTTCTGAGAGTTTGAAAGTTCCAGGAGCTTGGTTCCCTTTCTACCTACCTCCAACACAATGTTTAGTGGTCTGTTTGCTTTGCCCATTCTCTGAAATCTTTAAGGATATGTCTTTACTGGAATGTTTGCCAGTTCCTAAAGTTTACAGACAGGGGGCTATTTGGAGCAATTGCAGAACCAGCCCATATACCACAACACTAGAAACAGCAGTGACTCAAGCTGCATAGAAAGAAACAAACAAACAAATATGAGGCATGTCAGCATTCATAAGCATGCAAAATTCAAAAGCCCTCTGGTTTGACTCACTATCCTTCATATCTGCTAGATTACAACATTACAGGTCCTGAAAAGATACCAACTCAAAAATCTTAGTGTAGAAGAATATCTTGATTGTTTCTTTTTCCTTTAATTTTATCCTTTTTAAATTTCTTTCCTTGTTTATGATGTCTTTTACTTTTACCAATTTTATTTACTTTTTTGTTTAATTGGAGCTTCATGTAACTTTTCTTCCCTTTTCTCATCTTACATTCATTTATAAAAATTCTGTTTCTTTTCCC
Source organism: Cavia porcellus (assembly GCF_034190915.1). Taxonomy (NCBI): domain Eukaryota; kingdom Metazoa; phylum Chordata; class Mammalia; order Rodentia; family Caviidae; genus Cavia; species Cavia porcellus. Next base: position 40,362,459 of record NW_026947486.1, on the reverse strand, counting down.
TTTTTTCATTTCCTCACACTTCCATATTTTATTATTATTATTTTTATTGCTAGTACTTTTATTTATTAAAATTTTATTTAAAGAGAAAAAAGTAAAACAGAATAAAGGGTAGGAGTAATACAGAATTTCAAAAAAATAAACAGTAAGAAATCACTAGTTGATAGATTACATATTGTCATCTTAGAAATAGTTGTTCAGGGCTGGGGATTTAGCTCAGCGGCATAAGTGCCTGCCTGGCAAGTGCAAAGTCATGCGTTCAATCCCTACACCGCAAAGAGCCAGGCGTGGTGGCTCACACCTGTAATTCCAGCACTCGGAAGGCTGACATGGGAGGATCCTTGAGAGTTCAAAACCAGCCTGGGCTACAAAGTGAGCTCAAGGCCAGCCTAAACTGCATAGTGAGACCCCATCTCAAAAAAGACAAAAAAAAATAGTTGCTCAAGTTAAAAATTAAAGCATAAAAATTGAACACTCAAACAGTGAAACTGCAAACAGTTCTGTTCAATAGTCCAACAAAACCTTAGTAATATGGTTATCTATCTTGCACACTTAAACATACATGCGGTTATATCCTTTAGAGCACTTTCATTTCTTCTCTTTTTACAGTAACCATTACACATTTTGGGTTTTATTACTCCTACAGTTTTTATGGCTTTTTTTTTGAAGAGAATTAAACCAAATAGACTCAGTCAAAACAAAAGGATGGACATAGTACATGATGTAAAAACAACATACAAGGTGATCAACAATGGTTACCATAATGCCTCTTGCTATATTCAAAAGAATTGCCCATATTCTCAGGTATAATAAAATTGAACAAAACAGTGCAGAACAAAACCAATAAAACTGAAACATTGGAGACATTACAGGACTTCAAAAGAAGATAATAGTCAAACCAGAATGGGTATCATAGTGAATCTTATTGTCTTCAAAGTAGTTGCCTATACTCTCAGACTTGATACTATCAAACAAAACAGAATAGAGTACAATCAGTCAAAACAAGACAGTGAAAGCAATACAGGGCTTCAAATCAAGTTAAGAGGAAACAAAAAATGGTTACTATAATAAATCCTGCTATCTTTGGAATAACTGTCCATGCCATCAAATGTAATACAAGAAGACACACTGGAACAGAATAAAACCAAACTAAACAGAATGATGAAAACAATATGGGCTTCAAATCATGATAAAAGATTAATAATAGCCACTGGCTTCCTTTTTAGACATTTCCTCCTCTTTCACCTTCGCAGGTGCATTGTACATTTTGCATCCCACTAACTCTTTAGTTTTTAGATTAGGGAAGTAGCCCATTATTCACCTAAGATATTCTGAACCTTTTTACCCCTGAGCATGATCTCAAGTTGTATTCAATTACCTACAAAAGCCTCAAGGATTTTGTTCTTTATAACTGAGTAGTTTTCCATTGTATAAATGTGTTATGGCTTTCTAGTCAATCTGCAGCTGATGGGCAAGCTACCCCTACTTTTAGCTTGTTCCCTGTCACACAGAGCATTGTTTTCTCATCTTTGACTTTCAGTCTATAAACTCTCTTTTGAGTTAATTGTATTTCTTATATAGAGCATATTGGGTTTCTATCTCCTGATCACTCTGCCTGTGTTTCTTCTTATTGGTGAATCGAGGCCATCCATATTAGTGGTTGTAGCCAAACGTCTCTGCTTCATCTCTACCATGTTATTTTTCTACCACTGGTTGTCTGCTTTTCCCCTTCATTCCATTGTCTGTCCCATTCGGTGAGCTGCCTCTGCCACTGTTCCTGAAGCGACGGTCTTTTTTCCTCTCTCTCTCTAGAATGTCCTTCAGTATTTTTTATAGGATTGGTTTGGTGATCATGAACTCCCCCGTTTCCTCTTTGTTATGGAAGTATATTGTTTCTCCATTAATTTTGAGAGATATTTTTTCTGGATACATAAATCTGGGTTGAAGGTTATTTTCTTTCAGGGATTGGAATACTTCACTCCAAGCTCTTCTTTTTTTTTATTTTTAATTTTTTCCAAGCTCTTCTTGATTTGATAGTTTGTGTCAAGAAATCTGCTGTGATTCTGATGGATTTTCCTTTATAGGTGATTTGTTTCTTTTCTCTGACAGCTTTTAATATTCCACTCTTGTGTTAAATTTCTGGGATCTTGATTATTATATGTCTGGGTGTAGATCTATTTTGATTTAGTTGGCTGGAGTTCTGAATGCCTCATGTATCTGAATATCATTTCCTTTTGTTATGCTTGAAAAGTTCTCTTTAATTATTTCTATAAATAGCCTTTGTATTTCATTTGTGTTTACCCCTGCTTCTCCACTCACATTTTTTATTCTTAAGTTATAGATACTCTTGTCATCTTCTAGCCTTTGTATTGTTACTTCCTGGTTCCTTGTTATTTTTAAGAGATCTTTTCTTTCATGATTGCAAGTGGCAAACCTGTCTTCAAGGTTTGAAAATCTATCTTTAGTTTCTTTCAAGCATTTTTGCCAGCTTTCAATGGAGTTTTTAGTTTCCTGGTAATCTCTTTGAATCCATTTCATGTGTTCTGAGTTTTTTTTTTTTATACTTCATTGAAGGTTTCCCTCTTTTTTTCTATGCTTCTCTATTCTTTCATCTGTATCTTCTTTAGAGGTGCTTAGCAATTCTTTTATTATATTTCTCATATCTTCTTTTACAATAATAGTGTTTCTGTTCTATGTTCTTCATGGAGTTTTTTCTTTATTTCTGTTGCTGTTGCTTCAAAAACGCAGGTGTGCAATTCCTGATCTCTTCTATGTTTACATCTCCTGGACAAGTACCACTTGGGTTGGAGGCCAGAAACTGTCTTTTGCTTCTTCCTCTTGTCATGTTCCTGCTTTCTTCTAGACAAGTGGGTAGTGGGGTCCCTGGCACTTCCTGTATTGGTTATAATTAATCAAAAGTGTGTTGGCTAAGTATTTCTGCTGTTTGCTGCTTTCTTCTGTCTGCTGGTGGCTACTGGAGTGTAAGGAGAGGTGAGGCAGGCTGGCCCCTCCCTTCTAACCTGGTTAACCACAAGGAATCTTCACCATGTTAGTGTGTGCCAGGTGGGTTGGGTTGGTTAGGGATAGCTTTAGGGAAATCTCAGCAGTGGCTACTGGACCATGCAGAGAGGTGGGACTCAGCCCAAGCAGTTTTCACCAGTCTGCTCCAAGCTAGGAGTGGCTGAATGAAGCCGGCTGCTGTTTTGTCTCTTGGCTTATCCTGCACAAAATGGTGCCCAGTTAATCTCCCACTCCCACAAGAGAACTGAGTTCCACACACTCACCGACAGCCAGTGCAGTTCTCCAGTTTGTTGCTCCCCTTCACCACTGCGTCTCCCTGCCAAGGCCTTTGGGCTTGACGGCCACCAGCTTCACTGTGCCCCTGTGTCTTCAGGTTCCAACAGCACTTCTGGCATGGTGGTTCCAGCTCTGGTGAAAGTGCTGCCAGCTACCACCTTCTTCTGTTTAAGCTTTTCTCATTAGGCTTCAATTCTTGCCTTAGTTTCTTCTTGGTTTGAGAGGATCCACTTTCTTTCTTGTCCTTCTCCAGAATGCTATATTTCAGCATCTGGACTGTTTTTCTCAGAGAGGCTGTTTACTCTGCAGCTTAATGTTCTGCCATCTTCCCATGTATCCCCTCACTAGCACTTTTAACCTTTATTAATGTTTAGCTTTGTTACTTATTCTGGTGTGTGTGTGTGTGTGTGTGTGTGTTTTGCTGGGGACTGAATTTATAGCTTTGTGATTCCTAGACAGGCACTTGTTCTGCTGAGCTAGTTCCCCAGGACCTGCAATTTACTCTTTACTTTCTCTTTTTTCTTTTTTGAGAAATGATCTTGTTGTGCAGTTCAGAGTGGTCTTGAATTCACTATGTAGCCAAGGCTGGCTTTGAACTTATAGCTATCCTCTTGTCTCTCTTTCAAATTCTGGGATTACAGGCAAGTGAAATCACTTGTGGCCTATTTTCCACTGTTAATCATGGCACTGTTGCTGCTTTAATTAAAATTTGTCATATATCAACATCTGGTTGATCTTTGCGGTATTGTCATTATTCCATTTTGTTTTACTCCTTCAAATGGTACTGGGGACTGAGCTTTCAAAAGAAGACACTCACATAGGAGTGGAAAAGATATCCATCCTAAGAGATGCACAAAACTCAACACAGAAACAAAACACATATAAAAATACAAGGCTACATGATTCCTCCAAAGGTCTATAACCTGTCAATAACCACATGAGAGTATTATACAGAAACAGATGTATTGGTAGACAGAGAATTAAACTGATTAACATTTAGAATAAAGACTTCAGAGAGGATATGAGTAAAAATTGCAAAGACTAAGAAGATAAAAGGAAATCAATCAAGAACATATAACAACTGTAACTATGTGTACCAAACATCATGGCGCACAATGTCATAAAACAATGCTTGACACAAAAGACACATAGGCCCCAATACAATAATAATGGATAATTTCAGTTCTCTATTTCTACCAGTGTATCCAGATAAAGCAGTCAATAAGAAAACACGAGAACTGAACTGCATCATAGATTAATAGGACTTAACAGACATCTATAGAATGTTCCATCTAACAACTCCAGAGTACTCATTCTTTTCAGCAGCCCATGAAATTTTCTTCAAAATAGGTAATAATTTAGACCATAAATTCAGTTTTAATGAGAACAAAAAATTGAAATAAATTCTTGTGTCTTGTCTGACCATACTCGAATGGAACTAGAGTTCATCCTAAGAGAAACTATGGAATTTATACAAATGTGGAGATGGAACAACTAACATTTAAATGGTCAGTGGGTCACTGCAGAAATTAAACAATTCCTCAAATCAATCAAAAGAAAAAGACAAAATGGTATCTATTTGAAGAGATAGGTTTGTTAATTAACTTCATTATGGTAACCATTTCACACTGTATATGCAAAGACATGCTGTATATCTTAACTAAATACAATTTTTATTTATCAATTGTATCTCAATAAAACTTGAAGAAAATATATGATACACAATGTCTAATTTGATTAGATTTTTTAAAATGACAGCTTTGAATGGGCCAAGTTTTATAGTATAAAATTTAACAGAAATATATATTTACCAAAGCAAATATACACATAAAATAAAAGTTCTACTTATTATATATATCCTAAGAATTTTACTTTACAGTAAGCAGCATGAATAGACTATAAATTGAGACAATGAAAACAGCAGATTTACTCTGGACTGAAAAGAAATGCAGTATGTGGAAGGAAACAGATGGTAGTCCTACCTAAATTTAGTTCACTCATTCAGCTTCAGAAGTATTACATTCATTTTAGAATGTCACACTTTAACAGTTCACTTGTTCAAACAAACTGAAATATGTTTAAAATATGTTTAGAGAACTAAGGTGATGAGAGGCTTCAAAGCAAGTCATTCAAGGAAAGATTGCAGGAATTATCAATATTTGACCTATTCTGGAGAAGATTCAAGGCTACTGCGATAGTGGAAAGTTAACCATCTTCTAATGTTCAAAGGAATGACATGTGGAAGCAACATTATGTTTGTCATACATGGTATAGAGGAAATGTGTTAGAAAAAATGCTTAAAAAATACAGTAATGCAGCTCTCTACTTAGGCAAGGAAGGAACAAGAAAGAAGTAAAAGTTTATGTCTATTTAAAAGTCTAAAACAAGGATTTATGGAAGAAAAACTTGTGGCCACTAGATAAACATACTGTCTCAGTGTGCTTCAATTTTCTATGGACATCAACATCCAAATACCATATGTATCTAGTATATTTTTAATTCTTCCCCTTTGTCATTTTCCATACTCTTCATATTCCCATATCTCAGATTTTTTCTGTTTTTATTCCACTTACAGTTTGGCAAAAGTCTGTAGCCTTAGCACTCTTAATCTCATTTTGTTGAAGAACATCTTGTGGGTGAAGAAATGATTTCCCATGGCTAGAAAAGATGATACAACAATGAATGCTCTTTAGAGCTGTTTGTCTAACACTACATTCTTTACAATTCAAAATAAAGAGTTAAATGGTCCTTAGAAAAGTAAAAGTGCAACCTAGAAACTAAAGTCAAATGAATGAATAATTAAAATTGAAATTTGAAAATGCACTGAATAGCATGCTGAAGCTTACAGGGATATCAGGGGCCTCTAATACCAACTTTTTTTCTCTTTTCACAAATGAGAAACTGAAACTTAAATGAGATGAATCCATTTTCTCACAGTACTGTAGCCAGATACTTTAGTTTGATTTAATTTAATTGCTTCCAAATAATTATGTAATTAAACTGACATTTGATACATTTATTTTACTTTTTAATCATTTTGTTTAAGCTAATGATTACATTAAATAAGCTTCACTTTTATATTTCCACCCCATACTTGTTGTCATTGTTGTTGTTTTTGTTCAGGTCTCAGCTACTAACTTAATTTTGATTTGTAAGTTTTGTGATAAAAACAAGTTTATCAGTTATAAAATGTTTTAACTATGTCAGATTATGGCCCTCAACTACTTGTAATAGAAATATGTTCTTTTTAAAACTGTTTAGGCTGTGTTTGTGCAAGAAGGAAAGGTAGTACTTAGAATGTTTTCTACTCTATGCTTTTACTAATAAATGAGCTGTACAATAAGTTAAATATAAACTATGTATCTCCCCTCAGAATTCCTAAGAATTTGATTTATCAGCTCTAAGGTAGGATCCGTATATCATCTGTAGAATTATTAGCAATATTTGTCCACTTAGTCTCAGCTGAAAGCTGAGTACATAACAAATTGGCATCCACCACAGTCCATAGCAAAGACTGCACAACAAGAAAAATCAAGGGACCAGAGGCATCTTTTCAGAGGATTTTTTATAGCAACATTTCTTTTTTGAGACAGAGAAATTTACCAGTTTTAGTCACTGGTAAGATAAAAGCTTCTTTCTTTTGGAAAATAGTGTGATAAATTCCTACTATTTACTCTAGAATACCTCAAGGAAGAGTACAATGATGTCCATCATTTATCATGACAATCTTTAATGTAGTCTGTGCTGTTCATTTTGAATGAATCATCTGTTACAAAGATGAAAATTTTAATGTGAATTAAAGGTTTCATAACTTACTTTTGGAATATGGATCTATCCTCTTGCTTCTGAGTGTTATCATATGAAAATATGAAAAGTAATACACAAATGAAAAAGGAATCCTCAAATAAAAAGCAAAAAAAATGTGAGAAGGAAAGAAAACTGATTGGACCATACACTGAGCTTGAACTGCTGGTGGCAGAAAAACCCTATGTGAAAAACTTTACCTATCATCAGTTTCTACTACACTTCCTTCCCAAATTTAGGATATGGAACTTAAATGTAATGAGAATCTTCTTAACAACCATAAGAAGGTTAGATTAGAGACAATAGCATTTACCAGCAAGGACAAATAAAGAAGGGAAGCATTGAAAATATTTTATTGAATATTATGTTCTACCTCAATGTTTTCTGAAAACAGTGACATGCAATAATATTTTGGGACTGTGTAGAATTTTTCTCCTAATGCATTTCAAAAGCAATGTTTAAAACCCCCAGGGGTAAAGCCTACATTTAAAAATCAACATTTAAAAATAGGATAAGGGATGAACATGTAGCTCAGTGGTAGAGTGCTTTTCCTAGCAGGCATGAGGGTCATGGTTTTAATTCCGAGCATGGTAATAAATAAAAACAACAAAATATGATAAAAATACACAGAATCAAATTCAAATAAAATGTGTGCATTTAATACCCAAGTGGTCACAGTGATTTAAAGAATTCCCACACTGAGGCAAAGAAGTAGGAATATGTGTTGATCTTTATGTTGCGGAAGGTGAGCTAATGATATGGGAAAGTAAAATTACCTTGCTGAGGTGGAAAAAAATATCTGAAGCATGTGTTAAATGCCTCAATTTATAGGGTTTGTCTGATGGCTCCTTCCATTTGTACATACCAGATGATTCACACAGGAGGAAAATATAGAAAAGAAATAGAGTGTATCAGTTCACAATGGAAAAATCTAATCTTTAACAATTCTTGTTTTCATAGTATCCACCTGCAGCCCCATAGAGGTTAATGTGGAGTTCCCATTTAAAGTCTTAGAAGACTGTATTTTTCATCATTCTGGATGTCTTCTACCAGGATATCAGGATTTAATTCAATGGTTTTGGTGGGAACTAGGAAGTCTAGTATGGCATAAAGTGAAATGGTCTATAAGTCAGAGAGTAGAGTTGGAACATCAAGCAAAAGCATGGGGACACAGGAAATGATTTCCCTTTAATCCTTGGAATTTTGAGAGAGAGAGAGAGAGAGAGAGAGAGAGAGAGAGAGAAAGAGAGAGACAGAGACAGAGACAGAGACAGAGAGACAGAGAGAGACAGAGAGAGAGAGAGAAAATCTAAGTATCTGAGTGAGTGGTAATAAGAGGAAGTGCCTTTCTCTTTAGTGTGATAGTAACAAAGTAGTCCCTTACCTTGGTAATGCCAGTGTTCCTTATCTTCTGACTCCAGGTGGCCTCTTGCATTGCCCTCCGCTTCTGGTGACTCTGGTTCCTTCTCTCTAGACATAGCTCCGTGATTAGGGCTTTACACTTGGGGAGACACCTGTTGAAGGAACTGTTTTATTTTTTGAGACATGGTCTTGCCATGTATTTCAGGCTAGCTTTGAACTCACTATGTAGCGAGGCTGGGTTCAAACTTGCCATGATCCTCCTGCCAAGTGCTGGGATTGCAGGTGCGCACCACCACGCCTGGCTGGAATTGACTGTTAACAGTAACTGCTGTAGTTGCCTACAACAAGTATTCAGGAGGGGGAAAGGTAGATAAACATTGAATGAGGGATTCTGGAGTCTAGGACTGAACAGTGCTCTGTAAAAGCCCAGGCAAGATTAAATTGTGAAATGAAAGGCAAAATCATGGTTCAATGTCTAACCCTTGGCTGGCAGAGCACAATTGGAGACTTAAAGCTGCTAGAGCTTCAAACTTTTATCACAATCCTTTGTTCTATCCCTCTAAAAACAAACTTGCATCATCTGGCATTGTGGGTTGTGGTTTGGTGGAGGAAGATCAGAAAATGTCCAATCTCTGTAGCATCCTAAAGGCCCATCGTCATCATTGGAGGACCTAGAAAACACTGGCTTCTAGATTCTCTCTCTGGTATGATGGAAGTGCTAAGAAAATGTGAGTAGCATACTTGATATTTGTCTGCAATGGGCCAGTTGACCCTGTTCTTTTCCTTTCATTGGGCTGAAAGAAGGGGCGGCACAACATCTCTGGGTCGGACATCGGACCTCCCTATCTTAGAAAGTTACCGAATTCTCCACGGAGCTTGAGTCTCTTTACCACATAGCTACACGAACCATTAATAGTTACTCAATTTCTCAGCAGTACTTGCAGGTTGCGGAAGCCTGAGTCCCCTTGGTCTTCTGACATAAGAAGGCTCAGATCTTATGGAATGTGTCCTTAGTGACGTTAAAAGGAATCACGTGCACAGTCCAGTCACATTAGCGGCCGACTTGCTGATACAGGACTGTAGTTTTCTGCTCGAAGCCACATTTCAGGGATGAGATCTGGACATCGCATCTATAGCTCTTTTGCTTTCTCTGACATCTCAAAAGCCCACACTAATGTTCTGAGTGTACATCAACTTGAACTGGTGTCCTCACCTTCCTCTGTGTTGTCATTTCCTGAAGAAGACGATTTCCAGCCCTCACTGTTCTTTCAACTGTTGTGGAAGCAACAAACTTATCCAGTGCCTTTCCCTACATTGCCTTAGAAAATATCCTTAATCCTATTGTGTTCTCATTCAGTACTTTGGATATGAACCACAGTACAAGACTGTTGCTCCCTCACTTGACAGGACACAGGCCCTGTGCTGGAATTCCTGTTTGGCTTTTGTCCAGGAAAAAATGCCTTTGCTCTTATACTAATCCCTAGGCATACATACTGGTATTGTACCATATAAAGTCTTATTTTGTTAAGTAGGGACCTGTGACAGAAAGCAATGAAATAGTGCAAAAGCACTTCACACTTTAAATCCTTCCTGGGAGTGAAAAGGAAGAAGGAGAAAGGGACAGAAAAATGAGAATATTAACAGCTTTGCACAGAGGATTAGGGGTGAATCTTGTTTTCTAATTTATACTTTTGTGTGTGTGTCCATTACTATTTTTCCACTGTAAACATTTGGTGAGTAAAAAGCAGCAATAAAAAAGACCAAGTGTGCCAGATATGGTGACACACGTCTGTAATCTTAGCACTCTAGAGGCTGGAGCACCATGAGTTCAAGGGCAGTCAGAGTTACATAGCGAGTTAAGGGCCAGCCTAAACTGCACAGCAACACCTTATCTCAAACAATCAAAATAAATAAATAAATAAATCAAAGACCAACTAGAGAAGATGGAGTTAGATTAATGCTTCCAAGTCTTCCAGGGTGTTTTTAAAAAATTAGCTTTTGATTAGAGACAGGCAATTCTCAACTGATTCATTCCATATGGAACAATATTTTCAGTTCAAAATTCTTTAGGGAATTCCTGTCAAGGGATCATGTCTACTGTCATTTTTCAACAGTAAAATGGTATTCCTGTGTGAACAGAAAAGCAGTCTCCTTTTATATTCATTTCCTCTAAATTACATCACTGGATTTTCTCTGATACTAAGTGGTTTCTTTGTGTCGCTCTTAAAATTATGACCTTTGCAAGTGCTTGAGCCCTTAATGGGTTTAGGAATTCTTGGCTGTTTTATCAACACTACCAGCCATAGTGGTAAGGAGGAGCCAGAAAAATATTAGTTAATCCAGTATCTACACTAGACATCAGGGCAATTGAGAATCAAAGATTTGGGACCAGTCAAGATCTTTGATAGTATCTCACTTAATCTTCATATTGCCATGAGAATAAAGGATACAAGATCTGTTAAAAGCTGCTACCAATAGAATTCAGGTCTTTTTTCTTATAGCTCTGTGCTCTTTTCTCCATATTATTTATGTGGCTAATAAGTATATACACAAGCATCTGGTCACCATTTTGAAACAGGAAAAATGATTTTTTTAAACATTTTTAAAATTTTATTTTGAAAGTGGTAAAATACAACAGAACAAGACAGAATAAAGCCAACTAAGATCATACAGTGAAATTAGTACTGAACTTCACAGCAGGTTACCAGGATAACAGTAATAGATATCACAGTATATTTCACTGTCTTTATAATAGTTGTTCTTTCAATCATGTATATCAAAATTAGATGAAATAAAGAACATTATAGAACTTATGAAAACAGAATATTGAACAGAGCAGCACCATTAATGAAAATAGAGCAAAACAGTAATAAAAATATTTGCCTTCAAAGAAATGGTAGAAGGAAGTCCCCCTTATTTGCTATGGTCAACCTCCCAGGAGACGCTCAGATTTCTGGTTCCCATTTGCTAATGGGGGACAGGAGAACAGGGCTAGGGGAAGTGGGATGTTTGACACTAGGCCATGCATCAGTAGGTTCACAATTGCTTAGCAGGGAGACGGGCTGGTTTTTTAGTTTCCCAGCATCTTAAGTTCCAGCATGGCTCAGATCTCAGGAGCTGCTGGTGGTTTTCCCCTTGGAAGGGCCACAGTCTGCCACACCACCACCACTTACCAGGGAGGGGAGGTGCTTGCTTGGCTTCCCAGTGTCCTAAGTTCCAACATGGCCAGGAAAAATGATTTTTCTCATCACTCTATCCAGAGGCTCCAATCTGTAGTTTATTGTGTATACTGTATATTTATTTTCCTCTTTATATTTCATTAATGTGTCTTTATTTTGAATCCAGCTTTTCAGTGTTCTGTATGCTGCCAACCCACACAAGTGATAGCAGATATTTGCTATCTCTGTTTATATGTAATTTGTCTTCTGATGATAGTGCCCTTTTCTAGAAGTCTACCTTCTAGTAGTAGTGTTATTACTTTCTATTATTGTGACACGTCAGTGAGAAAGACACGCAAAGATAATAGAGCCCTGTGGTGGGTTCTGAAATAGTACTATTGAGTGGTATTTGAAGATTTGGATTCATGGCCAGAACTTGATATGGTAGGATAGGAAAAAGGAGCTTCACAGGAGCTTGACAGAGATATTCTTTGACCCTATTAGTTTTTCTAATTTCTTAAATCTGGGGACAGATAAAGAATAAAAGATGGTGCAACCTGTAACATATATAAAGTCACCTCATGGATTTATAATTAAGGTATCTGGTCTCACATTTCTTGTTTTCTTCAGAATAGCCTAATGGAAAAGGAATTGGAATAGAGATCAGAAAGCTTGACTGCTATGGTTTAACTGTGTGTCAAAATGTACATGTTAGACATTTAACACTTTTTCCCATCTCTTTTTATTAGTTTAAATGGGATATACACATTAATGGGACTCATTTTGGTAGATTCATATGTGTGGTGTCAGATCATTTTCACCCCCATCACTCTCCATGCCCTACCATCTTTTCTAGGATAGGGTTCAATGCATGTATTCTGATCATATCATTCCTCTCAACCTTATACTTAATATGAACTCACCTGTGGACTGAGTATCAGGCCCTCATGATCCAATAACCTCCCAAAAGCCTTACCTATGGGTACTTGTTGGTGAGGGATATCTACATGTAAAGCATAGCTATTGGACCTTGGCTCCCAAAAGACTCATGAATTTAGACTACCTCCCAAAATTGCCAAAATCACAACAGTATCAGAATTTCTGGTAAGTCAAATCCTAACATCTCCCCTGAGATGTCAGGCAAACTCTTAGCTGTATTTCCCTGTAAAAATGAAAAGAAAACTAAACATTTTTAACATGCAAAGCACAGGGAAAATGTCCCCATTCTAAAAGAACCAAATAGGGAGTTAAAAAGAAATGAGCCCAAAGCAAGACTGAAATTCAAACACTAAATCTTGTACTATAATTCAATGTCCAGCACCTCAGACAAACTGTGGTGAGATGTGAACTCCAAAGGACTTGGCTGCCTCACTCCTATAGCACTTCTAGTGGTTGTAGCCCTCTTCACTTCTTTCTTAGGCTGGGTTTAATCAGTCCTTGTGGATTTTCTCAGATGTTCCACATCCTTGACTTTCCCAACATCCTAGTGTCTCCAATACACTTTTGGCTTTAGCCTCATAGCTCTGTGCTCTGCTCTCTAAGGAGCATAGGCCTTATGAAATCTGAGTGGAAGTCTTTCTGACCACATGACACTTCTATTCTACATGCATGTAAAACAAGCATCATATGAATGATGCAAGGTCTGTCACCAGTGATCAGTACTTGAGACGTTTTGCATCTTGCTTGTGGTTGATGAATCATTTGGGTGCCTAACTAGCTGAACACAGAAATTAAATCCTTGGAAAATAATTTCCTTAGGTGGCCTTCAACACAGTCCCGTGGGACACTCTTCTCAAGCAAAGACTTTTACTTTTGCAATTTTGAGGCTTTGAAAGTTGGAGCCTTAGGGGCCAGGGATTTAGCTCAGCCACATAAGCACCTGCCTTGCAAGCAGGCAGTCATGAGTTTGATCCCTGGTACTGATAAAAAGTTAAAAAATAAAAAGAAAGGTGGAACCTTAATGTTTCCTCACATACTCTAAAGTAATTTTTTTGATTATCTTGTTCTAAAGTTTTAGGCTTCTTTTGAATGCCAATGTTTTTTAATTTTTTAATCTAAAGAGAATAAAACAAACAGAATGAAACAGAACAAAGTAAATCAGAACAGAACAATGCAAGCAACACAGGACTTCAAAACAATACAACAGGAAATCAACAGAGGATACCATAATGTTTCTGGTTTTCTTCAAAATAGCTGTGCATACCTTCAAACATGATAAAATCAAGCAATACAAAATAGACAGAATCAATTAGAATAAAAGAATGAAATCATTTTAGGACTTCAAAATAATAGGAAATGAAGAATGGCTACCGTATTGTCTCTTATTTTCTTCAAAATCAATGTCCATACCTCCCCAAATAAGAAAATCAAATAAAACAATACAGAATAAAAATCAATCAAAACAAATGAATGAAAGCATTATAGGACTCCAAAACAAGATGGTTGGTAGTTAACAATGGTGAACATAATGTCTCATTTTCTTCAAAATAGCTGTACATTTCACCACACACAATAAAATCAAATAAAACAAAACAGAACAAAACCAATCAAAACAAAAGAATAAACCATCATAGGACTTCAAAACAAGATAGTAGGAAATCAACAATGGTTACCATAATACATCCCATTATCTTCAAAATAGCTACCCATACCTTCAGACATAGTACAATCTAATAAGGCATAATAAAATGAAACCTAACAAAATTGTGAAAATGATACAAGAATTCAGACATTAGGAAATTAACAGTGGTTTCCACTTTCCCTTTTTAGGCATTTCCCCCCTAATACCTATTGTACTTTTTGGATCCCAATAACTCCTTTAGTACTTAAAAAATTATGTTTAAAGAGAAAAAAAAAGCAAAACAGAAAAAAAGGGTAGAAATAATACAGGATTTCAAAAACATAAACACTAAGAAATCACTAGTTTTTGAATTACATACTGTCATCTTAGAAATAGTTGTTCAGGTTACAAAATTAAAGCATACGAAGTGGGCATTCAAACAGTGACATGGCAAACAGTTCAGTGATCTAACAAAAACCTAGTAATATGGTTATCTATCTTACATACTTAAACAAACATGCAGTTATATACTTTAAAGCACTTTCTTTTCCTCTCTTTTTTACAATAGCAATTACACATTTTGGGTTTTACTACTCCTACAATTCTTATTACTTTTTACACTAGAGATACAATGTGATATTTATAAATGTAATTCTTATTTATTTCACAAATGAGGATAGTCTCAAGTTGTCACCATTTACCTATGAAGACCTCATGATCACCCTTTTTTATAGCTGAGTCATATTCCATTGTATAAAATACTACATCTTTTTGATCCACTCTGCAGTTGATGGGCATTTTGATTGTTTCCAACATTTAGCTACTATAAATTGTGCTGCTATGAACATGGGTGCACATATATTAGTGTGATATGACCTTTTCAGTTTTTCTGGGAAAATACCCAGGAGGGGAATAGCTGGATTGAGTAGAACTTACAAACTGAAGTCTTCTGAGAAATCTCCATAGAGATTTCTTTTCTTTTTTTTATTTAAGAGGAAAAACAGAAAAACACAAAACAAACCAAAGTGGTGTAAGGGTACACGTAATACAGAACTACAAAAAAACAAAACAAAACAAAAAAAACCCAAACAAACAAACAAACAAACAAAAAAACATAACAGTAAGAAATCACCTGTTAGTAGATTACATATTATCATCTTGAAAATAGTTCCTCAAATCACAGTATCAAAGAATACAAGGTGGACATTCAAACAGGGAGACTGCAAACAGCTGTGTTCAATGATCTAAAAACATTGATATAGTCAGCTATTTAACACCCCTAAACACACTTGTTGTTATATCCGTTAGAGCTCTTTTTCTTTTTTTTTTTCCCTCTCTTTTTTACAACAAGATTTACACATTTTGGATTTTATAACTCCTTAGTGCTTATTACTTTTTTTTTTGGGGGGGGGAGAATACAGTCAAATATGGCAAAACAAAGCTGTCAGTCAATACCAAGGATAGACATATCACATGGTGTAGAACAGAGTACAAGTTTATCAACAATGGTTATCAACGTTGTCCCTTGTTTCCTTAAAAAGAATTGTCTATCTCATTAGATATTATAAAGTTGGACAAAACAGTAGAGAACAAGACCAATAAAACTTAGGCATTGTAAACATTACAGGACTTCCAAAGAAGACAATAGTCAAACCAGAATGGGCATCTTAGTGAATCTTACTGCCTTCAAAGTAGTTGCCTATATCCTCAAACTTGATACTATCATACAGAATGGAACAGAGTCTAATCAGTCACAACAAGATTGTGGGAGTATTACAGGACTTCAAAACAAGTTAATAGGAAATCAAAAAGAGTTACTATTATATATCCTAATTTTTTAAATTTTTTCCCTTAATTAAGACAAACATAAGAAATAAGTAAATAATTTTTTTAAAGAATAAGGGGGAGATTGAGATAAAACAGGACATAAAAATATAACAATAGAGGTCAAAGCATGACTGTTTCAGCAACCTAGTACTTCACCACCATATAACCTGACTTAATAGTAGTTACCATAGTGACTTTTTCCTTGAAATATTTGGATAAAACTTCATATACTCTAGCTTCAAATATTTTCATATCAAGAAGCCCAGAATAAAGCCTTTCTAATTAATGAGTGAAAACTTTATAAGGCTCCAAGGCCACCTAATGGGGAATCATGATTACCACATATTTTTATATATTTGAATCATTACTTACATTAGGGAAACTATTCGGTATTCACACATGCGAGATTGATTTATTTCACTTATGAGTATGGTCTCAAGCTGCGCCCATTTATTGATAAAGATCTCAATGTGATCCTTCTTTATAGCTGAATAATACTCCATTGTATAGAAATACCACAACTTTTTTATCCATTCCTCAGTTGATGGACACTTGGGTTGTTTCCAAGATCTGGCAATTACAAATTGTGCTGCTATAAACATAGGTGCACATATATCACTGTGGTATGATGCTGTCAGTTCTTCTGGGAATATGCCTAGAAGTGGAATAGCTGGAATAAATGGGATTTCCAGTCCCAACTTTTTGAGAAATCTCCAGACAGATCTCCACAAAGGTTGTACCAGTCTACACTCCCACCAGCAGTGCAGGAGAGTTCCTTTTTCCCCACAGCCTCTCCAGCATTTGTTGTCGGTTTTCTTGATCCTGGCCATTCTTTCAGGAGTGAGATGGTATCTCAGTGTGGTTTTAATTTGCATTTCTCTAATGACCAATGATGATGAGCATTTTTTCATGTATTTATTTGCCATTTGCATTTCTTCATCTGAGAATTGCGTATTCATCTCAGATGCCCATTTTTGGATTGGATCTTTGAATTTTGGAGGTCTGAGTTTCTTTAATTCTTTGTATGTTTTAGACAAGAGGCCCTTGTCTGAGAGAGAGTTCACTGAAATCTTTTCCCAGTTTGTGGGTTTTCTTTTCACTATGCTGGAGATTTCTTTTGACATGCAGAAACTTTTTAATAAGAAGTGGTCCCAGTTATTGATTCTGGGAAGTATGTCCCGTGCGGTTTGAGTCCTGTTCATGAATTCTTTACCTACTCCTATGTCTCCAAGGTTTCTACCTAATTTGTCTTCCAATAGATTTAGTGTTTCTGTTTTAATATTCAGATCTTTGACCCATTTAGATTTTAATTTAGTACATGGTGATAGACATGGGTCTAGCTTTAGTTTTTGGCAAATGGAGAGCCAGTTTTTCCAGCAACATTTATTAAAGAGACTTGCTCTTCTTTTTCTAGATGTTTGAGGTGTAGCATCAAGTTATTTATTTGTATTCGTTCTGTTTTCCTGATGTGGGAACTCAGTGCAATAAATTTTCCTCTCAGAACGGCTTTCATTGCATCCCACAGATTCTGGTAAGTTGTATCTGCATTTTCATTTTCTTTTAGGTATTGCTTAATTTCTTCTTTAATTTCTTCTGTGACCCACTGATTACTCAAGAGTGTGTTATTTAGTTTCCATGTGTTTGCGGAAGTTTTGCAGTATCTTTTATCATTAATTTCTAATTTCAGAGCGCTATGATCCGATGATATGCAAGGGATGATTTCAACTTTTTTGCATTTGCTTAAATACATTCTGTAAGCTAATATATGGTCTATTTTAGAAAATGATCCATGTACTGCTGAGAAGAATGTGTATTCTGATGTTGTTGGGTGGAACATTCTGTATATGTCTATCAAACCCATTTGTTCACAGGTGTGATTCAGTTCTGTTATTTCTTTGCTCATTTTCTGTCTGGTTGATCTGTCCCTTGGTGTCAGTGGTGTATTAAGGTCTCCTGTTACAATTGTGTTACTGATAATTTGAGTTTTCATTTCTGTTAATAATTGTTTTATATAACTGGGTGCTCTGGAGTTTGGTGCGTATATATTTAAGATAGTTATCTCTTCCTCTTGGAGTTTTCCCCTTACGAGTATGTAGTGACCTTCTTTGTCCTTTATGGTCATTGTTGGTTTAAAGTTCACGTTGTCTGCAAACAGAATGGCTACTCCTGCCTTTTTTTGGATTCCTGCTGCATGAAGAATTGTTTTCCATCCTTTGACTTTCAGTCTGTGAGTATCTTTCTGGGTTAGATGGGTTTCCTGTAAACAGCAGATGGTTGGATTTTGTTTCTTGATCCATTCTGCTAGTCTGTTTCTTTTGATTGGTGCATTGAGACCATTTACATTAATGGTTATTACTGTTAAATGCTGGTTAATTGTAGGAATGTTATCTCTCTGCTGTTGCATCTTTATCTTTCGGTTCTGTTTAATTATTTGCTTTGCTTAGTGGTTTTTTCCTTTGTGTATCTAAACTGTCTTTCAATATTTTTTGCAGGGTTGGTTTGGTGTTCATGAAGTTCTTCAGCTGTTCTTTGTCATGGAAGTATCGTATTGCACCATCTATTTTGAATGATAGTTTTGCAGGATATATCAGTCTTGGTTGGAAATCATTTTGCTTTAGGATCTGGAATACTTCACTCCATGCTCTTCTTGACTTTATTGTTTGTGCTGAGAAGTCTGCTGTGATTCTGATAGGTTTTCCTTTATAAGTGATCTGTCTTTTCTCTCTGACAGCTTTTAATAATCTATTCTTGTGTTGGATTTCTGGGATGGTGATTATTATATGTCTGGGTGTAGTTTTATTTTGGTTATGACTGTTTGGAGTTCTATATGCTTCACTGATCCTGATGTCAGTTTCTGATCTCATGCTTGGGAAATTTTCAGCTATTACTTCTCTAAATATCCTTCTGACATCCTTCATGTTGTCTCCCTCTCTTTCATTAATCCCTATCATTCTTATGTTATTCTTCTTTGCATCGTCTTGCAGTTGTTGAATTGTTGTTTCCTGATTCCTTGTTATTTTCAAAAGATCTTTCCTTTCCTGTTCACTAGCTGCAATCCTGTCTTCAAGGTCTGAAATTCTATCTTCACTTTCATTAAGGCGGTTTTTACAACTTTCAGTGGAGTTTTTCATTTCCTGTATATCTCTGTGCATCTGCATTATGTATTCTGTTTGTTTCTTATATTGCTCATCTAGGGATTCTATCTTTTTGTTTAGTTCCTCCAATTTTTTAATCTGTGTTTTCTTTACATATATTTAGAATCTCTTTCATTTCTTTTATCATTTCTTCTTTTATCTGGGAGATTATTTCGAGTTTGAATTTCTTTAAAGCTTCCTGGAGTTGTTTGTCAATTTCAGTGGCTATTGTGTCCGATATATGAGGTGGATGTGATATATTTTCTTCTATATACATCGCTCCTAGGGTTTCTTGAGGTGGGCTGCAGGTTTGAGGTTGTAATTTGGTCTTTTGTTTTGTCATTTTCCTATATTTCTGTGTTTCAAGTGTTATTTGAAAGCTTCCTCAGGATCTGTTGAAAATCCCCTTCTATGTTTGGAGCTACTGAGACTCTGGCACCGCGCTACCCCAAGCCATTGGGCCTACAGAACCAGTGGCCCTCCTCTGCCTGCTCAGAACTCCGCAGTTCCAGACAAGCTGGGCCTCAGGGACACTGTGCGCCCACCTGCCCCTTGGAAGCTCCACAGTTCTTCAAGCGCAGCCGGGTTAGGGTACACACCACAGGCCGCAGTGCTTCAGGAACCTGTGGACCCTCCCTGGTTGCAGAGATATCCAGAGTCCTCCAGACACGCAGAGAGGCCGGTGAGGGCACCCCAGATCTGCCCAGCTCCTGCTCTGCAGACCTATGGCCAGGCGCGGCAGCTAAACAGGCTGGGCTAGGCTGGTAGTGTGGGCCAGCCCACCTATCGGGAGCTCAGCAGGTCTCCAAGTGAAGCCGGAATGGGGAGGCTGATGTGGAAGCCTGAAACCCACCTCTCACCTTCACTGCACCTGGAAGCCTGGGGGAACTCCAGCAGTCTGGGCGGAGATATCCAGAGTCCTCCAGACACGCAGAGAGGCCGGTGAGGGCACCCCAGATCTGCCCAGCTCCTCCTCTGCAGACCTATGGCCAGGCGCGGCAGCTAAACCTCCATAGAGATTTCCATAGTGCCTGCACCAGTCTACACTCCACCCACAATGGAGCAGTGTTCTTTTCCCTCACAGCCTCACCAACATTTGTTATCAGTTGATTTCTTGAAGGCAACTATGCTTTCCAGAGTGAGACAAAATCTCAATGCTGTTTTAATTTGCATTTAATGAGTGGCCAATGATGGCAAATATTTCTTCATGTATTTCTTTGCCATTTGTATACCTTCATTTGAGAACTGTGTGTTCATCTCAGATGCCCATTTTGGGAGAGGGTCTTTGAATTTGGAGGGCTTGATGATTTTCAGTTCCTTATATGTTCTTGATACCCGTCCTAGAGGGCTTTGTGGCTACATTTCTTTCCTATTCTGTGGGTTTTCTTTTCACTCTGTTGGTGATTTCTTTTGAAGTGCAGAAAATTTTCAATAATATGAGAATGCAGCTGTTGAGTCTATGAAATATTTCCTGTGTGGTTTGTGTTTTGTTCATGAATTATCTGCCTACTCTATGACTCCAAGTTTTCTACCTGCCTTGTCGTCTAGTAGATTTAGTGTTTCTGTTTAATATGTATATCTGTGTTCCATAGATTTTAGTCTTGTGCATGGTGATAGGCATGAGTCTAGATTCAGTCTTCGGCATGTGCAGAGCCTACTTTTCCAATACCAGTTATTAAAGAGGCTATCCTTCTTCCTGTGAACATGTTTAGCCTTTTTGTCAAATAACAGGTGACTGAGTGTCTTTGTAGTTGTGTTTGCATTTCTAGTCTTTTCCATTAATCCTCGGGTCTATTTCTTTGTCAGTACCATGCTGATTTTTATCACTGTAGATTTGTAGTATAGTTTTTTATTTTAAAGGTATTATAATAAAAGAGGAAATAACAAAGCAGATCAGAACAGAACAATTTAAGCAACATAGTACTTCATCACAGGCAAGCGGATATAACAGTAGCTACCATAATGTCTCTTTCCTTGAAATGTTGAGCATACCTTCATACACAAAATTGTTAAACATAACAAAATACTATAAAACCATTAAAGAGAATGAAAGTATTACAGGGCATTTAGAACCAAATCACAGAAAATGAACAATGGTTACTATAATATCTCATTGTCTATAAAAATTTTGTTTATATAACTACACATGATAAAATCCAATAAAATACTACATGATAGAACCAGTGGAAACAGAAGAACAAAAGACCAGTAGGACTTCAAATCAAGATGATATTAAATGGGGCTGGGGATTTAGCTCAGCGGCATAAGTGCCTGCCTTGCAAGCAGGCAGTCGTGAGTTCGATCCCTGGTACCAATAAAAAGGAAAAAGGCAAAAAAGAGATGATATTAAAAAAGCACTGGATATTATAATGTCTTGTTTTCTTCAAAATAGCTGTTTATACCATCACAGATAATAAAATCAAACAAACCAGGATAAAACCATTCCAATCAATGAATGGAAACATTGTAAGTCTTCAAAGCAATGTAATAGGGAATCAGGATTACCATAAACTTGTATGTACTCTTACCATTTCTCACACTAGGGAGACTATACGGTATTTTTACATGTGAGTTTGATTTATTTTTCTTATGAGTATATGAGTATGGTCTCAGGTTGCATCCATTTATTTATAAATATCTCATTGTGTTCTATCTTTATAGCTGAGCAGTACTCCATTGTATAAAAATACCACAACTTTTTTATCCATTTCTCAGTTGATGGACATTTAGGTTGTTTCCAAGATCTGACTATTACAAATTGTGCTGCTATAAACATGGGTGCACATATGTCACTGTGGTATGATGTTTTATTTCTTCTGGAAATATGCCTAGAAGTGGAATAGCTGGGTCAAATGGGACTTTCAACCCCAGACTTTTGAGAAATCTCCAGACTGACACCCAGAATGGCTGCACCAGTCTACACTCACACCAACAGGGCAGGAGAGTTCCTTTCCCCCCACATCCTATCCAGTATTTGTTGTTGGTAGTTTTCTTGATCATGGCCATTTTTTCTGGAGTGAGATAGAATCTCAGCATTGCTTTGATTTGCATTTCACTAATGACTAATGATGGTGAATGTTTTTTCATGTATTTATTTGCCATTTGTATTTCTTCATCTGAGAAGTTTGTATTCATCTCAGATGCCTATTTTTAGCACTGAATTTTGGGGGTCTGCTTTTTAAAAATTCTTTATATGTTTTACACAGAAGCCATTTGTCTGATGGACAGTTCAGTAAGATTTTGTGCCAGTTTGTGGGTTTTCTTTTCACTATTCTGGAGATTTTTTTAAACATGCAAAAACTTTTTAATAAGAGGTGATCTCAGTTATTGATTCTGGGAAGTATTTCCTGCGTGGTTTGAATCCTGTTCATGAATTCTCTACCTACCCCTACGTCTTCAAGGTTTTTACCCAACTTATCTTCCAATAGATGTATTGTTTCTGTTTTAATATTAAGATCTTTGATCCATTTAGATTTTAATTTAATACATGGTGATAGACATGGGTCTAGTTTTAGTTTTCAGCATATGGAAAGTCAGTTTTTCCAACACCATTTATTAAAGAGTCCTTCTTCCAGGGAACCTTTTTGGCCCCTTTATCAAAGATAAGTTAGTTGAGTATGTTTGCAGTTGTGGTTGTATCTTCTGATCTATCCCATTGATCTTCAGCTCTGTTTTGATTCCAGTACCATGTTGATTTTAGTGCAGTTGCTTTGTAGTATAAATTCTAGTCAGTTTTCTTGATACCTCCTGCCTTGTCTTTGCTGCTTAGAATTTTCTTTGCCACACTAGGTCTCTTCTGGTTCCCGATGAATTTTAGGAGTGATTTCTGTAGATCTCTGAAGTATGTTGATGGTATATTTATTGGGACTGCATTGAATATGTATACCAGCTTTGGAAGAATGGCTTTTTTCACAATATTTATTTTTCCTATCCATGAACAAGGAATGTTTTTCCATTTTCTGAGATTCTTTTCAATTTCTTTTTTCAGGACATAATAATTTTCCTTGCAAGGATCTTTTACATCTATCATGAGATTAATTTCTAAATATGTCATTTTTTTGTATCCTAGTGTGAGGGGTTTTGTTTCTCTTATTTCTCTCTCAGTGATTTTGTGGTTAGTATACGGGAATGCTATTGATTTTTGAGTATTGATTTTGTATCTAGCTACATTGCTCAATTTATTTTTTTATATGTAGGAGATTTTCAATGGAATTTTGGAGATCTTCTACTCAGAGTATCATGTCATATACAAATAATAATAATTTCACGTGCTCTTTTTGTATCTTTACCCATTTTATTTCTTTCTCTTGACTAACTGCTCTGACTTGTATTTCCAATACTATGTTGAATAGGAGTAGTGATAAGGGGAATTCTTGTCTTGTGCCTGATTTTAAGGCAAAGGAATTTAGTTTTTGGCCTTTTAATGTGATGCTGGGTGGGTGAACTTCACGGCGTTGGGGTGCACTGTAACAGCAGGGTGGATCCTGAGGCAGTCTGCAATGGCCTCCCTGCTCCTGGCTGTGCTTGGCGGAGTCTGGGGTTCAGAGAAAGAAAGAGGGTGACATCGGTTCCATAGGCTGGCCTTGAGCTGGCCTGCCCCACCCTGAGTGAGTTTCTCTCAATCCAGGGAATTGGGTGGCCAGAGTCCCAGGATCTGAGGGAATAGAAGAGTATTTTCAACAGACCCTGGGGTAGTGTTAGAATAACACTTGAAACACTCGAAACACACAAATATAGGAAAAAGATGAAATGAAAGATCAAATTACAATCTCAAACCTCCAACACATCCCAAGAAACCTTAGGAGCTATGTACATAGAAGAAAATACATGTCATAAACCTGAAATATTGGACATAATAGCAACTGAAAAAAAGAAGCAACCCTGGGAAGCCTTTAAGGAATTCAAACAAGAAATAATCATCCAGGTAAAAGAAAAAATGATAAAAGAAACGAGGGAGATGCTGAACATAGCTAGAAAAGAAACAGTTAAAATATTGGAGGAATTAAAAAGAATACCTGGATGAGCAATATAAGAAACAAACAGAATAAATAAAGCAGGTGCAAAAAGATATACAGGAAATCAAATATTTAATTGAAAGCTGTAAAAACCACCTCAATGAAAGTGAAGATAGAATCTCAGACCTAGAAGGCAAGATTGCAGCTAGTGAACAGGAAAGGAAAGACCTTTAAAAAATAACAAGAAATCAGGAAATAACAATTCAACAACTGCAAGATGACCCAAAGACAAAAACATAAGTGATAGGGATAAATGAAAAAGAAGGGGGCAACATAAAGGATGTCAAAAATATTTAGTAAAATAATACCTGAAAATTTCTCAAACATGAGATTGGAAACTGACATCAGGGTCAGTGAAGCACATAGCACTCCAAATAGTCATAACCAAAATAAAACTACACCCAGACATATAATGATCACCATCCCAGAAGTCCAAAATAAGAATAGAATATTAAAAGCTGTCAGAGAGAAAAGACAGATCTCTTTAAAGGAAAAACTATCAGAATCACAGCAGACTTCTCAACACAAACAATAAAGTCAAGAAGAGCATGGAGGGAAGTATTCCAGATCCTAAAGGAAAATTATTTCCAACCTAGACTGATATACTCAGTAAAACTGTCCTTCAAAATGGATAGACAATGAAGATACTTCCATGACAAAGAATGGGTGAAGTAATTCATAATTGCCAAGCCAACCCTGAAAAGAAAATTGAAAGATAGTTTAGGTACACTTAGAAAAAAAACCACTAAGCAAAGTAGAGAATTAAACAGAACAGAAAGATAAAAATGTAACAGCAGAAAGATAACATGTCAACAATAAACAATCATATAACAGTTATAACCATTAATGTAAATCGTCTCAAAGCACCAATAAAAAGAAACAGACTGGCAGAATGGATCAAGAAACAAAATCTAACCATATGCTGTCTACAAGAAACCCATCTAACCCAAAAGGATACTCACGGACTGAAAGTCAAAGGATGGAAACAATACTTCATGCAACAGGAACTCAAAAAAAAAAGTGGGAGTAGTTATTGTGTTTGCAGACAATGTGAACTTTAAACCAATAATGATCAGAAGAGATAAAGAAGGTCACTTCATACTGGTTAGGGAAAACTTCAAGAGGAAGAGGTAACTATCTTAAATACATATGTTCCAAATTCCAGAGAGCCCAGTTATATAAAACAACTTTTAACAGAAATGAAAAAGCAAATTATCAGTAACACAGTTATAACACAAGACCTTAACAAATCATTGACACCAAGGGACAGATCAACCAGACAGAAAACCAGCAAAGAAATAACAGAAATGAATCACACCTGTGGACAAATGGACTTGATAGACATATAGAGAGTATTCCATCCAATTACGTCAGAAAGCACATTCAAAGCAGTACCTGGGTCATTCTCTAAAATAGAACATATATTAGCTCACAGATCATATTTAAATAAATGCAGAAGAGTTGAAATTATCCCTTGCACGTTATCAGATCATAGTGCTATGAAATTAGAAATTAATGATAAGAGATACTGCAAAAATCCTACAAAGACATGGAAACTTAATAAGACCCTCTTGAGTAATCAATGGTCACAGGAGAAATTAAAGAAGAAATTAAACAAAACCTATAAGCAAACAAAAATACAAATATAATTTCCCAGAATCTGTGGGATGCAATGAAAGCCATCCTCAGAGGAAAATTTATTTATTTTTTTTTGTCTTTTTTTTTTTATTGGTACCGGGGATCGAACTCATGACTACCTGCTTGCAAGGCAGGTGCTTATGCCACTGAGCTAAACCTCCAGCCCCAGAGGAAAATTTATTGCACTGAGTTCCCACATCAGGAAAACAGAACGAATACAAATAAATAACCTGATGTAACACCTCAAACATCTAGAAAAACAAGATCAAGTCAAACCCAAACCAAAGAATAGAAGAAAGTATAAAAATCAGAGCAGAAATCAATGCAGTAAAGACTAAGAGAACAATCCAAAGAATCAATGAATCAAAAAGTTGATTCTTTGAAAGAATAAATAAAATTGAAAAGCCCCTACAAAACCTTCTTTAAAAAAGGTTAGAAAAGGCTCAAATACATGCAATGAGAAATGAAAAAGGTGAAATCACTACAGACTCTATCGAAATACAGAAGATCATCAATACCTATTTTGAAAACCTCTAGTCTCTAAGGTTTGATAACATAGAAGAAATAGAGTGACCCCTAGAAACATATGACTTACCAACATTTGGTTAAGAAGATATAAAACTGCTAAATAACCCAATTTCTATTAATGAAATTGAAAATGTAATTAAGTCCTTACCTACAAAGAAGAGCCCAGGCACAGACAGATTCACTGCAGAATTCTACAAGAAATACAGAGAAGACTTAATGCCGACACTCCTCAAACTCTTCAATGAAACTGAAAGGGAAGCAATCCTTCCTAAGTCATTCCTGGAAGCAAATATTACTCTAGTACCAAAACCTGAGAAAGACCCAAATAAAAAAGAGAACTGTAGACCAATCTCCTTAATGAATACAGATGCAAAAATCCTCAATAAAATATTGGCAAACAGGATGCAACAAATCATCAAGAAAATTATACACTGTGACCAAGTGCAATTCATCCCAGGCATGCATGGATGGTTCAACATACATAAATCAATAAATGTAATCCACCATATCAATAAAGCTAAAAGTAAAAATCACATAATCATTTCTATAGATTCAGAAAAAACTTTTGATAACGTTCAACATTTTTTATGTTAAGAACTTTACAATTGTTTTGAAGCCCCACCAATCTATGGCTCTTCTGGCTCCATTGGTTTTATCATGATGTATCTTGCTGGATTTTATTATATGTGATAATATAAATAAAAATTGTTATAGGCAAAGAGATAATATAGAAAACATTGTTCATTTTCTGTTAGCTGGTTCTAAATACCCTACATTGCTTTCACTCACTTGAATGGTTTTACACTGACTGGATACGTTTGAAGCTATAGTATATGAAGTTATATTCAAATATTTAAGGAAAAGACACTATGGTAACTACTATTAAGTCGGGTTATTTGGTGGTGAAGCACTAGGTTGCTGAAACTGTCATGCTTTGACCTGTATTTTTATGTTGTTATGTCCTCTTTTATCTCAATCTCTCCCTTATTCATTAAAAATTTATTTAGTTATTTTTTATGATTTTTTAATTGAAAAACGGGCAGGATATATTATAGTAACTTTTTTGATTTCCTATTAACTTGATTTGAAGTCCTGTAATACTCCCACTATCTTGTTTTGACTGATTAGACTCTGTTCCGTTCTGTATGATAGTATCAAGTTTCAGGGCATAGGCAACTACTTTGAAGGCAATAAGATTCACTATGATGCCCATTCTGGTTTGACAATTATCTTCTTTGGAAGCCCTGTAATGTTTACAAGGTTTAGGTTTATTGGTCTTGTTCTCTACTGTTTTGTTCAACTTTATAATACCTAGTGAGATAGACAATTCTTTTTAAGGAAGCAAGAGGCATTATGGTAACCATTGTTGATAACCTTGTACTCTTGTTTTTACATCATGTGCTATGTCTATCCTTGGTTTTGACTGACAGCTTTGTTTTGCCATATTTGACTTTATTCTCTTGCAAAAAAAGTAATAAGAACTAAGGAGTAATAAAACCCAAAATGTGTAAATTTTGTTGTAAGAAAGAGAGGGAAAAAAGTGCTCTAAAGGATACGACTGCAAGTGTGTTTAGGGGTATTAAATAGATGACCATATTAATGTTTTTGGTTGGATCATTGAACACAACTGTTTGCAGTCTCACTGTTTGAATGTCCCCTTTGTATGCTTTGATACTGTGACTTGAGCAACTATCTCTAAGATGATAATGTGTAATCTATTCACTGGTGATTTCTTACTGTTTTTTTTGGTAGCTCTGTATTACTGGTGCCATTACTCCACTTTGTTTTGTTTTGTTTTCTCTTTTTCCTTTTAAATAAAATTTTAAAAAAAAGAATTTTACATAAAATTGGGATAGGTGGTCTTTACCTCAATATAACAAAGGCTACCTATGACAAACCAACAGCCAGTATCATACTAAATGTCCAAAAATTGAAGGCCTTTTCTTTAAAACCAGGCACAAAACAAGGATGTTGCATTTCACCACTCCTATTTAATATAGTACTGGAAATACTAGTCAGACCAATTAGACAAGAGAGAGAAATATAAGGGGCCAAGATAGGAAAAGAAGAAGTTAAATTATCATTATTTGCAAATGACATGATACGCTACATAGAAGACCCCAAAACTCCATTGAAAGACTCCTTGATACAATAAATAAATTCAGCAATGTAGCTGGATACAAAATCAATACTCAAAAATCAATAGCATTTGTGGCTGGGGATTTAGCTCAGCGGCATATGTGCCTGCCGTTCAAGAAGGCAGTCCTGAACTTGATCTCTGGTACCGATTAAAAATGAAAATAAAAAAATAGCATTCCTATACACTAATGAAAAAATTACTGACACAGAAATAAGAGAAGCCACAGCCTTCACACTAGCTACCAAAAAAATGAAACATTTAGGAATTATTCTCACAAAAGAAGGGAAAGACCTATACAGGGAAAATTAAACTACACTGAAAAAAGAAATAGAAGATGATCTCAGAAAATGGAAAAACATCCTTTGCTCAAAGACAGGAAGAATAAATATTTTGAAAATGGCCATTCACCCAAAACTGTTATACAGATTCAATGCAATCCCAATAATAATAGCAACAACGTACCTCACAGATCTAGAGAAATCACTCTTAAAATTCATCTGGTGTGAGAAGAGACCTATAATAGCAAAGACGTTTCTAAGCTGCAAAGGCAAGGCAGGAGGCATCACAATCACTGACTTGAAGTTATACTACAAAGCAACCGTTGTAAAATCAACATGGTACTGGAATCAAAACAGAGCTGAAAATCAATGAAATAGATTAGAAGATACAACCATAACTACCAGCACACTCAACCACCAGCTTGGACTGGAAGTCCCATTTGTTCTAGGTATTCAACTTCTAAGCATGTTCCCAGATGAACTGAAAGCATCATATCTCAGTGATATATGTGCACCCATGATTATAGCAGCACAATATGTATTAGCCAGATCTTGGAAACAACCTAAGTGTCCATCAACTGAAGAACAGATAAAAAAGTTGTGGTATTTTTATACAATGAAGCACTGCTGAGCTATAAAGAAGGATTACACTGAGATATTTATAAATAAGTGGGCACAGCTTTAGACCATACTCATAAGTGAAATAAATCTAACTCACCTGTATGAATCCCTAAGAGTTTCCCTAGTGTAAGAAATGATACAAATACATAAAAGTATGTGGTAATCATGATTCCCAATTATATCACTTTGAAACCTTATAAAGTTTTCACTCATTAATTGGAATGGTTTTATTCTTGGCTGTTTGATTTTATTGTCTGTGATGATGTGAACAGCTATTTTGAAGAAAACTAGACATCACAATAGCTAGTGCTGTTTTAATAGCTTGTTTTGAAGTCCCATCATAATGTTGTTCTTCTGTCTCCATTGCTTTCATCATGTTGTATCTTATTGGATTTTATTATATGTGATAGTATAAACATAAATTTTATAGGCAAAGAGATAATGTAGATACCATTGTTCATTTCTCTTTTAGCTGATTCTAAATTCCTTTTAATACTTTCATCGTCTTGAATGGTTTCACACTGCCTCGATATGTTTGATGCTATAGTACATGAAACTATTCTCAAATATTTCAAGGAAAGAGACACTATGGTAACTACTTTTAAGTCGAGTTATCTTGTGGTCAAACACTATGTTGTTTTTAAATTGTTCTGTTATGACCTGTATTGTATGTTGTTATGTTCTCTTTTATCTCAACTTTTCAATATTTTAAAAAAATATATTTTTTATTTTTTTTAATTAAGGGAAAACAAAAAAAGTTAGCAGGATATGTTATAGTAACTTTTAAATTTCCTATTAACTTGATTTGAAGCCCTGTATTGCTCTCAGCATCTTGTTTTGACTGATTTTACTCTATTCTGTTTTGTTCTACAGCATCAAGTTTTAGGATACAGGCAACTACTTTGAAGGCAATAAGATTCACACAGATTAAAAATATGTTTTTTCTGCATTTTCATTGAATTGTAGGTATTGCTTTATTCCTTTAATTTCATCTGTATCCCACTGGCTGTTCAGAAGTTTGTTATTTAAGTTCTGTGTATTTATGCAGGTTTTGCAGTTTTTTGCTTTTAATTTCCTATTTCACTGCAATATGGTCAGATATTATACATAGGATAATTGCAATACCTTTGAATTTACTTAAGAATATTTTATGGAATAATATGTGGTCTATTTTGGAGAGTGTCCTATGTGCATCTCAGAAAAATCTGGATTCTTATGTGGTTGGGTGGAACACTTTGTAAACATCTACTAAGTGCAATTGCTCATGTGTATGTTTCAATTCTATTATCTCTTTGCTGACTGCTTGTCTAGTTGATCTATTTCCTTGTGACAATGAGATGTTAAGGTTCCCTGTTATAACTATGTTCTTGTGTATTTGGTTTTTCATTTGCATTGGTATGTGTCTCATACAGTTGTGTGCTCCTGTATTTGGTGCATATGTATTTATAATTTTTAGTTCTTCCTCTTGAAGTTTTTCCCTAACTAGTATGTAGTGATCTTTTTTATCTCTTTTAATTATTTTAGATTTGAAGTTCATGTTGTCTGCACATAGGAGAGTTACTCCTGATTTTTTCTGGGTTCCTATTGCATGGAATGTTATTTTCCATTCTTTGACTTTTAATCCATGAGTTTCCTTCTGGGTCACATATGTTTCATGTATACATCATACTGTGGGATGATGTTTCTTGATTCATTCTGTCAATTTATTTCTTTTGATAGATGAATTGAAGCCATTTACATTTATAGGTATAAGTGATATGCAATGGCTTGACTTTGCCATGTTATGATCCAGTTGTTTGCTTTCTTCTTTCTCTCTTGTTTAATTGCTTGTTCTACATGGTGGTTTATTTCTATAGTTCTGGGGATTGTGGTCATTTTTATCTCTATCTAGCATGTCTTTCAATACTCTTTCTAGGATTAGTTGGGTGGACCTGAATTTCTTCAGTTGTTCTTTGTCATGGAAGTGTCTTGTTTCTCCATTAAATTTGACTGAAAGGAACTTCCGGGAGAACATGGTGGACAGATAACAGCAACTACCGGAGGCTCTCTGAAAGACTCGGCTCAGAAGCCAGGAATGGTGCGGACTAAGGAGACATAAGCAGGTGGAGATATGCTCTGCTGACTCAGGAATGAACTGGGCTGAGAGAAACCAACTTGGAATGCAGTCCTGGTGCTAAAACAGGAACAGAAAAGCCTCGGTGTGGAGGCTGGACCCCGCGCCATTGTAAGCCGCAATTTGGGGTTCCCGCCGTGCGGCGGCTGGCTGCCTCTACAGTGGCTCAGCAAGGAGAGACGCACAGAAGCTCTGAGAACGGCAATCTGCAAATGGCAGGGAGGCGTGCACTGACTTGTGGTGAGGTGAATGAGAGAAACTGACACTCTACCACAGTTTGACTCCAGCAGAGGACTTTCTGGGCCCGAGCAGTCCTGCGGGAGCAGGGCGCAGTGGTGACTCCAGCCACACATCCCCCTCTCGGGCGGGATTGGTGAAAAGTGCCTGGCCTGCGTGACGCTGCCGGCGGACCTGGTAGGCTGTCCCAACCCAGATCCCAGAGCCTGATGGTGGCCGGGAGGGGAGATGCATAGGCTGCCTGGTCCGTAACTCCCTGGTGCGCAGCGGTGAGCGGGAACACCTAACTGGCGCAATTCGATCAGGCTGTGGCTGACTGGGAGAGAAGCTGGGCCTCTTATATAAGCTTGCATATATAAGGAACAGAGAAGAAGAGGCAGCATGGGAAGAGGCAGCAACAAGAAAGGCTCCTCGGCCCCCAATTCTGAGAATCAGGCAATAGCAGACACCGCACCAATACACATAATGCGCCATATAGAGAGCCTCATAGACCAATTCAGGAATGAAGTTATCAACGACCTGAAGCTAGAAGTATGCAGAATAGTTAGAGAAATGCTAAGTACCACCCAAGAAAAAACAGGTGGTGGAATGGAAGAACAGAAAAAAAGGGGAGAATTGTTTGATGGAGAAAACAGAGAAAGCATAGAATACATGAAGCAGGTTCAAAGGGACTACCAAGATACTAAGAAGTCTATCGAAGACTGGCATAACAGCTTGAAAGAAACTAAGGACAGACTATCTGAACTGGAGGGCAGACTTGTAATATGGGAGAATGAAATGAAAAACTTCTTAAAAATAACAAAGAAACAAACAGCAATAATACAAAGACAAGAAGATGATAAGAGGATCCATAACTTAAGGATTAAGAACATAAAAGAAGAAGTAGGGACACAAACAAGTGAACTACAAAAGCTACTCACAGAAATAATCCAGGAGAATTTTCCTAATTTAGCAAAAGGTAAAGATACTCAGATGTATGAGGCATACAGGACCCCAGCTACCTACAACCCAAACAGAGCAACACCCAGGCATATAATAATAAAAATTCCAGAAATTCAATACAAGAACAGAATATTAAAAGCTGTCAGAGACAAGAAACAGACCACTTACAAGGGAACACCCATCAGAATTACAGCAGATTTCTCTACACAAACCATCAAATCACGAAGAGCGTGGGGGGAAATAATTCAAGCTTTGAAAGATAATAATCTCCAGCCAAGATTGAGATATCCTGCACAACTGTCCCTGGAAATTGATGGAAAAACAAGGTGCTTCCAGGATAAAGAGGAACTGGGGGAATTTGCAACCACCAATTCAACTCTACAGAGAGTATTGCAGGATATTCTAAAAAAAGAAAAATACAAAGAATCCATAAATAATGGCAGAGAGGCCACAATGAATGGAGCAGAGAACAAAATGAAGAAGACAAACTGACACCTACTGACAGAAAAAGAGCTCAACAGAAATGAGGCAGAGAAGATTGGATGATAGGAACAGCTATTTTGGAGAAAATGACATCTTAATAGGTAATACTGATTTAGTATCATCTTGTTTTGAAGTCTCATCTAGCTTTTGTCCTTCTGTCTCCAATGGTCTAAATAGGCTGTATCTTATTGGATTTTATTATGTACGATAGTATAAGCAAAAACTTTTAAAGACAAGGAGATTATACAGAAACCATTGTTCATTTTCTGTTAGTCGATTCTAAATACTCTGTAATGCTGTCATTCTCTTGAATGGTTTTACATAGTTTTGATATACTTAATGCTACAGTATACGAAGTTGTACTCAAGGATTTCAAAGAAAGAGACAATATGGTAACTACTTTTAGGTTAGGATTATCTGGTGGTGAAACACTATTCTGCTTAAATGGTTATGTTTTGATCTGCGCTGTTTCACTGTTATGCCCTCTTTTATCTCAATCTCCACTCCATTGTTTACATTTTTATCTTTATCCTTTTAATTAAAGGAAAAAAATAGCAGGATATATTATAGTAACCCACTTTGACTTTTCATTACCTTGATTTAAAGCCCTGTATTACTCTCACCATCTGGTTTTTAACTGATGTTCCCCTATTCTGTTTTGCTGGATAGTATCAGGTTCAAAAGTTTAGGCATCAGCTGTGAAGATAATGAGATTCATTGTGACGCCCATTCTTGTTGACTTTTATCTAGTTTTGAAGACCTACAATGTCTCCAATGTTTTGGTTTTGTCGGTTTTATTCTTTACTGTTTTGTTCAATTGTATTATAACTAACGATATAGGCAATTCTATTAGAGATAGCGGGAGGCATTATGGTAACCATTGTTGATCACCTTGTATTATGTTTTTACATTATCTATTATGTCCACCCTTTTGACTTGACCGATTCTGTTCTGTTATGTCACATTTGGTTTTACTCTCTTCCAAAAAAGTAATAAGAACCGTGGGAGCAATGAAACCCAAAATGTGTAATAGTCATGGTACAAAAGAGAGGAAAAGAAAGTGCTCCAAACTATATAACTGCATGTATATTTAAGTGTATAAGAGAGAAAATGATATCACAGAGTTTTATTGGATCAATGAACAGAACTGTTTGCAGTATCATTGATGGAATGTCCACTTTACAAGCTTTAATTTTGTGACTTCAACAATTATTTCTAAGATAACAATATGTAATCCATTAACTAGTGATTTCCTACTGTTCATTTTTTTTCTGTAAATCTGTATAACTTGTACCCTTTCCCTGCTTTTTTTTTCTTTTCTCCTTAAATAAAATTTAAAAAAATTTTTGACTGAAAGTTTTTCTGGGTACATCAGTCTGGGTTGAAAGCTGTTTTCTTTCAGGGCTTGAAATACCTCACTCTGAGCTTGTCTTGACTTGAGTTTGTGTTGAAAAATCTGCAGTGATTCCAACTGGCTTTCCTTGATAAGTGAGTTTTATCTTCTCTAACAGCTTTTAGTATTCTCTTTTTATGCTGTATGTCTGAGGTGTTAATTATTACATATCTGAGTGTAGATTTATGTTGGTTCTGTTTGTGTGGCATTCTATGTGCCTCACTTATCTGCATATCAGATTTTTCCCCATATTTGGATAATTTTCTACTATTATTTCTGTGAATATTCTGTAGTTATGTCATTTGCATTGACTCCTGCATCTTCACTGATGCCTATTAATATTATGTTGTTCCTCTTCACATCATCTTGAAGCTGCTGGATTGTCATTTCATGTTGCTTTGTTATTTTTAAGCATTCTATCCTTTCATGATCACTCCTTGTGATCATGTCCTCAAGGTCTAAAATCCTATTGTCAGTTCATTTAAAAGGTTTTGCCAGCTTTCAATAGAATGTTTTGTTTCTTGGATGTCTCTTTGAGTTTGTTTCATGCATTCTGCTTGTTTTCTATGTTGTTCATTCAGGGTTTCAATCAGCTTCCCATGCTCCTGTACTCTTTTATCTATTTCTTCTCTATCTGTGCTGAGCAACTCCTTTACTAAAGTTGTCATTTCTGTTTTTACCTGAGAGAGTACTTCTTTTTTGATTTCTTCTATAGCCTCATGGAGTTCTTTTTTAAATTTCACTTGCTATCTTTTCAGTGATTTCCAGTACGTTTTTTTTGAAATCCTCTGTTTCAATGTCTCCTGTACTTGCTCCTGGTAGACTAGACATTTGGGATTGCATTTTGCTTTTTCCTTTTGACAGTTTCCCTTTTTGGGTTACTATTTGGTCCTACAATCCTACTAGCGTCAACTGTTGGAGGTGTGTATCTTGGGGTCCTACTGCAAGGTTGATTTTTGTCCAATTGCTGTGTCCCACAAGGAAGAGGTGGGCCAGTCACCTGAATTCCCCCTGCAGGGCCGGTTATGTGAGTCCTATATTCTTCGTAAGGTTGACAAGCCTAGGAATACTGATGGAAATCAACCCCTAGTTTCTGCTGTTATGTCTTCAGGTCATTCTGAGTCACCAGGTTTCCCTGCTTATAGTGTTTGTCTCACCTGGGACCCTACTGTGTCTTTGGGTGTCCCACATGCTCCCTTAATTTTCTCGAGGTTAGAGGAGGTCTTATTAACACCCTCCCCAACCTACCTGATATTCTGTGTGGAGGAAGGACTCACACACCCACTTGCCAAGCTCACCTGTGGCCTACTTCTGGAGAGGGCTTCACTGTTGCTCCTGTTTACCCACTGAAAATTGCAAACTCTATTCATATTTTAGGGGAAAACTCACCTCACTGATGGAAGCCTGTTGAGTTCTTCCTCCTGAGTCTCCTCTTAGTACTGCATGGTTAATTCACTGCAGTTCAAGGTTCTGGTAGGAGGTGTGGGAGCTGAAGATCAACCGCAATACTAGGTCCAGGAAGTAGGGGGATCCCTGATGGCAGCAGTGGGACTTCAGGGGCATGTGTCATGGACTGGAGTTCCTAGGTCTTGAGATGGGTGGCCAGGACTTTGGGGAAATAGGAGGGGCCCAGTTCTGGTCTGGCCCATCTGCGCTGCTGGCAGGAGTTCCTGGGTCCTGTGAGGTGGTCTTCCCAGATGTCAGGGCTTGGGAGAGGCCTGGGTCCAGCCCATCCCAGCTTTCACAGTAGGTTGCAGTTCCCCTCTGCAGGAACAGTGGGAGTCATGGGAGGGGCCTGGGTCTAGAAGGTCCCTTTCTTGCCACTAGTTGGAGTTCCTGGGTCTGAGAGGGTATCTGCTGGGATGGTGAGAGTCACAGGAGGGGTGTGGGTCTATCCCGGCCTCGTGTGTGCTGCTGGCTGGAGTTCCCAGGTTCCACGAGATCATTTGCTGGAACTTCAGGAGTCATGAGAGGGGCCTGGGTCTAGTAAGCCCCGTGCACCCCACTGGCTGGATACCCCAGATCCCATAAAGTTGTCTCCTGGGCTCCTTCAGTTTTTTTATACTAGGGAGATAACTCGGGATTCACTCATATGAGTCCAAACCATTTCATCCATGAGCATGATGTCTAGTTTCATCCATTTACCTATAAAAGCCTTGAGATTATCCTACTTCATAGCTGGGTAGTTTTCCACTGTATGAAAACACCATATCTTTCTTGTCTATTCTGCAGTTGATGGAAAGTTACCTTTGCTTTTTCCTGGTATGCTGTTGTGCGGCACAATTGTTCTCTTTCCTTTGATTTTCAGTCTATGAATTTCCTTTCCAGGTAGATGTGTTTTTTGTATATAGTGCATTGTGAATCATGTTTCTTAATCCACTCTCCCCATGTTTTCTTTTACTGGTAAATTGAAACAATCCACATTAATAATTACAACTGACATACATTGGTTTGTCTCTTCCATGCCATCCTCCTGCTGTTGGCCCTCCACTTTTCCCCTTCACTCATGCTTTCAGAGTAAGAATTGATCTGAATTTTTATGGGGTCTGTTTTGATTTGCTCCCTTTCATTCTTAATTGCTTGAATGTGTTTTTTCTTTACTCTTTTTGATGAAGTTGGCTAATGGATTAGTTTTATTCATTCAAGGAACCAACTTTTTGATAATTTTTATTGTTTTTTTAGTCTCTAGTACATTAATTTCTTATCCATATTACCTCCTCTTTTATAAGAGCTTTAGGTTTCATTTGTTTTTCTTTCTTTAGAAGTTTGAGGTTTAATATTAGGTTGTTTATTTGAGCTCATTCTGTTTTCCTGATGTTCAATTCATTGCTATAAATTTCCCTCATAAGACTGATTTTATTCAGTACCATAAATTTCAGCATATTGTATAGGCATTAAAATTTAATCATATATACTTTTTAATTTTATCTTTCATTTTCTCTGTGAAGGGTATTATTCAGAAGGGTACAATTTAATTTCAATGTGTTAATGCCGTGATTTACATTTTTGTTGATATACTATTTTATTGATCTATGCATGGAGTGACATCACCTCCTTTACATTTACTTAAACATATTTTGTCAGCTAATAAGTGACTTGTTTTGGAGAAAGCCCATGTGTGGATGAGAAGAATGTGTATTCTATTATTTTGGGATGGAGCACTCTGTCGATTGGTTTACAGGCTTGGCTTAATTCTAATGTTTCTTTGTAGATTTTTGTCTATTTGACCTATCAATTTGTGAGAGTGGGGTATTAAAGTCTCCCACTACAATTATGTTAGTGTTTATTTGGTTTTTCATGTCAGTTAATTTTTTTACGTAGTTGAGTGAGCTTGTGTTTGATACATAAATGTTAATGATATCTCTTTTGCTTGGAGTTTTCCTTTCATGAGGATGTAGTGACCTTTGCAATCTCTTTTGGTCAATTGTGGCTTAAAGTTTGCATTGTATGCAAATAGAATAGATGTTCCTGCTTTTTGTTCTGGATTCTTGAGCCATGGAGAATTATTTCCCATCCTTTGACTTTTATTCTAAGAATTTCTTTTTAGGTTAAGTGTGTTACTTGAATGCAGTATATTTTTGCATTTTGCTTCTTTTTAAAAATTTTTTATTTAAGGAGAAAAAGAAAAAAAAACAGAAAAAGGGTACAAGTTATACAGAATTTCAGAAAAAATAAACAGTAGGAAATCACTAGTTAATATATTACACATTGTCATCTTAGAAATAGTTGTTCAAGTTTAAAAATTAAAGCATATAAAGTGGACATTCAAACAGTGAGATTGCAAACAGTTCTGTTCAATGATCCAACAAAACTCAGTAATATGATTATCTATCTTATACACTTAAATATATATGCAGTTATAAACTTTAGAGCACTTTCTTTTCCTCTCTTTTGTACAATGACAATTACACATTTTGGGTTTTATTACTCCCGCAGTTCTTATTACTTTTTTTGAAGAGAATGAAACCAATGTGACATAACAAAACAGAGTCAATCAAATCAAAAGGATGGACATAATACATACTGTAAAAACAAAATACAAGGTGATCAACATTGGTAACCCATAATGCTTCTTGCTATCTTAAAAAGAATTGCCTATATCATCAGTTATAATAAAACTGAACAAAACAGTAAGGAACAAAACCAATAAAACCAAAGTCATTGGAGACATTGCAGGACTTCAAAAGAAGATAATAGTCAAACCAGAATGGGCATCATAATGAATCTTATTGTCTTCACAGTTGTTGCCTATACTCTCAAACTTGGTAGCATCAAGCAAATTAGAATTGAGCAAAATCAGTCAAAACAAGATGGTGAGAGCAATACAGGGTTTCAAATCAAGTTAATAGGAAATCAAAGTGGGTTACTATAATGTATCCTGATTTTTTTATTTTTCCCTTAATTAAAAAGATAAAAATAAAAAAGGAAATAATAAAAAAAAGGAGCTTGAGATAAAAAGAGGACATAACCACAAAATAGCACAGGTCAAAACATAACCATTTAAGCAAAATAGTGTTTCGCCACCAGATATCCCAACATAAAAGTACTTACAATAGTGTCTCTTTCCTTAAATCTTTGAGTATAACTTCGTATACTGTAGCATCAAACATATCAAGACAATGTAAAACCACTCAAGATAATGACAGTATTACAGGGTATTTAGAACCAACTAACAGAAAATGAACAATTGTCTCTGTATAATCTCTTTGTCTATCAAAGTTTTTGTTTATATTACCACATATAATAAAATCCAATAAGGTAAAACATGTTAAGACTGATGGAGACAGAAGAACAAAGCTTGATGGGACTTCAAAACAAGATGATATTAAATTAGCACTAGCTATTACGATGTCTTGTTTTCTCCAAAATAGCTGTTCCTACCACCCAACCTTCTCTGCCTCATTTCTGTTGAGCTCTTTTTCTGTCATTAGTGGTCAGTTTGTCTTCTTCATTTTGCTTTATGCTCCATTCATTGTGGCCTCTCTGCCACTGTTTCTGGAATCTTGGTATTTTTCTTTTTTTTTTTTTTTTTTTTTTTTTTTGTCTTTTTCGTTTTTATCGGTACCAGGGGTATTTTTCTTTTTTAAGAATGTCCTGCAGTATTCTCTGTAGATTTGAATTGGTGGTTGCAAATTCCCCTAGTTCTCCTTTATCCTGGAAGCAACTTGTTTTTCCATCAATTTCTAGGGACAGTTGTGCAGTATATATCAATCTTGGCTGGAGGTTATTATCTTTCAAAGCTTGAATTATTTCCCCCCATGCTTTTCATGATTTGATGCTTTGTGCCGAGAAGTCTGCTGTAATTCTGATGGGTATTCCCTTGTAAGTGATCTGTTTCTTGTCTCTGATGGGTTTTAGTATTCTGCTCTTATATTGGATTTCTGGGATTTTGATTATTATATGTCTGGGTGTAGCTCTGTTTGGGTTGTAGGTGTCTGGGGTCCTGTATGCCTCACACATCTGAGTATCTTTACCTTTTGCTAAATTAGGGAAATTCTCTTGGATTATTTCTCTGAATAGCCTTTGTAGTTCATTTGTTTGTGTCCCTACTTCTTCTTTTATGTTCTTAATTCTTAAGTTATAGATCCTCTTTTCATCTTCAAGCCTTTGTATTACTGCTTTTTTGTTTTCTTGGTATTTCTAAGAAGTTTTTCATTTCATGCTCCCACTTTACAAATCTGGCCTCCAGTTCAGATAATCTATCCTTAGTTTCTTTCAAGCTATTATGCCAGCTTTCAATAGAGTTTTTAGTTTCCCAGTAATCTCTTTGAACCTGCTTCACATATTCTATGTTTTCTCTATTTTCTCCATCAAAAAAATTTCCCCTTTTCTTTTCTGTTCTTCTATTCCACCATCTGTTTTTTCTTGGGTGGTGCTTAGCGTTTCTCTAACTATTCTACTTACATCTTGCTTTAGGTTGTTAAATACTTCACTGTTGAACTCGTCTATGAGGCTCCGGAGATACCACTTTATGTCTATTGGTGCCGTGCCTGATATTGCATGTTTTCTGTCCTCATTCTCCTTTGCATTTACCTTTCCTGGGTCAGTGTTCTCAGGATTGGGGGCCAAGGACCCTGTCTTGTTGCTCCCTCTTCCTGTACTTTTTATTCCTTCCATACAAGCGTATACATTAGGCCCAGTTTCTTTCTTTTCGTTTACAGTTTGTTTGAATTGCACTGGCTAGGTGTTCCTGCCCACTGCAGTGTACTAGGGAGATACAGACCTGGGCAGCCTCTGCTGGGCCCACCCCTTCAGGTCAGTCAACCTACTGAAGGCTTCACTGCTAGGGTGCACCACCCGGTGCTGGGACCTGGTTTGGTCTAGCCTACTGGGTCTTAGTCTGTGGCGTCAGCCAGGCCAAGTGCTCCCCACCAATCCCACTTGAGAGAGGAATA
The DNA here is from genome assembly GCF_034190915.1 of Cavia porcellus. Classification (NCBI taxonomy): domain Eukaryota; kingdom Metazoa; phylum Chordata; class Mammalia; order Rodentia; family Caviidae; genus Cavia; species Cavia porcellus. The sequence goes on along the minus strand of NW_026947486.1, from coordinate 40,321,537 downwards.
TGCGACTAAAGTCACTGCAGCATCCTGTTCTGACTAGTCTGCCTAGTCCCAGAATGTTCTCTGTTGGAGCCTCCTTATCTATGCAGGGGTCCCCGTTTCTCTCACTCACCACAGGTTGATGCAGGGTGCCCCGCCAGTCCCACTCTCAACTCCATTCACCAATTCCCACTCTCAGAGGTTTCGAATCTCTCTCCCTGCTGTGCTGATTCAGACGCAGCTGAGGCAGCAGGAAACTCAAATTGCAGCTTTCAGAGGTGTGGCTTCCAGCTTCAGTGCTGAGATTTTATCTGTTCTGGTTATAGCACTGAGATTGCATTTCCAGTTGGTTTCTCTCAGCTTAGTTCATTCCTGGGTTGGCAGGGTATATCTCCCATTGCTTAAGACTCCTCACACTATACTTTCATGGATTCTAAGCTAGCTAACTCAGAGAGCCTCCGTAGCCACTGGTATCTATCTACAATGTTCTCTTGGAAGTACCATTTTGCTTCTTGATTCACTCTGCCAACCTGTATCTTTTAATTGGTGTGTTGAAATGATTTATATTGATGATTATAACTGATATGTGTTGTCTTTTCTCTTTTCATGTTGTTTCCTTGTTGTTTGTTCCCTGTATTTTTGTTGTTTATTTATTTGCATGCTATGTTGGCTTCTTTTTATTGGTGTTACTGCATTTGTGGTCTTTTATATCCCTTTCTAATATGTCTTCTAGCAAATTTTGTAGAGCTGGTTTCTTGGTCATAAATTTCTTCAGTTGTTCTTTGTCATGGAAGTATATAATTTCTCCACCAATTTTGAAAGATAGTTTTGCAGATTACATCAGTCTCATCTGAAGATTCGTTTCCTTTAGATACTGAATCACTTCACTCCAAGCTCTTCTTGATTTTAGGGGTTGTGTTAAGGAGTCTTTTGTGATTCTGATGGGCTTTCCTTTATAAGTTAAATGTTTCTTTTTCACTAACTGGTTTTAGTACTTTGTTCTTGTGCTTAATTTCTGGAATTTTGATTATTGTAGGCCTTAGTGTAAATTTCTGTCATGGCTATTTGGAGTTATACATGCTTCATTTATTGTTTTTGTTAAATTCTTTATCCATTTTTCAGAAGTTTTCTCCCATTATTTCTGTGAAATTTTAATGGCCATTCCCCTGCTCCACCTTTCTCATTCATTACAGTTAAGCTTATGTTGTTCTTAATTGCTTCATCGTGTAGCTATTGGACTGATTTTTCATAGCGTCTTGTGATTTTTAAGAGACACATTTTATGGTTGCTAGTTATATTTTTGCCTTCTTGATTTGGTATTTTATCTTAACCTTCATTTAATCTGCTGCACATGATTTCTTTTTTCTTTTTCATTTTAAAGACAATAAAACAACAAAACATAATAAAGTAAATCAGAGCAGAACAATGCAAGCAATACAGGACTTCAGAGTAAGATGACAAGAAATAAACATTGAACACCATAATTTCTCTCATTTTCTTCAAAATATCTGTCCATACCATCAAACACAATAAAATGAAAGAAAACAAAATAGAATAAAATCAATCAAACCAAAGAATTATAACCTTACCGGACTTCGAAACAATATAATATGAAATCAACAATGGCAATGATGTCTTATTTTCTTCAAAATAGCTGTCCATGCCTTCCCACATAATAAAATAAATAAAATAAAACCAATCAAAACAAATGAATGAAAGCATTAAAGGACTTCACAACAAGATAATTGGAAGTGAACAATGGCTCCCATAATGTCTCATTTTCTTCAGAATACCTGTTCATACAATCAAACATAATAAATTCAACAAAACAAAACTGAATAAAGCCAATCAAAACAAAATAATGAAAGAATTACAGGATTTCAAAACAAGATAATTGGAAATCAAAAGATGTTATCATAATACATCCCATTATTTTCACACAGCTACTCATACCATCAGACAAAGTAAAATCTAACAAAACAAGACAGAATAAAACCAAATATAGGAAAATTATGAAAGTGAAATAAGAATTCAAATCAAGATAATAGGAAATTAACAGTGATTGCCACTTTCCTTTTTTAAGCGTTTCCTCCCCTATCATTTTCATAATATCTACTGTGCTTTTTGGATCCCACTAACTCTTTCAGTTTTTTAAGCTGGGAAGATAACTCAGTGTTCACCTGTATTAGCCCAAACCATTTTACACATAAGTATGATCTCCAGTTGCATCCATTTACCTTTAAGGGCATCGAGATTATCCTACTTTATGGTTTGGTAGCTTTCAGTTGTATGAAAATACAATATATTTCTTATCCATTCTGTGGTTAAAGGGAAAGTTATCCTTGCTTTTCTCTGGTCTGATGTGTGGAACAACTGTCATCTCTCTGATTTTCGGTATATGAATTTCATTTTGAGGTAAATGTGTTTTTTGTATACAATGTATTGATGGATCTTATTTGTTGATCCACTCTCTCTGTTTCTTTTCATTAATGAATTGAGGCCATCTACATTAAGGGGTATAACCAGCATGCATTGATTCATCTCTGCCATGCCATCCTGCTGCTGTTGGCCCACCACTTTTCCTCTTCATTCAATTGCTTGTCCTGTTTGGAGATCGTTCTCTGCTGCAGATTCTGGATCCATGGTCACCTTTATCACTTTCTAGAATATACTTCAGCACTATGTAATGTTGATTTGGTGGTCATGAATTCCTTCAGTTGTTCTTTATCATGGGTATTTTATTTCTCCATCAATTTTGAAAGATAGTTTTGTAGGGTACATCAATTTGGGATAGAAGTTGTTTTCTTTCAGGACTTTACTTCATTCATGCTTCTTCTTGATTTGATGATTTATGTTTACAAGTCTGCAGTGATTCTGATTTTTTAATAGGTGATATGCTTCTTTTTATAACAGTTTTTAGTATTCTGTTTTTGTGCTGAATTTCTGGGATCTTGATCATTATATATTTGGGTGTAGATTTATTTTGATTATGATTAGTTGGAGGTCTATATACCTTGATTATCTGTATGCCATATTGTTTCCCCATGTTTAGGAAGTTTTCTGTTCTTATTTTTGTAAATAGCCTTTTTTATTTCACTTGTGTTGATCCTTGCTTCTTTTCTGATACCTATTTCTCTTAAATTATTTTTATTTGTGTCATCTTGCACCTGTTGAATTGTTATGTCCTGGTTCCTTGTTATTATTATTATTATTTTTTTTTTGTGGAACTGTTTCACCCATGAGGCATTTTCTTTTTTTTTTTAATTTAAGGAGAAAAAGAAAAAAATAGAAAAAGGGTACAAGTTATACAGAGTTTCAGAAAACATAAACAGTAGGAAATCACTAGTTAATAGATATACATTTTTATCTTAGAAATAGTTGTTCAAGTTACAAAATTAAAGCATATAAAGTGGACTTTCAAGCAGTGAGACTGCGAACAGTTTTGTTTAATGATCCAACAAAACTCAGTAATATGATTATCTATCTTATACACTTAAATATATATGCAGTTATATTCTTTAGAGCACTTTCTTTTCCTCTCTTTTGTACAATGACAATTACGCATTTTGGGTTTTATTACTCCCACAGTTCTCATTACTTTTTTTATATATTCTAAATTTTTTTAATTTAAAGTGAGAAGAAAAAGAAGAAGAAGAAGAAAAGAAAGGACATAAAAACAATGCAGTAAAAGAGTACAAATAAGACTATTTCTAGAAAAAAATATATACAGTACAAAATCACCAGTTAATAGGTTACATATTATCCTCCCAGAAACAGTTGTCCATATCACTAAATCAAAGCATATAAAGTGAACATTCATACAGTGAAATTGGAGATAGTTCCATTCAATGATCCAACAAAAGCTCAGTTATATGGTTTCAATCCTACACACTTGAACATACCTGCAGTTATATCCCTTAGTCCACCTTACTTTCCTCTCTTTTTTACAGTAACAATTAGACTTTTAGGGTTTTATTACTCTCACGGTTCTTATTACTTTTCTGAAGAGAATAAAACTAAACGTGACTAAGCAAAACAGAGTCATTTAGAACAGAAGGGTGGGCATAGCACGTGATACAAAAATAGAATACCAGGTGATCAAAAGTGGTTACCATTGTGCCTCTTGCTATTTTTAAATTGAGTTGTCGATATCATCAGATATAATAGAATTGATCAAAACAGTATGGAACAAAACCAATAAAATCTACACTGAGGACCTTACAGGACTTCAAAAAAAAAGGATGATAGTCAATCCATATTGGGCATCATATAGTATATCTTATTGCCTTCAAAGTGATTGCCTATACCCTCAAATTTGATACTATCAAACAAAATAGAATATATAATAATCAGACGGAACAAGATGGGGAGAGCAATACTGGGGTTCAAGTCAGGTTAATAGGGCAACAAAAAAGTTACTATAATATGTCCCATTATTTTTAAATTTAGTTTTCCTTTAATTAAAAAAATGAGAGAAGATAGATTAATTTAAAAATAGGGGGAAGATTGAGATAAGAGAGGATATTGTAATAGAACAACGCAGGGCAGAATTGAGCAATTCAAGCATCATTGTATTTCACCACCAGATAATCTAACATAATAGTAGTCGCCATAGTGCCTCTTTCCTTAAATTATTTGAGTGGTAACTTCGCAGGCTATATATCAAGCATATCTAGACAGTGGGAGGCCTTTCAAGAGAATGCAAGAATTACAGGGTACTTAGAACCTGCTAATAGAAAACAGACAATGGTTTCTATATTATCTCTTTGCCTATAAAGAATTTTGTTTATACTATAGCATATAGTGAAATATAGTAAGATACAACATGTTAAAACCAGTGGAAACAGATGTACTACAGCTTGATGGGACTTCAAAACAAGAAGATATTAAATCAGCACTAGCTTTTGTGTTGTGTTGCTTTCTTCAAAATAGCTATTCGTGCTATCATAGATATGAAAATCAAGCAACCCAGGTTAAAACCACTGTGATTAATGAGTGAAAACATTATATGTCTTCAAACCCATATGATTGGGAATCATGATTACCACATACTTCTATGTATTCTTATCATTTCTTACACTAGGGAAACTATTCGGGATTTATACATGTGAGTTTAGTTTATTTCACTTATGAGTATGTTCTCATGCTGTGTCCATTTATTTATAAATGTCTCAATGTGGTCATTCTTTATAGCTGAGTAGTATTCGATTGTATAAAAATACCACAACTTTTTTATCCATTCTTCAGTCGATGGACACTTAGGTTGTTTCCAAGATCTGGCTATTACAAATTGTGCTGCTATAAACATGGGTGTACATATATCACTGTGGTATGATGCTTTCAGTTCTTCTGGGAATATGCCAAGAAGTGGTATAGATGGGTCATATGGGGCTTCGAGTCCTAGTTTTCTGAGAAATCTCCAGACTGACCTCCACAATGGTTGCACTAGTCTACACTCCCACCAACAGTGCAGGAGAGTTCCTTTTTCTCCACAGCCTCTCCAGCATTTGTTGTTGGTTTCCTTGATCTTGGCCGTTCTTTCAGGAGTGAGATGAAATCTCAGTGTGGTTTTGATTTGCATTTCTCTAATGACATATGATGATGAACATTTTTTCATGTATTTATTTGCCATTTGTATTTCTTCATCTGAGAATTGTTTATTCATCTCAGATGCCCATTTTGGATTGAGTCTTTGAATTTTGGGGGTCTGAATTTTTTTAATTCTTTATATGTTTTAGACACAAGTCCTTTGTCTGAGGGGCAGTTCACTAAGATTTTTTCCCCAGGTTGCGGGTTTTCTTCTGACCATGCTGGAGACTTCTTTTGATGAGCAGAAACTTTTTAATAAGAAGTGATCCCAATTATTGATTCTGGGAGGTATTTCCGGTGCAGTTTGAATCCTGTTCATGAATTCTCTACCTACTCCTATATATTCAAAGTTTTTACCCAATTTGTCTTCCAATAGATTTAGTGTTTCTGTTTTAATCTTTATATCTTTGATCCATTTGGATTTTATTTTAGTACATAGTCTTACGCATGGGTCTAGTTTTAGTTTTCAAAATATGGGGAGCCAGTTTTTCCAGCACCATTTATTAAACGAACTGTCATTCTCCCAGTGAACATGTTTGACCCCTTTATGGAAGATAAGGTGGTTGAATGTGTTTGTAGGTGTGGTTGTATCTTCTAATCTATTCTACTGGTCTTCGGTTCTGTTTTGGTTCCGTACAGTGTTGATTTTACTACAGTTGCTTTGTAGTATAACTTCAAGTCAGGGATTGTGGGTTTTCTTTTCACTATGCTGGAGATTTCTTTTGATGTGCAGAAAATTTTAATAAGAGGCAATCCCAGTTATTGACTCTGGGAAGTATTTCCCGGGTGATTTGAGTCCTGTTCATGAATTCTCTACCTACTCCTATGTCTTCAAGTCTTTTACCCAATTTGTCTTCCAATAGATTTAGTGTTTCTGTTTTAATATTTAGAACTTTGATCCATTTAGATTTTATTTCAGTACATGGTGATAGGCATGGGTCTAGTTTTAGTTTTCAGCAAATGGAGAGCCAGTTTATCCAACACCACTTACTAAAGAGACTGTCATTCTTCCAGTGAACATGTTTGGCCCTTTTATCAAAGATAGGGTGGTTGAGTGTGTTTGTAATTGTGATTGTATCTTCTCATTTATTCCACGGATATTCGGCTCTGCTTTGGTTCCAGTAGCATGTTGATTTTACTATAGTTGCCTTGTAGTACAATTTCAAGTCAGGGATAGTCATACCTCCTGCCTTGCCTTTGCTGCTTAGAACTGTCCTTGCTATTCTAGGTCTTTTCTCATGCCAGATGATTTTTAGGAGTGATTTCTCGAGTTCTATGAGGTATGTTGATGGTATTTTTATCGGGATTGCATTGAATCTGTATAAAAGTTTTGGGAGAATGGCCATTTTTACAATATTTATTCTTCCTATCCATGAACAAGGGATGTTTTCCATTTTCTGAGATCATCTTCAGTTTCATTTTTCAGTGTAATATAATTTTCCCTGTATAGGTCTTGCACTTCTTTTGTGAGAGTGTTTCCTAGATATTTCATTTTTTGGGTTGCTAGTGTGAAGGGTGTGGTTTCTCTTATTTCTCTTTCTGTGACTTTGTTGTTAGTGTATAGGAATGCTATTGATTTTTGAGTATTAATTTTATAGCCAGCTACATTACTAAATTTATTTGTCATGTCTAGCTGTCTTTCAATGGAGTTTTGGGGATCTTCTATATAGAGTATCATGTTATCTTCAAATAATGATTGCTTAAGTTCTTCTTTTCCTATCTTTATGCCTTTTATTTTTCTCTCTTGTTTAACTGCTCTGGCTAGTATTTCCAGTACTATATTAAATAGGAGCAGTGATAAGGAACCATCCTTGTCTTGTGCCTGATTTTAAAGTAAAGGCCTTCAATTTTGGACCATTTAGTATGATATTGGCTGTTGGTTTGTCACAGATGGCCTTAAGTATATTGAGCTAAAGACCATCTATTCCAATTTTCTGCAGGGTTCTTTTCATGAATGAATGCTAGACCTTATCAAAGGCTTTTTCTGCATCTATAGAAATGATCATGTGATTCTTACTTTTGGCTTTATTGATATGGTAGATTACATTTATTAATTTATGTATATTGAACCATCACTGCATGCCTGGGATGAATCCCACTTGGTCGGGGTGTATGATCTTCCTGATGATTTGCTGCAATATATTTGCCAATATTTTATTAAGGATTTTTGCATCTGTGTTCATTGGGAAATTGGTCTGTAGTTCTCTTTTTCAGTTCGGTCTTTCTCAGGTTTTGGTACTAGAGTAATATTTGCTTCCAGGAATGACTTAAGAAGGATTGCTTCTCTTTCAGTTTCATTGAAGAGTTTGAGGAGTGTCAGCATTAGGTCTTCTTTGTATTTCTTGTGCAATTCTGCAGTGAATCCATCTGAGCCTGGGCTCTTCTTTGTAGGTAAGGATTTAGTTACGTTTTTTATTTCATTAATAGAAATTGGGTTATTCAGTAGTTTTACATCTTTATGACCTAGCTTTGATACTTCGTATGCTTCTAGGAATCTGTCCATTTCCTCTGTGTTATCAAACCTTTGAGAGTAGAGGTTTTCGAAATAGGTGCTGATGAATTTCTGTATTTCTATAGGGTCTGTAGTGATTTCTCCTCTTTCATTCCTTATTGCATGAATTTGAGCTTTTTCTTCCCGTTTTAAAATACGGTTGACTGGGGGCTTATCAATTTCATTTATTCTTTCAAAGAAACAACTCTTTGATTCATTGATTTTTTGGATTGTTTTTTTACTGTCTATTGCATTGATTTCTGCTCTGATTTTATAATATCTTCTCTTGTTTTGGCTTTGGGCTTGACTTGCTCTTCTATTTCTAGATGTTTGAGGTGTAACATCAGGTTATTTATTTCTATTCGTTCTGTTTTACTGATGTGTGAACTCAGTGCTGTAAATTTTCCTTTGAGGACGGCTTTCATTGAATCACACAGATTCTGGTAGTTGTATTTGTGTTTTCATTTTCTTGTAGGTAGTGTTTAATTTCTTCTTTGATTTCCTGTGTGACACACTGATTACTCAAGAGTGTGTTATTCAGTTTCCATGTGTTTTGGGGAATTTTGTAGTATCTTTTATCGTTAATTTCTAATTTCATAGCAATATGGTCCAATAGTATGCAAGGGATGATTTCAACTCTTTTGCATTCATTTAGATATCTTTTGTGAATTAATATATGGTCTATTTTAGAAAATGACCCATGTACTGCTAAGAAGAATGTGTATTCTGTTGTTGTTGGGTAGAATACTCTGTATATGTCTAGTAAGTCCATTTGTTCACAGGTGCCATTCAGTTGTTTTATTTATTTGCTGATTTTCTGTCTGTTTGATCTGTCCATTGGTGTCAATGGTGTGTTAAGATCTCCTGTTTAAAAAAAAGATCTCCTGTTAGAATTGTGTCACTGTTAACTTGGTTTTTCATTTCTGTTAGTACTTGTTTTATATAACTGGGTGCTCTGAAATTGGGTGCACATATATTTAAGATAGTTATTTTTTCCTCTTGGTGTTTTCCCCTAACCAGTAGGTAGTGACCTTCTTTATCCCTTCTGATCCTTATTAGCTTGAAGTTCACATTGTCTGCAAACAGAATAGCCACTCCTGCTTTTTTTTTTTTTTTTGGGTTCCTGTTGCATGAAGTATTGTATTTCATCCTTTGACTTTCAGTCTGTGGGTATCGTTTTGGGTTAGATGGGCTTCTTGTAGACAACATATGGTTCAATTTTGTTTCTTGATCCATTCTACCAGTCTGTTTCTTTTAATTGGCGCTTTGAGACCATTTACATTAATGGCTATAACTGTTATATATTGGTTTATTGTTGACATGTTATCTTTCTGCTGTTGCATCTTTTTCTTTCGGTTTGTTTAGTGGATTTTTCCCAGATGCATCTAGCCTGTCTTTCAGTATTCTTTGCAGGGTTGGCTTGGTGATCATGTAGTTTTTCAGCTGTTCTTTGTCATGGAAGTATCTTATTTCTCCATCCATTTTGAAGGACAGTTTTGCAGGATACATCAGCCTAGGTTGGAAATCATTTTACTTTAGGATCTGAAATACTTCACTCCATTCTCTACTTGACTTTATTGTTTGTGCTGAGAAGTCTGCTGTGATTCTGATAGGTTTTCCTTTATAGGTGATCTGTCTTTTCTCTCTTACAGCTTTTAACATTCTATTCTTTTGTTCGATTTCTGGGATGGCCATTACTATGTGTCTGGGTGTAGTTTTATTTTGGTTATGACTATTTGGAGTTCTATATGCTTCACCGATCTTGATATCTGTTTCCAGTCTTATGTTTGGGAAATTTTCAGCTATTACTTCTCTAAATATCATCTTGACATCCTTTATGTTGTTCCCTTCTTTTTCATTTATCCCTATTATCCTTATGTTGTTCCTTTTTGTGACATCTTGCAGGTGTTGAATTGTTATTTCCTGATTTCTTGATATTTTTAAAAGATCTTTTCTTTCCTGTTCACTGGCTGCAATCTTGTCTTCAAGGTTTGAAATTCTATCTTCACATATATTGAGGTGGTTTTTACAACTTTCAATGAAATTTTTGATTTCCTGTATATCTCTTTGCATCTGATTTATATATTCTGTTTGTTTCTTATATTGTTCATCCAGGAATTCTATCTTTTTGTTTATCTCAAGTTTTTTAACTGTGTCTTCTTTAGATATCTTCAGCTTCTCCTTCATTTCTTTTATCATTTCTTCTTTTACCTGAGAGATTATTTCTAGTTTGATTTCCTTTAAGGTTTCCCAGAGTTGCTTCTTTATTTCAGTTCCTATTATTTCAGGTATTTCAGGTATGTGTCATATATTTTCTTCTATGCACAGGGCTCCTAGGCTTTCTTGGGATGGGGTGGATGTTTGAGACTGCATTTTGGTCTTTCATTTTGTCATTTTCCTATATTTGTGTGCTTCAAGTTTTGTTCCAAGTGAGGTAGAGAGGTCAGCCAGGCTGGGACAGAATTCTCTGCTCCATCCTTCCTCACTGATTTCGACAGGAAGCCGGATCCTGGGCCCCAGGTGAAGCAAACAGTTCACTGGCCTAGGGATGGGTTCCCTGCCTCTGCTGGTCTTACTGGACCAACATGGAGCCAGAGCCTGGACCCCAGGTGAAGAGGAGAGTTCCACACCTCCTCTGGACTTACACGACCCACAGGCAGCCCCTTATTACTATTTTTGAAGACAGTAAAACCAAATGTGCCTTAACAGAACAGAGTCACTCAAATCAAAAGGATGGGCATAATAGATAATGTAAAAACAAAATACTAGGTGATTAACAGTCGTTACCATACTGCCTTTGCTATCTTAAAAAGAATTGCCTATATCATCATTTATAATAAAACTGAACAAAACATTAAAGAATAAAACCACAACATTGGAGACATTACAGGACTTTAAAAGAAGATAATAGTCAACCAGGATGGGGGTCATAATGAATCTTATTTTCTTCATAGTTTTGCCTATACTTTTGAACTTGGTACTATCAAGCAAATCAGAATAGAGGAAAATCAGTAAAAGCAAGATGGTGAGTGCTATACAGCGTTTCAAATCTAGTTAATAGGAAATCAAAGTGGGGTATTACAATGTATCCTGCTTTTTAAAATTTTTCCCTTACATAAAAAGATAAAAATAAAAAAGTAAATAATTAAAATAAATGGAGATTGAGGTAAAAGAGGGCATAACAACAAATCAGTGCAAGTCAAAGCATAACCATTTAAGCAAAAGAGTGTTTCACCACAAGATATCCTGACATAAAATAATTACCATAGTGTCTCTTTCCTTGAAATCTTTGAGTATAATTTCATATACTGTAGCACCAAACATATCAAGAAAATGTAAAACTATTCAAGAGAATGACACTATTACAGGGTGTTTAGAACCAACTATCAGAAAATGAACAATGGTTTCTGTATAATCTCCTTGTCTATAAAAGTTTTTGCTTATGTTATCACATATAATAAAATCCAATAAGATACAACCTGTTAAGATCAATGGAGACAAAAGAATAAAAGCTTGATGGGACTTTAAAGCAACATGATACTAAATCAGTACTTGCTATTATAATGTCTTGTTTTCTCCAAAATAGCAGTTCCTATCATTCAACCTGCTCTGCCTCATTTCTGTTGAGCTCTTTTTCAGTCATTAGTTGTCAGTTTGTCTTCTTCATTTCGCTTTCTGCTCCATTCATTGTGGCCTCTCTGCCACTGTTTCTGAAGTCTTGGTATTTTTCTTTTTTAGAATATCCTACAGTATTCGCTGAATAGTTGAATTGGTCGTTGCAAATTCCCCTAGTTCCTCTTTATGCTGGAAGCACCTGGTTTTTCCATCAATTTCTAGGGACAGTTGTGCAGGATATATCAATCTTGGCTATAGGTTGTTATCTTTCAAAGCTTGAATTATTTTCCCCCAGGCTCTTCATGATTTGATGCTTTGTGCTGATGTCTGCTGTAATTCTGATGGGTGTTCCCTTGTAAGTGCTCTGTTTCTTGTCTCTGACAGCTTTTAGTATTCGGTTCTTATACTGGATTTCTGAAATTTTGATTATTATATGCCTGGGTGTAGCTCTGTTTGGGTTGTATGTGGCTGGGGTCCTGTGTGCCTCATATGTTTGAGTATCTTTATCTTTAGCTAAATTAGGGAAATTTTCTTGGATTATTTCTCTGAATAGCCTTTGTGGTTCATTTGTTTGTGTCCCTACTTCTTCTTTTATGTTCCTTTTTTTAAAAATTTTTTATTTAAAAGGAAAAAGAGAAACAACAAAACAAAACAAAGCAGTGTAAGGGTACAAGTAATACAGAACTACAAAAAGAAACAGTAAGAAATCACCAGTTAATAGATTACATATTATCATCTTAGAGATAGTTGCTCAAATCACAGTACCAAAGCATACAAAGTGGACACTCAAACAGTGAGATTGCAAACAGTTGTGTTCAATGATACAACCAAAAACAGTAATATGGTCAGGTATTTAACACCCCTAAACACTCTTACTGTTGTATCATTTAGAACTCTTTTTATCCCTCTCTTTTTTACAAAAAAATTTACACATTTTGGGTTTTATTACTCCTTAGTTCTTAATACATTTTTGGTGGTGGGGGAGAGAATAAAGTCAAATATGGCAAAACATAGCTGTCAGTCAAAACCAAGGATAGACATAGCACATGATGTAAAACAGAGTACAAGGTTATCAACAATGGTTATCAACAATGTCTCTTGTTTCCTTAAAAAGAATTGTCTATCTCATTAGATATTATAAAGTTGAACAAAACAGTAGAGAACAAGACCAATAAAACTTAAGCATTGCAAACATTACAGGACTTCCAAAGGAGACAATAGACTAACCAGAATAGGCATCTTAGAGAATCTTATTGCCTTCAAAGTAGTTGCCTATACCCTCAAACTTGATACTATCATACAGAATGGAACAGAGTCTAATCAGTCAAAAGAAGATAGTGGGAGTATTACAGGACTTCAAAACAAGTTAATAGGAAATCAAAAAGTTACTATTATATACTCTGCTAATTATTTTAATTTTTCCCCTTAATTAAAAAAAATAACTAAATAATTTATAATGAACAGGGCAGAGATTGAGATAAAAGAGGACTTAACAACATAACAATACAGATCAAAGCATGACAGTTTCAGCAACCTAGTGCTTCACCAGCAAATAACCCGACTTAATAGTAGTTACCATAGTGTCTGCCTTTTTACTTGAAATATTAAATAAAACTTCATATACTATAGCTTCGAGATTTTCCACATCAAGAAGCCCAGAATAAAGCCTTTCCAATAATTAAGTGAAAACTTTATAAGACTTCAAGGCCACATAATGGGGAATCATGATTACCACATATTTTTATATATTTGAATCATTATTTACATTAGGGAAACTATTCGGTATTCATACATGCGAGATTGATTTATTTCACTTATGAGTATGCTCTCAAGCTGCGCCCATTTATTGATAAATATCTCAATGTGATCCTTCATTATAGTTGAATAATACTCCATTGTACAGAAATACCACAACTTTTTTATCCATTCCTCAGTTGATGGACACTTGGGTTCTTTCCAAGATCTGGTGATTACAAATTGTGCTGCTATAAACATAGGTGCACATATATCACTGTGGTATGATGCTTTCAGTTCTTCTGGGAATATGCCTAGAAGTGGAATAGCTGGAATAAATGGGACTTCCAATCCCAGCTTTTTGAGAAATCTCCAGACTGACCTCCACAAAGGCTGCACCAGTCTACACTCCCACCAACAGTGTAGGAGAGTTCCTTTTCCCCACAGCCTCTCCAGCATTTGTTGTTGTTGTTCTTGATCCTGGCCATTCTTTCAGGAGTGAGGTGGTATCTCAGTGTGGTTTTAATTTGCATTTCTCTAATGACTAATGATGATGAACATTATTTCATGTGTTTATTTGCCATTTGCATTTCTTCATCTGAGAAGTGCGTATTCTTCTCAGATGCCCATTTTGGATTGGATCTTTGAATTTTGGGGGTCTGAGGTTTTTTTTAATTCTTTATATGTTTTAGACAAGAGTCCCTTGTCTGAGTGAGAGTTCACTAAAATCTTTTCGCAGTTTGTGGGTTTTCTTTTTACCATGCTGGAGATTTGTTTTGACATGCAGAAAATTTTTAATAAGAAGTGGTCCCAGCTATTGATTCTGGGAAGTATTTCCCGTGCAGTTTGAGTCCTGTTCATGAATTCTCTACCCACTCCTATGTCTTCATGGTTTCTACCCAATGTGTCTTCCGATAGATTTAGTGTTTGTTTTAATATTCAGATCTTGGACCCATTTAGATTTTAATTTAGTACATGGTGATAGACATGGATCTAGCTATAGTTTTTGGCAAATGGAGGACCAGTTTTTCCAGCACCATTAATTAAAGAGACTGTTGTTCTTCCAGTGAACCTGCTTGGTTCCTTTATCAAAGATAAGGTGGTTGAGTGTGTTTGTAGTTGTGGTTGTATCTTCAAATCTATTCCATTGATCTTCGGCTCTGTTTTAATTCCAATACCATGTTGATTTTACTACTGTTGCTTTGTAGTATAACTTCAAGTCAGGGATTGTGATGCCTCCTGCTGTGTCTTTGCTGCTTAGAATTGCCTTTGCCATTCTAGGTCTCTTCTGGTTCCAGATGAAATTTAGGAGTGATTACTCTAGATCTATAAGGTATGTTGATGGTATTTTATTGGGATTGCATTGAATCTGTATAACAGTTTTGGGAGAATGACCATTTTCACAATGTTTGTTCTTCCTATCCATGAGCAAGGGATGTCTTTCCATTTTCTGATATCATCTTCAATTTCTGTTTTCAGTGTATTATAATTTTCACTGCATAAATCTTTCACTTCTTTTGTAAGAGTAATTCCTAAATATTTCATTTTTTTGCTTGCTAATGTGAAGAGTGTAGTTTCACTTATTTCCCTCTCTGTGATTTTGTTGTTCGTGTATAGGAATGCTATTGATTTCTGAGTATTGATTTTGTATCCAGCCACATTACTGAATTTATTTATTGTATCTAAGAGTCTTTCAATGGAGTTTAGGGGGTCTTCTATGTAGAGTATCATGTCATCTGCAAACAATGATAATTTAACTTCTTTTTCTATCTTTACCCCTTTTATTTCTCTCTCTTGCCTAATTGCTCTGGCTAGTACTTCCAGTACTATACTAAATAGGAGTGGTGATAAAGGACATCCTTGCCTTGTGCCTGATTTTAAAGTAAAGGCTTTCAATTTTTGGCCATTTAGTATGATGCTGGCTCTTGCTTTGTCATAAATGGCCTTTATTATATTGAAGTAAAGACCATCTATTCCAATTTTCTGTAAAGTTCTTATCATGAATAAATGTTGGACCTTATTGAAGGCTTTTTCTGCATCTATAGAAATGATCATGTGATTCTTACTTTTCCCTTTATTGATATGTTGGATTACATTTATTGATATACGTATGTTTAACCATCCTTGCATTCCTGGGGTGAATCCCACTTGGTCATGGTGTGTGATCTTCTTGATGATTTGCTGCATCCTATTTTGCAATATTTTATTGAGGATTTTTGCATCTGTGTTCATTAGGGAGATCAGTCTATAGTTCTCTTTTTTAGTTGGGTCTTTCTCAGCTTTTGGTAGTAGAGTAATATTTGCTTCCAGAAATGACTTAGGAAGGATAGCATCCCTTTCAATTTCATTGAATAGTTTGAGGGGTTTCGGCATTAGGTCTTCTTTGTATTTCTTGTAGAATTCTGCAGTGAATCCATCTGGGCTTGGGCTCTTCGTAGGTAAGGGCATAATTACATCTTCAATTTCATTAACAGAGATTGGGTTATTCAGCAGTTTTACATCCTCCTGATCTAGCTTTCGTACTTCATATGTTTCTAAGAATCTGTCTATTTTTTCTGTGTTATCAAACTTTTGAGAGTTGAGGTTTTCGAAATAGGTGTTGATGATCTTCTGTATTTCTATTGGGTCTGTAGTGAATTCACAGTTTTCATTCCTTATTGCATGAATTTTAGCTTTTTCTTCCCTTTTTTAATAAGGTTGGCTAGGGGCTTATCGATTTTATTTATTCTTTCAAAGAACCAACTCTTTGATTCATTGATTCTTTGTATTGTTTTCTTAGTGTCTATTGCATTGATTTCTGCTCTGATTTTTATAATTTCCTCTCTTCTTTTGGCTTTGGGCTTGACTTGCTCTTCTTTTTGTAGTTGTTTGAGTTGTAGCATCAAGTTATTTATTTGTATTTGTTCTGTTTTCCTGATGTGGGAACTCAGTGCAATAAATTTTCCTCTGAGCATGGCTTTCATTGCATCCCACAAATTTCAGTAAGTTGTATCTGCTTTTTCATTCTCTTTTAGGTATTGTTTAATTTCTTCTTTAATTTCTTCTGTGACCCACTGATTACTCAAGAGTGTGTTATTCAGTTTCCATGTGTTTGCGGGATTTTTGCAGTATCTTTTATCATTAATTTCTAATTTCAGAGTGCTATGATCCGATAACATGCAAGGGATGATTTCAACTCTTTTTCATTTGTTTAAATATGTTCTGTGAGCTAATATATGGTCTGTTTTAGAGAATGATCCATGTACTGCTGAGAAGAATGTGTATGCTGATGTTGTTGGGTGGAACATTCTTTATATGTCTATCAAGTCCATTTGTTCGCAGTTGTGATTCAGTTCTGTTATTTCTTTGCTCATTTTCTTTCTGGTTGATCTGTCTCTTGGTGTCAATGGCGTATTGAGGTCCCCTGTTACAATTGTGTTACTGATAATTTGAGTTTTCATTTCTGTTAATAGTTGTTTTATATAACTGATTGCTCTGGAGTTTGGTGCATATATATTTAAGATAGTTATTGCTTCCTCTTGGAGTTTCCCCCTTACGAGTATGTAGTGACCTTCTTTGTCCTTTATGGTCATTGTTGGTTTAAAGTTTACGTTGTCTGCAAACAGAATGGCTACTCCTGCCTTTTTTTGGATTCCTGCTGCATGAAATATTGTTTTCCATCCTTTGACTTTCAGGCTGTGAGTATCCTTCTGGGTTAGATGGGTTTCCTGTAAATAGCATATGATTGGATTTTGTTTGTTAATCCATTCTGCTAGTCTGTTTCTTTTGATTGGTGCATTGAGACCATTTACATTAATGATTATTACTGTTAAATGCTGGTTTATTGTTGACATGTTATCTCTCTGCTGTTGCATCTTTATCTTTCTGTTGTGTTTAATTATCTGCTTTGCTTAGTGGTTTTTCCTTTGTGTATCTAAACCATCTTTCAATATTTTTTGCAGGGTTGGTTTGGTGTTCATGAAGTTCTTCCGCTGTTCTTTGTCATGGAAGTATCGTATTTCCCCATCAAATTTGAAAGATAGTTTTCCAGGATACATCAGTCTAGGTTGGAAATCATTTTGCTTGAGGATCTGGAATACTTCACTCCATGCTCTTCTTGACTTTATTGTTTGTGCTGAGAAGTCTGCTGTGATTCTGATAGGTTTTCCTTTATAAGTGATCTGTCTTTTCTCTCTGACAGCTTTTAATAATCTATTCTTGTGCTGGATTTCTGGGATGGTGATTATTATATGTCTGGGTGTAGTTTTATTTTGGTTATGACTATTTGGAGTTTTATGTGCTTCACTGATCCTGATCTCAAGCTTGGGAAATTTTCAGCTATTACTTCTCTAAATATCCTTCTGACATCCTTCATGTTGTCTCCCTCTCTTTCATTAATCCCTATCATTCTTATGTTATTCTTCTTTGCATCGTCTTCCAGTTGTTGAATTGTTGTTTCCTGATTCCTTGTTATTTTTAAAAGATCTTTCCTTTCCTGTTCACTAGCTGCAATCCTGTCTTCAAGGTCTGAAATTCTATCTTCACTTTCATTAAGGTGGTTTTTACAACTTTCAGTGGAGTTTTTTATTTCCTGTATATCTCTGTGCATCTGCATTATGTATTCTGTTTGTTTCTTATATTGCTCGTCTAGGGATTCTATCTTTTTGTTTAGTTCCTCCAATTTTTTATCTGTGTTTTCTTTAGATATATTCAGAATCTCTTTCATTTCTTTTATCATTTCTTCTTTTACCTAGGAGATTATTTCTAGTTTGAATTTCTTCAAAGCTTCCTGGAGTTGTTCGTTAATTTCAGTAGCTATTGTGACTGATATTTGAAGTAAATGGCATATATTTTCTTCTATATACATTGCTCCTAGGGTTTCTTAAATGGGCTGGAGGTTTGAGGTTGTGATTTTGTCTTTCTTTTTTTTTTCATTTTCCTATATTTCTGTGTTTCAAGTGTTATTTCAAAGCTTCCTCAGGGTCTGTTGGAAATCCCCTTCTATGTTTGTAGCTCCTGAGACTCTGGCACCCCTTTACCACAAGCCTCTGGACCTGCAGAACCAATGACCCTCCTTTGCCTGTTCAGAACTCTGCAGTTTCAAATAAGCTGGAACTCAAGGACAGTGTGCGCCCATCTGCCCTTTGGAAGCTCCACAGCTCTCCAAGCACCCCCTGGATGCAGAGGCAGATGTAGCCGCCTCAAACCTGCCTCTCCACTTCACTGCACCCGGAAGCCTGAAGGGTCCCTAACAGTCTGGGCTTTGGGCCGAGTGTGCTGAGCACTCACCACTGGCCATGGTGCCTCTGGAACCTGTGATCCTCCCCTGCTTGCTGAGGCATCCACAGTCCTCTAGACACATGGGGAGGCTGATGCAGGCGCCCCAGATCTGCCCAGCCCCTCCTCTGCACACCGATGGTGAGGTGCAGGAGTCACAAACAGGCTGGGCTCAGGGGATAATGTGCCCCTGCCTACTTGTTGGAAGTTCCACAGTTCTCCAAGTGCAGCCAGGTTGGGGAGGCAGATGTAGAGGCCTCACACCCACTTCTCCACTTCACTGCACCCGGAAGCCTGGAGGGTCCCAAACAGTCTGGGATTTGGGCAGAGTGTGCTGAGCACTCACCACTGGCCACGGTGCCTCTGGAACCTGCGATCCTCTCCTGCTTGCTGAGATATCCACAGTCCTCCAGACACACAGGGAGGCTGATGCAGGTGCCCCAGATCTGCCCAGCCCCTCCTCTGCACACGGATGGTGAGGTGCGGGTGTCCCTAACAGGCTGGTCTCAGGGGATAGCGTGCACCTGCCTACTTGTTGGAAGCTCCACAGTTCTCCAAGTGCAGCTGGGTTGGGGAGGTGGATGTAGAGGCCTCAAACCCACTTCTCCACTTCACTGTACCCGGAAGCCTGGAGGGTCCCTAACAGTCTGGGATTTGGGCAGAGTGTGCTGAGCACTCACCCCTTGCCACAGTGCCTCTGGAACCTGCGATCCTCCCCTGCTTGCTGAGATATCCACAGTCCTCCAGACACACGGGGAGGCTGATGCAGGCACCCCTTCTTTTATGTTCTTAAGTTATAGATCCTCTAATCATCTTCAAGCCTTTGTATTATTGATGTTTGTTTTCTTGTTGTTTTTAAGTTTTTCATTTCCTACTTCCATATTAGAAATCTGCCCTCCAATTCAGATCATCTATCCTTAGTTTCTTTCAAGCTGTTATGCCAGCTTTCAATAGAGTTTTTAGTTTCCTGGTAATCTCTTTAAACCTGCTTCAGGTATTGTATGTTTTTTCTATTTTCTCCATCAAATAATTCTCCCCTTTTTTTCTGTTCTTCCATTCCACCATCTGTTTTTTCTTGGGCGGTGCTTATCATTTCTCTAACTGTTCTACTTATATCTTGCTTTATTTTGTTAAATACTTCATTTTTAAACTCATCTATGAGGCTCTGGAGATATTGCTTTATGTCTATTGGTGCTGTGTCTGATATTGCATGTTTTCTGTCTTCCTTTGCATTTCCCTTTCCTAGATCAGTGTTCTCAGGTTTGGGAACTGAGGGACCTTTTCTTGTTGCTTCCTCTTCCCATACTTTTTGTTCCTTCCATACAAGCAAATTTAGGAGGCCCAATTTTTTTCTTTGTTGGTTACAGTTTGTTTGAATTGCGCCGGCTAGGTGTTCCCGCCCACTGCAGTGTACTAGGGAGACACAGACCTTGGCAGCCTCTGTTGGACATGCCCCTCCAGGTCAACCTACTGAAGGCTTCCCTGCTAGGGTCCACCTTCAGGTGCTGGGACCTGGTTTGTGCTAGCCTACTGGGTCTTAGTTAGTGGCATCATACAGGCCAGGCACTGCCCACCAATCCCGCTTGAGAGGGAAATATGCAGCTAATGTCACTGCAGTGTCCTGTTCCGGCAAGTCTGCCTGGTCCCAATATGCCCTTTGCTGGAGCCTCCTACTCTATGAAAGGATCCCTGTTCTGCTCACTCACCGCAAGTCAATGTAGGGCTCCCTGCGAGTCCCACTCTCAACTCCGTTTGCAGATTCCTGCTCTCAGAGCTTTCGTGCATCTCTCTCTCTGCCCTGCAGATTTGGATGAAGCAGCTGCGGCAGGAAATTCAAATCACAGCTTCCAGTGGTGCGGGTTCTAGCTTCCCACACTGAGATTTTATCTGTTCCTGTTATAGCACCAGGATTGGATTTCCGGTTGTTTTCTTGTAGCTTAGTTCATTCGTGGGTTGGCAGGGTTTGTCTCCCCTTGCTTAGGACTCCTTGTACCACACCATTCCTGGATTTTAAGTGGGGTGTCTCAGAGAGCCTCCATAGCTGCTGCTATCTATCTACCATGTTCTCCCGGAAGTCATTCCTTGTTATGTTTAAGAGACCCTTATTTCACAATCACTATCTGCAGTTCTGCTTTCAAGGTCTGAACGTCTATCTTCACTGTCTTTGAAGCAGTTTTGCCAGCTTTTGATGGAATTTTTAATTTCCTTGATATCTCTTTTAGTCTGTTTCATGCAATGTAAATTCCTCCTGTATTGTTCATTCAAGGTTTCCATCATTTTCCTATGCTCCCCTTTTCAAAAATATATGTTTTCTTTAGAGACATCAACAATTCTTTCATTTTATGTCATTTCTTCTTTTACCTGAGACATTGTTTCCGGATCTGATTACTTTTACAGTCTAATGAAGTTGTTTGTTTACCTCAGCTGTTACCTTCTGGGAGATTTCAAGTATGTGACTTCTATTTTCTTCCATGACTATATCTCCCAGATTTGTTCTATTTGGGCTGTAGATCTGAGATTGCCTTTTGCTCCTTTGTCCTGACATTCTCCTGTATACCTTCTAACAATCCAGTTGTGTCACAGACATTTCCTATGTTGTCTGCCCCTCTTCAGTCTAGGGGGATGGGACAGGCACCAGGGTTGCTCTTAACCCTAGTTCCTAAGGAGGAAGTGGGATGTGGGGTGGGCTTCTTCAGACTCATGCAGTGACAGAGACTTTGCTGATGGCCAAGGATGTGTGATGATGAGGTTGTTTCTTTCAGCCTATGTATCTACACTATGACTCCTCCAATGTAAGCAAGCACACAGGAGTGTGTTTGTCTGATTCTTCCAGTGCACACTGCTTCCCAAAGAAGCAAGAGTTTCCAAAGGTGGCCTGCAGGCACACCAGGTGTATCTTGCTGAGTCTCTATGTCTACACTAGCTACTTGAGGCTTCCAATCCAAGGCTTCAAATCCAGCAGCAGGTGCCCGCTGAAATACTTTCAGTAGTTTCTAATCTCTTGTATTTCAGTTTAGATCTGTTTCATTGATTCCGTTTCTTGTCTGTGTTTGCAATTCATGTATTTTATTGTTTTCCTGAGCTGGTCTATTTATCTATGTCTGCTTTAATGTCTTTTATTTTGATAGTCTTCTTTTTTGCACCTTAAGAGACTTTTTTCTATGGCATCTTCCATTTTATTCACTTCTTTGGCTATCATTTCAGAGAGTTCCATTTGTTGGCTTCCTAGTTTCTCTATATCTTTGTGTTCTTGACTTGTTCTAGGTGGACTGAATGTTCGAGATTGCATTTTGCTTTTTTTGTCTTGTCATTTTATATTTCATTTTGTTTTATGTGCTGATGCATTTAGATTTCTAATGTTAGATACTGATGTAGATGGTTTCCTAGGGGTTGTCTGTTCCTCAGAATATCTCTCTTTCTGGTACTACCATCGCTTCTCTTGCCAGCACCATCATACACCTCTTTCCTGCATCACTATACTCTTGCCAGCCAGCCATACTAGAGCAATGAAGGAATCACAGAGCAAGGACCTACACTTCACTCACCAATCCCAGGCAAACACAGGAAGTGCAGAGTGCACACTCACACTCTACTTGCCATCACTGTCTGTTTGGTGTAATGCTGGGAGGACAGAGTGCAAGCTCATGTTTTGCTTCCTGGCACTACTTGCCTTGGGGACTATGGAGGATGGGCAGAGTGCAACTCAACTACTCCTTGTGTCACTGGCCCAGGGCAATGGAGGAAGGGTCCAGTGCAGATCACATGCTACTTTCAGGAACTCCTGGCCTGAGAACCATGGAGGAAGGGCAGAGCACAAACTCATGCTCTACTTTCAGGTATCACTGACATGGGATCCATGGAGGAAGGACAGAGCACAGACTCACCCTCCACGCACAGGTACCACTGGCCCGGGCCAAGGGCAGAAGGGCAAAATGCATGTTCTACTTATAGGCATCACTGGCCCAGAGTAATTTGTATATCACATCTTAAATCTTACCTTTTGTCTCCTTCCCATCCGTTCTATCTTTCAATTCTTCTACTTCCTGATTGAAAAGCTGTATTTCTATTTTTACTTCAAATCTTTTTGGAAAAAATATCCCCCTTCTTTTCCTTCTCTCCTTCTCCTGCCATCTCTTGTTACTCTTTGCATGTGAAAAGGATCTCTACCTCCTATTATCTATTTTTTGCTCTTTATTTGTATAGTGGTTTGGACTTTTCATTTGTTTCACTTAACATTATGGTCTTGAGGTGTATCTATTCATGTACAGATGCCTCAAGCTTATCCTTTATAATATACAAACACTCTACCACATTTTGTTTATTCATCTGTTGGCCATATAGACTGTTTCCAAGATTTAGCAGTCATAAATTGTGCTGCTAGAAATATGCATATACATTTATCATTATATTATGATTTAAAATCTTATGGGAAGATACCTAGAAAAGCAACAATTGAGTCAAATGGAAAGTACAGTTTTCATTTTTTTGAAGAATGTCTTTTCTAATTTTCATAGTTGTTATACCAGTTTACCCTCCTATCAACAATGAAGTAGTGTTCCTTTTTCCCTGTAACTTCACCATCGTTTGATTTTGGTTGATTTCTTGATGATAGCCATTCTTTTCGAAATGATGTAAAATCTCAGGGTTTTAATTATTTGCATTTCTCTAATGCCCGGTATCTTGGTATTTTTCTCATTGCTCTAACAAAGTATTCAACACCTACAATTCAAAGAAGGTAGAGTATATTTTAGGTCACAGTTTGTAGATGTTTTCAGTCTATAGTTGACTGGCTCCAGAACTGGGTGGCATGGGATAGAAGAAACTGTCTATGGCAGTGAAGGTAAAAAGGAGTGATGCAGCAGCATTTAACATCATTTTCTGTTTTATATCTTTCAGGCTATAATTCTTTTATTTGGTGCCACCCACACCCAGAATGGGCCTTTCCATTATCCAGAGCAAGAAATATGTTAAACTAATCAGTGGACTAATTCAGTTATCACACACCCTAAACCCACATCCACACACCTTAATGCAGCACCAATTATTCATGGTTCAGCTACCACACAAAAGCCCAACCTATGAGTAGTGAGGATTTCAGTGGACATATAAATATAACCCATAAGTGTTAGCAATGTTGAACCTTTTTAAATGTATTTATTGGGCATTTGTGCTTCTCCTCTGAGAAGTGATGATTCATTTCAGATACCAATGCTTTTTATTAGGTCTTTAAATTTGGTAGGGTGGTCTAGATTTTTGTGTTCTTTACTATTTTAGATTTTTCCCATTCCATAGGTTGTCTCTTTACTCTGTTGGCATTCTATTTTGCTGTGAGGAAAGTTTTTTTTTTAATTTGATGCAATACCAATTTTTGATTCTTGGTTTTACTTCTTGTGCAAACAGTTCTGTTCAGAATGTCATTGACTATGCCTCAAGACATTTATTTATATTATTTTCCATTTCTATTTTAATCCATTTCCATTTCTATTTTAATATTTAGGATTTTTGATCTATTTTGATCTCAGTTTAAGCTATGGAGAGATATGGGTCTAAGTTCATTCTCCTCATGTGGATAGCCAGTTTTTGCAGCACCATTTGTTTGAAACATAATCTTTCCTCTAACAAAAGTATGTTGCCCCTTTGTCAAAGATAAGATAGCTAAGTGTGTGTGTGTAGTTTTTTCTGTATCCTTTACTATATTCTATTGATTCACAAATCTGTTTTTGCCAATATGCTATTATCACCATGGCTTTGCTCTGTGGCTTAACTACACAGTGTAGTGTAGTGCAGTGCAGTGCAGGGTAGTGTAGTGTAGTGTAGTCTGGAAGTGTGTTGTCCTCTGCCTCATTTTTGTTCTCTAGAATTACTTTCACTATTTTATTTCTCTTCTGGTCCCATATGACTTTTAGGATTTTTTTCTTGTTCTATGAGGAATGCTACTGACATTTTGATTCAGGTTGTATTAAACATGTTTTGGAAACATGAACATTTTTAGTGTGTTGGCCCTGTCTATCCAGGAACTCGGGATATTTTTCATTTCCTGATATACTCTTGGATCAAAAGATCTAGGCACTCTACTTTTACTAGAGAGGTCTTTCACTTTCTTCGTTAGATTAACTTCTAAGTATTCCACTTCTCTTGATGCTATTGTGAAAGGTATTACTAGATTAATTTCTCTCTTACTGAGTTTATTATTGGTATACAGGAACACTGTTTTTGAGTATTTACTTTATGTTCTACAACATAACTAAATTTGATTTATTAATTCTAAATTCTAAATGTCTTTTACTGTAGTTTTGGGGTCTACTGTGTAGAGGGTCATGTCATCAGCAAAAATGTTAATTTTTCTTTTTTCTATCCATATCCTGTTTTTGCTCATTGTTATGGGTAATATTTCAGGAAATATAATCGACAGAATTGGAGTAGCAGATGTCCTTGTCTTGCTCTTAATTTTGGAAGGAAAGTTTTCAGCTTATCTCCATTTAGTATGATGTTGGCTGTTGGTATGTTGTTACAACTTGTGTGTAGATATTTCCTCAAAGCCTCATGAAATCATAGATGGGGCTGCTTCAGAAGTGGGTGAATCTAGAGTTTTTGACTGACTCATAGTGTAATGCTAGGATCAAATGTGCTAGGATTAAGGATGGTTGTTTCCTAAATCATTGCACTAGTTATCTTGCCACTGCCCAAATCCCAATAGCCTGGACAGAATGTAAGGGGCAGAGAGTGGCTTTTCTGCCCCTCTGCTTACTTTGATACTTTCTGCCTGTGATGAACTGTTTCTCCTCTTTTGTGTATTTCTGCCGTGGCTCTTTGCATTGGAGCCAGCCACCTATGGACTAAAACCTCTACAAGCTGTTAGCCAAATAAGCCTTCCTCTCTTAATTTTGAGCATCAGATATTTTGTCTCAGCAATGAGAAAAGTAACTAAACATAATTCATGTGTAATAGATAGCTTGTATAAGACCAAATTGAAGACATTCTGTACTTATTTGCTTTAGGATTTTTAATTATGAATGGATGTTGGATTTTGTCAAATGCTTTCTCAACATGTACTGAGATGATCATGTGATTTTTGTTTTGCTTATATTATTTTCCAGCAGATTATTTCTGTTTTAATATTTAGATTTTAATTTTAGTTTAACCCATAGTGAGAGATATGGGAGTATATGTAGTTTACTGACTTGCTCATTTTGAATTATCTCAATATACCTGAAATGAAGTGAACTTGGTCATGGTGTATGATAATTTATTAATATGTGTGTGTTAAACCATCAGTCAAACCCTGGAATGAATCCTATTTGGTCAACATATATTACCTTTCTGATGATTTGCTGAATTCTGTCTGGATATTGAGAATTTTTGCACCCATGCTTATCAAAGGATTTGCCTATTACTTCTCAGTTGGAACATTTTCTCATTTTAAAAAACAAGACAATGCTTCCTTCCAGAAATAACTTTGTGGGAACTGCTTCTCTTTCTATTTTATTAAAGAGATTGAGGAATATTGACATTAGGCTTTCTCTAAAGTTCTTGTCTAATTCAACTTTGAACCCTTTGGGACCTAAGTTTTCTTAGTTGGAATTTTTATTAGTTTTAAAATTTCATTGATACTGTATTATTCAGGATTGGTATATCTTCTTTGTTCAGGTTGGAAATTTGTATCTAGGAATTTGTCCATGTCTTCTAAATTTTCCATGTTACTGGATTATAGGGTATCACATAGGATCAAATTATAGGGTATCACATAGGATCCTATTATAGGGTATCCTATGTTTACATAGTTACTGATGATCTGGATTTTGGCAATTTCCATATTTTGCCTTTTTCATTTCTAATTTCACAAATGGGGCCATTTCTTTCCTTATTTTGCTAAGATTGAATAAGTTCTTGTCAACTTTGTTTAATCTTTCAAAGAAATAACTTTATTTCATTGATTCTTGATAGTTTTGCCTTAATTTAATTAATTTCTGCTCTGATACTTAAAATTTTCTTCCTTATTCTTGCTTTTAGTTTGGATTGCTCTTTTTTCTAGAAATTTGAGGTGCATCACTAGGTTATGTATTTGAGCTTGCTCTGACTTTCTGACATAGGAATTCATTGTATAAACTTCTGTTAGGGACGTTTTTATTGTGTTCCATAGGTTCTGGTATGTCATACTAACATTTTTGTGTAATTGTAGGAAGTGTCTAATTTGTCCTTAAATTTCACCCAAGAAACATTGATTATTCAAAAAGGTATTATTTAATTTCCATGTGTTGCTTTTCGAGTTATATTTATTTCTTGTATGCAACATATTGTTGGGTTTTGTTTCTTGATCTATTCTGCTAATCCATATTTTTATTGGTGAATTGAGTGCATTTACAATGATGGCTATAATGGAAGTGTACTGACTTATCCCAGTCACTGTATTGTTTTATGCTACTTAGTCCCTTTTACACTTCCATTAACTGTTTCCACTTCCTTGTATATTCATTCTATTACATTTCTTGGTTACCTCCATCATCCCTTTCTAGGATATTCTTGAGAATTTTTAGGATGTTTGTTTTCGTGTTTGTGAATTTATTTAGATGCTGTTTAGAATGGAGATATATTATTTCTCTGGAAATTTTGAATGACAGTTTTGCAGGATATATTAGTTTGGGTTTGAAACTGTTTTTCTTTTAAGTCTTGAAACACTTGGTCCTAGTTCTCCTTCACTTTTAGGGTTTGTGTTGAGAAGTCTGCTTTAATTGTGATGGGTTTTTCTTTATCAATGATTAATTTTCTTTCTCTGACAGCTTTTGTTCTGTTCTTGTGTTGCATTTCTGTATCTGTGACTATGATGTGTCTTGGAGTTGTTCTTTTCTGACTATAGCTGTTCAGGTTTCCATATCACTTATCAGTATATTAAATTCATTTCCCATGTTTTGAAAGTTTTCTGCCATCAACTCTGAAACAGATTTTTATGCCCTTTGTGCGATCTTCCGATTTTTGTTAATCTGAATTAATCTTAGATTACTGTTATGTTTACTTTAGAAGTGAGGATGCAATCTACTTGTTCAAGTACTCAATTTTTTGTAAATGAACTGCAGTATTTTTTATGATCTACAGGCATTTCAAATACTGACATACAGAAAAAATAATCAATTGATAGTAGCAACTATGTCACCTTGGTTAAAGTAGTGAAATCAACAACAATAGCATCAAATACAAACTGAATATTGACACTCTAATAACCAATAACGCATACCTTAACTGTAGAAAAGAAATCTATGATTTTAGTATAAGCTCAAAGACAAACAGCATTGACATATAGTAAATATCATTTCAACAGAACAACTTTATGTCCAATAACACTAGAACGATATTCAGTCACTATTTACAGATTCATAAATATTAATGGTTATACTGGTAAGGGTCGAGGCTATAGGGAAATGGGAGAATAAAAAACAGAATTTGAAAAATTAAAAGTGGAAGATGGGAAGAAAATCATAACATTGAAATAAAGAGCCTGTTGAGTAAATTAAAACTAGTATTATTAGATAAAAGCATATTAATTAATTAGGAAAATAGTGAATGAACTAGAGGAATAAAAGAAAAAGTGATATGAGAAAAAATTGAAAGGGACATAGTGAGGGAAAAAAAGAGAGAGAAAAAAATAGAAGACCTAAACAAGCAAACAAATAAAATAAGAATAAAGTGGGATATTGGGTAATGTACATCCAAACTCCACCAAAAAATGAAGGAAAAATTAAGTCAAAAAAGAGAAAAATAATTTCTATGCATTTCCAAATAAATATTTTTCTTTCAGAACCTGCTGTTTTTGTAGTCCAATAAGTCAAATTTTTCTCTGACCCACTTTATAATTTGTGGGTTTTTATGGTGGCTCCTTTGTATGAGCAGTCCTGTATCTGTAAATCTCAATCTGTGGCAACATGTTCTTGCTCATGTTGATACATGGAGAAACAATCAGACCACTGCATGTCGGCTGTGAAATGGGGACTCAATCAGACCACTGGACTCAGTGCAATCACCTTCAGATCCAGATGCCTCTGTAAGTCAGACTCCCTGAACCCTTTCTTCCACAGAATGTCTTGTGTTGGTCTGTCCTTGATCTCAGGGGATTTATGTCTACATATTTCCCTCTGCCAGTCTGTCTTCCATGATTGTCTCTCATCCAGTCACTGTGGTAGAGAAGTAATTCAATCATGGAGTAAATCTGTAGTACAGTGTTCTGCACCTCAGTCCTACAGGATCAACTCTTTCCCAAAATGACTCCTGATTAAATTCTTTGCCAACACAATGGGTACTGCACTGTTTTTTTTCCTGTAAATATGTTCTACCATGAATAAGTCACCCTGAAGGTAAAAACCCTGTGCTGTGTTTTTAAAAATATTTTTCACCAATGTGTATTTTCTTTTGGCTAACATTGTTGGCCCATCTGCTATTTCTCCTGAGGTAGCTAATTCTTCTGGATTTATGTCTTCTTTGTGACACAGGCCTCTTCCTCAATCAGGTCAGTTTTTGGTAGTCACGTGCATGGTTCTGTGCTTCTTAGCAATATTTTCAACAATGAAATAGCTCCAATATACTCCAAGAAATTAAGTGAAGTCCACTCATGATATTTTACTATGGTCTATGCCCTCATCCAAAAATCAGGTACATCGGATGGTTGGCATTTCTGTGGCCTGAAGCAGAAGGGAAACAGAATGCAGAGCAAGTTCTGATTTGGCAGTGGATGTGGCCAAGGCATGGAATCCACAGATATGGAATTGGTCAGGGACCAGTAGGCAGGCCTGTGCATTCCACATGGCTCTGCAGTATTGTTTTTTTTCCTGCAGTATTGTTGATGACACAACAACACAACAATACCAGCAACAGTGATAAAGACAAACTGAATGCTATAAAATAAGAACAAATGAAATCTACCACCACACCACCCTTATCCATAAAAAGACACATATAATTATAGACAAAAATATGTGCTAAATACTGATATATGGTAAATATGTACTAAACATAACAATTGTAACACCATTAACAATTGAAATGAATTTTTAAAAATGGCATCAAGTAAAATTTAAATATTAAAGAAAAGGAAGATGAGGAGGAGAAAACATTCAGATAAAGTGTCCCAGTAAGGAGCAGTGAAAGAAAGTCAATAGAATGGATAAAGGTAACTGGGAAAAAAATGCAAGAAAAAAAAAGATCAGCTCAACGTCCAGCACAAATCCCATGGCAAACTTGACTGGAGTACACAACATATTTCTGGGGCTTGACTTGCACTCTGTCACAGAACAACACATATCAGAAATTTCTTACTACTTTTATTTTCCCTTGTATGACAGATTGACCATCCCTTTCCTGTCGGGTTGTATTTCATCTTGTTTTTAATATTTTGTGATTATTTTTCTTTTTGTGATATTTAATCGTCTTTTTCTGATTTCTTTTTATTCTCCTTCTTTTTTTACCTTTTGTGCTTCTCTTTCTTCCTTCTTTCATTTTACTTACTTTTAGAGTTCTTTTTAAATTTTTTTTTATTTTAAAGAGAATAAAACAAAGCAGAGCAGAGTAAAATCATGCAAATAACACAGGATTTCAGAAAATGACAGCAGGAAATCAACAGTGGCTACCATAATGTTTCCTATTTTCTTCAAAGTAGTTCTTCATACCTTCACACACAATACATTAATACACATTAAAATAGTATAAAAGCAATCAAAACACAAGAATGAGAGCCTTAAGGGCCTTCAAGACCAGACACTAGGAAATCAATAATGGCTACCATAGTATCTCTTGTTTTCATCAAAATAGCTGTTGATATCTTCAGACATATTGAAATCAAATAACTGAAAACAGAATAAAACTAATCAAAACCAAGAATAAAATATTATTGACTTTCAAATCAAAATGATAGGAAATCATCAATTGTTACCATGGTGTATCATTTTCTTGGTGTAGTTGTTCATAGTATCACAAACGCTAAAGTCAATTCTTATAAACACTTTAGGTGAAGTTCTAGGCATATATAATCCTATACATATTATATATCTGTTATTTCTGCATTAGGGGAAAAACAAAACAACAAATAAACACATAAGAACCCAAAACAATAGCAATGAAATCTTTCAAAACAAGGTGGAGGACACATAATAATTTTTTTAGTTTTGCATAGTTATCTTCATAAGTCTTATTCAAATTATGAGATATAGTAATGCAAAAATGATCTAATCCTATGGATGTTATCTGTTTTGTTCCAAGAACTAAAAGAATTAGTACAATCATCGTAGTTATCTTAAGTGTATATATACAAATTTATATCTTATTTGATTTCTCTTCCTTCTTTTCTCCTTTTTCCTCCTGAGTTATTTTTTCCTCTTTGAGAAGTTTCTTGCTTTTTCACAATGTTTATTGAAGATTGTCGATCTTGTTTAGTGTTTTAGTTTCTTATACTAGGGAGACAATATGAGTTTACATATATGAGTTTGATTTATTTGACTTATGGGTATGGTCTCAAGTCACATCCATTTATTTATAAAAGCCTCAATGTGGTCTATCATTATAGCTGAGTGATAATCCATTTTATAAAAATAACACAACTTTTTTTATCCATTCCTTAGTTGATGGACATTTGGGCTGTTTCCAAGATTTAGCTATTACAAATTGTGCTGTTATAAACATTGTTGCACATATATCAATGTGGTATGATGTTTTCAGTTCTTCTGGGAATATTCCCAGAAGTGGAATAGCTGAGTGAAATGGGACTTCAAATTATAGCATTTTGAGGAACTTCCACAGAGATTTCCACAGTGGTTGTACCAGTCTACATTCCCACCAACAGTGCGGAAGTGTTCCTTTTCCCTCACAGTTTCTCCAGCATTTGTCATTGGTAGTCTTCTTGATCCTGGATATTCTTTCTGAAGTGACATTGAGTGTCAGTGTTTTAATGTGAATTTCTCTAATGGACAATGATGTTGAACATTTTTTCATATATTTATTTATAATTTGCATTTCTTCATCTAAGAAGTGTATATTCATCTCAAATGCTCATTTTTGTATTGAGTCTTTCAATTTTGGGGATCTAAGTTTTAAAATTTGGTTATTAGTTATGGATTGAAGTCTTGTATCTGAAGGAGAGTTGAGTGAGATTTATTCCCAATTTGTGGGTTTTCTATTCAGTCTCTTGAAGATTTCTTTTGACATGCAAAAACCTTTTAATAAGATGACATCTGAGTTGCTGATTCTGGGAAATATTTCCTGTAAAGATTGATTTTTGTTAGTGAATTCTCTGCCTAACCCTATGTCTTCCAGATTTCTACCTATTTGTCTTTCAGCACATTTAGTGTTTCTGCTTGTATATTTAGATCTTTGATCCATTTTGACTTTAGTTTAGTACATGATAATAGGCATGGGTCTAGATTTAGTTTTCAGCATATGGAAAGTCAGTTTTCTAGCACTATTAATTAAAAAGACTGTTTTCCTTCCCATGAATGTGTTTGGTCCTTTTATCAAAGATAAGATGGCTGAGTGTGTATGTAGTTGCCATCATGTCTTCTAATATATTCCATTAATCTTCAGGTCTGTTGTAATTCCAGTATCATGCTGGTTTTATCACAGTATCTTTGTAGTATAACTTCAAGTCAGGGATTTGTGATGCCTCCTGCCTCGCCTTGGTTGCCCAGAACTGCCTTTGCTATTCTAGATCTCTTCTGGTTCTAGATCAATATTAGGAATGACTTCTGTAGATCTGTGTGGTATTAATCATACTTGGATTGGAATCACATTAAATTTGTATAAGAATTTTGGGAGAATGGCCATTTTCATAATGTTTGTGCTTCTTATCCAAGAAAAAGGAGTGTTTCCATTTTCTGAGATCCCTTTCAATTTCCTTTTTCAATGTGTTGTAATTTTCACTGAATAGATCTACTTCCTCTGGTAAATTTATTTGTAAGTATTTCATTTTTTGGATGCTACTGTGAAGGGTGTGATTTCTTTTATCTTCCTCTCAATGAGTCTGATCTTTTTGAAGAGGAATGCTATTGATTTTTGAGTGTTGACTTTATATCTACCTATATTACTGAATTTGGTTATTATATCTAGAAGTCTTTCAATAAAGTTTTCGGGTCATCTATGTAGAGTATCATGTAATCTACAAATAATGATAGTTTAACCTCTTCCTTTCGTATTTTTATTCCATTTATTTCTGTCTCTGGTCTAATTGCTCTGGCTAATATTCCAGCACTATATTGAATAAGAGTGGTGATATTGGAAAGCCTTGTCTTGTTCCTGATTTTAGAGTAAAAGCTGTCAGTTTTTGTCCATTTAGTATGATGCTGTCTGTTGATTTGTCATTGATGGCTTTTATCAGAATGAAATAAAGTCCATCTATTCCAATTTTCCATAGGGTTCTTATGCAAAGCATTTCTGCATCTATTAGCATGATCATGTGATTCTTATGTTTACCTCTACTGAGGTCATGTCTTAGGCTTATTGATTTTCTTATGTTGAACCATCCCTACATTACTGGGATGAATCCCACTTGGTTGTGGTGCATGATCTTCTTGATGACTTCCTGCATTCCGTTTACCAGTATTTTACTGAAGATTTTTGCACTTCTCTTCATTATGGAGATTGGCCTGTAGTTCTCTATTTTGATTGGGTCTTTCTCTGATTTTGGTATTAGAGTGATACTTGCTTCTAATAATGTGTTAGGGAGAATTGCTTCACTTTCATTTTATTTGAAGAGTTTCAGTAGTGCTGGCATTAAGTCCTTCTTGAATATCTTGGAGAATTCAGCTGTGAATCCATCAAAACCTGGGCTTTTCTTTGCTGGTGTATGGTTTATACTTTCTTCTATGTCTATGTGTCCTAGGCTTGGTAAGTTTCTAATTATGTTTTCAATTTCATTAATTGAAATTGGGTTATACTTTGCTGGTGTATGGTTTATACTTTCTTCTATGTCTATGTGTCCTAGGCTTGGTAAGGTTCTAATTATGTTTTCAATTTCATTAATTGAAATTGGGTTATACTTTTACATCTTCTTGACCAAGCTTTGGTAATTCTTATGTTTCTAGGAATCTGTTCATTTCTTCTGTGTTATCGAAACTATGAGAGTAAAAGTTTTCAAAGTATGTATTGATGATCGTTTGTGTTTGCACAGGGTCTGTAGTGATTTCACTCTTTTCTATCCTTATTGCCTGAATTTGAGTGTTTTCTTTCCTTTTTAAAATAAGTTTGGATAGGGGCTTATCGATTTTATTTATTCTTTCAGAGAACAAACTCTTTGATTCTTTAATTTTTGTATTGTTTTCTTAGTCTCTGTTTCATTGATTTCTGCTCTGATCTTTATAGTTTCCTCCCTTTTATTTTTGGGCTTGGATTGCTCTTTTTTTCTAGATATTTGAGGTGTAGTATCAGGTTGACTATTTCTGTTTTCTTGATGTGAAAGTTCACCACAATATATTTACCTCTGAGGACTGCTTTCATTGCATCTCACAGGTTCTAGTAAGATGTGTTTGCATTTTCATTTACTTGTAGATATTGTTTAATTTCTTCTTTTTATTTTTATTTTTTATTTATTTAAAGAGAAAGACACAAAAAACATGGAGAAAAAAGGGTAGAAATAATACAGAATTACAGAAAAATAAACAGCAAGAAATCACCAGCTGATAAGTTACATATTATCATCTTAGAAATAGTTGTTCAGGTTACAAAATTAAAGTGACATTCAAATTGTGACACTGCCAACAGTTCTTCTCAATGATTCAATAAATCTTACTAATATGGTTGTCAGTCCTACACACTTGTTTTTAATTTCTTCTATGACCCATTGAGTTTTTAGGAGTGTATTATTTAATTTCCACATAATTATGGATTTTTGAAGTTTCTTTTGTTATTAGTTTCCAGTTTTATAGCACCATGATCAGATAATATGCACAGGATAATTTCAATTCTTTTGCATTTACTCAAGCATGTTTTATGGACTAGTATATGTTCTATTTCAGAGAATTTCCTGTGTGCAGCTGAGAAGAATGTGTGTTCTCATGTTAGGAGGAACACTCTGTACACATCCACTAAGTACTTTTGTTCACAAGTTTGATTCAATTCTGTTGTGAATTTGCTGACTTTATAGTTCATCTGTCTCTTTGTGCCAAAGTGGTGTGTTAAAGACTCCTGTTATAACTGTGCTATTGCTTATTTGATTTTTCATTTCTATTAATATTTATTTTACATGACTGAGTGCTTCCATATTTGGTGCATATATGTCTAGGATTGTTATCTCTTCGTCTTGAAGTTTCCCTCTAACTAGTATGTAGCGACTTTCTTTATCTCTTCTGATCATAGTTGGTTTGAAGCTTACATTGTCTGCAAACAGTACAGCTACTCCTTTTTGGGGATTTTGGTTGCATGAATTATTGTTCTCCATTCTTTGACTTTCAGTCTATGAATTTCTTTATTGGGTTAGATGGTTTTCTTGTATACAGCATGTGGTTGCATGTTGTTTCTTGATGCATTCTGCCAGTCTGTTACTTTTAATTGGTGAATTTAAATCATTGATATTAATGCTTGTAACTGATATAAGTTGGCTCAATTTTGTCATGATTTTTTTTTTGGCTGTTGGTTCTTCACCATTCCCTTCTCTTTAATTGTCTACCCTGCTTGATGGCTTTTTTTATTGTTGGTGGTCTTGGAATTGTAATTGCTCCTATGGCTATATAGAATATCATTCAATATTCTTTGCAGGTGGTCATGCAGTTCTTCAGCTATTTTTTTGTTATGGAAGTATCTTATTTCTCTATCAATTTTGAAGGACAGTTTTGCAGAGTACATCATTGTGGGTTGGAAGTCATTTTCCTTTAGGATATGAAATACTTCACTCCATTGTTGAATTTGTTGTGTCTATTGAATTTACTGTGATTCTGATGGGATTTCCTTTATAGTTGATCTGTCCTTTTCTCTAACAGCTTTTAATATTCTGTTCTTATGTTGAATTTCTTGGATTTTGAATATTTTATGACTGGGTGTAAATTTATTTTGATTATGGCTAACTGGAGTTCTATGTGCTTCATTTATCTGTATATCAGTTTCTTTTCTGATGTTTGGGAAATTTTGT
Organism: Cavia porcellus; assembly: GCF_034190915.1. NCBI lineage: Eukaryota > Metazoa > Chordata > Mammalia > Rodentia > Caviidae > Cavia > Cavia porcellus. The sequence goes on along the minus strand of NW_026947486.1, from coordinate 40,285,784 downwards.
GCTATTATTTCTGTAAATAGTCTTTTAACATAATTTGTGCTGTCACCTTTTTCATTTACACCCATCAGTCTTTCATCATTTTTCTTTGCATCGTCTTGCATCTGTTGAATTGCTTTTTCTTGTTTCTTTGTTATTTTTAAAACATCTTTCCTTTATTATTCACTAGCTATAATCTTGTCTTCTAAGTCTTAAAGTCTATCTTCACATTCATTCAGCTGGTTTTGCCAGTTTTTAATAGAATTTTTGATCTCCTCTATATCTCCCTGAATCAGTTTCATGCATTCTATTGTTTTCTTATGTTCATGCAAGGTTTCCTTCTTTTTGCAGTGATCCTTGATTTTTTAAAACTATGGTTTTTTTAGCTGTGTTCAGCATTTCTTTTATTGTGTTTATCATTTCTCCTTTCACCTGGGAAGTTGTTTCTAATCTGGGTTCCTTTACAGCTTCATAGAGTCACTTATTTACTACAGTTCCTATCATTTCAGAACTTTCTGGTATACAACTTACCCTTTTTCTATATTCATGTGTCCCAGGCTTGTTTGGGATGGGCTGGAGTTTTGAGAATGCATTTTGCTCATTTTTTAAAAATTTTATTTAAGGAGAAAAAAAGCAGAGAAAGGGTACAAGTTATACAGATTTACAGAAAAAAATAAACAGTAGGAAATCACTAGTTAATGGATTACATATTGTCATCTTAGAAATAATTGTTCAAGTCACAAAATTAAAGCTTGTAAAGTGGACATTCCAACAGTGAGACTGCAAACAGTTCTGTTCAATGATCCAATAAAACTCTGTGATATCATTTTCTATCTTATACACTTAAATATACATGCAGTTATATGATTTAGAGCACTTTCTTTTCCTCTCTTTTGAAAAATGACAGTTACACATTTTGGGTTTAGTTGCTCCCACAGTTCTTATTACTTTTTTTGGAAGGGAGTATAACCAAATGTGACATAACAGAACAGAGTCAATCAAATCAAAAGGGTGGATATAATAGATAATGTAAAAGCATAATACAAGGTGATCTACAATGGTTACCATAATGCCTCCCGCTATCTCTAATAGAATTGCCTATCTCATCAGTTATAATAAAATTGAACAAAACAGTAAAGAACAAAACCGACAAAACCAAAACATTGGAGATATTATAGGTCTTCAAAAGTAGATAATAGTCAACAAGAATAGGCATCATAATGAATCTCACTATCTTCACAGCTGTTGCCTAAACTTTTGAACCTGGTACTATCAAGCAAAACAGAATAGGGGGACATCAGTCAAAAACAAGATGGTGAGAGTTATACAGGGCTTTAAATCAAAATAATGGAAAGTCAAAGTGGGTTACTATAATATATCCTGCTATTTTTTATTTATTTTTCCCTTAATTAAAGGATAAAAATAAAAAAGTAAATAATGAAGTGGAGATTGAGATAAAAGAGGGCATAACAGCAAAACAGCACAGATCAAAACATAACCATTTCAGCAGAATAGTGTTTCACCACAAGATAATCCTGACATAAAAGTAGTTACCATATTGTCTCTTTCCTTGAAATCTTTGAGTATAACTTCGTATACTGTAGCATCAAATATATCAAAACAATGTAAAACCATTTAAGAGAATGACAGCATTACAGGGTATTTAGAATCAACTAACAGAAAATGAACAATGGTTTCTGTATAATCTCCTTGTCTTTAAAAGTTTTTGCTTATACTATCATACATAATAAAATCCAATAAGATACAACCTGTTTAGACCAATGGAGACAGAAGAACAAAAGCTTGATGAGACTTCAAAACAAGATGATGCTAAATCAGTATTACCTATTAAGACATCATTTTCTCCAAAATAGCTGTTCCTATATCCAATCTTCTCTGCCTCATTTCTGTTGAGCTCTTTTTCTGTCATTAGTTGTCAGTTTGTCTTCTTAATTTGTTTTCTGCTCCATTCATTGTGGCCTCTCTGCCACTATTTCTGGATTGTTTGTATTTTTCTTTTTTAGAATATCCTGCAGTATTCTCTGTAGAGTTGAATTGGTGGTTGCATATTCCCTTAGTTCTTCTTTATCCTGGAAGCACCTTGTTTTTCCATCAATTTCCTGGGATAGTTGTGCAGGATATATCAATCTTGGCTGGAGGTTATTATCTTTCAAAGCTTGAATTATTTCCCCCCACACTCTTCATGATTTGATGGTTTGTGCAGAGAAATCTGCTGTAATTCTGATGTGTGTTCCCTTGTAAGTGGTCTGTTTCTTGTCTCTGACAGCTTTTAATATTCTGTTCTTGTATTGAATTTCTGGAATTTTTATTATTATATGCCTGGGTGTTGCTCTGTTTGGGTTGTAGGTGGCTGGGGTCCTGTATGCTTCATACAACTGAGTATCTTTACCTTTTGCTAAATTAGGAAAATTCTCCTGATTATTTCTGTGAGTAGCTTTTGTAGTTCATTTGTTTGTGTCCCTACCTCTTCTTTTATGTTCTTAATTCTTAAGTTATGGATCCTCTTATCATCTTCTAGTCTTTGTATTATTGCTGTTTGTTTCTTTGTTACTTTTAAGAAGATTTTCATTTCATTCTCCCATATTACAACTCTGCCCTCCAGTTCAGATAGTCTGTCCTTAGTTTCTTTCAAGCTGTTATGCCAGTTTTCGATAGAGTTTTTAGTTTCCTGGTAGTCTCTTTGAACCTGCTTCACGTATTCTATGCTTTCTCTATTTTCTCCATCAAACAATTCTCCCCTTTTTTTCTGTTCTTCCATTCCACCATCTGTTTTTTCTTGGGCGGTGCTTAGCATTTCTCTAACTATTCTGCTTATTTCTAGCTTCAGGTCATTAATAACTTCATTCCTGAACTCATCTATGAGGCTCTCTAGATGGCGCTTTATGTCTATTGGTGCGGTGTCCGCTATTGCCTGTTTCTCAGGATTGGGGGCCAAAGGGCCTTTCTTGTTGCTCCCTCTTCCCATATTCTTTGTTCCTTATATATGCAAGCGTATATGGGAGGCCCAGCTTCCCTCCCTGTCAGCCACAGCCTGATTGAATTGCGCTGGTTAGGTGTTCCCGCCCACTGCAGCACACCAGGAAGTTGCAGACCAGGCACCCTATGTGGGGCCCGCCCCTCCATGCCACCCTCAGGCTCTGGGATCTGGGTTGTGCTAGCCTACTGTGTCTCATCCAGCTGCATCACGTAGGCTAGGCACTTCTCACCAATCCAGCTTGAGAGGGGGATATGTGGCTGAAGTCGCTGCAGCGCCCCACTCCTGCAAGTCTGCCCAGTCCCAGAATGTCCTCTGCTGGAGTCTCCTAAACTGTGGAAGAGTGTCAGTTTCTCTCACTCACCTTACCGCAAGTCAATGCACAGCTCCTCGCCTGTCCTGCTTTAAACTCTGTTCGCAGATTCCCGTTCTCAGAGCTTCCGCGTGTCTCTCTCCCTGCCGAGCTGATGTAGATGCAGCCGCCACGTGGCAGGAAACCCAAATCGTGGCTTCCAATGGTGCGGGCTCCAGTTTCCCCACTGAGGCTTTTCTGTTCCTTGTATAGCACCAGGATTGCATTCCAAGTTGGTTTCTCTCAGCCCAGTTCATTCTTGGGTCAGCAGGGCATATCTCCACTTGCTTATGATTCCTTACTCTGCACCATTCCTGAATTCTAAGCTGAGTCTTTCAGAGAGCCTCCGTAGCTGCTGCTATCTGTCCGCCATGTTCTCTTCGAAGTCCGCATTTTGCTTTTTTGTTTTGTCATTTTCCTGTCTTCTTTGGGAGTCTAGTAGTACTTAAAGGCTCCCCAGATGTGGGATGTGCACTGGGTGGATGTTCATCACTCCCCATATGGCTCACTGAAGCTCTTCAACTGCTTGAGGTCACTGGGCAGGACTTTATCAGGCTCTGCTAAAGGCTAAATGGTGTAGTAAGGCTAAATGGTGTGCGGAGTTTACCGGCCAGCCTTTCAGTTCATGCCACATGGTATACCAAAGTCCCATGGTTTCTTGGGGTCTTTGGGTGTGGCTTTGCCAGGTCATGAGCAAAGAACTGCCACTGCACAGCTACATAGGGATCTCTGTGGCAAGCTTCAGCTGAAAAACTGCAGCCCCTGTCTGCACAGAGGTCAGAGTGGGGCCTAGTCAGGACCTGAGTGACCTGAGTGTTTGAGGATGCTGGACATAGGCTATCAGGTTCCAGGCAGAGTTCCACACCTGCACACCTCACTAGGGATTGCTGTGGCAGGCTTTAGCTTACATGATGCAGCTCTTGGCTACCTGGAGGTCACTGGATGTAGCCCAACCAGGACCCAAGTGAGAACCTAAAGGTCCTGCACTGTTTAGGAACATTGGCTGGGGGCCTACCAGGTTCCAGGCAGTGTCTTGTGACTGCACAGCTAGGTAAGGATTGCCACAGTGGGCTTCAGTTCACACAGAGCTGCTCTCAGCTACCTGAAAGTCACTGCGTGGGGTGCAACCAAGACACCAGTGTTGACCTAGTGATTCTGCAGTATTTGGGGATGTTGGTTGGGAGTCTACCAGGTTCCAGGCAGAGTCCGTGGCTGCACAGCTAGGTAGGGATCACTGTGGCAGGCTTTAGCTCACATGTGGCTGTTCCTGGCTACCTGAAAGTCACTAAGCAGGCCCACCCATGGCATCAGACATGACCTAGAGGTCCTGCAGTGTTTGAGGATGCTGGGCAGGGGCCTACCAGATTCCAGGCAGATATCGAGGTAGGAATTGCTGTGGCAGGCCGCAGCTCAAATGCAGTTGCTCACTTTTAGATTTCTTATCTTTACATTTTTGGCTTCTCCTACTGATCCTCTTTCTCTCTTTCCTCAACTACCTCTCAAATTTAAATTTTCAAGTTAAAATTGTCTCTTCTCTTACTGATTACTCCTTCACATTCTATTTCATTCTATCCTTCCTCATCTCTCCAGTTTCCCAAAATCTGGGTGATTACTGTTTAACCTCTGCCCTTAATTCTACTATATTTGACTTCATCCATCATATTATCCAGTCCTCTACCCATCTTAACCACCCCCACCACAGGAGGGTAAAATCACTTCACTAAGGGGGAAATCACTGCCCATAAATACATGTCATATAGCTGATTTTCTTTAACAACTTTAGAGTTTGCACCTGTGGTTGAAGGTAGCAGATTAATGGTTACCATAGTTTTTCAGTAGCTAAGCTGTGCTTGAAACTATTGTTGTTACTATCACATTACTTTAGTCAGGTTATCATGCAGGTCATAATAAATTTTTCTCACTTATATGTTAATACTGATTTTATGGAGTCATAATCATCACCACAGTCCAGTACCAAAGGACTGGGTGCTGATCCAAATAATACATTGCACTATTTACAAATTGTGAAGATACGCTGTTGGGATGGCTATAAAGAAAGAGTTACTTCTAGCTGACATTCCTAAAGCACAGATATCTCTTATGGAACTCTCAATACTAGTGAAAAAAGCTATCTACTATAGGAAATTGGCAAGAATGAACATAGAAAGCAAAACAAAATAAAAAAGAGAAAGTAGAAAATGTTAAGATGCAGAAGCAAAATGCAACCCAAGACCCCCAGTCCAACCAGGACAAACCCAGATCACCTAGCACAAGCCAAGACCACAATGTATAGGAGAAATGGAAGTAAAAAACTTCAAAGTATTGAAACAGTACCAACAGAAATGAAAAAGCTAGTGGAAAGGGATATAAAGAAAATAACATCCCAGATGCAAATGGAAATGATGCTTAAAGTAAAACATATTAAAGTAGATAAAGATAAAAATCTAGATGAAGTTGGAAACAAAAAATGGAAACAAAAAATGCCCAACACTGGAAAGAAATGGGGTCTGTGAAACAAATCCTAATATAAATTCAAAAGATTAAAACTTCCACTGAAAATATACACACCCGACTGAATGGGGAGGAAAAAATATCAGGTCTTGAAGACAGAATTGCAGCAAATGATCATTAATAGAAAGACAGCTTTAAAAAAGCAAGAGACAATGAAAAATCAATCCAACAGCTACAAAACAAAACAGAAAACATTAACATAACATAGATTGGAGTCAATGAGAAAGCTGGAGAAAAGGCAAATGTCATTTTAAAAAGTCTCATCACAAAAATAATGGCAGAAACTTCCCAAGCATGGATAAAGGATTTGAAATACAAATAAATGGAGCATATAGAAACCCAAACAGGCATGACAAATATAACACTACATCAAGACATACAATAATTAAGATTCTGGAAATTCAGCACAAAAATAGGATATTAAAAGCTGTTAGAGCAAAGAAAGAGATCACCTATAAAGGAAAGCTCATAAGATTCATAACAGACATATCAACACAAACCATCAAGTCAAGAAGAGTTTGGAGTGAAATATTTAAAGTCTTAAAAGAAACCAACATCAAACCCAGATTGATAGACCCTGCAAAATTACCTTTCAAAATTAGTGGAGAATTAAGGTACTTCCAAAGAACAACTGAAGAAACTCAAGACCACAAAACCAACCCTACAGAGAGAATTAAAAGGTATTCTAAACATAAATAAATATAGCTACAAATGCAAGAACAACAGAATAAAGAAACCATCAGGCAGGGAAAGCAATTAAACAGAGGGGAAAAATAGGGTACTTATACCAGGAAAATAACATGACAAACATAAGCCAATACATATCAGTTGTAATGATCAACATAAATGGCCTCGATTTGCCAGTGAAAAGAAACAGATTGGCAGACAGAATTAAGAAACAAGATCCAAAATTGTCTATATCCAAGAAAGTCATTCAACTAAAAAAGAAAGTCACAGACTGAAAGTCAAAGGATGGAAAACAATATTCCATGAAACAGAAACCCGGAAAAAAGCAGAGGCTGCTATTCTATTTGTGATCAATATGATCTTCAAATGAAGAAGGTCAAAAGAGATAAAGAAGAGCACTACATACTTGTTAGGGGAAAATTTCAAAAAGAAGTGATAACTTCAAAGGAAGAGAAAATTTCAACAGGAAGAGACAACATATTCACCAAATATGAGAGCATCAATCTATGTAATATAAATAGTAATAGATATAAAAAATTATATAAGCAATGCCACAGTTATGAGGGCTACTTAGTATATCATTATCACAAACAGATAGATCAACTAGGCAAAGCTCAGCACAAAAGAATCTGAACTGAATCAATCCTGTGAACAAATGTACTTAGTACATGTTTACAGAGTGGTTTTTTTTTTTTTTTTTTTTTTTTTTTTTTTTGGTACCAGGAAATGAACTCACAATTTCAGGCTTGCCATGCAGATACATGTGCTGCTGAGCTAAATCCCCAGGCCCTTACACAGTGTTCCACCAAGCAACATTAGAATGCACATTCTGGTCAGCTGCATGTGGAATATTTTCTAAAATGGACATTATACTAGCTGATACAACATCAATAAATGCAAAGAAATTGAAATTTTCACATGCATATTATCTGATCATAGTGGAATGAAATTGGAAATCGCAAAAGCAACTGCAAAACTACAAAAACACATGGAAATAAAATGACAACCTCCTGAAAAACCAATAGGCTATAGATGAAATTAAACAATATTTACAATTAAATGAGCATGCAGATGCAACATAGTGGAGCCTACTGGACTTAAAGAAAGCAGTTGTAAGAGGGAAATTTATAGAGTGAATTCTCACATCAGGAAAACAGAGTCAGCACTACTAAACAACATAATGATCAACATCAAGCTGATAGAAAAAGACACAAACTGAAAGCCTATTTAAGGGAGAAAATAATAAAAATCAGAGAAAAAATTTAATGCAATTGAGACAAAGACACCAATACAAAGAATTAGTCAGTTGAGGAGTTGATTTTTTGAAATAGTAATAAAATTTATAAAACTAGCCAACCTTATCAAAAAAAGGAAAGAAAATCTCAAATTCATGGAATGATGAATTAAAAGAGTGAAAGCATTAGAGATTTTATGGCAATTTTTAAAGCCATCACACCTACTTCAAAAATACTCACATAAGGTGGAAAACAGAATAAATTGGCACATTCCTAGATACGTATGCATTACTGAATCAAGAATTGAGAAAAATTCTGAATAACCCAATATCAGTTAACGAAAATAAGAACATAATTAAACACTTAACAACGTAGAAAAGCCCAGGTCTTGATGGACTGATGTGACTTCTGAATTCTACAAGAAATTTAGAGAATATTTAATACCAATACTCCTCAAACTCTTTAATAACTTTGAAAGGGAAGCAATATCCCTTAACTAGTTCCTGGAGGCAAATATTACCCGGATATCAGAACCAGAGAAAGACTCAACTCCCAAAAAATTAAACTACAGCCAATTATCCTCATAAACATAGATCCAGAATTCCTCAATAAAATATTACTTAACAGAAAGCAGTGAATCTTTAAGATTATACACCATCACCAAGTGGGACTCATCCCAGTAATGCAGGGGTGGCTCAATATATGCAAATCAACAAATGTAATAAACCATAATAAGACAATCAGAGACTAAATCCCATGATCATCTCAATAAAACTAACAAAGTCCAGTACTCATTCATGAGAAAAAAACTGTACAGAAAATTGGAATAGATGGTAGAAGTCATCTATGGTAAACCAACAACCAACATCATATTAAATGGTTAAAAACTGAAAACTTTCACATATCACCACACATATTCTATATAATTGTGGAAGCACTAGCCAGAGCAATTACACAAGAGAAACAAACCAAAAGGAATAAGGATATTAAAGGAAATTTTTATTTTAAAAATCTTTATTTTAGAGAGAATAAAACAAAACAGAACAAAGCAGATCAGAAAACCACCCAATCAACACAGGATTTCAAAATGAGACAAAAGGAAATCAACAGTGGTTAGCATAATGTCTCTTGTTTTCTTTGAAAGAGTTGTCTATATCTTCACAGTTATTTCAAACAAGACAAAAATAGTATAAAACCATTCAAAACAAAGAGGCCTTCAAAACAATGGCTACCATGATTTCCCTTATTCTTTTCAAAACAGCTGTCCATACCTTCATATATACTGAAATAAAATAATAAAAAGCAGAATAAAACCAATCAAAACAAATAATAAGAGCATTAACTGGCCTTCACAACAAGATGATAGGAAATCAGTAATGGCTACCATTTTATTAAAACTGGCTATTCATACCATTACATGTAATAAAATCAATTCCTGTAGACTCTTTATGGAGAAGTTCTAGGCATGTATAACCATATATATATGTATACATATATATACATATATATATATATACACATATATCCTTTAAGTATTAGAGGGAAAAACAAAAGAAAACAAATAATGAGGAAAAAAGAAAGACAAATAATAATAATAAATAGCCAAAAACAGTGACAATATAGGCTTTTAAAACAAGGTGGTAGGAAGATAACTCAGGTTATTATTTTTCATAGTTATCTTTATAAGAGTTACTCAGATTACCAGAAATAAACAGCATAATTGATCTAACTTTATGAATGTTAACTGTTTTGTTCCAAGAACTAATAGAATTAGTAGCACAATCATCTTTCATATTTTGTGTGTATGTACAAATTTATAGATTTTTTTCTATTCCTTTTCTTCTTTTCCCTGAGTTATTTTTCCCCCTTTGAGCAGTTTCTTACTCTTTCACAATATTTATTGAATAGTTTATATTTTCTTTATTCTTTCAGTTTCTTACAGTAGGTAGACAATATGGTACTTACACATATGAGTTTGATATGTTTCACTTATGAGTATGGTATAAATCTCATCCATTTACCAATAAAAGTTTCAATGTGATCCTTCTTTATAGCTGAGTATAAAAACACAATTTCATAAAAATACCACATTTTTTATCCATTCCTCAGTGCGTAGGCATTTAGGTCATTGACAAGATTTGGCTATTACAAATTGTGCTGCTATAAACACGGGTGCACATATATCACTGTGGTATGATGTTTTCAATTCTTCTGGAAATATGCCCAGAAGGGAAATAGCTAGCTCAACTGGGGTTTCCAATACCAATGTTTTGAGGAACCTCCAGACTGATTTCTACAGTGGTTGCATCAACCTATACTCCCTCCAAGAGTGTAGATGAGTTCCTTTTCTCCTGCAGCCTCTCCAGTACTTACTATTGGTTGTTTTCTTGATCTTGGCCATTCTTTCTTGAGTGAGATGGGACCTCAGTGTGGTTTTAATTTGCATTTCTCTAATGACTGATGATGTTGAACACTTTTCCTGTACTTATTTGCCATTTGTATTTCTTCAGCTGACAAGTCTGTATTCATGACAGTTGACAATCTTTGGACTGGGTGTTTGAATGTTGCAGGGCTGATTTTTAAAACAAAAAATTTTATGTTCTATATAAAAGTCCTTTGTCTGAGGGACAGTTGACTAAGAATTTGTCCCAGTTTGTGGGTTTTCCTTTCATTCTCTTGGAGATTTCTTTTGACAAACAAAAAAAAATTAATAAGATGAGATCCCAGTTGACTCTGGGAAGTATCTGTCATGCATTTTGATATTTGTTCATAAATTCTCTGCCTACCCCTAAGTCTTCAAGATTTCTACCTACATTGTCTTCCAGCACATTTAGTGTTTCTGTTTTAATATTTAGATCTTTGATCCAGTTTCACATTAATTTAGTGCATGGTGATAGGCATATGTTTAGTTTTATTTTTCAGCAAGTGAAAAGCCAGTTTTTCAAGTACCATTATTAAAGAAGCTATCTTTCTTCCAGTGAATATGTTTGGTCCCTTTATCAAAGATAAGGTGGCTGAATGTGTTTGTATTTGTGGTTGTGTATTCTAATCTATTCCATGGATCTTCAGGTCTGCTTTTATTCTAGTACCATGCTGATTTTGTTAGTAGCTTTGTAGTATATCTTCAGGTCAGGGATTATTGATACCTCCTGCCTTGCCTTTGTTGCCTTTACTATTATAGATCTCTTCTGGTTCCAGATGAATTGTAGGAATGATTTCTCTAGATAACTGAGTTATGCTAATGGTATTTTGATTAGAGTTGCATTAAATCTCTATAAGAATTTTGGGAGAATGGACATTTTCACAATATTTGTTCCTCCTATTCATAAACAAAGAATGGTGAGAGGAGGAGCTGGGCAGATCTGGGGTGCCCTCACCGGCCTCTCTGCGTGTCTGGAGGACTCTGGATATCTCCGCCCAGACGGCTGGAGTTCCCCCAGGCTTCCAGGTGCAGTGAAGGTGAGAGGTGGGTTTGAGGCTTTCACAGCAGCCTCCCCATTCCGGCTTCACTTGGAGACCTGCTGAGCTGCCCACGGATGGGCGGGCCCACACTATCAGCCTAGCCCAGCCTGTTTAGCTGCCGCGCCTGGCCATAGGTCTGCAGAGGAGGAGCTGGGCAGATCTGGGGTGCCCTCACCGGCCTCTCTGCGTGTCTGGAGGACTCTGGATATCTCCGCCCAGACTGCTGCAGTTCCCCCAGGCTTACAGGTGCAGGAAAGGGGTGAGGTGGGTTTGAGGCTTTCACATCAGCCTCCCCATTCCGGCTTCACTTGGAGACCTGCTGAGCTGCCGACGGATGGGCAGCCCCACACTATCAGCCTAGCCCAGCCTGTTTAGCTGCCGCACCTGGCCATAGGTCTGCAGAGGAGGAGCTTGGCAGATCTGGGGTGCCCTCACCAGCCTCTCTGCGTGTCTGGAGGACTCTGGATATCTCTGCAACCAGGGAGGGTCCACAGGTTCCTGAAGCACTATGGCCTGTGGTGAGTACCCTAAACCGGCTGCGATTGAAGAACTGTGGAGCTTCCAAGGGGCAGGTGGGCGCACAGTGTCCCTGAGGCCCAGCTTGTCTGGAACTGCGGAGTTCTGAGCAGGCAGAGGAGGGCCACTGGTTCTATAGGCCCAATGGCTTGGGGTAGCGCGGTGCCAGAGCCTCAGTAGCTCCAAACATAGAAGGGGATTTTCAACAGATCCTGAGGAAGCTTTCAAATAACACTTGAAATACAGAAATATAGGAAAATGACAAAACGAAAGACTAAATTACAACCTCAAACCTCCAGCCCATCTCAAGAAACCCTAGGAGCTATGTATATAGAAGAAAATATATCCCATCCACCTCATATATCGGACACAATAGCCACTGAAATTGACAAGCAACTCCAGGAAGCTTTAAAGAAATTCAAACTCGAAATAATCTCCCAGATAAAAGAAGAAATGATAAAAGAAATGAAAGAGATTCTAAATATATGTAAAGAAAACACAGATTAAAAAATTGGAGGAACTAAACAAAAAGATAGAATCGCTAGACGAGCAATATAAGAAACGAAGAGAATACATAATGCAGATGCACAGAGATATACAGGAAATAAAAAACTCCACTGAAAGTTGTAAAAACCACCTTAATGAAAGTGAAGATAGAATTTCAGACCTTGAAGACAGGATTGCAGCTAGTGAACAGGAAAGGAAAGATCTTTTGAAAATAACAAGGAATCAGGAAACAACAATTCAACAACTGCAAGACGATGCAAAGAAGAATAACATAAGAATGATAGGGATTAATGAAAGAGAGGGAGACAACATGAAGGATGTCAAGAGGATATTTAGAGAAGTAATAGCTGAAAATTTCCCAAGCATGAGATCAGAAACTGACATCAGGATCAGTGAAGCATATAGAACTCCAAACAGTCATAACCAAAATAAAACTACACCCAGACATATAATAATCACCATCCCAGAAATCCAACACAAGAATAGATTATTAAAAGGTGTCAGAGAGAAAAGACAGATCACTTATAAAGGAAAACCTATCAGAATCACAGCAGACTTCTCAGCACAAACGATAAAGTCAAGAAGAGCATGGAGTGAAGTATTCCAGATCCTAAAGCAAAATGATTTCCAACCAAGACTGATATATCCTGCAAAACTATCATTCAAAATAGATGGTGCAATACGATACTTCCATGACAAAGAACAGCTGAAGAACTTCATGAACACCAAACCAACCCTGCAAAAAATATTGAAAGACAGTTTAGATACACAAAGGAAAAAACCACTAAGCAAAGCAAATAATTAAACAGAACCGAAAGATAAAGATGCAACAGCAGAGAGATAACATTCCTACAATTAACCAGCATTTAACAGTAATAACCATTAATGTAAATGGTCTCAATGCACCAATCAAAAGAAACAGACTAGCAGAATGGATCAAGAAACAAAATCCAACCATATGCTGTTTACAGGAAACCCATCTAACCCAGAAGGATACTCACAGACTGAAAGTCAAAGGATAGAAAACAATTCTCCATGCAGCAGGAATCCAAAAAAAGGCAGGAGTAGCCATTCTGTTTGCAGACAACGTGAACTTTAAACCAACAATGACCATAAAGGACAAAGAAGGTCACTACATACTCGTAAGGGGAAAACTCCAAGAGGAAGAGATAACTATCTTAAATATATACGCACCAAACTCCAGAGCACCCAGTTATATAAAACAATTATTAACAGAAATGAAAACTCAAATTATCAGTAACACAATTGTAACAGGAGACCTTAATACACCACTGACACCAAGGGACAGATCAACCAGACAGAAAATGAGCAAAGAAATAACAGAACTGAATCACACCTGTGAACAAATGGGTTTGATAGACATATACAGAATGTTCCACCCAACAACATCAGAATACACATTCTTCTTAGCAGTACATGTATCATTTTCTAAAATAGACCATATATTAGCTCACAGAACATATTTAAGCAAATGCAAAAGAGTTGAAATCATCCCTTGCATATTATCGGATCATAGCGCTCTGAAATTAGAAATTAATGACAAAAGATACTGCAAAAATTCCACAAACACATGGAAACTAAATAACACACTCTTGAGTAATCAGTGGGTCACAGAAGAAATTAAAGAAGAAATTAAACAATACCTAAAAGAAAATGAAAATGCAGATACAACTTACCGGAATCTGTGGGATGCAATGAAAGCCGTTCTGAGAGGAAAATTTATTGCACTGAGTTCCCACATCAGGAAAACAGAATGAATACAAATAAATAACTTGATGCTACACCTCAAACAGCTAGAAAAAGAAGAGCAAGTCAAGCCCAAAGCCAAAAGAAGAGAGGAAATTATAAGAATCAGAGCAGAAATCAATGCAATAGAGACTAAGAAAACAATCCAAAGAATCAATGAATCAAAGAGTTGGTTCTTTGAAAGAATAAATAAAATCGATAAGCCCCTAGCCAACCTTATTTTAAAAAGGGAAGAAAAAGATCAAATTCATGCAATAAGAAATGAAAAAGGAGAAATCACTACAGACCCAATAGAAATACAGAGGATCATCAACACCTATTTCGAAAACCTCTACTCTCAAAAGCTTGATAACACAGAAGAAATAGACAGATTCTTAGAAGCATATGAAGTACCAAAGCTAGATCAAGAGGATATAAAACTGTTGAATAACCCAATCTCTGCTAATGAACTTGAAAATGTAATTAAGGCCTTACCCACCAAGAAGAGCCCACGCCCAGATGGATTCACTGCAGAATTCTACAAGAAATATAAAGAAGACCTAATGCCGACACTCCTCAAACTATTCAATGAAATTGAAAGGGAAGCAATCCTTCCTAAGTCATTCCTGGAAGCAAATATTACTCTAGTACCAAAACCTGAGAAAGACCCAACTATAAAAGAGAATTATAGACCGATCTCCCTAATGAACACAGATGCAAAAATCCTCAATAAAATATTGGCAAATAGGATGCAGCAAATCATCAAGAAGGTTATACACCATGACCAAGTGGGATTCATCCCAGGAATGCAAGGATGGTTCAACATAAGCAAATCAATAAATGTAATCTACCATATCAATAAAGCCAAAAATAAGAATCACATGATCATTTCTATAGATGCAGAAAAAGCCTTCAATAAGGTCCAACACTTATTCATGATAAGAACTTTACAGAAAATTGGAATAAATGGTCTTTACCTCAATATAATAAAGGCCATTTATGACAAACCAACAGCCAGCATCATACTAAATGGCCAAAATTGAAAGCCTTTACTTTCAAATCGGGCACAAGACAAGGATGTCCTTTATCACCACTCCTATTTAATATAGTACTGGAAGTACTAGCCAGAGCAATTAGGCAAGAAAGAGAAATAAAAGGGGTAAAGATAGGAAAAGAAGAAGTTAAATTATCATTGTTTGCAGATGACATGATACTCTACATAGAAGACCCCCTAAACTCCATTGAAATACTCTTAGATACAATAAATAAATTCAGTAATGTGGCTGGATACAAAATCAATACTCAGAAATCAATAGCATTCCTATACACGAACAACAAAATTACAGAGAGGGAAATAAGAGAAACTGGACTATTCACATTAGCAAGCAAAAAAATGAGATATTTAGGAATTACTCTTACGAAAGAAGTGAAAGACTTATACAGTGAAAATTATAATACACTGAAAAAGGAAATTGAAGATGATCTCAGAAAATGGAAAGACATCCCTTGCTCATGGATAGGAAGAACAAACATTGTGAAAATGGCCATTCTCCCAAAACTGTTATACAGATTCAATGCAATCCCAATAGAAATTCCATCAACATACCTTATAGATCTAGAGAAATCACTCCTAAATTTCATCTGGAACCAGAAGAGACCTAGAATCGCAAAGGCAATTCTAAGCAGCAAAGACAAAGCAGGAGGCATCACAATCCCTGACTTGAAGTTATACTACAAAGCAACAGTAGTAAAATCAACATGGTATTGGAATCAAAACAGAGCCAAAGATCAGTGGAATAGATTAGAAGATACAACCACAACTACGAACACATTCAACCACCTTATCTTTGATAAAGGAGCCAAGCAGGTTCACTGGAAGAACGACAGTCTCGTTAATAAATGGTGCTGGAAAAACTGGCTCTCCATTTGCCGAAAACTAAAGCTAGACCCATGTCTATCACCATGTACTAAATTAAAATGTAAATCGGTCAAAGATCTGAATATTAAAACAGAAACACTAAATCTATTGGAAGACAAATTCGGTAGAAACCTTGGAGACATAGGAGTAGGTAAAGAATTCATGAACAGGACTCAAACCGCACGGGAAATACTTCCCAGAATCAATAACTGGGACCACTTCTTATTAAAAAGTTTCTGCATGTCAAAAGAAATCTGCAGCATAGTGAAAAGAAAACCCACAAACTGGGAAAAGATTTTAGTGAACTCTCTCTCAGACAAGGGCCTCTTGTCTAAAACATACAAAGAATTAAAGAAACTCAGACCTCCAAAATTCAAAGATCCAATCCAAAAATGGGCATCTGAGTTGAATACGCAATTCTCAGATGAAGAAATGCAAATGGCAAATAAATACATGAAAAAATGCTCATCATCATTGGTCATTAGAAAAATGCAAATTAAAACCACACTGAGATACCATCTCACTCCTGAAAGAATGGCCAGGATCAAGAAAACCGACAGCAAATGCTGGAGAAGCTGTGGGGAAAAGGAACTCTCCTGCACTGCTGGTGGGAGTGTAGACTGGTACAGCCTTTGTGGAGATCTGTCTGGAGATTTCTCAAAAAGTTGGGACTGGAAATCCCATTTATTCCAGCTATTCCACTTCTAGGCCTATTCCCAGAAGAACTGAAAGCATCATACCACAGTGATATATGTGCACCTATGTTTATAGCAGCACAATTTGTAATCGCCAGATCTTGGAAACAACCCAAGTGTCCATCAACTGAGGAATGGATAAAAAAGTTGTGGTATTTCTATACAATGGAGTATTATTCAGCTATAAAGAAGGATCACATTGAGATATTTATCAATAAATGGGCGCAGCTTGAGACCATACTCATAAGTGAAATAAATCAATCTCGCATGTGTGAATACCGAATAGTTTCCCTAATGTAAGTAATGATTCAAATATATAAAAATATGTGGTAATCATGATTCCCCATTATGTGGCCTTGAAGCCTTATAAAGTTTTCACTCATTAATTAGAAAGGCTTTATTCTGGGCTTCTTGATTTGAAAATATTTGAAGCTAGAGTAGATGAAGTTTTATCCAAATATTTCAAGGAAAAAGACACTATGATAACTACTATTAAGTCAGGTCATATGGTGGTGAAGTACTAGGTTGTTGAAACAGTCAGGCTGTGACCTCTATTGTTATATTGTTATGTCCTGTTTTATCTCAATCTCCCCCTTATTGTTTTAAAAAAATTATTTAGTCATTTCTTATGTTTGTCTTAATTAAAGAAAAAATTCAAAAAATTAGGATATATAAATAGTAACTCTTTTTGATTTCCTATTAACTTGTTTTGAAGTCCTGTAGTACTCCCATGATCTTGTTTTGACTGATTAGACTCTGTTCCATTCTATATAGTAGCATCAAGTTTGAAGACATAGGCAACTACTTTGAAGACAATAAGATTCACTAAGATACCCATTCTGGTTTGACTATTGTCTTCTTTGGAAGTCCTGTAATGTTTACAATGCCTAAGTTTTATTGGTCTTGTTCTCTACTGTTTTGTCCAACTTTATAATATCTAATAAGGTAGACAATTATTTTAAGGAAACAAGGGACAACGTTGATAACCATAGTTGATAAACTTGTACTCTGTTCTACACCATGTGCTATGTCTATCCTTGATATTGACTGACAGCTTTGTTTTGCCATATTTGACTGTATTCTTCCCCCCCCCCAAAAGTAATAAGCACTAAGGTGTAATGAAATCCAAAGTGTGTGAATTTTGTTGTAAAAAAGAGAGGGGAAGAAAAAAAAAAGAAAAAAGAAAAAGAGCTCTAACGGATATAACAGCAAGTGTGTTGGGGGGTGTTAAATAGCTGACTGTATCAATGTTTGTGGATCATTGAACACAGCTGTTTGCAGTCTACCTGTTTGAATGTCCACCTTGTATTCTTTGATACTGTGATTTGAGGAACTATTTTCAAGATGATAATATGTAATATACTAACAGGTGATTTCTTACTGTTATGTTTTTTTTTTGTTTGTTTGCTTTGTTTTTTTTGTTTTGTTTTGTTTTGTTTTTTTGTAGTTCTGTATTACGTGTACCCTTACACCGCTTTGGTTTGTTTTGTGTTCTTCTCTTTTTCCTCTTAAATTAAAAATAAATAAGTAAATAAATAAATACAAAAAAAACACAAAGAATGGCTATCCATTTTCTGACATCCTCTTCAATTTATTTTTTCAGAATACTGTGATTTTCATTGAATAGATTGTTTACTTCCTCTATTAGATTGACTGATAAATATTTCATTTTTGAGATGCTATTTTGAAGTGTGTGGCTTCTCTTATTTGTCTGTCAGTGAGTTTGTTGTTGTGTGCTATTGATTGTTGAGTGATGGCTTTTTATCCAGCTACATTGCTGAATTTGATTATTACATCCAGAAGTCTTTCAATGGAGTTGTTGGGGGTCTTCTGTGTAGGGTATCATATTATCTGCAAATAATGACAATGCCCTTTTCTTATTCTCATTCCTTTTATTTCTTTCTCTTGCCTACTTAGTCTAGCTAATATTTCTAGCACTATATTGAACTAGGAGTGGTGGTAATGGACATCCTTGTCATGTTTCTGATTTTAGAGTAAAATTTTTCAGGTTTTGACCATTTAACATGATGCTGGCTGTTTGTTTGTCACAGATGGCTTTTTATTACATTGAGGTAAAGCCCATCTATTCCAATTTTCCATAGGGATCTTATCATGAATGAGTGTTGAACCTTGTCAGAAGCTTTTTGTGCATCATATGAAACAATCATGTAATTCTTATCTTTGGTTCTATTGATATGGTGTAATGCACTGATTGATTTGCATATGTTGAACCATTGCTGCATTCTTCAGATGAATCCCACTTTGTAATGGTGTTTATTTATTTATTTATTTGATGACGTGCTGCATTTTTCTTGCCAGTATTTTAATGAGGATTTTTGCACATATGTTCATTAGGGAAACTGGTCTGTAGTTCTCTTTTTTCTGGTTGGATTTTTCTCCGGTTTCAGTAATAAGGTAATACTTTCTTCCAGGAATGAGTTAGGGCATCTTTCTTCTCTTTCAAATTCATTGAAGGGCTTGTGGATTATTATCATTGTCTTCCTTGAATTTCTTGTAGAATTCATTTGTTAGGACCTGGGCTTTTCTTTGTTGGTAAGATTCTAATTACATTTTCAATTTCATGATCTGAAATTGAGTTATTCAATAGATTTACATCTTTTTGATCCAACTTGGGCAATTCATAAGTTTATAAAATCTGTTCATTTCTTTTGTGTTATCAAACCTATGAGAGTAAAAGTTTTCAAAGTAGATTTTGGTAGTCTTCTGTATTTCCACAAGGTCTTTAGTGATTTTACCAATTTCATTTTTTATTACATATTTTAAGTTTTTTCTTTCCTTTTTTTTCATAAGGTTAGCCAAGCATTCTCCATTTTATTTGTTCTTTAAAAAAAAGTAGGTCTTTGATTCATTAATTCTTTGTATTTTTAATTTCTCCTTTGATCTTCATAATTTCCTTCTTTTTTGACTTTAGGCTTCACTAGCTTTTCTTTTTCTGGATATTTGAAGTAAAGCATAAGGTTGTTTATTTGTGTTCATTCTGTTTTCCTCGTGTGCGTATTCACTGCAGTACATTTCACTGCCTCCTGCAGGTTCTGATAAATTACATTTGCACTTGCAGTTTTGGTAGATACTGTTTAATTTCTTCTTTAATTTCTTTTGTGACTCATTGATTGTTAAGTAATTTATTATCTAATTTCCATACCTTTATGGAGTTTTTGTAATTTCTTTTGTCATCAATTTCTAGTGATCAGAATATACGCATGGAACAATTTCCATTCTTTTGCACATACCTGAGCATGTTCTATGAGCTAGTATATTTTGGAGAATGTCCCATGTGAAGTTGGATAAAACATGTATTCTGATGTTGGTTGGAGCTCTCTGTACATGTCTAAGTCCATTTGTTTTGCATGCTTTTTAAATCTACAACCCAAATAAACCCTAATTAAATGATCTGAAAATGCAAAATAAAAAGAAAAAAGATTGCTGAGCTCAAATAAAAAGGAACAGCTGTTTACAGAGCAGACAAATGAACAAATCTGGAACAATGATCTGTATAGCATAAACAGACTGGACAAACAGACAGCAGACATACAGACTGACAAACATCTTACAAAATCAGTGTGCACGTAAATATATTTGGCCAATTTGAATAAATAGACTAGTGTGAACATTTTTGTAGGTTAATTAATAGAGATCTCTTGAAATAAGAATAGTAGAAAAGGAAACAAATTTATGGTTACTCTGAGCTAGGTCAGCAAGGGGAAAAAACATGAATATGAATTTGTCCCTCAGGACTAGCCTGCTCCTGAAGGGGGAATAGGGACTGAGGCTGAGAAAGCTGTGGAGTGGGAGGTGTATATGGCCACTGAGCAGCCAACCAGCCAGCAGGCATTTGTGGGCAGTTACTGGGTGATAAACCACAAGATGACCTCTCATCACCATGTGACAGGGAAGCACAAGATGGCAACTGTTTACTATGAGACCCACAACAAGATGACTGCTGCCAGTTACACAGTAAGGGTGACTGACCATTATGTGACTTCCCATAAGATGGCTGCTGCTGATCGCATGATGGAGGACCACAAAATGGCAGCCATTTACTCTGCAATCAGTTATAAGATGGCAGCATGCTGTTACATGGAGGAGGGCTGCAAGATGGTGGCTGTCCTCCAAGTGAGCTGCACCAAGACGTTTGTTGAGTACCATGTGTTCTGTGAGGTAGCTGAAATGCATGAGATTGAGTATGGTGACTCGGCAGGGAAAATGGCAAAACAGGAGTAGGGAACAAAGAAGAGCCATCTGATGGAATATATGGTGTAGGTGGAGGGGATTGAGAATTCTGAGACTGAGGAGAGAAACTAAGGAAAGGATTAGAGGCCAGTAGGGGTGAGAAAAGGGGAGAGAATGATGCAGTGGGCACAGAAACCTCTGTGGGGTTTGGTCTTGGAGATATGGGAGAGGAGTGGTAAAGACAGGAGGTGCATCATCTAAGGGATCTGGTGGGGAGGAAGGGAGAGTTCCTGGTGGAGCAGAGTGAGTCAGAAGTATTTGGGCCATCATGCAAGACAGAATGAGAATAGAACATGTCCTCAAAATGAAAAGGCCTGAAAATGAGGGGTTTCTGCCAACTTGTCACTACTGTGGCAAAAGCATAAATAAAAGATCAGCTTTTTGGTTTTTATAACCTTCTTGGAGCCAAGAGCACCAAGGTTATGAACCAGGCACCTCAGAAACGTGTTTTCAGGGGACAGGATATGGTCCCTATGACTGAATTATAAGAGAGCTGGGAGAACAACTTCACCTCAGGATGTAAGAGCTTTAGCCCCTCCCCCAAGGAATGTAGAAGCTCTTCTGGATCACACCTATCAAAAGAAGTCATCACTTGTTTTGAAAGTGTGACATGGAAGGTCCCAATAGTCATTCTCATTGGCTGTCACTGAAGACTGTGTGGTGTGGTCCCAGAGAACAAGAGGGTAACAGTTTTGCCTCAGGCTGTCCTGCCCAAGAAACAGGAAAATTGCTATCTCTGTTCAGACACAGCAACACATATGTTTTCTGATGCACACTTGTGGATTTTAGGAATGGAAACAGAAAACCCCAGATATCAGCTCACCTGTGATGAATGAAGAGGGTCGATATTGCATGCAGATTAGCACTGGCAAATAAACAGATCCCAGAGGAAGGAAAGGTGGTTCTTGGGTGAAGTGGGTTCGTTAACAGTATAGGAATCCAAGCAGCCAAGTGAATAAATTTGATATTTAATTAGCTGAACTCAGTGACCCCTCGCATAGAGACCCCTGTTTCAGAGTCCCACTGAATGGCAACGAACTGGAAAGTTACAGAACTTTTAAAAAGGAAAAAATATCATGTTGTAAAAATTGTTTTTGACCACAAAAAGACATCATGTTGTAAAAAATTTTAGCTAGAAACTTACATTAATTTTTAGTTGATACCTGTTTCCTGCTTCTTTTTGAAAAAGCTAATTTTTCTCTTGTGGGTGCAGCTCATCCTGCTTTTCCCATGGGACTGTACTCTGAGTAATTTTTCATTCTCCTGGGTCAAACACAGGGCACTAGTTAAATGCAGGATGCAGGATGACATCAGTTATGTCAAATTACAACATTCCCCACTGGTTTTAGTACATGAATCAAATCCTTCATTCCTGGTCATCTTTCTAAAAGTAATTTTCCTCATCTACATTTTGCAAATCCTCATATTGGAAATGTATAATCATTAATATAGTAGATTAGACTTGGCCTTGTATATAATGCTCTACATAATTTATCATGCAAGGGCGAATAGTGATGGCTAGTAGAAGGAAAACCAAGGGCCCTGCCAGAGCTGAGAGTAAGGTGGTCAGCCATGAGGTGGTGAGGAACAAATTTTTCATATCAACTCTGTTGATGATGTCTCCCATTTTTCCTATCAGCTAGGTACTTTCTGAGTTAAGACTATCCTTAATGATTCCTGAGTAGTTCATGTAAAAACAATAAGGTTCACCAAGGGCTAGGCACAGACTTCCCTGTTAGAAGTCTAGATCTCACCAGTTCTCAAGAACCATTTCACCCAGGGAGTTTAGAGACTCCTCTAGGTGATAAACATTTTGTTCAACTGTGCCTAGATAATGGTCTATTTCTTTGCTTAATATTGGATAATTTTGGTCTCCCACTATAAGGGCTGTGATTCCTAATGCTCTAGAACTGGCTATTCCTAATCCCAAAAGGACAGGAGTTAGGACCGAGGCCTTCTTTTTTCTCATGAGGTTAAGTAAGCCCATATGTTCCCCACCTCCTTTTCCAGAATACCAGAACACTTGGGGAAGAACATGAGTTAAGATACAGAGTTCAGTGTTAAGTCTAATGAAGACAGCCAGATGAGTGCAAGGGATAAGGCCATTTGTACAGGCAAGTCAACTTCCTGGTGGGGAGACTAAATGTTGGCAGAGGGAGTAAGACATTTTGTACATACACAGTTGAATTACAATTGATTTGAAATGGGGAGCACTTCAAGGAGAAATTAACAGACTGAATACAAAGTCCAGAGCCTCGAATGTTTCCCAAAGTGAGGGACTTAGGTTCCCACCAGCATGAAGATCCAGAATCAAGGTTTGAGGTATTCACTCTCTGGGTCTAATAACTATACATATAAACAGACTTAGGACCCACATCTTGGGAGTTTGACTTTTAGTCCAATACCAGGAGTCTCTGGTATTGTGGGCTTGAAAATGGGAGTGCTGAATCCAATGACTCTTTCTGGTGATGTTGATGGCTGTGGGATAGGGTTGTTTCTGTTGATGTACATTTGATTGTCAGGTTAGGCTGCTAGGAGGTCATCAGGACTTTCAGGAATAATCTGGTGGATCCTGAACAAGTGGTGGATTGAGTACAGAAATGGTTGGAGAAACTGTAAGCACTTAAGTTCCTCATTAGTGACAGCAGCCAACTTATCATCTTTTTAAAAAAAATTATATTTTAAAGAGATTAAGACAAAAGAGGACATAACAAAGCAGCTCAGAACAGAAAAATTTAAGCAACACAGTATTTCACCAGAAGACAGCCTGATATAACAGTAGCTACCATAATGTCTCTTTCTTGAAATAATTGAGTATACCTTCATATACAATAGTATCAAACATAATAAAATAGTATAAAACCATTCAAGAGAATGAGAGTATTACAGGGCATTCAGAACCAAATAACAGAAAATGAACAATGGCTACTATAATATATCATTGTCCATAAAAAATGTGTTTATCATATTACACATAATAAAATCCAGTAAGACACAACATGATAGAATCAATGGAAACAGAAGAACAAAAGCATGGTACGACTTCAAAGCAAGATGGTATTAAATCAGCATTGGCTATTATAATGTCTTGTTTTCTTCAAAATAGCTGTTTATACCATCACAGATAATAAAATTAAACAAGCCACAGAACCCCATTCCAGCCTGGTGGACCTCTCTCTCTCTCACCTGGGGGCCATGCCACAGCTGCCTGCCAGGCACAGTGATGTGGGCCCAGCCACCGAACGCCGACCCAGCCTGGCGTACCTCTCTCTCTTGCCTGGGGGACACGCCACAGCTTCCTGCCAGGAACAGTGAGGGGGGCCAAGCAATGGGAACCCATTCCAGCCTTGTGGACCACCCTCCCTCACCCAGAGGGTGCACAGCAGCTGCCCCACCTGAAGAGGGAACTGGGCCAAGCCGGGGGGAAACAGCTCCGACCTTATCTGTGACCTTCTTTCAGCCTGGAAAGCTCTAGCACTCCTGCCACCACCTACAGGAGGGAGCAGCCCTGCTGAGGAGGAAGCTTTGCTGCCACAGGGGGGAGCAGTATAGCTTGAGGAGGCTTTAGGTTTACCTGACAGGAGCCTATCAAACTTCTCTTAATCTGGGGGCTTTGCTGCCCAAGGAGGGAGCTACACTACCAGAGGAGTCCCAGGAGTCCACTACATAAGAGACAATATCCAAACACCCAGGGGAAGCTTGGAACAATACTTGATACTCAAAAATATAGGAAAATGACAAAACAAAAGACCAAAATGCAATCCCAAACATCCAGCCCATCCCAAGAAAGCCTAGGAGCCATGTACATAGAAGAAAATACATGCCACATACCTGAAATACCTGAAATAATAGTAAGCAAAGTAAAGAAGCAACTCTAGGAAGCCTTAAAGGAATTCAAACTAGAAATAATCTCTCATGTAAAAGAAGAAATGATAAAAGAAATGAAGGAGATGATGAACACATTTAAAGAAGACACAGTTAAAAAATTGGAGGAACTAAACAAAAAGATAGAATCCCTGGATGAACAATATAAGACACAAACAGAATATATAAAGTAGATGCAAAGAGATATACAGGAAATCAAAAGTTCCATTGAAAGTTGTAAAAACTACTTCAATGAATGTGAAGATAGAATTTCACACCTTGAAGACAAGATTGCAGCCAGTGAACAGGAAAGGAAAGATCTTTTTTTGTTTGTTTGTTTGTTTTGGGGACTTATTCCTTTTTATTGGTACCAGGGATCAAACTCATGACTGTCTGCTTGTAAGGCAGGAGCTTATGCCACTGAGCTAAATCCCCAGCCCTGGAAAGATCTTTTAAAAATAACAAGAAACTAGGAAATAACAATTCAAGACCTGCAAGATGATGCAAAGAGGAAAAACATAATGTTGATAAGGATAAATGAAAAAGAAGAGGACAACATAAAGGATGTCAACAGGATACTTAGAGAAGTAATAGCTGAAAATTTCCCAAACATGAGATTGGAAACTGATATCAAGATCAATGAAGCATATAGAACTGCAAATAGCCATAAGAAAAGTAAAACTACACCCAGACACATAATAATTGCCATCCCAGAAACCGAACTAAAGTATAGAATATTAAAAGCTGTCAGAGAAAAAAGACAGATCACCTATAAAGGCAAACCTATCACAATCACAGCAGACTTCTCAGCACAAAAAATAAAGTCAAGAAGAGCATGGAGGGAAGTGTTTCAGATCCTAAAGGAAAATGATTTCCAACCTAGACTGATGTAACCTGCAAAACCATCCTTCAAAATCAATGGAGAAATACGATACTTCCATGAAAAAGAACAGCTGAAGAACTTCATGATCACCAAGCCAACTCTGGAAAAAATACTTCAAGACAGCCTAGATACATTTAGGAAAAAACCACCAAACAATGCAGACAATTAAAAGGAACAGAAAGATAAAGATGCAACAGCAGAAAGATAGCATGTCAACAATAAACCAATATATAACAGTTATAACCATTAATGTAAATGGTCTCAATGCACCAATTAAAAGAAACAGACTGGCAGAATGGATCAAGAAACAAAATCGAACCATATGCTGTCTACAAGAAACCCATCTAACCCAAAAGGATACTCACAGATGAAAAATCAAAGGATGGAAAACAATACTTCATGCAACAGGAACACAAAAAAAAGAGGGGCTAGCAATTCTGCTTGCAGACAATGTGAACTTCAAGCCAATAATGATCAGAAGGGATAAAGAAGGGCACTACATACGGCTTAGGGGAAAACTTCAAGAGGAAGAGATAACTATCTTAAATATATATGCACCAAATTCCAGAGCACCCAGTTATATAAAACAAGCATTAGCAGAGGAGGAGCTGGGCAGATCTGGGGTGCCCTCACTGGCCTCTCTGCATGTCTGGAGGACTCTGGATTTCTGCGCCCAGACTGCTGGAGTTCCCTCAGGCTTCCAGGTGCAGTGAAGGTGAGAGGTGGGTTTGAGGCTTCCACATCAGCCTCCCCATTCCAGGCTTCATTTGGAGACCTGCTGAGCTCCCGATAGGTGGGCTGGCCCACACAACCAGCCGAGCCCAGCCTGTTTAGCAGCCGCGCCTGGCCATAGGTCTGCAGAGGAGGAGCTGGGCAGATCTGGGGTGCCCTCACTGGCCTCTCTACGTGTCTGGAGGACTCTGGATTTCTGCGCCCAGACTGCTGGAGTTCCCTCAGGCTTCCAGGTGCAGTGAAGGAGAGAGGTGGGTTTAAGGCTTCCACATCAGCCTCCCCATTCCCGGCTTCATTTGGAGACCTGCTGAGCTCCCGATAGGTGGGCTGGCCCACACTACCAGCCTAGCCCAGCCTGTTTAGCTGCTGCGCCTGGCCACAGGTCTGCAGAGCAGGAGCTGGGCAGATCTGGGGTGCCCTCACTGGCCTGTCTGCGTGTCTGGAGGACTGTGGATATCTCTGCAACCAGGGAAGGTCCACAGGTTCCTGAAGCACTGCGGCCTGTGGTGAGTACCCTAACCCGGCTGCAATTGAAGAACTGTGGAGCTTCCAAGGGGCAGGTGGGCGCACAGTGTCCCTGAGGCCCAGCTTGTCTGGAACTGCGGAGTTCTGAGCAGGCAGAGGAGGGCCACTGGTTCTGTAGGCCTAATGGCTTGGAGTAGCACGGCGCCAGAGTCCCAGTAGCTCCAAACATAGAAGGGGATTTTCAACAGATCCTGAGGAAGCTTTCAAGTAACACTTGAAATACAGAAATATAGGAAAATGACAAAACGAAAGACCAAATTACAACCTCAAACCTCCAGCCCATCTCAAGAAACCCTAGAAGCGATGTATATAGAAGAAAATATATCCCATCCACCTCATATATCGGACACAATAGCCACTGAAATTGACAAGCAACTCCAGGAAGCTTTAAAGAAATTCAAACTCGAAATAATCTCCCAGATAAAAGAAGAAATGATAAAAGAAATGAAAGAGATTCTAAATATATCTAAAGAAAACACAGATAAAAAATTGGAGGAACTAAACAAAAAGATAGAATCCCTAGACGAGCAATATAAGAAACAAACAGAATACATAATGCAGATGCACAGAGATATACAGGAAATAAAAAACTCCACTGAAAGTTGTAAAAACCGCCTTAATGAAAGTGAAGATAGAATTTCAGACCTTGAAGACAGGATTGCAGCTAGTGAACAGGAAAGGAAAGATCTTTTGACAATAACAAGGAACCAGGAAACAACAATTCAACAACTGCAAGACGATGCAAAGAAGAATAACATAAGAATGATAGGGATTAATGAAAGACAGGGAGACCACATGAAGGATGTCAGGAGGATATTTAGAGAAGTAATAGCTGAAAATTTCCCAAGCATGAGATCAGAAACTGACATCAGGATCAGTGAAGCATATAGAACTCCAAACAGTCATAACCAAAATAAAACTACACCCAGACATATAATAGTCACCATCCCAGAAATCCAACACAAGAATAGATTATTAAAAGCTGTCAGAGAGAAAAGACAGATCACTTATAAAGGAAAACCTATCAGAATCACAGCAGACTTCTCAGCACAAACGATAAAGTCAAGAAGAGCATGGAGTGAAGTATTCCAGATCCTAAAGCAAAATGATTTCCAACCAAGACTGATATATCCTGCAAAACTATCATTCAAAATAGATGGTGCAATACGATACTTCCATGACAAAGAACAGCTGAAGAACTTCATGAACACCAAACCAACCCTGCAAAAAATATTGAAAGACAGTTTAGATACACAAAGGAAAAAACCACTAAGCAAAGCAAATAATTAAACAGAACCGAAAGATAAAGATGCAACAGCAGAGAGATAACATTCCTACAATTAACCAGCATTTAACAGTAATAACCATTAATGTAAATGGTCTCAATGCACCAATCAAAAGAAACAGACTAGCAGAATGGATCAAGAAACAAAATCCAACCATATGCTGTTTACAGGAAACCCATCTAACCCAGAAAGATACTCACAGACTGAAAGTCAAAGGATGGAAAACAATTCTTCATGCAGCAGGAATCCAAAAAAAGGCAGGAGTAGCCATTCTGTTTGCAGACAACGTGAACTTTAAACCAACAATGACCATAAAGGACAAAGAAGGTCACTACATACTCGTAAGGGGAAAACTCCAAGAGGAAGAGATAACTATCTTAAATATATATGCACCAAACTCCAGAGCACCCAGTTATATAAAACAATTATTAACAGAAATGAAAACTCAAATTATCAGTAACACAATTGTAACAGGAGACCGTAATACACCACTGACACCAAGGGACAGATCAACCAGACAGAAAATGAGCAAAGAAATAACAGAACTGAATCACACCTGTGAACAAATGGGTTTGATAGACATATACAGAATGTTCCACCCAACAACATCAGAATACACATTCTTCTCTGCAGTACATGGATCATTTTCTAAAATAGACCATATATTAGCTCACAGAACATATTTAAGCAAATGCAAAAGAGTTGAAATCATCCCTTGCATATTATCAGATCATAGCGCTCTGAAATTAGAAATTAATGACAAAGGATACTGCAAAAATTCCGCAAACACATGGAAACTAAATAACACACTCTTGAGTAATCAGTGGGTCACAGAAGAAATTAAAGAAGAAATTAAACAATACCTAAAAGAAAATGAAAATGCAGATACAACTTACCGGAATCTGTGGGATGCAATGAAAGCCGTTCTGAGAGGAAAATTTATGGCACTGAGTTCCCACATCAGGAAAACAGAACGAATACAAGTAAATAACTTGATGCTACACCTCAAACAGCTAGAAAAAGAAGAGCAAGTCAAGCCCAAAGCCAAAAGAAGAGAGGAAATTATAAGAATCAGAGCAGAAATCAATGCAATAGAGACTAAGAAAACAATCCAAAGAATCAACGAATCAAAGAGTTGGTTCTTTGAAAGAATAAATAAAATCGATAAGCCCCTAGCCAACCTTATTAAAAAAAGGAAAGAAAAAGCTCAAATTCATGCAATAAGAAATGAAAAAGGAGAAATCACTACAGACCCAATAGAAATACAGAGGATCATCAACACCTATTTCGAAAACCTCTACTCTCAAAAGTTTGATAAAACAGAAGAAATAGACAGATTCTTAGAAGCATATGAAGTACCAAAGCTAGATCAAGAGGATATAAAACTGTTGAATAACCCAATCTCTGCTAATGAAATTGAGAATGTAATTGGGTCCTTGCCCACCAAGAAGAGCCCAGGCCCAGATGGATTCACTGCAGAATTCTACAAGAAATATAAAGAAGACCTAATGCCGACACTCCTCAAACTATTCAATGAAATTGAAAGGGAAGCAATCCTTCCTAAGTCATTCCTGGAAGCAAATATTACTCTAGTACCAAAACCTGAGAAAGACCCAACTATAAAAGAGAACTATAGACCGATCTCCCTAATGAACACAGATGCAAAAATCCTCAATAAAATATTGGCAAATAGGATCCAGCAAATCATCAAGAAGATTATACACCATGACCAGGTGGGATTCATCCCAGGAATGCAAGGATGGTTCAACATACGCAAATCAAGAAATGTAATCCACCATATCAATAAAGCCAAAAATAAGAATCACATGATCATCTCTATAGATGCAGAAAAAGCCTTCGATAAGGTCCAACACTTATTCATGATAAGAACTTTACAGAAAATTGGAATAAATGGTCTTTACCTCAATATAATAAAGGCCATTTATGACAAACCAACAGCCAGCATCATACTAAATGGCCAAAAATTGAAAGCCTTTACTTTCAAATCGGGTACAAGACAAGGATGTCCTTTATCACCACTCCTATTTAATATAGTACTGGAAGTACTAGCCAGAGCAATTAGGCAAGAAAGAGAAATAAAAGGGGTAAAGATAGGAAAAGAAGAAGTTAAATTATCATTGTTTGCAGATGACATGATACTCTACATAGAAGACCCCCTAAACTCCATTGAAATACTCTTAGATACAATAAATAAATTCAGTAATGTGGCTGGATACAAAATCAATACTCAGAAATCAATAGCATTCCTATACACGAACAACAAAATTACAGAGAGGGAAATAAGAGAAACTGGACTATTCACATTAGCAAGCAAAAAAATGAAATATTTAGGAATTACTCTTACGAAAGAAGTGAAAGACTTATACAGTGAAAATTATAATACACTGAAAAAGGAAATTGAAGATGATCTCAGAAAATGGAAAGACATCCCTTGCTCATGGATAGGAAGAACAAACATTGTGAAAATGGCCATTCTCCCAAAACTGTTATACAGATTCAATGCAATCCCAATAGAAATACCATCAACATACCTTATAGATCTAGAGAAATCACTCCTAAATTTCATCTGGAACCAGAAGAGACCTAGAATCGCAAAGGCAATTCTAAGCAGCAAAGACAAAGCAGGAGGCATCACAATCCCTGACTTGAAGTTATACTACAAAGCAACAGTAGTAAAATCAACATGGTATTGGAATCAAAACAGAGCTGAAGATCAGTGGAATAGATTAGAAGATACAACCACAACTACGAACACACTCAACCACCTTAATTTTGATAAAGGAGCCAAGCAGGTTCACTGGAAGAACGAGAGTCTCTTTAATAAATGGTGCTGGAAAAACTGGCTCTCCATTTGCCGAAAACTAAAGCTAGACCCATGTCTATCACCATGTACTAAATTAAAATGTAAATGGGTCAAAGATCTGAATATTAAAACAGAAACACTAAATCTATTGGAAGACAAATTAGGTAGAAACCTTGGAGACATAGGAGTAGGTAAAGAATTCATGAACAGGACTCAAACCGCACGGGAAATACTTCCCAGAATCAATAACTGGGACCACTTCTTATTAAAAAGTTTCTGCATGTCAAAAGAAATCTCCAGCATAATGAAAAGAAAACCCACAAACTGGGAAAAGATTTTAGTGAACTCTCTCTCAGACAAGGGCCTCTTGTCTAAAACATACAAAGAATTAAAGAAACTCAGACCTCCGAAATTCAAAGATCCAATCCAAAAATGGGCATCTGAGATGAATATGCAATTCTCAGATGAAGAAATGCAAATGGCAAATAAATACATGAAAAAATGCTCATCATCATTGGTCATTAGAGAAATGCAAATTAAAACCACACTGAGATACCATCTCACTCCTGAAAGAATGGCCAGGATCAAGAAAACTGACAACAAATGCTGGAGAGGCTGTGGGGAAAAAGGAACTCTCCTGCACTGCTGGTGGGAGTGTAGACTGGTACAGCCTTTGTGGAGATCTGTCTGGAGATTTCTCAAAAAGTTGGGACTGGAAATCCCATTTATTCCAGCTATTCCACTTCTAGGCATATTCCCAGAAGAACTGAAAGCATCATACCACAGTAATATATGTGCACCTATGTTTATAGCAGCACAATTTGTAATCGCCAGATCTTGGAAACAACCCAAGTGCCCATCAACTGAGGAATGGATAAAAAAGTTGTGGTATTTCTATACAATGGAGTATTATTCAGCTATAAAGAAGGATCACACTGAGATATTTATCAATAAATGGGCACAGCTTGAGACCATACTCATAAGTGAAATAAATCAATCTCGCATGTGTGAATACCGAATAGTTTCCCTAATGTAAGTAATGATTCAAATATATAAAAATAAGTGGTAATCATGATTCCCCATTAGGTGGCCTTGAAGCCTTATAAAGTTTTCACTCATTAATTAGAAAGGCTTTATTCTGGGCTTCTTGATATGAAAATATTTGAAGCTAGAGTATATGAAGTTTTACCCAAATATTTCAAGGAAAAAGACACTATGGTAACTACTATTAAGTCAGGTTATAAGGTGGTGAAGTACTAGGTTATTGAAACAGTCATGCTGTGACCTCTATTGTTATATTGTTATGTCCTGTTTTATCTCAATCTCCCCCTTATTGTTTCAAAAAAATTATTTAGTCATTTCTTATGTTTGTCTTAATTAAAGAAAAAATTCAAAAAAATTAAGATATATAAATAGTAACTCTTTTCGATTTCCTATTAACTTGTTTTGAAGTCCTGTAGTACTCCCACGATCTTGTTTTGACTGATTAGACTCTGTTCCATTCTATATGATAGTATCAAGTTTGAAGACATAGGCAACTACTTTGAAGACAATAAGATTCACTAAGATACCCATTCTGGTTTGACTATTGTCTTCTTTGGAAGTCCTGTAATGTTTACAATGCCTAAGTTTTATTGGTCTTGTTCTCTACTGTTTTGTCCAACTTTATAATATCTAATAAGGTAGACAATTCTTTTTAAGGAAACAAGGGACAACGTTGATAACCATTGTTGATAAACTTGTACTCTGTTCTACACCATGTGCTACGTCTATCCTTGGTATTGACTGACAGCTTTGTTTTGCCATATTTGACTGTATTCTTCCCCCCCCCCAAAGAAAGTAATAAGCACTAAGGAGTAATAAAATCCAAGATGTGTAAATTTTGTTGTAAAAAAGAGAGGGAAAAAAAAGAAAAGGAGCTCTAACGGATATAACAGCAAGTGTGTTTCGGGGTGTTAAATAGCTGACTTTATCAATGTTTTTGGAACATTGAACACAGCTGTTTGCAGTCTCCCTGTTTGAATGTCCACCTTGTGTTCTTTGATACTGTGATTTGAGGAACTATTTTCAAGAAAATAGTGTGTAATCTACTAGCAGGTAATTTCTTACTGTTATGGTTTTTTGTTTTGTTTTGTTTTGTTTTGTTTTGTAGTTCTGTATTGCGTGTACCCTTACGCCGCTTTGGTTTGTTTTGTGTTTTTCTCTTTTTCCTCTTAAATAAAAAAAAAAATAAAACAAGCATTAACAGAAAAAAAAACCAAATTAGCAGTAACACAATTCTAACTGGAGATCCTGACACACCATTGACACTAATGAACAGAACAAACAGAGAGAAAATCAGAAAGGAAATTAAAAAAACTGAATCACACCTGTGAACAAATGGACTTGATAGACATATACAAAGTATTCCACCCAACAACAACAGAACACACATTCTTCCCAGCAGTACATTGGTCATTCTCTAAAATAGACCATATATTAACTCACAGAACATATTTAAATAAATGCAAAAGAGTTGAAATTATCCCTTGCATGCTGTCAGATCCTAACGCTATAAAATTGGAAATTAATGATAAAAGACACTGTAAAAAATCCCACAAAAATATGGAAACTGAATAACACACTCTTGAGCAACCAGTGGGTCACAGAAGAAATTAAAGAAGAAATTAAACAATGCCTACAAACAAAAGAAAACACAACCTACCAGAATCTGTGAGATGAAATGAAAGCTGTCCTCAGAGGAAAATTTATTGCACTGAGTTCTCACATCAGGAAAACAGAATGAATACAAATAAATAACCTGATGATACACCACAAACATCTAGAAAAAGAAGAGCAAGTTAAGCCAATAGCCAAAGGTAGAGAAGAAATTATAAAAATCAGAGCAGAAATCAATGCAATAGAGACTAAAAAAAATCCAAAAAATCAATGAATCAAAGAGTTGGATCACTGAAAGAATAAATAAAATCGACAAGCCCCAACTCAACCTTATTTAAAAAAGGCAAGAAACAGCTCAAATTCACACAATAAGGAACGAAAAAGGTGAAATCACTACAGACCATATAGAAATAAAGAAGATCATCAACAGCTGTTTTGAAAGCCTCTACTATCAAAGGTTTGATAACACAGAGAAAATAGACAGATTTCTAGAAATATATGAAGTACCAAAGCTAGGTCATGAAGATGTAAAACTGCTGAATAACCCAAATTCTATTAATGAAATTGAAAACATAATTAAATCTTTACCTACAAAAAAGAGCCCAGGCCCAGACGGATTCACTGCAGAATTCTACATGAAATACCAAGAAGACCTAATGCTAACACTCGTCAAACTGTTAAATGGAATTGAAAGAGAAGCAATCCTTCCTAAATCGTTCCTAGAAGCAAATATTACCATAGTACCAAAACCTGAGAAGGACCCAACTTAAAAACAGAACTACAGACCAGTCTCCCTAATGAACACAGATGCCAAAATCCTCAATAAAATATTGGCAAATAGGATGCAGCAAATTATCAAGAAGATCATACACCATGACCAAGTGGGATTCATTCCAGGCATGCAGGGATGGTTCAATACATGTAAATCAATAAATGTAATCCACCATGTCAATAAAGCGAAAAGTAAGAATCACATGATCATTTCTATAGATGCAGAAAAAGCCTTTGATAAAGTCCAACATTCATCTATGATAAGAACCTTGCAGAAAATTAGAATAGATGGTCTTTACCTCAATATAATAAAGGCCATCTATGACAAACCAACAGCCAATATCATACTAAATGGCCAAAAATTGAAGGCCTTTACTTTAAAATCACACACAAGACAAGGATGTCCCTTTCCACTGCTCCTATTTAATATAATACTGGAAATTCTAGCAAGAGCAGTTAGACAAGAAGGAGAAATAAAAGGCATAAAGATAGGAAAAGCAGTTAAATTATCATTGTTTGCAGATGACATGATACTCTACATAGAAGATCCCCAAAAGTCCATTGAAAGACTCCTAGATATAATAAATAAATTCAGTAATGTAGCTGGATACAAAATCAGTACTCAAAAATCAATAGCATTCCTATACACTGAAAACAAAATCTCAGAGAGAGAAATAAGAGAAGCCACACCTTTCACACTAGCAACCAACAAATGAAATATTTAGGAATTAGTCTCATGAAAGAAGTGAAAGAACTATACAAGGAAATTTATAACACACTGAAAAATGAAATTGAAGATGATCTCAGAAAATGGAAAGACATCCCTTGCTTATGGATAGGAAGAATAAATATTGTGAAAATGGCCATTCTCCCAAAACTTTTATACAGATTCAATGCAATCCCAATAAATATACCATCAGCATACCACATAGATCTTGAGAAATCCATCCTAAAATTCATCTGAAGTAAGAAGAGACCTAGAATAGCAAGGACAGTTCTAAGCAGCAAAGGCAAGGCAGGAGGTATCACAATCCCTGACTTGAAGTTGTACTAAAAGGCAACTGTAGTAAAATCAACATGGTACTGAAACCAAAACAGAGCCAAAGACCAGTGGAATAGATTAGAAGATAGAACCACAACTCCAAACACACTCAACACCTTATCTTTGATAAGTGGGCCAAACATGTTCACTGGAAGAACGACAGTCTCTTTAATAAATGGTGTTGGAAAAACTGGCTCTCCATATTCTGAAAACTAAAACTAGACCCATGCCTATCACCATGTACTAAAATAAAATCTAAATGGATCACAGATCTGAGTATTAAAATAGAAACACTACATCTATTGCAGGACAAATTGGGTAAAAGACTTGAAGACATAGGAGTAGGTAGAGAATTCATGAACAGGACTCAAACCACACGGAAAATACTTCGCATAGTCAATAATTGGGATCATCTCTTATTAAAAAGTTTTTGCACGTCAAAAAAAAATCTCCAGCATAGTGAAAAGAAAACCCATAAACTCGGAAAAATTCTTACTGAACTGCCTCTCAGAAAAAGGACTTTTGTCTAAAAAATATAAAGAATTTAAAAAATCAGACCCCCAAAATTCAAAGACCCAATCCAAAAATGGGCATCTGAGATGAACACACAATTCTAAGATCAAGAAATACAAATGGCAAATAAATACATGAAAAAAATGTTCATCATTATTAGTCATTAGAGAAATGCAAATTAAACACCACACTGAGATTTCACCTCACTCCTGAAAGAATGGCCAAGTTCAAGAAAACCTCCAACAATAAAGTCTGGAGAGGCTGTTGGGGAAAAAGGCACTCTCCTGCACTGTTGGTGGGACTGTAGACTGGTGCAACCATTGTGGAGATCAGTCTTGAGATTTCTCAGAAAGCTGGGATTGGAAGCCCCATTTGACCCAGCTGTTCTACTTCTAGGCATAATCCCAGCAGAACTGAAAGCATCATACCACAGTGATATATGTGCACTCATGTTTATAGCAGCACAATTTGTGATAGCCTGATCTTGGCCTCAACCTAAGCATCTGTCAACTGAGGAGTGGATTAAAAAGTTGTGGTATTTTTCTATAGCGGAATACTGCTCAGCTATAAAGAATGATCACATTGAGATATTTATAAATAAATGGATGCAGCTTGAGACCATACTCATAAGTGAAATAAATCAAACTCACATGTATAAATCCCAAATAGTTTCCCTAGTGTAAGAATGATAAGAATACATAAAAGTATGTGGTAATTATAATTCCCAATCATACTGGTTTGAATCCATATAATGTTTTCACTCATTAATTGGAATGGTGTTAATCTTGGTTGTTTGATTTTATTGTCTGTGATAGTACAAATAGCTATTTTGAAGAAAACAACACATCATAATTTCTTGTGCTGATTTAATATCATCTTGTTTTGAAGTCCCATCCAGCTGTTGTTCATCTGTTTCCATTGGTTTTAACATGCTGTATCTTATTATATTTTACTATATGTGACGGTATAAACAAAATTTTTTATCGACAAAGTGATAATAAAAACCATGGTTCATTTTCTTTTAGCTGGTTCTAAACACCCTGTAATACTTTCATTCTCTTGAATGGCTTCACACTGCCTTGATATGTTTGATGTTACAGGATATGAAGTTATACTCAAATATTTCTTTTTTTTATTTAAAGAAAAGGAAACAAAAAATACGTGGAGATAAAAAAGGGGTAGAAATAATACAAAATTACAGAAAAACAAAGGGTAAGAAATTGCTTGTTGATAAGTTACACATTGTCATCTTAGAAATAGCTATTCAGGTTATAGAATTAAAGTATTTAGAATGACATTCAGAAAGTGACACTACAAACCGTTCTGCTCTATGATCGAACAAAAGCTCAGTAATATGGTTATCAGTCCTACACATTTGTTTTACATCTCAAAGAGGGTAAGATTAAACATATCAAAACAGAACAAAACAATTAAAAAACAGTTTAAAGAAATACAGATTTCAAAGCAAGTCCACTGGAGATCTTCACTATCTATCTAACTGTCTGTAGTTTCTTACAAATAGCTGTCCCCATCTTCACCCACATTATATACTTATTGCATATTATAGAACTAATCAAATCATTACAGGATGATGAAGGCTTTTTAGGTCCTCAAGTTCCAAATTAGGGAAGACAATAATAACTACCATCGCATCTCTCATTCTCTTTGTGACAGCTGTCCCCATCTCTACATATGCTGAAATTGAACTCAAGAAACCAGTCCAATGTCATTCCAATCAGCGACCAATAGTATTGCTAGAATTTATATCATAATGCTACAAAATTAGCCTCGGGTTTCTTAGCGTCTCTTCCTTAGAGTATCTGTTCATTACATCTTGCATTATATAATCTGTCTCCATAAATAATTTAAAAAAAAACCCATGTGTGAATTTCTACATGTATATCTATCCTCTCTGTATTATAGGGAAAACCAAGTCATAGCAAGACAGCAAAACAATTTCTTAGAAAAATATGCAATGGATAAGACATATAAGACCACAATATAGATGATCTTCCGTAGTTACTATGTTTTCTCTTGTTATTTTCAATAGATTTGTCCACAACACCGGCTTATTATAGTTAAACATAGTATCACCTATTTTTATAAAAACTTAACTTTGACAGCATTGTAGGATTTCAGAGCTGTTACTAGTTAATACCAGTATGGATATCCTTTACATCTTGTCATCTTCATAGTTGCCTCTACTTTTAGGGTTGATACTAACAAGCATACCAAATTCAAATAAAATCAGCCAAGGCCAACCCATAGTCTTATGATTCAGATTCAATTAAGATCAGTCATAGTAAGACAATGTAAGTAATACAGGATTTCAGTTTAAGTTAATAGGAAAGTAAGGATAGTTATCACAGTATAACCTGCTATTTTTGGGTCAAGATGTCTGTGCCCTCAAATCTGACATGAGTGGACAGACCAGAACAAATTAAATTCAAACTAAATATGGCGATAAGACTACTGTGTGTTTTAAATCCTTATACACCATTAACAATGACCTCTGCCTTTTTTATAGTGTTTCAGAGCTGTCTATACTAAAGACTATAGCTTACCGTCTCTGCCTCATGTCTGCTACTCCACTTTTCTGCTATAATTTGTCCACTTTATTCCCTCATTCCACTGTCTGCCCCATTCATTGAGGACTCTCTGTCACTGTTGCTGGAATCCTGGTAACTCTTCCTCTCTTTCTCTGTAATGTCCTTCAGCACTCTCTGTAGGTTTGGATTGGTGGCCACGAACTCCCACAGTTCCTCCTTGTCTTGGAAGTATCTTATTTCTCCATTAATCTTGAGAGAGAGTTTTGACGTGTATTTGAGCTTTGGTTGCGTATTATTTTCTTTCAGGACTTGGAATATTTCTCCCCACTCCCTTCTTGACTCAAGAGTTTGTGTTGATAAGTCTGCTGCTATTTTGATAATTTTCCTGTTGTAGGTAATCTGCATCTTTTCTCTGGCTGCTTTTAATATTCTGTTCTTCTGGTGGATTTCTGGAATCTTGATTATTTTATGTCTAGGTGTAGATCTGTTTTGTTTGTAGGTAGCTGGTGTTCTGTATGCCTCCTTTATCTGGATATCATTTCTTTTTGCTATACATGGGAAATTTTGCTTTACTATATCTGTGAATATTCTTTGTATTTCATTTTTGGTTGCTCCTGCTTCCTCACTCGCATTCTTTATTCTTAAGTTATGTATCTTTTTGTCATCTTCTAGTTTTTGAATTGTTTCTTTCTGGTTCCTTGTTATTTTTAAGAGGCTTTTTCTTTCACGATCATATGCCATAAATCTCTCTTCAAGTTTCAGAAGGCTGTGTTTTGTTTCTGTCAAGGCATTTTGCCAGTGTTCAATGGAGTTTTTAGTTTCCTGGTATTCTCTTTGGATCTGTTTCATGTATTCTAAGTTATGTTTAAATTCATCTTCAGAAGTTTCTCTTTCTTTTCTGATTTCTTCAGTTCTTCCATCTGTGTTCTCTTGGGCAGGGGCTTGTCATTTCTTTAATTAATCTCTTTATATCTTGCCTCACTTGGATCAGGAGTACAGCTTTAAATTCATCTATGAGATCATGGAGGTATTTTTTAATTTCGGCTGATGCTGTGTCAAGTAATGCATGGTTACTGTGCTTGTTGTCTTCAGTGTTTACTTCTCCTGGGCTTATTTTCTCATGTTGGGCAGCTGAAGATTTTTTTAAAATTTTTATCTCTTGTCATGTTTCTGGTTTCTTTCAGACTGGAGTGTCCTGGGTGTCTCTGGCCCTCTCCGAATTGCTTAGGGCCTTTCAGAAGCATGCTGACTTGAGTTTTTGCTGTCCTCCCCAATTTGCTGTTATCTGGGGTAGGCTGGGATGCAGGGGCGGTACAGGCTAGCCTCCAGCCTCTGTGCCAGTCAATCTGTAAATTAGGCTGTACTTTCTGGATGTCACTGAGTTGTGACTATTTTGTATCTGCTTATTGGGCCCCAAGCAGAGGCTTGGTTTAGCCCTAGTAGCTCCTACCAGTTCTCTCTGTACCAGAAGCAGCTGACTAATGTCACTATGGCACAGGGTTCTGCCCAAATCCCAGCTGTTCTCTTCCAGACCTCTCTGTGACAGGAGCACCAGAACAGCAGATCTGCCCAAATCCAAGATGTCTTCCATTAGTTCTCTGTATGATGCTAAAGCCAGCACGGCTTCAGGCTCTACCCAATTTCAAGATGTCTTCCACCAGACCTCCCTACAGGGGGACTCAGTGATGTCACCGAGCTGTAGGTTCTGCCCAACTCTAAGATGTCTGCTGCCAGACTCTCTGTGTTATTGATGTCCCTGTGGTGGCAGGCACTGCCCAGTCCCAAGATGTTCTCTGGCCAACCCCAGCAGCCGCGGGGTCCCCAGTACTCACCAGGGTTTGGCACAGGTTCTCCTCCCAGGTCCACCACACACCACACCGCCCGCCCTCCCTGCGCTCCGGGCACAGCGCGGAACGGTCAGAAAACTGCACAGAGTTCGGCTTTGGAGCTCCAGAGCCTTTCACAACTCCTCTGGTACAGCGGGGCAGTCCTGGTTGCTTCTTGGGGTCCCATGTCTCAGTTTCCAGCAGTCACCAAAAGCTAACACAGCTTTTCCTGTTGGGTCCACAGGTCAGTTTGCTGATTTAAAGGCACGGGATTTGCAGCCTCCCTTTATCAGCCTTCACAGTCTCAGCACGACCTTAAATCCTCTAGCTGCGCTGTCTTGGTTAATAAGAATCATTATCCATTCGTCTGGCCCTCTCCATGTTGTCATATTCTAGCTTCTAATATGGTTTCTCTGGAGAGACTCTCTGCCTGATCCCCTAACAAGCTGCCATTTTTTCCCACCCCTCTCAAATATTTCAAGGAAAGAGACACTATGGTAACTACTAGTATGTCAGGTTATCTGGTGGTGAGACACAATGATGCTTAAATTGTTCGGTTCTGACCTGTTGCTATGCCCTCTTTTATCTCAACCTGCTCCTTTTTTTCCTTTTTTTTTTAAAAAAAAGAATTTATTTTTTCTTATTTTTTAATTAAGGGAAAACTAAATTAAATAATAATGGGACAGATTATAGTAACTTTTTTGTTTCCCTGTTAACCTTATTTGAACCCTTGTATTGCTCTCCTCATCTTGTTCTGACTGATTTTATTGTATTGTTTTGTTTGATAGTATCAAGTTTGAAGGTATAGGCAACCACTTTGAAGGCAATAAGTTTATCTATGATGCCCATTATGGTATGACTATTATCTTCTTTTGAAGTCCTGTAAGGTCTCCAGTGAAGGTTATATTGGTCTTGTTCTGTATTGTTTTGTTCAATTCTATGATACCTGATGATATAGGCAACTCTTTTTAAGATAGCAAGAGGCATAATGGTAACCATTGTTGATCACCTGATAGTGTGTTTGCATCATGTACTATGTCCATCCTTCTGTTCTAACTGACTCTGTTTTGCTTTGTCACATGAGTAGTTACTTTGAAGAAAAAAGAGACACTATTGTACCCATTGCTGATGCCCTATTGTCACACTGTGTTCAGAGTGGTTTTAGTTTGTTTTGTATTATTGTTTAATATCAACATACATGCAGGTATGGACAGATAATTTGAATGAGAACAAGAGATATTTGGCAGCCATTCTTGATTTTCATATTGAATGATATTGAAGGCTTATAATGCCTTCATCACTGTCCTGATCAGTTTAATACTAATTTGTTTTGTATGAATTCATGGCATGTGAACATATAGACAATTATTTGGAAGAAAACAAAAGACACTATGATAGCCATTGTAGATATCCTACTATCTTACTTTGAGATCTATGTCACTTACATTGTTTTCTTCTGATTTACT
This sequence comes from Cavia porcellus, assembly GCF_034190915.1. Classification (NCBI taxonomy): domain Eukaryota; kingdom Metazoa; phylum Chordata; class Mammalia; order Rodentia; family Caviidae; genus Cavia; species Cavia porcellus. The sequence continues at coordinate 40,243,994 of NW_026947486.1, read as the reverse complement.
TTGTTCTGTTTTGTTATGAAAAAAAACCAAAAAAATTAAAAATCTATCTTTACATATTATGCACTTCTTATTTCTTATTATTTTATACTTCTTTTACATTCAAAATACTTTAAAGTGGAAATTCAAAAGAAAATAAAAATAATAGGTTTAATATTTGTCCATATGTTTACATTTCCTTAAGAAACTTGTATTTGTATATATCTTTGTACTGTTCAGCACCATTTTGTTTGAACTGTAGAGACTTCCTTCTGTCAGTCTTTTAGACAGACAGAAAGACAACAAATTATTTCAATATTTGTTTTTCTGGGATAGTCTTAATTTCTCTCTTAATTTTGAATAGGCAGTTTTGTCAGGTATTTTTTTCTGAGAGATTTACAAATTATCTTGTGAAATTTTTCTGATATGTAAAGAATGTCTTGCACTTTTCCCTCAATCTTGGAAAGGGGACTTAATACTTACTCGTTGCATTATGACCTTGCTTTGGTCCCATTGGTTTTTGTTTCCATACCCCTTCCTTTTGGAATGGGAATGTTTGACCTGTGCCACTGTATGATGACAGTGTTTAACTTTGCTTTTGACTTTCATGGGGGCTCAGAGCTGAGTTTGTCTTATTTTCAGTGGAGATTTTGAACTTGGGCTTTACAGCAATTTTAAAACTATTAAGATTTTGGCAAATCTTAGGAGTAGACTTAAAATATTTTGCATAAAGAGATGCATATGAATGTTTTGATGGAGAGTGGCAGAATTTAATGCTTCATATGTGACTGTCCCCTCCAAGTCTCATGTGTTCAGAGGCAGGGGTTTGTGGAGAGTGATTAGATTTGTAATGGTAATACCTGGCTTATATTGCTAAGTGGAAGGGGTTAAAGGAAGTCTGGTCAGAAGAGGATGATGAAAGATCTAGAGAGGTTTATGTTCCTTGCAGGCTCCTCCTTCCTAATCACTCTCCACCAATAACAAATGCTGGAGAAACTGTGAGGAAAAGGAACTCTTCTGCATTGTTAGTGGGAGTGCAGACCAGTGCCATCACTGTGGAAATCAATCTGGAGTTTCTTCAGAAAGCTGGGATTAGAAGCTCCATTTGATCTAGCTATTCCACTTCTGGGCATATTCCCAGAAAAATTGAAAACATCATATCACAGTGATATATGTGCACCCATGTTTATAGCAGCACAATTTGTAATAGCCAAGTCTTGGAAATAACCCAAATGCTCATCAGCTGAGGAATGGATAAAAATATGCCTACTTTTACACAATGAAGTACTGCTGAGATACGAAACAAGGCTCACACTGAGACTTTTTTAGGTAAAGAGACACAACTTGAGACCATACGTATAAGTGAAATAGATAAAATTCACTTATGTAAAAACTGTCTTGTCTCCCTAGTGTAAGAAACTGTAAGAATAAATAAGATACAAAATACTCAATAAATATTGTGAAGGGGTAAGAATCTATTCAAAGGGAAAAGATAACTCAGGGGAAAGAAGAAAAAAGAAGTGAAAACAAAAAATATGAATTTGTATATACACGCTTCAGATAGCTAAGATGATTGTGCTACTAAATCTACTAATTTTTGGAATAAAACAGTTAACATTCAAAAGATTGGATCGTTTGCATGTTTGTATCTGGTAATCTGAGGAACTTTTTTGAAGATAGCTATGCAAAATAACAACCTTAGTTATGTTCCTATCACTTTCTTCAGAAAGTCTGTATTGTCATTATTTTGGCCTCTTTACTATTGTTATTTATTTGTCTTTTTGTTTCTTATTTTTCTACTGATTTTTTCTGTTTTGTTTTTCTTTTTTTAATTTTATTTTAAATGAAAAAGAGAAAAACAAAACAAAACAAAGTGGTGTAAGGGTACAAGTAATACAGAACTACAAAAAAATAGTAAGAAATCACCAGTTAATAGATTACATATTATTATCTTAGAGATCGTTTCTCAAATCACAGTACCAAAGCATACAAAGTGGAAATTCAAACAGTGAGACTGCAAGCAGTTGTGTTCAATGATCCAACCAAAAACATTGATATGGTCAGCTATTTAACACCTCTAAACACACTTGCTGTTGTATCCTTAAGAACACTATTTTCCCCTCTTTTTTTACAACAAAATTTACACATTTTGGGTTTTATTACTCCTTAGTTCTTATTACTTTTTGGGGGTAGAGGATAAGGTCAAATATGGCAAAACAAAGCTGTCAGTCAAAACCAATGAAAGACATAGCACATGATGTAAAAGAGAGTACAAGGTTATCAACAATGGTTATCAACAATGTCTCTTGTTTCCATAAAAAGAATTGTCTACCTCATTAGATATTATAAAGTTGAACAAAACAGTAGAGAATAAGACCAATAAAACTTAGGCATTGTAAACATTACAGGACTTCCAAAGGAGACAATAGTCAAACCAGAATGGGCATCTTAGTGAATCTTATTGTCTTCAAAATAGTTACCTATACCCTCAAATTTGATACTATCATACAGAATGGAACAGAGTCTAATCAGTCAAAACAAGATAGTGCGAGTAATACAGGACTTCAAAACAAGTTAATAGGAAATCAAAAAAAGTTACAATTATACATCCTGCTAATTTTGAAATTTTTCCCCTTAATTAAAAAAACATAAAAAATAACAAAAAAATTTTTAATGAATAAGGGAGAGATTGAGATAAAACAGTGCATAACAATATAACAATACAGGTCAAAGCATGACTGTTTCAGCAACCTCGTGCTTCACCAACAAATAACCTGACTTAATAGTAGTTACCATAGTGTCTGTCTTTTCCCTTGAAATATTTGAATAAAACTTCATATACTATAGCTTCAAATATTTCCATATCAAGAAGCCCAGAATAAAGCCTTTCCAATTAATAAGCGAAAATTTTATAAGGCTTCAAGGCCACATAATGGGGAATCATGATTACCACATATTTTTATATATTTGAATCATTACTTACATTAGGGAAACTATTTGATAGTCACACATGCGAGATTGATTTATTTCACTTATGAGTATGGTCTCAAGCTGTGCCCATTTATTGATAAATATCTCAATGTGATCCTTCTTTATTGCTGAATAATACTCCATTGTGTAGAAATACCACAACTTTTTTATCCATTCCTCAGCTGATGGACACTTAGGTTGTTTCCAAGATCTGACGATCACAAATTGTGCTGCTATAAACATAGGTGCACATATATCACTGTGGTATGATGTTTTCAGTTCTTCTGGGAATATGCCTAGACGTGGAATAGCTGGAATAAATGGGACTTCCAATCCCAGCTTTTTGAGAAATCTCCAGACTGACCTCCACAAAGGCTGCACCAGTCTACACTCCCACCAACAGTGTAGGAGAGTTCCTTTTCCCCACAGCCTCTCCAGCATTTGTTGTTGTTGTTCTTGATCCTGGCCATTCTTTCAGGAGTGAGGTGGTATCTCAGTGTGGTTTTCATTTGCATTTCTCTAATGACTAACGATGATGAACATTTTTTCATGTGTTTATTTGCCATTTGCATTTCTTAATCTGAGTAGTGCGTATTCTTCTCAGATGCCCATTTTTGGATTGGATCTTTGAATTTTGGGGGTCTGAGGTTCTTTTAATTCTTTATATGTTTTAGACAAGAGTCCCTTGTCTGAGAGAGAGTTCACTAAAATCTTTTTGCAGTTTGTGGGTTTTCTTTTTACCATGCTGGAGATTTGTTTCAGCATGCAGAAACTTTTTAATAAGAAGTGGTCCCAGCTATTGATTCTGGGAAGTATTTCCCGTGCAGTTTGAGTCCTGTTCATGAATTCTCTACCTACTCCTATGTCTTCAAGGTTTCTACCCAATTTGTCTTCCAATAGATTTAGTGTTTCTGTTTTAATATTCAGATCTTTGACCCATTTAGATTTTAATTTAGTACATGGTGATAGACATGGGTCTAGCTTTAGTTTTCGGCAAATGGAGAGCCAGTTTTTCCAGCACCATTTATTAAAGAGACTGTCGTTCTTCCAGTGAACCTGCTTGGCTCCTTTATCAAAGATAAGGTGGTTGAGTGTGTTTGTAGTTGTGGTTGTATCTTCTAACCTATTCCATTGATCTTCGGCTCTGTTTTGATTCCAATACCATGTTGATTTTACTACTGTTGCTTTGTAGTATAACTTCAAGTCAGGGATTGTGATGCCTCCTGCTTTGTCTTTGCTGCTTAGAATTGCCTTTGCTATTCTAGGTCTCTTCTGGTTCCAGATGAAATTTAGGAGTGATTTCTCTAGATCTATAGGGTATGTTGATGGTATTTTAATTGGGATTGCATTGAATCTGTATAACAGTTTTGGGAGAATGACCATTTTCACAATGTTTGTTCTTCCTATCCATGAGCAAGGGATGTCTTTCCATTTTCTGAGATCATCTTCAATTTCTTTTTTCAGTGTATTATAATTTTCACTGTATAAATCTTTCACTACTTTCATAAGAGTAATTTCTAAATATTCCTTTTTATTTTTTGCTTGCTAATGTGAAGAGTGTAGTTTCCCCTATTTCCCTCTGTGATTTTGTTGTTCGTGTATAGGAATGCTATTGATTTCCGAGTACTGATTTTGTATCCAGTCACATTACTGAATTTATCTATTGTATCTAAGTGTCTTTCAATGGAGTTTAGGGGTCTTCTATGTAGAGTATCATGTCATCTGCAAACAATGATAATTTAACTTCCTGTTTTCCTAACTTACCCCTTTTATTTCTCTCTCTTACTTAATTGCTCTGGCTAGTACTTCCAGTACTATATTAAATAGGAGTGGGAATAAAGGACATCCTTGTCTTGTGCATGATTTTAAAGTAAAGGCTTTCAATTTTTGGCCATTTAGTATGATGCTGGCTGTTGCTTTGTCATAAATGGCCTATATTATATTGAAGTAAAGACCATCTATTCCAATTTTCAGTAAAGTTCTTATCATGAATAAATGTTGGACCTTAACAAAGGCTTTTTCTGCATCTATAGAAATGATCATGTGATTCTTACTTTTCGCTTTATTGATATGGTGGATTACATTTATTGATTTACGTATGCTGAACCATCCTTGCATTCCTGGGATGAATCCCACTTAGTCATGGTGTATAATCTTCTTGATGATTTGCTTCATCCTATTTGCCAATATTTTATTGAGGATTTTTGCATCTGTGTTCATTAGGGAGATCGGTCTATAGTTCTCTTTTTTAGTTGAGTCTTTTCAGGTTTTGGTACTAGAGAAATATTTGCATCCAGGAATGAGTTAGGAAGGATTGCTTCCCTTTCAATTTGATTGAATAGTTTGAGGAGTGTCGGCATTAGATCTTCTTTGTATTTCTTGTAGAATTCTGCAGTTAATCCATCTGGGCCTGGGCTCTACTTTGAAGGTAAGGACTCAATTACGTTTTCAATTTTATTAACAGAGATTGGGTTATTCAACAGTTTTACATCCTCCTGATCTAGCTTTGGTACTTCATATGTTTCTAAGAATCTGTCTATTTCTTCTGTGTTATCAAACTTTTAAGAGTAGAGGTTTTCAAAATAGGTGTTTATGATTTCCTGTATTTCTATTGGGTCTGTAGTGATTTCACCTTTTTCTTTCTTATTGCATGAATTTGAGTTTTTTCTTCCATTTTTTAAATAAGGTTGGCTAGGGGCTTATTTAGCTTATTTTATTTATTCTTTTATTTATTTTTTCAAAGAACCAACTTTTTCATTCGTTTATTCTTTGGATTGTTTTCTTAGTCTCTATTGCATTGATTTCTGCTCTGATCTTTATAATTTCCTCTCTTCTTTTGGCTTTGGGCTTGACTTGCTCTTCTTTTTCTTTCTATGTGAGGTGTAGCATCAAGTTATTTATTTGTATTCTTTCTGTTTTCCTGATGTGGGAACTCAATGCAATAAATTTTCCTCTGAGGATGACTTTCATTGCATCCCACAAATTCTGGTAAGTTGTATTTTCATTTTAACTTTCTTTTAGGTATTGTTTATTTTCTTCTTTAATTTCTTCTGTGACCCACTGATTATTCAAGAGTGTGTTATTTGGTGCAGAGGAGGGGCTAGGTGGATCTGGGGTGCCTGCATTGGCCTCCCCGTGTGTCTGGAGGACTGTGGATATCTCAGCAAGCAGGGGAGGATCCCGGATTCCACAGGGGCCGTGGCCGGTGGTGAGTTATGTGTGCACTCTGCCCAAATTCCAGACTTTTGGACCCTCCAGGCTTCAGGCTGCAGTGGAGTGGAGAGGTGGGTTTGGGGCCTCTGCATCAGCCTCCCCATCCCGGGTGCACTTGGAGAACTGTGGAGCTTCCAACAAGTGGGTGGGTGCACGTTATCCACTGACCCCAGCCTGTTTGGGACTCCCGCACCTCAACATCGATGTGCAGAGGAGGGGCTGAGCAGATCTGGGGTGCCTGCATCAGCCTCCCAATGTGTCTGGAGGACTGGGGATATCTCAGCAAGCAGGGGAGGATCGCAGGTTCCAGAGGCACTGCAGCAAGTGGTGAGTGCTCAGCACACTCTGCCCAAAGCCCAGACTGTTTGAGACCCTCCAGGCTTCTGGGTGCAGTGAAGTAGAGAGGCGGGTTTGAGGAGGCTACATCTGCCTCCGCATTGCAGCTGCACTTGGAGAGCTGTGGAGCTTCCAAAGGGCAGGTGGGTGCACAGCATCCCTGAGGCCCAGCTTATCTGGAACTGCAGAGTTCTGAACAGGCAGAGGAGGGCCATTGGTTCTGCAGGCCAAGAGGCTTGGGGTAACGGGGTGCCAGAGTCTCAGGAGCTGCAAATGTGGAAGGGGATTTCCAACAGACCCTGAGAAAGCTTTCAAATAACACTTGAAATACAGAAATATAGGAAAATGACAAAACAAAAGACCAAATTACAACCTCAAACCTCCAGCCCATCTCAAGAAACCCTAGGAGCAATGTATATAGAAGAAAATATATGCCACTCACCTTAAATATCGGACACAATAGCTACTGAAATTAACAAGCAACTCCAGGAAGCTTTAAAGAAATTCAAACTCGAAATAATATCCCAGATAAAAGATAAAATGATAAAAGAAATGAAATAGATTCTGAATATATCTAAAGAAAACACAGTTTAAAAATTGGAGGAACTAAACAAAATGATAGAATCCCTAGATGAGCAAGATAAGAAACAAACAGAATACATAATGCAGATGCACAGAGATATACAGGAAATAAAAAATTCCACTGAAAGTTGTAAAAACAGCCTTAATGAAAGTGAAGATAGAATTTCAGACCTTGAAGACAGGATTGCAGCTAGTGAACAGGAAAAGAAAGATCTTTTAAAAATAACAAGGAATCAGGAAACAACAATTCAACAACTGGAAGATGATGCAAAGAAAAATAACATAAGAATGATAGGGATTAATGAAAACGAAGGAGACAACATAAAGGATGTCAAGAGGATATTTAGAGAAGTAATACCTGAAAATTCCCCAAGCATGAGATCAGAAATCGACATCAGGATCAGTGAAGCACATAGAACTCCAAATAGTCATAACCAAAATAAAACTACACCCAGACATATAATAATCACCATCCCAGAAATCCAGCACAAGAATAGATTATTAAAAGCTGTCAGAGAGAAAAGACAGATCACTTATAAAGGCAAAACTATCAGAAATACAGCAGACTTCTCAGCACAAACAATAAAGTCAAGAAGAGCATGGAGTGAAGTATTCCAGATCCTCAAGCAAAATGATTTCCAACGTAGACTGATGTATCCTGCAAAAGTATCATTCAAAATTGATGGGGAAATATGATACTTCCATGACAAAGAACAGCTGAAGAACTTCATGAACACCAAACCAACCCTGCAAAAAATATTGAAAGACAGTTTAGATACACAAAGGAAAAAACCACTAAGCAAAGCAGATAATTAAACACAACAGAAAGATAAAGATGCAACAGCAGAGAGATAACATGTCCACAATAAACCAGCATTTAATAGTAATAACCATTAATGTAAATGGTCTCAATGCACCAATCAAAAGAAACAGACTAGCAGAATGGATCAAGAAACAAAATCCAACCATATGCTGTTTACAGGAAACCCATCTAACCCAAAAGGATACTCACAGATTGAAAGTCAAAGGATGGAAAACAATACTTCATGCAGCAAGAATCAAAAAAGAAAAAAGGCAGGAGTAGCCATTCTGTTTGCAGACAATGTGAACTTTAAACCAACAATGACCATAGAGGACAAAGAAGGTCACTACATACTTGTAAAGGGAAAACTCCAAGAGCAAGAGATAAGTATTTTAAATATATATGCACCAAACTCCAGAGCAACCAGTTATATAAAACAACTATTAACAGAAATGAAAACTCAAATTATCAGTAACAGCGTTGTAACAGGGGACCTCAATATGCCATTGACACCAAGAGACAGATCAACCAGACAAAAAATGAGCAAAGAAATAACAGAACTGAATCACACCTGTGAACAAATGGATTTGATAGACATATACAGAATGTTCCACCCAACAACATCAGAATACACATTCTTCTCAGCAGTACATGGATCGTTCTCTAAAATAGACCATATATTAGCTCACAGAACATATTTAAACGAATGCAAAAGAGTTGAAATCATCCCTTGCATGTTATCAGATCATAAGGTTCTGAAATTAGAAATTAATGATAAAAGATATGGCAAAAATCTCGCAAACACATGGAAACTGCATAACACACTCTTGAGTAATCAGTGGGTCACAGAAGAAATTAAACAATACCTAAAAGAAAATGATAATGCAGATAAAACTTACTGGAATTTTTGGGATGCAATGAAAGCCGTCCTCAGAGGAAAATTTACTGCACTGAGTTCCCACATCAGGAAAACAGAACAAATACATATACATAACTTGATGCTACACCTCAAACAGCTAGAAAAAGAAGAGCAAGTCAAGCCGAAAGCCAAAAGAACAGAGGAAATTATAAAAATCAGAGCAGAAATCAATGCAATAGAGACTAAGAAAACAATCCAAAGAATCAACGAATCAAAGAGTTGGTTCTTTGAAAGAATAAATAAAATTGATAAGCCCCTAGCCAACCTTATCTTAAAAAGGAAAGAAAAAGCTCAATTTCATGCAATAAGAAATGAAAACAGTGAAATCACTACAGACCCAATAGAAATACAGAAGATCATCAACACCTATTTCGAAAACCTCAACTCTCAAAAGTTTGATAACACAGAAGAAATAGACAGATTCTTAGAAACATATGAAGTACCAAAGCTAGATCAGGAGGATGTAAAACTGTTGAATAACCCAATCTCTGTTAACGAAATTGAAAATGTAATTGAGTCCTTACCTACAAAGAAGAGCCCAGGCCCAGTTGGATTCTCTGCAGAATTCTACTAGAAATACAAAGAAGAATTAATGGCGGCACTCCTCAAACTATTCAATGAAATTGAAAGGGAAGCAGTCCTTCTTAAATCATTCCTGGAAGCAAATATTACTCTAGTACCAAAACCTGAAAAAGACCCAACTAAGAAAGAGTACTATAGGCTATCTCCCTAATGAACACAGTTGCAAAAATCATCAATAAAATATTTGAAAATAGGATGCAGCAAATCATCAAGATTATTATACACCATGACCAAGTGGGATTCATCCCAGGTATGCAAGGATGGTTCAACATACGTAAATCAATAAATGTAATCCACCACATTACTAAAGCGAAAAGTAAGAATCACATGATCATTTCTATAGATGCAGAAAAAGCCTTCGATAAGGTGCAACATTTATTCATGATAAGAACTTTACAGAAAATTGGAATAGATGGTCTTTACCTCAATATAACAAAGGCCATTTATGACAAACCTACAGCCAGCATCATACTAAATGGCCAAAAATTGAAAGCCTTTACTTTCAAATCGGGCACAAGACAAGGATGTCCTTTATCACCACTCCTATTTAATATAGTACTGGAAGTACTAGCCAGAGCAATTAGGTAAGAGAGAGAAATAAAAGGGGTAAAGATAGGAAAAGAAGAAGTTAAATTATCATTGTTTGCAGATGATATCATACTCTACATAGAAGACCCCTAAACTCCATTGAAAGACGCTTAGATACAATAGATAAATTCAGTAATGTGACTGGATACAAAATCAGTACTCGGAAATCAATAGCATTCCTATACACGAACAACAAAATCACAGAGAGGGAAATAGGGGAAACTACACTCTTCACATTAGCATTAGTCATTAGAGAAATGCAAATTAAAACCACACTGAGATACCACCTCACTCCTGAAAGAATGGCCAGGATCAAGAACAACAACAACAAATGCTGGAGAGGCTGTGGGGAAAAGGAACTCTCCTACACTGTTGGTGGGAGTGTAGACTGGTGCAGCCTTTGTGGAGGTCAGTCTGGAGATTTCTCAAAAAGCTGGGATTGGAAGTCCCATTTATTCCAGCTATTCCACGTCTAGGCATATTCCCAGAAGAACTGAAAACATCATACCACAGTGATATATGTGCACCTATGTTTATAGCAGCACAATTTGTGATCGTCAGATCTTGGAAACAACCTAAGTGTCCATCAGCTGAGGAATGGATAAAAAAGTTGTGGTATTTCTACACAATGGAGTATTATTCAGCAATAAAGAAGGATCACATTGAGATATTTATCAATAAATGGGCACAGCTTGAGACCATACTCATAAGTGAAATAAATCAATCTCGCATGTGTGACTATCAAATAGTTTCCCTAATGTAAGTAATGATTCAAATATATAAAAATATGTGGTAATCATGATTCCCCATTATGTGGCCTTGAAGCCTTATAAGGTTTTCACTTATTAATTGGAAAGGCTTTATTCTGGGCCTCTTGATATGGAAATATTTGAAGCTATAGTATATGAAGTTTTATTCAAATATTTCAAGGGAAAAGACAGACACTATGGTAACTACTATTAAGTCGGGTTTTTTGGTGGTAAACCACTTGGTTGCTGAAACAGTCATGCTTTGACCTGTATTGTTATATTGTTATGTCCTGTTTTATCTCAATCTCTGCCTTATTCATTAAAAAATTATTGTTATTTTTTTGTTTTTTTAATTAAGGGGAAAAATTAAAATAATTAGCAGAGTATATAATAGTAACATTTTTGATTTCCTATTAACTTGTTTTGAAGTCCTGTAATACTCCCACGATCTTGTTTTGACTGATTAGACTCTGTTCGATCCTGTATGATAGTATCAAGTTTGAGGGTATAGGCAGCTACTTTGAAGGCAATAAGATTCTCTAAGATGCCCATTCTGGTTTGACTATTGTCTCCTTTGGAAGTCCTGTAATGTTTACAATGCCTAAGTTTTATTGGTCTTGTTCTCTACTGTTTTGTTCAACTTTATAATATCTAATGAGATAGACAATTCTTTTTAAGGAAACAAGAGACATTATTGATAACCATTGTTGATAACCTTGTACTCTGTTTTACATCATGTGCTATGTCTATCCTTGGTTTTGACTGACAGCTATGTTTTTCCATATTTGACTTTATTTTCTCCCCCGCCACCAAAAATGTATTAAGAACTAAGGAGTAATAAAACCCAAAATGTTTAAATTTTTTTGTAAAAAAGAGAGGGAAAAAAAGAATTCTAAATGATACAACAGCAAGAGTGTTTAGGGGTGTTAAATAGCTGACCATGCTAATGTTTCTGGTTGGATCACTGAACACAACTGTTTGCAGTCTCACTGTTTGAGTGTCCACTTTATATGCTTTGATACTGTGATTTGAGCAACTATCTCTAAGAGGATAATATGTAATCTATTAACCGGTGATTTCTTACTGTTTTTTTTTTTTTTTGTAGTTCTGTATTACTTGTACCCTTACACTGCTTTGTTTTGTTTTGTTTTTTCTCTTTTTCCTTTTTAATGAAATTTTTTAAAAAAGAGTGTGTTATTCAGTTTCCATGTGTTTGCCGAATTTTTGCCGTATCTTTTGTCATTAATTTCTAATTTCAGAGCGCTATGATCTGATAACATGCAAGGGATGATTTCAACTCTTTTGCATTTGTTTAAATATGTTCTGTGGCTAATATATGGTCTGTTTTATAGAATGATCCATGGACTGCTGAGAAGAATGTGTATTCTGATGTGGTTCGATGGAACATTCTGTATACGTCTATCAAATCCATTTGTTCACGGGTGTGATTCAGTTCTGTTATTTAATTGCTCATTTTCTGTCTGGTTGATCTGTCCCTTGGTGTCACTGGCGTATTAAGGTCTCCTGTTACAATTGTGTTACTGATAATTTGAATTTTCATTTCTGTTTATAGTTGTTTTATATAACTGGGTGCTCTGGATTTTGGTGCATATATATTTAAGATAGTTATCTCTTCCTCTTGGAGTTTTCCCCTTACGAGTATGTAGTGACCTTCTTTGTCCTCCGTGGTCATTGTTGGTTTAAAGTTCACGTTGTCTGCAAACAGAATGGCTACTCCTGCTTTTTTTTTTTTTTTTTTTTTTTTTTTGGATTCCTGCTGCATGAAGTATTGTTTTCCATCCTTTGACTTTCCTTCTGGGTTAGATGGGTTTCCTGTAAATAGCATATGATTGGATTTTATTTCTTGATCCATTCTGCCAGTCTGTTTCTTTCAATTGGTGAATTGAGACCATTTACATTAATGGTTATCACTCTTAAATGCTTGTTTATTGTTGACATGTTATCTCTCTGCTGTTGCATCTTTATCTTTCTGTTGTGTTTAATTATCTGCTTTGCTTAGTGGTTTTTTCCTTTGTGCATCTAAACTGTCTTTCAATATTTTTTGCAGGGTTGTTTGGTGTTCATGAAGTTCTTCAGCTGTTCTTTGTCATGGAAGTATCGCATTTCACCATCAATTTTGTATTATAGTTTTGCAGGATACATCAATCTAGGTTAGAAATCATTTTGCTTTAGGATCTGGAATACTTCACTCCATACTCTTATTGACTTTATTGTTTGTGCTGAGTAGTCTGCTGTGATTCTGATAGGTTTTCCTTTATAAGTGATCTGTCTTTTCTCTCTGACAGCTTTTAATAATCTATTCTTGTGTTGGATTTCTGGGATGGTGGTTATTATATGTCTGGGTGTAGTTTTATTTTGGTTATGACTATTTGGAGTTCTATGTGCTTCACTGATCCTGATGTCGGTTTCTGATCTCATGCTTGGTGAATTTTCAGGTATTACTTCTCTAAATATCCTCTTGACATCCTTTATGTTGTCTTCTTCGTTTTCATTAATCCCTATCATTCTTATGTTATTTTTCTTTGCATCATCTTCCAGTTGTTGAATTGTTGTTTCCTGATTCCTTTTTGTTTTTAAACGATCTTTCCTTTCCTGTTCACTAGGTGCAATCCTGTCTTCAAGGTCTGAAATTCTATCTTCACTTTCATTAAGGTGGTTTTTACAACTTTCAGTGGAGTTTTTTATTTCCTGTATATCTCTGTGCATCTGCATTATGTATTCTGTTTGTTTCTTATATTGCTCATCTAGGGATTCTATCTTTTTGTTTAGTTCCTCCAATTTTTTATCTGTGTTTTCTTTAGATATATTTAGAATCTCTTTCATTTCTTTAATCATTTCTTCTTTTACGTGGGAGATTATTTCGAGTTTGAATTTCTTTAAAGCTTCCTGGAGTTGCTTGTTAATTTCAGTAGCTATTGTGTCCGATATTTGAGTTGAATGGCATATATTTTCTTCTATATACATTGCTCCTAGGGTTTCTTGAGATGGGCTGGAGGTTTGAGGTTGTAATTTGGTCTTTTGTTTTGTCATTTTCCTATATTTCTGTATTTCAAGTATTATTTGAAAGCTTTCTCAGGGTCTGTTGGAAATCCCCTTCCATATTTGCAGCTCCTGAGACTCTGGCACCCCGTTGGCCAAGCCACTGGGCCTGCAGAACCAATGGCCCTCTTCTGCCTGTTTAGAACTCTGTAGTTCCAGATAAGCTGGGCTTCAGGGACATTGTGTGCCCACCTGCTTGTTGGAAGCTCCACAGCTCTCCAAGTGCAGTTGGGATGGGGAACCGGATGTAGATGCTTCAAACCCACCTTTCCACTTCACTGCACCCAGAAGCCAGGAGGGACCTGAAGAGTCTGGTCTTTGGGCAGAGTGCGCTGAGTACTCACCACAGGCTTCAGGGCCTGTGGAACCTGCAATGCTCCCCTGCCCACTGAAACATCCCCAGTCCTCCAGACACACCGGGAGGTGGATGGAGGCGCCCAAGGTCCACCCAGCTCCACCTCTGCACACCGATGGTGAGGCATGGGAGTCCCAAACAGCCTGGGCTCTGGTGATAGCGTGCACCCACCTACTGGTTTGGAGCTCCACAGTTCTCCAAGCGCAGCCGGGATGGGGAGGTGGATGTATAGGCCTCAAACCCACTTCTCCACTTCACTGCACCCAGAAGCCTGGAGGGTCCCGAACAGTCTGGGCTTTGGGCAGAGAGTGCTGAGCACTTACTACAGGTCGCAGGGCCTCTGGAACCTGCGATCCTCCCCTGCTCGCTGGGATATCCACAGTCCTCCAGACACACGGGGAGGCGGATGCCTTGTTTTGTTTTTCCATTTAATACAGGAAGGGTAGTTACACATGTAGAGGCTTATATATGCCTAGAACTTCTTCTAAGGCTTTTAGAAGAATCGATTTCATTATGCATGATGATATGAATAACTACTTTAAAGGAAAAAAGACATTATGGTAGACATTGCTGATTTCCTATCATCATGCTATGACCTCCAGTAATGCTTTTTTTCTTTGTTTAGTTTGGTTTGAGTCTGTTTTGTGCTATTTAATTTCAGTGTATATGAAAGTATGGACAACCATTTTGAAGAGAACAGGAGATATTATGGTAGCCATTGCTGATTTTCCTATTGTCTGGTTTTGAAGACCTGTACTGCTTTTTTTCTATTTTAATCAGTTTTGTACTATTTCCTTTTGCTTGAATTCATTGTGTGTGAAGCTATGGGCAACTATTTCACAGAAAACAAAAGAAATTTTTTATGGTAGCCACTGTTGATTTCCCATTGTCTTGCTTTGAAATCCTGTGTTGTTTTCATTGTCTTATTCTGATCTGCTTTGTTTTGTTTTGTTTTACCTTTTCTGAAAAAAATATTAAGAAGAGGATAGGGTATACTACGGGCCCTCCACAGTGAAAACAAACAACCAGCAAACTGACACTGTAGTTTGGAACTTGAAAGTCTCCCAAAGTAAGCATGCATTAAATTGTGGTCCATAGTTTGTTTTTATTGTTATGTGGTGGAATTGTAACAGAAAATTTCTGCCACCAGCCAGTATACTTCAGTTTCTTACTTGTCCAGGTAATACTTCCTATTCCAGTTTCAGTTGCTTTTGTCTCTTGGAAATAGCTGATCACTGTGATCCATAGTTGGTCACTATGAAGCACGTTATATAAACCAATCCCCAATTGACAAGCCATTCTATCTCTGTACTTTCTGCTTACTTATTCCATATTAGCCATGGACGACCAAAGGCCTGATTTTCTGGGAATGATTCAAATCAGTGCCTGTCGACATAAATAAATCTGCCTCCAAATGCTGGATGTAATTTTAATACTTAATATTAGCATAAAGTGTACCATAGGGACCCATATTTAATGACAGTCACTGCTCTGTCTTTTCCAGAATTCCCATTATGATGCAATGATCTTCCATAACCAATAAGAAGTAGGCAGAATGGAATCAGAGTACCTCCAAAATGTTGAGGGAGTGGAAGAGTCGGTCTTTTCTGAGGACAAAGTTCAGGGGTAGGTATGAAATTAACAATCATTTCAAAGTTTATTAGCAGAATACATATATCCACAGATTTGTTCCATAATCTACTCAGCCATACATATTTTTCCTTGAATACAGCAGAATATTGGAGATTTTGTATATATTTGTCAATGGAAGATGTGAGTATGTTGGTCCTAGAGACGGGTGGAGGTAAAATATGAGCCACAGGAATTAGGTGAGATTCAGAACTCTGAATATAAAGCAGACTTGGCTTTGCTATACAACCCTCTCAGCTGCTGCAGAGGTCACAGGTATCTAACACACTATATGTGCAGATCTCTGTCTTGATTTTTCTGTCTTGTGAAACTATGAACCCTGTCTGATCTTCTGAAAAGCCTTGGGTTCAATCAGTGACTATCTTGGGTTCATATTACCAAGCTACTGTAAACCAAATGTGATCCTGAAACATTTTCAGGCTTTTCGAAGACTTGCTAAAGAGAGACACAACCAGCATAGACAACTGATTCTTCTGAAATGGCCCCTCTAATAGCCAGGCCCTATTAAGGTACCAAAAGAGACTTGAGGTGTCATGAATACTGTACACTTCTGAGCAAAACAAAAGGTTCACATTATAAGAGCACTGATTTCATGAATTTTGACCTTACTGTTCAGTTTCTTTCAGACCTATGCAAGGGATCAGGTAAGGATTCATGCCATCACAACTAGAAACAGTGAAGCCATTGATATGAAATCACTGCCAGAGAGCCTAGACCTTACTAGATAAAAAGCTTTAGAGGATGATCTATTTCTACATTCAGGGTGGTCACAATTACCTAATTGCTAACAATTCTTACTTGAGAAGATGGCCTTTGGCTGGAAATTGTAAACACTGTTTATGCTGAAATCTTTATATGTGTTGTATTTTCACGACTTCTAAAGACGTGTCTTCTCTTTCAGCATCTATAATATGTAACATTTTTATATAAAAAAGTTGACTTGATAGGAAGAACACAACCAAATGAATGATATTTTTCAAAAACATCACAGATAATTTTTATTTTATGCTGTATATACATTATAGTCTCAATTTATAAAGGCTTATTACATAAAACACATGGATATATTATTATTGAGTGACAAAGCAGCATAAGAAAACACTGGTGGTTGCATTACTAAGTACTGTAACTTAGATGATTTTTGTATACTCACATTTTTTCTTTATTGTGTGTAGTTTAGCAGAGAAAACTCTCAAGAAGAGAGTAATTTTTATGAAAATGGAAAATACACTTAGAGTAAAAACCACCTTACTTCACCTACCAGAGATGTGCTAATTAAAATTTTTATTTTTGTTAGAAAAGTATCAAAAACTTTTAATAAGAATGCATAAAACATCTATTTTCCCTTTCCAACATATATCAAAGACAAATTAATGATTAAATACTAGCGTGCTTTTTTTCTCCCATGGGCGTATAAAAACTGAAAGTTTAACTATTAAGCAATATCTTAACCCTAATATACACTCAAATTCATAAGGTGATTTTTAAAAGTCATCTTGACTTTCCCAAATCAATCAAGTGGTTATTATCAAACCCTCGCTGCAATAAAGCTAATTTCAGTGGTGGAAAGTGAATTATATATCATTTCACATGACTTTGCTACTGTTTCCTGTATTTTGTTTCTATTGACAGGCTTTGTGCCAAGATCACTACACATTTACATAGAGCATGGTATTCCAATTCTTTTGCAGCTAGTTATAGGATCTAGATGGTATGATACTGATTAATCTAACATGTATAGTTTGTGATCAGTTGTGCACTGAAAATTTCCATATCTTGACTTTGCAATCTTTTGGCTGGAGCATTTTGGTCCTTTTCATTTTCTTGACTTTTAGAACTCAAATTCAGTATAGCAAATAATAGTACACAGAAGTAAGTAAAAGTGAGTATGACTTACTTATTATCTTTTATTTCAGGAGTTGGAGCAAGAAGATTTCCACGTAATTCATGGACCACCAAGGTATAAAGTTAAAGAAAGGTTGGAAGATTACAAAGAGTGAACCAAGAGTTTTGTCTTTTAACTTAGGATGTGTTGTTTTGTTGCTTTTATTATGAATTTCCTTGCTTTTCACTTGGTATGACTTGGAATTTAAAGTTGTATACTTGTTGTAACAGTGTACAGAGAGGAAGAAGTGCACAGAATAGTTCTCCATTTTCCTCCTTTTAATTTATTTTGTTGGAGGAAAATGGCATGTCATTATTTTAATACAAGATGAGCTTTGATATCCAGCTAACTATGTTTTTAAAATTGTGATGATTCTTTGTTTGGACCAAAAGGAATGGAATGATAACAGGGACACACTGTGAAAAGAGAGGAGTTCGATAAGCTGATCAACAATGCCAGTGTAGTTACTGCAAAGGAGATACTGTAAGTGGATGAGAGAGTATTGACTGAACCAGACAGGAGAAAAACTGAAGGATTTAGATAGAGATCTTGTATATGTAATGCAGTACAAGTTAAGAGAGGAGGGTGATGTTTATCTTAACCTAGAAAGGACAGAGAGAAAGAATGGGCAATCAATAAAAGAAAAACCTCAGTATACCTGCAGAAATTGTTCAACCTCCATAATTAAATCATTTAATTTAATAGAACATAAAATAGACCTTTTGCTCTCAAAGTGACAGACTACCACATAGTAAGCACATAATAAATATTGACAAATGATAAGATGAACTGTCTGGCAATGGATCTTAGATCATTTAAAGAGATTTGGATCTCTAATGACTTTATAATATTATTCAGTTGGCTAGTACAGACATCACAATCAACATTTTTTTTAAAAAAATAGATAAATTACTGTTTCTACTTATTTTTCAGATTAAAATCTGTGCTAATGGAAATGGCATACTTTTTCTGTTAGAAGTGTAGAAATAGGATGATGTTGTTTAATGTAGTAATTGGATCATTTTTATGAGATTAGACTCAACACAAAGTACTGTCTAGTTTGGGTTTTCTAATGATACATTCATAAAAAAGTAACTCAGACTCAGAGGAAATTTTTTAGCTCATGTATCTGATGATGATAGTAGTGGGTAGAAAGGGAACCGATATTCCTATCTTAATTCCCATCACTGGATACAGAAACCTTATACCAGGCCCTGTACACATACTAGAGAATTTCTGAAGGAAGAATCCTAGGAGTGCTTCTCATGGATGAATGAAGAAAAAAAGCACTGAACTCATAGGGACTATTAAAGTAAGGTGAGATTTTCTTTCTTTCTTCAGACCACCAATGATCAATATGAGAATCCTTTGGAGGTTGTTTCCTTGAGTGACATCATGCAGAACCAAGTTGAGGACAATGGCTTGTCAAGTCAGCCTGCTGTCCATGAGTCTTGGCAGACACCATTTAGAAAAATTGGACGTTGTTTCACAGAATGCTTTAGGTAAGAGCTATTCTCTAATATCAAACCCTCTGATTTCTCTCCTTTGAATTTTCTTCCCTTCAAATGCCCAGATCTAATTGTAAAGTTCTCATAAAACAAACTGACTTTCTGCTTTTCTTTTTAGGAAAAATTCCATGGCTTAAGATCATGCATGCTGCAAATACAGATCCATGATTGGATATAAAGACACCTGCACAGTAATAGTTTCCACCTTTTTTCTGTTCTTCTATTGGTTGTTCCCATGTTTGCATGCTTGCTTATTTTTTATTTCATTACAATACTGATATGCTTATTCTCACAGGAAGCAACTTCAGGTTGGAAGACAGATTGTTAGGCTTGCCAGGAGTCTGAGATCTACCAGAGAATATATCATTTTACTTAACCCTATGAACAGGAATGTCACTGATGGACAGTTTTTTACCCCCACACATGTCAGTTATTACTCTGAGAGAAATCATTCTATAAGGGAAATGGGAAGAAATCACATCTCTCTCAGTCCCCTGATCTCTATATACAACAGCATCTATTATAGAAGGCAGATTAATGGTTATTTGATGTAATAGCTTTTATCTGGGTGTCCCCTCAAAACCTCATGCATCCATGGAGGTGAATTAGTCTATCATTTGTGATTGGTTCCTTGCTTAGTGCTGGGATTGACTGCACCTGCCCAGTGGCGCACAATATAAGGGAGGGAATGAAGTGTGCTTTTCCTTTTTGCCCTTCTTCTCTTACCCCTTTTGGTGTCTGCCACAGCTGCCATGAATAGCTGCCCCTCGCCATGACATCCTCCCTTGGAACCACCTGAGTATGTACCAAAATCTCCAAAAACTGTAAGCTAAGTAAACTTTTCTTTCTTTCATTTTGGGGGTCAGGTATTTTGCACCAGCAATGAGAGAAAAGTAACCAAGACATTTGATGAGAACATTGAGAAGGAAATTGTATCAAGAGCTTCAAAAAATGATTTAAATCTAATTACAAACCACTGACAACTATCACCACACTACCATTGTACAGAACGCCATCAACACAGCATCCTATCCTCAGTACAAATTGTTCTTGCTTATATGAGAATGAGTTTTCTTTTTCTCAATGCGTATAATGGGTAATGAAACATGATATTTTCCAAGAAAGCAAAAGGTTTTAAAGCATGGTTGACCATAAATTCCACACGCATGGAAAAGAATTTTCTTTAGGACTTTTCAACCTGTTCCTCTGAATCCACTGGTTAGTGACTAAAGAATATTACAAACACAGCATAAAGAACAATTGGAACACTGACTGAATACAAATCAATAAATGGTGAGTCTTCAACATTTGGGGAAGAACAAATCCTTGGAAAATGTTGATGAAAACAATAATCTTTTCTGAATAATTCTTACAAAGCCTTCAATACTTTGTGTGGAACTTTATTGATAAATTCTATATTAATCACTTTTATGACACAGGGATAAAATACTCAATGATTACAACAAGAATAAAGAAGAGTATTTTGGCTCAAGGTTTTTAGAGGGTTTAGTACATGATTCATTGTCTTCAAGGCAGAAATGTCATAGTGAAATGACATGGAGGAGGAAAACCGTTAAACCCATAGTAGCCAGGAAACAGAGAAAAGAGAGGAGATAGAAGTATACCCTTCTAGGTCATGGCACCAGTGTTCTACTTCCTAACAGCACATTGCACTACTGTACTCATCGGTTAGGTAACCCACTGGTGAGTTTAGCATCCCCATGATCTAATTGCCTTTCAAACACATGTCTTTGGTGAATATTTTAGATTTAAACCATAATGAGTTCAATGAACATATAGCATAACATAATCCCAGTGATATGCAAAGATTATCAGAAAATAGAACATATACTAGTTCATTTTATGAGGCCAGCATTACACTAATGATATAATTAACAAAGACATTAAAAGAAAATAAAACAACAAATCTGAAAGAGTTTTGGCCCAGACAGGACACTGTAGCCGGTAAAGCCTCAAGCGGAACCAAGGAGCTCCATCTTCCCCACCCCTAGGAATTTACCTCTGGTGCCAAATGAGTGCCAATGGGCTACCTGTGCATCACTAATGCCCCTTAGGTTCCACCCCAAACCTAGGCTACCTATATGCCCCCACTCCACGTGTCTGCCAGAGAGAAAGAATGGGTGTTGTGGCCTTCTCTGTCACACTCTCACAATGGGTGACACTTTCTTTTGAAAAGTGTGACCCAGGCTATATTTAGCTATAGCTATTGGCTCATCCATAATTTGTTCACTATGGGGAATGCTTTTTTCTGTCCCCCACAAAACACACTTCTGAGGCATGCCTCATTTGTAACCTTGGTATCTGGAAGGGCAAAACCCCAAAAAGCAGATCATCTACTGGAAGATGGCTTGGCTGTCTTACAAACTTGATGGCAGCCAATGGCCTAAAGAACATACTTTGACTCATCTATCCCTCAAGATTTAAGTAACTTTTGTCATTGCAGCAGCAATTGATCAGAAATACCTCTGTCCAGGCTTTTTTCACTCTGAGGACATGCCTTTCATTTATTCAGGCATGTAAAGTGATCCAAGTATATCTGGCCCACTCTACTCCACCAAATTTTTTACCTTCCTCCCCATCAGACCCCTTAGATGATGTGTTTCCTGTCTTTGTTCATTCCTGCCATATCCCCAAGCCCAAACACCTCAGCCTTCTTGACCAGAGATTTCAGAGCCCCCTGCTTCATCCTCTTCCTTTTTCTCACACCCAACAGCCTCTAACACTTTCTTTACTTCCTCTACCCAATCTCATACTCCTCAATAACTTCAATATCAGCCACCTATCCTGCCAGAGGACTTCTCCACCCTGCCCTGCTCCCATGTCACCATTTTCCCCTCTGGCTCATCATACTCAATCTCATGTCTGTCAGCCACCTAATAAATCTCATGTCTCTTAGCTGCCTAGCAAGCCATATGGAATTTGACCATTATCTTGCAAGCCCATACCATGTGGGCCTCAGCAGTCATTTTGCTGCAAGTCACATGGAGGATTCCCACCATTCTGCAGTCCTTCCCCATGTGACAGCCCACTGCCATCTTGTGACTGGTCACATGGTAAATGGCTGCCATCTTGTGGTTCCTCATGATGTGATCAGCAGCAAAAATCTTGTTGCAGTTCATGTGATCAGTCACCATCTTGTGCTTCCTCACCATGTGACCAACAGAAACCATCTTGTGGATCACGTGATATCCAGTCACCATCCTGTGCTTCACTATCACATGGTGATGAGTAGCCATTTTATGATCAATCACCCTGTAGCTGCCCAAAGACTCCTGCTTGGCAATTGGCTGCTTGGTGGCCATCTACATCTCCAACTCCACAGTCTTCTCAACCTCAATCCCTATCTTCCCTTGAGGAACAGACTGGTCCTGAGAGACTAATTCATATCTATGTTCCTTTTTCTCTCACTGATCTGTCTCAGATTAACCATAAATTAGGTTGCTTTTCTGCTGACTCACAAACTTAGAGTTTGAATTTATAACTAATTGTTTTGACTTACATTTCAAGGATATTGTGTTTGCTCACAAGACCAGGTTCAATTATGGAAAGTAGCTTGAGAGGAAGCTGATTGTAGAATAAAGCAAATACTGCTAAAAATGACCCTGGAAGTGCTATGGTGCCTGAACAGGACACTACAGGTAACTTGGATTACTAAAACAGAGAAGATTCTTATAAAGTACATAAGATGATTGAATGTACAGTTGTGGGCCTTAACAAAATAGCTCACAAACATACTAACTATAACAAGCTTTTAGAACAGTTCCAAGAGACTAATGAAAATCCTGTTATGTTCCTAACACATCTTAGGGATACCCTAATTAAGTTTACTAATGTAAAACCAGACCCTCATGAACGGACAATTCTTATTAATTCTCATTTTATTTCTCAGGCTGGTCCTGACATTCAGATGAAATTTTAAAATGCTGAATTTGGCCCTCAAATCCCAGAGGAAGATCTTCTTAATATGTATTTTTGTGTATTCAACAACAGAGATAAAACTCAAAAAGAAGGAAAAAGAGGCACACACAAAGAAGAAACTTGCTAAGTATCAGACTGATCTTTCAGCATTGCCACTTGGAGCTCCTGATATAGGTAACCCAAAACAACACAGAGCTGCCTGAGTCCCTCTTGGACCATGTTTCAAATGTGACAAAAAAGAAATTGGGCAAGAGAATGCCCTAAACCGTAACTTCCTCTGAGGCGTTGCCCCATCTGCAACCACAAGGGCCATTGGAAGAGCAACTGTCCTAGCCACCAGAGAGTGGATAAGCTATCCTCCAGTTCCTTGCCTTTACAGGAGATCTCATCACCACCAGATTCATCACTGGCTAACCTACTTGGACTTGTTGCTGAGGAAGACTGATGGGGCTTGGGGTCCACAGCCCCCATTAAGGTATCCTTCTCAGAGCCCCAAGTCTCACTGGACATCTCAGGTAAGACACACTCTGTATTTGTAGACATGGGGGCCACATATGGTATTCTTCCTGAGTTTTCAGGCTGCTTTATTGAATCCACAGTCTCTGTAGTGAGGGTTAACAGCCAAACTCATATGGCCTCTTCAAACAAGACCTACTCCCTGAAGGTTCCAAACTCTTTTTCTCCCATAGTTTTCTCATAATATCAATATGTTTCATACACTTTTTGGGTAGGGATCTTCTCCAAAATCTTAACTTCTCCCTCCCCACAACTCTTGTGTACCAAACTCTATCACAATGCACCACATATCCATCCCCTTCTCTACCTCCTATTTTTGATCCCATAGTCTGGGATACTTCCAACCCCACCTGCACTACCCACACTACACCTGTATTAATTTGTCTTAGAGATCTTTCAATCTTTTATTGCATTCCCCAATATCCTGTAGCTCCCAAATGTCAGTGGGTGCCCAAACCTATAATCAACAGTCTTCTGGACAATGGTTTTCTTGAACCTACCTATTCACTCTACAATACTCTCATTCTCCTGCTACTCAAGCCTAATGCTTCCTACCATCTTGTACGAAAACTTAGGATAACCAATGATTACCACAATTTACCCAGTGGTGCCAAACCCTTAAACTATATTCTCTCATATTTCTCCCTCTACCACTTCACAGTCCTAAATCTTAAATATGCCTTTTTCACCATCCCCCTACAACCTGAGTGTCAGGATTTCTTTTCACTTATGTGGACTGACCAAGACACTCTCAGGTCTCAACAACTCACCTGGACAGTGCTCGCTCAGGGGTTCAAAGAGAGCCTTCATTTCTTTAACAAAGTCCTTGATGTTGACCTTACATGTTTTGACCTCAAACCCAGCACTTTCCTTGAATATGTTGACAACCTTCTCCTGTGTTCTCCAACCCCTACTTTAGCCATACAATCAATACAGCCACTCTTCTCAATTTTCTTTCCAACAATGGGTGCAACGTTCCCCCTGATAAAGGCCAAGTAGCATTACCACAGATTGCAAGGTGGTTCATCAGATTCTCCGGGTGCTCAAAACCAAATAACAGGCCCTATCCTTTCTGGATTTAGCTAACTTCTTTCACCCTTGGGTTCTTAACTCTATCTCAACCCCTCTACAAAACTTCCAAGAGAACCAGAACCCCTAGACATTACTACACCTATATACTCCTCTTTCATAAGCTAAAAGATGCTCTCTGTTGGGAGCTGTTGAAATTGAATATTGACCTAAGGTATGACCCAGACATGACCCTACCAAAAAACAAAGAGCACCCAGGTCAGTAATGTGAAACAGTTGCTACAAAAAAAAATCACCAAGCTCCTAAATAATTGAAGCAGTGGTTTGCTAGGCAGAGGGGCTGCAATTGACATTATCCTTCCCATTATCTAAATAACTATGCTGCATTAGTTAAATAGTACCTGTCCTCTGATCAGGAGGATAAAGGCTCCACCTGACCCCAGATTTGTCTCTTCTTTATTTTTTTCATCCTTTCATGGTCCTTCAACCCAAGAACCTCAGGAGCCACATGGGTCATGACAGCTTTCCTAAGGGAGCCAACCCTCACCCTCTCTGATGCCAGACAACTCTTCATTCTGTACACTACCTCCCAAGATCACAATGCTGCAACTGTATGGGGACAAATAAAAGCAGCTTCTTTCAAATGGTAGCCTGCTTGTCAAAACAGGTAACACAGTGAGACGATGAGCACTGTCTTGAGGATCTTGCAGCCACAGTTCTACAGAGACAGAAAGCTAAATTGTTTATATTAAGACAAACTCTTGCATGCCAGTGTCATCCGTTACAGAGGCTAGTTGGCCTGGGCTGAGTGTTCCCGCCCTCCTGAGCCCAGCTAGATTGGGACCCTTGGTCAGCCCCGGACAGGGAATATCGCAGCTTTCTGTTGCACTGGACCAGCTATGGGGGTCTTGAGCCAGCTGCCCCACCACCAGTGACCCTCTCTTAATCCAGGAAACTGGGCAGCCAGAGTCCCAGGAGCTAAGGACAAAGAAAGGATTTCTAACAGGCCCTGGGGAAGTCTCAGTATAACACTTGAAACACAGAAATATAGGAAAATGACAAAACTAAAGACCATATTAAACTCTCAAACCTCCAGCCCAAACCAAGAAACCTCAGGAGCTATGTACACAGAAGAAAATATATGCCATACACCTGAAATATCAGACATAATAGCAACTGAAATAAAGAAGAAAATCTGGAAATTTTTTAAAGAATTGAAAAAATAATAATCTCCCAGGTAAAAGAAGAAATGATAAAATAAATAAGAGAGATGCCGAACATATCTAAAGAAGGCATGGTTAAAAAATTGGAGGAACTAAACAAAAACGTAGAATCCCTGGATGAACAATATAAGAAACAAACAGAATACATGAACCAGAGGCAAAGAAATATACAGGAAATCAAAAATTCCATTGAAAGCTGTAAAAACCACCTCAATGAAAGTGAAGATAGAATTTCAAATCTGGAAGACAAGATTGCAACTAATGAACAGGAAAGGAAAGATCTTTGAAAAATAACAAGAAATCAGGAAATAACAATTCAACAGCTGCAAGATGATGCAAAGAAAAACAACATAAGACTGATAGTAATAAATGAAAACAAAAGGGACAACATAAAGGATATCAAGAGGATTTTAGAGAAGTGATAGCAGAAAATTTCCCAAATATGAGACTGGAAACTGATATCAGGATCAATGAAGCATATAGAACTCCAAATAGCCATAACCAAAACAAAACTACACCCACATATATAATAATCACCATCCCAGAAATCCAACAGAAGGAGAGAATATTAAATGCTGTCAGAACGAAAATACAGATCACTAATAAAGGAAAACCTATCAGAATCACAGCAGACTTCACAGCACAAACAATAAAGTCAAGAAGAGCATGGAGTGAAGTATTTCAGATTGTAAGGGAAAATGAATTCCAATCTAGACTGATGTACCCTGAAAAACTGTCCTTCAAAATGGATGGAGAAATAAGATAGTTCCATGATAGAGAACAGCTGAAGAACTTCATGATCACCAACTGAACCCTGAAGAGCATACTAAAAGATAGTTTAGATACACTTAGGAAAAAACCCTAAGCAAAGCATACAATTTAACACAACAGAAAGATAGAGATGCAACAGTGGAAAGATAACATGTAAACAATAAATGAACATATAGCAGTTATAACCATTAATGTAAATAGGCTAAATGCACCAATTACATGAAACAGACTGGCAGAATGGATCAAGAAACAAAATCCAACCATATGCTGTCTACAAGAAACCCATCTAACCCAAAAGGATATTCACAGACAAAAAACCAAAGGATGGAAAACAATACTTCATGCAACAGGAACCCAAAAAAGGGGGGGTAACAATTCTGTTTGCAGACTATGTGAACTTCAAACCAACAATGATCAGAAGATATAAAGGGGGTTATTAAATACTGGTTAGGGGAAAACTTCAAGAGGAAGTGATAAAAATCTTAAATATATAAGCACCAAATTCCAGAGTACCCAGTTATGTAAAGCAGGTATTAACAGAAAAGAAAAACCAAATTAGCAGTAACAAAATTATCACAGGAGACCTTAACACTCCATTGACACCACCAAGGGACAGATTAACCAGACAGAAAATCAGCAAAGAAATAACAGAATTAAACCACACCTGTGAAAAAATGGACTTGATAGACATATACAGAGTGTTCCATCCAAAAAACTCAGAACACGCATTCTTCTCAGCAGTACACGAATTATTCTCTGAATATACCATATATTAACTCACAGAACATATTTAAATAAATGGAAAAGTGTTGAAATTATCCCTTGCATGCTATCAGATCATAGCACCATGAAATCAGAAATTAATGATAAAAGACACTGCAAAAGTCCCACAAAAACATGGAAACTGAATAATACACTCTTGGGTAATCAGTGGGTCACAGGGAAAATTAAAAAAAAAATTATACAATACCTACTAGCAAAAAAAAAAATAAATATACAACTTAACCAAATCTGTGGGATGCAGTGAAAGCTGTCCTCAGAGGAAAATTTATTGCAATGAGTTCCCATATCAGGAAAGCAGAAGGAATACAAATAAATAAATTGACGCTACACCTCAAACATCTAGAAAAAGAAGAATAAGTCAAGCCCAAAGCGAAAAGAAGAGAGGGAATTGCAAAAACAAAACAAAACAAAACAAAACAAAACAGAGGAGAAAGTAATGCAATAGAGAATAAGAAAACAATCCAAAGAATCAATGAACCAAAGAGTTGGTTCTTTGAAAGAATGAATAAAATTGATAAGCCCCTAGACACCCTTATTAAAAAAGGGACGGAAAAGCTCAAATTCATGGAATAAGGAATGAAACAGGCAAAATCACTACAGACTCTATAGAAATACAGAAGACCATGAACACCTATTTTGAAAACCTCTACTCTCAAAAGTTTAATAACACAGAAAAAATAGACAGATTCCTAGAAACATATGAAGTACCAAAGCTAGGTCAAGAAGATGTAAAACTGCTGAATAACACAATTTCTATTAATGAAATTGAAAATGTAATTAAGTCCTTTCCTACAAAGAAGATCCAAGGCTGAGATAGATTCTTTGCAGAATTCTACAAGAAATATGAAGAAGACTTAATGGTGACACTCCTCAAACTGTTCAATGAAATTGAAAGGGAAAAATCCTTTGTAAGTCATTTCCAGAAGTAAATATTACTCTAGTACCAAAACCTTAGAAAGAACCAACTAAAAAAAAAAGAAGTAGAGACCAATCTCCCTAATGAACATAGATGCAAAAATCCTCAATAAAGTTTTGGCAAATAGGATGCAGCAAACCATCAAGAAGATTATACACCATAACCAAGGGGAATTCACCCCAGGCATGCAGGGATGGTTCAACATATGTAAATCATTGAATGTAATCCACCATATCAATAAAACACACAAATGAGAATAACATGAGTATTTCTATAGATGCAGAAAAGTATTTTGATAAGCTCCAACACTCATTCATGATAAGAACCTCACAGAAAATTGGCATAGACGGTGTCAATATAATAAAGCCCATCTATGACATACCAACAGCTAGTATCATTCTAAATGGCCAAAAATTGAAGACATTTACCTTAAAATCAGGCACAAGACATGGATTTCCCTTATAATCTTTCCTTTTTAACATAGTATTGGAAATACTAGCCAGAGCAATAAGACAAGAGAGAGAAATAAAAGGGGTAAAGATAGGAAAACAAAAAGTTAAATTATCATTATTTGCAGAGGACATGATACTCTACATAGAAGACCCCAAAACTCCATTGAAGGACTCTGAGATATGACAAATAAATTTAGCAATCTAGCTGGATACAAAATCAATACTCAAAAATCAATAGCATTCCTATACACTAACAACAAGATCATAGAGAGAGAAAGAGAAGCCACACCCTTCACACTGGCAACAAAAAATAAAGTATTTAGGAATTACTCTCATGAAACAAGTGAAAGACCTATACAGGGAAAATTATAATACACTGAAAAAAGAAATTGAAGAGGATCTCAGAAAGAATCCCTTGTTCGTGGATAGGAAGAATAAATATTGTGAAAATGGCCATTCTCCCAAAAGTGTTATACAGATTCAATGCAATTCCAATAAAAAATACCATCAACATATCTCATAGTTGTAGAAAAATCACTCCTAAAATTCATCTGGAGTAAGAAGAGACCTAGAATAGCAAAGACATTTCTAAGCAGCAAAGGCAAGGAAGGAGGCATCACAAGCCCTAACTTAAAGTTATAGTATAAAGCAACTGTAGTAAAATCAACATGGTATTGGAACCAATACAGAGCTGAAGATGCATCCACAACTACCAACACACTCAACCACCTTATCTTTAATAAATGGGCCAAATGTTCACTGCAAGAAGGAAAGTGTCTTCATATGCCAAAAACTAAAACTAGACCCATGCCTATCACCGTTCACTAAATTAAAATCTAAGTGGATCAAAGATCTGAATATTAAAACAGAAACACCAAATCTATTGGAAGACAAATTGGGTAAAAACCTTGAAGACATAGGGGTAGGTAGAGAATTCATGAACAGGACTCAAACCGCACGGGAAATATTTCCCAGAGTCAATAACTGGGATCACCTCTTATTAAAAAGTTTCTACCTGTCAAAAGAAATCTAAAACACACTGAAAAGAAAACCCACAAACTGGGAAAAAATGTTAGTGAACTGTCCCTCAGACAAAAGACTTCTCTCTAAAACATATAAAGAATTAAAAAATCAGACCCCCAAAATTCAAAGATCCAATCCAGAAATGGGCACCTGAGATGAATGCACAATTCTCAGATAAAGAAACACAAATGGAAAATAAATACATGAAAAGATGTTCATCATCATTAGTCATAAGAGAAACGCAAATAGAAACCACACTGAGATTCCATCTCACTCCTCAAAGAATGGCCAGGATCAAGAATACCACCGACAACAATTGCTAGAGGGGCTGTGGCGAAAAAGGAACTCTCCTGCACTATTAGTGGCAATGTAGACTGGCACAACTATTGTGGAGGTCAGTCTGGATATTTCTGAAAAACCTGGGATTGGAAGTTCCATTTGTTCCAGCTATTACACTTCTAGGCATAGTCCCAGAAGAGCTCAAAACATCATACCACAGTGATATATGTACACCCATGTTTATAGCAGCACAATTTGTAATAGCCAGATCTTGGAAATAATCTAAGTGTCTTTCAACCGAGGAATGGATAAAAAAGTTGTGGTATTTTTATACAGTGGAGTTCTTCTCAGCTATAAAGAATGATCACATTGAGATATTTACAAATAAATGGGTGAAGCTTAAGACCATACTTTTAAGTGAAATAAGTCAAACCAACATGTATAAGTACCCTATGTTTCCCTATGTAAAAAATAAGAATACATAAAAGTATGTGGTAATCATGGTTCCCATTATATTACTTTGAAGCCTTATAATGTTTTCATTCATTAATTGGAATGGTTTTATTCTGGACTGTTTCATTTTGTTGTCTGTGATGGTGTAAACAGTTATTTTGAAGAAAACAAGACATCATAATAGATAGTGCTGGTTTAATATCATCTTGTTTTTAAGAGGCATCAAGCTTTTGTTCTTCTGTCTCCATCAGTCTTAACATATTTTATCTTATTGGATTTTATTGCATGTCATAGGATAAACAAAAACTTTTATAGACAAAGAAATAATATAGAAAGCATTATTCATTTTCTGTTAGTTGGTTCTAAATACCCTGTAATACTGTCATTCTCTTGAATGTTTTTAGATTGGCTTGACACGTTTCATTCTACAGTATATGAGGTAATGATCAAATATTTCAAGGAAAGATAGGCTATGGTAACTACTGTTATGTCCTGTTATCTTGTGGTGAAACACTATGTTGCTTATTGTTGTGTTCTGACCTGTGCTGTTGTGTTTTTGTGTCCTCTTTTATCTCAATCTCATTTTTCATTATTTTTATCTTATAAATTAAGCAAAAAATAAATTTTAAAAAATAGCAGGATATATTATCATAACCATTTTGATTTCCTATTAACTTGATTTGAAGCCCTGTATTGCTCTCACCATCTTGTTTTGACTGATTTTATGCTATTTTATTTTGCTTTATAGTATCAAGTTTGAGTGGATAGGCAACTACTTTGAACACAATAAGATTCACTGTCATGCCCATTCTGGTTTAACTATTATCTTCTTTTGAAGTCCTTTAATGTCTCCAGTGTTTCAGTTTTATTGGTTTTGTTCTGTACTCTTTTGTTCAATTTTATAATAACTGATGATACAGGAAATTCTTTTTAAGATAGCAAGAGGCATTATGGTAACCATTATTGATTACCTTGTATTCTGTTTTTACATCATGTACTATGTCCATCCTTTTGATTTGACTGACTCTGTTTTGTTCTAACATATTTGGTTTTATTTTTTTCAAAAAATATAATAAGAACTGTGGGAGTAATAAAACTCAAAATGTGTAATTGTTATTGTAAAAAAGAGGAAAAGAAAGTGCTCTAAAGGATAGATAACCATATTACTGAGTTTTTGTTGGATCACTGAACAGAACAGTTTGCAGTTTCACTGTTTCAATGTCTACTTTGTATGCTTTAATTTTGTAACTTTTTTTTTTATTTAAGAGGAAAAAGAGAAAAACACAAAACAAACCAAAGCGGCGTAAGGGTACACGCAATACAGAACTACAAAACAAAACAAAACAAAACAAAACAAAACAAAACAAAAAACCATAACAGTAAGAAATTACCTGCTAGTAGATTACACACTATTTTCTTGAAAATAGTTCCTCAAATCACAGTATCAAAGAACACAAGGTGGACATTCAAACAGGGAGACTGCAAACAGCTGTGTTCAATGTTCCAAAAACATTGATAAAGTCAGCTATTTAACACCCCCAAACACACTTGCTGTTATATCCGTTAGAGCTCCTTTTCTTTTTTTTTTTCCTCTCTTTTTTACAACAAAATTTACACATCTTGGATTTTATTACTCCTTAGTGCTTATTACTTTCTTTGGGGGGGGGGAAGAATACAGTCAAATATGGCAAAACAAAGCTGTCAGTCAATACCAAGGATAGACGTAGCACATGGTGTAGAACAGAGTACAAGTTTATCAACAATGGTTATCAACGTTGTCCCTTGTTTCCTTAAAAAGAATTGTCTATCTTATTAGATATTATAAAGTTGGACAAAACAGTAGAGAACAAGACCAATAAAACTTAGGCATTGTAAACATTACAGGACTTCCAAAGAAGACAATAGTCAAACCAGAATGGGTATCTTAGTGAATCTTATTGTCTTCAAAGTAGTTGCCTATGTCTTCAAACTTGATACTATCATATAGAATGGAACAGAGTCTAATCAGTCAAAACAAGATCGTGGAAGTACTACAGGACTTCAAAACAAGTTAATAGGAAATCGAAAAGAGTTACTATTTATATATCCTAATTTTTTTGAATTTTTTCTTTAATTAAGACAAACATAAGAAATGACTAAATAATTTTTTTTGAAACAATAAGGGGGAGATTGAGATAAAACAGGACATAACAATATAACAATAGAGGTCACAGCATGACTGTTTCAATAACCTAGTACTTCACCACCTTATAACCTGACTTAATAGTAGTTACCATAGTGTCTTTTTCCTTGAAATATTTGGGTAAAACTTCATATACTCTAGCTTCAAATATTTTCATATCAAGAAGCCCAGAATAAAGCCTTTCTAATTAATGAGTGAAAACTTTATAAGGCTTCAAGGCCACCTAATGGGGAATCATGATTACCACATATTTTTATATATTTGAATCATTACTTACATTAGGGAAACTATTCGATAGTCACACATGCGAGATTGATTTATTTCACTTATGAGTATGGTCTCAAGCTGCGCCCATTTATTGATAAATATCTCAATGTGATCCTTCTTTATAGCTGAATAATACTCCATTGTATAGAAATACCACAACTTTTTTAACCATTCCTCAGTTGATGGGCACTTGGGTTGTTTCCAAGATCTGGCGATTACAAATTGTGCTGCTATAAACATAGGTGCACATATATCACTGTGGTATGATGCTTTCAGTTCTTCTGGGAATATGCCTAGAAGTGGAATAGCTGGAATAAATGGGATTTCCAGTCCCAACTTTTTGAGAAATCTCCAGACAGATCTCCACAAAGGCTGTACCAGTCTACACTCCCACCAGCAGTGCAGGAGAGTTCCTTTTTCCCCACAGCCTCTCCAGCATTTGTTGTCGGTTTTCTTGATCCTGGCCATTCTTTCAGGAGTGAGATGGTATCTCAGTGTGGTTTTAATTTGCATTTCTCTAATGACCAATGATGATGAGCATTTTTTCATGTATTTATTTGCCATTTGCATTTCTTCATCTGAGAATTGCATATTCATCTCAGATGCCCATTTTTGGATTGGATCTTTGAATTTCGGAGGTCTGAGTTTCTTTAATTCTTTGTATGTTTTAGACAAGAGGCCCTTGTCTGAGAGAGAGTTCACTAAAATCTTTTCCCAGTTTGTGGGTTTTCTTTTCACTATGCTGGAGATTTCTTTTGACATGCAGAAACTTTTTAATAAGAAGTGGTCCCAGTTATTGATTCTGGGAAGTATTTCCCGTGCGGTTTGAGTCCTGTTCATGAATTCTTTACCTACTCCTATGTCTCCAAGGTTTCTACCTAATTTGTCTTCCAATAGATTTAGTGTTTCTGTTTTAATATTCAGATCTTTGACCCATTTACATTTTAATTTAGTACATGGTGATAGCCATGGGTCTAGCTTTAGTTTTCGGCAAATGGAGAGCCAGTTTTTCCAGCACCATTTATTAAAGAGACTGTCGTTCTTCCAGTGAACCTGCTTGGCTCCTTTATCAAAGATAAGGTGGTTGAGTGTGTTTCTAGTTGTGGTTGTATCTTCTAACCTATTCCATTGATCTTCGGCTCTGTTTTGATTCCAATACCATGTTGATTTTACTACTGTTGCTTTGTAGTATAACTTCAAGTCAGGGATTGTGATGCCTCCTGCTTTGTCTTTGCTGCTTAGAATTGCCTTTGCGATTCTAGGTCTCTTCTGGTTCCAGATGAAATTTAGGAGTGATTTCTCTAGATCTATAAGGTATGTTGATGGAATTTCTATTGGGATTGCATTGAATCTGTATAACAGTTTTGGGAGAATGGCCATTTTCACAATGTTTGTTCTTCCTATCCATGAGCAAGGGATGTCTTTCCATTTTCTGAGATCATCTTCAATTTCCTTTTTCAGTGTATTATAATTTTCACTGTATAAGTCTTTCACTTCTTTCGTAAGAGTAATTCCTAAATATCTCATTTTTTTGCTTGCTAATGTGAATAGTCCAGTTTCTCTTATTTCCCTCTCTGTAATTTTGTTGTTCGTGTATAGGAATGCTATTGATTTCTGAGTATTGATTTTGTATCCAGCCACATTACTGAATTTATTTATTGTATCTAAGAGTATTTCAATGGAGTTTAGGGGGTCTTCTATGTAGAGTATCATGTCATCTGCAAACAATGATAATTTAACTTCTTCTTTTCCTATCTTTACCCCTTTTATTTCTCTTTCTTGCCTAATTGCTCTGGCTAGTACTTCCAGTACTATATTAAATAGGAGTGGTGATAAAGGACATCCTTGTCTTGTACCCGATTTGAAAGTAAAGGCTTTCAATTTTTGGCCATTTAGTATAATGCTGGCTGTTAGTTTGTCATAAATGGCCTTTATTATATTGAGGTAAAGACCATTTATTCCAATTTTCTGTAAAGTTCTTATCATGAATAAGTGTTGGACCTTATCGAAGGCTTTTTCTGCATCTATAGAGATGATCATGTGATTCTTATTTTTGGCTTTATTGATATGGTGGATTACATTTCTTGATTTGCGTATGTTGAACCATCCTTGCATTCCTGGGATGAATCCCACCTGGTCATGGTGTATAATCTTCTTGATGATTTGCTGGATCCTATTTGCCAATATTTTATTGAGGATTTTTGCATCTGTGTTCATTAGGGAGATCGGTCTATAGTTCTCTTTTATAGTTGGGTCTTTCTCAGGTTTTGGTACTAGAGTAATATTTGCTTCCAGGAATGACTTAGGAAGGATTGCTTCCCTTTCAATTTCATTGAATAGTTTGAGGAGTGTCGGCATTAGGTCTTCTTTATATTTCTTGTAGAATTCTGCAGTGAATCCATCTGGGCCTGGGCTCTTCTTGGTGGGCAAGGACCCAATTACATTCTCAATTTCATTAGCAGAGATTGGGTTATTCAACAGTTTTATATCCTCTTGATCTAGCTTTGGTACTTCATATGCTTCTAAGAATCTGTCTATTTCTTCTGTTTTATCAAACTTTTGAGAGTAGAGGTTTTCGAAATAGGTGTTGATGATCCTCTGTATTTCTCTTGGGTCTGTAGTGATTTCTCCTTTTTCATTTCTTATTGCATGAATTTGAGCTTTTTCTTTCCTTTTTTTAATAAGGTTGGCTAGGGGCTTATCGATTTTATTTATTCTTTCAAAGAACCAACTCTTTGATTCGTTGATTCTTTGGATTGTTTTCTTAGTCTCTATTGCATTGATTTCTGCTCTGATTCTTATAATTTCCTCTCTTCTTTTGGCTTTGGGCTTGACTTGCTCTTCTTTTTCTAGCTGTTTGAGGTGTAGCATCAAGTTATTTACTTGTATTCGTTCTGTTTTCCTGATGTGGGAACTCAGTGCAATAAATTTTCCTCTCAGAACGGCTTTCATTGCATCCCACAGATTCCGGTAAGTTGTATCTGCATTTTCATTTTCTTTTAGGTATTGTTTAATTTCTTCTTTAATTTCTTCTGTGACCCACTGATTACTCAAGAGTGTGTTATTTAGTTTCCATGTGTTTGCGGAATTTTTGCAGTATCCTTTGTCATTAATTTCTAATTTCAGAGCGCTATGATCTGATAATATGCAAGGGATGATTTCAACTCTTTTGCATTTGCTTAAATATGTTCTGTGAGCTAATATATGGTCTATTTTAGAAAATGATCCATGTACTGCAGAGAAGAATGTGTATTCTGATGTTGTTGGGTGGAACATTCTGTATATGTCTATCAAACCCATTTGTTCACAGGTGTGATTCAGTTCTGTTATTTCTTTGCTCATTTTCTGTCTGGTTGATCTGTCCCTTGGTGTCAGTGGTGTATTAAGGTCTCCTGTTACAATTGTGTTACTGATAATTTGAGTTTTCATTTCTGTTAATAATTGTTTTATATAACTGGGTGCTCTGGAGTTTGGTGCATATATATTTAAGATAGTTATCTCTTCCTCTTGGAGTTTTCCCCTTACGAGTATGTAGTGACCTTCTTTGTCCTTTATGGTCATTGTTGGTTTAAAGTTCACGTTGTCTGCAAACAGAATGGCTACTTCTGCCTTTTTTTGGATTCCTGCTGCATGAAGAATTGTTTTCCATCCTTTGACTTTCAGTCTGTGAGTATCTTTCTGGGTTAGATGGGTTTCCTGTAAACAGCATATGGTTGGATTTTGTTTCTTGATCCATTCTGCTAGTCTGTTTCTTTTGATTGGTGCATTGAGACCATTTACATTAATGGTTATTACTGTTAAATGCTGGTTAATTGTAGGAATGTTATCTCTCTGCTGTTGCATCTTTATCTTTCGGTTCTGTTTAATTATTTGCTTTGCTTAGTGGTTTTTTCCTTTGTGTATCTAAACTGTCTTTCAATATTTTTTGCAGGGTTGGTTTGGTGTTCATGAAGTTCTTCAGCTGTTCTTTGTCATGGAAGTATCGTATTGCACCATCTATTTTGAATGATAGTTTTGCAGGATATATCAGTCTTGGTTGGAAATCATTTTGCTTTAGGATCTGGAATACTTCACTCCATGCTCTTCTTGACTTTATTGTTTGTGCTGAGAAGTCTGCTGTGATTCTGATAGGTTTTCCTTTATAAGTGATCTGTCTTTTCTCTCTGACAGCTTTTAATAATCTATTCTTGTGTTGGATTTCTGGGATGGTGACTATTATATGTCTGGGTGTAGTTTTATTTTGGTTATGACTGTTTGGAGTTCTATATGCTTCACTGATCTTGATGTCAGTTTCTGATCTCATGCTTGGGAAATTTTCAGCTATTACTTCTCTAAATATCCTCCTGACATACTTCATGTTGTCTCCCTCTCTTTCATTAATCCCTATCATTCTTATGTTATTCTTCTTTGCATCGTCTTGCAGTTGTTGAATTGTTGTTTCCTGGTTCCTTGTTATTTTCAAAAGATCTTTCCTTTCCTGTTCACTAGCTGCAATCCTGTCTTCAAGGTCTGAAATTCTATCTTCACTTTCATTAAGGCGGTTTTTACAACTTTCAGTGGAGTTTTTTATTTCCTGTATATCTCTGTGCATCTGCATTATGTATTCTGTTCGTTTCTTATATTGCTCGTCTAGGGATTCTATCTTTTTGTTTAGTTCCTCCAATTTTTTATCTGTGTTTTCTTTAGATATATTTAGAATCTCTTTCATTTCTTTTATCATTTCTTCTTTTATCTGGGAGATTATTTCGAGTTTGAATTTCTTTAAAGCTTCCTGGAGTTGCTTGTCAATTTCAGTGGCTATTGTGTCCGATATATGAGGTGGATGGGATATATTTTCTTCTATATACATCGCTCCTAGGGTTTCTTGAGATGGGCTGGAGGTTTGAGGTTGTAATTTGGTCTTTCGTTTTGTCATTTTCCTATATTTCTGTGTTTCAAGTGTTACTTGAAAGCTTCCTCAGGATCTGTTGAAAATCCCCTTCTATGTTTGGAGCTACTGGGACTCTGGCGCCGCGCTACTCCAAGCCATTAGGCCTACAGAACCAGTGGCCCTCCTGTGCCTGCTCAGAACTCCGCAGTTCCAGACAAGCTGGGCCTCAGGGACACTGTGCGCCCACCTGCCCCTTGGAAGCTCCACAGTTCTTCAATCGCAGCCGGGTTAGGGTACTCACCACAGGCCGCAGTGCTTCAGGAACCTGTGGACCCTCCCTGGTTGCAGAGATATCCACAGTCCTCCAGACATGCAGAGAGGCCAGTGAGGGCACCCCAGATCTGCCCAGCTCCTCCTCTGCAGACCTGTGGCCAGGCGCGGCAGCTAAACAGGCTGGGCTAGGCTGGTAGTGTGGGCCAGCCCACCTATTGGGAGCTCAGCAGGTCTCCAAATGAAGCCGGGAATGGGGAGGCTGATGTGGAAGCCTTAAACCCACCTCTCTCCTTCACTGCACCTGGAAGCCTGAGGGAACTCCAGCAGTCTGGGCGCAGAAATCCAGAGTCCTCCAGACACGCAGAGATGCCAGTGAGGGCACCCCAGATCTGCCCAGCTCCTCCTCTGCAGACCTGTGGCCAGGTGCGGCAGCTAAACAGGCTGGGCTAGGCTGGTAGTGTGGGCCAGCCCACCTATCGGGAGCTCAGCAGGTCTCCAAATGAAGCCGGGAATGGGGAGGCTGATGTGGAAGCCTTAAACCCACCTCTCTCCTTCACTGCACCTGGAAGCCTGAGGGAACTCCAGCAGTCTGGGCGCAGAAATCCAGAGTCCTCCAGACACGCAGAGAGGCCAGTGAGGGCACCCCAGATCTGCCCAGCTCCTCCTCTGCAGACCTGTGGCCAGGCGCGGCAGCTAAATAGGCTGGGCTAGGCTGGTAGTGTGGGCCAGCCCACCTATTGGGAGCTCAGCAGGTCTCCAAATGAAGCCGGGAATGGGGAGGCTGATGTGGAAGCCTTAAACCCACCTCTCTCTTTCACTGCACCTGGAAGCCTGAGGGAACTCCAGCAGTCTGGGCGCAGAAATCCAGAGTCCTCCAGACACTCAGAGAGGCCAGTGAGGGCACCCCAGATCTGCCCAGCTCCTCCTCTGCAGACCTGTGGCCAGGCGCGGCAGCTAAACAGGCTGGGCTAGGCTGGTAGTGTGGGCCAGCCCACCTATCGGGAGCTCAGCAGGTCTCCAAATGAAGCCGGGAATGGGGAGGCTGATGTGGAAGCCTTAAACCCACCTCTCTCCTTCACTGCACCTGGAAGCCTGAGGGAACTCCAGCAGTCTGGGCGCAGAAATCCAGAGTCCTCCAGACACGCAGAGAGGCCAGTGAGGGCACCCCAGATCTGCCCAGCTCCTCCTCTGCCTAATTTTGTAACTTGAACAACTATTTCTAAGAAGACAATATGTAATCTATTAACTAGTGATTTGTTACTGTTTATTTTTTTTTATTCTGTATTACTTGTACCCTTTTTCTGTTTTGTTTTTCTTTTTCTCTTTAATGAAAATT
Source organism: Cavia porcellus (assembly GCF_034190915.1). Classification (NCBI taxonomy): domain Eukaryota; kingdom Metazoa; phylum Chordata; class Mammalia; order Rodentia; family Caviidae; genus Cavia; species Cavia porcellus. Next base: position 40,204,507 of record NW_026947486.1, on the reverse strand, counting down.
TAAAAAAACACTATTGCAGTACACTCGCCTCATCATTTAAATGAGATTATCTCACATAAGACAGTTCCTGCCCTGATGACCCTTTCTCACCTTCAACAGGTTCATCTAGTCCTCTCTCAGGACCCTTCCATCTCTATTGCAATCATTATTCCTCTCAACCCAGCAACTTTTCTTCCCTCCTCAGAAGAACACCTGAACCATTAATGTATTGTGGTCCTACAAATTACTGCCACCACCTTGTCTCACATTTCCTCACAGCTCTCTCTTTAGCTTTTGACACATCGTTCATAGATGCCAGTTTGACAAATACAAGCAATCAAAAGAGAGCAGGATATGTAATAGTTAACCAACCAGAAATCATAGAGACTAATCCACTATCATCTGGGCTATCTTCATAAAGGGCACAACATATTGACTTTACATGGCTTCTTACACTGGCAAAGGACAAGGTCATAAATATATACACTAATTAAAAGTACGCACTTAGCATTTTACACTCCTGTGCCTCCATCTGACAATAAAGAGGTTTTGTCAACACCCAGGGAGCCCCCATTATTAATAAACCTGTCATCCTTAAACTCCTAGAAGCAGCTCAATTCCAAAAACAAGGAGCAGTTATACATGGCATGGCACATCAGAATTCTACAGACTCCAGTGCTCAGGGCAATCACTTTGTAGATATACAAGCCAAGTTAGCAGGATAAATGTCATATCCTTCTTTTTCTAATTTTTTTTCATTTTATAGAGATTAAGATAAAAGAGGACACAACAAAGGACCACACAGCAGAACAATTTAAGCAACACAGTGTTACACCACAAAACAACCTGATATGAGTAGCTACCATACTTTCTCTTTCTTGAAATTGTTGCGCATACATTCATACACAATAGTATCAAACATAAGACAATAGTATAAAGCCATTAAAGAGAATGAAAGTATTACAGCACATTCAGAACCAAATAACAGAAGATGAACAATGGTTACTATATTTTCTAATTGTCCGTAAAAAAACTTGTTTATAATACCACAAATACTAAAATCCAATAAGATACTACATGATAGAACCAATAGAAACAGAAGAACAAAAGTATGGTAGGACTTCAAATCAAGATGATATTAAATAAGCACTGGCTATTGTAATCTTGTTTTCTTCAAAATAGCTGTTCGTACCATCACAGATAATAAAATCAAACAATCCAGGATAAAACCATTCCAACTAATGAATGTAAATATTATAAGGCTTCAAAGCAATGTAATGGGGAATCATGATTACCATAAATTTTTATGTACTCTTACCATTTCTCACACTAGGGAGACTATATGGTATTTATACGTGTGAATTTGATTTATTTTGCTTATGAGTATACGAGTATGGTCTCAGGTTGCATCCGTTTATTTATAAATATCTCATTGTGTTCTATCCTTTTAGCTGAGCAGTACTCCAATGTATAAAAATACCACAACTTTTTTATCCATTCCTCAGTTGTTGGACACTTAGGTTGTGTCCAAGATCTGGCTATTATAAATTGTGCTGCTATAAACATGGATGCACACATATCACTGTGGTACGATGTTTTCAGTTCTTCTGGGAATAGGTCTAGAAGTTGAATACCTGGACTTCCAATCTAAGTCTTTTGAGAAATCTCCAGACTTACCTCTACATTGGTGGCACTAGTCTCCACTTCCACCAACAGTGCAGGAGAGTTCCTTTTTCCCCACAGCCTCTCCATCATTTTTGTTGGTAGTTTTCTTGAACCTGGTAGCCTCTCCATCATTTGTTGTTGGTAGTTTTCTTTCTGGAGTGAGATGGAATCCCAGTGTTGATTAAATTGGCATTTTTCTAGTGTCTAATGATGATGAATATTTTTTCATATATTTACTGGTCATTTGTATTTCTTGATCTGAGAACTGTGTATTCATCTCAGATGCTGATTTTTGGATTGGGTCTTTGAATTTGGGGGTTTGATTTTTCTTAATTCTTTATATGTTTTAGACAGAAGTTCTTTGTCTGAAGGTCAGCTCACTAAGATTTTTTTCCAGTTTATGGATTTACTTTTCACTATGCGGAAGATTTCTTATGACGTGCAGAAACTTTTCAATAAGACGTGATCCCAGCTATTGATTCTGTGATGTATTTATCGTGCAGTTTGAGTCTTGTTCATGAATTCTCTACCTACCTCTATGTCTTCAAGTTTACACAATTTGTCTTCCAAGAGATTTAGTGTTTTTGTTTTAATATTCAGATTTTTTATCTATTTAGATTTTAGTTTAGTACATAGTGATAGGCATGGGTCTAGTTTAATTTTCGGCATATGGAGAGCCAGTTTCTGCAGCACGATTTATTAAAGAGACTGTCGTTCTTCCAGTGTACATGTTTGTACCATTTATAAAAGATAAGTTGGCTGAGTATGTTTGTAGTTGTGGTTGTATTTTCTAATCTATTCCACTGGTCTTCACATCTATTTTTATTCCATTACCATGTTGATTTTATTACAGTTGCTTTGAGTATAGCTTCAAGTCAGGAATTATGATGCCTCCTGCCTTGCCTCTGCTGCTTAGAATTGCCTTTGCTATTCTAGGTCTCTTTTGGCTTCAGATGAACTTTAGGACTGATTTCTCTAGATCTGTGAGATATGTTGATGGTATTTACATTGGGATTGCCTTGAATCTGTAACCAGTTTTGGTAGAATGATCATTTTCACAATATTTATTCTTGCCATCTGTGAAAAAGGGGTGTTTTTCCATTTTCTGAAATCCTCTTCAATTACTTTTTTCAGGATATTACATTTTTCCCTGTATAGAACTTTTATGTCTTTTGTGAGATTAATTCCTAAGTATTTGATATTTTTTGGATGCTAGTGTGAAGGGTGTGGATTCTCTTATTTCTCAGTGATTTTTTTGTTAGTGTATAGAACTCTATTGATTTTTCAGTACTGACTTTTTATTCAGCTGCTTTGCTGAATTTATTGATTATATCTAGGAGCCTTTAAAGGGTGTTTTGGGGGTCTTATATGTAGCATATCATGTTATCTGCACATAATGATAATTTAATTTCTGCTTTTCCTATCTTTACCCTTTTTTTCTCTCTCTTTTCTAATTGCTCTGTCTAGTATTTCCAGTACTATATTAAATAGGAGAAGTGATAAGGGACATCCGTGTCTTGGGTGTGACTTTAAGGTAAAGGCCTTCAGTTTTTGGCCATTTAGAATGATACTGGCTGTTGGTATGTCATAGAGGGCCTTTACCATATTTAGTTAAAGACCATCCATTCCAAATTTTGCAAGGATCTTACCATGAATAAGTGTTGGACCATATCAAAGCTTTTCCTGTTTCTATAGAAATGATCATGTGATTCTTACTTTTGATTTTATTGATATGGTGGATTACATATTTTGATTTAGGCATGTTGAACCATTCCTGAATGCCTGGGATAAATCTCACTTGGTCATGGTGTAAAATCTTCTTGATGATATGCTGCATACTGTTTGCCAATATTTTACTGAGAATATTTACACCTGTGTTTATTAGGGAAATTGGCCTGTAGTTCTCTTTTTTAGTTGGGTCTTTCTCAGGTTTTGGTCCTAGAGTAATATTTGCTTCCAGGAATGACTTAGGAAGGATTACTTCCCTTTTAATTTTAGTGAAGAGTTTGAGGAATGTGGGCATGAAGTCTTTGTATTTCTTGTAGAATTCTGCAGTGAATTCATCTGGGTTTGGGCTCTTCTTTGTAGGTAAGGTCTAAATTACCTTTTAAATTAGATTGTTAGAAATTGAGGTTTTCATCAGTTTTGCATCTTATTGACCTAGCTTTGTTGGTTCATATGTTTCTTGGAATCTGTCCATTTCTTCTGTGTTATGAACCTATGAGAGTAGAAATTTTTGAAATAGGTGTTGATAATCTTCTGTATTTCCAAAGAGTCTGTAGTGATTTCAGCTTTTTCATTTGTTATTATGTGAATTTGAGTTTTTCCCTTTCTTTTTAAAAATAAGGTTGGCTAGTGGCATATCAATTTTGTTTATTCTTTCAAAGAACCAACTCTGATTCATTGATTCTTTGGATTGTTTTCTTAGTTCCTATTGCATTAATTTCTGCTCTGAGTTTTATAATTTCCTCCCTTCTTTTGGCTTTGAGCTTGACTTGCTCTCTTTTTCTATCTAGAGGTATCTTCGAGGTGTAGCATCAGGTTGTTTATTTGTATTCATTCTGTTTTCCTGATGTGGGAACTGAGTGCAATAAATTTTGCTCAAAGGACTGCTTTCATTGCATCTCACAGATTCAGAAATTTGTATTTGTATTTTTGTTTGCTTGTAGGTATTGTTTAATTTCTTCTTTCATTTTGTCTGTGACCCACTGATTGCTCAAAAGTGTAGTACTGAATTTCCATGTGTTAGTCGGGTTTTTGCAGTGTCTTTTATCATTAATTTCTCGTTTCATGGTGCTATGATCTGATAACAGGCATGGGATAATTTCATTTCTTTTGCATTTCTTTAAATATATTCTGTGGAGTAGTATATGGTCCATTTTTGTGAATGCTACATGCACTGTTACAAAGAATGTGTATTCTGATGTTGTTGGATGGAACACTCTGTATATGTCTATCAATTCCATTTGTTCACAGGTGTGGTTTAGTTCTGTTGTTTCTTTACTGATTTTATGTCTGGTTAATCTATCCCTTAGTGTCAATGGTGTGTTAAGTTCTCCTGTTAAAATTGTGCTATTCATTATTTTATTTTTCTTTTCTGTTAATACCTGCTTTATATAACTGGGTGCTTTGGAATTTGGTGCATATATATTTAAGATTGTTATCTCTTCCTCTTAAAGTTTTTCCCTAACCCATATGTAGTGACCTTTTTTATCTATTTGGATCTTTCTTGGTTTGAAGTTCACATTGTCTCCATGCAGAATAGCTGCCCTTGGTTTTTTTTTTTTTTTTTTTTAGTTCCTGTTGCATGGGGCATTGTTTTCCATCCTTTGACTTTCAGTCTGTGAGTTTCCTTTTGGGTTAGATTGGTTTCTTGTACATAGCATATGGTTCGATGTTTTTTCTTCATCCATTCTGTCAGTCTGTTTCTTTTAATTGGTGAATTGAGACCATTTACATTAATGATTATAACTTTTATATGTTGGTTTATTGTTGACATGTTATCTTTCTGCTGTTGCATGTTTACATTTCCATTCTCTTTAATTGTCTACCTTGCTTAGTGGTTTTTTCCTATGTGTATTTAAATTGTCTTTCAGTATTCTTTGCAGGGTTGGTTTGGTGATCATGAAGTTCTTCATCTGTTCTTTGTCATGGAAGTACCTTATTTCTCCATCGTTTTTAAAGGACAGTTTTTCAGGGTACATCAGTCTAGGCTGGAAATCATTTTACTTTAGTATCTGAAATACTTCACTCCATACTCTTTTTGATTTCATTGTTTGTGTTGAAAAGACTGCTATGATTTTGATAGGTTTTCCTTTATAGGTGATCTGTCTTTTGTTTCTAACAGCTTTTAATTTTCTGTTCTTATGTCTTATTTCTTGGATCTGTGTGTAGTTTTATTTTGGTTATGGCTATTTGGAGTTCTATATACTTAATTAATCTTAATGTCAGTTTCCATTCTCATGTTTGGGAAAGTTTTAGCTATTACTTATGTAAGTTTCCTATTGATAGCATTTGTGTTGTCCCCTTCTTTTTTGTTTATCCCTATCAATCTTAAATTCTTTTTCTTTGCATCATCTTGCAGCTGTTGAATTGCTATTTCCTAAATTCTTGGTATATTTAAAGGATCTTTCTTTTCCTGTTCACTAGCTTCAATCTTGTCTTCGAAGTCTGAAATTCTATCTTCACTTTCATTGAGGTGATTTTTTTTCAGTTTTTAATGGAGTTTTTGATTTCCTGTATATCTCTTTGAATCTGCTTCATGTATTCTGTTTGTTTCTTATATTGTTCATCTAGGGACTCTAACTTTTTGTTTTTTCCTCTTTTTTAACTGTGTCTTCTTTAGATGTGTTCAGCATCTCTTTCATTAGTTTTATCACTTGTTCTTTTCCTTGGGATATTATTTCTAATTCGAATTCCTTTAAAGCTTCCTGGAGTTGCTTCTTTATTTCAGGTATTTCAGGTGTATTACATATATTTTCTTCTATGTATATGGCTCCTAGACTTTCTTTGGATAGCCTAGTGGTTTGAATTTACATTTTGGTCTTTCTTTTTGTCATTTTCCTACATTTCTGTGTTTCATGTGTTGTTCCAAGGCTTCTCTGGGTGTATAGGAAATTATCTCCTATGCCTTCTGCTCCTGGAACTGAATGGAGGCTGCTGAGTATGGTCCAGTCAGGCCCATAGGACTTCCTTTGCCACCTCCAGTGTTCCAGGAAGCAGACCACCTACCACTGTGAATTATGGTCCAAACTTCTTCCTTGGCAAGCACCAATGCGCTGGAACTCACTTCATGTGCCCACAACTCCCCTGACTGAAAATGATTGCTGGGCATGGTCTAGTTAGGTTGCAAAACCTCCCAAGCCTAGACTAGTGTGGCTGGAAGCTCAGCAGGTCCTTGACCACTGGGAACGATTATCTTAAACTCTCCTGGGCCTCAGCTAATATGCAGGAAGTCACCCCCGGCAGCCTAGTTCCCTGGATTGAAAGAAAGTTGCTTGGCATGACCCAGACAGGCTGGAAATCTGCAGAGCCCAGTCTAATGTGGTTGGAAGCTGGGCAGGTCCTTGACCACTGTGAGTAATGATTTTAAACTCTCTGCAATGTGTTTCTGGTGTGCTGGACTCACCTCTGGCAACACAGTTCCCCAAACTGAAAGGAGTTCACTGGATGTGGTCTAGCCATTCTGAGAAACCTGAAAAGCCCAGTGTAGTGTGACTGGAAGCTGGGTGGGTCCTTAACCACTGGGAGTGATGATGTTAAACTCTCTCCAGGGCCCAAGTTGGTAAGCAGGAACTCACCTCTGGCACACCAGTTCCCCCGATTGAAAGAAGGTCACTGGGCATGGCTCAGGCACCCGAGAAACCTGCAGAGATCTGTGTAGTGTGACTGGAAGCTGGGCGGGTCCTTGACCATTACATTCGCCTGGGCCTCGGAATGTTGAGCAGGAACTCCCTAGAGCATCTCAGTTCTCCAGATTTTTCATATCCTTCTTATCTTACCCTGTTAGTCTAAACACTGTGCCTCAGCCTAACTACCTACCAAAACAATTACAATTGCTTCACAAACCAGTTTCCCCACAATCAGGGATGGATTTTCCAAGGATCAAAATTTGTTCTCACAAATCATCAGGCCTTAGACACCACCACTGATTCACACAATCACTTTCATGTGAGATCACAGGGCCTATACAGATTCTTAGCTCCACTGGTTACACATCCTTTTTTGAGGACTACCCTCCTCCAGATTACCCACACATGTCATCTCTATGTGAAAACCTCTCCTCAGAGACACATACCACCCTATTCCTTTCCTGCTTACCAATTTTGTGGACACACCCCCAGTCAGGACTGCAGATAGATTTTACACACATGCCCTACCACAAAACTCTTAAATATCTTCTTACCTTTGTCTGTACTATTTTGGAATGCATAGAAACCTTTCCCATAGTCAGGGAAAACATTGACATAGTTACTAAAGTCCTATTACATGAAATGATTCCTAGGTTTGATCTACCTCAGAGTAACTAGTCAGATAATGTTCCAGCATTTATTTCTCAAATCACTCAACAGGTGTCTTTAAGCTTACACATCAGCTGGCACCTACACATTCCATGCCATCCACAATCCTCAGGAAAAGTAGAAAAGACAAATTACCTCATAAAAACATACCTCACAAAATTCATTTTAGAACTACACCAACATTGGCTTCTACTTCCTCCCCTAGCTTTTGCCAAACTCTTCAGGCTTCTATCTTTCTAAGCCCTTTCAAACTCATGTATGGCCAACTGTTCCTACTCCATATTATACCTACCTTTGAAACTTTCCCTCTTCTAGCTGACTGGGTCATAATCCTCTCCTTCCTCTGACCCTTGTTATGAGAACATGCTGACTTTTGCCTTTCCCAATTCTCTGGTGGGACTAAAGCAGATCCTCCCATATCCCCTAGAGACCTAACTTATCTTAAATTTTCTAAGTACACAGGACTTCAACAAAAGTGGAGTGGTCCCCATCTGTTCTTCCTCACAACTCCAAAGGTAGTCAAGGTTGCTGGAGTGCCATTCTGGTTCCACATCACTCAGGCTAAGCAGTCCCCTCTTAACCCTAACCCCCTTGACTCTGAGTGGTCATCACATCTCCTATCTCCCACCAGTTTCTGCCTTACCAGGAGCCCATAGTCACAACCATCAGACTAACTCATGTTTTGCTATTCTACCTGATTCCTTTACATTCTATTAGTTATTCTTTTCACTATGGGATTGTAGGCAGTCTTTCCTAAAGACTTCCATATTATTCGTAAAATTGTTTTCATACTGTTCTACATAACAACTATCTTAATTCTCTCCATCATCCAGTGTCTAGTTAAACACAGGCTCACTGTGTATCTGGGCTTGCGTCTCACAATGATACAGTCAAAGTCCTCCCCACTCCAAGCCTATAATTTCCCAAATGTGATTCAATGGTCAGGTCTTAAATTCCTCACTTCCTACTCTCTTCCACCAAAACCCTGGACCAAGAAAAAGTCCTACCTATAGTCTTACTTTTACCCTTTCAGATGGGGCAGTAATTGCCTCCTGTAACTTCACCCCCCAGAACTTCATGTTTATATTTCAGATTCCCTACTGTTACCTTAGACTTTATACCCAAACTTGGGATAAGGGAAAATCTAACCAAAATGGAGTAATTTTGCATTCTGTCAATATCTACTGTTGTAAAAATGGTTTGGTTAGAGTCCCCCAAAGCCCCAAGATACACCAGTGACAGTGTGTCAATCCCTACTGGTTTTACATCAACAAGGGGGGATGCAAAACCACTGACATATATGCAAGAGGAAACATTTGCAAACAGTCAAATCTACTAATCTTGGCCACAACAGGTTATGAGGAAGATGGTATAAAATGGTTCTTGTTGGTGCAGGTATTATCTCTGTACTTGGAGCTGGCCTCAGGATGGGGGGGGGGATAGATCTCCATTTGGCAGTAAGAGTCAGAGAGTTGTTGCCCTTTCCTAACAACAAAAGATGAGAATGAAAGGTTTCTGCCTTAGCATAAATTACTGAAATTATGGTAGTGGTCTAACATGGTGGAAGGCCAAAACAATGACAGCTTATCTCCCTGCCAACCGTTTCCTCTTCCTCCCCCTTCAGCCCTGATTACAGCTTTCTCTTTCCTTTCCTGCACATAGGGAGAAAATTCTAATCAGTTTATCAGATGTCATCAACACTTGCTCCCAATCCCACCTCTGGCCAGAGGTCATATAACCTTCTGTCCCATTCCTTTCTGGCCAGAGGAGAAGCCCAGCCCCAAGAGTGGTACATTCCTCTCCATGTCCTCAATAAAGGTGTCCTTTTTACTCCTTTTTGCCTCTCTACCCTGCAAGAAAAACCTAGCTACATCCTTTGTACTTCCCATGACAAATAAATTTCATTTTATGTACAACACAATTATTTTTATATGGGTTACAAGATTATTTTCCCAACCAGGAGTTTATTTTGTACATGAAATGCCCTACAAAGCCCATGTGTTTAAGGGTTGTTCCCAGCCCTTATTATTGAGAGATGGTGAACTTGTCTGGGACTTAGTTGGAGGAGGTGAACATTCCCTTGAAAGAAATTTGATACTCTGTTCATTTCTGTCCCTCTTTGCTTCCTTTCCACAACAAGACAAATAGGCCTACTGCATCGCATGACCCCACATGATATATTTTGCTTCCACAAGCCCAAAACAATAGAGACAAGTGACCATGAACTGAAACTTCCAAAACAATGTGTCAAAATAAACCTTTTGTCATTTTCACTAGATTTATTTAAGGTATTAGTTATGGCAGTTAAAAGCTAATCTAACAGTCATTTAAGATATGAGAGAAGTCAAGGGTGGAGGCATACTCCCATAAACCCAGTGCTTACCAAGGTAGAAAGAGTTAGGAAGATCACCATAGATTTGAAGTCAGACTGTGTTATATAGTGTTGATCCTGTGACCCGAAACACCGTTTCTAAGATGATAGTGTGTAATCTATTAACTGGTGATAGCTTACTGTTTTTTTTTTTTTTTGTAGTTCTGAATTACTTGTACCCTTACACTGTTTTGTTTTGTTCTGCTTTTTTTCTCTTTTTTCTTTTAAATAAAAAAAGGGAAAAAAAGATCAGCCTAAACAGCAGAACAAGACCCTGTCTTGAGAAAAACAAACAAAGCAAAACAAAAAAAGAATTAAAAGAAAAATACACTGTTGAATTGTCTTTTATATTTAACACAGTCACCTTCATCAATGGTATTTATGTTTTATGTGGATTGAAATTACTGTCTAGTCTTTGTTTCATCCTGAAAATTTTCCACTAGTGTTTTTTTCTAAGATAAGTGTGCCAGAAAATAATTAGTTTTCATTCATTTTGTCATGACTTTCATTTTACTTCATTGCTGAATGATAGTTTTGCTGGATATTCTGTATTATATCAATTATTCAAACTTTCCAGAGTTCAAAAATGCATAAGGACAGAAAATATATTAGTTACTAGGGCAGTAGTAGTGAACCTATGTCACATGTGCCACAGAAACCTGTTTGTACCATTGAAAGCTCCAAAGTTTTCGTCACTGACTAACATTTTTAAAGTCAGGAATTTTGGAAAGAGAATGATAAATTATTTTGTTATTCTTAGGCATGATAAAAATTGTCTAAAGTTGATTGTATTAATGGATGAAAAATTTCATGACTATTGTATAATTATTAAATTGAACATGTTAAATATCTGAAGTGTATGGTATATGGAATATATCTTAATGGAGTTGAAGAAGAAATCCACACCACCATAACACATACACAAAATATCCAAATTTTTAAATTGGACCATGTTGAGGAACAGGAAATTCTAAACTTGAATAAAACTAAGCAAATTATGTTAATATCAAGATGTTACATACATTAAAATTGACAAAAGTTGTACAACATGTATTCTAAAAGCGTTTCAATGACCAATTAACAGGAAGCTTAAAATGTGTGAAAAAATAATCAGAAGTCTTTTAAAAATACAAAATATAAAGAACAACCAATTCTAAAGAAATTTTAGAATTGAAAACAAAATAACAAAATTTAAAATGCAATGTGTAAACTCAAGACCATAATGAATGAGACAGAGGAAACAATCAATAAACTAGAAGGTAAAACAAAAGAAAGGATGAATCTAAATGAACAACAAAAAGATAAAATGGCCTTTAAAAAAGGAATATATCCTCAAGAACCACTGAAATTATAACATATGATCTAACACATGTGTCCCAGAGTCACAGAGAGGAGAGAAAGCATTTAGTAGAAAAGTTACATAAAGAAAATACAAATATTTTTGAAATTTGTGAAAAAGACCCAATTTTACAAATTTAAGAAGCTGGGAAACTCCAAATACATTATATCCAACAAAGTTCACTCTACAGGATCTGTAATGATTTCATCTTTTCATTCCTCATTGCATGAATTTGAGTTTTTCTTTTCCTTTTTTTATAAGGTTGGCTAGGGGTTTACCAATTTTATTTATTTTCTTGAAGAACCCACTCTTCAATTCATTAATTACTTTTATTGTTTCTTAGACTCAACTGCATTAATTTTTGCTCTAATCTTTGTAATTTCTTCCATCATATGAGATTCGAGCTTTACTTGCTGTTTATTTTCTAGAAGCTTGAGGTGTAACATTAGGTTGTTTATTTGTGCTCATTTTATTTTCCTGAATTTATAATTTTCCACTATAAATTTCCCTGTTAGAATTGCTTCCATTGTGTCCCAAACATTCCAGTACTTTGTACCTGCATTTTCATTTAACTGCAGATGTTGTTTAGTTTCTTCTGTAATTTTTGCTGTAACCCATTGGTTGTTCAAGAGGGTGTCAATTAATTTTCATGTGCTTATGGAATGTTTTCAGTTTCTTTTGCCATAAATTTCCAATTTCATTGCACTATGGTCAGCTAAAACACACGGAATAATTTCAATTCCTTTGCATTTACTTAAGCATTTTCTATGGGCTAGTATATGGCACATTTTAGAGAACAACCCATTTGCAGCTGAGAAGAATGTGTATGCTGAAGTTTGGTGAAACACTCTGAACATCTACTAAGTCAATTTGTTCATAGGTTTGGTTCAGCTCTATTATATCTTTGCTCAGTTTTTTTAGTTGATCTATTTCTTTGTGACAGTGAGGTATTAAGTTCTCCCATTACAACTGTGTTATTGTTTATTTGATTTTTCATGTCTGTTAATATGCGTCATATAGTTGAGTGCCCTTGTATTTGATGCATACATATCTAAGATTCTTGCCTCTTCCTCCTTAAGTTTTCCCTTAACAAGTATGTAGTGGCTTTATCTATTTTGATTATTCTTGGTTTAAATTCACATTGTGTGTAAACAAAAGTTAGCCCTGATTTTTCTGGGTTCCTAATGTGTGGAGTATTGTTTTCCATCTTTTGACTTTCAGTCTGTGAATTTCATTTTGTGTTAAATATATCTTTTGTATGCAACATATTGTTGAATTTTGTTTATTGATCCATTCTGCAAATCTGTTTCTTTTGATTGCTGAATTGAGACCACTTACATTGATGGTTATATCATATATAATGCCTTCTTTTAATCATATTATTTTCCTGCTGTCAATTCCCTTCTTTTGAATTTGTGAAAAATTTAAAGTAAGCACAATTGCTTAAAAAACTCATTTGCAGAAATCATAGCCAAAACTTTCCAAATATGGAGAAAGAATGTAGCACATATAATAATATGCCATAAAGAACCACAAATAGTGGCAATCAGAAAAGAACTTCATGATATATCATAGTTGAAATACAACTATGATGGCAAACACAAAGACAGAATCTTAAAATCTGTTAGACCTATAAGGTTAAACCAACTAAGAGTTACAGGAGACTTCTCAATACAAACTCTAAAGATCAGAAAAATTTGAAGTATTTCAAGCCCTTATAGTAAACAACTTTCAATTCATGCTGATATACTCTGTAAAACTGTGTTTCAAAATATATGAAAAAATAAGTTTTTCCATGACAAAGAGAAAATTACAAAATTCATATCCAGCAAACAAGCACTACAAAAATTCACAAGAATATCCTAGAAATAGAAAATGAAGCTAATAAAACAAGTCAAATAGCATGAATACATTTGGCAGGGTGAGTAGCTAAGTAGAAGGAAAAAATAAGCAGCATCGATATAATGGAATGACAGGAGTAAGTGAATATATTTCAGTAATAACTCTCTGTGTTGTTTCTTGTGACACCCAATGCATCAATATCTTACTTGTTTTGAATAAAGGGAGCAGAGCATTTCTAACTTAAAGAGACCAGAACATCTTTTTTCTTTTCTTTTTTTCTCTTGTCTTCTCTTCTCTTCTCTTCTCTTCCTCTTCTCTTCTCTTCTCTTCTCTTCTCTTCTCTTCTCTTCTCTTCTTTCTTTCTTTTGTTTTTCTTTTATTTTTGGCCTTCTTGTGACAGGGTTTCACTATGCAGTTCAAGATAGACTTGAACTCGCTTTGTAGCCCAGGGTAACCCCAAGCTCACAGTAATCCTCCTGCCTCAACCTCTTGGAATATCTTGAAGATGAGATGTTTTGCAACTCAAGCAGAGATGGGCCTTATGGAAAATAAGGAAGCTTTCTAGGGGAAAATTAGATAAACGTTCATTATTCAGTCACACTGTCACTATACCTTGCACTCAGAACACTATGCATTCTTTTCCTCAATAAATCTGGAAGATTCTGTCAGTGTGGGGCTCTGATTCATTTTGTTTAAGTCCCCTGACCCCACCCATTAGCAAAGATATTCTTTGTCTCATATTTTTCATTAATCTATCAGTATTTGGTAGCTTGAACTCAATAAGTGGTGCCCTAACAGGAACATGATGCCGATGTGACCATGAGCAATGAAGCCAAAAGAAAGTGAAAGTGGAAGAAGTGCTCTGTAAGCAGATGTTCAATTAGGGGCTTTTTGCATCTTTTGGACATTTTTGTCATGATAACAACAGGGCAGTTACTGACAAAATAACAAAAGTGTTATGTCAAGGTTTTTCACTAGCTGTTGAAGGAAGCTGATATGTTGGTCACTGAAGAGCAGCTCATTAAGCTTTTAGAGTTTCTGCTTCAACATTTTTTCTCAATTATGATAATCTAGATCTTAAAATATGGGACAAAATGGGTGAAAAACTGAGGAGGGCACAATGACAAAAATAAAAAGTACTGGTGGCTAATCTGACAAAAAAGGTATTGCCTATGTTGTGCTGGTTACACTTAATCTGGAAAATTAACCTATGGAGGCTAATTTATCAGCTCTTAAGCCCTCAGCACTTCTAATTGCTAGCTCAAAAGATCTTGAATGATGGCCAGCTCCTCCACCTTTACCACTGCTACCTCCAAATCCCCAAACTGCACTTAGTGACTGCCTGATGGAGGCAGCTCACTAGGAGGAAATGACACCTTTCCCAGTGCAAACACAAACTTGGAACAGGTTATACATCCCTCTACAATTTGAAATTTACAAAGATATTGAAAGTATATCAGAGAAAATGGTCCAACTACCGATTTTGTTAAAAGGCTGATTACTGCTTTAGGTGAAAGAATTTTGTCCTAGAATAAATTAGAGGACATAATGGTGGTGGAAGGCCAACTTGTGGATGTTTACCCTCAGGTTACTTCCTCCTTCCCCTATTACAACTTCCTTTCTCCTTTCCCAGTGCGCACACACAAAAAATTCCAATCATCTCCTGGTGTGTCATCAATGCCTGCCTTAAGCACCACCCCAGTCTAAGGTTACATATACCCCATATCTCATATCCAGGGGAAAAACCCAGACCACTCCCATTTGTGAGCTTCTCTCCACATCTTTGGAATAAAGGCCACTTTTGCTTTTATATTCTGCTCCTTTATTGTACCAAAAACCTCTAAATTATGGTGCCAAAACCCAGGATGGCAGAGTGAGTTGGTTTCTGGAGTCACTCCCAGTTTGAGCTCCCCTGCCAATCTAGGGACCATTTCTAGGAAGTATTTCTTGGAATAATTTCTCCTTTCAACAGAAGCTGTTTATTTGTTGCCATCAGCCCTCATACAACACAGACTTATCTCATTTATCACAGGTGAGCTATTTTCCATCAGGGATTTTTGGTTTCCATGGGCTAGACCCATGCCAGATTACCCATTGCCATCCCTGGACAAAGATAACAGTTCTCACATTCCTTGGATGGCCTGAGGCAGAGCTGTTACTCTTGTCATCTGGGATCCTAACACATGATTTTTGGTGATGGCCAATGAGATTGGGTTGGAACTTTTTTTTATCACACTTCCAATATAGGGGATGACTTCTTTTGATAGGTGTGACCTGGGACAAGTTTCAGGTTCCTTGGGGGGAGGAGCTAAAGCTGTTATATCCCAAGACAAAGCTGTTCTTTTGGCTCAATTTTAATTCGGTCATGGGGAATGCTACTTCCTGTTCCCCCCAAAACACACCTCTGGGGTCCGGGTTCATAACCTTCGTGCTCATGGCCTAAAGAAGGGTATAAAATTAAAAAAATAATCTTTTACTGCCAGGTGGCGTGGCTGACCTACAATCTCAATAGCATGGCCTAAAGAGGAGATGTTTGACCCATGTTTTCTTCAAACTTATTTTTTTTAATTTAAGGAGAAAAGGGAAAGAAACAGAAAAAAGGTACAAGTAATATAAAATTTAAAAAATAAACAGTAAGAAATCACTAGTTAATAGATTACATATTCTCATCTTAGAAATAGTTGTTCAAGTTACAAAACTGAAGCACCAAAAGTGGACTTTCAAACAGTGAGAGTGCAAACAGTTTTGTTCAATGATCCAAAAAACACTCAGTAATATGGTTATCTATCTTATACACTTAAACATATATGCAGTTATAACCTTTAAAGCACATTCTTTTCTTTTTTTGTAAAATGACAATTACACATTTTGGGTTTTCTTACTCCCACAGTTCTTATTACTTTTTTTGAAGAGAGTAAAACCAAATGCGACATATCAGAACAGAGTCAGTCAAATCAAAAGGATGGACATAATAGATAATGTAAAAACTAAATATAAGGTGATCAACAATGGTTACCATAGTGCCTCTTGCTATTTTAAGAAGAATTGGCAGTTATAATAAAATTGAACTAACCAGGAAAGAATAAAACCAAAGCATTGGAGACATTACAGGATTTTAAAAGAAAATAATAGTCAGTCGAAATGGGCATCATAATGATTCTTATTGTCTTCACAGTTATGTCTATACTTTCGATCTTGGTACTATCAAGCAAAGCAGGATAGAGGAAAATCAGTCAAAACAAGATGGTGAGGGCAATACAGGATTTCAAATCAAGTTAATAGGAAATCAAAGTAGGTTACTATAATGTATCCTGCAATTTTTTATTCATTTTTCCCTTAATTAAAAAAAATAAAAAGAAAAAAGTAAATAATTAAAAAAGAGGGGGGTGAGATAAAAGAGGGCATAACAACAGAACAGCGCAGGTCAATTCATAACCATTTAAGCAAACCAGTGTTTCACCACAAGATATCCTGACATAAAAATAGTTACCATAGTGTCTCTTTCCCTGAAATCTTTGTGTATAACTTCTTATACTGTAGCACCAAACATATCACGACACTATAAAACCATTCAAGAGAATGACATTATTACAGGGTATTTAGAACCAATTGACAGAAAATGAACAATGGTTTCTATATAAATTCCTTGTCTATAAAAGTTTTTGCTTATATTATCATATATAATAAAATCCAATAAGATACAATCTTTTAAAACCAATGGAGACTGACGAATACACGTTTGATGGGACTTCAAAACAAAATGATACTAAATCAGCACTAGCTATTATGATGCCTTGTTTTCTCCAAAATTGCTGTTCCTACCTTCTGATCTTCTCTGCCTTATTTCTGTTGAGCTCTTTTTCTGTCGTTTATTGTCAGTTTGTCATTCTTCATTTCGTTTTCTGCTCCATTCATTGTGGCCTCTCTGCCACTATTTCTGGAATCTTGGTATTTTCTTTTTTTAGACTATCCTGCAGTATTCTCTGTAGAGTTGAATTACTGGTTGCAAATTCCCTTAGTTCCTCTTTATCCTGGAAGCACCGTGTTTTTCCATCAATTTCTAGGGACAGTTGTGCAGGATATATCAATCTTGGTTGGAGGTTGTTATCTTTCAAAGCTTGAATTATTTCCCCCCACACTCTTCATGATTTGATGGTTTGTGCCAAGAAGTCTGCTGTAATTCTGATGGGTGTTCCCTTGTAAGTGATCTGTTTCTTGTCTCTGATGGCTTTTAATATTCTCTTCTTATATTGGATTTCTGAAATTTTGATTAGTATGTGCTTGGGTGTAGCTCTGTTTGGGTTGTAGGTGGCTGGGGTCCTGTATGCCTCATATATCTGAGTATCTTTACCATTTGCCAAATTAGGGAAATTCTCTTGGATTATTTCTGTGAATAGCTTTTGTAGTCCATTTGTTTGTGTCCCCACTTCTTCTCTTATGTTCTTAATTCTTAAGTTATAGATCCTCTTACCATCTTCTAGTTTTTGTATTGTTGCTGTTTTTTTTTTTTTGCTATTTTTAAGGTGTTTTTCATTTCATGCTCCCATATTACAAATCTGCCCTCCAGTTCAGATAATCTGTCCTTAGTTTCTTTCAAGCAGTTATGCCAGTTTTTGATAGAGTTTTAATTTCCTGGTAATCTCTTTGAACCTACTTCATATATTCTATGTTTTCTCTATCTTCTCCATCAAATAATTCTCCACTTTTTTTCTGTTCTTCCATTCTACCATCTGTTTTTTCTTGGAAGGTGCTTAGCATTTCTCTAACTATTCTGCTTATGTCTTGCTTCAGGTCATTAATAACTTCATTCCTGAATTCGTCTATGAGACACTGGAGATAGGGCTTTATATCTATTGGTGCCATGTTTGCTAATGCGTGTTTCTCAGGATTGGGAGCCAAGGACCCTCTCTGTTGCACCCTCTTCCCATATTCTTTGTTCCTTATATTTAAGCGTGTATGGGAGGCCCAGCTTCCTGCCTTGTCGGCCACAGTCTGTTTGAATTGCACCGGCTAGGTGTTCCCGCACACTGCAGTGTACTAGGGAGACACAGACCTGGGCAGCCTCTGCTGGGCCCACCCCTCCAGGTCAACCCACCCCAAGGCTTCACCTCTAGGGTGCACCTTCAGGCACTGGGAACTGAGTTGGGCTAGCCTATTGGGTCTCCGCCAGTGGCATCTCACAGGCCAGGCACTCCTCACCAATCCTGCTTGAGAGGGGGATATGTGACTGAAGTCACTGCAGCATCTCGTTCCAGGAAGTCTGCCCGGTCTGAGTATGTCCTCTGCTGAAGCCTCCTTCTCTATAAAAAGGTCCAATTCACTCACTCACCGCAGGTCAATGCAGGGCACCCGGCCAGTCCTGCTCCCAGCTCCTTTAAACACTTCCCACTCTCCGAGCTTTCACACCTCTCTCCCTGCTGTGCTGACCGGGACACAACAGTGGCTGTTGGTAATTCAAATTGCAGTTTCCAGTGGTGCAGGTATGGATTCTGTGCTGAGACCTTATCTGTGCCTGCTGTCTCACCAAGATTGCGTTTGCAGATGGTTTCTCTTAATTTAGTTCGTTCCTGGGTCAGCAAAGAATATCCCCCCTTGCCTGGAACTTCCTGTCCAGCACCATTCCTAGATTTCAAGTACGGTTTGTCTGAGAGACTCAGAGGCTGCTGCTATCTATCTGCCATGTCCTTCCAGAATCCTATTCTTCAAAATTATATAACTTTTGTTACACTGGTGGCAATTTAGCAGAAATACCTTATGTACAGGCCTTCCTTACCCTAAGAACGTGCTCTTCTCTCATTCAGTCATGTACAGCAGCCCAAATATTTCTAGCTAACTCTACTCTGCCAGAAACTCTCCCCTCTTCCCCACCAAAACCCTTAGATGATGTACCTCCTGTATTTACCCCCCTCCCTATATCTGTGAGATAAAACCTCACAGGCTTCTCAGCTAAAGGTAATCCTTCTCTTAGTTTCTTTGGGACCTTGCTCCACAGTCTTCAGTGATGGCCAATGATAATGGCTATTGGGACCTTCTGTGTCACACTTTCAAAACAAGTGAAGACTTTTTTTGATAGGTGTGATCCAGAAGAGCTTCCACCTTCCTCAGGGGGAGAGCTTTAGCTTTAGCTCTACCCCTCCTGAGGCAAAGTTGTTCTCGCATCTCACTTATAATTCAGTCATAGGGACCATTTCCTGTCCAATGAAAAACACACCTCCGAGGTGCCTGGTTCATAACCTTGATACTCTTGGCCCCAAGAAGGTTATTAAAACCAAAAAACTGATCTTTTATTTACACTTTTGTCACAATGGTGGCAAGTTGGCAGAAACCCCTCACTTTTAGGCCTTTTCACTTTGAGGACATGTCCTTTTCTCATTGTCTTGTATGATGGCCTAAATACTTCTGACCCACTCTGCTCTACAAGGAACTCTCCCTCCCCCCCCCCACCAGATCCCTTAGAGGGTGCATTTCCTGCCCTTACAACTCCTCCCCCATATTTCCAAGACCAAACCCCACAGAGGTTTCTGTGCCCCCTGAATTATCCTCTCCCCCTTCTCACCCCCAGTGGCCTCTAATCTTTCCCTTAGTTTCTCTCCTCAGTCTCAGAATTCTGTATCCCCTCCACCTACACCATATATTCCATCAGATGGATTTTCTTTGTTCCCTACTCCTATTTTACCATTTTCCCTGCCAGGTCACCATACTCAATCTCATGAATTTCAGCCACCTAGCAGGCCACATGTTTCTCAGCAACCATCTTGGTGCAGCTCAGTTAGATGACAGCCATCATCTTGTGCCCCTCTGCCATGTGACACTGCACCACTATCTTGTGACAGGTCACCAGGTCAGTGGCCACCATCTTGTGGACCTTCATCATGTGACCAGCAGCAGCCATCTGGTTGTGGGTCACATAATGACCATTCACAATCTTGTACTCCCTCACTGTGCCACCAGCAGCAGCTATCTTGCTGTGGGTCACACTGCAATCAGTAGAAATCTTGTGTTTCCTTGTCACATGGTGGCATGCAGTTGTTTTGTAGTCAATTAACAGGTAGTTGCCCACACATGCCTGCTGGGCGGTTGGCCTTTCAGTGGCCATCTACACCTCCTACTCCACAGTCTTCTCAGTCTCAATCTCTATTCCCACTTGAGGACCTATGGAGACAGAAGAACAAAAGCTTGCTGGGACTTCAAAGCAAGATGATATTAAATCAGCATTACCTATTATGACATTGTTTTCTCCAAAATAGCTGTTCCTATCATCCAATCTTCTCTGCCTCATTTCTGTTGAGCTCTTTTTCTGTCATTAGTTGTCAGTTTGTCTTCTTCATTTTGTTTTCTGCTCCATTCATTGTGGCTTCTCTGCCACTATTTCTGGAATCTTGGTATTTTCTTTTTTTAGACTATCCTGCAGTATTCTCTGTAGAGTTGAAGTTGTGGTTGCAAATTCCCCTAGTTCCTCTTTATCCTGGAAGCACCTTGTTTTTCCATCAATTTCCAGGGATAGTTGTGCAGGATATATCAATCTTGGCTGGAGGTTATTATCTTTCAAAGCTTGAATTATTTCCCCCCACGCTCTTCGTGATTTAATGGTTTATACCAAGAAGTCTGCTGTAATTCTGATGGGTGTTCCCTTGTAAGTGATCTGTTTCTTGTCTCTGATGGCTTTTAATATTCTGTTCTTATATTGAATTTCTGTTATTTTGATTATTCTATGTCTGGCTGTAGCTCTGTTTGGGCTGTAGGTGGCTGGGGTCCTGAATGCTTCATACATTTTAGTATCTTTAACTTTTGCTAAATTAGGAAAATTCTCCTGGATTATTTCTGTGAGTAGCTTTTGTAGTTCATTTGCTTATGTCCCTACCTCTTCTTTTATGTTTTTAATTGTTAAGTTATAGATCCTCTTATCATCTTCTAGTCTTTGTATTATTGCTGTTTGTTTCTTTGTTATTTTTAAGAAGTTTTTCATTTCATGCTCCCATATTACAAATAGGGCCTCCAGTTCAGATAATCTATCCTTAGTTTCTTTCAAGCTGTTATGCCAGCTTTTGATAGAGTTTTTAGTTTCCTGGTAATCACTTTGAACCTGCTTCATGTATTCTATGCTTTCTCTATGTTCTCCATCAAACAATTCTCCCCTCTTTTGTTGTTCTTCCATTCCACCATCTATTTTTGGGGGGGTGCTTAGCATTTCTCTAACTATTCTGCTTATGTCTAGCTTCAGGTCAATAATAACTTCATTCCTGAACTCATCTATGAGGCTCTGGAGATAGCGCTTTATGTCTATTGGTGGTGTGTCTGCTATTGCCTGTTTCTCAGGATTGGGGGCTGAGGGGCCTTTCTTGTTGCTCCCTCTTCCCATATTCTTTATTCTTTATATATGCAAGTGTATATAGGAGGCCCAGCTTCCTTTCCTGTTGGCCACAGTCTGATTGAATTGCACCAGCTAGGTTTTCCCACCCACCACAGGGCATCAAGGAGTTACAGACTGGGCAGCCTATGTGGGGCCCGCCCCTCCAGGTCACCTTCAGGTGCTGGTACCTGGGCTTTGCTAGCCTACTGAGTCTCAGCCAGCAGCATCAGGTAAGCTAGGCCCTGTTCGCCAATTCCGCTTGAGAGGGGGATATGTGACTGAAGTCACTACAGCCCCCTGTTCCAGCAAGTCTGCCCGGTCCCAGAATGTCCTCTGTTGGAGCCTCCTAGGTCGTGGAAGAGTCCCAGTTTCTCTCACTCACCGCAGGTCGATGCATGGCTCCCCACCCATCCCACTCTCAACTCCGTTCACCGATTCCCGTTGTCAGAGGTTTCATGCGTCTCTGCATCTCTCTCCCTGCTGAGCTGATTCAGAAGCAGCCGTGGTGGCAGGAAACCCAAATCGCGGTTTCCAATGGTGTGGGCTCCAGCTTCCATGCTGAGGCTTTATCTGTTCCTGTTATAGCACCAGGATTGCGTTCCCAGTTGGTTTCTCTCAGCCCAGTTAATTCTTGGGTCAGCAGGGCATATCTCCTCTCTTAGGATTCCTCACTCTGCACCATTCCTGGATTCTAAGCTGGGTCTTTCAGAGAGCCTCCATAGCTGTTGCTATCTGTCCACCTAGTTCTCGATCCTTCAATTTTTACTTGCATTCCCCAATATCCTATAGCTCCCTAACATTTATGGGGACCTAATCAAGCACCTTTTAAACAATTGTTTTCTTAAACCTACCCATTCACCCTATAGTATTCCCATTCTTCTGATACTCAAGCCTGATGGGTTTTATCATCTAGTAAAGGACCCTAGGGTAGTCAATAACGCTGTTACCCCAATTCACCCAGGGGTGCCAAACCCTTATACCATGCTCGTTCATACCCCTCCCTTCACCACTCACTTTACAGTCATAAATCTTAAAGATGCTTTTTTTACCATCCACCTACACCCTGATTTTCAGGATTTATTTGAGTTTACATGGAGTGATCCAGACACTCTCAGGTCTCAGCAATTTACTTGGACAGTGCTCCCTCAAGGCTTTAGAGACAGATCTCATTTCTTTAGACAGCTCTTGCTGCTGGCCTTGCAGCACTTGACCTCAAACCTAGCACCCTCCTTCAACACGTTGATGACCCTCTCTTATGTTCTCCATCCCACACATTATCCACACAACATTCAGTTAGCCTTCTTAATTTTCTCACCAGTCATGGATACAGAGTTTCTCCTGATAAAGCCCAAATAGCTTCCCCACAAATCAAATATCTAGGTCTCTCTCTAACTGCTACCACTTGTTTCATTACTAAAGAATGTAAGGCAATTCTTTGGGATCTCTACATGCCCACAACAAAACAACAGCTTATATCTTTCCCAGGTTTAGCTAATTTCTTTCATCTCTGGATTCCTAACTTTGCAGCTCTAGCCCAATCCCTCTACAAAGCTTATAAAGGCTCCTTATCAGAACCCTTAAATCCCACTATGCCCATAGTGCCTCCTTTCATAAACTGAAAGTGGCTTTCCTAAGGGCTCCAGCCCTTGCCCTTCCAGACCCCACTTAACCATTCACTCTATATACTACCTGTCAGGGTCACAATGCTGTAGGTATACTAGAACACAAAAGGGACCTTCTTTTCAAGCAGTGTCTTACTTGTCAAAACAGTTAGACAACCCAGTAAAAGGATGGACACCTTGTCTCTAAGCCCTTGCAGCTGCAGCCCTACTGACACAGGAAGTTAAATAGTTTACATTAGGGCAATCTACTAATGTACACTCACCTAATCATCTAAGGGAGCTTATCTCATAAAACACTTCCTGCCCTGATGACCCCTTCTCGCCTTCAATAGGTACATTTAGTCCTTTCTCAGAAAACTTCTATCTCTATTGCAACTACTGGTCCTCTTAATCTGGAAACTTTGATTCCCACCTCAGAAGGCCACCCTCACCATGACTGTATTGAGGTCTTATAGATAACTACCACCCCTTTCCCTCACATCAGTAACACACCTCTCTCTTTAGTTATTGACACATAGTTTATAGATGGCAGTTCAACAAACATAAGCAAACAAAAGAGAGCAGGATATACAAGAGTTAACTAGTCAAAAGTCATAGAGACTAATCTACTGCCAATTGGGACATCTTCCCAGAGGGCAAAAATTACTGCCTTACAAGGGCTTTTACACTATCAAAGGATGAAGTCATAAATGTATACACTGATTCAAAGTATACATTTAACATTTTACATTCCCATTACATTATCTGGAAAGAAAAGGGTTTTATCACCTCTCCGGGACCCCCCATCATTAATGCACCTCTTCTCCTTAAACTCCTAAAGCAGCACCACTCCCAAAACAAGCAGCAGTTAAGCATTTTACGGGACACCAGAATTATGCAGATTCTATTGCTCAAGGAAATGCCTTTGCAGAATTGCAAGCCAAGTTAGCTGCACAAAAGCCGAATCCTTCTCTTCCTCCCATTAGTCCTAAACACTCTACCTCAAGCTAATTATTCACCACAGTAACTACAATTACTTCATAGACCAGGTTACTTACACACAGAAACCTAGGGATAGGCCCAGAGCATGAGGGGGTTGAAACCCAGTGCACAGGGAAGCCTTGGAAAATCATTCCCAGGAGGGAAGACCACACCCCATGTCTGAAATCACAGGAGGATGCATGGGAGTCCCTGTGGGCCTAACTGATCCAGTCCCAGAGAAATCCAACAGGCAAGTATTTGGCTGCTGTCTGCCCCAGGTGATTCTCAGCACACAAGAAAAGCCTTGAAACATCACTCGAAACCCAAAAACATAGGAAACTGACAAAATGAAAGAGTAAAATGCAATCTCAATCTTTCAATCCAACCCAAGCAAGCCTTGGACATGGATACAGAAGAAAATACAAAGCCTACACACCTGAAATGCAAGAAATGATATCAACTGAAGTAAAGAAACAACTCTGGGAAGCTATAAAAGAACCCAAATCAGAAATAATCTCTCAGGTAAAAGAAGAAATGATAAATATAATGAAAGAAACAATGAACACATGGAAAGAAAACAGTTAAAAAATTCGAGGAACAATGCAAAAAGATGCAAACTCTGAATGAAGAATATAAGAAACAAACAGAATGCATGACGCAGATTCAAAGAGATATACAGGAAATCAAAAATTCCATGGAAAGTTGGCAACCCTGCCTCAGTGAAAGTGAAGATAGAATTCCAGACCTTGAAGACATGACAGCAGCTAGTGAAAAAAGAAAGAAAAGATCTTTTAATAATAACATGAGACAGGAAATAACACCTCAACAACTGCAAGACAATGCAGAGAAAAACAATATAAGATTGATAAGTATAAATGAAAAGGAAGGTGACAACACAACAATATCAAGAGGTGATTTGCAGAAGTAATAGGTAAAAACTTTTCAAACATGAGAATGGAAACTGATATAAAGACCAGTGAAGCACACAGAACTCCAAATAGCCATAACCAAAAAAAAAAACTGCACCCAGATATATTACACTCAACATAAGAACAGAATATTAAAAGCTGCTGCAGAGGACAGAAGATCACTTATAAAGGAAAGCCCATCAGAATCACAGCAGACTTCTCAACACAAACAATGAAGTCAAGAAGAGCATGGAGTGAAGTATTTCAGATCCCAATGAAAAACAATTTTCAACTCACACTGATGTATCCTCAAAAAGGATGGAAAGATAAGATATTTCTATGACAAAGAACAACTGTAGAACTTCATGATCACTAAGCCAATCCTGCAAAGAATACTGAAAGGCATTCTACATAGTAGAGGGAAAAAATCGCTAAGCAAGACAATTAAACAGAGTGGGAAGGTAAAGAATCAACAACAGAAAGATAATATGTCAAAACTAAATTAATATATACTAGTTATGTAATTAATATATACCATTAATGTAAGCAGCCAAAATTCACCACTTAAAAGAAATAGACTGACAGAATGGATGAAGAAACAACATCCAACCATATGCTGCTTACAAGAAATCATCTAACCCAAAAGGAAGCTCATTGACTGAAAGTCAAAGGATTGAAAACAGTACTCCATATAGCAGGATCCCCCCCAAAAAGCAAGGATAGTTATTCTGTTTGCAGACAATGAGAAATTCAAACCAAGAATGATCCAAAAATATAAAGAAGACCACTACATACTAGTTAGGGGAAAACTTCAAGAGGAAGAGATAATAACCTTAAATACACATGCACCAAATTTGGGAGCACCCAACTATACAAAACAAATATTAATATAAATGAAAAATCAAATAAGAAATAATGCAGTTATAACAGGAGACATTAAAATGCCATTGACACAAAGGGAAAGATTAACGAGACAGAAAATCAAGAAAGAAATAACATAGCTGAATCATACCTGTGAACAAATGGACTTAGTATATATACACAGAATGTTCCAACCAACAACATCAGAATATACATTCTTCTTAACAACACATGGAACAGAGAGGAGGAGCTGGGCGGATCTAGAGTGCCTGCATCAGCCCCTTCCTTTGTCTGGAGGACTGTGAATATCTCTGCAAGCAGGGAGGGATCACAGGTTCCTGAGGCACCTCGGCCTGTGGTGAGTGCTCAGCACACTCTGCCCAAATCTCAGACTGTTCCGGACCCCCCAGGCTTCCAGGTGCAGTGAAGTGGAAGAGTAGGTTAGAGGCCACTACATCCGCCTCCCCATCCCGGATGCACTTGGAGGTCTGCTGAGCTTCCGACGGGTGGGCGGGCCCACACTATCCCTTGAGACCAGCCTGTTTTGCTGCCACACCTAGCCATCGGTGTGCAGAGGAGGAGCTGGACAGATCTGGGGTGCCTGCATCCCACTCTCCGTGTGTCAGGAGGACTGTGGATATCTCGGCCCAGACTGTTTGGGTCCCTCCAGGCTTCCAGGTGTAGTGAAGGGGAGAGGTGGGTTTGAGGCCTCTACATCCGCCTCCCCATCCCGGTTGCACTTGGAGAACTGCTGAGCTCCCGACGGGTGGGCGGGCCCACACTATCCCGCCCCCCCCAGCCCAGCCTGTTTTGCTGCCACGCCTATCCATCGGTGTGCAGAGGAGGAGCTGGGAGGATCTGGGGTGCCTGTATCGCCCTCTCTGTGTGTCTGGAGGACTGTGGATATCTCTGCAAGCAGGGAGGGATCACAGGCTCCTGAGGCACCATGGCCTGTGGTGAGTACCCTAACCTGGCTGTGATTGAAGAGCTGTGGAGCTTCCAAGGGGCAGGTGGGCGCACAGTGTCCCTGAGGCCCAGCTTGTCTGGAACTGTGGAGTTTTGAGCAGGCAGAGGAGGGCCATTGGTTCTGCAGGCCCAATGGCTTG
Organism: Cavia porcellus; assembly: GCF_034190915.1. Classification (NCBI taxonomy): domain Eukaryota; kingdom Metazoa; phylum Chordata; class Mammalia; order Rodentia; family Caviidae; genus Cavia; species Cavia porcellus. The sequence goes on along the minus strand of NW_026947486.1, from coordinate 40,177,484 downwards.
GGGTAGCATGGTGCCAGAGTCTCAGTAGCTGCAAACATAGAAGGGGATTTCCAACAGACCCTGAGGAAGCTTTCAAATAACACTTGAAACACAGAAATATAGGAAAATGAAAAAAAAAAGAAAGACAAAATCACAACCTCAAACCTCCAGCCCATCTCAAGATACCCTAGGAGCGATGTATATAGAAGAAAATATATCCCATCCACCTCATATATCGGACACAATAGCTACTGAAATTGACAAGCAACTCCAGGAAGCTTTAAAGAAATTCAAACTAGAAATAATCTCCCAGGTAAAAGAAGAAATGATAAAAGAAATGTAAGAGATTCTAAATATATCTAAAGAAAACACAGATAAAAAATTGGAGGAACTAAACAAAAAGATAGAATCCCTAGACGAGCAATATAAGAAACAAACAGAATACATAATGCAGATGCACAGAGATATACAGGAAATAAAATACTCCACTGAAAGTTGTAAAAACCGCCTTAATGAAAGTAAAGATAGAATTTCAGACCTTGAAGACAGGATTGCAGCTAGTGAACAGGAAAGGAAAGATCTTTTAAAAATAACAAGGAATCAGGAAACAACAATTCAACAACTGCAAGACGATTCAAAGAATAACATAAGAATGATAGGGATTAATGAAAAAGAAGGAGACAACATAAAGGATATCAAGAGGATATTTAGAGAAGTAATAGCTGAAAATTTCCCAAGCATGAGATCAGAAACTGACATCAGGATCAGTGAAGCATATAGAACTCCAAATAGTCATAACCAAAATAAAACTACACCCAGACATATAATAATCACCATCCCAGAAATCCAACACAAGAATAGATTATTAAAAGCTCTCAGAGAGGAAGACAGATCACTTATAAAGGAAAACCTATCAGAATCACTGCAGACTTCTCATCACAAACAATAAAGTCAAGAAGAGCATGAAGTGAAGTATTCCAGATACTAAAGCAAAATGATTTCCAACCTAGACTGATATATCCGGCAAAACTATCATTCAAAATAGATGGTGAAATACGATACTTCCATGAGAAAGAACAGCTGAAAAACTTCATGAACACCAAACCAACCCTGCAAAAAATATTGAAAGACAGTTTAGATACACAAAGGAAAAAACCACTAAGCAAAGCAAATAATTAAACAGAACAGAAAGATAAAGATGCAACAGAAAAGAGATAAGATTCCTACAATTAACCAGCATTTAACAGTAATAACCATTAATGTAAATGGTCTCAATGCACCAATCAATAGAAACAGACTAGCAGAATGGATCAAGAAACAAAATCCAACCGTATGCTGTTTACAGGAAACCCATCTAACCCAGAAGGATACTAAAAGACTGAAAGTCAAAGGATGGAAAACAATTCTTCATGCAGCAGGAATCCAAAAAAGGCAGGAGTAGCCATTCTGTTTGCAGACAACGTGAACTTTAAACCAACAATGACAATAAAGGACAAAGAAGGTCACTACATACTCGTAAGGGGAAAACTCCAAAAGAAAGAGATAACTATCTTAAATATGTATGCACCAAACTCCAGAGCACCCAGTTATATAAAACAATTATTAACAGAAATGAAAACTCAAATTATCAGTAACACAATTGTAACAGGAGACGTTAATACGCGATTGACACCAAGGGACAGATCAACCAGACAGAAAATGAGCAAAGAAATAACAGAACTGAATCACAACTGCGAACAAATGGACTTGATAGACATATAAAGAATGTTCCACCCAACAACATCAGCATACACATTCTTCTCAGCAGTACATGGATCATTCTCTAAAACAGACCATATATTAGCTCACAGAACATATTTAAACAAGTGCAAAAGAGCTGAAATCATCCCTTGCATGTTATCGGATCATCGCGCTCTGAAATTAGAAATTAATGATAAAAGACACTGCAAAAATCCCACAAACACATGGAAACTGAATAACACACTCTTGGGTAATCAGTGGGTCACAGAAGAAATTAAACAATACCTAAAAGAAAATGAAAATGCAGATACAACTTACCGGAATCTGTGGGATGCAATGAAAGCCGTCCTGAGCGGAAAATTTATTGCACTGAGTTCCCACATCAGGAAAACAGAACGAATACAAATAAATAACTTGATGCTACACCTCAAACAGCTAGAAAAAGAAGAGCAAGTCAAGCCCAAAGCCAAAAGAACAGAGGAAATTATAAAAATCAGAGCAGAAATCAATGCAATAGAGACTAAGAAAACAATCCAAAGAATCAAAAAATCAAAGAGTTGGTTCTTTGAAAGAATAAATAAAATCGATAAGCCCCTAGCCAACCTTATTTAAAAAAGGGAAGAAAAAGCTCAAATTCATGCAATAAGAAATGAAAAAGGAGAAATCACTACAGGCCCAATAGAAATACAGAAGATGATCAACACCTATTTTGAAAACTTCTACTCTCAAAAGTTTGATAACACAGAAGAAACAGACAGATTCTTAGAAGCATATGAACTGCCAAAGCTAGATCAAGAGGATGTAAAACTGTTGAATAACCCAATCTCTGTTAATGAAACTGAAAATGTAATTAAGTCCTTACCCACCAAGAAGAGCCCAGGCCCAGATGAATTCACTGCAGAATTCTACAAGAAATACAAAGAAGACCTAATGCCGACACTCCTCAAACTATTCAATGAAATTGAAAGGGAAGCAATCCTACCTAAGTCATTCCTGGAAGCAAATATTACTCTAGTATCAAAACCTGAGAAAGACCCAACTAAAAAAGAGAACTATAGGCCGATCTCCCTAATGAACACAGATGCAAAAATCCTCAATAAAATATTGGCAAATAGGATCCAGCAAATCATCAAGAAGATTATACACCATGACCAAGTGGGATTCATCCCAGGAATGAAAGGATGGTTCAACATAGGCAAATCAATAAATGTAATCCACCATATCAATAAAGCCAAAAATAAGAATCACATGATCATTTCTATAGATGCAGAAAAAGCCTTCGATAAGGTCCAACATTTATTCATGATAAAAACTTTACAGAAAATTGGAATAGATTGTCTTTACCTCAATATAATAAAGGCCATTTATGACAAACCAACAGCCAGCATCATACTAAATGGCCAAAAATTGAAAGCCTTTACTTTAAAATCATGCACAAGACAAGGATGTCCTTTATCCCCACTCCTATTGAATATAGTACTGGAAGTACTAGCCAGAGCAATTAGAAAAGAAAGAGAAATAAAAGGGGTAAAGATAGGAAAAGAAGAAGTTAAGTTATCATTGTTTGCAGATGACATTATACTCTACATAGAAGACCCCCTAAACTCCATTGAAAGACTCTTAGATACAATAAATAAATTCAGTATTGTGGCTGGATACAAAATCAATATTCAGAAATCAATAGCATTCCTATACAGAAACAACAAAATCACAGAGAGGGAAATAAGAGAAACTGGACTATTCACATTAGCAAGCAAAAAAATGAAATATTTAGGAATTACTCTTACGAAAGAAGTGAAAGACTTATACAGTGAAAATTATAATACACTGAAAAAGGAAATTTAAGATGATCTCAGAAAATGGAAAGACATCCCTTGCTCATGGATAGGAAGAACAAACTTTGTGAAGATGGCCATTCTCCCAAAACTGTTATACAGATTCAATACAATCCCAATAGAAATACCATCAACATACCTTATAGATCTAGAGTAATCACTCCTAAATTTCATCTGGAACCAGAAGAGACCTAGAATCACAAAGGCAATTCTTAGCAGCAAAGACAAAACAGGAGGCATCACAATCCCTGACTTGAAGTTATACTACAAAGCAACAGTAGTAAAATCAACATGGTATTGGAATCAAAACAGAGATGAACATCAGTGGAATAGATTAGAAGATACCACCACAACTACAAACACACTCAACCACCTTATATTTGATAAAGGAGCCAAGCAGGTTCACTGGAAGAACGACAGTCTCTTTAATAAATGGTGCTGGAAAAACTGGCTCTCCATTTGCCGAAAACTAAAGCTAGACCCATGTCTATCACTGTGTACTAAATTAAAATCTAAATGGGTCAAAGATCTGAATATTAAAACAAACACTAAATCTATTGGAAGACAAATTGGGTAGAAACCTTGGAGACATAGGAATAGGTAGAGAATTCATGAACAGGACTCAAACCGCATGGGAAATACTTCCCAGAATTAATAACTGGGACAACTTCTTATTAAAAAGTTTCTGCATGTCAAAAGAAATCTCCAGCATAGTGATAAGAAAACCCACAAACTGGGAGAAGATTTTAGTGAACTCTCTCTCAGACAAGGGACTCTTGTCTAAAATATATAAAGAATTTAAAAAACTCAGACCTCCAAAATTCAAAGATCCAATCCAAAATTGGCATCTGAGATGAATACGCAATTCACAGATGAAGAAATGCAAATGGCAAATAAATACATGAAAAAATGCTCATCATCATTGGTCATTAGAGAAATGCAAATTAAAACCACACTGAGATACCATCTCACTCCTGAAAGAATGGCCAGGATCAAGAAAACCAACAACAAATGCTGGAGAGGCTGTGGGGAAAAAGGAACTCTCCTGCACTGTTGGTGGGAGTGTAGACTGGTACAGCCTTTGTGGAGGTCTGTCTGGAGATTTCTCAATAAGTTGGGATTCAAAATACCATTTATTCCAGCTATTCCACTTCTAGGCATATTCCCAGAAGAACTGAAAGCATCATACCACAGTGATATACGTGCACCTATGTTTATAGCAGCACAATTTGTAATCGCCAGATCTTGGAAACAACCCAAGTGTCCATCAACTGAGGAATGGATAAAAAAAGTTGTGGTATTTCTATACAATGGAGTATTATTCAGCTATAAAGAAGGATCACATTGAGATATTTATCAATAAATGGGTGCAGCTTGAGACCATACTCATAAGTGAAATAAATCAATCTCGCATGTATGAATACCGAATAGTTTCCCTAATGTAAGTAATGATTCAAATATATAAAAATATGTGGTAATCATGATTCCCCATTATGTGGCCTTGAAGCCTTATAAAATTTTCACTTATTACTTAGAAAGGCTTTATTCTGGGCTTCTTGATATCAAAATATTTGAAGCTATAGTATAAGAAGTTTTATCCAAATATTTCAAGGAAAAAGACAGACACTATGGTAACTACTATTAAATCAGGTTATTTGGTGGTGAAGCATGAGGTTGCTGAAACAGTCATGCTTTGACCTCTATTATTATATTGTTATATCCTGTTTTAACTCAATCTCTCCCTTATTCTTTAAAAAAATTATTTAGTTATTTCTTATGTTTTTTTAATTAAGGGGAAAAATTTTAAAAATTAGGATATATAATAGTAACTCTTTTTGATTTCCTATTAACTTGTTTTGAAGTCCTGTAATACTCCCACGATCTTGTTTTGACTGATTAGACTCTGTTCCATTCTGTGCGATAATATCAGGTTTGAGGGTATAGGCAACTACTTTGAAGGCAATAAGATTCACTAAGATGCCCATTCTGGTTTGACTATTATCTCCTTTGGAAGTCCTGTAATGTTTAAAATGCCTAAGTTTTATTGGTCTTGTTCTCTACTGTTTTGTCCAACTTTATAATATCTAATAAGATAGACAATTCTTTTTAAGGAAACAAGGGACAACGTTGATAACCATTGTTGATAAACTTGTACTCTGTTCTACACCATGTGCTACGTCTATCCTTGGTATTGACTGACAGCTTTGTTTTGCCATATTTGACTGTATTCTTCCCCCCCCAAAGAAAGTAATAAGCACTAAGGAGTAATAAAATCCAAGATGTGTAAATTTTGTTGTAAAAAAGAGAGGGAAAAAAAAAAGAAAAGGAGCTCTAACGGATATAACAGCAAGTGTGTTTGGGGGTGTTAAATAGCTGACTTTATCAATGTTTTTGGAACACTGAACACAGCTGTTTGCAGGCTCCCTGTTTGAATGTCCACCTTGTGTTCTTTGATACTGTGATTTGAGGAACTATTTTCAAGAAAATAGTGTGTAATCTACTAGCAGGTAATTTCTTACTGCTATGTTTTTTTTTTTTGTAGTTCTGTATTATGTGTACCCTTACACCGCTTTGTTTTGTTTTGTGTTTTTCTCTTTTTCCTCTTAAATAAAATTAAAAAAAAAACAACACATGGAACATTCTGTAAAATGGATCATATAATATCCTAAAGAACATATTTAAGTAAATGCAAATAAACTGAAATTGTCCCATGCATGTTTTCAGATGATAGCACCATGAACCTAGAAATTAGTGAGAAAATAAAAAACCAGTGTCAGATCCTGGGCAGGCCAGCAATGGCCTCCCTGTTCCTGGCCATGCTTGGCAGACTCTGGAGTTCTAAGAAAGCAGGCACCATTGGTTCTAGAGGCTGGAGCGCCTGGGGTGAGTGTCCCCAGCACCTTCACGAAGCCAAGCTAGCTTGGGACATTTGCTTAGCCCCAGACTGAATCTTTGTGACTTCTGGGTACACTGCACCAGCACAGCGGGTCCTGAGTGGGCCTGCAATGGCCTCCCTGCCCCTGACCATGCTTGGTGGGCTCTGGAGTTCTAATCAAGTGGGCATCATCAATTCCAGAAGCTGGGCAGCCTGGGGTGAGTGCCCCCCACACATACCCCCAAACCCAGCTAGTTTGGGACCCTTGCTAGGCAATGAACAGGGAACTTCACAGCTTTCTATTGTACTGGACCAGCTTGGCAAGTCTTAAGCCAGTCTGCCCCACCCCAGTGACCCTCACTCAGTCCTGGAACTGGGCAGCCAGAGTCCTAGGAGTTCACAGCATAGAAGAGGATTTCCAACAGACCCTGGGGAAGATTTGGAACAACACTTGAAACACAGAAATACAGGAAAATGATGAAACTAAAGACCAAATTACAATCTCAAACCTCCAGCTCATCCCAAGAAAACTTAGGAGCTATGTACATATGAAAAAATATATGCCATGCATCTGAAAAATTGGACATAATAGCAACTGAAATAAAGAAGCAACTCCGGGAAGCTTTAAATGAATTCAAACTAGAAATAATCTCCCAGGTAAAAGAAGAAATGATAAAAGAAATGAAGGAGATGCTGAAAATATCTAAAGAAGACACAGTTAAAAAATTGGAGGAAATAAATAAAAAGATAGAATCCCTGGATGAACAATATAAGAAACAAACAGAATACATAAAGAAGATGCAAAGAGAAACACGGGAAATCAAAAATTCCAATGAAAGTTGTAAAAACCACCTCAATGAAAGTAAAGATAGAATTTCAGACCTCAAAGACAAGATTGCATCCAGTGAATAGGAAAGGAAAGATCTTTGAAAAATAACAAGGAATCAGGAAACAGCAATTCAACAATTGCAAGATGACACGACGAAAAACAACATAAGTTTGATAGGGATAAATGAAAAAGAAAGGGACAACATAAAGGATGTCAAGAAGATATTTAGAGAAGTAATAGCTAAAAAGTTCCAAAACATGAGATTTGAAACTGACATCAGGATCAGTGAAGCATACAGAACTCTGAATAGTCATAACCAAAATAAAACTACACCCAGACATATAATAATCACCATCCCAGAAATCCAACAAAAGAACAGAATATTAAAAGCTATCAGAGAGAAAAGACAGATTACCTATAAAGGAAATCCTATCAGAATCACAGCAGATTTCTCAGCACAAACAATAAAGTCAAGAAGAGCATGGAGTGAAGTATTTCAGATCCTAAAGGAAAAATGATTTCCAACCTAGACTGATGTACCCTGAAAAACTCTCCTTAAAAATGGATGGAGAAATAAGATACTTCCATGACAAAGAACAGCTAAAGAACTTCATGATCACCACACCAACCCTGCAAAGAATACTGAAAGGCACTTTCAATACACTTAGGAAAAAAACATTAAGCAAAGCAGATAATTATACAGACAGAAAGATAAAATGTCAACAATAAACCAGCAAATAACAGTTATAACCATTAATGAAAACAGTCTCAAAGCACCAATAAAAAGAAACAGACTGGCAGAATGGATCAAGAAACAAAATCCTACCATATGCTGTCTACAAGAAACCCATCTAACCCAAAAGGATACTCACAGATTGAAAGTCAAAGGATGGACAATGCTTCATGCAACAGGAACTCAAAAAAAATAGGGAGCAGTTATTGTGTTTGCAGACAATGTGAGCTTTAAACCAATAATGATCACAAGAGATAAAGAGGATCACTACATACTGGTTAGGGAAAACTTCAAGAGGAAGAGATAACTATCTTAAATATATACGCACCAAATTCCAGAGAACCCAGTTATATAAAACAACTATTAACAGAAATGAAATACCAAATTATCAATAACACAATTATAACACGAGACCTTAACAAACCGTTGACACCAAGGGACAGATCAACCAGACAAAATATCAGTAAAAAAATAACAAAACTGAAACACACCTGTAAACAAATGGACTTGATAGACATATACAGAGTGTTCCATCCAACAACATCAGAATAAACATTCTTCTCAGCAGTACATGGGCCATTCTCTAAAATAGAACATACATTAGCTCACAGAACATATTTACATAAATTCAAAAGAGTTGAAATTATCCTTTGCATGTTATCGTATCATAGCACCATGAAATGAGAAATTAATGATAAAAATACTGCAAAAATCCCACAAACACATGGCAATTGAATAACACACTCTTGAGTAATCAGTGGTGCACAGGGGAAATTAAAGAAGAAATTCAACAATATCTACAAACAAACAAAAATACAAATACAACTTACAGGAATCTGTGGGATGCAATGAAAGCCATTCTCAGAGGAAAATTTATTGCACTGAATTCCCACATCAGGAAAACAGAATAAATATAAATAAATAACCAGCTGTTACATCACAAACATCTAGAAAAAGAAGAGGAAGTCAAGCCCAAAGCCAAAAGAAGAGAGGAAATTACAAAAAACAGTAGAGACTAAGAAAACAATCCAAAGAATCAATGAATAAAAGAGTTGATTCTTTGAAAGCATAAATAAAATTGATAAGCCCTAGCCAACCTTATTTTAAAAAGGGAAGAAAAACCTCAAATTCATGCAACAAGGAATGAAAAGGCAAAATCAGTATAGATTCTATAGAAATACAGAAGGTCATCAGCATCTATTTCAATCACCTCAGTTCTTATAGATTTGATAACACAGAAGAAATAGATTTCTAGAAACATATGAAGTGCCAAGCTAGGTCAAGAAGATGTAAAACTGCTCAATAACCCAATTTCCATTAATGAAATTGAAAATATATTTACATCTTTACTTACAAAGAAGACCACAGGCCCAGACGGATTCACTGCAGAATTTTACAGGAAGTACAAAGAAGATTTAATGCTGACACTCCTCAAACTCTTCAATGAAATCAAAAGGAAGCAATCCTTCCTAAGTCATTCTTGCAAGCAAATATTACTCTAGTACCAAAACCAGAGAAAGACCCAATTAAAAAAGAGAACTACAGACCAATCTCCCTAATGAACACAGATGCAAAAATCCTCAATAAAATATTGGCAAACAGGATGCAGTAAATCATCAAAATTATACTCCATGACCAATTGGATTAATCCCAGGCATCCAGGAATTGTTCAACATACATAAATCAATTAATGTGATCCACCATATCAATAAAGCCAAAAATAAGAATCACATGATCATTTCTATAGATGTAGAAAAAGCTTTTGATAATGCCCAGCATTCATTTATGTTAAAAATCTTACAGAAAATTGGAATAGATGGTCTTTACCTCAATATAATAAAGACCATCTATGACAAACCAACAACCAGTATCATACTAAATGGCCAAAAATTGATGGTCTTTACTTTAAAATCAGGCACAAGTCAAGGATGTCCCTTATCACCACTCCTATTTAGTATAGTACTGGAAATTCTAGGAAGAGCAATTAGACAAGAGAGAGAAATAAAAGGGGTAAAGGTAGGAAAGAAGAAGTTAAATTATCATTATTTGCAGATGACATGATACTCTACATAGAAGACCCAAAAACACCATTGAAAGACTTTTAGATACAGTAAATAAATTCAGCAATGTAAATGAATACAAAATCAATACTCAAAATCAATACAATTCCTATACATGAACAATAAAATCACAGAGAGAGAAATAAGAGAAGCCACTCCCTTCAATCTAGCAAGAAAAAAATGAAATATTTAAGAATTACTCTCACCAAAGAAGTATAAGATGTATATGGGGAAAATTATATCTTGAAAAAAGAAATTGAAGATGATCTCAGAAAATGAAAGACATTCCTTGTTCATGGATAGGAAGAGTCAATATTGTGAAAATGGCCATTCTCCCAAAATTGTTATAAAGATTCAATGCAGTTCCCCCCAAAAATTCCATAATCATACCTCGTAGATCTCAAAAAATCACTCCTAAAATTCATCTGGAGCGAGAAGAGACCTAGGATAGCAAAGACAGTTGTAAGCAGCAAAGACAAGGCAGGAGGCATCACAATCTCTGACTTGAAGTTGTACTACAAAGCAACTGTAGTAAAATTAGCATGATCCTGGAATCAAAACAGAGCCAAAGATCAATAGAACAGATTATAAGATACATGGAGAAACAAAATGGCAGCTTGCTAGTGGCTGAGTACAGAATCTCTGCAGACAAATCAAATCAGATGCTAGAAAATGACAACATGGAGGCCAGACAAATGGATAATGATTCTTATTAACCAAGGCAGTAACCAAAGGGAGAAATAAGCCTAGGAAGTGGAAGGAAAAGCACAGGTGGAGAGCTGAAGCCTGACGCACTCACCAATACGTGTTCTATGCTGTACTAGGTGCACCCAGACATCCAAGGTCGTGCTGAGACTGCAGCTGCCCATAACCAGAGTTGGCAAATCCCAGACCCTTAATGGGAGGACGTGGCACAGTGAGCAGTAGATCCAAGGGGAAAGCTATATTGGTTCTTGGAAACTGCTGGAAATTGAGACCTGGAGCCCTGCGAAACAGCCGGAGCTGCCTGGGTGTGCCAAAGGAGACTGTGAGAAGCTCCTGGGCTCCGAAGCTGGACACCATGTAGTTTTCTGACTGATCTGTGCTGTGCTGGGAATGCAGTGAAGACACACAGCACAGTGTGCAGTGGACACAAGAGGAAGATCTGCATTGATTCCTGGTGAGTGCTAGGGACTGGGTCCTGCAGCTGCTGTCACTGGCTGGAGGACAACTTGGAATCGGGCAGAGCCTGGTGCTATGGTGGCATCAGTGACACAGAGAGAACTGGTGGAGGACATCTTGGAATTGGGCAGAACTTGACACCACAGTGATGTCAGATAGTTGCCCCTGGTGCAGAGAAGTCTGGTAGAGGACAGCTTGGATGTGGGCAGAGACTGGTGTCATGGTGACATCAGTCAGCCACTCCTGACGCAGAGAGAACTGACAGGGTTTGCTGGGGCTGAACTATGCCTCTGGTTGGGACACAATAAGCAGATACAAAATTTTCACAACTCTGTGATGTCCACAAGGTACATTCTAACTTGAAGATTGCCTGTCACAAAGGCTAGAGGCTGGCCTGCACCATCCCTGCATTCCTGCATGTACGTCAGATAACAGCAAATTGGGGAGGGCAGTAAAATCCCAGTCAGTGTGCTTTGGAAAGACCCTCAGCAATACAGAGAGGACACACCAGACTGACAGAAACCAGAAACATGACAAGACAGAAATAAAAGAAAAAAATCCCCAGCTGCTGAACTTGGGCAAATAAGTCCAGGAGCAATAAATACAGAAGAGAACCAGCTCGTTAACCATCCAATACTAGGCACATATTGGTTTTGATTATTAACCACTCTCAAGTCCTACAACATTTTCAAAGTTGTGTTTTTATAAAAATAGCTATGTAATTCTATGCTTAACTACATTAAGCCTGATGATGTGGACAAGTCTATTGAAAATAACAAGAGAAAGCATAGTAACTACGGTAGATCACCTAATATTGTGGTCTTATGTGTCTTTTTCATTGCATGTTTTTCCAGGAATTTGTTACACTGTCTTTTTATGATTTATTTTTCCCTATAATACAGAAAGGATAGATATACATGTACAAATTCACACAAGAGAAGATTTTTTTAAAAAACTATTTATGGGAACAGATTATATAATGCAAGATGTAATGAACAAATATTCTGAAGAAGAAGAGACACTAAGAAACCCAATGCTAATTCTGTAGCATTATGATATAAAATCTAGCAATACTATTATTCACTGATCAGAGTGATATTAGTCTAGTCTCTTAAGTTCAATTTCAGCTTATGTAAAGATAAGGACAGCTACTACTAAGAGAATAAGAGACACTATGGTAGTTATTATTGTCTTCCTCAAAGTCAGACCTTGAAGAATGTAAAAAGCCTTCATCATCCTGTAATGATTTGATTAGTTCTATAATATGCAGTATGTATTCAATGTGTGGGAAGATGTGGTCAACTATTTGGAAGAAAACTAGAGACAATAGGATAGACTGTGAGGATCTCCAGTGGACTTCCTTTGAAATCTGTATTTCTTTAAACTGTTTCTTTTTGAACTCTTTTGTTCTGTTTTGATATGTTTAATCTTACTCTCTTTAAGATAAAAAACAAGTGTGTAGGAATTATATCCATATTACTATGTTTTTGTTGGATTATCAAGAAGAACTGTTGGCAGTGTCACTATTTGAATATCACTTTACATACTTTAATTTTGTAACCTGAACAACTATTTCTAAGATGGCAATATGTAACTTATCAACTGGTGATTTCTCACTGCTTATTTTTCAGTAATTCTGTATTATTTCTACCCTCTCTTTTTTGGTTTCTCTCTCTTTAATTAAAAAACAATACATGAAAAGAAAGAAGATACAAACACACTCAACCACCTTATCATTGATAAAGGGGCCAAACATATTCACTCAAACAATAGTTTCTTTAATAAATGGTGCTGGAAAATCTGGCTCCCCATATGCCGAAAACTAAAACTAGACCCACGCCTATCACCTTGTACTAAATTTAAATCTGAATGGATCACAGATCTAAATATAAAAACAGAAACACTAAATCTATTGGTAGACCAATTGGGTAAAAAGCTTGAAGCATAGGAATAGGTAGAGAATTCCTGAACAGGAATCAACCACCATGGGAAATACTTCCCAGAATCAATAACTGGGATCATCTCTTATTAAAAAGTTTCTGCATGTCAAAAGAAATCTCCAGCAAAGTGAAAAAGAAAACCCACAAACTGGGAAAAATCTTAGTGAACTGTCCCTCAGACAAAGGACTTTTGTCTAAAACATATAAAGAATTAAAAATATCAGACCCCCAAAATTCAAAGAGCCAATCCAGAAATTGGCATCTGAGATGAATACACAATTCTCAGATGAAGAAAAAAATGGAAAATAAATACATGAAAAAATGTTCATCATCATTACTCATTAGGGAAATGCAAATTAAAACTACACTGAGATTTCATCTCACTCCTGAAAGAATAGCTAGGATCAAGAAAACTACCAACAACAAATGATGGAGAGGCTGTGGGAAAAAAGGAACTCTCTTGCACTGTTGGTGGGAGTATAGACTAGTTCAAATATTGTGGAGATCAGTTGGAGATTTCTCAAAATGCTGGGTTTGGAAGTCCCAGTTGTTCCAGGTATTTCACTTCGAGGCATATTCCCAGAAGAACTGAAAGTATCATATCACAGTTGTATATGTGCACCCATGTTTATAGCAGCACAATTTGTATTCACCCAATCTTGGAAATATCCTAAGTGTCCATCAACTGAGGAATGGATAAAAAGCTGTGGTATTTTTATACAATGGAGTACTACTCAGATATAAAGAATGACCACATTGAGATGTTTATAAATAAATGGGTGCAGCTTGTGACCATACTCATAAGTAAATAAGTCAAACCCACATGTATATGTACGGAGCAGTTTCCCTAGTGTAAGAAATGATAACAGTACATAAAAGCATGTGGTAATCTGTAGGGAGCAGCATATCTCACTGCTGCCACCTTATCTCACCCTCCTGTGGGCCTCTGCCGCATCCACCTACATTTCCCATGATCTTCACATCTGCCTACATTACCCATAATTCTCTCTTGCTCACATACTTTCAATTCCGCTTACCTAGTTGCCTAAACATGGTTTCCTGCTAATCTAATAAGTCCACATCATATGAGGAGATCTAAACTGACCTATCCTATAAAGCCAGTTCCCTTGGACTTTATATGAGCCATGTATACTTCCTGAATAAATGAGACTTGATTGAAACCTCATCTTGTCTCCTCTCTCTTTTTTCTTGCCCTGCCTCCCATCCCCATTCTCTCTCCAGGCAAAACCCATGGACTGATCCGTGGGCCGGATCAAGTGGCGCCCAGCATGGGGGCTAGCGTTGGCACAAGAGGTTTCAACGTGGGACCGTTCATGGGAGTAAATCGCTGTGCAGCGTGACTGATTCAAGGACTTCATCTCTGTGATACATGCGACGGCCGCTTTACATCTTGCCTGAATCACGGTAGGTGAATGGATCTTACCTTTCTATTGCCATGGGGCAAGCACTTAGTGAGCACGAATTGTTCATGAATAGCCTCAGGGAGGCACTCAAGGTCAGAGGGATTAAGATTAAAGCAAAAGATTTATTATAGTACTTTCAGTTTGTGCATTCTGTGTGCCCACTAAAGGACACCACTGACTCAAAAAGATGGCAAAGAGTAGGAGATGCTCTCAAAGACTATTATAGAGTTTTTGGTCCAGAAAAGGTTCTGGTAACTTCTTTTGCATATTGTACTTTAATTTCTGAGCTGCTGATGCAACGTCACGCAGATTCCCAGACTGCAGAGACGCTTGCTCAGGGTAAGGTTGCATTATCTGCCTCCCGAAGTTTTTGGCCCCCTTCCCAAGGACACATGTGGGTTAGTCCTTGGACACGGCAGCACAATATTGAAAGGATTACAAGTTGTCCCAGGAATCATAGATAATGACTATACTGGCAAAATTACTGTTCTGGCATCCTCTATTTCTGGCCTAGTTTCCATTAGTCAAGGGCAACGTATTGCTCAATTGGTGCTATTGCCTTTAGTTCAAACTCCTAATGCAGCTGTGGCTTCCTATAGGGGAAACTCTTCCCTTGGGTCTTCAGATATATATTGGGCTCAATTCATTTCCAAAGATAAACCCCTTATGACTTTATTGCTTAATGGGAAAAGTTTCTCAGGGCTCATAGATACAGGTGCTGATGTGACTGCCATTAGAAAAGAGGACTGGCCTCCCACATGGCCCCTAGAGACCACTATGACTCATCTGCAAGGGATTGGACAATCTAAAAATCCACATCGTAGTGCCAATCTACTTACCTGAAAGATAAAGAAAACAATCAAGGGCACATACAGCCCTATATAGTGGAAGGGCTACTGTGGAAGGGCTACCACTTAATTTGTGGGGTAGAGATTTGCTGACCTAAATGGGGATGATGATGGGCAGCCCTAATACTATAGTCACCAAACAAATGCTTACTCAGGGATTCCTTCACAATCAAGGTTTAGGCAAACAGAGCTCAGGCATTAAAGTCCCTATTTCCCCAACCCCAAACCTTTCAAGAGCAGGTTTAGGCCATTTTCAATAGGGGTCACTGACATTCCTATGACCCATGCCAAAGAAATTACATGGTTATCAGATGCCCCTGTTTGGGTCGATCAGTGGCCCCTTACATCTAAAAAGCTTGCAGCTGCTCAACAGCTGGTGCAGGACCAGCTAAATGCAGGCCACATTGTACCAAGTGATTCCCCCTGGAATAAGCCCATTTTTGTAATTAAAAAGAAGTCAGGAAAATGGAGGTTGTTACAAGACCTCAGGGCAATAAACAAAACCATGGTTATAATAGGATCATTACAGCCAGGACTTCCTTCACCCGGTTCCATTCCTTTAGGATTTTTCAAAATTGTCATAGATCTCAAAGACTGTTTCTTCTCAATTCCCCTACACCCACAAGATCAAAAACGCTTTGCCATTAATTTTCAGGCTCCTATGCAGAGGTTTCAATGGTGTGTCCTCCCTTAAGGGATGGCCAACTCTCCTACTTTATGTCAGGCTTTCGTGGCCACTGCCATACAGCCAATTAGAGCTCATTGGCCAAACATATACATCCTTCATTATATGGATGATATCCTCTTGGCAGGAAAAAATAAAGACCAGACCTTACAGTGCTATCAGGCACTACAGGCCACCTTACAAGAGGCTGGACTTCAAATAGCACCAGATAAAGTCCAGCTTACAGATTCATACATATATTTGGGTTTCCAGCTACAGGGCACTCAAATATATGCACCAAAGCCCCAACTAAGACTTGACAGCCTTAAGACACTTAATGATTTTCAAAAGCTTCTAGGTGATATTAATTGGTGTTTACCCTATTTAAAATTGACCAAATATGATCTACAACCCCTCTATGAGATCCTCTGAGGAGAAGTTAACCCAACTTCCCCCGCCGAGAGCTCACACCCGATGCTAGAAAAACACTCCACACAGTGGAAGAGTCTATCGCCCAACAAACTGTCTCCTTCATAGATTATAACAAGCCACTACAATTTCTCATTTTTAACGCAAAACTCTCTCCCACTGCAGTTTTTTGGCAGCAAGCTCCCCTTATGTGGCTTCATCTGCCAGTCTCCCCAAAGAGAGTACTATTGCCTTACTACCAAGCAGTCTCTGACCTGATAATTCAAGGCAGAAAGCTAGGAAAATGTTATTTTGGAAAACAACCAGATGTCATTATTCAACCCTTCACCAAAGATCAGGTGGACTGGCTGCTCCAGACCACTGAGGCATGGCCTATTGCTTTAGCCTCTTTCTCAGGGACCATTGATAACCATTATCCTCCAAATAAATTGATTGATTTTGCTAACCATCACTCGTTCGTATTCCCCAAGATTACAGCTCCACAACCTCTTCCCGATGCTCCAGTGTTATTCACTGATGCTTCCTCCTCCGGCAGAGCTGCTTACATAGCACAAAATAGTATTTTTACCCTACAGACAGATACATCATCTGCACAACTGGCAGAGCTACAGGCTATCCTTGCAGTTTTTACTGCGTACCCCAACCAACCCTTCAATTTGTTTACTGATAGTGCCTATCTCACTCAATCTGTTCCATTATTAGAAACTGTTGCCACCATAAGTCATGTCTCCCCAGCTGCAAACATGTTCAGGCAATTGCAGGACATGATTCGACATCACAGTCATAAGTTTTTCATTGGTCATTTAAGGGCCCATTCTGGCCTCCTGGGTCCCCTTGCTCAGGGAAATCATTTGGCTGATATTGCCACATGGGCACAGGTGTTCATGACCCATTCTGATCCCACAGAAGACTCTAAGGTATCCGAGGCCCAACAGACTCATCAGTTACACCACCTCAATGCCCAAACCCTTTGCCTCCTCCACAAAATCACTCGGAAACAAGCTTGACAAATTGTAAAAAATTACCCCTCTTGTGCTACTCAGCTACCTGTTCAACATTTGGGAGTCAATCCAAACGGTTTAATCCCTAACGCCCTATGGCAAATGGATGTTACACATTTCAATGAATTTGGCAACTTAAAATATGTACATGTAATTGTTGATACATACAGCAGTTTCATTTTTGCCACCCTTCAGACAGGAGAGGCTACCAAACATGTTATAGCCCACATGCTGTCAGCCCTCTCCATCCTGGGATGTCCCCAACAGCTCGAAACAGACAATGGCCCAGGCTTTACCAGTACCTCCTCCGCCCGATTTTGCAAGTGCCTTGGTATTCTACACACCACAGGTATACCTTACAATCCCTCAAGGACAAGGTATTGTTGAACGTGCACATCACTCCCTCAAATCTACCATAGGTAAAATAAAAGGAGGAACCTGGTACCCAACCCGAGGGTCTCCTAAAAATGTTCTTTCACACGCTCTCTTTATTTTAATTTTTTTTTTTTATCTCTGGATGCCTCAGGCTGCTCCGCAGCATCTTGCTTCTGGCACACGCAGACACAAACACAATTTGCCTCTGTGTTATGGTGGGACCCAATAACCAACACCTGGAATGGCCCTGACCCTGTCCTCATCTGGGGCCAAGGCTCAGTGTGTGTTTACTCCAAACAGGAAAAGGGAGCCCGATGGCTCCCCTAGTGACTTGTAAAGCAAATAGACAACCCTTCATCTAAAAATCCAGATGACGCCCAGGAGTGATGCCATCTCCTGAGGCCCAAACCCTTTTTGTTCTCTCACAGGCAATACTGGCTTCTGTGTGGATCACTGTCGGACTTCTCACATGACTACACCTGTGTGCAATGACTGATAATCCCCACCAACTTTGGAAGTGGTCAATCATTCGTTGGGATGATCAAATGGAGGTTACAATCTGGGTAGGATCAGGAAGTCCAAATTTTAAGGTCCAGTACTGTGTCCTTGTGCCCATTAATCCATGCCAAAATACATTGCCAGTATATTTTTTTCCTGCTGCAGTAGGAGGCAGATCATATTGTAATTCCCCAGGACATTATTATTGTTCCTACTGGGGCTGTGAAACAGCTGCCACAGGATGGGACCCCTACATACCTGATAAACATCTTAAAGTGTGGGCCATCAGGCTGCCACCCACTGTGGTGCTCCACCCATTCTCCCTCCTAGTGGAATAGCAGAACAGGCCGAATTTGTGACATAATAGATATAACCATCACCACCCCTGATGAAACTGGCTGGCTGACAGGGTGCACCTGGAGAACGCAATATCACAAATCTGGCTCAGACAGGGGCAGCCTTATTCTCATAAAAAAGGCTCCGCTACAGATTTCATCTGCACCCATAGGCCCAAATCCCATTACTGCTGTCCAAAAAACCACCATAAGTCACCCAACCCTAAGCATTTCCCGTGCTTTCCCATCTACCCCAACCCCAATATACCAATCAGATCACATACCTACCCCCCAGTATCCAAATTCTAACCTGTTCAATTTGATTGAAGGGGCGTACACTGCTTTAATTCACACTCAACCTGATCTCACCCAATCCTGTTGGCTATGCTTGGCTGCTCCTCCCCCATATTATGAAGGAAAGGCCCTCAATTTCACCTTTAACAGTTCTTCTAGCTCATCTGCCTGTGACTGGGACAATCACCACAAGCTGACTCTTCCTGACATCTCTGGTAGAGGGACCTGTCTTGGGGACTCCAGCCACCCACCAGCACTGGCAGCATGACTCTGAGCCCAGCTTCATTCAGAGTTCCAACCAAACAATTACCTCATCCCTCCCCCAGGAACATCTTGGGCCTGCAAGTTTGGCCTTTTACCCTGTATAGCAACTACTGTTTTTAACAAGTCTAGAGATTTTTGTGTTCTTGTACAGGTTCTTCCTCACATAACATTCCACCCAGGAGACTACTACCTCCAGCCATCACAGATTGGCTATATGTATAAAAGAAAACCTGCCACACTCACCTTAGTTGTATTACTAGGGTTAGGAGTCGCAACAGGGATAGGAACAGGGACTACAGCTCTAGTGTTGGGAAATCAACATCTAGCTCAATTACAGGTGGCAGTAGATCAAGATTTAAAAGAAATAGAAACATCTTTAATGGCTTTACAGGCATCTATGACGTCTTTATCTGAGGTAGTCCTACAAAATAGAAGAGGACTAGACCTCCTATTTATGAAGGAGGGTGGCTTATGTGCTGCCCTCAAAGAAGAATGCTGTTTTTATGCTGACCACTCAGGAGTGGTCAGAGAGTCAATGACTAAACTAAGAGAATGCCTCAAAGAGAGAGAAAAGGAGCACCTCAGAGAAACTACCTTCTCTTCCATGTGGGGAGGTCTTTTCTCTTACATTGCCCCTTCTTGGGACCCCCCCAGCTGCTTTATTGCTACTCCTTACTGTAGGCCCTTGTATTTTCCAGAGGATCACGAAACTCCTTAATAACAGGATTGATGCATTTATGGCAAAGCCCATTCAGGTACATTACCATCAATTGGAGATGGCAGAACAACAAACTTATTGGGAAAGAACATCCACCGATAGTCCACATAATGATGTGGCCCTACTGCCTTGAGGCACTGGACAGGCCAGCCAGAGACGGGCAACTTGGACATTTGTGTCACACTGCCAAGCTGCTTAAGACAGGCACAGGACCAACTGCTGTCCTGCAGTCCCATGACGAGAAAGGTCTGGTTGGGGTCACAAATAGAGTCCATGACCCAAGACAGGCACCATCCTCACAAGGCCTGCCATACTCTTGATATTATAAATAAAAAGGGAGGAGATGTAGGGAGTGGCATATCTCACTGCTGCCACCTTATCTCACCCTCCTGTGGGCTTCTGCTGCATCCGCCTAAATTTCCCATGATCTTCACACCTGCCTACATTACCCATAATTCTCTCCTGCTCACATACTTTTGCTTCTGCTTACCTAGTTGCTGATGCATGGTTTCCTGCTAATCTGATAAGTCCACGTCATATGAGGAGATCTAAACTGACCTATCCTATAAAGCCACATTCCCTTGGACTTTATATAAGCCATGTACACTTCCTGAATAAATGAGACTTGATTGGAACCTCATCTTGTCTCCTCTCTCTTTCCTCTTGCCCTGCCCCCCATCCCCGTTCTCTCTCCAGGCAAGACCCACAGACTGATCTGCAGGCCAGATCAGTAATCATGATTCCCCATTATATTGCTTTGAAGCCTTATATTATTTTCATTAATTAATTAGAAAGGTTTTATTCTAGGGGATGTTAGATTTTATTGTCTGTGATGGCATAAACAAGAATTTTGAAGAAAGCAAGACATCATAATAGCTAGTGCTGATTTAGTATCATCTTGTTTTGAAGTCCCATCAAGCTGTTGTTGTTCTGTCTCCATTGGTTTTATCATGTTGTATCTTATTGCATTTTGTTATACATGATAGTATAAACAAAATTTTTATAGACAAAGAGATAATATAGAAACCATTGTTCATTTTCTGTTAGCAGGTTCTAAATACCCTGTAATACTTTTATCTCCTTGAATTGTTTAACACTGTCCTGATATGTCTGATGCTATAGTATACAAAGTTATACTCAAATATTTCAAGGAAAGAGACACTATGGTAACTTGTATTAAGTTGGGTTATCTTGTGGTGAAACACTATGTTGCTTAAATTGTTCTATTCTGACCTGTATTGTTATGTTGTTATGTCCTCTTTTATCTCAACCTCCCCCCTTTTTAAAAATCTTTTTATTATTTTTTTAGTTTAGGGAAAATAAATAAAAATTTAACAGGATATATTATAGTAACTTTTTAAATTTCCTATTAACTTGATTTGAAGTCCCACTCCCACTATCTTGTTTTAACTGACTAGACTCTGTTCCATTCTGCTTGACAGTATCAAGTTTGATGGTATAGGCAACTATTTGAAGACAATAAGATTCATTATGATGCCCATTCTGGTTTGACTATTATCTTCTTTGAAGTCCTGTAATGTCTCCAATGTTTAGGTTTTATTGGTTTTGTGCTGTACTGTTCTGTTCAATTTTGTTATACCTGATGATATAGGCAACTCTTTTTAAGATAGCAAGAGACATTATGGTAACCATCGTTGATCACCTTGTATTCTGTTTTTACATCATGTACTATGTCCATCCTTTGTTTTCACTGACTCAGCTTTGTTTTGTCACAATTGATTTTATTCTCTTCCAAATAAAGTAATGAGAACTGTAGGAGTAATAAAACCCAAAATGTGTAATTGTTATTGTGAAAAAGAGAGGAAAAGATCGTGCTCTAAAGCATGCAACTGCAAGTGTATCCTTTAGGTGTGTAAGATAGATGACTGTATTACTAAGTTTTTGTTGGATCATTGAACACAACTGTTTGCAGTCTCAATGTTTGCATGTTTATTTTATATGCTTTAATTTTGTAACTTTAACAATTATTTCTAAGATGACAATATGTAATCTATTAACTAGTGATTTCTTACTATTATTTTGAAATTCTGTATTACTTGTACCTTTTTACAGTTTTGTTTTTTTTCTCTTTAAATAAAATGTTAAAAAAGAAACTGCAAAAATTCCAGAAACCCATTGAAACTTAATAATATACTCCCAAGCAATCATTAGTTTACAGAGTAAATTAAAGAAAAATTTAATCAGTATCTACAAGCAAACAAAAATATAAATACAATTTACAGGAACTGGAGGGATGCAAAAAAAGCAGTCCTCACAGGAAAATTTATTGCAGTGAATTCCCAAATTAGGTAAACAGAACAAATACAAGGAAATGACATGATGCTACACCTCAAACATCTAGAAAAAGAAGAGCAAGTCAACCCAAAGCCAGAAGAAGGGATGAAACTATAATGGTTAGAGCAAAAATTAATTCAATAGACACTAGGAAAACAATACAAAGAATCAGTGAATCAAAATGTTGGTTCTTTGAAAGAATAAATAAAATTGACAGCCCCCTAGTGAAACTTATTTTAAAAAAGGAAAGCGAAAACTCAAATTAATGCAATAAGGAATAAAATGTATAAAATCACTACAGACCCTGTGGAAATACAGAAGTTCATCAATACCTATTTCAACCCCTCTACTCATAGGCTTGATAATACAGAAGAAATGGACAGATTACTAGAAACATATGAAGTATCAAAGCTGGGTCAAGAAGATGTAAAACTGCTGAATAACCAAATTTCAATTAACAAACTTGAAAATGTAATTAAATCGCTATCAGCAAAGAAAAGCCCAAGTCCAGGTGGATTCACTGTGGAATTCTACAAGAAATTCAAAGAAGATTTAATGCCAACACTCCTCAAACTCTTCAATGAAATTGAAAGTGAAACAATTCTCCCTAACTCATTCCTGGAAGCAAACATTACTCTAATACCAAAACCTGAGAAAGACCCAACCAAAAAAGATAACTAAGGCCAATCTACATAATGAACATACATGCAAAAATTCTCAAAGAAATGCTCACAAACAGAATCCAGAAAATTATCAAAAAGATTATGCACAATGAAAAAGTGGGATTCATCCCAGGAGTGCAGGGATGGTTCAATATATGCAAATTATAAGTGTAATCCACCATATCAATAGAGCCAAAATTAAGAAACACATGATCATTTCTATAGATGCAAAAAATCTTTTGATAAGCTTCAACACTTATTCTTTTTTGTGTGTGTGTCTTTTTCTTTTTTATCGGTACCAGGGACTGAACTCACAACTGCCTGCTTGCAAGGCAGGCGCTTATGCCACTGAGCTAAATCCCCAGCCCCTCAACATTTATTCTTGATAAAAAATCTTACAGAAAATTTGAATAGGTGGTCCCTGTCTCAATATGATAAAAACCATCTATGACAAATCAACAGCCAAAATCATATAAATTGACCAAAAGATGAAAGCCATTACCCTAAAATTAGAAACAAGAAAAGAATGTCAATTTCCATCCCTCCTATTCAATATATTGCTGGAAATACTAGCCAGAGCAATTAGACAAGAGAGAGAAACAAAAGGAGCAAGGATAGGAAAAGAAGTTAAATTATCATTATTTGAAGATGACATGATATTCTACATAGAAGACTTCCAAAACTCCATTGAAAGACTCCTTTGTACCATAAATAAATTTACTAATGTAGCTGGATATAAAATCAATACTCAAAAACAAACAGCATTCCTATACACTAACAAAAATACCACTGAGAGAGGAATAAAACAAGCCACATCATTTACAAGAGCATCCAGCAAAATGAAATGCTTAGCAATTAATCTAACAAAAGAAGCAAAAGAATTATTCAGGAAAAATTTAATATCCAGAAAAAGAAATCTAAAAGGAACTCAGAAAATGGAAACTCTTCCCTTGTTCATGAATAAAAAGAAAAAACATTGTGAAAATGGCCATTCTCCCAAAATGGTTATACTTATTTAATGCATTACCAATCAAAATACCACAGGCATATCTCACAGATCTAGAGAAATCACTCCTAAAATTCATCTGGAACAAGAAGCAACCTAGAATAGCAAAGGCAATTCTAAGCAACAAAGGCAAGGCAGGAGGCATCACAATCCCTGACTTGAAGTTACACTACAAATTTTCTGTAATAAAATCAGCATGGAACTGGAATAAAAACAGACCTGAAGATTAATGGAACTGATTTGAAGATAAAACTGCAACTACAAACAAACTCAGCCACCTAATCTTTCATGCAGGGGCCAAACAGATGCACTGGAAGAAACATAGTCTCTTCAATAAATGTTGCTCAAAAAATTGGATCTCAATAAGCCAAAAACTGAAAGTAGACCCATGCCTATCACCATGTACTAAACTAAAGTCTAAGTGGATCAAAGATCTATATATTAAAATAGAAACACTAAATCTGTTGGAAGACAAAGTAGGTGTAAATCTTGAGAATAAAGGGAAAAGTAGAGAATTCATGAACAAGAATCAAAAAACATGCAAAGTACTTCACAGAATCAATAACTGGGATCTCATTCTGTTAAAGCATTTTCACTAGGGAGACCATGAGATATTTATACATGTATGATTTATTTCACTTATGAGTATGGTCTCGTGTCACATCCATTTATTTATAAATATTTCAATGTGATCCTTTTTAAAGCTGGGTAGTATGCCATTATACAAAAACACCACAACATTTTTATCCATTCCTAGTTGATAGACACTTAGGTTGTTACCAAGGTCTGGTTATTACAAATTGTGCTGCTGTAAACATGGGTGCACATATATCATGGTGGTATGATGTTTTCAGTTCTTCTTGGAATATGCCTAGAAGTGGAATGGCTAGAACAAATGGAACTTCCAATCCCAGCTTTTTGAGAAATCTCCAGACTGACCTACATAATGGTCGCACCAGTCTACACTCCCACCAACAGTGCAGGAGAGTTCCTTTTTTCCCCACAGCCTCTCCAGCATTTATTTTTGTGGGTTTTCTTGATCCTGACCATTGTTTCTTGAATGAGATCAGTGTTGTTTTAATTTGCATTTCTCTAATGACTAATGATGAACATTTTTTATGTGTTTATTTGCCATTTGTATTTCTTCATCTGAGAACTCTGTATTCTTCTCTGATGCCCATTTTTGGATTGGGTCTTTGAATTTCAGGCGTCTGATATTTTTTCATTCGTTATATGTTTTAGACAGAAGTCCTTTGTCTGAGGGACAGTTCACTAAGATTGTTCCCTAGTTTGTGGGCTGAATTTTCACTATGCTGGAGATTTCTTTTGATACGCAGAAACTTTTTAATAACACATGATCTCATTTATGGATTCTGGGAAGCATTTCCCATGTAGTTTGATTTCTGTTCATGAATGCTCTACCTACCCCTATGTCTACAAGATTTTTACCTAATTTGTCTTCCGAAATATTTATTGTTTTAGTTTTAATATTCATATGTTTCATTCATTTAGATTTTAGTTTATTACATGGTGATTGGCATGAGTCTAGTTTTAGTTTTTGGCATATGGAGAGGCAGTTTTTCCAGCACCATTTATTAAAGAGACTATTGTTCTTCCAGTGAACATGTTTGGCCCCTTTATCAAAGATAAGATGGTTGATTGTGTTTGTAGTGGTGATTGTATCTTCTAATCTATTCCATTGATGTTCAGATCTGTTTTTATTCCATTACCATTTTGACTTTATTACTATAGCTTTATAGTATAATTTCAAGCCAGGAATTGTGATGTCTCCTGCCTCGACTTTGCTGCTTAGAATTGTCTTTGCTCTTCTAGGTCTTTTCTGCTTCCAAATGAATTTTAGGGAGTGATTTCTCTAGATCTATGAGGTATGTCACTGATACTTTCATTGGGATTGCTTTGAATTTGTGAAATAGTTTTGGGAGAATGGCCATTTTCACAAGATTTATTCTTCCTATCCATGAACAAGGGATGTATTTCCATTTTCTGAGATCCTCTTCAGTTTTTTTTTCAGGGTATTATAATTCTTCTTATATAGATATTTTACCTCCTTTGTGAAAGTAATTCCTAAGTATTTCATTTTTTCGATGCTAGTGTGAAGGGTGTGGCTTCTCTTATTTCTCTCTCAGTGATTTTGTTATTCATGTAGGAATGCTATTGATTTTTGAGTATTGATTTTGTATCCAGCTACATTGCTGAATTTATTTATTATATCCAAGAGTCTTTCAATGGAGTTTTGGGGTTCTTATATGTAGAGTATCATGTCATCAGCAACTAATCATAATGTTACTTTCTCTTTTTCTATTTATCCTTTTTATTTCTTTACCATGTCTAATTGCTTTGGCTAGAAGTTCCAGTTGTATGTTGGATAGAAGCAGTGATAAGGGACACTTTGACTTGTGATTTATTTTAATATAAAGGTCTTCAGTTTTTGGCCATTTAATACGATGCTATCTGTTTGTCATAGATGGCCTTCATCATAATGAGATAAAGACCATCCATTCCAATTTTCTATAAGGTTCTTATCATGAATGAATGTTGGACCTTATCAAAAGCTTTTTTTTGCCTCTATAGAAATGACCATATGATTCTTACTTTTGGTTTTATTGATATGGTGGATTTCATTTATTGATTTATGTATGTTGAACCATCCCTGCATGCCTGGGATTAATCACACTTGGTTGTGGTGTACAATCTTCTTGATGATTTGCTGGATCCTGTTTGCTTATATTTCATTGCATATTTTTGCATCTATGTTCATTAGGGAGATTTGCCTGTAGTTCTCTTTTAGTTGGGTCTTTCTCAGGTTTTGGTACTAGAGTAATGTTTGCTTCCAAAAATGTCTTAGGAAGAATAGCTTCCCTTTCAGTTTCATTGAAGTGTTTGAGGAGTGTCAGAATTAAGTCTTCTTTGTATTTCTTGTAGAATTCTGCAGCAAATTCATTTGGGCTTGGACTCCTCTTTGTAGGCAAGGACTTAAGTACATTTTCAATTTCATTAATATAAAGTGGGTTATTCAGCAGTTTTACATCTTCTTGATCCAGCTTTGGTACTTCATATATTTCTATGAATCTGTCTATTTCTTCTGTGTTATTTAACCTATGAGAGTAGAGGTTTTTGAAATAGGTGTTGATGTTCTTCTGTATTTCCAGAGTCTGTAATGATTTCATATTTTTCATTCTTTATTGTATGCATTTGAATTTTTTATTTCCTTTTTTAAATAAGATTGGCTAGGGGATTATCAATTTTATTTATTCTTTCAAAGATCCAACTCTTTGATTCACTGATTCTTTGGTTTGTTTTCTTAGTCTCTATTGCATTATTTTTTGCTCTGATTTTTATAATTTCCTCCCTTCTGTTGGCTTTGGGTTGACTTGCTCTTCTTTTTCTAGATATTTAATGGTGTAGCATCAGCTTATTTATTTGTATTTGTTCTGTTTTCCTGATGTGGGCACTGAGTGCAATAAATTTTCCTCTGAGAAATGCTTTCATGGTATCCCACATATTCTGGTAAGTTGTACTTGTATTTTCATTAGATTGTAGATATTGTTTAGTTGTTTTTTAGTTTTGCCAGTGACCCACTGATTTCTCGAATGTATTATTCAATTTCCATGTGTTTGTGGGGTTTTTACATTTTCTTTTATCATTAATTTCTAGTTTAATGTTGAAATGATCTGATAACATGCATGCAGTAATTTCAACTCTTTTTCATTTGCTTACATATGTTCTGTGGATTAGTATATTGTCTATTTTTGATAATGTGCATATATTCTGCTAAGAAGAATGTATATTCTGATGTTGTTGGATGGAACACTCTGTGTATGTCTATCAAGTCCATTTTTTCACAGGTGTGATTCAGTTCTGCTATTTCTTGATGATTTTCTGTTTGGTTGATCCACCCCTTGGTGTCAATATTGTGTTAAGTTCTCCTATTATAATTGCATTATTCCTTGTTTGATTTTTTTTCTTTCTATTTCTGCTTTGTGTAGCTTGGTGCTCTGGAATTCAGTGCACATATATTTAAGACTGTTATCTCTTCCTCTTGAAACCTTTCCCTAACTAGTGTGTAGTGACCTTCATTATCTCTTTGGATCATTCTTGGTTTGAATTTCACATTGTCTGCAAACTGAATGGCTAACCCCACTTTTGAGGGGTGTTCCTCTTTGATGAAGTTTGTTTTCCATCCTTTTACTGACTTTCAGTCTGTGAGTTTCCTTTTGGGTTAGATGGGTTTCTTGTGGATGGCATTTGGCTGGATGTTGTTTTTTCATCTGTTTTGCCATTCTGTTTCTTTGAATTGGTGAATTGAGACCATTTACATTAGTGGTTATAACTCTTATACATTGATTTACTTTTGACATGTTATCTTTCTGCTGTTCCATTTTTATCTTTTGATTCTGTTAATTGTTTGCCTTTCTTAGTGATTTTTTCCTATGTGTGTCTAAACTGTCTTTCAATATTCTTTTCAGGGTTGGCAGGGTGATCATGAAGTTCTTCAACTGTTCTTTGTTATGGAAGTATCTTATTTCACCATCTATTTTGAAGGACAGTTTTTCAGGGTACATCAGTCTAGGTTGGGAATCATTTTCCTTTAGGATCTGAAATACTTCACTCCTAGCCCTTCTTGACTTCATTATTTGTGTTGAGAAGTCTTCTGTGATTCTGATAGGTTTTCCTTTATAGGTGATCTGTCTTTTGTCTCCAACAGTTTTTAATATTCTGTTCTTATTTTGGATTTCTGGGATGGTGGTTATTATATGTCTGAGTGTAGTTTTGTTTTGTTTATGACTATTTGTAGTTCTATATACTTCACTGATCCTGATGTCAGTTTCCATTCTTGTGTTTTGGAAATTTTCATCTATTGCTTCTTTAAATAGCCTTTTGATTGCATTTGGGTTGTTTCCTTCTTTTTCATTTATCCCCATCAATCTTATGTTGTTTTTCTTTGCTGTTGAAATTGTAGCTTTGAATTTCATCTTGTAGCTGTTGAATTGTTATTTTTGACTCCTTGTCATTTTTAAAAGATCTTTCCTTTCCTGTTCACTAATAGCAATCTTGTATTCAAAGTCTGAAATTCTATCTTCACCTTCATTCAAGTGATTTTGACAACTTTCAATGGAGTTTTTGATTTTTTGTATATATCTTTGAACCTGTTTCATGTATTCTATTTTTTCTTACATTGTTCATTCTGGGATTCTACATTTTTGTTTCATTTCTCTAATTTTTTAAATGTGTCTTCTTTAGATGTGTTCAGCATCTCTTTCCTTACTTTCTTCATTTCTTCTTTTACCTTGGAGATTATTTGTAATTTGAATTCCTTTAAACATTCCCAGAGATGCTTCTTTATTTCAGTTGGTATTATTTCAATCATATGGTATATATTTTCTTCTATGTGGATGTCTCCTAATCTTTCTTGAGATGGGATGGAGTTATGAGATTGCATTTTGTTCTTTGGTCTTGTCATTTTCCTGTATTTCCATGTTTCAAGTGATGTTTGAAAGCTTACCCTGGGCATGTTGGAAATTGCCTATGTCCTTCTCTCCTGGGACTGAATGTAGGTTGCTGAGCATGGTCCAGTCAGACCCACAGGACCTCCTTTGCTATCACCAGTGTTCCAGGAAGCTGGATGGGCTCCTAATGACTGTTGGTGATGGTCCAATTTTCTCCCTGGTCAAGCACTGATGTGTTGGTCCCACTTCACATGCCCTCTGCTCCCCTGATTGAAGAAGGTCACTGGACATAGTCTAGTAGGGCCACAAAACCTCCCAAGCCTAGTCTAGTGTGGCTGGAAGCTGGGTGGGCACTTAACCGCTGGAAGCGATGATCTTAAACTCTCCCTGACCCTGCGCTGTTGTGCTGGAATCCACATCAGGCAGCCCCAGTTCCCCGGATTGAAAGAAGGTTACTGGACATGGCCCAGCCAGGCCAGTAATCTACAGAGCACAGTCTAGTGTGGCTGGAAGCTGGGCAGGTCTTTAACCACTAGGAGTGATGATCTTACACTCTCCCTGGACTGGTGTCGGTGTGCTGGGCTCACCTCGGGCAGCCCCAGTTCCCCAGATTGGCCCACACTTATTTTTCAGATTCTACCTCACCATAGCCCTGATGTAACTGTTATACACTAACAAAAAGTGCTTCATTGTGTTTGTGTTATGTTTGCCAGTGCCCAAGTTATATGACCAAATTACCTGTAGTGCCGTCATAGTGTTCTGTATGCACCATCTTCCTCAGTGACCTAACTGATATGTTAACCATTGCTACCCTCTGCAAAGGACAGATATTATCTAAAACTAAATGCTAAAATTAGTTGACAAAGGATTGTAAATTCCTGCGAGACTTCTCTGTCCTCTGCAATGGAAAACAAAGATCTTCCTCATTCCTTAGCAGATCAAGGATTTTCTCACTTCCTGATCCACGTCCATAGGCTTTGTAAAAGCTCTTTGTAATGCTCTTTCTAGAAAAGTCTATGAAAGTTTTAAGTGAGTTACACAGCTTTGTGAAGTCCAACTGCACTGTGTCCCTGGTACCAGGAAAAATAAATCAGCACTGCTTTTTAAAAAAAAAACATGTCTTGCCCCATTTTTGGACACCAAGTTAGGGGGCTCATTTTTGGGCTACAAGAGGAATGACATATTTAGATCAAGGGCCCCTTTCCTTCTACCTCTCCTAGGTCCTTAAACATGGTAGTGGCATCCCTCTTCATAGCACCTTGTCTCTTTGTTTTTCCAGTCTAAAATGTGAGCATTCACCAATGATGAAGTTGTCCTGGCTGAAACACCTGGTACCAGCTTCTACACAGACCTCAACTGTCATCCCCTCAACCTTCCTAAACCCCAATACAGCCTCTCCTGTCAGCAAAAAGTAGTAAGAGAGAATCTGCCCTTTTCCTAACAATAAAAAGATTGTAATGAGTTTTGCCCTAGAATAAATTACATGACATTATGGTGATGGAAGGCCAAATCGTGGATGTTTACCCTGAGGTTACTTCCTCCTTTCCCTATTACAAGTTCCTTTTTCCTTTCCCAGTGCACACAAAAAAATTCCAATCAGCTCTTCAAGTGTCATCAATGCCTGCCCCAAGCACCACCCCTAGTCAAAGGTTACATATACATCATATCCCATATCCAGGGGGGAAAAACTCAGACCACTCCAGGTTGTGGGCTCCTCTCCATGTCCTTGGAATAAAGGCCACTTTTACTTTTATATTCTGCCTAGTGAGCCAAAGAACTCTAACATTAGGTAGTCAGTATCACATGATTCCCTGGGATTGGAGTGCAAAGTTCTGCTAAGAAACCTCTCAATATTTGCTATCAAAATCTGAGTTTAAGGCTCTTTCTGAAGACCAAGCTGCCAAAATGTGCTTGTGGGGAGTACAAATCATCACTCAGGTATTATAAAGAAGAAGGCCCTATGACAGTTCAGGCCCATTGCCTTTCCCCATGACAGGCATTTGAACAATACACTCTTGCCACCTTGTGGTCTTGAGATTGCATCACTGTCTCCAGGAAGCCTTCAGGCTTAATTGCCAAGATCACCATTCCCACAGGAGAGCTTTGTGCAATTTGTTGAACAATTACAACAGGAAATTCAGAGGTTAGCCATTTAGAGGCTGTGAATACTCTCTTGTTTAACTTGTCTATGAAAATGCTAATAAGGGCTTTCAAGATGCAATAAAACCTATTCATGCCTGAGCTGAGACTATGCAGGTCTCAGAAAAGCATTACAATTGGTGGACAAAAAGACACTGGTTTTGCTGCGACCTGCAATTCAGCTTTCTCCTAATGAAAATAAAAATAATATTTGCCTCAATGTAGAAAACCTGGTCACCTTAAAAATGGTTTCATACAGAAGAGAAGAGAATTTTAACCTGCTGGGCCAGTTAACACGGCTTAGTCCCCAAACCTTTGGTTTCACTGTAAAAAAGGACACCATTGGGCTAAGCAGTGCTATTCTAAATATAATAAGGCAACAGCATTCTCTTCAGGAAACTCCCAAACAGAGCCTTCCCTTGGCCTCATAAGTAATAGGGATGATAATCTTTAATCATATGGAAAAACAACCATCTTCTGTGTGGACACTTTGGAAAGCACCAGATTGAACTTGCTCACTAGAATAGCAGTTAAGCAGTTAGAGGCAAATGCTACTCAAGAGGTCCCCCATAGGAGTTGTTGGATCCCTTCCAACTAGGGCAGTAGAACTAATTTTGGGAAAATCTGAAGTAAATGCTCAAGGGTTAATGGAGATTCTGAGTGTTTTAGACACAGATTATCTAGGAGAAATTGGGGTATTAATGCAGAGAAAGGGAATACAACTTTTTATTCTTCGAATGAAAATTGCTCATCTCCTCTTGTCATATACATTTCTCAGTCTAAAGAAAATGAGAAGGAAAATCAGGTTTTCTAGACCACACATCAGGACATCTGGTGGCCCAGCCCATTATGGCTTCTTACTCTATCCACATTTTTAAAAAAATCCTCCCTAAGACTGCTGGACTGAGGAACAGGTGTTACTGTCATTGTAAAAATGCAATGGCCCAAAACTTGGCCTTGTCAATGGACCTCAAAGGGCTTTGGCCCAGATAGGACACTGTAGCCAGGAAAACCTCAACCGGAAGCAGGAAGCCCCATCTGCCCTGCCCCTAGGAAGTTACCTGTGATGCCATCTTCCCGCCCCTGGAAATTTACATATGGCACCAAACCTAGGACCAATGGGCTACTTGTGTATCCCTAATGCCCGCCTTAGGTTCCACCCCAAACCGAGGCTATTTACGGGCCCCCACGCCACGTGTCCGCCAGAGAGATCGCCGGACGCCAGTGGTGGGGGTGCCGGTCATCTCGCTCCGTGTTCTCAGAATAAAGGCCGCTTTTTATTTTATATTTCTCATCTTTTGTTAATATTTTTCATCTTTTGGAAATAACTCTAGCAGGACCTTCTTTGGGTTGGTAGATATTGGAACCCAATCTTTTGTGCACTAGAGCAGTTCTATTATTTCTCTGACTGACCCAAAGGAAAGACAATGATCATCCAACCATATATCACCAATAAGTCTATAGATATTTGTGGCACAGACATATTACCACAATGGAATTTTTCATTAGGTAATCCACTGTTTCTTAGGTTACTCCTCTTGTCTTCATGTGTCTCATGCAGGAGCTGGTCTCAGTTAAACAGTGGCCACTCAAAGTAGAGAAAATATATCAAGCTCACCTCTTAGTATAGGAACAGTTATAACATGGGCATATAGAAAATTCTTAGAACTCTTTAAAAATCCCCAACTTTTGTCATACCGTAAAAATCAGCAATATGGACATTATTGTTTGACCTCTGTATGATCAGTGCAGTCATTCACTCCCCAAGATTGGCCATTTATAGTGATTGATTTAAAAGATTGTTTCTTTACCATTTCTGTGATCCCTTAAGATTAACTTCACCCTTTCTTCTATCAACAATTCAGCTCCTTTCCAGAGAGAAATTATTGCTCAATGGGACATTTAACAGTCCTACTATATGTCAAACCTTCATAGTTTAATCACTAGTATCAATCAGACAACAATGGCCTCAAGCAACTATTTTTAATCACATGGAAGATATTTTGTTGAATACTGTAGACCTGCCCCCTGGAGCTTTTTTAAATTTTTATTTTGAAAAGAATAAAACTAAATGAGAAAAAAAAAACAAGATGGGCTCATTCAAAACAAAAGGATGGATATACTACATAATTTAAAATCACAATACAAGGTGATCTATGCTGGTTACCTTGATTTCTCTTGTTATCATTAATAGAATTTCCAACATCATCAGGTACAATACAATTGAACATAGCAGTACAGAACAAAATCAATATAAACAAAACATTGGAGACATTATAGGACTTCAAAAAAGGGAAATAGTCAAATCAGAATGGATATCATAGTGAATCTAATTGTCTTCAGAGTAGTTGCCTATACTTTCAGAATTGATACTAACAAATGTAACAGATTTGAATATAATCAGTCAAGACAAGACAGTGATCAAACAAGACAGATTCAAATAAAGTCAGTCAAAACAAGGCAGTGAAAGCAATACAGGGTTTTAGATTAAGTGAGTAGGAAATTTAAAATGGTAATGGCAGTATATCCTGCTATCTTTGGCATAGCTGTCTATGCCCTCAAGTCTAGTACAATTAGACAAACTGGAACAGAATATAACCAAACTAAACAGAGCAATGAAAACAATATGGGTTTCAAAGCATGATACAAGATTACCAATGTCCTGATTTCCCTATTTGGACAATTTCTCCCCTTTCACTTTCCCAGGATGCATTGTACATTTTGTGTCCCACTAACTCCTTTAGTTTTTAGATTAGGGAGGCAACTTGCTATTTACCTAAGTGGTTCTGAACCATCACTTCCTGTATTAGCTACAATTACTCTGAAGTTTGCTCACTAGGGATAGCTGCCCTCCCCAGTGTGCTGATGACCACTGAAGTACAAGCAGAGATAGGGCAGGTTGGGCCCTTCATTCTGAGCTGGTCAAGCTCTTAGGGTCCTCACCATGTTAGTGTGTGTCACATGGACATGGCTAGTTGTGGATAGTTTCAAGGAGACAGTGTCCTTTACTATTGGGTCATGCACAAAGGTGGGACTCACTCTGTGCAATTCTCACCAGTGTGCTCTGTCCTAGGAATGGCTGAAGCTGCTTTGTTCTGGTTCCAGGCTTGTTCTTTCTGACTCCAAAATGTCACATGGTAAGTCACCTACTGTGACTGTGGGAGGACTAATATTTTCACAGTCACTGCAAGCTGGTACAGATCTTAGTGCTGAGGGCTTACTCTCCACCCTGCCACCCACTGCAACCACCTCCTCCCACCAATGCCTTCAGACTGTCCAACCCCCAACTTCACTGTGACTGGGCGTCTCCAGATTCCAACAGCTTTTTGTACACAATGGGACTGGCTCTGGTGAAAGCAAGTCTGGCTACAGCCTTCCATTCTTGAGTTTCTTTTCTTTTTTTCCTTTCCCTTAGTTTCTCCCTGGATCAAGAGGATCTGTCTCCATAAATTTGGTCTTCTTCAGGATGTTTTATTACAGCATCTGAGCTGTTTCCCTCAGAGAGGCTCCCTATTTTGCTGCTTACTGATCCTCCATCTTCCCCCTGGAGCTTTTAAAGATATATCATCAAATGCTAGAACAAATTCAAGGTCTCAGGCCAATTGTAGCACCTGATAAAACAAAAAAATCTTCCTTCTGGAATTATTTATGCTATATTTTAACTTGTTAATTTATTTAAAGAGCAAAAACAAAACATTAAAAGGGTACCAGTAATATGGATTTCAAAAAAACTAAACAGTAAGAAATCACTAGTTAACAGATTATATATTGTCATCTTAGTTGTTCAACTTACAAAATTAAAGCATAAAAAGTGGACATTCAAACAGTGAGACTGCAAATAGTTGTGGTCAATGATCCAATAAAAACATAGTAATATGGTTTTCTATCTTACACACTTAAATATACATGCAGTTATATCCTTTAGAGCACTTTCTTTTCCTCTCTTTTTTACAATACCAATTACACATTTTGGGTTTTATTACTCCCACAGTTCTTATTTATGTTTTTTTTTTTGAAGAGAGTAAAACAAAATGTGACAAAATAAAACAAACTCAGTCAAACAAAAGGATAGATATAGTACATGATGCAAAAATAGAATACAAGGTGATGAACAATGGTTACCATAATTCCTCTTGCTATCTTAAAAAGAGTTGCCTATATAATCAGGTATAATAAAATTGAACAAAACAGTACAGAACAAAACTAATAAAACCTAAATGTTGGAGACCTCACAGGATGTCAAAAGAAGACACCAGTCAAACCAGAATGGGCATTACAGTGAATCTCACTGCCTTCAAAGTAGTTGCCTATACCCTCAATTTTGATACTATCAAACAAAACAGACTAGAGTAAAATCAGTAAATACAAGATGGTGAGAGCAATACAGAGGTTCAAATCAGGATAATAGGAGAAAAATAATATATTCTTCTATTTTTAATTTATATTTTTTCTTAATAATAAATAATTTTAAAAAAGGAAAGATTGAGATAAAAGAGGACATAACAACATAACAACACAGGTCAGAACAGAACAATTTAAGCAACACAGTATTTCACCACAAAGTAACCTGACATAATAGTAGTTATCACAGTGTCTCTTTCCTTGAAATATTTGAGCACAACTGAGAATACTATAGCATTAAACATATCAAGACAGTGTGAAACCATTCAAGAGGATGAAAATATTACAGGGTATTTAGAACCAGTAAAAGAAAATGAACAATGGATTCTATATTAGTTCTTTGCCTATAAAAAATTTTGTTTATACTATCACATATAATAAAATGCAAAAATATACAACATGATAAAACCAATGGAGACAGAAGAACAACAGCTTGATGGGACTTCAAAACAAAATGACATTAAATCAGCACTAGCTATTATGATGTCTGGTTTTCTTCAAAATAGCTGTTGATACTATGACAGACAATAAAATCAAACAACACAGAATAAAACCATCGCAATTAATGAGTGAAAACATTATAAAGGCTTCAAAGCAATATAATGGGGAATCATGATTACCACATACTTTTATGTATTCTTATCATTTCTTACACTAGGGAAATTATTACTATTTATACATGTGCATTTGATTTATTTCACTTATAAATATGGTCTCAAGCTGTGCCCATTTATTTATAAATATATCAATGTGATCCTTCTTTATAGCTGAATAATACTCCATTGCATAAAAATACCACAACTTTTTTATCCATTCCTCAGTTGATGGACACTTAGGTTGTTTCCAAGATCTGGCAATTACAAATTGTGCTGCTATAAACATGGATGCACATATATCACTGTGGTTTGATGTTTTCAGTTCTTATGGGAATATGTCTAGAAGTGGGAGAGCTGGAAAAATTGGGCCTTCCAGTCCCAGCTTTTTGAGAAATCTCCAGACACACCTCCACAAGGGTTGAGCCAGTCTACACTCCCACCAACACTTCAGGAGAGTTCCTTTTCCTGCAGCCTCTCCATCCTTTGTTGCTGGTAGTTTTCCTGATTCTGGCCATTATATTTCAGGAGTGAGATATAATCTCAGTGTGCTTTTAATTTGCATTTCTCTAATGACTAATGATGATGAACATTGTTTCATGTATTTATTTGCCATTTGTATTTCTTCATCTCATAATTGTGTATTTATCTCAGATGACCATTTTTGGATTGGATCTTTGAATTTTGGGGGTCTGATTTTTTAAAATTCTTTATATGTTTTAGACAGAAGTCCTTTGACTGAGGCACAGTTCACTAAGATTTTTTCCCAGTTTGTGGGTTTTCTTTCCACTATACTGGAGATTTCTTTTGACGTGCAGAAACTTTTTAATAAGATATGATCCCAGTTATTGATTCTGGGAAATATTTCCCATGCAGGATGATTCCTGTTCAGGAATTCTCTACCTACTCCTATGCTTCAAGGTTTTTACTCAATTTGTCTTCCAATAGATTTAGTGTTTCTGTTTTAATATTCAGTTTTTTGATCCATTTAGATTTTAATTTAGTACATGGTGATAGGCATGGGTTTGGTTTTAGTTTTTGGCATATGGAGAGGCAGTTTTTCCAACACCATATATTAAAGAGACTGTCGTTTTTCCAGTGAACCTGTTTGGCCCCTTTATCAAAGATAAGGTATTTGAGTGTGTTTGTAGTTGTGGTTGTATATTCTAAACTATTCCATTGATCTTCTGCTCTATTTTGGTTCTAGTACCATGCTGATTTTACTACAGTTGCTTTGTAATAAAACTTCAAGTCAGGGATTGTGATGCCTCCTGCCTTGCCTTTGCTGCTTAGAAATGTCATTGCTATTCATTGTCTGTTCGAACTCTGGATAAATTTTAGTAGTGACTTATTGAGATTTATGAGGTTTGTTGATGGTATTTTTATTGGGATTGCATTGAATCTGTATAAAAGTTTTGCGAGATTGGTCATTTTCATAATATTTATTCTTTCTGTCTATGAGCAAGGCATGTCTTCCCATTTTCTGAAATCATCTTCAATTTCTTGAGTGTATTATAATTTTCCCTGTATAGGTCTTTCACTTCTTTCATGAGAGTAATTCCTAAATAGTTCAATTTTTTGTTGCTAGTGTGAAGGGTGTGGTTTCTCCTATTTCTCTCTCTATGATTTTCTTGTTGGTGCATAGGAATGCTATTGATTTTTGAGTATTGATTTTGTATCCAGCTTCATTGCTGAATTTATTTATTATATCTAAAAATCTTTCAATGAAGTTTTGGGGGTCTTCTATGTAGAGTATTATGTCATCTGCAAATAAAGATAATTTAATTTCTTCTTTTCCTATCTATACCCTTTTATTTCTCTCTCTTGTCTAATTGCACTTCCTCGTATTTCCAGTACTATATTAAATAGGAGCAGTGATAAAGGGTATTGTTGTCTTGTAGGGAGCCGAGTGAGAGGGATTGCTGCTTCCCTGCCTCTCTCTCCTATGGGCACTGCATCTGCCTACATTAACCATAATCATCTCCTGCTTACGTCACGTATCCGGATGTGATGGTGACCCTGTTGTATTCATCTCTTTAACCTCTTCCTGTCCCAGCTCCCGCCCTTAGCCTATAAAAGGTGTGATCATTTCCTGAATAAACTGGAGGCTTGATCAGATTATCTTGACTTGCCTTCATCTCTCTTTGTCTCCCCCATGTCTTTTATTTAATCCCCGTTCCCCCTCCAGGAGTTCTGGATAGATTGGTCTGCAGGCCAGATCATTGTCTTGTGCCTGATGTTAAAGTAAAGGCCTTTAATTTTTGGCCATTTGGTATGATACTGGCTGTTGGTTTGTCATAGATGGCCTTTGTTATATTGTGGTAAAGGCCATCTATTCCAATTTTCTGTAAAGTTCTTAACATAAAAGAATGTTGCACCTTGTCAAAAGCTTTTTCTGCATCCATAGAAATGATTATGTGATTCTTACTTTTGGCTTTATTGATGTGGTGGATTACATTTATTGACTTACACATGTTGAACCATCTCTGCATGCCTGGGATGAATTCCATTTGGTCATGGTGTATAATATTCTTGATGATTTGCTGCATCCTGTTTGCCAGTATTTTATTGAGGATTTTTGCATCTGTGTTCATTAGTGAGATTGGTCTGTAGTTCTCTTTTTTACTTGGTTCTTTCTCAGATTTTGGTACTTGAGTAATATTTGCTTCCAGGAATGACTTAGGAAGGATTGCTTCCCTTTCAATTTCATTGAAGAGTTTGAGGAGTGTTGGTATTAGTTCATCCTTGTATTTCTTGTAGAATTCTGCAGTGAATCTGTCTGGGCCTGTGCTCTTCTTTTTAGGTAAGGACTCAATTACATTTTTTATTTTCACTAGTAGAAATTGAGTTATTCAGCAGTTTTACATCTTCTTTACCTAGCTTGGTACTTCATATGCTTCTAGGAATCTATTTCTTCTGTGTTATCAAACCTTTGAGAGTAGAGGTTTTCAAAATAGGTGTTGATGATCTTCTGTTTTTCTATAGAGTCAGTGATTTTGCCTTTTTCATTCCTTATTGCATGAATTTGAGCTTTTTCTTCTCTTTTTTTTAGGAAGGTTGGCTAGGGACTTATTGATTTTATTTATTCTTTCAAAGAGCCAACTCTTTGATTCATTGAGTTTTTGGATTGCTTTCTTAGTCTCTTTTGCATTGATTTCTGCTCTGACTTTTATAATTTACTCTCTTCTTTGGCTTTGGCCTTGACTTGCTCTTCTTTTTCTAGATGTTTGAGGTGTAACATTAGGTAATTTATTTGTGTTCATTCTATTTTCCTGATGTGGGAACTCAGTGCAATAAATTTTCCTCTGAGGATGGCTTTCATTGCATCCCACAGGTTCCCCGGTAAGTTGTATTTGTGTTTTCGGTTGCTTGCAGGTATATTTTATTTTCTTCTTTTATTTTCTCTGTGACCCAAAATTACTCAAGAGTGTATAATTCAGTTTCCATGTATTTGTGGAATATTTGCAGTATCTTTTATCATTAATTTCTAATTTCATAGTGCTAGGATCCAATAACAATGCAAGGGATAATTTCAACTCTTTTGCATTAATTAAATATGTTCAGTGAGCTAATATATGTTCTATTTTAGATAATGACACATATACTACTGAAAAGAGTGTGTATCCTATTGTTGTTGAATGGAACACTCTGTAAATGTCCATCAAGTCCATTTGTTAACAGGTGTCATTCAGTTCTGTTATTTCTTTGCTTGGTTTCTGTCTGGTTCATCTGTCTTGTGGTGTCAATGGTGTGTCAAGATCTCCTGCTAGAATTGTGTTACTGCTAACTTGGCTTTTCATTTCTGTTAATACTTGTTTTATATAACTTGTGCTCTGGAATTTGGTGCATATATATTTAAGATAGTTATTTCTTCCTCTTGAAGTTTTCCCCTAACCAGTATCTTGTGACCTTCTTTATCTCTTCTGATCATTATTGGTTTAAAGTTCACATTGTCTGAAAACAAAATAGCCCCCCCCCTCATTTTTGGCTCCTGTTGCATGAAGTACTCTTTTCCATTCTTTAGCTTTCAGTCTGTAAGTATTCTTTTGGGTTAGATGGGTTTCTTGTAGACAGCATATGGTTGGATTTTGTTTCTTGTTCCATTCTGCCAGTCTGTTTCTTTTAATTGGTGCATTGAGACCATTTACATTAATGGTTATAATTGTTATATGTTGGTTTATTGTTGGCATGTTATCTTTCTGCTGTTGCGTCTTCCTCTTTCTGTTCTGCTTAATTATGTGCTTTGCTTTGGGGTTTTTTCCTAACTGTATCTAAACTTTCAATATTTTTACAGGGTTGGCTTGGTGATCATAAAGTACTTCAGCTGTTCTTTTTCATGGAAGTATCTTATTTCACCATTGATTTTGAAGGACGGTTTTGCAGGTTACATCAGTCTAGGTTGGAAATTATTTTCTCTGAACTAAATAAACCATTCCGTCTTTAACTTTGGCTGTTGGTTATTTTGTCTCAGCAATGAGAAAATTGACTAAGACAATGACCTAGTTGTTAGACATAGCCTTTTCCATGTTTAATAATTGGGATGTAGCAGAAGGGTAAAAGAGAAAAACTAGAATTACAGTTGTTGCAACTGATAATTCTCAAACTCATATAAATCATCTAAGGGAAACCCAAAGTTGACTCAATGCAAGAAAACTGGACATTAGGCATGTGACTGCAGCAAGTCACTGCCTGGATCCAGCTCTGAATGTGAGGTAGTCAATGTACCTGATTCATGGCACTGGACAGTTGACTAAAATGGATTTTATTTGTTAGGACTTGTATCAGTCAGTGTTTTACTAGAGAAACTGGTATAACACAAGGTATAAAAATGTGTAAGAAATTACAAGATTGGCTTGCAATGGTCACCCACAGATTTGGATGAGGAAGCACACAGAAGGTGTCTGCACACTGGAGACTAATGGATTCAGTCCAAGGTCTAGAGTTCACTACAGTGTATCATTCAAGTTCACATCAGGAGGCCAATGGGTTCTATGACAGAAAGATGACATGTCTATACCAGCATGCTGAATGATCTTAGGCAGAAACCAAAGAGTCTATGTAAGAAACCAGGATAAGACACCAAAACTGAAGGCAAAGACTGGAGCTCTTCAAAAGAAGAAAATCAAGTTTGTCCTTCATTTATCCTTTATTCCATACAGGTGGCAAGTTGCTTCATGTTAAGTCCTGTTCATCCTAGGATGTAGTATTGCTGAGTCAACTTAGTTAAGTTTTTAACCTTCTCAAGTTGACACAGTCAGTCAGAAGGACTACACCAGGTCTTCCCAAAAAAATTATCCAATAGATGGATCTGGCTACATGATACAATAAAACACCTGATTTAGGAAAACTCATCTTCTTTCATACAACAGAAAAGGAAATTGCTTTGTGTGTCTTGACCAAAGGGCAAGCTTTCAGAAATTTAGATGGAGTAGCTGCTGAGTTGTCACCCTGTTAGAGGGCAGTATTAGCTACAGCTATGCTAACAGAGGAAGATTTTGGGAGAGAAACTAGAAGTCCTGACTCGCCATAAGGTCAGAGTATTTCTTAGGGCCAAAGTACTTGTTGGTAAGAAAAACAAAACTGACCAAGTATCAGGCTATGCTCTTAGACACACCTGTGTTTCTTATAAAAATGTGCACTACTTTTATTTTTGCATCTTTAATGCATGAAGGCCCAGATATTAGCTACTCTTGTGAATAAGTAGTCTTCCAGACCTATGTAAGCAGGCAGAACATCAGTGACCTGCCCCTCCAAGACCCTCAGGAGGTGTGGTTTACTGATGAAAATAGCTTTTTCCAAGAAGGACATTAAAAGGCAGATTATGTACTTGTCAGTTCAAAGCACTTCATCAATGCCAAACTTCTTCCCCCAGAGGCCACTGCTCAAAAGGCAGAGCCAATAGCTCTTACTTGGGCATTAATATTAGGAAAAGGCAAAAAAGCTAAAGATTACATATAGAGATTCCAATATGCCTTTCTGGTCATACATTCTCATGTATGAATCTGGAATGAAAGGGGCTTGATAACTGACATGCACGCATCTACAAAGTACAGAAAGAATATACTATAGCTCTTAGAGATAGTCTATCTTTCTTCTTTTTTTCTTTTTTTTTTTTTTTGTTTTTCTTTTTTATCAGTACCGGGGATCAAACTCACGGCTGCCTGCTTGTAAGGCAGGCGCTTATGCTGCTGAGCTAAACCTCCAGCCCCCAAGATAGTCTATCTTTCCAAGTAAGCCACTATCAAAAGTGATCAGAAGACACAAAGAAAGCCAGTATGTGTTGTTTAAGAGAACAGTTCAACAGGAAGAGATAACAATTTTAAACAGTGCACTCAACCTCATAAAATGAACAATAATGGTTATGAAAATATCAGTTAAATATAAAAACAATTACAATGGGAGACTTCAATATCCCACTGTCTCAAATAGATATATCAATAAAGACTCAACAAAGAAATATCAGAGTTGAAACAAATCTTTGAGCATTTGGAAATTAATAGATATCTGTGGAGTGTTCCAACCAACAGCAGAATACACATTCTACACAGCAGGACATATGACTCTGTCCAAAATAGACCACACGATATCCCATAAAACATGCTTATGAATGCCAAAAAATTGAAGTTATCCCGTGCATATCATCAGGTCATAGCGCAATGAAACTGGAAATCAATTACAAAAGAAACAGAAATTATGCCAACATATAGAAATTAAGCAGTACATTCCTGAATAATCAATGAGTCTCAAAAGAAATCAAGGTGAAATTAAATAGTTTCTAATCAAATGATAATCAGAATCAAATGTTAAGGTCAGTGCAACATATCCAATCCTATAGGACAATAGAAGCAGTCTTAAGAGGGAAAATTATAGCTGTAAATGCTTACCTCAGAAAAACAGAATGAATACAAGAAAATAAACTAATGATACATTTCAGATCCTACAAAAATAATTACCTCCCAAATGTAAACTTAGAGCAACAATGACTGTTTTTCAAAGATTAAACCATTTATTACTGACTGAGACTTAAAAACAATATAAAGAATCAATGCATCGAAGAGCTGTTTTTTTGAAAAAATAAAACAGGCAAGCCCTTAGATAAACTCACCAAAAAGCAAAGAAAATACACAAATTTTAAAAATTAGATCTAAAAAAGGTGAAATTGCAGTGGTCACCACTGAAATCCAGATTATTACTAACATCTTTAAAGACCTAC
This sequence comes from Cavia porcellus, assembly GCF_034190915.1. Lineage (NCBI taxonomy): Eukaryota > Metazoa > Chordata > Mammalia > Rodentia > Caviidae > Cavia > Cavia porcellus. The sequence continues at coordinate 40,133,705 of NW_026947486.1, read as the reverse complement.
TCTTGAATAAACTGGAGAATCCAGAAAAAACAAATAAATTTCTAAGTACATATACATTACCAAAGCTGAACAAAGGTGATATAATAAAAAAAACCTTGAATAATCCAATAACAGGGAATGAAATTGAATCAGTAATTTTAGAAGCTGCCAATATGAAAAAAAAGCCAGGGTCCAAAGGATTCATCACTGATTTCTATGAAAACTTCAGAAAATATTTATTTCCAATGTTTATCAAACTGTAACAAAATTAAAAGGAAAGTGATATTCTCAAAGTCATTCCTGGCAGCATTATCTTGGTTTCAAAACCAGGTGAGGATGCAGCCAAAAAGCACGAATAAAGAAACAAAACTAAAGGTCAGTCTCTTAATAAAATAGACACAAAAAAATCTCCAACAGGATACTGGCAAGAGGAATGCAAGAAACCACCAAAATGTAGGCTTTATATCAGTCATGCAAGGATGGTGTGACATTTACCAACCAATAAGATCATACATCATATAAACAAAAGCAAGGAAAGAGTCATATAATCATCTCAAAGGATATTAAAAACCCTCTGAGAAAATGCTCAGCCCTGAACTGGGAACTTTGCGGGTTCCTGTTGCACTGGTCAAGCTTGGTGGGCCTTGAGCTGGCCTGCCCCATTCCCAATGACCATCTCTCAATCTGGGGAACTTGGTGGCCTGAGTCCCGGAGCTAAGGGCACAGAAGAGGATTTCCAACAGACACTGGGGAAGCCTTGGAATAACACTTGAAACACAGAAATATAGGAAAGTGACAAAACTAAAGAACAAATTACAATCTCAAAGCTCCAGCCCATCCCAAGAAATCTCAGGAGCTATGTACATGGAAGAAAATATATGCTATACACTTGAAATACCAGACATGATATGAACTGAAATAAAGAAGCGACTCTGGAAGCTTTAAAGGAATTTAAACTAGAAATACTCTCCCAGGTAAAGAAAGAAATGATAAATGAATTGAAGGAGATGCTGAACATATAAAGAAGGCACAGTCAAAAATTTGGAGGAACTAAACAAAAAGATAGAATCCCTGGATGAACAATATAAGAAACAAACAGAATATGTAAAGCAAATGCAAAGAGATACACAGGAAATAAAAAATTCCATTGAAAGCTCTAAATGCTGCCTCAATGAAAGTAAGGAGAGAATTTCAGACCTTGAAGACAGGATTGCAGCTAGTGAACAGGAAAGGAAGGAACCTTTAAAAATAACAAAGAATCAAGAAATAGCAATTCAACAACTCCAAGATGACACAAAGAAAAACAACATAAAATTAATAGGGATAAATGAAAAAGAAAGGGACAACATAAAGGATGTCAAGAGGATATTTAGAGAAGTAATAGCTGAAAATTTCCCAAACCTGAGATTGGAAACTGACATCAGGATCAGTGAAGAATATAGAAGTCCAAATAGTCATAACCAATATAAAACTACACCCAGACATATAATAATCATCATCCCAGAAATCCAGAATAAGAATACAATATTAAAAGTTATCAGAGACAAAAGAGAGATCACTTATAAAGGAAAACCTATCAGAATCACAGCAGACATCTCAGCACAAATAATAAAGTCAAGAAGAGCATGGAGTGAAGTATTTCAGATTCTAAAGGAAAATGATTTCCAACCTAGACTGATGTACCCTGAAAAAACTGTCCTTCAAAATCCATGGAGAAAAAAGATACTTTCATGACAAAGAACAGCTGAGGACCATCATGATCAACAAGCCAACCCTGCAAAGTATACTGAAAGACAGTTTAGATACACTTAGGAAAAAACCACTAAGCAAAGCAGACAATTAAACAGAACAGAAAGATAAAGATGCAATAGCAGGAAGATAACATGTCAACAAGAAATCAACATATAACTGTTATAACCATTAATGTAAATGGTCTCAATTCACCAATGAAAAGAATCAGACTGGCAGAATGGATCAAGAAACAAAATCTAACCATATGCTGTCTATAAGAAACCCATCTAACTCAAAATGATACTCAAAAACTGAAAGTCAAAGGATGGAAAAAAATACTTCATGCAGCAGGAACCCACTCCCCCAAAAAAGAAAGTGGGAGTAGCTATTCTGTTTGAAAACAATGTGAACTTTACACCAATAATGATCAAAAGAGACAAAGAACGTCACTATATACTGGTTAAGGGAAAACTTCAAAAGGAAGAGATAACTCTCTTAAATATGTATACACCAAATTCCAAAGCACACAGTTACATAAAACAAGTATTAACAGAAATGAAAAACTAAATTATCATTAACACAAATATAACAGGAAAATATAACACAACATTGGAACCAAGAGACAGACCAACCAGACTGAAAATCAGCAAGGAAATAACAGAACTGAATCATACCTGTGAACAAATGGACTTGATAGCTATATACAGAGTGTTCCATCCAACAACATCAGAATACACATTCTTCTCAGCAGTACATGGGTCATTCACTAAAATAGACCATATATTAACACACAGAACATATTTAAATAAATGCAAAAGAGTTGAAATTATCCCTTACCAGGGATTGAACTCACGACTGCCTGCTTGCAAGGCAGGCGCGCCAACCTTATTTTCAAAAGGGAAGGAAAAGCTCAAATTCATTCAATAAGAAATGAAAAGGGTGAAATCACTACAGACACTATAGAAATACAGAAGATCCTCAGCACATATTTTGAAAACCTCTACTCTCATAGGTTTCATAACACAGACGAAATAGACAGATTCCTAGAAACATATGAAGTACCAAAGCTGGATCAAAAAAATGTAAAACTGCTGAAAAACCCAATTTCTATTAATGAAATTGAAAATGTAATTAAGTCCTTACATATATGGAAGAGCCCAGGCCCAGATGGATTCACTACAGAATTCTACAAGAAATACAAAGAAAATGTAATGCTGACACTCCTCAAACTCTTCAATGGAAGTGAAAGGGTAGCAATCCTTCCTAAGTCATTCCTGGAAGCAAATATTACTCTAGTACCAACACCTGAGAATGACCCAACTGAAAAAGAGAAGTATAGACCAATCTCCCTAATGAACATAAATGAAAAAATCCTCAATAACATATTGACAAATAGGATGCAGCAAATCATCAAGAAGATTATACACCATGACCAAGTGGGATTCATCCCAGGCATGCAGGGATGGTTCAACATACGTAAATCAATAAATGTAATCCACCATGGCAATAAAGCTAAATGTAAGAATCACTTGATCATTTCTATAGATTCAGAAAAAGATTCTGATAATGTCCAACATTCATTTATGATAAGAACCTTGCAGAAAATTGGAATAGATGGTCTTTACCTCAATATAATAAAGGCCATCTATGACAAACCAACAGCCAGTATCATACTAAATGGCCAAAAATTGAAGACCTTTAAAATCCGAAACAAGACAAGGATGTCCCTTAACACTGCTCCTGTTTAATATAGTACTGGAAATACTAGCAAGAGCAATTAGACCAGAGAGAGAAATAAAAGGGGTTAAGATAGGAAAAGAAGTAGTTAAATTATCATTATTTGCAGATGACATGATACTCTACATAAAAGACCCTCAAAACTCCTTTGAAAGACTTTTAGATATAATAAATAAATTCAGTAATGTAGCTGGATACAAAATCAGTACTCAAAAATCAATAGCATTCCTATACACTAACAAGAAAATCACAAAGAGAGAAACAAGAGGAGCCACATCCTTCACATTAGCAACCAAAAAAATGAAATATTTACGATTTATTCTCACAAAAGAGGTGAAATTTCTATACAGGGAAAATTATAATCCACTGAAAAAAGAAATGGAAGATGATCTCAGAAAATGTAAAGACATCTCTTGCTCATGGATGTGAAGAATAAATATTGTGAAAAAGACCATTCTCCCAAAACTGTTATATAGATTCAGTGCTATCCCCCCAAAAATACCATAAACATACATCATAGATCTCAAGAAATCACTCCTAAAATTCATCTGGAGTGAGAAGAGACCTAGAATAACAAAGACAGTTGTAATCAACAAAGGCAAGGCAGGAGGCATCACAATCCCTGACTTGAAGTTATACTACAAAGCTACAGTAATAAAGTCAACATGGTCCTGGAATCAAAACAGAGACAAAGATCAATGGAATAGATTAGAAGATACAATAACAACTACAAACACAATCAACCACCTTATCTTTTATTAAAGGCCAAACATGTTCACTGGAAGAATAATAGTTTGTTTAATAAATGGTGCTGTGAATACTGGCTCTCCATATGTCAAAAACTTAAAGCAGACTACTGTACTAAACTAAAATTAAAAGGGTCAAAGATTTGAATATTAAACAGAAACACTAAATCTGTTGGAAGTCAAATTTGGTAAAAGTCTTGAATACGTAAGGATAGGTAGAGAAGTCATTAGCAGAAATTAAATCACACAGGAAATATTTCCCCAAATCAAACTGCAATCACATCTTATTAAAGAGTTTCTGCATGTTAAAAGAAATTTCTAGCATTATGAAAAGAAAATCCATAAAGTGGGAAAAAACCTTATGGAACTGTCCCTCAGACAAAGGATTTCTATCTAAAACCTATAAGTAATGAAAAAAAAAATCAGACCCCTGAAATCCAAAAATGGGCATCCATGTTGAATACACAGTTCTCAGGTGAAGAAATACAAATGGCAAGTAAATGCATGAAAAAATGTTCATCATCATTGGTCATTAGAGAAATGCAAATTAAAACCACACTGAGATACCATCTCACTCCAGAAAGAATGGCCAGGTTCAAGAAAACTACCAACATCAATTGCTGTAGAGACTGTGGAGGAAAAGGAACTTTTCTGTACTGTTGGTGAGAGTGGAGACTGGTGCAACCACTTTGGAGGTCTGTTTGGAAAACCTTGGAAGTCCCATTTGACCCAGCTATTCCACTTTTAGGCCTATTCCCAGAAGAACTGAAATCATCATACCACAGTGATATATGTGCACCCAGGTTTATAGCAGCACAATTGGTAATAGCCAGATCTTGGAAACAACCTAAGTGTCCAACAACTGAGGAATGGACAAAAAAGGTTTGGTATATTTGTACAATAGAGTATTATTCAGCTATAAAGAATGATCACATTGAGATATTTATAAATAAACGGATGGAACTTGAAAAAACACTCATAAGTGCAATAAATCAAACTCACATGTATAAATACCTTAAAAGTTTCCTTAGTGTAAGAAATGGTAAGAGTACAGAAGATTTTCTGGTAATCATGGTGCCCCATTACATTACTTTGAAGCCTTATAATGTTTTCATTCATTTTTTGGAATGCTTTTATTCTGTTTTGTTTGATTGTATTATGTGTGGTGATATGAACCGCTATTTTGAGGAAAACAAGACAGTATGGCAGCCATTGTTGATTTAGTATTATCTTGCTTTGAAGTCCTACCATGCTTTTGTTCTTCTGTTTCCATTGGTTGTGTCTTAATTGGATTTTAATATGTGACATAGTATATACAATTTTTTATAGAAAATGAGATAATGTGGTAGCCATTGTTCACTTTCTGTTATTTGGTTCTGAATGCCCTATAATACTTTCATTCTCTTGAATGGTATTACGTTATGTTTGATACTATTGTATGTGAAGGTATGCTCACCTATTTCAAAGAAAGAGACATTGTGGTAGCTACTGCTAATATCAGTTTTTCTTATGGTGAAGTACTGTATTGCTTACATTGTTTTGTTCTGATCTGCTCAGTTCTGTCCTCTTTTGTCTTAATCTCTTTAAAATAAAATTTAAAAATTAAAAAAAAAACTAAGCACTTAGGAATTAACATATTTAAAGAAGTGAAAGAGAAAGATCTCTAAAATAAGAAAGGAGTCTGAAGAAGACATCAGAAAATGGATGATATTCCCTGTTGCTGGAGAGAAAGCAGTTATTTTTTGAACTGCCAAGGCAATTCACTGTAATCAGAGGCAAGTCTCCTTTCTGTTGGGTGGGGAAGGTTTTGTCTATTTATGAGCCACAGAGAAACTGTAATGGTATCCAAAACCCAATTTGGGGGTCAATTAAACATGATTGAGTTAGGCTGACTTTTGTTTATTTAGTATATTCTGTATTGCACTTGTCCTTGGGTATGTCTTAATCATTAGAGTTGAGTGCTCTTTCTAGAAAGCTTTTCCTGGCTCCCTCATAGTACTTATAGCATCTTGTCTTCCAGCGTGGTCTAGTGGTCAGATCTAGGTTCTCTCTATGGTTTTTGGGGATCCAACTACTTTTTCCTTTTGGTCCTTAGGCCCTGTCCCTCCAGGAATTTCTCCTAACTATGCCCTGTCTCAATATTATTTACAATAACTACCTAAAATACCTAGGAATAAACTTAGCCAAGGAATTAAAATAATTCTGCAATGAAATTTTGAAACACTGGTGAAAGAAAGTAAAGAAGACACAGTATCACAAGAATGAAAAACAACTTACTGTTATAACCTATATATAAAAAAGCCCCTCACAAGTCTCCAGAGGCAAGAAAAAGATCAAAGGTAACCCTAAGAGCAGAAAAGGATGTCTTCCTAATCTAAACTTGCTTGTTTGCAGGGAAACTTGCTTGTTTGCAGGGTAACTTGCTTGTTTTCAGAGTAACTTGCTTGTTTGCAGGGTAACATGCTTGTTTGCAGGATGTGCCTTCTTCCCCCAGAGGATGTTTGCCTAATCTAAGCTTGCATGTTAGCCCAACCCTTACCTGAACCTTGCTCTTCCCAAGAAATGTAATTGCCGTATTCCTCTTCTGTAGTGTGCCACAAACCCACCACCCTCCTTGCATTGTGAGACCAGCAGCTGTTTGTGGTTTTACAAGATAAAAACCCTGCCCTTTAGCTGTTAGGTGCGCAGTCTTCCATATTGGCTACCAGAGGCTGTGTCACCAGGCCTTGGCCTACAATAAAGCCTTTGCTCCAAATTTCTTAATTTGTTGCTTCCTTGGATTTTATTCTGGGGTCCAAGCTATCACACTAATGTTCATGGACTGTGAGAAATATTGTTAAACGTCTATACTACTCAAAGCTATATACAGATTCAGTGAAAATATACAGGGCATTCCTCAGAGAAATTGTTCCTATAATTAATATAAATTCACATAGGAGCCAATGGCCAAAACAATCTTGAGCAAAACAAACAATCGGGAGTCATTACAGCACCTAATTTCAAAACACACTACAAAATCAATATAACCAGTACAGCATGGTATTGGTGAAAATGCAGACTCTCAGACAATGAAAGAAAATAGAGAACACAAAATGAATCTGTGTATTCATAGCTAACTTGTTTTGACAAAGGCACAAAAAGCAAACATTGAAGAAAGAACAAAACTCTTAATGCAGGGAAACCTAGATATTTACATGCAGAAAGGAGAAATCAGCCCTCTATCTCTCAACATAAACAAACTCAAAATTGGGCAACTATTTAAATGTGAGACTCAAAACTATAATGCTACGGGGAGAAAATATAGGGGAAAAGCTTTGAGACACTGGTCTCAGCAAACATTTTTATATTACCCCAAAGGTTCAGAAAATGAAGGCAAAAATTGACAAGTTGGGTTTTGTCAAACTAAAAAGTATTGCAAAGCAAAGGATTCAATCAACAGAATTAAGAATGAGAAAAAGTATTTGCAAGCATTTCATTAAAAAAAATTTTCAGAATAGATAAAGAACTCAAACAGCGCAAGAGTAAAAAATCAAGTTATCCAATTTAAAAAGGGGAAAGTGATCTGGAAAAATGTTGCTCCAAATAAGATATATGAGTGATGAGTGAATATATGAAAAAATATTCACTATCACTAATTATCAGGGAAATGCAATTCAAAAGCACAATAAAGTATTAATTTAAACTGATTTGGATCTCTATTTAAAAATAATAAAAGAATATGTATTAGTGAGGATGTAGTGAAAAGAGCACACTTAAAGTGTATTGGTGGAAATGTAAGATGGTACAGTCAATTAGTACATTATATAGGTTCCTTAAAAGCACTAGAAATAAAACTGCCACATAATCCAGCAATTCCAGTCCTAAATATATGCAGTGGCTGAACAAATTCAAATAAGTATTTTAAAGAGACAGTTGTACTCATGTCTATTGAAATATTATTCATTATTACCAGGATATGGAATTAACCTGTGTCTATTAATGGTGTTACAAATGAAAAATTGAGCTTAAAAAAACAGGAAAAATATGATGTGTAAACACAAGGGAATATGATTTCACCTTTAAAAATGAAGTTCTTTCATTCATAGTCTAGGAGACAACTTGAGTGACTTCCCTTGAATGCAGAACAATTGCTGCAACTTTGATTATGTGGAGACTTATTTCCTTATACTGATATGTATAGAGCTGATTGATATTTCCTGCTTTCTTCAATTGGCTCTAAGCATTGCAAATAAGGCTAGCTGCGGTAGATATGTAATCTCTAAAGCCATCAGACAGTCTCCTGCTTCTCACATAATGCTCTCTTTAAAATATATAAGCACAGTGTGATGTTAGAGCCATCAGCTCTAGGAATGTCAACCGGGTATGAGCCTCAAGGTAGAGAGGGTATGACTCCCCAGGGCACAAAAGTTTACATATCAGAAACTGAAACAACAGCCTTAAAATGAGTTAGTTGCTACCTTAATTAATTATGCAAACTGCTCCTTCTGCATATCCTTATCTCTGCATTTTGCAGAGATGCTTTTCTCCCTAGCTGACTAGCCAGCTCAAGTTACTCATGTAATTCCCGCCATCCTCACTGTCACTCATCCTCAAGCCACCCCCTTCTTCACAAGATAGTAAATTCTGGGAGAGGCCTAGGATCAGGGCCATTTTCTGCACATCCTTGTAGGGATTTTATTTAGGTCCCCTTAGTTGCCCCTAACTTGGACTATGTCTTGATGTCTTTACTCTTGCCACTGGCTGCATTGGGGGTGGTAGATTGCAATTAACTTGCTGGGATTCCAATAACATCTCATTGGGATTGTAAATATAACTTTTTGAATTGTGAGGAAGGCTAGAAAAGGGATTACAATACTTGGATGACTGTACACAATATCTGGGATTACAATACATGGCAGTATAGATGGAACTGGAAGACACTACACTGAGATAAATTAGGTACAGAAAGACAAGTACCTCCTGGTCTCATTTATACATGGAAGCAAAGAAATTTATCTGAGAACTATAAAACATAGAATAATGGGATAACAAAGAGAACATGGCGGACAGACAACAGCAGCTACTGAACGCTCTCTAAAGGCTCGGCTCAGAGGGCAGGAATGATGCGGACTAAGGAGATACGAACCAGTAGAGATATGCTCTGCTGACTCAGGAACGAACTGGGCTGAGAGAATCCAACTTGGAATACAGTCCTGGCGCTAAAATAGGAACAGAAAAATCTCGGTGTGGAGGCTCGACTCCGCGCCATTGGAAACCGCGGTTTGGATTTCCCACCCCGCCCGGCGGCCGGCTGCCTCCATAGCGGCTCAGCAAGAAGAGACGCGACCGCCGAGCTCTGGGAACGGGAGTTTGCGAACGGAGTCGGAAACGCGACGGACAGGGAGGAAGGCTGACTGGTGGCGAGGTGAGCGAGGAACTGACTCCCTACCGCAGTTTGACTCCAGCGGAGGTTTTTTCTGGGCTCAGGCAGTCCTGTAAGAGCAGGGTGCGGTGGCAACTGCAGCCGCACATTTCCCTCTCGGACGGGATTGGTGAAAGGTGCCTGGCCGGAGTGACGCTGCTGGCGGACCCCCTAGGCTGGCCTAGCCCAGATCCCAGAGCCTGATGGTGGCCCGGAGGAGCGACCGACTCCCGCGTAGGCTGCCTCCTCCGCAACTCCCTGGTGCGCAGCGGTGGGCGGGAACACCTAGCCAGCGCAATTTGATCAGGCTGTGGCTGACAGGCAGGGAAGCCGGGCCTCCTGTGTAAGATTGCATTTTATAAGGAACAGAAAATATGGGGAAGGGAAGCAACAAAAAAGGCTCCCCGGCCCCCAATCCTGAGAATCAGGCAATAGTGGACACTGCACCAATATACATTAAGCGCCATTTAGAGAGCCTCATAGACCAATTCAGGAATGAAGTTATCAATGACCTGAAGCTAGAAGTATGCAGAATAGTTAGAGAAATGCTAAGCACCACCCAGGAAAAAGCAGATGGTGGAATGGAAGAACAGGAAAAGAGGGGAAAATTGCTTGATGGAGAAAACAGAGAAAGCATTGAGTATGTGAAGCAGGTGCAAAGGGACTATCAAGAAATTAAGAAGTCTACCCAAGACTGGCATAACAGCTTGAAAGAAACTAAGGACAGACTATCTGAATTGGAGGGCAGACTTGAAACATGGGAGAATGAAATGAAAAACTTCTTAAAAATAACAAAGAAACACACAGCAATAATACAAAGACAAGAAGATGATAAGAGGAGCCATAACTTAAGGATTAAGAACATAAAAGAAGAAGTAGGGACACAAACAAGTGAACTACAAAAGCTACTCACAGAAATAATCCAGGAGAATTTTCCTAATTTAGCAAAAGGTAAAGATACTCAAATGTATGAGGCATACAGGACCCCAGCTACCTACAACCCTAACAGAGAAACACCCAGGCATATAATAATAAAAATTCCAGAAATTCAATACAAGAACAGAATATTAAAAGCTGTAAGAGACAAGAAACAGATCACTTACAAGGGAATACCCATCAGAATTACAGCAGATTTCTCTTCACAAATCATCAAATCACGAAGAGCATGGGGAGAAATAATTCAAGCTTTGAAAGATAATAATCTCCAGCCAAGATTGAGATATCCTGCACAACTGTCCCTGGAAATTGATGGAAAAACGAGGTGCTTCCAGGATAAAGAGGAACTGGGGGAATTTGCAACCACCAATTCAACCCTACAGAAAGTATTGCAGGATATTCTAAAAAAAGAAAAATACAAAGAACCCAGAAATAGGGGCGGGGAGGCCACAACGAATGGAGCAGAGAACAAAATGAAGAAGACAAACTGACAGCTACTGACAGAAAAAGAGCTCAACAGAAATGAGACAGAGAAGATTGGATGATAGGAACAGCTTTTTTTGGAGAAAATGACATCTTAATAGGTAATGCTGATTTAGTACCATCTTGGTTTGAAGTCTCATCTAGCGTTTGTTTTTCTGTCTCCAATGGTCTAAACAGGTTGTATCTTATTGGATTTTGTTATGTACGATAGTATAAGAAAAAACCTTTTAAAGACAAGGAGATTATACAGAGACCATTGTTCATTTTCTGTTAGTCGATTCTAAATACTCTATAACGCTGTCATTCTCTTAAATGGATTTACATTGTTTTGATATACTTAATGCTACAGTATATGAAGTTGTACTCAAGGACTTCAGGGAGGGAGTCAATATGGTAACTATTTTTGGGTCAGGATTATCTGGTGGTGAAACACTATTCTGCTTAAATGGTTATGTTTTGATCTGCCCTGTTTCGCTGTTATGCCCTCTTTTTTCTCAATCTCCACTCCATTATTTACTTTTTTATTTTTATCCATTTAATTAAAGGGAAAAATATAGCAGGATATAATATAGTAACCCACTTTGACTTTCTATTATCTCGATTTGAAGCCCTGTATTACTCTCACCATCTTGTTTTTGACTGAGGTTCCTCTATTCTGTTTTGCTGGATAGTATCAGGTTCGAAAGTTTAGGCATCAGCTGAGAAGATAATGAGATTCATTATAACGCCCATTCTCGTTGACTTTTATCTACTTTTGAAGACCTACAATATCTCCAATGTTTTGGTTTTGTCGGTTTTATTCTTTACGGTTTTGTTCAATTGTAGTACAACTAATGGTATAGGCAATTCTATTAGAAATAGCGGGAGGCATTATGGTAACCATTGTTGATCACCTTGTATTATGTTTTTATATTATCTATTATGTCCACCCTTTTGACTTGACCGATTCTGTTCTGTTATGTCACATTTGGTTTTACTCTCTTCCAAAAAAAGCAATAAGAACTGTGGGAGCAATGAAACCCAAAATGTGTAATAGTCACTGTACAAAAGAGAGGAAAAGAAAGTGCTCTAAACTATATAACTGCATGTATATTTAAATGTATAAGATAGAAAATAATATCACAGAGTTTTATTGGATCATTGAACAGAACTGTTTGCAGTACCATTGTTGGAATGTCCACTCTACAAGCTTTAATTTTGTGACTTGAACAATTATTTCTAAGATGGCAATATGTAATCCATTAACTAGTGATTTCCTACTGCGCATTTTTTATTCTGTAAATCTGTATAACTTGTACCCCTTCACTGTTTTTTTTTCTTTCTTTTCTTTTCTCCTTAAATAAAAAAAAAAAAACATAGAATAATGATTATTAGAGCCTAGGAAGGGTTCAAGAGGACAGAGGTGGAACGAATATGGTTAATGGATATAAGGATGCAACCGGATAGAAGGAAAAACTTTTAATATTCTACAGGGCAGTGTAACTATGACTGAGGATACTTAATTTATATTTCAAAATAGCAAGTAGAGAAGATTTTGAATATTCCCAACACAGAAAATTTCGATGTTTGATTTGATTGATATGCCAATTGCTCTGATCAAGTAATACTACATTGTATACATGTATTGAAATATCATGGTCTACCCCATAAATATGTATAATTATATCAATTAATTTTTTAAAAAAATATTTGTATGGATCTCTAATCAAATGTAACATCTATCAGAGTTTTTAAAAATATGATAATACAAATGGCTAATAAGTATATGAAAAAAATGTTCAATGTCCTTGTTATAGTTTATATTTAGGCATTCCCCTAAAGTCTCATGAAATCATAGGTGACACATTTGGAAGGTGATTTGATGATAGGGACATTACAGCTGACTTGCTTTTAGGAAGTGATGACTGGTCAGAAGAAGCAAGTCATTATGGCATGACCCAGAATGTTAAAACTCTCTTCCCAGCTCCTCCTTTCTGTGCTTCTTGTGTACCATATGATAGGTGATTCTCTGCTATCATGGCCTTTTGCCATACCATTCCACCTTAGGGCAAGATGACTATGGACCCTAACTATGAGCCAAAATAAACCTCTCCTCCTCTAAAATGTGAGTCTTTAGTATTGTTTTCCTTCAATGAAAAAGGTGACTAAGGCAGATTTTGATATGGGGAATGGTGCATGTTAAAGGTTGAGAGAGTACAGATTGAGTTACAGAAGGTAGTTATAAATACCAGCTATGATCACATGTCCAGTTACAGAAACAAAAATTGCAATTGCAATTTTTCCTTTTTGTTAATATTCTTGTGCATATATTCATCTATGTTAAGCAGATATCTGTATTTTCTTTTTCTTTAATGTAATGTTGATAGACTTAATATTGGTTGAAGTATTATTAAATCTATATTATAATGTGAAAGTCATTAATTATTAAGAGAAGAATAAGCATCACCCAAAGAAAAACAACCTTTTATTATGGGGAAGACATTAGCACATATCCATTTGTACATAGGACAGTTTCATCACATTAAACATAATTATGAACTTGCTATTATATTTGAAAACTATGGCATAAGAAGTATCTGCTTGTCAAGTTGACAAGGGATTGATTGTGATGGTTCATTGTGATAGGTAAATTTGACTGGATTAAGAAATGTAAAGCAGATTAGCAGAGCACAGTTCTAAATGTGTCTGTGGATGACCAACATGTAGACTGAAGAGGGAAGAACTACCCTGGATGTGAGTGGCAGCAACCAATAGGTCTGTAACCTGGATGAAATAAAAAAGGGAAAGAGGAAATGTCTTTGCTTTTGCTTCTTGGGAGGAGCTCCAAACTTTGCCATTGCCTTTGGATTTGATCTCCAATTTCTTCAGGCTTCAAGCAGACCCTTCAGCCTTCCAATATGGACCTTCTGAATTTCTGACACAGACTCACACTGGACTCTGCACTGAGCTCCTGGACCCTCTGACTGTCCAGTGTGCAGATGACAACCTTGCATTCTTACACCTTTAAATCCACAAGTGATCATTATAAGCCTACTTAATAAATCCTTTATATATCACACATACTTTATATTAAATTATGGGGGCATTGCTAGAAGTACATATGAGACAGTTATGCAGAGGTAAAGAACTCTTGGAGCCACATGCACAAAACTTACTTGAATATATGGTTAGAGATTGAAAGATAGACTACAGACAGGACCACAAGTTCAAGTAGGGTCAAAATTCATTGCCTAAAGGAATAAATGCTCTGACCGTTGTTCTTGCCATATTCTGACTTATTTAGATTGATCCCAAACTTAGTCATTTAACAGACTACTCTTTCTCCTGCCCTCTCCCATTTCCTACATGAGTTTCTTCCCAGACAGAAACTTTTTTTTATCATTCTTTCCTGGTTCTATCAGTAAAAAGCCATAGAGGCTTCAGTTTGTGGTTGTTGTTTGAGAGTTTCTCACACTGAGGAAGGTCTCAGTTAATGGCATACTCTTTGGAGTATGGGTTGCTCCTTGGAATATGCATTGGACATTGACTACCAGTAATTTCAGAGAATCTTTCATCTTTGTGTGGCCTGCCATGGTCTCAAATTGCAACATTAAGCCTGTTCTTTACTCAACCATAATTACTATACTCTTTCACCATTGGGGAAATGCAAATCAAAGAAAAGAAACTGCTCAAAAAGAGAGAACAACTGGGATAAGAGAAAAGCAAAGATATATATATATATATATATATATATATATATACACACACACACACACACACACACAAGATAGCTAGGATAATTGTACTAATCATTCTATATCTGTAATCTGAGCAACAATTTTGAAGACAGTAATATGTAACAATAACCATTATTAATTTCTTATCATCTTGCTTTGAAATTCTGTATCATTTTTATTGTTTTTTAAAATTCTTTTTAACATAAAAATGTAAAAAAAATAATAACTACATTGGGGACTGGAGCACAGTTAAGTGCGAGGTCCTGATTCCCAATACCAAAACATAAAATAATTTTTAAAAACCTGCATTGATACTCGTCTCACTCAAGTCAGAATGGCTATCATCAAGAAGACAATAAATAAATAAATAAATGCTAACAAGAATGGGAGGGGAAGATGAAGACTTCTACACCATTGATGAAAACAAATATGATTACAGTTACTATGGAAGCCAATATAGTGTCCCGCAAAACACTAAACATGGAACTACCACTTGAATCAGCTCTACCATACCTTAGCATATTCCTGAAAGAATTGAAGTAGCATACTAAAGAGATACTTGCATACCATGTTTATTGTAGCATAATTCTCTACAGTTAAGCTGTGGAAGCAGCCTAGATGCCCATCAATGATGAATGAATAGAGAAAATGTGAATATTAATTATAGGAATAAAATATTATTCAGACAAGGAAAGAATGAAATCATGTCATTTGCAGGAAAAATGAATGTAACTAGACATAATCATCACAAGCAAAATAAGTTAACTCTAAAAGAAAAATATAACATGTTTCCTCTCATATGTGGAAACTAAAAATAACAGCAAAAAAGAAAGAAGAAACATGAAAATATATGATATACTATTTTCAAAGAAGAAAGGGACAGGGAAGAGGAAAGAGAAGGACAAAGGTGTTACTGGGGGGAATTATCAATGTATGTTGTATGCATGCATGACTATGCTGAATGTATAGGTATACATATATATTACCAGCCACCTCTAAAATGTTCAACCTATGAGGACATGATGCTTTGGGGGGACAGATAAATATAAGCCATAATATCTCAAATCAATATGCTAAATCTTTGCTTTAATAAGCTAGACAAAAGAATAAGGTAAAGCAAGGAGAAGGAAGATAATAACAATATTATTGCATAAGTCAATGGAATAGATAGCAGAGCTATACAGAAAACCAATAAACTCAACATGTGACTTTGTGGAAAGATAAATGGAATTGAAAAGCCTATACTTATACTGACTAAGAAAAAAAAGACAACAGAAAATTGATAGTCATTATGAAGAAATAAACATTATTACTAATTATGGAAATTTTAAAAACCATAAGGTACTATCATAAACAATTTTAGGCTAACAAATTAAACAATTTCCATAAAATTAATAAATTTCTAGAAAGACAAAAATTATCAGTTTGACTTAAATTTTATTGATTGATTTATTACAATGCACACTACACAGACATTCTACCAATGAGCTACACCCCTACCCTGAAACTGAGTTTAAATATTAAGAGACTAAATCATGGATGTGGGCATGGTTTCCATCCTAAAGCACCAAGAGGGAAGAAAAAGTAATATATATTAATGCCAGGTGGGATTTATTCAAGGAATGAAAGGTCATTCAACAATAGAAAATTAATTTGAATAATAAAGCATAAGAGAATAAAGGAAATTCATAATCAATTTAATTAACAAAGAATAGGTATTTGAAAAAACTCAGCAACTAATCTTTATTTATTTAATTTAATTTTTTTTTTTTTTAGTTTTTTGGTAGTGGTACTGTGGGCTGAAACCCGGGCCTCTTGCATACTGAGCTTGCACTCTGTCATGGAGCTACATTCCCAGCTCCTCTCTTTTAATTTTCATCTCTGCATGTGTGTCCATGTGCATGTGCATGTGTGTGTGTAAGTGTGTGACTGAGGATCAAACCCCAGGGCATGCTACCTTTTTATTGCGTATTTTAAAACATAGTCTAACCAAGCTGACCATACTGGTGCCAAAACTTGTGAACCTCTTGCCTCAACCTCCTAAGTAGTTGAGTAGCTGAAATTATAAGCACCTTGCCTGACTTAATTTTTAAAATGAATTCAACAAAATAGGAATCAGAAACATTCTAATCAATCTAACAAAGGGCATTTATAAAACAAAAGCTACAGTTAAGGTAATAGTAAATGGTAAAGACAGTCATTTTCCATTGATATTAAGAATGAATCACAGAATTACTCTAAATTCAATCCCACGCAATCAAGCAGAGAAAGAGAAAGAGAGAAAGGGAGGGAGGGAGAGAGAGAGAGAGAGAGAGAGAGAGAGAGAGAGAGAGAGAGAGCTATCCAGATTACTTGATCTTAAATTCTACAGAATTTATAAATGCATACACACATTCACATGTGCATACATACACGCATACACACAAATGTACTACACCTAGCTAATATGTTGAATGAGGTCTCAGATTACTAAATCAATATATAATAATTGTATTCCTATTTATCAACACTATGCAACCCAAAAAAATGAAATTAAAAAATAATTTAATTCACAATAGTATTAAAAAATACTCACTTCAGCAGCATGTATACACAATAGTGCTGAAAAACAAAACTAGGAATAAATTTAACAAAAACATTAAAATTTTGTATACTGAAAAGTACAAAACATTATTGTATGGAATTAAAAATATCTAGAGAAATGGAGACATTCACAAATTGATCTACAGATTCATACTTATTACAAGTGTTACATACACTATGTAAAAAGTCAATTCTTAAAGATTACGTACAATATAATTCACGTAACAGTCCTGAAATGATAGCAATAGAAATGGTAATCAGATTAATGAGGGGGAGGAGCTGAGGGAGAGATCATTTAAAACTAACAGAAGGGGTCTTCAGAATGATGCGCATTTTGACTTTGGTGGTGATCATAATGAGGAATCTCCCTCACACTCCCCTTTACTTCCCTGTAGCTATGACTTCTTATTCTGGTATAGATAAGATTAGCAACTATGTCCTGTAAACAAAGTGTATGTCATCTTATTCTTGCAATATTTATAATTCTGTGCTTCTTTCAAGGCTAAGCTATTAATTGCTTTGGACTGTTTAGTCTTGCTTCTTTTTCCTTACTTGCTGCTGCCCAGTATCTAAAGACCAATCCCCTAAGCAAAATATATAAAACTAGTCCTTTGTTCTGATGTTTGACTATTTTGAATTTACCAGCTGAGTCAATGTAATTCTAAAAATAAAGTTCTTCTGCTTTTCTCATCAGTCTCTCCTATCTCTTAAAATACTGCAATTATTTTCACTGTCACAAAGGAACAGTAGATGAAAAATCTGCTGTCTCCTTGGCTTTCAGGTTTGAGACCAATGGGAGTCCTGAGACTTCTGGCACCACCATCTTGTGGTGCTTCAGCTCAGAAAGGAAATCAGCCCTCTCACAGCTCAGAGACATCTCCCTTGTCAATGCAAATGGAACCTGAGAGGATTCAGGATGATTCCAGAACAACAGCATGCTACAGGACTGTGGTAATGTTTTGGTGGTGCAAGGAAAAAAATCTGTCTGATTAAGATGGAAGGGGAGTCTTAAACTGCCCCCTCCAGGTGTACCTAGCAATCTGACATGGATTCAGTCAGATAAAACTTATAAACCCCAAGTGGAACACAGGAGAGTCCTGCAGTAAGAATGGCTCATGAAGGTGAGTAGTTAGTAATCTGACCTGGATCCAAGTCAAACCACACTGGCATCATGAGAAGTGGCCTAAAAGGAGAAGTGGCTCATAGGAGTGTTAGGGATGTGGGAGTGACCATGACAGTTGCTCACAGTCAGTTTGATTTGGACTAAGTCAGATGAAACCTATACCCTAAGTAGAGAATGCAGGAGTGGCCTGCAATGAGAAAAGCTCACAGAGAGTGTTAGAATTGTGTGAGTGGCCCATAACAGGAGGGGCTTAAGAATCTGGCACCTGGAAGGGGAGGTGTATGAATGTATGTGTGTGTGTGTGTGTCTGTGTGTGTGTGTGTGTGTGTGTGTGTGCATGTGTGTGTGTGCAGAATGAAGTGTGTGAGTCTGAAGGATGTGAGAAAAATATATAACTGTGAGTAAGCAAAGTGTGTGAGTCTGAGCTAGGCTAAGCTGGGGACTAGGGGAGTGAGGCAGTCATTAGAAAACAAAAATAATTGCAAGAATATTTGTTCCATAATGGGCAAAAGCATGAAAAACCTGCTTATAGACAAGGCACCACAGGCAGGATGATAAAGAGGAAAAAACAGAGCACCCTATGAAATGGGTAATGACAGTTACTAGTCCAGATGGGGACCAAAACTAAATAAATACCTGAACAACTTTGGCAGCTAGACTGAGAGGGAAGCACGAGGGCAAGAGGCTTAGGTCCAGCTGCACTTGCCAAGATTGGAAGGATGAAGCAGAGGTTGTTTTTTTATTTCAAGGCAAGCATGGAGCAAGAAAGTACCTGGGGTCTTCTCCTGGCTTCAGGAGCCCCAAGGCCAGTTCTTGTTTGGTGCCATCAGCTTGGTGCTGACTGCAGCCATCTGAAAGCCAGAGTAGCTCTAGCCTGGGGCTGAAAAGCCAAAGTCCTGTTGGGGCCTAAGAAGATTTTATAGGAGGAAGCAAATTAAAAGTTTTGGATACTTGGTAAATGTGCTTTTTGTTTCCAATTTGAGTTGATATTTTTATTTCATTTAACACGTAAAATATTTTTGTGTACTGCAAATTCTTAAATTGCAATATAGGGTTAACTTGCTCTTTTTTTTTGCTCATTGTTCATTTAAGATAAGAACACTGATTCAAAATTACTTAGAGGTCTGTTGAAAATCCATCAAATTTACAAGTAACAATCTGAAAAAAAAAGAGAAAAGCACACTTTAAAATCCAAGCAGTTGCAGCTGAAGTTGTTATAGAAGTAACTATAGTAAGTGAGAGAGGAAAAATATTAAGAAAGCTACAAGCATAAGAAGTATGCTTTTGTTTCTATTTTTAAATTAAAGAATAAAAGACATAGAAAAGAAAACCAAAAGTACAGTCAAACAAACAACAAGAAAACAAATGCAATAACAGTATAGGCTTACAAAACAAGATGGTGGTAATTTGAAAATGGTTGTTATATTGCCTATTGTTAACTTCAAGACGATTGCTTAGATTAACGGATATAGACATGTAAAATTGATCTAAACATATGAGTATTAACTGTTATTTTCCAATGACTAATAAAATTAGTAGTATAGTCATTTTAGCTGTCATTCATATATATATATATATATATATATATATACATACACACACAAATTTATAACTTTTTCTTTTCCTTCTTTCCTCCTTTCCCTTATTCCAATTACTTTTTCTCTTTGAACAGTTTCTTACCCTTACATAGTATTTATTATAGATTTTGGAACATATATAATTTTTCAGTTTCTTACACTAGGGAGACAATTATGGCATTGATACATGTGAATTTGATTGATTTCAGTAATGAGTATGGTCGCAAGTCATGTCCATTTACTTATAAAAGTCTTGAGGTGATCTTTCTTTATAGCTGAGTAGTACTTCACTGTGTAAAAATGCCACATTATTTTATCCATTCTTTCATTGACGGCCACTTGGGCTGTTTCCAAGATTTGTCTATTACAAATTGTGCTGCTATAAACATGGGTGCACATATATCCCTGCCCAGAAGCAGAATAGCTGGGTTAAATGGAATCTCTAATCCTAGTTTTTGCTGAATCTCCACACTGATTTCCACAGTGGTTGCACCATCCTACACTCCTCCCAACAGTGAAGAACAGTTCCTTTTCCCCCATAGCTCCTCCAGCATTTGCTGTTGGTTGATTTCTTGATCTTGGCCAATCTTTTTGGGATGAGATGGAATCTCAGTGTTGTTTCAATTTGTATTTCCCAAATGACCATTAATCTAAACATTTTTTTCATATATTTATTTGCCATTTGTATTTCTCCATCTGTGAAGTGTGCATTCATCTCAGATGCCCAATTTTGGATTGGGTCCTTGAATTTTGGGGGCATGAGTTTTTTAATTCTTTGTACTTTCTAGATAGAAGTCCTTTGTCTGAGGGACAGTTGGCTAAGATATTCTCTCAATTTGTGGGTTTTCTTTTCACTCCGTTGAAGAATTTCTTTGACATGCAAAATTTTTTAATAAGATGAGATCCCAGTTGTTGATATGGGAAGTATTTCCCTAGCAGTTTTTTTTTTTTTTTGGCCTTTTTGAGACAGGGTTTCACTATGCAGTTCAGGCTGGTCTTGAGCTCACTTTGTAGCCCAGGCTGGTCTCAAACTTGCAACAATCCTCTTGCCTCAGCCTCCTGAGTGCTGGGTAGCAGTTTGATCTTTGTTTATGAACTCTCTGCCCACTCCCATGTCATTAAAATTGCTAACTACTGTGTCTTGCAGTAGACTTAGTGTTTCTGTTTTAATACTAAGATTTTTGATCTAGTTTGACTTCAGTTTAGTTCATGGTGATAGATATGGATCTATTTTTTTGTTTGTTGTCAGCATTTGGAGAGCCAGGATTTTAAAGCACCATTTATTAAAGAGGCTATCTTTCTGCCAGTGTACATATTCAGCTCCTTTGTCAAAGATCAGGTGGCTGAGTATGTTTGTAATTGTGGCTGTATCTTCTGATCTACTCCATTGATCTTCAGGTATGCTTTTATTCCAATAACATGTTGATATTATCATAGTAGCTTTGTAATATAATTTCTTTTTAAAATTTTTTTATTTAAAGAGAAAACAACATAAAACAAAATGGTAAAAGGCTACAAGTAATACAGAGTTTCATAAAAAACAGTAAGAAATCACTAGTTAATAGATTACATATTGTCATCTAAGAAATCGTTGTTCAAGTTACAAAATTAAAGCATATAAAGTGGAAATTCAAACAGTGAGACTGCAAACAGCTGTGGTCAATGATCCAAAAAAAACTTAGTAACATGGTTTTCTATCTTACACACTTAAATATACATGCAGTTATATCCTTTAGAGCACTTTCTTTTCCTCTCTTTTTTACAATACCAATTACACATTTTGGATTTTATTACTCTCACAGTTCTTATTACTTTTTTTGAAGAGAATAAAACCAAATGTGACAAAACAAAACAGAGTCAGTCAAAACAATAGGACGGACATAGTACATGATGCAAAAACAGAATACAAGGTGATCAACATTGGTTACCATAATTCCTCTTGCTATCTTAAAAAGAGTTGCCTATATCATCAGGTATAATAAAATTGAACAAAACAGTGAAAAACAAAACCAATAAAGCCTAAAGATTTGAGACATTACTGAACTTCAAAAGAAGATAATAGTCAAACCAGAACGGGCATCATAAGAATCTTATTGCCTTCAAAGTAGTTGCCTATACCCTCAAACTTGATACTATCAAACAAAACAGAATAGAGTAAAATTGGTCAATACAAGATAGTGAGGGCAATACAGCAGTTCAAATAAGGTTAATAGGAAAACAAAAAAGTTACTATAATATATCCTGCTATTTTTTAATTTATTTATCTCTTAATTTAAAAAAATAATAAAAAATAATTTTAAAAAAGGAAAGATTGAGATAAAAGAGGACACAGAACAATTTAAGCAACATAGTTTTTCACCACAATGTAACCTGACATAATAGTAGTTACCATAGTGTCTCCTTCCTTGAAATATTTGAGTACAACTTCATAAATGATAGCATCAAATATATCAAGACAGTGAGAAACCATTCAAGAGGATGAATGTATTACAGGGTATTTAGAACCAGCTAAGAGAAAATGAATAATGGTTTTTATATTATTTCTTCGCCTATAAAAAATTTTCTTTATACTATCATATATAATAAAATCCAATAAGATACAACACGATAAAACCAATAGAGACAGAAGAACAACAGCTTGATGGGACTTCAAAACAAAATGATATTAAATCAGCACTAGCTATTATGACGTCTTGTTTGCTTCAAAATATCTGTTCATACTATGACAGACAACAAAATCAAACAACTCTGAATAACACCATTCCAATTAATGAGTGAAAACATTATAAGGCTTCAAAGCAATATAATAGGGAATCATGATTACCACATACTTTTATGTATTCTTATCATTTCTTACACTAGGGAAACTATTCGGTATTTATACATGTGAGTTTGATTTATTTCACTTATGAGTATGTTCTAAAACTGCGTCCATTTATTTATAAACATCTCAATGTGATCCTTCTTTATAGCTGAGTAGTTCTCCATTGTATAAAAATACCACAACTTTTTTATCCATTCCTCAGTTGATGGACACTTAGGCTTTTTCCAAGATCTGGCAATTACAAATTGTGCTGCTATAAACATGGATGCACATATATCACTGTGGTATGCTGTTTTCTGTTCTTCTGGGAATATGCCTAGAAGTGGAATAGCTAGAACAAAATCCAAGCTTTCTGAGAAATCTCCAGACTGACCTCCACAATGGTTGTACCAGTCTACACTAGCACCAACAGTGCAGGAGAGTTCCTTTTTCCCCACAGTCTCTCCAGCATTTGTTATTGGTGGTTTTCTTGATCCTGGCCATTCTTTCAGGAGTGAGATGAAATCTCAGTGTGGTTTTAATTTGCATTTCTCTAATGAGTAATGATGATGAACATTTTTTCATGTATTTATTTGCCATTTGTATTTCTTCATCTGAGAATTGTGTATTCATCTCAGATGCCCATTTTTGATTGGATTTTTGAATTTTGGGGGTCTGATTTTATTAATTCTTTATATTTTTTAGACAGGAGTCCTTTGTCTGAGGGACACAGTTCACTAAGATTTTTTCCCAGTTTGTGTGTTTTCTTTTCACTATGCTAGAGATTTCTTTTGACATACAGAAACTTTTTAATAAGACATGATCCCAGTTATTGATTCTGGGAAGTATTTCCTGTGCAGTTTGATTCCTGGTCAGGAGTTCTCTACTTACTCCTATGTCTTCAAGATTTTTACCCAATTTGTCTTCCAGTAGATTTAGTGTTTCTGTTTTAATATTCAGATTTTTGATCCATTTAGATTTTAATTTATTACATGGTGATAGGCAGGGGTCTAGTTTTAGTTTTCGGCGTATGGAGAGCCAGTTTTTCAAACATCATTTATTAATGAGATTGTCATTCTTCCAGTGAACCTGTTTGGCACCTTTATCAAAGTTAAGGTTGTTGAGTGTGTTTGTAATTGTGGTTGTATCTTCTAATCTATTCCATTGATCTTTGGCTCTGTTTTGGTTCCAGTACCATGTTGATTTTACTACAGTTGCTTTGTAGTAAAACTTCAAGTCAGGGATTATGATGCCTGCTGCCTTGCCTTTGTTGTTTAGAACTGTCATTGCTATTCTGTGTCTGTTCTCACTCCAGATGAATTTCAGGAGTGATTTTTTGAGATTTATGAGGTTTGTTGATGGTATTTTTATTGGGATTGCATTGAATCTGTATAACAGTTTTGGGGGATCGGCCATTTTCATAATATTTATTTTTCCTATCCATGAGTAAGGGATGTCTTTGTATTTTCTGAGATCATCTTTAATTTCTTTTTTCAGTATGTTATAATTTTCCCTGTATAGGTCTTGCACTTCTTTCGTGAGTGTAATTCCTAAATATTTCATTTTTTTTGGTTGCTAGTGTGAAGGGTGTGGCTTCCCTTATTTCTCTCTTTGTGATTTTCTTGTTAGTGTATAGGAATACTATTGATTTTTGAGTATTGATTTTGTATCCAGCTACACTGCTGAATTTATTGTATCTAAAAGTCTTTCAATGGCGCTTTGTGGGTCTTCTATGTAGAGTATCATATCATCTACAAATAATGATAAATTAAGTTCTTGTTTTCATATCTTTACCCCTTTTATATCTCTCTCTTGTCTAATTGGTCTGGCTAGTATTTCCAATGCTATATTAAATAGGGGTGGTGATAAGGGATATCCTTGTCTTATACCTGATTTTAAAATAAAGGTCTTCAACTTTTGGCCATTTAGTGTGATACTGGCTGTTGGTTTGTCATAGATGACCTTTATCATGTTGAGATAAAGACCATCTATTCCAATTTTCTGTAAGGTTCTTCCCATAATTGAATGTTGGACATTATCCAAAGCTTTTTCTGAATCTATAGAAATGATCAAGTGATTCTTACTTTTGGCTTTATTGATGTGGTGGATTACATTTATTGATTTACATATGTTGAACCATCTCTGCATGCCTGTGATGAGTCTCACTTGGTCTTGGTGTAATTTTATTGAGGATTGGTTGCATCCTATTTGCCAACATTTTATTGAGGATTTTTGCATCTGTGTTCGTTAGGGAGATTGGTCTGTAGTTTTCTTTTTTACATGGGTCTTTCTCAGGTTTTGGTACTAGAGTAATATTTGCTTCCAGGAATGCCTTAGGAAGGATTGCTTCTCTTTCAATTTCACTAAACAATTTAAGAAATGTCAGCATTAGGTCTTCTTTGTATTCCTTGTAGAATTCTGCAGTGAATCCATCTGGGCCAGGGCACTTCTTTGTAGGTAAGGACTGAATTACATTTTCAATTTCATTAACAGAAGTTGGGATATTCAGCAGTTTTGCGTCTTCTTGACCTAGCTTTGGTACTTCATATGCTTCTAGGGAACTGTCTATTTTTTCTGTTGTTATCAAACCCTTGAGAGTAGAGGTTTTTGAAATAGGTGTTGATGATCTTCTGTTTTTCTATAGAGTCTGTAATGATTTTGCCTTTTTCATTCCTTATTGCGTGAATTTGAGAATTTTCTTCCCCTTTTTTAAGAAGGTTGGCTAGGAACTTATCAATTTTATTTATTCTTTCAAAGAATCAACTCTTTGATTAACTGATTCTTTGGATTGTTTTCTTAGTGTCTATTGCATTGATTTCTGCTCTGACTTTTATAATTTAGTCTCTTCTTTTGGCTTTGGGCTTCACTTGCTCTTTTTTTCTAGATGGTTGAGGTGTAACATCAGGTTATTTATTTGTATTCGTTCTGTTTTCCTGATGTGGGAACTCAGTGCAATAAATTTTCCTCTGAGGATGGCTTTCAGTGCATCCCACAGATTCTGGTAAGTTGTATTTTTGTTTTCGTTTGCTTGCATGTATTGTTTAATTTCTTGTATATCGTCTGTGACCCACTGATTACTCAAGAGTGTGTTTTCAGTTTCCGTGTGTTTGTGGGATTTTTGCAATATCTTTTATCACTAATTTCTCATTTCATAGCGCTATGATCTGATAACATGCACGGGATAATTTCAACTCTTTTGCATTTATTTAAATATGTTCTGTGAGTTAATATATGTCTATTGTAGAGAAAGACCCGTGTACTGCTGAGAAGAATATGTATTCTGATGTTGTTGGATGGAATACTCTGTATATGTCTACCAAGTCCATTTTTTCACAGGTGTAATTCAGTTCTGTTATTTCTTTTTTTTTCTTTTTTTGTCTTTTTCGTTTTTATCGGTACCAGGGATTGAACTCAGGACTGCCTACTTGCAAGGCAGGTGCTTATGCCGCTGAGCTAAACTCCCAGCCCCCTAGTTCTGTTATTTCTTTTCTGATTTTCTTTCTGGTTGATCTGTCCCTTGGTGTCAATGATGTGTCAAGATTTCCTGCTAGAATTGTGTTACTGCTAATTTGGTTTTTCATTTCTGTTAATACTTGTTTTATATAATTTTGTGCTCTGGAATTTGGTGCATATATATTTAAGATAGTTATTGCTTCCTCTTGAAGTTTTCCCCTAACCAGTATGTTGTGACCTTCTTTATCTCTTCTGATCATTATTGGTGTGAAGCTCACATTGTCTGCAAATAGAATAGCTACCCCCACTTTTTTGTGTGTTCCTGTTGCGAAGTATTGTTTTCCATCCTTTGACTTTCAGTCTATGTGTATCTTTTTGGGTTAGATGGGTTTCTTGTAGACAGCATATGGTTGGATTTTGTTTCTTGATCCATCTGCCAGTCTGTTTCTTTTAATTGGTGCATTGAGACCATTTACATTAATTGTTATAGTTGTTATATGTTGATTTATTGTTGACATGTTATCTTTCTGCTGTTGCATATTTATCTTTCTGTTGCATATTTATCTTTCTGTTGTTATCTTTCTGTTTGTCTGTTTTGCTTAGTGCATTTTTCCTAAGTGCATGTAAACTATCTTTCAGTATTCTTTGCAGGGTTGGCTTGTTGATCATGTAGTTCTTCAGCTGTTCATTTCATAGAAGTATCTTATTTCTCCATCGATTTTGAAGGACAGTTTTTCAGGGTATATCAGCCTAGGTTGGAAATCATTTTCCTTTAGGATCTGAAATACTTCACTCCATGGTCTTCTTGACTTTATTGTTTGTCCTGAGAAGTCTGCTGTGATTCTGATACCTTTTCCTATATAGGTAATCTGTCTTTTCTCTCTGACAGCTTTTAATATTCTATTCTTTGTTGGATTTCTAGGATAGTGATTATTATATGTCTGGGTGTAGTTTTATTTTGGTTATGGTTATTTGGAGTTCTATATGCTTCACTGATCCTGATATCAGTTTCTTATCTCTTCTTTTGCAAATTTTCATATATTACTTCTCTAAATATCCTTTTGACGTCCTTTATGTTGTCCCCTTCTTTTTCTTTAACAGCTATCAATCATATGTTGTTTTTCTTTGTGTCATCTTGCAGTTATTGAATTGTTATTTCCTGATTCCTTGTTATCTTTAAAAGATCTTTCCTTTCCTGTTCACTGTCCGCAATCTTGTCTTCGAGGTCTGAAATTCTATCTTTACTTTCATTGAGGTGGTTTTTAAAACTTTCAATGGAATTTTTGATTTTCTGTGTTTCTCTTTGCATGTGTTTTATGTATTCTGTTTGTTTCTTATATTGTTCATCCAGGGATTCTATCTTTTTGTTTAGTTCCTCCAATTTTTTAACTGCATCTTCTTTGGATATTTTAAATATCTCCTTCATTTCTTTTATGATTTCTTCTTTTACCTGGGAGATTATTTCTAGTTTGAATTCTTTTAAAGTTTCTCCGAGTTGCTCCTTTATTTTGGTTACTATTATTTCAGGTATTTCAGGCATATATCATGTATTTTCTTCTATGTACATGTCTCCTAGGTTTTCTTTGGATGAGCTTGAGGTTTGACATTGCAATTTGGTCTTTCATTTTATCATTTTCCTATATTTCTGTGTTGCAAGTGTTGTTCCAAATCTTCCCCTTTGCCGCAGTAAATTGTCTCCTATATCCTGGGCTCATTTGACTCCTCTGGTAGTGTAGCTCCATCCTTGGGCAGTGAGGCCCCTGGATTAAAAGAAGGTTACCAGGCTCCTCTCAGGTAGGTCTAAAGCCTCCTGGGCTGGAGGACTGAGACTGCTTCTTGCTCTTTCGTTTTATCATTGTCCTCTGGGACCTGTGTGCTTGATCAGTCACCTTCCTGATGGATTGCATTGGAACCCTGCATTGGACAGAGTTTCAATCCTCCAATATCCTCATGGGTAGCCGGAGTGCACCCTCAACCTATGATGCCAGATCTTTGTGCTCTGTGATCTGTGAGGGTGGCCAAATGATTTCCTGATGTACTGTGCTGGGTTGCTTTGGAATGCTGGGCTGGACAGAGGTTGGATCCTTTTGCTGCTCATAGGGAAACACTCCAGTGGTGTGTTGCTGAGGCCTAGAACCTGGTTGAGTGGAGTTGAGATCTTCTGGCACTCAGGTGGCTAGCAGGGACACAACTACTGTATGTTGCCAGGGCCTAACGCCTGGCAAGGTACAGTTCAAAACCTCAGGGACCCAGGTAGCTAGATAGAGCATCCCCATAGTGTGGCACTGCTTGGACCTTGCCTCTGGATGGGAGGTGTTCAGAGTCTCTGGAATGTGCAGCTAACAAGAACGAGTCCCTGGTATACAGTGCTGATGCTGGGGCCTTGCTCCTGGCTGGGTGGAGTTTGAAATCTCTGGGACCCAATGCTGGCTAGGTGGGCTGCATCGCTGAACTATGGAGCTGGTACCTTATGCTCTGATAGGTGCAGCTCAAATTTTCCAAGACTCATGGTCACTCCCTGATGGGCAGCTCTGGGGCTTGTTATAGCTTAACTCTGACCAATGTGCCTCCTCTTGTTCTGTAGGCAGAAAAAACTTAACTGATAGGGTTAAGTTTCTTTTTTTGTTGTTTTTTTGCTTATTTTGTTTATTTTTTTTTTATTTTGAAAGTATACAACAGAACAAGTCAGAATAAAGCCAACTAAAATCATACAGTGATATTGGTACAGAACTTCGCAGCAGGTTACTGGGATAACAGTAATAGGTATCACAGTATATTTTGTTATCTTTATAATAGTTGTTCTTTCAGTCATGTATATCAAAATGAGATGAAATACAGAACACTATAGAATTTATCAAAACAGAATATTGAATAGAGCAGTACCATTAATTAGAAAAGAGCAAAACAGTAATAAAAATATTTGCCTTCAAAGAAATGGTAGAAGGAAGTCCCCCTTATTTGCTATGGTCAACCTGCCAGGAGATGCTCAGATTTCTGGTTCCCATTTGCTAATGGGCGGGGGGGGGGGAGAAGGAGGATAGGGGAAGTGGGATATTTGACTCTAGGCTATGTAGCAGTAGGTTCACTATTGCTAAGCAGGGAGGCAGGATGGTCATTTGTTTTCACAGCATCCTCAGTTCCAACATGGCGTGAATCTCAGGAGACACTGCTGGTTCTCCCCCTGGAAGGGCTGCAGTCTGCCACCCTGCCTCTGCTTACCAGGGAGAAGAGGTGCTTGCTTGGCTTTCCAGAGTCCTAAGTTCCAACATGGCGTGGATCTCAGGAGACACTGCTGGTTCTCCCCCTGTAATGATTTCCTCTGATATGGTAAGGTTTGAAGCAAGGCTTGATGTTTCAGGTTTCTGATCACTGACATCCGGACTGCTAAGTTGACTTAAAGTTTGTTCTCCTGGTTCCTGCATTTTGGCTTTTTTTTTACTGGTTGCTCTGGTAAATCTTGTATTCTTCCATGAAGACCAGTATTTCTTCATTACACTTATGGGACTGGATTCCAAGTCTCTTTCTGCAATCTTCACAATCCAAAGGCTATAGAAGCCCCACAATAAGACAAGCTGACCGACCCAGAAGCCTAGTAGAATCAACAGACTGCAGGAAATCGCGGTGTTCAGGGTTAAGTTTCTAATCCTTGTAAAAACTTAAGTTTCAGCTTCTTGTAACTTTCTCCCCTTTCCACATGTTAGTGCTAATGAGTTGTTCCGAGATAATTAACTCTATTTTCTTCTCTGTATGTTATTGAAGATGTGCAATTCCGAGATAATGTTTATCCGCAGGGTGGGAGTAATGAAATGCACCAAAAGCTCCAGATGTTATCAGAACTAAGTCGATAGCTTTACAGTTTCCAGATGCTGTCAGGAATAAGTCAACAGCTTAACAGCTCGGTGGGTTTGTCGATCCTAAGGGGGCTGCGTCTCCAGGCCTGAAATAAAAGACTTTGCTCCAGATTTCTTGATTCCTTGCTTCCTTGGAATTTATTCTGGGGTCTGAGCTATCTCAGGGCTCCGGGCTGGGCTGGGTTGGGTTTGGTAACTCTATGGCCAGTGAGGCTGGGTGGGTGTTCCCCTGATGTATTGTGCTGGGCCCCTGTGTGGGGCAGAGAGTTTGTATCCTCTGTGCAGCTAGCTAAGACACACCCCTGGAATGTGGTGCTGGGGCCTTATACCTGGCTGGGTGGAGTTCAGATCCTCTGGGGCCCAGCTTTTAGTGGAGCACAACCCTGAGTGTGGCCAAGGTATACTCTTGATATGAGGGGATTTTGTATGACAAAAATTTTGTCTTGTTAAAGAGATAAAAAGAGATAATAACATGATGGGGAACTGTATGTCCATAGAAAAAATCTTGTAGAAGTAGTTTATTGAAAGAAATATGTATGGTTACTTGTTAATTTGTTAGAGCTCAAGTTGTTTCTTCTAAAAATTTCCACAAGGGAAATGATCAAATCAGCCTAAAACAAAAGTGTTTAGGAAAGCTATTTGCATAACAACAGTGTAGTTATGGAAGGAAAGGTGTCAAAACCGACCCCATTAAAACATATGTTGGCTAACTTTAAAATAGGCTATAGAAGAAACTATGGAATAAAGTTGATGACCCCACTTCCCCAGGTTAAGAACAGAGAAACAATTGAGCATTTACATAAATTGTGACCATGAGGCCAAACAAAAAGCTGATAGAAGGCACAAAAACAGATCTGTTTAACAGCTGTGCTCACAGGAAATAAAAAGACAAAATTCACTAAGTAGCAAAGATGAGAACACTGACAAAACAAGAGCCAAACCAAGCTGGGATCTGCCAGTTGACCAAAGCTAGATTTGGATCAGTAAAAAATATGAACAATGGAAAAATAAATGCCCCCAAATCGTAACAAAAATGATAAAAATTCCAAAACTAGAAGTTTTCTTGCAAAAGGATATCATCTCCTGCCCCCCCCCAAAAAAAAAACAAACAAAAAGCCAGATGCTGACCTAATTGGACTGAGGAGAACTAAAAGGTTACCTGGAGTATGTAACACTAGGAGTTATCTCCTTAGGCAACCAAGAGCCCAGGGTCACAATGAAAATGGGGGCCAATTGATGGGCTTCCTAGTAGTGGCAAAACTAAACATTTGGGCCTTTATCCAGAAATCATGTGATTATTGGTACACTCTCTAAGTTCCCTAAAAAAAGGCCATTTTTCTGGTCTGAAAGGTATAGCATAGAAAAAAAAAGAAGCCCAAGATAAGTTCTTGCATCTTCTAAACTATTTGATTCCCCTACTGAAAAGGAACCTACTCCAAAACTATAGGCCCAAACTACCTTTGGGCCATAGGGATAAAGCAAAGACAATACAGCACAAAGCTGCCATTGAGGTGTGTCTCACCAAGCTGGGCAAGACCTCAAAGAGTGATCTGAATCAACAAAGGGGGTTGATGGAGAACACACTGAGGCATTGACAATGAATAGAAAAGATTCTTGCATTGAAGGTGAGCTTTTAAAAAGCTACTGTCATCAAGACAAAGCTAGAACTGGACTTGATACACATATGCAGCAATGCCAAGAGAATATTGAGTAGCAAAAAAACAAAACAAAACAAAAAAAAACTGAGCAAAATTGAAGGCTAGTTGACAGTGGAGAAAAAACTGGCACCTCAACACTGAAGAATATATGCAAAAGAGCTTGACAACTGGAGAAGAAGCTGCAAGGCAGCTCGAGGCTGCCCTGGAGGAAGTCAAGTGACTCCTGAGGTCAAAGTGAAAGAGGCCTGATGCCTGCAGGAGTGAACCAAACAAAAGTCAGTTCAACAGACACAACCAGCCCAAGACACTGCTTAGAAGTGACTACAAACAGAGGAAAAAAAAACACATGAATATGCTGGAGTGCCTACATGGAGAGACAGAGACAACTCAACAAGAGACTGACAAAATTGAGGTACCTCAACAAGATGCCAAGCATAGGACAACCACAGTCTCATCAGCAGGTGAAAGAGACAGAGTGACTAAAACAGTATACAAAAACACATGCCCAGGACAAAGTACAAGTACAGCTGGAAACACAAAACTACAATAGCACATACAAGAGGATATGACACAGCAGAAACAAATAATAGACACATAAAAGCAAAGTGTCTAGAAAGAGCTACAACATCTGTGACAGACTGTAGAGGCGGAAATCCAAGTTAAGACCCTACAGGTGGAGACAATCAAATGCAAGTGGAGGCTGCACATCAAAAAAGGAGGCCCATATGGTATGCCTATGACTAAAGACAACTGCAAGCCAGTGTGGTAGGTCTAAGGATGAACTGCAGCCTCTACCTACATGAATAAAGCAGACAAAAAACCCAAAAGTGACAAGCACGAGAGCAGGCTAACCACTTGCAAAGACAAATGCCAGAGGAAAGCAAATAGAAGCATCAAGCAAAAGCAAAACTAACCCTAATGTAAAGGCTAAAGCTGAGATAACTTAAAAAAATCAGAGGGCTTCACAGTCACTGAAGGAACTGCAGCTACAGGTCAAGGAGGCAGAGCGCCAACTGCAACAGAGACACAGAAACACACAGAACACAGGTAACCCTAGAGACACCTCAGTGTAACACATAACCAAAGCTACAATGCAAGTGTGCCTCATTTGCAAAAAAAGACTTTGAAGTTAAATAACACCCTGCAGGAAAAACATGTAACAGTGGCTTGAAGCAGCAGGACAAAACAAAGCAACAGTTACAGCAGTAGACAAAAGTGCTCATGAGAAGGCTGAAAAGGGTCTGGAATACTGACAACTAAAAGCCAGTAAGATGCTGAGGATACAGCTAAAAACAGAGGTGATAACACAAGAAAAGAGCTTGACACAGGCCAAAGCCAAAACAAATAAACAAACAAACAAAAATTAAGGCTGTATTCAGATAAACCACCGAAGGAGAGAGAAAGGAACTTCTCTGGAAAGCTGACAAGGAGAAAACATTTAAACAAATCAAAGAGGCTCTGACTCAGGTACCAACCTTAGGACTATCAGATATAACCAAGTCTTCCTATATGTTCATAAACAACAATCACAACAACAACAGCAGCAATAAATGACTGTGGGAGTCTTAACCCGAGTCATGGGATCCTGGTATAGTCCAACGGCATACTTGTCAAAACAGTTAGACTCTGTAGCCCTAGATGGCATCTATGTATTAGGACCCTTGCTGCCACTGCCTTGCTGATGCAAGAGGGTTTCAAGCTGACTTTGGGACAGCAACTGACCATTCCACACTTAGTTATAACATTAATGGCCCAGAGAAGACACTGTTGGTTGTCAAATCTGAGGATTACTTTGTATCAAGGACTCTTGTGTGAAAGTCCACCTATAACTCTGGAGACAACGAATATCCTTTGCCCAGCTACCTTGCCCACAATCAAACTGGGAGTTCTGCTGCATGACTGTATGATTATGCTAGATGGGGTCTAAAAAACAGGATATGCAATGGTGATTCCAGACTCTGTGGCAGAGGTCCACTTTATCTTTTCAGCACAATGTATATGTATGAAAACTGATGAGCTGATACGATTTTATTTGTATGTTTATCCAAGTACACCACTTCTCCAAATTTTGTCCTTTCAAATTCTAAGTGTCAGGGGCTTCCTTTCACTTGGACAGAATTTTACTTTCCTTTTCTTTTCCTCTTTCCATCCTATTCCCCATAGTCATGATTCTTTTACACTTTTACTATAGTTCCAGTAGCATATTTACACGTCACAAAAGCTATCCCTTACTCTTATTCCCTTTTCTCCTTTAAATAGTCAATCTTAGTTTAATCTTGAATGGTAAAAAAGAGAAACTATCAGTGAAGCAACAATCAGGAAAATAATTTTCCTTCATTACCTCAGTAAACATTCATGAATAACACAGTTGAAATATGTTTGGTCTTGTCTATGTTTCTTTTTAATTTTAAAATGAAAAAAACAAACACACTGAAACATAATTTCAAAACAACATAATAGATTAACAATGGCTAGTATATTACATATTGTTATCTTCAAAGTAGTTGCTCAGAGGCATGAAAAAATAAACAATGAAAGCACAGACAATTCTTTTTGATGAACTAACAGAAATTAGTGGTATAGCTATCATATATATATATATATATATATATATATATATATAATCTTTTCCCTTCTTTTCTCCTTTCATCCCAGTTGTTCTTTCCTTTTGAGCAGTTTATTCCTCTTTCACTTTTACAATATCTATTGTCTGCTTATTTGCTGGAAAAGAAATGGTGCAGGATATTGAATTTATTCTTTTTTTTTGGTACAGGGGATCAGACTCACAACCTCACCCTTGCCAGGCAGACACTTATGCCACTGAGCCAAAACCCCAGCCCTTTGAATCTATTCTTAAATCCAAGGAATTTCACTCCAACAGTTGACATGATGCAATCATTAACACTGAAGAAATGTGTATCTAGCCAGAATCCTGTTACAAAATATTTTAAAATTCCTAACCTTATGCAAAATATTTGTATCCAAGTAAAAATCACATTTGAATTTTTCCTGACTTGACTTATGATTTTGTTATCATTGCTGTAAAAAACATACCAACCACATGGCTTTCATTCATTCCCAACTATGTAAGTTTTCTGTTCTAAATGACAAATGGGAGCTGGCATCCCTTATCTGCTTCTAATAATGGAAACTGTTCCTCCTTAAAAATAATAAAGAGAGATTGTGAATGACAGAACTTTTACTTTCTCCAAGTCCTGTATCATAACAGCAGATTATGAGCATGGAATTTTGGAGCATTGCTGAGATGCACTGATCTTCAGAGTAATTTGAAAAAAGTCTAGGCCATAATTTCCTTAAATTTCACTTCTTTGAAACAAAATCTATTGTGTAGGTAGGAGAAAATGGAAATCTAAACTGCAAACATTCTAGCAGATGGTGATATCATGTAGGAGAGACTCTTTCTTAACTAAGATTATATCACAAGAATACCATGGTATCTGTGCACACATCTTTCCACCTCAAGCTTAATCAGATTCTCAAGTACAAGTGAGGGGAATTCAGATTGCACCAGTGTGAGGTTTACGAAGTCCTTAGAAACCATTGGATGTTTATTCAACTTCTGTGCATACTGGTCCTAGGAGCAGGACTATTATTAGTAACTTATAGTGCAGATGGCTTAAATTCTGTAAGATGCACATTTTCAGGTAATTCAGAAGCTTAAAGTATTTAAAGTAATATGCCAATTATAAAGAAATCAAATTTGTTCATTTAAATGGGTCCTGGGAGACTTTTCCCTTACTAAAGGCCAGGAAGCTGTTCTTTCTAAAAGAATAATTGAATTCCATGAATTGATTTCACCTTTGCACCAGTTTATTGGTGAGATATCTTTTACCACATATTGTGCCATTTGATTATGAAGACTTCCCTCCTCAGCACCTGAAGTCCTGTAAGGATCTTAGAGCTTTAAAAAACTGATGGAGATCACCGCACTGCAGGATTTTCAGACTTTATTGGCAAGTGGCACTGAATGTGGTAACAAGAGGTAGAGTTAGTTGCTACACAAACCAGCAGGGCGAACAGTTTTGTTTGTCAAGGTTTAATGTGCTCCAAAATGATAATGTCTAACATCTTTCTTGCTGCCATTACTTTCCTCAGAGCATCCATATTCAAGGAAGTAGTTAGGGAGGAATAGTATCAAGAGAGACAGAAGAAAACTGCTTACAGCCTTATCAGTAAATTTATCATGAGAGTTTTCTGACTTCATTTCCAAGAAATTTTTCATTCTTTACTATTTCAAAGCAATACCGTTCCAAATAAAAAATCTTATTATACTTTTTAAAAAGATATTTTAAGATTCCTTCTTTTATTAATGTTTGTTGTCTGGTTTTCAGTAACACAAAAAACTAGATTTTGTTGCTTACTTATAGTTACAACTTATTTTTAAAGTTCCTGGATAATTAAGCTATTCAATAGAATAAAAATTTTTTCACTTTGATAACACAGATTCCTTGATAATAATGGTTTGATCTATATCCCTTTTATTGAATTCATTTGTCCCTTCCTTATATACCTATAAACTTTGTTATACTGCTAATGCAGTGTTCATTCTAAGCTACAGCAACAAGAGTAGTGAAGCCGGTATTAGAATACCTGTCTTTATATTTATTGTTATTTAGCAGCTTTGTGATTTTATTGCTTTAATGACAGATTTTGTGTTGCTGCTAAGTGTGAATCAGTTTGGCACATTGTTTGTAAACCCAAGGTATGAGAGCTTTACAATAGTTTATTGGTGTGGAGAAGACTGGATACAATGTCTGAAATGCAAAATTTTAGACAAAAGGTCACTATATGTCTGAATAAATTAAACTTCCTATAGAGCCTCAGTTGCTTCATCTGAAAAATAGATATAATGAAGCCTCACCACAAGATTATCTAAGAGTTAACTGAAATATGGTATGTGAAGGAGTGCAGTTCAGTGCTTGGAAAATGGAAGGTCTTAAGTAATGTTTCCTTAAGTTGAAATGCTCTGTACACTCGCTCCTCTGAATTCAAACCTGCATATTCTTATTCATATTTTAAGAAATAGCCCAAAATGCACTACTTTACAAAGTCTTTCCAAACAGCTTGAGACAGGATAGTTAATCCTTTGTTTGAGTATTGATTTTTAAAATTTTTTTTATTTTAAAGACATTAAGACAAAAGAAGACATAACAAAGCAGATCAGATCAGAACAATGTAAGCACCACAGCATTTTATCACAAAACAACCCATAATTAATAGTAACTACCATAATGTCTCTTTCTTTGAAATAGTTGAGCATAACTTCATATACAATAGTATCAAACATAACAAAATAGTATAAAACCATTCAAGAGAATGAAAATATTACAGGGCATTCAGAACCAAATAACAGAGAATGAAGAATGGCTACTATATTATCACATTTTCCATGGAAAATTAAGAGTATTGATCTTAAAAAGAAAGAGTACTGGTCTTACCCAGAGCGTGAAGGTGTATCCCTCTAATCCCAGAACTGTGGGAAGCTAAGGTAGGATGATCACAAGACAATGTAGCAATTTAGCAAGACTTTGTCCAAAAAAATTTAAAAAATTATAAAAAAAGGGGGTGGGGATGTAGCTCAGCGTAAATGCTCTGGGTTCAATCCACAGTACTGAAAAGAAAAAGGTATTGGTCTTTTGGAATCAGAAGACTCCCAAATTTAAAACCACGGCTGACATGTAGTAGTTCTATGCTCTTACAAAAGTTCTTTGTTTTCTTTATATCCAGATAGTCATATATTATATGATATCATTATAGTACATACCTCATAGTGTTCTGCAGAATTGAGATATGCACATAAAACATTTGCACTGTCTCTAGTGATTAGTAAGTCCTCTATAACTACTACACTGTACAAGTAATAGAAAGTTCACTTTTTGTTTGGTAAAATGTTAATAAAAATACTAAGCCTCTCTGGGTTGTGGCAAAGTTCTAAGCTAAAAATTTCTTAAAACTGTAATACTGAACAAACAAACCGATATTCGTGCTACTTGAGATGTTCTGGGCGAAGTTCTAATCTCATTTTTATAAAATTGCTTCAAGTGCTTGCACTGACTGTAACAATATCAGGTTTTAGTTAATAGAAACTTAAACCAAAAGGTACAGCTCTCAGATACAGTATTAAGATCAGCACTTGCAGACCGGACTTCCATAATTCCCTGGAGTTCACCTCTAAGGGCCCCCTCCCCTTGCAGCCGCGCAAGCGTAGAGCGATTTGGTTGTCTCCTTCTTGCCCCCGCCTCCAACATACCCCTCTCCATCTGCCCCAAGACGCAGGCGCGTCTCCTGAAGTCAGGTCCCAACGTCTCTCTCCTTTCTTATTCCGTTCCCCCTCCTCCTCCTGCACCGCTGCAGGTTCAAACTCACTTTGGCGAGAGTGGCTGCGATCACGAGATCACGTGATGAGCATCCTGCTACCCAACATGGCGGAGTTCGACACCATCTCGGAACTGGAGGAGGAGGAGGAAGAAGTAGCAACGTCGTCGTCGTCGCCGTCGTCGTCGTCGTCGTCGATGTCTGGGCCCGACGATGACGAGGAAGATGATGAGGAGGAGGAGGAAGAAGTGGAGGAGGAGGACGACGACGACGAAGAGGAAGGGGTAGAGGAGGAGGCGCCGCCCCCACCTCGCGTAGTGAGCGAGGAGCATCTGCGGAGATATGCCCCTGACCCTGTATTGGTGCGGGGTGCCGGCCATATCACTGTGTAAGCGACAAGGGGCCGTGGGATTTGAAAAAGCCGAGATTTGGCGACAGAAAATAAGGTGATGAAGGAGAGAGGAGGGGGGAGGGGTGATTGAGCCGAGCAGTTAGGAAAGGACATCTGGTCTAAAAGGAGAAGCCGTTAGGGAATAGATGTGAAGGAAGTGAGGAGAATGTGTTAATATACCTAATGCAAGTTTAGAGTGAGGATAAGACTGCTAAGTTAGGGGTTTGAGAGCCAGAGGCACTGGGTTGGAGGTGAGTCTTCTTTTTTTGTGTGTATGCTGTCAGACAATAGTCTCTAAACCGCAGGGTATATGAGAGGATTCTTTCCTGCCACGATAAGAGTCTAGTGGAAAACAGTGACTGATGTGACAGGTGACAAGAATTAGACTTGGATTTCTGAAAACAGATATATTTTATGACTATTATTAATATCCATTAACTCACATATTCATCCATCCCTTCCTATCTAATCTTTATCATCCTGTCCTTGTTTAGAGCACTCTGAACGTTCCTTAAATATTACACCATTAATGGTTCAGATTGTTAAGTGCTGTAGCTTCAGGAGTCTCTGATGCTAGTCAGTTTTACTTTTTCTTGGCAACCGTGGTGAGTTGCTTCCTATTTTTGGGCCCAGATCTGTCTATCTGTAAAATGAGGCGTTGAAGCAGATTTTAATTGGTATATGTTTGGGATACATAATAATTACATTCATCTTGGGGAGTTGTTCATAAACATTTTTAAAAAACCTTTCAGCTCTGAGGTTATTTAAGATACTTTCAGGGGATTTTGTGTATGCCAAATACTAAATTTACAGAAATTAAATATATATAGAAATTAGTCTTCCAGGAGCTGAGGATGACTTACTGAAAATTCATACAGGGTAGCATTTTTTTAAACAAATGGAAATCTTGTATCATATTTGAGAAAATAAAATGGAGAGGGGTGCTTCACAAGACTGGTTGCAAAACAAGAAGAAAAAAATGTCATTTCTCTGGTCTTTGAAGAATGCTTCCACATTTTAAAAAAATATTTTAATACTAAATTTATTGAAACGCCATGAAATTAATACATGTTATCTTTGACTCCTATAATGACAACAGGTGCTCAAAGTGGTCACCAGTAGTTTCTAGACATTTATTAGTATGGTAAACTGCTGCTTAGGTAACCTTGGTCATTGAGATTGCTGCACGTGCATTTTCAGTTTTTTCTCTTAGGGCCAGCAGTGTAGTGGGTTTTCTGCCATACATGACATCCTCTTTAGTCCCTCCTACAAGGAAAACACCATCTGTTGAGAAACATTTCATATGTAATATAATATATAATAATGTATAATATAAATTTATGTATAGTATATAATAATATGGTATATAATATATTCTATGGATATATATATAATCACACATATATACTTGCACACACCTGTAGAGTCAGAGGTGGAAAAGTGTCATATATAATACTATGGTATATAATATATTCTATGGTATAATAAATACAACATTATATATGGAAACGCAACAACATATATGTAAACACACACATGTATATATGTAGAGTCAGATGGCCTGCACTTTTTTATTGAATTAGAAATATTGGAAGTTTGAGTATTTGGTTATGTTCATTCTCTTAACTATGTTTTATTGCATTTTCAAAGTAGGTCTGATCTTCCCTATTATGCTGCCTATAATTTTGATGATGGCTCAACTAGACCCTCTGATTTTCAGTTGAGTTCATATTCTACAAAATCATCTAGTATGCACTACCTGCTCCATTGTTAGCTTTTAATTTTTTTAACGTTTGAGATTTTAACTGTGATATTTTTGTAACCTTTACATGAAGCGTATTAACAAAGATTTTGACATTGTAGAAGGATTTAAAAACACTTTTAGGCCTGTTTTTTTTGATTAGACAATTTAAAGAAAATTGTCCTTAGTCCAAGAATTTTGCAGGTAGCATACAATGTTCAGGTGCCAGCATACCATGGTGTTCTACATTTGTTCCTTTAGGTAAAGGGAGAAAATATATTACTCAAGCTACTGTAATTGATTATTGTAAAGAAGATTTCTTTCATGTAGTTATTTTACATAACCAGAGCAAAGTTATCTTATTACAGTCTATAATTTTTTTTACCTTTACTGAGGATCAAACTCATGACCCCAGGCTTGCAAGGCCTGTGCTTATGCCGCTGAGCTAAATCCCCAGCCCTACAGCCTATAATTGTATTCTGCAGCATTCCACCTCCACCATTTATTTTCTAAAGTTCAGAGAGTAGGGAAGGAGCAGAAAGCAGAAATTAAGTTCACTGAAATTTATTAGTAGTTCTGTACTCTCTGTACAACCATGGTGTAGTACTTACCAATTTATTTTCTTCATTAAAAGCAGAGTACTAGCACTTGGTATACCTTGACCCTTGTGAGAAGTGTAATGTCCTTCCCAAAGTAAAAATTCTGGAGTTACATTTCTGAACAGATAGTTTAGTTGATTGAAACCAAAACTGTAAAATCCCTGGCCAGTTCTTGGATCACTAGACAATGTGCCAAATTTGGAAACTTATTTAGTCTTATTGTATACATTTTTCACCTAGAAAGCACATTTGATGTTAAATGTCTGAGATTTGAAGAAATAATTAAAATTTTAGGAAGAGTTTTTTTTTTTGAATTTGAGAAAGACTTTCTTAAATCAGGTGAAGTAATTTTTTTTTGTTTTTTGTTTTTTTCCTTTTTATCGGTACCAGGGATCAACTCACGACTGCCTGCTTGCAAGGCAGGCACTTATGCCACTGAGCTAAATCCCCAGCCCCAGGTGAAATAATTTTCTTCGGAAATCCCCAGCACTGCAAATATAACAGCAATAAAATATCAGTTTTTGTTTAATTTTTTTCTGGCACAGGAGTATTTGAGTTGTCCTCAACTATATGCCCTATTTGTTTTTGTTTTTTATGATGCCAGAGATTGAAACTAGGACTTTGCCTGTGCTAGGAAAACACTGTTATCATTGAACTACATCCCCAGCCCTATTCCTCTCTGAATGAAGTATTTCTTTCTCTCAATCCTGATGTTATTCCATTCTCTGTGCAGTGTTTATTCTGTAGAGGACTTTGTTTTTTGTCAGTTTAAAATGTGAGTACCATGACTAGTTGTCACACATTTCAGAAATCTCAAAGAAAATATTTTGAAGGTTTTTACTGTGAAGAAGTGATAGATGTTTAAGGTGATAAATACATTTAACATGATTCAAACTCTATTAAACCCAACAGTTACTTCCTTTCCACATTGGCTGTTTCTAGTTACTCCATTTCTGATCCTAGTACAACCATTCTGATATATCTCTCAGGTTAATATTTAAAATCTTTGAATTATATCAGCTCTTGTTTCTCCATGAATTACCCTACGTCCATCTTTCCTAGAACTGTGTCATCATTATGTTTTGA
Organism: Cavia porcellus; assembly: GCF_034190915.1. Classification (NCBI taxonomy): domain Eukaryota; kingdom Metazoa; phylum Chordata; class Mammalia; order Rodentia; family Caviidae; genus Cavia; species Cavia porcellus. Next base: position 40,091,775 of record NW_026947486.1, on the reverse strand, counting down.
AATGATTCTTAGATTTTTTTTTCATTTTCTTCACTCGTACTTTTTTTTTTTTTTTTGTCTTTTTGCTTTTTATCGGTACCAGGGATCGAACTCACAGACTGCCTGCTTGCAAGGCAGGCACTTATGCCACTGAGCTGAATCCCCAGCCCTCTTCACTCGTATTTGGCACCACTTTGATTTGAGTTGCCATTATCTTCTGCTTGAATTACTGGCAGTTTGATGCCTTTCCACATTCTAGTCTATCCTGTGTGCTTGTGTCAAACTAATTTTCTTAAAACACAATTTAATCATGTCACTTTCCTGTTTCTAACCTGCACTAAATTCCTATGCTGCCTTCTTCAGAGTTCAAGGAGTTCTTCCACTTATCCAAAATTTACCCCTCCTTTTATACCTTCTACACCTTTCTCTTCTAGCTTCTTCATAGATCTTGCACATCAGGTGGCACTTTTCTCTCCAGTATTACCTCTGTCTACCTCTTGACTAGCTCACACTATTAATGTATTTAATCTTTCTGATTTGTAAAAAAATGAAATAAGACAAAGGCCTTGCAGTATCCACATTCCCTTTGGCTATTATTTAATTTCTTTTCCTTGTCCTCCAAACTTTGTAAGAGTGGCTATGTCAACCATATTTATTTTCTCTGATCTAGCTTCTTGAACCTCAGCCACAGAAGACTTCATCTCTCTTTGAGATCACCATTATCCTCATTTTTGCTAAGTCAGTGGGCATTTTTCATTCCCTGTCTTTCTGTCCTCTATACTGCATTTGACACTTATGACTTCCTCTTTCTTGGAGACTTCTTCTCCAGAAGTCAAAAACACACAGACCTTCAGAAGTAAAACCAGTCACAGATGGTGCAGTGTAAGTAGTGATGGGACCTTAGTTGAACTGGAATGTATCTGTCTTACCTAAAGATGTTCAAATTCTAATTAGAAGAAAATAGTTGGCCAGCCAAAGGCTTCTCCTGATTCTCCTTGTACTTTTCAGGCTGTTTCTTAGCCATTTCATTCAATAGATTTCTCTTACTTTCTTGCCTCTTAATACCAGTGACTTTTATAGAGTTTTGTGCTCAGCTCTCCGCTCTTCTTTTTTCTTTGTGGATGATCTCATCTCATGGTTTCAGTTATCTGATGTCTTTCATGTATCTCTGTAGCAGACTCTGCACAGCCCTTTACTTGGACCTTTTCATTTTATGAGCCACTGTCACCTTACATTTAATGTATTTAAACAGAAGTCAGCTTCATGTACCACTCCTTGTAGCCCCACAATCTGAGAAATGCCGTCCAAATTTGTATTCTTCACCTGAGTTGAATATTTCTCCACCTACCCCATTACCCATTCTTTGTTCCCCTCCCACTCATAATTCCCACAGCTAAGACATCAGCAAATATTAACAAGTGTGTGACCTAAAAGTTCTCCTTTCCATCACTTCTATTATTCAAGATCTTCAGCACCCTGACTAGTTGTTTTGCTTCCATCTGCCACTGTTACATTCATCTGCCTCCGTGCTGTTAGAGTAAGACATCCAAGTTCAGATCTAAACAAACTGCTTTCCTACTTACAATTATTCTGTAGTTTTCGCTTTACTCCCAGGATAGAGTCTAAGCACATAGGAGTAGACCCTGCTTATCTCCTGCCATTTCTCTTAGAGCTTATGTGTTTGCTGTTTCTTATCTTACTATCTGTCTTCCAGCTACAGTCTCCGTCTAAAACTGGAGCCAATATCCACCTCTCCATATATCACCATCTCCTACAAGTCTTCTTTTCCCACATTAAATTGTAAGCTGTAATAGCAAGAACAATTTCTCATTCCCTCTGAATCTTCAGTACCTTGCACAATACTTGGCATGAAGTGAGTTGAGTGAGTATTGGTTCCCTTTAGTAGCAATATGCCCGTTATAGTTAAAGCCATACCATAGGTACCACTTGAGTCATGATGTGGAGAAGACTTCTTCAAAGCATGCGTATACATGGATACAACAATATCATCAGTTTCATTGATGGAGTTTATGACATGACCTTACATCTGAAAGTTTACATCTTGTTAAACTTTCTTTTATGTATGAGTACCCCATCTACTTGCATGTATCATCTTAATATTTTGACTTTGTAGTTACTTTAACAAGGTATTAATGTTTTAACATGGAATTAATTATAATTTCTGAAGAAGTAGAATGGTCTAACCATTGTAATTCTAGCTCTAAAGGAATAATAAATGAATATTTGAATTTCCATTTTCCAAATTAAAAAAAATTATAACCATTAACTGCTATAGATTTGAGACTATAAAAACAAAACAATGAAAAGACTCTTGAGGTTGTTGTTTCAGAACTACTATGCATCTGAATGATATTACATGTGTATTTATTGCTTTCCTTTTTTTAGAGTAATCATTTAGAGCAAATATATTGAACTACAGAAAAAAATACATCTTACGAGATTTTTTTGGTTATTAAAAGATACAATCATGCTCCTTATAGTCTTAAAATATATGGATATTTACCTTCGCTAGAATACTGGTATAGACATTAGTAGAGACAATAGATTGCTAATTCTCAGGATTTCATAAATTGTCTCATTAAAATTAATCTTGAAAAGCTGAGGTTATGAAGATGGTCCAATTTGTGAAACTGCATTTCTGCCAAAACAGCACTACAAATTCTGATACTTCTCAAATCAGAGAATGGAATGCTTTTTTTCTTACTATCTTTGAGGAATTACAGTGATGGACTGTTAATTTATGTTTATAAAAGGTGACTCTTTTATAAGGCTTTAAGCTTTGTGAATACTGAAGTTATGGTGATGTCATTATGAAGTGTGGTGAGACATGGTTATTTCTATATAAAGAGATCTACCCAGGATCTTTTAAAATGTTTTTTGTGTTATATAGATAGCCTTTCTTTTTCCCCTTTTCTTTAGTATCATAAATATAGAGTTCAGTGCATGTGCTTCAGACTCAATCTTAAGCACATAATTTTCTTGTAAAATTGTGTAGATTGTTGTCAGAGTTTTACTGCATCATTTTCTTATACAGTCTGAGCATATGAACTTTAATTTATACAAGGTTTTGCAGGGTCACATATGTTTACTTTCAGAAAGATTAAGAATAATGAGGAGTGTAGAGAGGAATAAAAATAGAGGAAAGAACAATTAAAAGGACCTATTGCTCTCATTGAAGAACTGAAGAAAATTGAATTTCTTTACTCCAAAGCATTGTTCTAAGAAGTTAAAATTTTGAATATTGAAAATACTTGACAAAAAATACAGTACCACTACTGTACTGGTGTTAGTGGTGAGAACCACTAACTTGGTGAATTTCAAACCATAACAGATATTATAATTAGTAAAGTTGATAAAATAGCTATGTGTGCAGTCCCCAAGTGTTTGTTTAATGCTGAAGAGTCCCACATCTCGGCCAGTGACTGTCTCAGATGAGTAATGAATAGATGAGCTTGTCTAACCTCTGTGACCTCAAGGTTCTTAATTTGATGGTTTGTTTATGAAATAAATCAGAGATTTTTTTTTCAGCAACAGCCATTTGACCATTATCTTAGTAGTAACTAAGTAAGACTCTTGGGCCTGAAGATCTTTGAGTTATACTTTTTTTGTATTGAATTTCTAAAGAAAAAAAGTTAAATCTCTCATGTACAAGAGTAGGAATGCTACTGTTAGCCAAAATTATGAAAGAATATTGGGGTTTGTTTTTCTTCACACTTTTCTATGTGGATATAAATTTGTAAATTGTATGGTAGGTCAGTTTATAAATTGACCCACCATACCCACAGGTTCTGCATCCACAGAATTTAACAAGTGTAGATTATCACCCCGCTCTGCCCAATTACGTCCATATTGAATGTGTACAGGCTTTTTCTGTTCCTTAAACAATACAATATGAAAACTATGTACATAACATTTGTATTTCAAAGGTAACTATAGTTAATCTAGAGGTGATTCTAACTGTATAGGAGGATGTGAGTAGGTGTGTGCAAATACATACTGTTTTAATACAACATCTGAGGATTTTCATATTCAAAGTGTTGGCCTGGAATCAGTCTCCCACAGATACTGAGCGCTGACTGTATGTGGGTAATAGGGGAGCATTTTATGAAATGAAATTCTACTTCCTTCACTAGTTCTAATGCTTTTTTATATTTTAGAAAGATAATTCCTTTTTCTTTTTATGTTAGAGAAGAAAATTAGTAATGTCAATTCAGCAAATATTTCTTGAGAATTTGAGCACTAGAGGTGAGTTCTATGAAGAATAGAGGTAACAATAAACAGGTTTTATTTTTTCAAAGCTAACAAGGTAATTGCCTTTAAAATATTGATATGGAGCTGCAAAGAAAAAACTATTAATTATTGAACTGTATAATGTGGATTAGTAGTGCATTCAAGGCACGTAGTGGGGGTTGGAACTTGATTTTAGGCTTGAGGAGTAGGATTTAAAGTAGCGAGAGGGACCAAACAAACCACATGAGCAAAGACAACAACAGAAGTGGAAGTGGGAATGAAATAGAACGAACCTTTATGAGAATGATTTTAAAGGGATAAATGATAGGACTCAGAGACTACTTACTTTTAACAAGGTACAAAAAGCAGGAGAGAGAAAGTACAAAATTGATACCAAGATCTAGGTGAAAGGAAGAGTAGTGTGCCATTGAGAAAGAATTTTGAAACTGATTTTCAAGAAAGGATAATATTTGATTTTAGATGTTTCAGTTGAAATTGTATTATTTTGTAGCATATATACAAATGAAAGTTTCATTATACATTTAGAGATGCGCTGGAACATGTTTGAAAATACACATCATTAGAGATAATAGATCTGATGATCATCAGTATAGCAGGAATTTTCAAAGACATTAAATTCAGACAAACTGTTAGAGTTCCCCTAGAAAAACAAGCACATTAATTAAAACTAAATTTTGGGAAAAGGTGAGTGTTGGGGCTCAATGAAAAGAGTGGGATTGTTAGGAAGGCTGTAATCAACAGTGTAATGGCTGCAAAGAGGAGAAATTTGTTCTTAGAATACATTGAATTTGACAATAAATACGATGATAAATTTGTCTTTCTGAATAAATTTACTGCATGAAATATTTTCTGTAAAATGACATCAAAAATCAAATTTCAAAAGTTTAAAAAGGGAGGGTTTATTAGGGAACTGGATAGTGGAAAGTTCATTTGTCAAGTGATAATGTGCAAAAACAGCATGTAAAGCTCAGAATTTTTATAATAAAAATATTCTAAACATTTTAATGATTGTACTTGTATCTATTGTATATTTGATATCTAGTAAAGAATGGTAGCTGGTAAAAGTTAAAATGACAGCGATATCTTAAAATAGGTAGGAACATGTTATTCATATTGCATCTAAAAGACATTTAGATAAAATGTGGAAATAGAGCTCTACTTTCAAATACATGTGCATACATTCTAAAAATGAAAAATTTGTCATTTTTGTTGTGTAGCGAAAAAAATGAGTATCTCTTTGACTAGCGATAAAGTTTAATGATTTAAGTGAAATACTATTTGGTCTATTAGATACTTGCCATTGATTGCTGAGTTAGCACATAATTGTAAATATGTGTATAACACAAGAGTGTCAGTTTCTCAAGCAGCAGGTGAACTGTCATTAAAAATCATGGATAGGGATGACCCACCTTGTTTTAAATTTAGCTGTATTACTATCTGTGTGCAAATTTAAAGAGAATGTGTGTTTATGTATTATAGTTTCATGGCATATTGTATAATACTTAAATACAAGTATTGAGTGACTTTTTAATGTAGCTAAGTTCTTTTTGTAATTGCCAATTTGTTTTCTCAAGTTTTTAAAATAATAGAATTTGTTTTGAAATAGATCTTCAACGTATCAGTACAATATTTATGCACAGGTATATGTATCTTGCTACTAGTTGCTAAATATACTCTTTGTTATTAGGACTGTGTTGTACATTCAAATATGAGCTATGAACATAAACGATGCAAAGAGAATATGAAATCCCTGCAGAGTTTTAAAAAATTTATTTAAAAAGGAAAAAGAAAAGCAAACAGAAAAAAGGGTAGAAATAATACAGAATTTCAAAAAAAATTAACACTAAGAAATTACTAGTTGATAAATTACATATTTTCATCATAGAAACAGTTATTCAAGTTACAGAATTAAAGCATAAAAAGTGGACAAACAATGAGAGTGTAAACTGTTGTGTTCAGTGATCCAACAAAAACTGTGTAATATGGTTATATATCTTACATGCTTAAACATACACTTGCATAGAGTTTTATTTATACATTGATTTCCCAACATTTGTTAAAAAGACCCTAAGACCAAAGTGCCATAAATCATCTGAATCAAATAGGATAGTAAGTTATTATGTTGTAGACTTTTATTAAACACCTACCAGATAGAGTCCTAATATACTGCTGTGCATAATGGAAAACAGCAAAATAAATAGCCCACAGTTTCTGTTCTCAAGGTGCTTAATATAGAACAGAGAAGATATAATGATTGGGTCATCATTTGAATTTCAGTTCTCCCAAATTACTTGATAAATATATGGCTTGAGGCAATTCATTTAATTAACGTTGAAACTTTTTTCCTGAATGTCCGCTTCCTGGTTCAAACAATGGGGTGACCATGTTTTGCTTTTTTTTTTTTTTTGGTCTTTTTGAGACCGGGTTTCAGTATGCAGAGTTCAGGCAGGCCTTGAACTCCCTTTGTACCCTAGGCTAGCTTAGAACTCACAGTGTTCCTCCTGCCTCAGTCTCCCAAGTGCTGGGATTACAGATGTGTGCCACCATGCCCAGCCTGGAAGACAGTACTTTTTATTGGGAACATTTTCATGCATACACAAAAGTAGAACAGTATAATGCTTTCCCACACACTGCCATTTTTTTTGAAGTCCAGTGCCAATAGATTTTAGCAAAAAAAAATTTGGTCAAAGGTTTTGTCATTTTCAGCTCGACTGCAGTTGTTTCTCCAGTTTATTAAGATTTAATCTCATTATCACAGGTGTAGTTGAAATCCTACTTTAACATGTGCTCTTGTTAGATAATAGTTGATGCTAATTTGAATTAATAGTTAAAGATTTAATTTTTGTAAATGTCATTTAATATATTTTCATGACGTTTTTTAATTTAATGTTTTTAGGGACTTCTGTACCTATTTTAATTAAGCGTATTTTAACTTGTACATAAAATTTAAAAATTGTTTATGTTTAGGACACATTTTAAATAAGAAGACTGAAAGAAAAATGCATGGGTTTTTAACTTTTTTAAGAAAGAAAGGGTTAAATATGTTGGATAGAATATATTTTGTTCTTTGTTTTTAAGGTTTGGCTTGAGCAACAAGTTTGATACTGAATTTCCCTCAGTTCTAACAGGGAAGGTAAGTGGTAGTTTGCTTTGAACTTTCCAATCCTAATGCATTGTTTTATGACTCCTAGTGTCATGACAAATGCTTTGACTCTTTTGTAATGAAGTCAAATAACAGGAGGCCTCTATTCAAGCAAACTGTGTTGGGAGAGATTGAAAGCTGTTTCCATGACTACCAACTTCTGACCAGTTATTTTTGTCAATTGTTCATTAGTGCTGATCAGTATTTCTTTAGATATTCAGCTTTTTCAGTTTTTCCTCTTTTTCTAGCATGATAGCTATGATTGTTTCTATTTCTGTTAATAATTTCCAATGTTTGTTAACACAGTTATTTTTTAACTATATCAGTTATTTTTAGTGTACTACATGGTGTGATTTGTTACAAATGAAAAGAATAGAATGTTTGGTTAGATAGTTTTTTGCCTTTTAAATACTTTGGTTTTCTAAAATTGGACTCACTATAATAAATTATTACCTTCTTGTTTTCTGATTCTTCTGTAGTTAGTCTCAAAATTCAAAGACTTACTGGGATTCAAAACAATAAATGTGGAGACTTTTACTGCATAATGATTATGAATAATAACGTTGTATTATAGCCTAGAAATTTGCTAAGAGTAGGTTTTAGGTTCTCTAAGCACACAAGAAAAAATAATTATGTAAAAAGATAAACTTGTTGATTTTCTTGACTGGTTATCATTTTACCTTGTATGTTTATATCAAAACATCCTGTTGTGCACCTTAAATATGTACAGTATTTTTAAAAAATATATTTGAAAAATCCTGTGCAACAGTAATGGTAACTTTTCAGCCCAAAGGAAAATTTTCTGCCTAAAATTTCTGTCCATTTATTGCTTGAAGAAATGTAAAGGAAAAAAGCCATTAGATTGCAAAATATGCAATAATTTCGAAATGGTTGTTAGCTAAAAGTTTAGATAACTGACATGACTATTAAGGGTTAAGAGTTGTTAATTTTTACATTTGGGATACTGTAATTTAATTTTTCTGTATAATAATTTTAGTACTAACATAATGATGCTTTTCAGTGTAGATGTTAATTTTATTTCAAAACTTTCCCATTTCTATTGCTATTTTTAGTGTTAAAATGTTTCTCATATCATTAGAGAAGCAAGGTACACAGAGTGACAAGTTGTCTATCTATATGAAATGGGAGAAATTAGTACATTAATAATTGTACTTAGCATAAAGAAATTTTAGAAAGATATACATAAAACTAATAAAAGTTACTGCCTTTGACAGAAAAAGGAGAGTAAAATGGATGAGGGAAGGGTGGGGATGAGGTTTTCTGAACCTTTTGGACTTTCATTTACTTCTAATTTGTTCTCTTATCCAAACTGTTTGAACAAAATGTTTGAGAACAGGATATGTTGCTTCTACTAATATTAGCTTCTTTTGTCATGATACATTTTCCAGGTATGTGCCATCTTAATTTTTAGTTTTAAAGATTAAATGCAAGTGCATAAATGAAGTTTGTAGTGTATTCTCAGATACTTACTAATTTCCTAATGTAAGTTTGGGCTTGTTGTTAATTATTCTCATTGTAACGTTTCACACTGATTATTTCTTTCAATTTATTCATTGGCTTTCATTTTTTAATTGGTTTAGCCCCTTTTTTATCTAAGTTATATTTTATTCTCTAGTTTTACTACTAATGTATCCTACTGACTGTTGGCCCTTTCTGTCTCTTCCAGGTATAACATCAAATCATTCAATGCAATAGTAAGCATAGTCCCTGTATATGGCCACATCACTTTTTAAGACTCAAAACATTTTGTGGTATGGGACGTTTGCCTTAGTTTCTACTACATTTTGTTTTCCTATCCTGATCATTTAAGATAACTCACCAATTAAAGCAACAGCTTAGACTTAGATTTGTTTTATATAAATGAATTAAAAATATGTTCTCCAAATGAATAAAACAGCCTTGAAAGTATCTTTTGAATAATAACATACTGATAAGATGATAAATTCAATACTAAAATTAAAGAGAATGTGAATTAAAACATTTCCAATAAAAAACATATTCTTTTTGTTTCCCTTGCTGTTTGTGTTTGTTGTCTGGGCAGTTAAAGCTAGCATTAACATTGTCTTTCTTTTTTAAGTTTGAATTACAAGTCTAAGAAATTCTAGAAAAGGAATCAACTAGAAATGTCAGTAAATACAGTTCCTTGGTGTAAGAATTACCTAATTTTGGAATTGGCCAGTTTCATATACTCAAGGAATCTTTGGAATATTTTTTCATATCTCCTCATTTCTTCCCAGGCGTCCTGACTAAAAGGTTCACTCACCCAAAGGATAGTTTAATTGCTTAAATCTAGAAGAGTAAGAATGGTAAACTATTTTTGGTGTGCCTTCATATAACCTAAACGATATATGGATAGGACCTGTTCTTATAGACATCCATTCTTTTGAGGTAACCATTTTTTGTAGCACTTTTCACAAAGATGGGTATTTATTCAAGTATGTATCATTTCTGGTGCAAAAATTTCTCTTATATTGGCTAAAGCATATATGACACTAGTAGTTTTCTTGATGTGAAAAACATTAAACAGTGCTGGAAGTCAGTTGTTTAATTGATTGATAGATGGATTGATTTGATGCTGGGGATGGAATCCAGGACATGTTGCATGCTTCCATTGAGCTATACTCCCAGACCCTGAACGCCTGATCTTTAAAAGTCATATAACTGTAACATTACTTTCATTCTTTTTTTTTGTTTTTAATGAGATAAATTTTCTCCAGGAGGCACTTTTTATTTATATAGGTTACTTTGGATTCTCAAAATGCTTCTCCAGTAACTGGGAAGAGACTTCATGTGACTGTACAAAAAACAAAAAACAAAATATCTGAATTCAAGACTGAATAGCTCTTGTGTTGAACTATTTTAAAATGAATAAATACAATAGCTGAAATAGAACAAAGCTATTCTTTGCAAAATTAGTCTTCCAGCATGAGTGAATTTTTACGTAGATTTTATGCCTGCCTGAAGTAAGCAAAATTCCTCATTGAATTCTGAAAACTTAAAAACCTTTTTGCCAAGCTCTGTGGCTCAATATTTACTTTTATGCTTCTTTTGTATTAATATTCATAATGCAAAAAAATTTTCATTAAGTTCAGAAAAGATTGTTTTCACTGTGTCATTAAAGATAGATTCACCTGTCATGGTAGGGTGTATCAAGGAGATATGTACACACAACTTCTGTTAATTGGAAAATGAAAGAAGCATAGAACTTTGGAAAAGAAATAAAGCTTCTGGCCCTTAATTTTAAACAACCAAATAGTATGATATTATGGGAAGATTAGTGTGTAGTGTTGGGAATCATAATCCATAAAATTTGACCTTTACTGTTGTGATCCAGTTTATGACAAGTGGTTGATTGAGCTGTATTCCTCACAACTAAAGGAGGAAATCAGCCCTGCTGGATTTTGCTTAGATTTTCTGCTGTTTGCAGAATCTCCTTCACCCTGTTACAAAGTATTAAGACCTTTTTCTCCACTTTTATGATGTAGTTTTCTTTTTTTATTTCCAAGAGAATAAAAGGAATGAAATGTTTCTTTAAAACCTACTAGTCAAGGCTGGGGATTTAGCTCAGTGGCATAAGCACCAGCCTTGCAAGCAGGCGGTTGTGGGTTCGATCCCCAGTACCAGAAAAAAGAAAAAAAGGCGAAAAATAAAAATAAAATAAAACCTACTAGTCAGCTAGGAAGTAAGTGGCTTCCAGCTGGTTACATTACTCAATTATATGGAAGTAAATGAGTAAAATGTTGTTTAATTCTAATTCTACACAGTTCATTGAACATTTCTTTCATATCATTTAAAATTGAGAGTTAACTAATTCTCATTTCCTACAACTATATTTTGTGACTTTTGTGGTTCAAATACAGGTTTTGGTCAAAGACAATTCTGATTTCCTTTTAAAGTCAAAATGCATACCTGATTGTTTTTGTCATTCTAGTAAAAGGTTTTCAATATATTTATCTTATGTCTTCAAAAATTTAAATTCTCATTTTTAGTAACTTCAGTATTTTAACTTTATTTGTCCATGGTAAGAGTATAGACTGAGACTATTGTAAGTGGAAATGTTGGTGAGAAAGAAGGAAAATTGCTACATTTTAATTATTTTCTTTGACATATAACGAATTCTATATACTTTGGCATATAATGTATTTCACTCAATGTTTTAAATAAAAGGACAGTTTTTCTTTCCTTTTTTTCTTCCTAGCTTTAGTCTGCCTCACATTTTTAACACTGTTCTTTCCTAGTTAAACTAGTTTGCTTTGCTTTGTTTTTGTTTTGTTTGTCTGGCTAAGTAGTTTAGGCTGGCCTTGAACTCACTACGTGGCCCAGGCTGGCCTCAAACTTGCAGTATGTTCCTGCCTCAGCCTCCCAAGTACTGGGACTACTGGTGTGTGCCACCATGCCTGGTCTAGAGTTTGGTTTTCTATGTAAACATACACTTTTTTTCTTTCAGAGTGACTCATTTCTGCATTTATACTCTCTTTACTTTTACTTTTTTTCATCTGTAGTTTGTTTTCACTTTTAAATAAAACTTTAAATTCTAGTTGCAAGTCCTTTAATTTCTTAATGGGCATAGGTAATAATTTTATGATTTTCATGAATTTATATCATACCTTGCAATATTTTTAAAAATGTATTTATTCTGGATATAATATTAGATTACAAATAGAGCTAAATTTATACACACATTTTTCTTTATTTTAACTTCTACTTGGTTTCCTGGGAATAAAGAAGTTGAATATTGCTTTTTCAGAGAGATGAATCTTAAGATATTTGCTTAGTAACTTGTTTTTATAAAGAGTTGAAAAAGTTGGCATTGTAGGTCAATGCTACGATAGAATGTGTGCTTAACATACACAGGATCCTAAGTTCAATTCTCTGCAGCCTCCCCAAAAATAGGAGAAATAAAGGAAAGAGAAAGGAAAAGAAAAGGAACATCTTCTCTGAATAACTGAAGAACATTGAATCTACATTCAAATGTAGCATATTATCCTTTGGTTTATAATAAAATACACAGAAAAGCTGTAGAGCAGTAATTATATTATCAAATTCATTGCGTCAGATACAAATCCATACAAAAGTGAGCTTTTCTTTTCTCCAAGTCTACTCAGAAATATAATTTATAAATTCCCTTTTTCAAAGTATTCTTTTCATGAAATTCTTTCTAGGTTGTAATTTTCATTCCCAGTGAATATATGAAACAAAAGCTTTTATTCCATTTTATTGATGCAAAAATTGAAACTCAGAAAAAGTAAATGATTTTCCCCGGGATTTTTCTTAACCAAGAAGAACTTGAATCAAGATCTCTTTATTTTCTAGTGTATTTAGCTTGTTAGTGTTTTCTGTTTTCAATGATAAAGAATGGTTCTCTGACTATATTTTCATATTTCCCCAGAAATTTTATCATTTAATTGGAATTATTTGTACACAGTGATGGTCATTGCTGAAAATCTAGATGATGAAAGGAACTGTTTTACTTGTCCAGTCGAAACTACATTTTAATCTTTGTAGTTCACAACTGTTGACCATCAGGAAGAAAATCAGATTTATTGGATTTTGTATTTATTAGCAGTTAACCTTATTGGGTAGCACAAATAGTTCTAATAAAGTTTATATACTTAATATTATAATCATGATAGTGTTGAAGTTTGTGATCATATATCTTACACCATCAGCTAATTGGTATGCATTTTGAGGTATTGATTCTAAGGCATCTCTACTAAAGGTTGAAAATGTAACAAATTGATTCTTCCAGCACAATTTTTTTATTTATTTACTGATATCTGACATACCAATTGGGTTTTTATTTTATAGTGGTTTACTTTTCTGTATAATTTTGTGATTTATCCTTTCACAGTCTGGTGCTAAAAAATCTTTCCTATAAATTTAAAAATCTGACCACTTTCTAAGTAAAGGAGAATCAGATTTCTGATCCAGAAATGTGATTTCACTGAAAGCAAACTATTTTTAGTATGTCTTTGAATTGTATAACCTTCAAGCAGAATTTTGGGTGTAAATCTAGTTATGATGTATTTGAACTTACTTTGCCTTTGTTTACAGTGAGTCACAAGCAGCCACTTCCAAGAATGGAGCAAGTAACTAGAAATTAAATTTGTGTATTTTAACTTGTAATTTGTAAATATTCAATTTGCATATGTCAACTTTCAAAACCTTGTTTTATGCTGAGTATTAGCAGGTTGTATTAAATATAATTGCTAGGCATTGTCTTTTGTTAATGTGACATTTCCCTGCAAACAGTGACAAGTGTTAAAATTTATGTAGCAACTTTTCCTTGGAGAAAAGTTTTAAGAGTTGCCTTTGAAAAAGTAGTCCAGGGGCCTGGGGATTTAGCTCATTGGCTTAAGCGCCTGCCTTGCAAGCCCATGGTTGTGAATTTGATCCCCAGTACCGAAAAAAAAAGTAGTCCAGGGATATTGCCAAGATCTAATTTTAATTCCATTTTGTCTGTTGTATTTGAGTTTTTATTGCCTTATGCTTTTAACTGTTACTCAAATTAGACTTGCCTGAGGACCATAAACAGTATTGACTTAATGACAATATTTGGTAAAAAAACTATTTAATTGGTATCCTTAACCATTACTTTTATTGCTGTCATTTTATTGTTGGTCATTTCAGAAGACTGTTATTGAACATCAGGCTACGATCTGTGAATATGAAATTGTATTCTTTTATTTTCCAGTGTTTTTCAAGAGTGTGATATGTACTTATGGGTGGGAAGGAGAGGAAGTAGACATTTGAAATTCTTTGAAGGATTTGTAACAAGACATTTTCCTTAGGTTTAGAAATAAATAATGAGGAGCCACCCACAGACTGTTAAAGATGGTGCCCTTGTTGTAGGTGGCCCCAGAAGAATTTAAGACCAGCATTGGCCGCGTGAATGCGTGCTTGAGAAAGGCTCTCCCAGTCAATGGTAAATGGCTGCTGTGTGGATGTCTCTGCTGCTGTTGCACACTGGGCTGCAGCCTGTGGCCTGTTATTTGTCTCAACAAAAGAGTGAGTATGACCATTTTATTATATAATGATAATAAGAGCTACTATTTATCTGTGTACTCAGAATTATTTCAGCTTACTTTATATGCTTTTGTTTTATTCCTATAATAGTTTCTATAGTAGTTTATTTTAAAGATAAAAGAGGCAGAGAGATTGTCTTCTGTATAACCTTTATCAATACTTTTACCATTTAGTATGAGTTCCTATCATTTTAAATAAATGCATTGCCATTAGAGTGCTTAAATAAATACAAATACAAGTGAACTACTTATTCTTTGGTCAAAGCCTAAGACTATGACTTAAATATTTCTAAGCTGTGCATGTATGGCAAAGCATCTTGTCTGAAGAAAGCCTCAAGAGGGAAAAACCTACAAAGTTCTTAGTCTTGAACATGTTACAAAAATATTCTAACAGTGTTACTGGTCATATCATGAATTTTAAGACTACTGCCTTAATCTTGTGTTCTTTAAAATTTCATTTTTGTCTTCGGAATGTTTTCCCTCTTAGGAACATACCTTTAAAATATGTGATTGAGCCCAACATAGATAATAAATTCATTTTATATGAAGTTCTTTCCCCAGTACCATATTAATGTTTTTCATCAAACTTTTAAATATTTAGCGCACTAAATCAGATTCAAAATTATGGCACCTCATAGAAGAATAATAATTACTTTATTAAGGTGAAAAATATTTCAGGAAACACTAATTGTTTTCTGTCCATTTTTCTCTTACTTAACTTTATGTCTACTTCAAAAAGACAAATATAGTAATAAACTATTGCCAATACTGTGACTTTTTAAAAGGAAAAATGCAAACTAGCAGTAAGCACAGCTTAATTTGTCAGAGAATACAGTATTTTTAACCAGCTTTCAAGTTTCTTTTAATTTTCTTAATTGTCATATCTGACTTGTAAAACCTGTGACCAATAACTCTTACCTATCCCCTTTATTTTAAAAGCTTCAATGTGAATTAATTGTAGTTGTATTCAATTACTTCATAAAAGAGATCTTTGGTTTTATTATTACCCAAGACCTGTCATATTTCTTTGACCTGTGCATGCTTTGTCCATTTGTTACTATTTCTACCAGTGGGTTTGAAATAGAGAGAAACAGTATTTTTTTAGCAGTTGATTTTGCTGTGAGCACTTCTACTAGTAGATGAAAAATGAGATAATACCAATGCTGTGATCTTTCCTTGCTGTTCATTACTTTAATAGATTAAGAAGAATTGAGATATGTTATATACATGTACCACCTCCTCATGAGGATTATAATTGTTACATACTCCAACAGGTACTAATAAAAAATATTAAAATTGAATAAGGAGAGTTCACACTGAACTTGAAGTATCAGTTTATTCTAATTCACTAATATTTCAATAAAAAGTTCAATAGAGATTTGTAAACCATCATGTCACGAACCAAATGCATCCTACTCATTTTAATCAGTTGTTCTCATTTAAAAATTGGAATATTGGGGCTAGCAATATAGATTAGTTGGAGAGCTTTTGCCTAGCATGCACTAAGTCCTGCATTGTAGGGTCTACCCTCAGCCACAAAAAAAAAAAAAAAAAAAAAACACTACAAAAAGAAAAGAAACATTGGCGCATTTAAAATAAAAATTGTAATATCCAGCCTCATGAAATCTGAAGATTTGACAATACTGGTTGCATTTCCCTATCTGTTTGCAAATAGTTCTAGCTGAATGGTGGCCTATTCCTTTTAAACAGGACATATAGTTTCTGGTTTACCACAAAACTGTCTAGCATCTACATTATCTATAGGCATTATAGTTCATAGCCCCTGATTTTGCATGTGTTCTGTCAACACTACACTACACTACACATTGTAAAATATTAAGCAAATGCTGGTAATCTTATATAAATACTGTCCTTTCTGAATCCCATTTCCTCACTTATAAAATCAAAATAATACTTCTTATAAGATAGTTGTGATGATAATGACATTTAAGATAACTCACTGCTTTTTTATTTACAAGAAAAAATAAAAACAAAGTACAATTTAAAAATTTTTATACCTTCACTACTGCTTCCTAATGTGTAAATACGTAGTGTGGACCAACATAGTTTAATTGAAAAGATAATTTATATTCATGTAATCTACATTCCGTGCTGTGTAGATATGGAAACTGAGGTGCAGAGAATTACTTTCCGAGGGATACATAACAAATGGCACAAAAAAAAAATCTCCATTTTGTCTTGATTTGGTCTTTGTTTCTAACACTATCATTCTCTTGCCATTGTAATTCTGATGTCAAATACTCTTCCTGAGACAGGAAATATTTGAATATGTGGTATGATAAACAGCACTGGGTTTCAGTTCTTTAATAGTGGTTGGAATTTTTTTTTTCATAAAGAACCGCGTAGTAAGTATTTTAAGCTTTATGGTGCAAAGGACTGTGTTTCATCTATTTAACTGCCATTATAGCATGTAAACAGTCATAAACTTTACCTAAATGATTGAACATTGCTGTGTTCTCATAAAATAATGTTATTTGCAAAAATAGGTTATGATTTGCCATTCTGCTCTGGCCATCTCTGGTTGAGTTTCTAGCTTTATGGAAGTCATGTCTGTTTATTCATAAAATAATATAGAAATAATATGAAATAATTTGATTCTTTTGTCTTGTGTCACCAACTTGCTTTTTGGGCCAGTGATTACAAAATCTTTCCAAAAAAAAACTTTTTATGTGAATAGTCTGCCTTATGAGCTATTTTTAACTCCTTGTAACTTCTGGACACTTGCAATAGCAAATATATTAATACAGAAAAGAATTAAGATAAAGATACCTTCAACTCCCTGTAATAAATTTTGGCTCTGATGAGAATTGTGTGACAGCATGATATATGAAATGAAGGTTTTCATTGACCTGTTCTTACATATATCACTGAAACGACTGTGACATCATGGTAAATTTAAAAATTGGGCTGAAGGCCTAGTGATGCCACCACCTTTAAAACTGAATTACAGTACTTTTAACCTTTCCTTCTTCTTCTTTTTTTTATATCAGTAATCAAACTCAGGACTTGTGCTTACTAGGCATGTGCTTATGCCACTCTCTAGCTCTAAACTTTCCTTATTTTTCTTTAATACTTGATAAATTGGGAGAGATGTTCAAAAAGAAGGGACTACCCTCCACCTTACAACTTGAATGTGATGTTTTAGTAGATGCAGCTTGTAATTCACTGTTGAGTCCAGGTTTTTGTATCTAATCATAAAAACAAGGAAAAGTGAATGATAGAAAAGCCTCATTCATATCGTATGTTTTATGGAAGAGACAATCCATTTTTGCCGTAGAGACAAATACTTCTTTTTTCTTTTCTTTTTTTTTTTTTTTGTCTTTTTCATTTTTTATCGGTACCAGGGATTGAACTCATGACTGCCTGCTTGCAAGGCAGGAGCTTATGCCACTGAGCTAAATCCCCAGCCCCGAGACAAATACTTCTGCTAAGAGTTAAGCAAATTATCTATAACCTCTATTGATATCTTTTATTTATGCCTTCCACAGAATACATTCTGTGCTGTTAGGCGTAACAATATGCATAAAGCTGGTGCACAGAGTATTAATTTGGTCATGGCATATCTTTTCTTTACTGCCTTTGAACTTTTTAATGTTTATGTTGAATTTCTGTCATTTGACTATAGCAAAGAAAATGTTTATGACATAAATACTAAAGTATGATAAGTTCACTTTGTGTTTTTGTCAGTTTTACTAGCTAATAGGTACACTGCATGTAAGATTTTGTCTGCTCTAAGATGCAGTGTTTGATATTCAGCTAGTTCCGATACTTACCTTCATCAGTTGAGTGTCATTTGTCTAGTTTTTTAAAAGCATTTTGAGAAATACTTTACTTGCAATGACATTTATATATATTGAGGACAATTAAATTTTAGTATACTTATAAATAGTGATTGTGTAACTATCACTACAACCTAATTTTAAAATGTTTTCATTATCCTAAAGAGAAAACCTTATGTTCACTTCTAGTCAGTCCCCATTTTCATACCCAGTCCTCCCAATCCTAACCAACGCTATTTTACTTTCTGTTTTGATCATTTTATATGTTATTTCCATACACTGTTTATTCTTTCATGGCTAGCTTTTGAAGCTTGGAAAAATAGTTATTATTGTGAAAAAAAGACAATATATATTTTGCCTCTTTAACCATTTTCAAGTGTGTAATACAGTGCCATTAAGTACAGGGATAGTATTATGCAGCTATCAATACAGTAGTTCCAGAACTTTTTATCATCCTGAATGAAAACTCCATGCCTGATAAGTAGTCACTCCTCATTTCCCTTACACTCAGGAAGTGATAAAAAATATTCCTTCCTCTTATCCAATTTAAGAAGCATTGGCATTATTTCTTAAATATTTAGGAGAATGTTTTAGTGAAGCCATCCTCCTGGAATCTTCTTTTGGTGGGTTTTTGACCACTTATTCTATCTCTACTTGTTACAGGATTATTCAGATTTTCTATTTCTACTAGAAAATTGTCCATTTTATATAGGTTGTCCAATAATCTATCATTTATCTTACTATTTTCTTAAAGTCATATTTATCTCTGTAAGATTGACAGTAATGTTACCACTTTCATTTCTGATTTTAGTAATTTGAGTCTTTTTTTTCCTTAATCCATGTAGCTTAAGGTTTTTCAAATTTGTAAGTCTTTTGAAAGAACCAACATTAGATTTTGTTTAGATTTTTTTATTCTTTATCTTTACTCTTTTATTTTGTTCTTTCTTCTGTTGTCTCTAAGTCTGATTTATTCTTTCTTTCTAATTCCTTGAGGTATAAAACTTGGTTATTGATTTGAGACCCTTTTTATTTCTGCTTTAATTAAATTCTATAAATCTTGGTATGTTGTGCTTTGGTTTTCATTAATTATTTTCTGACTTCCTTTGTGAGTTGTACATTAGTCCATTAGTTGTTTCAGAATGTGGTCTTTAAATTCCATATTTGTGAATTTTTTATTTTATTGTTTTCTAGTTTCATTCTTATTGATGAAGATACTTTGTATGGTTATAAGTTTTTTAAATTTATTGAGGTTTGTTTTATGAACTATGGCCTGTCTGAGGAATTTTCCTTGTATACTTCAGAAGAATTTGTATTTTATTGTTGGTATGTTAGTTCTAATCGGTTGATAATACTGTTCAAATTTTAAATTTCTTTATTGATCTTCTGTGTAACTGTTTTATATGTTATTGTAAATAGGGTATTTTAGTGTCTTATTGTAGAATGAATTATCCCTTCAAATTTCATAATTTTTGTTCTACATATTTTATAATTATTATATCTTCTTGATGAATTATTCTTTATCAATGCTTACTATTATGAACTGAATGTATATGTGCCCACAAAATTCATTATATTGTATCCCTAACCCTAATATGACATTATTTGAGATGGGACTCTTTGGGAGTAATTAGGCCTAGAGAAACTCATCAGGGAAGGGTTGTTATGATGAGATTAGTACACTTAGGAGAAACTACAGAACTCTCCTTAATTTCTTTGCTTCCTTTCTTTTGCTGCTTTCCATCTCTCCACCTCTATCAATAATTCTATCTCTTCTTACCATACTAAGATACAGTAAGAAGGCAACTGTCTATAATCCAGTAAGAGGTCTCTAACCAGCACCAAATCATGCTGGCACCTTAATTTCAGATATCTCAGCATTTACATCTGAGACAAATAAATAAGTTTTGTTATAACAGCCTGAGAAGAGTAAGACATATGTATATGGCCTTCATGCATGTGTATGTGTTTACTTAAAGTATGTTTTGTTTAATATAGCTACCAGAGCTCATTTTTGATTAATGTATACTTGGGATGAGTTTTTCTGCTTTTTGTCTTTTGACTTAATTTGTGTTTCTAAATTGATTTTCATGTAGAATATATATATATATATATATATATATATAATGTATATATATGTATATACGTATATATGGATCGTATGTTTAAATTCATTTTTCAATCTTTACTTTTTTATTAAAACTTTAATTGTATCTACATTTAAGGTGATTCACTGATAAGGTATTAATTTGCTTATGCTTCTGTAACAAAGTGCCACAGATGAGTGGCTGAAACAGCAGAGTTTTATTTTCTTACATTTCTAAAAGCTGAAAGTCTTATGATCAAGAAGATTTTTTATTTGAGCCTTTTGGCCTGTAAATGGCCCTATTCTTTCTCTTCATGTGTTCGATGTATCTTTGTCTGTATCTCTTCTTATAGTAATATCAGTTATTTGATTAAGTCATACTCAAAAGACTGCATTTTAATTTGATTGCTTCCTTAAATACTCTATCTCCAAATACAGTACCACTCTTAAGTACTGGCAATTGTGACTTAAACATGAATTTTGAGAGGATGTAATTCTGCCCGTAACACATAGGAAAATATTTGTTTCTCTTGTTTTGCTATTTGTTAGACATACGCCATACTATCTTTATTGTTCTTGAATTTGTACATTATCTCCTTATTTTGTTTAATTGATTTTTCTAGTATATTTTCCTTTTTGTGTATTTTTGTTTCCCCAGTTGTTAAAATTAACATCTTAACCTTATAACACACTATGTGGAATTGATGCCACTTTTGCTTCAGTAGTATACAAACTCTATTTCTGTGTATTTCTCTACCTGTACCTAACCTGTACCTTTGTTGTTTTTATCACCATCTACATGTTACATACCATGTGCCCATTAACATAGATTCTTAATTTTTGTTTCATGCATTGTCTTTTTAATTGTGTTGGAAGAAAAGTTCCACACCAAAAGTATAATACTTGTTTTTAAAATACATTTACTATGCATTTTTACCTATACTACGTACTTGATCCTATGATTCAAGTATTGCCTAGTGTCTTCATTTTAGCTTGGTGGACTCCATTTAGAATTGCTTATGCAGTTCTGATAGCAATAAACTCCTTCAGCACTTGTTTGTCTGAAAATTTCTTAATTGTTTCTTTTCTTCAAAGTATAACTTAGCTAGGTCCAACATTCTCGGTTGAAATTTTTTCTTTTAAAACTTATAAATATATTATTCCCACTGTTTTTGACCTTTATGGTTTCTAATACTAAATTAGCAGTTAAGCTTATTGAGGCTCACTTGTAGAAAGTTGCTTTTCTCTTTCAAAATTTCTTTTTTTTGTGCTTTCAGTAGTTTAATTATACTTCTTGGTATGGATTACTCTGTTTTCCTCTTTTCAGCCCTAGTAATATCTTTGTTTAATTCTAGGATGACATCATAATGAACAACCTTAACTTTTATGCTACATAATTATATTCAAAGCTTTATGTACTTTTGTTTATAATTGCACAGTAATTACAAGTGGTTAGTACCAAACTGATGACAAACACTATTGTGTTAGAAAGGGCTTGCATTTAAAAGAAAAGTCTGTAAAACCTAAGGCACTAGGCACAACCAATATCAGATTTTTATGAAATCAATTTATATTGGAGGAAAAAATGGAATCTCAGTTGAAAACACAGCACACTTGAAATAATCTGAAAATGGTATTGTAACTCAATCTCTTTAAGACAGGAAATAAAAGTACATGTATTTGTGTCTTTTAAAAGTTTTTCATAATTGACATCTCTTTTCATATTTACGAAAATTAAATATGAAATACTGAAAACAGAAGGATTCTTCCCCCTTTTTTCCTTTTAATAAAGAATTTCAGTAACTTGAATAGAAATTTTTCAATTTTTCTTTTGGTAAATTCTTTAAAACTTATGACTAGGTTATCAATAAAATAACTCATCAATTTCAAAATTACGTAAATAAGCAATTTTAATAAGTCGTTGTTTCATGACATCACTTCTGTTTGTGTGTAAAATGTACTGCTATTCTAAAGTACATTCCTTTATTAATATCAATACTAGGCCTTAAAGAGTACCTGGATATACTAAGCAAAATCTGTTCCTAGTAAAGATCATCGTCATCCAAAACTTGAAATTCAACATTTTTTAACCTGCCTTACAAAAATGTTTAAGAAAGCAATTAACCCTTCTTCACATGACAGTCAGTAAACAAAAACGAGCAGTTTAGGCAGGAAAGTTGGTAATGGGTATTGTAACCAAAAAAAGGAGAGGTATTCGTATAAGGTAGCACTCTGTTTTGATGTGGAAACAGTACTAACACAAGTGAAACAAAAACAGTAAAGATATTAAATAATTTACAAAAATAGAATCCAGATTGGTATGTTTCAAGTATATGCCTATCTTTTAAAATATTTGCTCCTGAAGTAAATATTTGGCAACCACAATGATTAGCAGTTAAAGTAATTTCAACAAAACAAGAAGTCATCAAAAATAGACTACTTGTCTGAAAGACCAGTACCTGTATTACACAGCTTGAATTTCATGGCTCATCACAAACATTTATAAAATTTAATTTATACTATTCTCTTATAAATCAGGAGAATTTCATTTGTGTTCTGTAGTGCCATGACCAAAAAGGAAAAAAATAATAAGCCCTCATGTGTACATGTAGGATATTGTATTGTATAACAATTCAAAATATTCAAAACAAATTAGTTTCACTTTTGATAGGCATTTAAGCATTTTAAAAGCATAATGAAACCAATTATGTAGTGCATAATGTAGAAAACAGTGGAATCTAACATTATGCAGATTATTTGCTGAATAAAAGCTTCCTGTAGGACCATTACATGTAAACATAGATAAGGTAAGTGCAGACAGATTCTGTGGAACCTTTTTGAAATTGAGAGTCTAAAACACAATATATTTTTCTTTTTTTAGGCTTTTTTTTATTTAAAGAAAGATTAAACAAAACAGAAAATAGGTAGAAATAGTACATACATTCAGAGAAAAAAAACTTTTTTCTCTCTACAAAATAGAACATTGTAAAACCAATTGAGAATACTGAGTAGAGCAAAAGAAATATAACAAAAAGTGAAAACAACCTATGCCTTCAAACAGAAGATAGAAGAAAATCCCCCATATTTGCTATACTGCATATGGTCATCCTCCCAAGAGATGTTGAAATATCTATCCCTAGTAGGTAAGCGGGGAGGGGGCAGGGTGGGAGAAGGGTGCTTGATTTTCAGCTTTTGTGGGAGTTGGCTCAGGTATTGGTTCTCCTCCAGGCCAAAGCTGCAGGTGCTTATCAAGAGGGCAGGTGAATAAGCTGCCTGAGTCCCTCCATGGCCCGAACTCTGGAGCTCTGCTCTCCTCCTGGCCCGCGTTGCAGACGCTTACCAAGAGGGCGGGTGAATAAGCTGCCTGAATCCCTCCATGGCCGGAACTCTGGAGCTCTGTCCACAATATATTTTTCATGTAGGCACCAAGTTATTCTAAAATTTTTTTCACAATGGTTTTTCTGAAATTTCTGTCGTCAGATACTCTGTTTATTCAACAATACATGTGATTTGCTAGGAAAAAAAAATCCTCCGAAACCAAAATACCACTCCAGATCCCACACACTTAAATAAATCACTCTCATTGGATGTGCTATCAGCATAGTCTTTGCAACTAGCCCAAAGCATATATTTAACAAGTTTTTAAAAATTGTTTGTGATTTTCATTATGTTTAACTCATAGACCAAACTGTTTTCTGATGAATACAGCATTATGCTTTATGCAAGAATTGAAACCTCAAAATAATCACCACAAAGCTTCTAAGACTTGTAGGAGAATAAACTAGGATGAGCCACAGATATTAAGATGCAATCCCCAATGTTGGAATTACAAAGGTTTAGAGTGGCTGAAACTAGAAGACAAGCCCAAACCACCATTAGAAGAATGAAATATGTTATAGTCCAAAATGTATTCTTAAAATTTTATCTTAGCCCTCAGTCTGAATAGTGAGGATTGATCCTTCAGTTCAATCCAGTCAGCAGAAATAGACTGCCTAATTTTCCATTGCATTTATTTTACAGAGTATGTACATTGTGGAAGGTTCCTTTAGTGCTACAGTGCTGTACTTTTTGTCCCAGCAATTTGAGGGTGTGCAAATTCCACAAAACCATCAATAAGAACAGGCCTTGCTCCTTCTGCATCATAATTAGACATATCTTCAATCATTATGCTGAAATCTAAAAGAAGTTTCCAAGTATCTTTTGGTATCGATTGTTTATGATGTTCCAAGAAAAATTTATTCCATAAATCTAAGAATTTAAATTTTTCATTAAACACTGAGTTCCAGCAAGAAATGACCATTTCTAGATATAATCCTTTTTGTCCTGGATACTTTGCAAAATTAAACATAAACTGGTAAAAATCCTTAAATTGTCCTGGTTCTTTCAATTCTTATTGCATCTTGGGTATTTGAGCCTTTAGCTTTTCTATGCTGTCACATCCCAATTCTGTCATGCCATCCATGGAAAACTCACATTGTGTTGCTGTTCTGAACTTCCATGGCTTACTTTTGAGTTTATTCTACTTGGAATTAATTTATCTTCCTGGAGTTATCTTTTTTCCTTTCTGCAGATTCAAGTTAATGTCCAGTGTCAGTAGGTTTCAGTCTAAAGAACTTCCTTTCAGTTTTATCAAGCAGTATCTTTACTTCATCTTTATTTTAATATGTAATTTTTAAATTCATAGATTTCTTGAAAAATTTCAGGTTTACTTTTTGAGATTTCCCATTGTTTTATTAAGGGTGGGCCATCCTCTTGCACTAAGACCACTAAGACTAACACTTAAGACTACTAAGACTAAGACTACCAAAACTAAAGATCATACTAAAACTTACAGATTATCACCTAAGGTTAGTGACATTATCCGTATACCCTTGCTACCATTACATCAGTATTACTTAAGCAGCTATACTTGTTGACCTTTTAGAATTATTCATATAGTACTTTGTATACCATTTCTCTACAATATCTGTGTTTTGTAAATGTTTTCTTCCTGTCCATGGCTTGTTTTTCATTCTTTTAACTGTTCTATAGAGCAGAAATCATGCTTTTTTGTGTCATATCTACTAATTCATTGCCAAAATTAAGGTCAATTAGATTTTATTGTATGTTATATTCTAGGAGTTTTATGGCCCTTCATTTTATATTTGGTCTGTGGTCCGTATGAGTAATATTCTTTAAAAGGTGACTGGTCTGTAAATAGATTCTTGTGTGTGAGTGCACATACATGCATGTGTATTTGAATGCCAATTGATATCAACACTGATTATTGAAAAGACTATCCTTTCACCATTAAGTTGACTTTGATTACTTGTCAAAGATCAGATGACTATATTTGTGGAGATGTGTTCCTAGCCTTTGTTCTGTGTCATTGATCAATCAGTTCTTTTGACAGCACACTCTTGATTACTATAACTGTAAGTCTTGAGCTCAGATCATGCCTGTCCTCTGACTTTTTTATCCTTAAATATTGCGTTGACTAGTCTGGATCTTTTGCCTTTCCATATAAACTTTATAATCACGTTACTAATATTTACAAGATAACTTTCTGAGGTTTTGATTGGTATTGCATTGAATCTGTGCATTAACCTAGAAAGATCAGACATCTTGACAATGAGTCTTATTATATATGTTTACAGAATAACTTTGTATATTAAAATCTTCTTTTATTTCTTCCCTCAGAGTTTTGTGGTTCTCTTCTTAGAGATCTTAGACGTATTTTGTTAGATGTGTATGTTAGTATTTCCATTTTGAGAGTTCTAAAGAAAGTGGGACTGTAGGGGGTTGTTTTTTCTTTTTTGCTTTTGCTTTGTTTTTGGCTTTGTGTATCGATCTGGCTGTTTATTTTGAGTGTCACTTCTTGGCTCCAGTGTAGAACCCTCAACCTACTAGCATAGATTCTTCATCCTGCTGGCACTGACTTTCTAGCTTCCACCACTGACCTTTGGGCCTTCCCAGTACAGAGCTGTAAAACAGACTTGCATGAATCATTGTCACAGGCTCTAGGCCTCCAGTTGGCCTCCCACAAGGCACTACCATGGGTTTGAGGTCCTCAGCTGAACTCATGCAGGACATTGCCCCGGGACCTCGGCTGGATTTCCTTGGTTTGTTATCTTGTAATTAACTCTGGGTGACCATCAATACTATAAATTCTGTGTCCTGCATACAATTGTTCTCCTTACAACCCCTGATTACAACAGATTTTAACATGAATTTTGGAGAGATGTAAACATTTAATTTAGCGTTCTATCCCTGATTTCTCCAAATGGATGTTATCACATGAGTATATAACTATTACAGCCCAGTTGGCCCCACTCCAGCATTAATTGAAATGGAATTGGAAATTAAAAACAATACTAGCTATGGAAGAGCACAACTGTAATCTCAGCACTCTGGGAGGATGAGGTAGGAAGACTGCAAGTTTAAGTCCATTCTGGGCAACTTAGTGATTTAGTAAGATTCCATCTCAAAATAAAAATTAATAGAAAAATGAGTTAAGGATGTAGCTCAGTGCAAAGGCTCACCTAGAAAGTATCACAGCCATCCTCAGTGACACTGAGGTCCTGAGCTCCTGTGGCCGAGTACATATCAGGATACCAGTGTGACAAACTTCTCCTGGAGATTAAACAGCACATATCTTCCCCTATGGAGCCAGGAAGTGATGCTTGAAGTAAGGACCAGAGTTCCCCCAAGTGAACCACAACAACATCCTCAACAACAGAGTCCCAAGCTCTCCTGATGATAATGGCTGAATTCATATTGGGGAAGCAGTCATGACCAGCTCCTCTAGGAGAACCAGTAGCTCCAAACAACAACACGAGAACCTACAACACTACATTTTTCCTCTCCACATCTCCTTTTATGCTGGCCATTTTCTTCAAATGAGCAATCTACACTCAGCACCATGCTGATTTAATTCAGCTGGTATTAAATTGATCACCAGTTTTTAATCCATAACAAAATCTAATCACCGTGTAATGGTATTAAAAGACAGCTCTTTGGGGAAGTGATTAGGTCATGAAGGCAGAGCCGTCATGAATGATATTAGTGCCCTTGTAAAAGAGACCCTATCCAGGTGTGGTAGCATACACCAGTAGTCTCAGCTCTCTGGAAGGCTGAATCAGAATGATCACAAATTCAAGTCCAGCTGGGACAACTCAGTGAGAAACCGTCTTACAAAAGGTCTGGGGGTGGAACTCATTAGAAGGGCCTGAGTTCAGTCCTCAGTATTGCAAACATTAAAAACAAACAAACAAACACAAAAGAGACCTTAGAGAACTTCCTCAACCTTCTGCCAAGTGAGGACACAATGAGATGACTATTTGTAGACTAAGAATTGGGCTCTCACATGATACTGAATTTCTTGGATAAATTTATGTTCTTTATAAGCCACCTCATCTATAGTATTTTATAACAGTCTGAGCAGATTTTTGTTTTGTCTTTTTGAGACAGGTTCTCTCTGCAGTTCAGGCTGGCCTTGAGCTCACTTTGTAGCCTAAGCTGGTCTCGAACTTGCAACGATCCTCCTGCCTCAGCCTCCCGAGTGCTGGGATTACAGGCATGAGCCACCACGCCGACATAGTCTGAGCAGGTTTAAGACACACCCCAATCTGGTTACTTTTTATTTTCTTTCTTCTCATTGTATTACCTATAACATTCACTGTTACTTTGAATGGGAATAGGGCGAGTGAACCCTAGATGCGGTATAACTGATCTTAGCAGAAAAGCATCTAGTTTCTCACCTTTAAGGTATGATGTTAGCAATAAATGTTTTTCTTAGATGTTGTTTATGAAATTGAGAACATTCCTTTCTATGTATAATTTGTAAATAGCTTTTATTATGAATTTTTTACAACTATTGATATGATGATATGGTTTCTCTTCTTTATACTTGTTGATTTGATGGAATGTTTGAATTGATTTTAAAATTTTGAACCAGCTTTGAATACCTGGAAAAAATTCCACTATTTTGTGGTAAATTCATTGTTGTATTTGATTTACTAATATTTTGTTCAGTGTTAATTCATCTATGTTTATGAGAGATACTGGTCTGCAATTTTTCTTCTGTGTAGTATCCTGGTCTTTTTTTGGTATTGGGAAACTATTGGCCTTATAGAATTAGGGGATATTCCCACTCTTCCTTTTTCTCAGTTATGTTGTAGAGAATTAGTATAATTCTTCCGTAAATATTTGGTTGAATTTATCAGTAAATCCATCTGGGCCAAATTCTTTTCTGTTTAGGAAGTTATTTATTACTGAATCAATTTTTTTTAAAAAGGTAAAACTATTCAGATTGTTTCTTTCTGTATGTGTGAGTTGTATATCTCTCAAGTAATTGGTCCACTTACCATAAACTGTCAAAATCATTAGCATAGACTTTTATTTTTTTTTAAATTTTTTTGGTCTTTTTCCTTTTTATTGGTACCGGGGATCGAACTCACGACTGCCTGCTTTCAAGGCAGGTGCTTATGCCGCTGAGCTAAACCCCCAGCCCCAGCATAGACTTTTAAATAATATTCCTTTATTACATCCTTTTTTTTTTTTTTTTTTTTTTTTTTTTTTTTTTTTTTTTTTTTACAGAACCTAACTTTGCAATTTAGGCTGTCCTTGAACTCACTGTGAAATCTAGGCAGGCCTCAAACTCACAATGATCCTTGATCCTCCTCTCTTAGCCCTTCTTAGCATACTCAGCTATTTTACTACCATTTTAATGTCTGTGGGATCAGTAACAGCCCCTGTTTCTTTCTGTTATTAATAACTTTTGTATGTTCTCTTTTCTTCTTAGTTTACCTTGACTATTGATGCATTAATTTTACTGATCAGTTCAAAGAATCAGCTTTGATTGTGTTCATTTTTTAACTGATAGCCTGTTTTTCAACTTTATTGTTTTCTATTCTTTTATTATTTCTTTTCTTCTGACTACTTTGTTTTTAATTTGTTCTTTTTCTAACTGCCTAAAGGGAGAGCTTAGATGATGTATTATAGGTCTTTATTTTTGCATATATTTATTAGTTTATACTACATCATAAATACATTCATAATGGGGAAATGGTACAAATGAATTTGACATCTTGGTTCTTTCAAATATGCAGTTCACTTCATTGTCCTCATTTTGTTTCTGCTTCTGACTGTTACTAATAGTAGGGTATAGATAGCGCCAACTATAAGAGTAGATTTATTAATTTCTTGTATTTCTATCAGTTTTAGCCTCACATATTTGATAGCTCACTGTTAGATACATACACATCAAAGAGTATATTGTCTTCTTCTAGAACTGACATTTTTCTCATCATATGCAACCTTATCTGATAATTTTTTTACTCTGAAATTAATTTTTAGTAATTACTAAACTATACCCACCTTTCCTTTGACTGCTGTTAGCATGGTGTATCTTTCTCCATTAATTTACATAGTTTATATATGTCTTTATATTTAAAGTGTGTTTCTTGAAGACAAGAAATCAATTTTACTTTACTCTCTGACAGTGTTTTTTATTTGATACATTTAGATTGTTGGCAAGTAAAGTTATTAATATGGCTGAATTGATGTCTACCATATTCATTACTATTCTCTATTCATTGTGCTTGTTCTTTCCTTTTTATATTTCACTATTTTTTTCTCTTTTAACTGAGTATTGTATATAAGGCCACTTTTTCCTCATTTAGCATATCAATTATATTTCCTTAACTTTTTTAGTGATTGTTTTTGATTTTGCAATACACTTTTTCAACCAGTCCAATTTTACTTTTTTTTTGTACTGGAAATCAAACTTACAACTTGATGCTTGCCAGGCAGGTGCTGTTCTGCTTAGCTGTATCCCTGGCATCTACTTTGAATTAACTATATGGCATTTCTCAGGGAGTGCAAGTATCCTGTAGCACGGTATTCCCAGTTTCTCCTTCCTGTCTGTTATAGCATTGCTGCCATTTATTTCCCTTGTCTGCAAACTAGAATTATCACTATATTATTTTGAATATATTGTTACCTATTAGGTCAGTTAAAAATAAGATAAAATAATTTGTTTAACCTTCATTTACTTCTTCTCTAACACATCTTTATGGAGATCTGAATTTCTAATGTATATCATTTTCTTGCTCTCAGAAGAACTGCTTTTAGCACTTCTTGCAAATCAAGCCTACTGATTATAAACTCCCTTGTTTTATCTTTTTGGTAAAATCTTTATTTCTCCATCATTGAAGGGTTGTTGTACTATGTTCAAAATTTCAGATTTGTGATTCTTTTTTTAAAGTCAATAATGAATTTTCGAATTTTAAAAATAAAAGATAAAAATGATACAGAATTTCAAAAGGAAGAATTAGGAAATTAACACTAGTTAATATGTTGCATATTGTTATCTTGAAATAAAAAAAGACGTGTTATTTTATAAATGGAATATTATTCAGCTATAAAGAAAGATAAACTTGAGGCTTTTATAGATAAATGGATGCAACTAGAAACCATACTTGTAAGTGAAATAAATCAGACTTGCATGTGTAAATATTGTGTTGTCTCCCTAGTGTAAAAAAAAGAGTAAATAAGATCCAAAATGTACAATAGATATTGTGAAAATGAAAGAGAAAGAGAATATTCGAAAGGAAAGAACAATTGGGGTAGGGGAAAGGGGAAAAGAAAGAAGGGAAAAGATAACTGTATTACTAAGCTGTATTCATCAGAAAAAAAGTTTTGTTTTCACTGGTCATTTTTTTCATGACTAAATCTTGTGGTTCTTTTAACAGTTTAATATTTCACTTCACTCTTTGGCTTGCATGATTTTCAATGTAACACTTATACTTAATATTTTATCTATAAGGTGTTTTTTCCTTCTGCTTTCTTTCCAGATTTCCCCTTTGTTTATGATTTTCTACAGTTTATGTATAGCATTCATTGTTGTGACTTTTCAAGTATTTATCCAAGCTTTGTATTCTCTAAGCTTTCATGATCTATCATTGGTTTGGGGAAATTGTTACTGTTGTTTTAAATATTTCCTCTGTTTGTTTGTCTCGTTTTTCCATTACATATCTGTTATGTGTTTTGAAATTATCTTGAATATTTGTTTTTCATTTCAGATGTTACTATTGGTGTATCTCCATCTTCACTAATTCTTCCTTCAGTCATGTCCTGTCTAGTTATTAGGCCATGGAAAACAATCTTTTATTTCTGTTTTACTTTCTAACATTTTCTTTTTATTCTTTCTTAGTTTCCATCTCTCTGTTAATATTCTTCTGTTCTTACATGTTGTTCATTTTTTCACTAGTACTTATAGTATATTGATCTTAGCTTATTTAAATTCTCAGTCTGGTGCTTTTAGCATTTTATTCACTTTTGACTTGGATTCTGACACTTACTCTATCTCTTTAAACTGATTATTGTTTTTTACTTGGACTTCTAATGTTTTTGAAAGTAAACATAATGTATTGGGTAAAGGGAATGGAGTTAAATAGAACTTTAAGATAAGATTTTAAGATCATCTGGCTAGTTTACACTGTTAACTATTCGCTATAACCATAAATGTTGGAGGCTACACTGTCCCTGTATTTCTGTTTTGTCTAGCCTACTTTCATTGCATTTCTTTGTGTTAGATTACTAAGTATACTCTGACACGGAGGTTTTTTCAGTTGAACTCCCCTATCGATTAATTCGTGGCATGAAAGAAGGATAAACACTGTATACTCTTAACAACTGGAACTCAGTTTTTTTTTAAAGCGGGCCCATGCTCCTAGACTATGACCTTTATAAGTGCTTCTCAATTTTGTTTTGTCTTGTTATTTCCCCATATGTGACATAGAAATGCTACCTTTCCCTAGATTGGTCAGGCTTGGCAAAATCCATAGTAGACCTTGAAACAATTGGCTCAAATTTTTTTACAATCTATGAGTTGTCTTTTCACTTTGTTGAGGATTTCTTTTGCTGTGCAAAAGCTTTTTAATAAGATGAGGTCCCAGTTGTTGATTCTTTATAGTATTCCCTGTGCAGTTGGTGTTTTGTTCATGAAGTCTCTGCCTATATCTATGTCTTCAAGAGTTCTACCTATTTTATCTTCCAGCAGATTTAGTGTTTATGTATTGATATCTACACATTTGATCCATTTTCATTTTAGTTTAGTGCAGAGTGATAGACATGGATACAGTTTTAGTCTTTGATGCATAGAAAGCCAGTTTTTCTAGCACAATTTATTAAAGAGGCTATCTTTGTTTCAGTGAACATGTTTGAATCCTTTGTCAAAGATAAGGTGGCTAAGTGTGGTTGGATTTGTTTCTACATCTTTTGATCTGTTCCATTGATCCTTATGCCTTTTTTTGTGCCAGTAAACTGTTGTTTGTATCACATACATCTGTAGTATAATTTCAGGGATTGTGATGACTTCTTCCTTGCCTGGGAATATTTTTGCTATTCTAGGTCTCTTCCAAATGAATTTTAAAATTGTTTTCTTTAGTTCTATAGGATATGCTAATGGTATTTAATTGGGATTGCATTAAATCTGTATATAACAACTTTGGAAGTATGACCATTTTCACTATGTTGGTTCTTCCTAACCAAGAGCAAGGGATATCTTTCCATTTTCTGATATCCTCTTTGATCCCCTTTTGCCAAGTACCCTAGTCTTCAGTGTACAGGTTTTTATTTCTTTTGTTAGAGTGATTTCTGCATATTTCATTTTTTTTCGGTGCTATTGTGGAAAGAGATATTTCCCTAATCACTCCCTTAGTGAGTTTGTTATATGTGTATAGGAATGCTATTGAGTTTTGAATGTTTACTTTGTATCCAGCTATACAAATAAATTTGGTTATTAAGTCTAGAAGTCTTTTGGTGGAGTTTTTGGGATTTTCTATGTAGTGAATTATGTCCTTTTATTTCTTTCTCTTGTCTAATTGCTAATGTTTGCAGAAGTATAAAAAGTACAAGTGATAATAGTGGACATCCTTGTCTTGTTCCTGATTTTTGAGTGAAAGCTTTCAGCTTTTGGCTGTTCAGTGTGATGTTGGCTGTTGGTTTGTCATAGGTGGCCTTTATCAGACTGAGATAATGACCATGTATTTTAAATTTCTGTAAGAATTTTGTCATGAATCAGTGTTGGACTTTGTCAAATGCTTTCTTTATGACTATTAAGATGATCATGCGATTTTTGTACTTGGTTCTGTTGATATGATGTATTACATTTATTGGTTTGAATATGTTAAATCATCCTTGCATTTCTGGGATGAGTCCTATTTGGTGATGGTGCATAATCTTTCTGATAATTTGCAGCATTCTGTTTTCCAGTAACTTACTGAGGATTTTTGCATTTATGTTTGTCTGGTTTCTCTTTGGTTTGGGTATCAAGGTAGTACTTGCTTCCAGGAATGACTTTCAGAGTATTCCTTCCCTTTCAATTTCATTAGAGAGTTTGAATAGTAATGGCAGTAGATCTTCTCTAAATTTCTTGCAGAATTCAGTAATTAATTCATCAGGACCTGTGCTTTTTTGTTGTTGTTGCAAAGTTTTTAATTACATTTTCGATTTCATTGACGATATTCTGTTATTTTAAACTTTTATTTTTTCTTTTTTAAAATTTTATTTAAGAAGAAAAAAAAGCAGAGAAAGGGTATGCAAGTTATACAGATTTACAGAAAAAAATAAACAGTAGGAATCACTAGTTAATGGATTACATATTGTCATCCTAGAAATAATTGTTCAAATCACAAAATTAAAGCTTGTAAAGTGGACATTCCAACA
Organism: Cavia porcellus; assembly: GCF_034190915.1. Classification (NCBI taxonomy): domain Eukaryota; kingdom Metazoa; phylum Chordata; class Mammalia; order Rodentia; family Caviidae; genus Cavia; species Cavia porcellus. The sequence continues at coordinate 40,057,743 of NW_026947486.1, read as the reverse complement.
GTGAGACTGCAAACAGTTCCGTTCAATGATCCAATAAAACTCAGTGATACCATTTTCTGTCTTATACACTTAAATATACATGCAGTTATATCGTTTAGAGGACTTTCTTTTCCTCTCTTTTGTACAATGACAATTACACATTTTGGGTTTTGTTGCTCCCACAGTTCTTATTACTTTTTTGGAAGGGAGTAGAACCAAATGTGACCTAACAGAACAGAGTCAATCAAATCAAAAGGGTGGACATAATAGATAATGTAAAAGCATAATAAATACAAGGTGATCAATAATGGGTACCATAATGCCTCCTGCTATCTCTAATAGAATTGCTTATATCATCAGTCACAATAAAATTGAACAAAACAGTAAAGAATAAAACTGACAAAACCAAAACATTGGAGACATTATAGGTCTTCAAAAGTAGATAAAAGTCATCGAGAATGGGCGTCATAATGAATCTCACTATCTTCACAGCTGTTGCTTAAACTTTCGAACCTGGTACTATCAAGCAAAACAGAATAGGGGGACATCAGTCAAAAACAAGACGGTGAGAGTAATACAGGACTTTAAATCAAGATAATGGAAAGTCAAAGTGGGTTACTATAATATATCCTGCTATTTTTTATTTATTTTTCCTTTAATTAAAAGGATAAAAATAAAAAAGTAAATAATGAAGTGTAGATTGAGATAAAAGAGGGCATAACAGCAAAACAGCGCAGATCAAAACATAACCATTTAAGCAGAATAGTGTTTCACCACAAGATAATCCTGACATAAATGTAGTTACCACATTGTCTCTTTCCTTGAAATCTTTGAGTATAACTTCGTATACTGTAGCATCAAATATATCAAAACAATGTAGAACCATTTAAGAGAATGACAGCATTACAGGGTATTTAGAATCAACTAACAGAAAATGAACAATGGTTTCTGTATAATCTCTTTGCCTTTAAAAGTTTTTGCTTATACTATTGTACATAATAAAATTCAATAAGATACAACCTGTTTAGACCAATGGAGACAGAAGAACAAAAGCTTGATGAGACTTCAAAACAAGATGATACTAAATCAGTATTACCTATTAAGACGTCATTTTCTTCAAGATAGCTGTTCCTGTCATCCAATCTTCTCTGCCTCATTTCTGTTGAGCTCTTTTTCTGTCATTAGTTGTCATTTTGTCTTCTTCATTTTGTTTTCTGCTCCATTCATTGTGGCCTCTCTGCCACTATTTCTGGATTCTTTTTTTTAGAATATCCTGCAGTATTCTCTGTAGAGTTGAATTGGTGGTTGCAAATTCCCCTAGTTCCTCTTTATCCTGGAAGCACCTTGTTTTTCCATCAATTTCCAGGGAGAGTTGTGCAGGATATATCAATCTTGGCTGGAGATTATTATCTTTCAAAGCTTGAATTATTTCCCCCTACTGTCTTCATGATTTGATGGTTTGTGCAGAGAAATCTGCTGTAATTCTGATGGGTGTTCCCTTGTAAGTGGTCAGTTTCTTGTCTCTGACAGCTTTTAATATTCTGTTCTTGTATTGAATTTCTTGAATTTTTATTATTATATGCCTGGGTGTTGCTCTGTTTGGGTTGTAGGTGGCTGGGGTCCTGTATGCCTCATACATCTGAGTATCTTTACCTTTTGCTAAATTAGGAAAATTCTCCTGTATTATTTCTCTGAGTAGCTTTTGTAGCTCATTTGTTTGTGTCCCTACTTCTTCTTTTATGTTCTTAATTCTTAAGTTATGGATCCTCTTATCATCTTATAGTCTTTGTATTATTGCTGTTTGTTTCTTTGTTACTTTTAAGAAGTTTTTCATTTCATTCTCCCATATTACAAATCTGCCCTCCAGTTCAGATAGTCTGTCCTTAGTTTCTTTCAAGCTGTTATGCCAGTTTTCGATAGAGTTTTTAGTTTCCTGGTAATCTCTTTGAACCTGCTTCACGTATTCTATGCTTTCTCTATTTTCTCCATCAAACAATTCTCCCCTCTTTTTCTGTTCTTCCATTCCACCATCTGTTTTTTCTTGGGCGGTGCTTAGCATTTCTCTAACTATTCTGCTTATTTCTAGCTTCAGGTCATTAATAACTTCATTCCTGAACTCATCTACGAGACTCTGGAGATAGCGCTTTATGTCTATTGGTGGTGTGTCCGCTATTGCCTATTTCTCAGGATTGGGGGCCGAGGAGCCTTTCTTGTTGCTGCCTCTTCCCATATTCTTTGTTCCTTATATATGCAAGCTTATATAGAAGGCCCAGCTTCCCTCCCTGTCAACCACAGCCTGATCGAATTGTGCCGGCTAGGTATTCCCGCCCACTGCAGCGCACCAGGGAGTTATGGACCAGGCAGCCTACGTGGGGCCCGCCCCTCCAGGCCACCCTCAGGCTCTGGGATCTGTATTGTGTTAGCCTACTGGGTCTCCGCCAGCAGCATCACGTAGGCTAGGCACTTCTCACCAATCCTGCTTGAGAGGGGGATACGTGGCTGAAGTCGCTGCCGCGCCCCGCTCCCGCAAGTCTGCCCAGTCTCAGAATGTCCTCTGTTGGAGTCTCCCAAACCGTGGGAAGAGTGTCAGTTTCTCTCACTCACCTCACTGCAAGTCAGTGCACAGCTCCCCGCCTGTCCTGTTTTCAACTCCGTTTGCTGATTCCCATTCTCAGAGCTCCCTCGCGTCTCTCTCCCTGCCGAGCCGATGTAGACGCAGCCGCGTGGCGGGAAACCCAAATCGCGGCTTCCAATGGCGTGGGCTCCAGCCTCCACACTGAGGCCCCTCTGTTCCTGTTCTAGCACCAGGACTGCATTCCAAGTTGGTTTCTCTCAGCCCAGTTCGTTCCTGGGTCAGCAGAACATATCTCCACCTGCTTATGACTCCTTATTCCGCACCATTCCTGAATTCTAAGCCGAGTCTTTCAGAGAGCCTCCATAGCTGCTGCTATCTGTCCGCTATGTTCTCCTGGCTAAACTTTTATTTTTTCTTGATTCAACTTTGGTAATTCATCTGTCCATGTCTTCTTAATTTTCCATCTTATTACAGATTCTCAAAGTAGGTATTAATGATTTTCTGGATTTACCCAGGATTTGTTATCCTTTTAGCCAGCTGCTCCTCAGATGAAGGACTAGTCTCTAGATCATATGAAGAATCAAAAAAATGAGACCCCCCAAATTTAAAGACCCAATTCAAAAACAAGCATCTGAGATAAATACATAATTCCCAGATTAAGAAGTAGAAACACTAAATAAATATATGAAAATTGTTCAATATCGTTGATCATTCAAGAGATGCAAATTAAAACAATGCTGGGATTCTGTCTTCAGAAAGAATGGCTGTTATCAAGAAATTGGCCAATAAATATGCCGGCAGGGATGTGATTAAAAGAAATGCTTCTCCACTGTTTGTTGGAGTATAGACTGGTGCAATCACTATAGAAATCAGCATGAAGAATCCTGAGAAATCTAAAACTAGAGGTCTCATTTGACCTAGTTGTTTCCTTTCTTGGCATCTTCCCAAAAGGATTAAAAGCTTTATACCACAGTAGTATATGTGAATACATGTTTATAATATTATGGTTTATAATAAGTAAATCTGGAAACAACCCAAATGCCCATCAACTGATTAATATATTAAAATATGTGTTTTTAATATATGTTATAGCTGAGTACTACTCAGCTATAAAGAAGGATTAACTTGAGACATTTATAGCTAAATGGATGGATCTTGAGACCATACTGTAAGTGAAATCAGATACACATATGTAAATATTACATTGTCTCCCTGGCGTTAGAATCTGAAAGAGGAAATAAGGGTCAAAATTTATAATAGAAACTGTGAAATAGTATGAAAGTGTTCTTGTTCTTCATTCATAGAGAGAACCTACTCACTGTGTCCTCACACAGTTGAGGGGACTAGCTCACTCTATAGGGTTTTCATTATAACTACCTGTATGATAGAATTCCCCCCAGTGTCTCTATCTTGTAATACCATCACCCTGAGGGTTAGAATTTCAACATATGACCTTGAAAGGAAGGGTACATAAGTACGAATATTATTCATTTAATGACTGGATTCTACTCCTGCAACTAAGTCATTGGTTAAAATGATTGCTAAATGAGCAACTGTATATAGTATGCAATACAATATTCAGAACGAAGAAATAGTCAAAGAAAACTCCTACTTGATGACCCTGTGTTTATTTGCATAACTCTTATATGCAGTACTATAATATATAATAGACATAAAACTACAATACTGTATATAAACAGGGTTTATTTTACAAAAAAAGACATTATGCATCTAAAAATAAAATGTGCAGAACTATACAAATGTACAAAAACAAAAGACAGTTCGTAAGTCCAAGCAGTGGCTTGTAAGTCCAAACAACTGTTAAATAAGAAGATGGTTAAGATATGAATATCTGTGTTCAGTCCATTCCATAGTCCATTCCACCATATGTATTTAATGTATACTTCTTAATGAGTTTGAAGATAAATGTATAACCTAGAAATCATCAGCAACACCAAGGCCATAAACATATTCATCACCTCCAAAGATTCTTCCTGCCATGTGTATTATGTTTTCTTCTCAGTAAGAATACTTAACATAAGATCTACTTACTTAGCAGTTTTAAGTATGCATTATGGTATTGTTAGCTAGTGGGCACTGTGCTACATAATTGATCTCCAGTATTTATATGTCTTGCATGACTACTACTATCTCCCTATGATCCAGCAACTACCATTTTACCCTCTGATTCTATGAATTTGAATATTTTAGATTTCACATGTAAATAAGATTATATATGATTTGTCTTTATATATCTGGCTTATTTCACTTAACATACCCTGTACTCCATACCTCTTATTCTAAATGACACATATTTCTTTTCCTCTCCCCATCTCTCTCTCTTTTTAATATACCCTGAGGGAATATATCATAACTACTGTAGCCATTCTTTTGTCAGAAGATGTTTAGATTATTTTTACAACTTGGCTATTTTGAATAATTATACAGTGAATATGGGAGTATAGTTATATTTTTGAGATTCTAATTTTAGTGTTTTAGGATATATATACCTAGAAGTTGAATTGGTAGGTACATCATATGGTGATTCTGTATTTAATTTTTGAGGAAGCTCTCTAGTGTTCTACCATTGACTTTATTAATTTACGTTCCCACCAGCAAAGGGTAAGGGTTCCCTTTCCTCTATGTCCTTTCCAACACTTATCTTTATAACAATTTACCAGGCATAGTGACGCATGCCTATAATCCTAGTGCTTGGGAGGCTGAGACAGGAGGATCACCATGAGTTGGAGGCTAGCCCATACTACATAGTGAGCTCAACCCTACCTCAAAAACATGATAAAAAGGAATGAAATAAAAACAATAGATGTCCAAATAAATGTGAGATGATATGTCCTTATGTTATGATTTTAATTTCCCTTGTGATTGGTTACGTTGACCACCGTTTCATGTATGTGTTGACAATTTGGATGTCTTCTTTTGAGCAATGTCTATTTGGGTCTTTTACCCATTGTTTATTTTTTGCTTTTTGTTTTTACTCAGTTATTGAAGTGTCTTATACACTTTCGATATTAATCCCATATCAGATAGCTGGCTTGCAAATATATTCTCTGTGGCTGTGCTTTAGAGTTTGATGCTATCTTGCTTTTGTTGACTATAATTCTGTTATCCAAAAATTTCCTTGCCAGTGGCAGTGTTGAGGAACTTATTCCTTATGTACTATTGTACAAATTTTACAGTTTCAGGTCTTATATTTAAGACTTTAATCCATTCTGGGTTATTTTTTTTGTGCATGTGTGTGTAGTATAAGGTAAGGCCAATTTCATTGTTTTCCAAATGGATATCCAGTTTCCAACACTTCATATTGAAGAAATTTTTCTTCCTCCATTTTGTGTTTTTTATGCTTTTTTTAAACATCATTTTTTTCATATAAGATTGTTTATTTCTGGTGTCTTTACTATGTCCTGCTGTCCTTAATGTCTGATGTATGCCAGTGTTATACCACTTTATTACAACCTTGAAATATAGTTTGGAATCAAACTGTGTGAAATTTCCAACTTTGTTGTTTTTCAAGATTCCTTTGGTTACTTGGGATATTCCGTAGGATTGTTTTTCTGCTTCTCTGAAAACATTTCTTGAGAGTTTTCATAGATATTGCATTGAACCTGTAGGTTGCTTTGGGTTGTATGGACAACTTAATACGAGCTAAACGATGTATATTGTGTTCATGGACTAGAAAAATTTATCATTGAATTAAGTTCATGAACCAGGTACTCTACTACTCTAATAAAAGCTATAAGCTCTGCCACATGGACACTAGTTCCAAGAGTCAGAGAGAAAACTTCAAGTGTGACATACAAATTTACCACAGCAAATCCTGCCTTTTGTACCCTGTTTTCTACATATGAGCTTTCATTCCAGAAAAGCATTTCAGATTTAGCTATAGGGATATCTTAGCAGTCTTTCTAGCTAGATAGATGGGGAGGACTACCTGTTTACAGTCGTGGTCTGAGACCTCGTTTTCTTCTGGGAGAAAGATAGCAGGATTTAAAGAGAAGTAGGTCTTTAATTGGACAGCTGATTCTTCCAAAAGGAATGCCTGATGTTTAGAAAGGTGGTTATCAGAGAGCCATAAGTTCCTTTTGCAAAAGGGAAGTCTGGCAATATGATAAGGCATAAAAACAGTACAAGCCTTTCTTAAAGATAGTTTAAAAGCTTATGGAATCAGAGAGGCCATTGCTTCCACTACTGAAAGGGAGGCTGGCCAAACGTCAGCTACTGTATTTTATTCTCAGGTCAAATTTCCTACTGGTTGTTGTGTAGGCCCTCTGTCCTGAGTAAAGATTCCCAGGGCCATTCTATTAATCTCAGAGAATACAAGTTAAAACAGTGTCTACAGGGAGACTGTATGCAGGGACATGTAGATGTGCTCTTTTGAATTTCTGAAAAGCCAGTGAGAGCTTCATTTTCAATTTAAAATGAGTATTAGACTTTTGAGTCTCTTTAATTGACAGATAAAAGGGCCTTGCTATTGTATCATAACCTGGAATCCAGAGCAGCAAAAGTCAGTGATGCCTAAGAATCCCCTAAATTGTTTTGAAGTCTTCAGGAAGGAAAAAAAAAAGCAATTGGTCCAATGCATTCTTTCCTAGCGTTTGGGGTCCCTTGGAGAGGATGAGACTAGGGTATTTATTTTACAGAGAGATGACAGAGTTGTGCCTCAGCTTCATATCCCTTCTCAGATAAAAAGAAACTTCATATCCCTTATCAGTTAAAAAGATTAATAGGACTTGGGTAACTTGGTATGAGAGTTCCTTAGAAGAGGCACATAAGAAAATATCATCCACATAGAGTTAAGATTCTATCAGGAAAAGTCTTGAGAAAGAGCTTCTCCAAATAGATGAGGACTATGTCTAATTCGCTGGGGCAGTGCAGAAAAATTTTAACTGAGTAGCTCAATCAGAAGGATCTTCAAATGCAAAAAGAATTGTGAATCAATTCTGCTTCCAGTGGTACCCCTTACAGACAGGGCAGGAGACAGGCGACACTTCGCCTTTCTAGTGTCAATGATCCTCACCACAGTCCTTACAGAAGTCTCATATCTTTCCAGTTATATCCAGCAGATAACTTGCCATTATTGCCTGGAAATTTGGTCCCCTGCCAGAGAGCAGGCACTAGCACACTTACTTTTCTCTGATGTTGCTTTTTCTTTTCTTTGGCTTCCTCTGAGTCTCAGTTATAAGTGATTTCAGTGGCTAGTTTGAATAGGGAATCTAAAGAACAGTCAGGGCCAAATGTCTTCTTCGACAGTTTTCTCCTTATGTCCAGGGTAGATTGGATTTCAAATTTATTCCTGAGTGTTGTCTGCTCCTCTATGGAGTCTGGAGATAGAAGAACAGAATTCATTAAAGCTTCCAGGAGGCTTTGTAAAATGGCAGAGTGATTCTCTTCATTGCCCTGATACATAGTAATTTGGAATAATTAACAGATTTAGAATGAATAGTCCTTTGCTCTCCTTCTAGGATACAGGCCTGGAACCATTTATATGCCTTCTCATCCTCTCTATTGATACAGGGATAATATAGAGACCTCCAAATAATCCACCTAATGTAAGAGAAATATCATAACTCCCAACCTACTAGATATCTGATGTGCCAAATTTGTACTCCTTAAAATTGAAGAATGAATTGTAAAGACAGTGGGGGTTAAGAGTAGGAAATAACTTACTAAGAGAAAGATAGAGAGACAGAAGAGGACCCAGAAAGTGGGCTGCACATGAGTCTACTTTTTGCAGGAAGTTTTATATAGCAAAATCACAAGGTAGATACAAAGTCATGAGGTGGATACAATTTGGGACAAACTGTGATCAACCAAAAGGATTACAAGTATAGTCAGTTAGGTAGTATTGGTCCCATAGGTCACAGGTGGATATAACATGAGACAAAACTGTGATCAACCAATAAGACTATATTCCCCATTGATCCAATGGGGGAAGCAAGTCACATAGCAAGTATGCATGAAAAGAACAAGGATCTTTCCTGGAAGTGAGGTGTCAAGGTCTCGGTTTTTCCCCCAGATGATTGATGCCGATTTAGAATATCACTTATTATAGTTTATTTTTTCTTGAGGCCTGGCTTTCAATGAATGCACCTCCACCCACAGTTTTAGTGTGTTTTCATCTTCTCCACTGATCCCTGTCTGACTGCCTATATTTCTACCTAACTTATCTATAATACTATCGTTATTGAGTAACCTGCTTTTAAAAGTTGCTTTATACTAAATATTACTGGGTTTTGGATTGCTGTCCTCTCCCTATGGAGTTAAGATTTAATGTTCTAATCTCAAAAAAAAAAAAAAGAATTGAATAAAACAAGTGAAAAGCAGTGACCAAGTTTATTTGAGAAAGTAAAAGTGTAGAGTGGGGAAGAAACTGGCTCTGCAGAGTGAGCTTGGGCCGAGTAAAGAAAAAAAGAGCGTGAAACCAAAAATAAAAGTATATGCTGTGTCCAGGAAATGCAGCATGGGCTATCATGGAAAGTTATGACAGCAATTTCTTCATAGCATTGATGTTATCCTTTCTGTTGTTCAAATCTTGAGGAAACTTGCAATAACTTCTTTTTTAATTTTTATTTTAAAAAAAGATTGAGATAAAAGAGGACATAACAACACAGGTCAGAACAGAACAATCTGAGCAACACAGTGTTTCACCATGAGACAATCTGACATAACAGTAGTTACCATAGTGTCTCTTTCCTTGAAATATTTGAGTATACCTTGATATACTATAGTTTCAAACATAACAAGACAGTGTAAAACCATTAAAGAGAATGAAACTATTACAGGGTATTCAGAACCAACTAACAGAAAATGAATAATGGTTACTATATTACCTACTTTTCTACAAAAAATTTTGTTTACACTATCATATCTAATAAAATCCAATAAGATATGACATGATAAAACCAATGGAGACAGAAGAACACAAGCTTGGTGGGACTTCAAAACAAGATGATATTAAATCATCATTAGCTTAAATTATAATGTCTTGTTTTCTTCAAAATAGCTGTTCATACCATCACAGACAATAAAATCAAACAACCCAGAATAAAACCATTCCAATTAATGAAAAAAAATTATGAGGCTTCAAAACAATATAATGGGGAATCATGATTACCACATATTTTTATGTATTCTTCCCATTTCTTTCACTAGGGAAACTATTTGGTATTTTTACATGTGAGTTTGATTTATTTCGCTTATGACTATGGTCTCTAGCTGCATCCATATGTTTATAAATATCTCTATGTGATCATTCTTTATAGCTATGTAGTACTCCATTGTATAAAAATACCACGACTTTTTTATCCATTCCTCAGTTGATAGACACTTAGGTTGTTTCCAAGATCTAGCTATTACAAATTGTGCTGCTATAAACATGGGTGCACATATATCACTGTGGTATGTTGCTTTCAGTTCTTCTGAGAATATGCCTAGAAGTGGAATAGCTGGGTCAAATGGGATTTCCAATTTCAACTTTTTGAGGAATCTCCGGACTGGCCTCCACAATGGTTACACCAGTCTACAATCCCACCAACAGTGTAGGAGAGTTCCTTTTTCCCCACAGCCTCTCCAGCATTTGTTGTTGGTAGTTTTCTTGATCCTAGCCATTTTTTCTGGAGTGAGAAGGAATCTGAGTGTTGATTAAATTGGCAGTTCTCTAGTGATTAATGATGATGAACATTTTTTCATGTATTTATTTCCCATTTGTATTTCTTCGTTTGAGAATTGTGTATTCCTCTCAGATGCCCATTTTTGGATTGGATACTTGAATTTTGGGGGTCTGATTTTTTTTTTAATTCTTTATATGTTTTAGACAGATGTCCTTTGTCTGAGAGACATTTCACTAAGATTGTTTCCCGGTTTGTAGGTTTTCTTTTCACTATGTTGGAGATTTCTTTTGACATGCAGAAACTTTTTAATAAGACATGGTCCCAGTTGTTAATTCTGGGAAGTATTTCCCATGCAGTTTGATTCCTGTTCATGAAATTTCTACCTAGTCCTGTGTCTTCAAGGTTTTTACCCAATTTGTCTTCCAATAGATGTAGTGTTTCTGTTTGATTTATTTAGATTTTGGTTTAGTACTTGGTGAATGACATGGGTTTAGCTTTAGTTTTCGGCATATGGAGAG